>NC_047089.1:140574557-141995807 GCF_902459505.1 Geotrypetes seraphini | reverse complement strand
ATCACTCGTTGGGTCAAAGAGACCATTGCTTCAGCTTACTTGATGGTAGGGAAGCAGTTGCCAGAACAGCTTCGTGCACATTCAACCCGAGTGATGGCTACGTCTTGGGCAGAGTCCAGGGGTCTTTCCTTGGAGGAGATTTGTCGGGCGGTTACTTGGTCTTCTAAGAATACTTTTTCTAAGCATTACCGGTTGGATGTGGCAGCCCGTGCGGATGCTGACTTTGGCGCTTCAGTTATTGCGGAGGCGGCGTTTGCTTCCCACACAGTTTGAGATTTGCTTTGCTACATCCCTAGATTCATCTGCTGCTGTGCTAAGGAAGGAAAAATTATGTTCTTATCTGTTAATTTTCTTTCCTTTAGAAGCAACAGATGATTCCAGAGCCCCACCCTTTCTACAGATGGTCTGTCAGTTTCTCTGTTGCATGTTTTGGTTTTGTTACTGTTGGTAGTTGTATTCTGCATTTTACCCTTTGCAATTTGTTGTTGGAAAGTTTTTTACATGCTCAATATTTCCTAGTTCCGGATGCTTGGGCAAGGAGTGATACTGAATATACAGGAAGAATGCCAAACCTATAGGACCATCTGATAATCAGTTTCTCTATCTCCACCTGCTGGTCGATGTGTGATATCCCACTGGTCTCTGGATTCATCTGCTGCTTCCAAAGGAAAGAAAATTAACAGGTAAGAACATAATTTTTCCATTTTCCTCTTTTTCCTTTGGCAGATATTAATTTCACCTTTCTTTATATATCTTCTCTTACAGGGCACCATTCAAGATCTCATGCAAGGTCCATCAGCAAAGCAGTTGTTGGATATGCCCCTTGGTGCTAAGTTGCCATTGCTTCCAGGTAGAGATGTCGTACTTTACACAACAGATTTGTGCGAAAAGGTAAATAGAGGAATGGCACAATACTTATTTATAAATCATCCCCTCCCCCCTTTTTACAAAACCATAGCATGGTTTTTAGCGCTGGCCGCGGTGGTAATAGCTCCAATACTCATAGGAAATCTATGAGCATTGGAGCTGTTACTGCCACAGCCAGCGCTCAAAACCATGGTACGTTTTTGTAAAAGGGGGAGGGGTTATTTTTAAATAATACTGTTAGTATTTTTGTATTTATTTTATTTTAAAATTCTTTAAATTTGGGGAGGCATCAGTGTTACAGTAATAAGAGCAAGCAGTGGAAGGTATTAACAATTTTGTTTATTACCTGTGTGTCTGTAGTAAATGCAAATATTTTTGCCCATCCTTACAAAAGAGCCTAGAATGGATTGCGAATTAAACATAAAGGGGAATATTCTAAAACTGGTGCCTAAACTTAGACATTGATAGGCACTTTGCTGGCACCTAAGTTAATTGAAAAACGCCGTTGAAAATGGCAAGGTTTAAGCGTTTACCAAATGCACTGGAATCGTGACTAGGTAGCTGCTTTAGGCTGCTGAATGCCTAAATAGGCATGGTCAATGCTGGAAGTTGTGTTAGGCAGGCTGAAGTGGCTACCTAATCACGATTCACGCCAAGATAGGTGGCTGAAATATAGGCCATGAAAACCCTGGCCTACATTTCAGCTGCTTATCTATGCTAAGGGATCTTAAAGCCAGCCTGCAGCTGCCATAAGTTGATCATGGCAGGGTAATTTATTGCTGATCAGCTGAGAGCAGAATTTCCCAAAGCTGCAGCTTCAGGGAGTTCTGCCGGCTCATCTGATCAGGGGGGAGGAATTCTGCTACGATCAGCTGAGCCGGCTGTGGTGACAAAAGATCCCCTCAATCGGCAGGAGGGATGCCTATTCCCTCCTGCCTGACACCTCCCAACACCCCCACCCGAAATCGTCAGGAGGAATGCCCACTCCCTCTTTCCTGACACCCTCAACCCCCCCCATCTGAAATCGGAAGGAGGGATGCCCACTTCCTCCTGCCTTCCTAACACCCCACCCGCCACCCTTGACATCCCACTCGGACATCCCCAGGGAGGGGCCTAAGGCTCTGATTGGCTCAGGTAGGCCATATGAGAGGGGCCTTAGGTGTCTGGGCCAATAAGAGTATTAGGCCTCTCCCCGGTACATCCCAGGATGCACTGGGAAGGGAAAGGCCCACCATTTTGAAAAGACAGGCCTGCTGGCAGGAGGGAGTGGGCAGCCCTCTTGTCTGATTTTAATTTAAGCTATGGGGTTGGGGGGGTCAGGGTGTCCAGGTAGGGGTGAGGAGTTGGGGGGTTGGTAGGGGTGTATGGGGGTTCATAGGGTTTTGGGAGTGTCGGGGTGGGGTGTCAGGAGGTTCAGGGGTGTCTGTGTGAGATGTCAGGGGTGGGGTTTTGGGAGAAGGTGTTCTCAGGCAGGAGGGAGTGGGCAACCCTCTTGCTGATTTCGGGTGGGGGGGGGGGAGTTGGGAGTGTGAGGCAGGAGGGAGTGGGCATCTTGCCTGTTGATTGGCTCAGCTGATTGCAGCAGGGGAATTTCGCCCCCAGTCAGCTGAGCCAGTAGAACTCCCCGAAGTCACAACTTCAGGGAGTTCTGACAGCTCAGCTGATTGGAGATAAATTCCCCTACTGTAATCAGCTTATGGCAGCTGCAGGCTGGCTTTAGAATCCCACAGCATAGATAAGTGGCTGAAATGTAGGCCAGAGTTTTCTGGGCGTGCATTTCAGCCGCCTATCTTAGCTGTTTAGACACAATTCTGTAACCGGCGCTGTCGCATGATTGACACGTGATCGGCAGCGGCTGCCAACATGGGCGCCGGATTCAGAATCCGGGGGAAATTATGTTATCCCGGGACAAGTAGGCAGCATATTCTCACAGATGGGTGACATCATCAATGGAGCCTGGTACAGACAATGCAAATGTGTACTGTTACTTTAACTTCTTCAGACTTCTCGATGCCCTATTTAAGGGAATAGCTCAAAATGAAATCAAGCGTCTACAAATTATTCAGAATGCTTCTATCAAGCTCATATCTAAAGCCAAGAAGTTTGATCACAGTTTTGACAACAGGTATGAGGGGGCATTCGGAGAAACTGAAGGGAGATAGGTTCAAAACAAATGCAAGGAAGTTTTTCTTCACCCAAAGGGTCGTGAACACTTGGAATGCGCTACCGGAGGAAGTGATCAGGCAGAGTACGGTACATGGATTCAAACAGGGATTGGATGGATTCCTGAGGGATAAAGGGATCGTGGGATACTGAGAGAGGTGCTGGGATGTAACACAAGTATAGAAAGCTAACCAGGTAATAAGTATAGAAAGCCAACCAGGTCGTGCATGGGCAAGACCAGAGGGTGAGGACTTTGATGGGAAGATAGGACTTTAATGAGAAACCAAGGTGGAAAGGGGCCCCTTCTGGTGATTCAGACAGGTCGTGACCTGTTTGGGCCGCCGCGGGAGCGGACTGCTGGGCAGGATGGACCTATGGTCTGACCCGGCGGAGGCACTGCTTATGTTCTTATGTTCTTATCACGTAACACCCCTCCTCAAGAAAGCGCACTGGCTTCCGGTTGCTCACCGGATAACATATAAACTATGTTTGCTCACATTCAAATCCCTTCTTTACAAAACTCCAGCTTTCATTTATAAGCTATTAATTCTATATACTTCCAATAGAACATTGAGATCTATTGAACAGCATTTGCTGACGATTCCCTCTCTTAGAATTATTAATACTAGACGGCAATTGATTTTTTCTGTTACAGCCCCCCAAACTTGGAATTCACTTCCTATTTACTTGAGGGAAGAACACAACTTGGAAAAATTCAAAAGTAAACTAAAGAGCTTTCTTTTTAAAGACGCCTTTGAAAATTAGCCATTTAGTCTTCCAACTTATTTTACTTTTTCTGCCTAATCTTATTGAAGTAATTTTTAACTTCCCTTTCCTTATGTATCGTTCTTGTATGTCCCTTTAACTTTCAATTAATTTGTAGTTCTTATCCCTTCCCTCCCTTGTGTTCTTAGTTTTGTTAAGTTTGTTAATAGTCCTGTTGGACCTTGTTTTTGTTATGCATTGTATTATTCCCCATACTTTGTAATTTTATTATTATGTACATCGCTTAGAATTATGATTAAGCGATTAATCAAATCTCTATTAAACTTGATACTATCCATACCGCGCATGTGCGAGTGCCTTCCCGCCTGACGTTGGCTCGCGGGACAATCTATTCTTAGTCTTCCGTGAAGCTAAGAAGTTGTGTTTTTGGAGTGTGTCCAAACGTGATTTTTCTTCATATTTTTTGCCTTCCTGTACTTTTTTCTCTTCTTTTTCTTCATCATCTAATTTCCTTAGTGATTTACTTTAAATTCCTCTAAATTTTTTCTCTTTTGATTTTGGGGCCTTCAGGCTCCTCTCAGCTTCTTAGCAGGCTGGTTAAATCAATCAACTTTCAAATTCTACTTCACTTGATCACTGCTACGATTGAGTCCTTCGACCTCACTGCAGCTATTTTTCCATAGATGTCGAAGCCTTCCTGTGGGTTAAAAAAGTGTTATTGATGCAGCAGGGCCATCTCCACTGCTGAGCTGCATAGTTGGTGCCTTCAGTATCTTGGTCCCAAATACCGGGTTGTCGCTTGACTCCACTGCGCCACTCTTAAAAAAACGTTCTTTGAAGGCTCATCTTATTCAGCAGGCGAAACCTTTCGGCTCTACTCCATTGACGATGTCTTCACCTTTGCCATCTAAGTCTTTACCTTCGCCATCTAAGTCTAAGGACAGTTCTCCAGAAGCATCGACATCGAAGTTGGCACCAGCATTCCGCTTGGTGTCGACTCCAACGGTACCATCGACTTCTCCTTCTAAAAATGCTAAGAAGTGAGCACATGCTTCTCCATTGGCTCATATATTGGTGTCCTCTCAAGCATCGCTTAAGTCGATGCACGCCAAAAGCCGATGTAAGAAGCTGAGGTCTTCTTCACGGCAGTTAGTGTCTCCTCGGAGACGTGCCTCCTCATTGATGTCACCAACGCCTCGATGGCACCATATGTACTGGCAATGGTATCAGTGCAGTCCTTTCAGGAACAACTTTGAGAGCTCCTTCAGAGGGAATTGGCACTTATGTTGTAGTTGCAACCAGCCCCTGTAGGTCCCTCGGCTCCCATCGGTACTGTCCCAGCCTGAGCATCGCTCCACCAAGCCCTAGTACCAAGCCACATCCTTCATAGCCATCACGGTTCTTCACGCTCCACATCGGATTGGCACCAAGACACCAATTGGAGCTCTTCTAGGCACCGCAGTCATAGATCTTCATATTGACACCAATCCAAATCAAAAGACTACCGCTCTAACCGTGTCTTGTCTCGTAAAAGAACAGACTGTGATTCAGATCTCTCAGACTCTACATACTTAGATCTCTCAGGCTCTACATACTTGGATCCAGAACTCTCTGTACTAGAATCCTATGCTATTACCTGATTTTTTCTCCTCCACCTCCTAGAGGTAAGTCTCCACCAAAGAGTTGTCATTTATCAGATTCATATGACAAATGGGACATGACCTACCATAGAAAATGGAATCTGAGCCAAAAGCAGAGTTTGTATGTTGCCTTGGATTTTGAACAAATTCCTAAGGACTGCTTAAAGTTTCCATTTCATCATTTTATGAAAGATAATTTATTTAAAAATTGGGAGACACCTATGTGTGCCTGTAGCACCTAGAAAATATTTATAGGGTCTAGGCATGTCCAGGGTTTGATGAACCTCAGCTACAACATCAGTCCCTCTTAGTTAAGTCTGCCTTAAATAGGTCATCCAGTACTAGAACATATGCCAGCACTCCTGGAAGAGAGGGCCGAAACCCTGGACAAATTTGGTAGATGGCTCTATCAAAACACTATGCTTGCGAGCTGTATTCTAAGCTATAACTTTATATGACTTTTTACCTTAAAGAGTTAGTCCAGTTGGCTACTTTTGAACAACATCTGACCAATATCAAGACATCACTCATAATCTGCTCAAAACCAGAAAGTTCATGGCCAGATCCGTGATTGATGCATTTGATGTCACTTCCAGAGCTTCAGCTCTGTTTATTGGTAAGTGTAGAAAGGGTTGTGGGTCTCTGACTTAGGCCCAGATTCTCAAAACTTTTAATGCTGTTGCTAAACTGTTTGTTGACGGTTTAGCCTTTACACATTTTAGCAGTGGATTATCAAAATGGATTATCTCTGTCAATAGGAAGCTTTCTAGCAGTCTCCGACAATGACATGCAAATGGGCTCTTCAACACTGAAATAAGCCCTCTGGTGGATTCTTAAAAAATGCCAAGCCATTTTCTAAAAGCGGCATTGGCTTTTGGTGACAAAAATAATTGAATGGTCCAGGGGTGCCGGTCAGTGTCAGAGACTGTTAGAAAGCCAGTGTTGTGATGCAATGGGAGAGATGCCCATCCTCTCTCCTGTTGCATCACAAAACCCCTCCCCTGAAGTGGCAGCGAACACCCCCCCTGCAGCAAGAGAGATGCCCACTCTCCCCACTGCCAAGAAACGCTTACTGCCGCTCAGCCGTGCTCACCACCCACAGCGGGAGAGATGCCCACTCTCCCCTCTGCCGACAAGCTTGCCGCCGCTCAGCTGTGAGCACCGCCCACAGCGGGAGAGATGCCCACCCCTTCTGCTGCCAAGTGATTCCCCTCTCATGCCATAGAACACCTCCTCCTGCCTCCCACCTCCGATGCCCCCTCCCCCTTACCTCCAAATAGATGCACACTGGGCAGACTCCCTCCTCCCAACTGACCTTCCTATGTCATCTAAAATGGGCCTTCCCCTCTCCAGTGCATCTTGGGATGCACCGAGGAGGGGCCTGAGGCTCTAATTGGCCTAAGTTATATAAGGCTTCTTCCATGGAAAGGGCCTTAACCTGGGCCAATCAGAGCTTCAGGCTCCTCCCAGGATGCTCACTTGAAATGGGAGTATCATTAATATAATCAAAAATTCTCTTCTTAAAAATACAGTATTCTTCAAAAAAAGAGAATAAAAAATTTAAAATATTATACAAAATATTTAATTTATTGTGCTCAATAACAACCAACACACACTATATAATGAGCACAGGACTCTATCAGATCAAACTTCAATCATTATTGTACTCCTCCCTCTCTATCAATAAATAATTCAAATAGCAGCAAAAAATAGCAGCACACAATAATGAGAATAGAAGAGTACTTATCTTCGCTGAAAAAAATAGTATTCATCGTGTTTTCACTTGCTTGCGTGTATGCCTGCTCTTCCCCTGTGGTATTATTGGTATTGGAGCTACTGATTCGGCTGGTGCTAGCCGTAAAAAAGACTGAGAAAGAATATTAGAGTCAGTTGCACTAGAGGATTGTACAGCAGATCGAGTTTTAGTTCCTAAATCCTCCACCGATGATTCACTAGATGAATTAATGAAAGTGATTTTTTTTATTAGGTCGATTCCGGCGGGTTTTCCTATGACAATCCATCCAGGGATAAACATATCCTTTTGTGTAATCCAATTCATCACGATGGAACTTAGCTACTTTTTGAGCTCGAATACTTTGCCTATAACTGTCCGTTTGTTAAATATGCTCAGAATAATGTTTTTCATAATCCTCTGCATCCTCTATTTCTTGTAATGTCCCAAGTTTAGATCCAAATTCTTTATTAAGATCTTCAATTGTTTCTTCTAAAATATCCACTGTAAGAAGCATCAAATAGAGTGAACATTGTGTAATCATTTGATTCCATCTATCTACATAAGCAGAGTTATTAAAAAACCTAGGTTCTTTATTAATTCCCAAACCACGTGGAATTCTCTGAATATGGCAATATTCTAAAAGGGTAGCAGAATTTGTGCGAAACTGGACGGCATTCTGGGGTAAAAGCAGATTATATAGAAAGGACGGACTACACCTCACCAAAGAGGGAGTGAGAGTCCTGGCGGAGAACTTTAAGAAGGCCATTGAGAAGGCTTTAAACTAAAAATCAGGGGAGAGCCGACAGTCGACAACCGCTTGGTGGCCCGGACACCAGGATACCAGGAGGAGGTAAAGTCAAGCACAGAACTGGGGCAAGATCATGATGACACGAGAGGCAATTAAAAAGATCAAATGGATACAAAAAAGGATGTGAGGACCACTAAATTCAGTAAATTGGCACGAAGAGAACTTAAATGTATGTACACGAATGCCAGAAGCTTAGGAAACAAAATGGGCGAGCTGGAAGAATTAGCAAATAGGAAACAACTGGATATCATAGGAATAACAGAAACATGGTGGAATGAGGAAAATGAATGGGACACAGCAATGCAAGGATATAAACTATACAGAAGAGATAGGACTGGGCAAAAAGGGGGATGTATTGCTCTCTATGTCCAGGATGAAATAGAGTCTGTTAGAAAAGGAGACACAGAAGAAAATGGTAAACTAGAGTCACTCTGGATAATGATTCCGGGACAAAAAGAAGCAGACATACATATCGGCCTCTATTATCGACCCCCGGGTCAGACTGAGGAAACAGACAATGAAATGATGGAGGAAATTATTCGTAATTGTAAATCAGGAAACGTGTCAATTATGGGAGACTTCAACTATCCGGGAGTAAACTGGAAATTGGGAACATATAACTGCGGAAGGGAGATAAAATTCTTGGAAATGATCGGAGATTGCTTCCTTGAACAAATGGTAGTAGAACCGACAAGAGGAACTGCAATCCTGGACTTGGTCATAAATGGTATTACTGGAAGGACAGTGGATGTAGAGGTTATGGCTCCGCTAGGGACAAGTGACCACAATATGATCAATTTTACCATTGGCATCGGAAAGGGGAAACCAATCAAGACTAAATCCACGGCCTTTAACTTCAAAAAGGGGAACTACGACAGCATGAGAACCATGGTCAGAAAACGGCTCAAGAAGGGCAAAGCGGAATACCAAACAATCGATCAGGCATGGTCTCTACTGAAAAACACCATCACAGAAGCACAGAATCTACACATTCCGTGGATATCCAAAGGAAAGCGAAAAAAGAACAAAGGTGAACCAGCTTGGTTATCCAGAGAGGTGAAAGAGGCAGCGAGAGAGAAGAGAAACTCGTTTAAAAAATGGAAAAGGGAAAAAACAACGGAGGCCTGGAACTGTCACAAAATCGACCAGAAAAAGTGTCACAAAGTGGTAAGAAACGCCAAAAAAGTCTATGAAGAAAAGATAGCACAAGAAACCAAAAACTTCAAGCCCTTTTTTAGATATATAAAAGGAAAGAAACCAGCAAGAGAGACAGTGGGGCCTCTAGACAACCAAGAAAAGAAGGGGTCAATCAAAGAGGACAAACAGATTGCCGATAGGTTAAATTCATTCTTTGCCTCGGTCTTCACAAATGAGGACATTTCATCAGTGCCAGACACAGGGAGGATATTAACTAGAGGCATAGAGGACAACCTCGAAACAGTAAATGTGACGTTGGACATGATATACGTTCAGATTGACAAACTAAAAAACGACAAATCCCCCGGACCAGACGGAATTCACCCGAGAGTATTAAAGGAACTTAAGGTGGAAATTGGTGAACTATTACAAACCGTAGCTAACATGTCAATTAGAACAGGGCAAATACCAGAAGACTGGAGGACAGCAAATGTCATCCCAATTTTCAAAAAAGGATCAAGAGGTGATCCAGGAAACTACCGACCTATGAGCCTCACATCGGTTCCTGGGAAGATTATTGATACACTTATTAAAGACAGCATTGTGCAACACTTGGAGGATCACAACCTAATAAGGGCTAGTCAACATGGCTTCAGGAAAGGGAAGTCTTGTTTGACAAATTTACTACAATTCTTTGAGAAAGTGAACAAACATATGGATACTGGAGATCCAGTAGACATAGTTTACTTGGACTTCCAGAAAGCGTTTGACAAGGTTCCACATGCAAGGCTTATGAAGAAATTACTAAGCCACGGAATAGGGGGAGAAGTGCATAGATGGATCGGTAAATGGTTAGAAAACAGAATGCAGAGGGTTAACATAAAAGGGAAATTCTCGGACTGGGTGAAAGTGACTAGTGGAGTACCCCAGGGCTCGGTTCTTGGGCCTATTTTGTTCAATATTTTTATAAACGATCTTGAGGAGGAAACAACAAGTAATATAATAAAGTTAGCCGATGATACAAAATTATTTCGGGCAGTTGGCTCTCAAAGGGACTGCGAGAAGCTTCAGAAGGATCTGAGACAGCTGGAAACATGGGCGACAAAATGGCAGATGAATTTTAACATTAATAAATGCAAGGTGATGCATCTAGGAAAAAAGAATAAAGAACACGAGTATAGAATGTTTGGGGTAACATTAGCAAAATGCGATCATGAAAGGGATTTGGGGGTACTGATTGACAGAACCCTGAAGCCATCGGCACAATGTGCGGCAGCAGCGAAGAGAGCAAACAGGATGTTGGGCATAATTAGGAACGGGATCACGAGTAGATCGGAAGAAGTCATAATGCCGCTTTATAGAGCAATGATCAGACCACACTTGGAGTACTGTGTCCAACACTGGTCTCCTTATCTTAAGAAGGACATAACTCTGTTGGAAAAGGTGCAAAGGCGAGCCACGAAACTAGTCAAAGGAATGAAAAATTTGAGCTATGAAGAACACCTAAGGAAACTGGGACTGTTCACACTCGAGAGGAGAAGACTGAGAGGCGATTTGATAGAGACTTTTAAAATATTAAAAGGATTTGATGAAACAGACCAAGAAGCAGCATTACTAAGATTTTCAGATGTGACACGGACAAGAGGTCATAGCCTGAAACTGGGTGGCAGCAGGTTCAGGACGAATGCCAGGAAGTTCTGTTTCTCACAACGAGTGGTGGGCGCTTAGAATTCTCTTCCTGAGGGTGTTGTGGCGGAGACTACTCTTCGGGGTTTTAAGCACAAGTTGGATATACACCTTCTTGCAAATCATATTGAGGGATAGGGTAATTTCAGGTTTTCATAATAGAGAACCTAAATGGGCCGCCGCGTGAGCGGATCGCCGGACTTGATGGACCTCGGTCTGATCCGGTGAAGGCATTTCTTATGTTCTTATAATGCAATTGTTTCCTATTAAAGTTTTATGTAACCGATCAATGCCAATCCAATCTGCATTAGTTTTAGCATTAGCTATTGAAAACAATCTCCTGCCGTTCATTAAGGAATTAATCCTCTCATTAGAGAGTCCCGACTTGGACTCCCAACCAATAGAAGCTATCACTCCCCAAGGTACTGTATCAACACGCTCACTTGAAATGGGAGTATCATTAATATAATCAAAAATTCTCTTGTTAAAATACAATATTCTTCAAAAAAAGAGAATCAAAAATTTTAAATACTATACAAAATTTTTAATTTATTGTGCTCAATAATAACCAACACACACTATTTAATGAGCACAGGACTCTATCAGATCAAACTTCAATCATTATTGTACTCCTCCCTCTCTATCAATAAATAATTCAAATAGCAGCAAAAAATAGCAGCACACAATAATGAGAATAGAGGAGTACTTATCTTTGCTGAAAAAGTTCATTAAGTCCTGGGCTCAGCTGCAAATCCAAATCCAAAGTGCTCAGTGCTCAGTGCTCAGTGAAGGGGCCTAAGGCTAGCCTGAATGCCTCATAGGAGGGGCCTTAGGTCCCTGGGCCAGTCAGAACCTTAGGCCCCTTCACGGTGCATCTGGAGAGGGGCCTGAGGCTCTGATTGGCCCAGGTTGTATGGGAAGGGCATTATACAACTTGGGCCAATCAAAGCCTCAGGCCCCTCCCAGGTCCATCCAAGATGCACCAGGGAGGGATAGGCCCATTTTAGACGACACAGGCAGGCCAGCTGGAAGGAGGGAGGTTTTCTGTGGCGGGGGGAGTAACTTAGCAGGGGGAAAAGTGGGCATTTCTCCCACTGTGGGGGGTGCGCATGGCAGGGGTTTCTTGGCAGTGGGGAGAGTGGGCATCTCTTCCACTATTGTGGTTTTTTTTTAGTTTTTAAATGTGTTTTTTCTGTGCATGTGCCCATTGCTATCACCAGCGATGAGCACTTGCAAATTTAGCGAATCTTTGCTGCTGTCCGCTGACTTCATCTGCATGCATGATTTTTAAAAAAATGTCTCGCTTTTTCCAATTTGCTATCAAAACAGCTGCGTTAGCAGACCGTCACTTTTTACCGCGTTTTTTTTTTTAGAATCCTGGTCTTAGATCCTAATGTACAGATTTGCCTCGCTAATATTCTTGTCTGTGAGATGATTTGATTGGTAATAAGATTAAACAAGCCACTGAGAAAATGACTAGTCAAGAGCAAAGTATGACAACTTCGTCTACCCCAAAGTCTTCTAAGCCCCAGACTACTAGGCGACATTACAATCCTAGATATCAGTCAACCACTTTTTTTTTTATCAATCATTTTTTCCTTTTTCAACAAAAACAATTATTGAACAAGTCAAGAGCCCAATCTCATTACAAAGATAAAACATCTAAACAAGTTAGCAGTCAAAAATAATAGTTTTTTAAAAGACTCTTCCATAGCCCACATTTCGAGAGAGACAATCAGAGAGATTGATATTGAAACAAAATTAAAATAAACATTTCCAAATTATTATTAGTGGCTCCTCCCTATTCATTTAAATAGACTTGCTCAGTATGATTCACTTGGTCCCCTGCATTGATACCCCCTTTTCTTCAAGGAAGAATTGTAATTGGGAGGGTTCATAAAAAACATAAGAATTTTGATCTAAATAAATCATACATTTACAAGGAAAACATAATTGAAATTTCGCCCCCAATGCTTTCACATTTTCTTTCATCTCCAGGAATCTTTTCCTTCTTGTTTGTGTTGATTTTGAAACATCTGGAAAAATTGAAATCTTTCCATTCAGAAAGGAGACTTCTTTATGCCTAAAAAAAGGTGAAGAAGTGCTTCCTTATCCTGTTGGAATACAAATGTTACCAATAGCGTAGAACACAATACAACTTACTCTTAAAAACTTTCTAATATATTAGAAATATCTATTAGAGTTGAAGAAATCACAGAAAGCAAATCTCCTGGTTCAGAGGTGGAAGGTTTTTTAGAAGGAACTGACAGAAAATATATCTTGTGTAAAGGAGGAAGACATTCTTCAGGATATTGGAGAACTTCCTTCAAAAATTTGTAAAATATTTCTTTAGGTAAATTAGTAACCATTTTAGGAAAGTTCAGCAATCTTAAATTCAGTTGTTTTGTATAATTTTCAAAATTTTCTGTCTTCCTCAATAGAACTAATTTGTCCTGAACAACAGTTCCACAAGTTGTTTGAAGACCCTGTACTAATGTCTCTAAAACGCTGAATTTCTTCCCTTGGGTCTTCAATTCCTCTTCACATTTTTTTACCTTTAAAGTTTGTTCTTGAACAAGAGGAAAGGTTCCCAGGCATACCTGATACAGGGAGTATAATGCAGTCCAAATCAAATCAAGAGTAATCTTGGCGGGTCTAATGAGGGGCTGAATAGGTGGCATTTCCCCTCTCTGCGTTGAGATTGCTGTGTCCTCCCTCGCAGAAGATCCTCCGGCTGCAGTTTCCTGGGGGGCCAGCCAGCCCAAAAGCTCCATTTTGCCGCTGTCATCGCTGCAGACACATCCCTCTCTCTCTCGGCTGCAGTTGCAAGGGAGGTGCTGATCTCGCGGGGCTAAGCGAAATCTCGCTTCCCATAGCTGATGCCTCCTTCATGTCCGGCTCAGTGTGAGCGCCCCAGGGCAAGGAGGAGAGAAAGTCCATGAGGACTCCTTGCCACATTAGGACAGGTTCCGGTTGTCGGGCTGAGACCACCACCCTGCCTCTTCTCTTTGGCATAGCAAAAATGCTTCCAATCGCAGAAACAGAGGTAAAATTTCCCCAACAGGCAGAAGCTCTACTGCGGACGTCCATCCACTATGGCGCCATCTTGTCTCTGTCAGTCAACCACTTTTAAGAGACTCTATTCTCAGCCCATGTCATCTTCTAAGCCTCCTCCTCAGAAGTGCACCAGATAACAGCGAACCCAGAAACAACAAACTCGGCCTCGACAAAAATCCACTCAATCTTTTTGACTCCCTCATCCAGAGACTAGCCACTGTCCTTCTCATCATCCCTTCTCACCCTCCTTCTCATCATCCCATCGGAGGTCGCCTTACTCGTTACCACCATCTTTGGATTCTAATCACCACTGACAACTGGGATTTAAAAGTCATAAAAGAAGGCTATGCTCTTTGTCTTCGTAAAATGCCTCCACACAGACCTCCAAGAAAGTATACTTTCAACTCTCAGCAGCCCTCCCTTCTTCAACAAGAACTCTTGGGCCTTCTACAGCTGAATGCCATTGAACCAGTACTTCCTCAGCAGAAGGGCCGGTGGTTCTATTTCAAATATTTTTTCGTATCAAAGAAGATTAGAGGACTGCACCTGAATCTTGACTTCTGAGTCCTCAACAAGTACTTAGTCAAAGAGAAGTTTTGCATGTTATCCCTCAGCACTCTGTATTCCCTCTTAGAGAAGAATGATTGGCTTTGCTCTCTGGATCTCAAAGAAGCATACACATATTGTATATCCCTATTCTTCCAGCCCACAGAAAATACCTCCATTTTCAAATAGGAACACATCACCTCCAATACAGGAGGCCTAGTATCATCATCCAGAGTATTCACAAAATGTTTAATTGTAGTAGCTGCAACAATGGTTGATAAAAGCATCCTCACTTCAAGTGGCTCTGAATGAATGTCAAAGATAGCAATGAACTCTAGGTCTCTTAGAACTTCTGAGATTTGTGATCAACTACCAGAAATCCCATCTCCAAGTAACCCAGACATTGGAATACATAGGAGTATTGCTGGATACAAATCAACCTTCCGCAACAGAAGCTCAACAGTCTTTTTTTTTTTTTTTTTGTGAATCATTTTTATTTTTCAAAATAAATATACAAAGTATACAGATAATTAATTATTATAAATATACAAATATACAAAAGATAACTCAAACATGAAACAGGCTAGTTGTACATATCACAGTTAATAAGCAGGGAGATAGTATAAATTATAAGCCAATACAACCAGTGTCTCATGTCAACCAAATCCAGCATGGCCAGTACATATAATTTCAGCTGAGGAAATACGTGTAAAACCAAGCATCTGCTCAACAGACTATTTTAGCACAACACATGATGCATCTCCTGGGACACATGGTCTTCACAGTACATGTTACTCCAATTGCCCATCTTCATCTCAGGGATCCCCAATGCTATCTAACTTCTCAATAGTTTCGAGCTACAGATCCACTCTCCCACCAACTTGAAGTCATAAGAACATAAGAATTACCACTACTGGGTCAGACCAGTGGTCCATCGTGCCCAGCAATCCACTCATGCGGCGGCCCCCAGGTTGAAGACCAGTGCTCTGAATGAGTCCAGCCTCACCTGCGTACATTCCGATTCAGCAGGAACTTGTCCAATTTTGTCTTTTCAAGGGAGAATACGCCCAGTTTCTCCAATCTCTCACTGTATGGCAACTCCTCCAGCCCCTTAACCATTTTAGTCACTCTTCTCTGGACCCTTTTGAGTAGTACCGTGTCCTCCTTCATGTCCGGCGACCAGTGCTGGACGTGTACTCCAGATGAGGGCACACAATGGCCCGGTACAGCGGCAGGATAACCTTCTCCGATCTGTTCGTGATCCCCTTCTTAATCATTCCTAGCATTCTGTTTACCCTTTTTGCCGCGGCCGCGCATTGCGTGTACGGCTTCATCGATTTGTTGATCAGAACTCCCAAGTCTCTTTCCTGAGAGGTCTCTCCAAGTACCGCCCTGGACATCCTGTATTCGTGCATCACCTTACATTTATCCATGTTGAACCTCATTTGCCATGTCGATGTCCATTTCTCGAGTTTGATTATGTCACGTTGCAGATCTTCGCAATCCCCCTGTGTTTTCACTACTCTGAATAACTTTGTATCGTCCGCAAATTTAAACACCTCACTCGTCGTACCAATGTCCAGATCGTTTATAAAGATGTTGAAGAGCACAGGTCCAAGCACCGAGCCCTGCGGCACCCCACTGGTGACGCTCTTCCAGTTCGAATATTGTCCATTTATCTCCATTCCCTGTTTCCTATGCTCCAGCCAGTTTTAATCCACGTGTGTGTTTCACCCTCGACTCCATGGCTCGCAATATTCCAAAGTAGTCATTCATGTGGAACCTTGTCGAACGCCTTCTGAAAATCCAAATATACAATGTCGACCGGGTCGCCCTTGTCTATCTGCCTGTTTACTCTCTTGAAGAAGTGCAGCAAGTTCGTCAAACAAGATCTTCCTTTGCTTGCTGAAACCGTGCTGGCTGGTCCTCATCAGACAGTGTCCGTCAAGGTGATCAATGATTGTCCATTGCTATTAGATGGATCGACAGGATGTATGATTTGAAAGTCATCTGCGTATGCATATGCTGTAAATCTAATCGATTGACACAATGTTAATAAAGGAGCCATATAGATATTGAACAGCAACGGAGAAAGTATGGGACCTTGAGGATTTCTAGAGTTATTTGGGTTGGCGTTTGAAGAGATGTTATTAAAATAACCGTGGAAGAACGATCAGTGAAGTAGGAATGAAACCAATCCAAAACTTGCTCGGCGATGTCGATTAAGACTAGTCTTTTGAGCAGAAGATGATGATCAATATCAAGTATCAAAGGCGGTTGCAACATCTACTGAGATCAGAATAGCAGACTTATGTTGGTCTAGGAAATATTGTATAGAAATTGTTAAGCATAACAAAGAGTGCTCGTAGAATGGTGCTGACAGAATCCTGTTTGATTTGGATGGATAATTTTTGTTTTAGTGACAAAATCAAATAGTTGATAAAATTTTTTCTGTTAGTTTAGCTAGAAATGGTAAGTTTTCAATGGGTCTGTAATTGGAGCATTCTGAACTGTTCCCTTTCTGATTTTTTTTAAATCAGAAAGATAGAGTATTTCCAAGTATTAGGTAGAGTTGATGTTTGCAAACTACTACAAATGCTGGAATGCCCTCCCAGAGGGGGTTATTGCGGAATCGACCGTCCTAGGCTTCAAGAGCAAACTAGATGCATATCTCCTTAAGAGAGGCATATAAAGATATGGTGGACTATAAATTACGCCAGGTGTACATCTGGCAGGGCCTCCGCGTGTGCGGATCGCCGGACTTGATGGACCGAAGGTCTGATCCGGAGATGGCAGTTCTTATGTTCTTATGGACCAAATATAGAAAAGAACTTTTTAAGAATAAATGGAGGAATACTCTCAGATTTACCTCCTTTAAAATTGAGTGATTGGATTGTACGTTGAAGAGTAAAGCGCGCACACGTAAAGCGAAAAGAAGTATTTCTTGTTTCTCATTCCTGACATATGGGAGTATTTTGCTGCTGGAGATCATTTTGGATGATATTGATTTTTTCTTGGAAAAAATCAGCATGATTTTGGGCTGAAGGGGCGTTCTCAGGTGAGATTGCCTGGGTATGCTTGAATTGTGAGAGTTTTTTTAAGATTGCAGATAAGGTGGCTGAATTCTTAGTTTTGTATAATATTTCTTCTTTGTAGCGTTTAAAGTGGCTTTATAGAAATGTGAATGTTCTTCATATTTATGTAGGTTGAACTTAGTTGGATTAGAACGCCATTTATGTTCTAAGGCAAGGGTGTCAAACTCAAATCACATAAGGGGCCGAAATCTAATACGCAGGCTAAGTCGTGGGCCGGATTTTTTATTAAGATACTTGCCCCCTCCTTTGCTGATTCGTAGAGTGGGCCCTAGCGTCGGTGGTGGCTCTGATGCTTGGAGGACTTCTGTGAGCGCCGGATCAATCACCGGTGCCGGTGCCAAAACCCACGCTGTGCGCCAGAAAAGGAGGGGCTTAGTCTTAGTAGAAGTATAGGGATACAACCTCTCCAACCCCGTGCCGGCTACAAAATAAATAAAAAAGACTTTTGCTTTCTTTTAGGTCCTAGTTCACGTTTGCTGTCTAACACCAGCTCTGGCAGGATACATATTTTAAATCTGACATATTGTAATCACAAAATAGAAAATAAAATTATTTTTTCTACCTTTTGTTGTCTGGTCGTTTTGCTTTTGGTCCCAGTTTCTCTTTCTGATTTTGTCTGTCTTCTAATTCTCTTTCCAGTGTCTGCTGTCCATTTTTTTTCTCCTCTTCTCTCTTGCTCCAGCCCCTGTCTCCAACATATTGATTTTTTTCCCTTTCAACTTTTTTCCTTTTTTCTTTTCTGCCTCTGTCCACTCAAATCTTGTACTCTTTCTCATCCTTCTCCTTTTTAATTTTTCAGCTACCTATCATTTTCTATTTTCTCTTATTCTATTTTCTCCCATTTCCCAACTCACTCCATCCACTTAAATCTTGCCCTCTTCTTATGTTCTCATCTTTCTCCTTTTTAAATTTTCAGCTACCTATCATTTCCTATCTTCTCTTGTTCTGTAGCTCTCCCATTTCCCATCTCACTCCATTCCCAGCCTCCTATTTCCTTCTAATCTCTCCTCTTGGTCCAATATTTTGCTCCATCTTTTTTCTGTTGTTCTTCTTTCCTCCCCCCTTGATGCTGAACAATGAGATGGAAAAAAAAAAGAGATGCTGCATCTCTCTCTCCCTTCCATCCACTTCCATCTCCAGATTCAACTTCTCTCCCTTTCTCTTCCTAACTGCCCCATCCCATCTCTCCCCCTGTCTGCCTGCCTCCATCCCCCCAGGTTCACCATTTCTCCCTTTCTCTTCCCAACAGTTCTCCCTCTTTCTCCACACTACCCCAGGTCCAACCTCTCTTGCTTCATCTCGCTCTCTTCACAGCTCGTCGTGCCTTTCCCTCCGGCGCCGGTCTGATGTCACTGCTGGGCCGGGGAATCTGCCAGCCTTGGCGATTTCTGGAGTGCTGTGCGTGGCTCCTCTTCCTACATTTGTCTCCAAATGATACGCAACTTCCTGTTTCCGGCCGGATGGACTGCGGCGGACGGAGGGCAGGAGGGGGAGCCATGAACAGCACTGCCGAGTCACTGCCGAAGCCGGTCGACATTCATTATCTGAATTTTCAGAAGGCATTCGACAAAGTTCCACATGAACGACTACTTCGAAAAATTGCGAGCCATGGAATCGAGGGTGAAATATTCACGTGGATTAAAAACTGGCTGGCGGATAGGAAACAGAGAGTGGGGGTAAATGGACAATACTCGGACTGGAAAAGCGTGATGAGTGGGATGCCGCAGGGTTCGGTGCTTGGACCTGTGCTCTTCAACATATTTATAAACGATCTGGAAATTGGTACAACAAGTGAGGTGATTAAATTTGCAGACGATACAAAGTTATTCAGAGTAGTGAAGACACAGGAGGATTGCGAAGACCTGCAACGTGACATAAACACGCTCGAGAAATGGGCCGCGACATGGCAGATGAGGTTCAACGTGGATAAGTGTAAGGTGATGCATGTCGGTAACAAAAATCTTATACACGAATACATGATGTCTAAGCGGTACTTGGAGAGACCCCCCCCCCCCCCGGAAAGAGACGTGGGAGTACTGGTTGACAAGTCGATGAAGCTGTCTGCACAATGCATGACGGCGGCGGCGAAAAGAGCGAACAGAATGCTAGGAATGATTAAGAAGGGGATCACGAACAGATCGGTGAGGGTTATCATGCTGCTGTACCAGGCCAAGGTACGCCCTCACCTGGAATACTGCGTCCAGCACTGGTTGCCATACATGAAGAAGGACACAGTACTACTTGAAAGGGTCCAGAGAAGAGCAACTAAAATGGTTAAGATGTTGGAGAAGTTGCCGTACAGCAAGAGATTGGAGAAACTGGGCCTCTTCTCCCTTGAAAAGAGGATACTGAGAGGGGACATGATAGAAACATTCAAGATAATGAAGGAAATAGTCTTAGTAGATAAAGACAGGTTGTTCTCCCTCTCTAAGGTAGAGAGAATGAGAGGGCACTCTCTAAAGTTAAAAGGGGATAGATTCCGTACAAACGTAAGGAATTTCTTCTTCACCCAGAGAGTGGTGGAACACTGGAACGCTCTTCTGAAGGCTGTTATAGGGGAAAACACCCTCCAGGGATTCAAGACAAAGTTAGACAAGTTCCTGCTGAACTGGAACACACGCAGGTAGGGCTGGTCTCAATTAGGGCACTGGTCTTTGACCTGGGGGGCCGCTGTGGGAGCGGACTGCTGGGCAGAATGGACCATTGGTCTGACCCAGCATCAGCAATTCTTATGAGGTTAGTAAATGAAAAATCTTTATTGCTGAAAGTCAAAGAAAGGTGTGAGCAAACTATCAAGATGATGATATTGCCTGTAGTTTGCTACCAAATGAGTATGTTGCTGGTTTATTTTGAAGGGTCCTTTTTATAAAAAATTGAATGGAATTCTCACTAAGTTTATTTGGCTGGGTAAAACTGCCAGAATAGCTTTATTATCTTTGCAAAAATCAATTGCGGCGGGTAGGGTAAATTTTCCAAATTTTTATTGGTACCATCAAGCTTTTATTATGCGGCAGGGTGTGTATTGGATCCTTCCTGAACTCATGGAGCATCTTCCGGATTGGCTAATATTAGAATGGCAACTCCTGTCCCTATTATGATTGTATAAACTAAATATATGAGCCCAAATGGTAACAATCACCAAAAATATAAACAATATATGTACCACCACTCAACCAGAAAAGTGAGTGTACTACCAGAGGCCTCAGAATTGGAGCCTACTCACAGTTGTACAATCACAAACTGGGAAAATCACTATTCGCTCCAATCATTGGCCAAAGGACCTGGTGCTAACACTTATTTTGTCCCTTATTTCACTATATTTTTTATCATTTTTTATAGTAAGTATTTAGGTACTAGCTTATGCAAACTGCAAACTGCATAAGCTAGTACCTAAATACTTACTATAAAAAATGATTAAAAATATAGTGAAATAAGGGACAAAATAAGTGTTAGCACCAGGTCCTTTGGCCAATGATTGGAGCGAATAGGAGCAGTACTACACTGATTTTTCCAGTTTGTGATTGTACAACTGTGCGTAGGCCTCTGATAGTACACTCATTTTTCTGGTTGAGTGGTGGTACATATATTGCTCCTATTACGATTGTGTCATGTTTTAAGTATCAAGTTACCTAAGATTTATAAGGACAATAGAATTTTATTCTCTACATGGCAAACATTAAAATTTATTAATAACTTAACACCTATTCTGAGTCATCAATCCACATGTCAGTTCTTATGGTTGAACTCTAAGATTCAAATTGGCGAGTCTAAGATCCTCTGGAAGCATTGGCTGCAGGCGGGTATACGTACATCAGATGATGTTATCGAATGGGAAAATGCTTGATTTTTCACTTCAACAATCATTCTCAGTCATGAGAAACTTAAGACAAGTTCGGAAATTCTTTGAGAAAACACAATTCCAGCTCATAGTACAGTCCCTAATACTAGGCCTACTAGACTACTGTAATATCCTTTATTTCCTCTGCCCTGCAACAATAACAAAACAACTACAAACAATCCAAAACACAGCCCTAAGACTCATCTACTCATTGAAGAAACATGACCACATTACAGAAGCATATCTCAAATCGGATTGGTTCCCAGTTCCAGCAAGAATACAATTTAAATTCTATTGTCTACTCTTTAAGACTTTATAAGGAGACAGTCCAAACTACCTGAACAATCGCCTCATCTACAACACCTCAACCAGATATAGGAAAACTCACACCGCATTCTCATACCCCCCAATTAAGGAGATCAAATGGAAAAAACTATATGATGGCCTACTAGCCACTCAAGAAGCCAAACTAGACAACCAAATCGCCAATCTACTGATGGCATCCCTAGACTACAAAACTTTTAGAAAAGAAATAAAGACCATATTCTTCAAGAAATCCCTGAAAAAGAAATAACACCGCAAGAATCAAACACCACCTCTCACTAAAGCCAACTACCCTAAACAAATAGCCATACTCATTTCTTACTCTCTTTGAAAATGACCAAATTTCTTTTTGATAAGATCTTTTTGTAATATTTCCTTGATAATTCTTTTGTAATCCGTCTTGAACTGCAAGGTAATGGCGGAATAGAAATCCCTAATGTAATGTAATTACAAAGTCTCAAGCATATAAGTGGTTGCAGTTGAAGCAGGCCATTCAGAAAAGGTTTCCTGGTTGGCGAAATTTTAAAAATCAGTATAGCTTGCTGGGCCTTTGCTTCCAAATAGATTTGCTAGTGCATCAGGCTGCCAAGTGGTATAAATTAATATCTGAATATTTGAATAAGAAACCTAAAACTAGTCTAAAAGACATTTGGAGCATTGAGATAAAGCAGCAGATTTCTGCAACTCGATGGCCACAGATTTGGACTTGGAGGATGAGATGTACGGCATTAGCATCTATGAGACAAACTTGTTTTTTTCTGTTATATAGAATTTTATGAACCCCTGTTCATTTGCAAAAGTTAGATAGTTCAAAGTCTAATAGATGCTGGCATTGTCTTCTCGATATAGGACACTGGATCATCTATTGTTCTATTGTCCCTTGATACTTAAATTTTGGAGGTCTATTTGGGGTCAAATCAATATGATATTGGAAGACTCACTGTCATTGTCATATGACTTAGTGTTGTTTGGAACACTATTAATGCCCAAGAATCCAATCAATGCAAATGAGAATAGATTACTTCTTATGACAGGAGTTGCTATGCAGCTAATCATGAAAAACTGGAAAAAATGGGATAGAATAAAATATATCTTTTGGTGGGAAACCTTATGCCAATTTTATAAGTTTGAACGTATGAACTCATTACATTTGGGACATTATAATAAATTCAAAGAAATTTGGGATCCATTAACAAAATTTTGTACGCATTGATCATTAATATTACCCTTTGATTTCTGAATGAGTGTTATGCACATCCAGGATGGGTGGGTGGATGGGAGGGAGGGGATATGTACTTATCTTATTATTTGATTGTAATGAGTGCTGTTTTTTCTACCAATTGTTGGTAAATCTGTTGCACTTTGTGTTGGTTTTTAAAACGAATAAAGAACTGGAAAAAAAAAGAGATTGTACGAACATAGATTGGGGCTATTTTATCGAGAAGGGAACTACAGGCATCATCCCAAATTTGGATTTGATTGTTAAGTGATGCAGCTATAAGCTTATCTGTGCTAAGCTTGAATGTGTTGGTAGCATCATTGAGATTATTAAAATCTCTAAATAAGATTTTTTGCTGTGAAGGAGTGTTGGAGACTGGGTTAATATGATAGAAGGTAGAGATAAAAAATGATCAGACCATGGAACTTGGCTTGAAGTAGGTGTTGAAAAATTAGAATGCTCAGATGGAGGAAGAAAAATTGAAGGTATGACCCTTTATAAGTGTAGGACCTAGAGTTAGAGGGGTTAGGCTACTATCACACATGCGAGTTAAGAAATCGCAAGTGTTTGTGTTGTTGGGATCCTCAAAGTAAATATTAAAGTCGCCGAGAACGATGGGAAACTGAGAGAGTGTGGAAAAGTCTAAAGCGATGCTTTGCATTTGAGCTATAGAATTTGCAGTCAAAAACTAAATTGGGCCATTAAGTATCTCGGAATTTGTCCCTGAAGAGCTTTATAACATAAAGTTCCAAATTTAAACTTAACCCTTGCCTCAAAAGTAAGCCAGTGAAGATCTGTATAATATTGTGAAATGTGGTCAGATTTCTTCAGATTGAAGATCAGTCGAACATTTTGGATTCTTTGGAATCTATTTAGATTCTTACGATGACCTACCAAATAGAGTTACAATAATCCAAGATGCTGAACACCAAAGACTGGACCAATAATCTAAACGATGATTGATCAAAATAAGATCTGATTGTGTGCAATTTCCATAATATGAAGAAACATTTTTTAACCGTCACATTAGTGAATATTTTCATGGAGAGTGTCTGATCTAAATAAACTCCTAACACTCTTAATTCGGAAACTAATGGATATGTTATATACCATCTAATATCAATTGATTTTCTAATATATGATTAGATGGGGCAATGAAAAAAACCCTACTCTTTTCAGTATTGAGTTTTAATCTAAATTTCTTCATCCAGTTTTCCACTACATGAACTATATCTTGAATCTGATTGAGGGAAGCAGAGATAGTAGTGTTAATTGGAATTACAATAGTGATGTCGTCTGCATAGCTAAATAATTTTAAATTAAATGATGATAGTCTTCAGGTTTGGAAGTTAGTAACAGTACACTTTTGCACTGTCTGTATTGGGCTCCGTGGATGATGTCACCCATTTGTGAAAATATCTGCCTGCCGTCCCTGGATAATACCTGTTACAGGTAAGTAATTGTGCTTAATTAGGCAACTAGGTATTATCCCAGGACAAGGAGGCAGCATATTCTTAACTGATGGGTGACGGCACCGACGGAGCCCCGGTATGGACAATTTTAGAGTGATTGCACTCTAAGAACTTAGAAAGTTCTAGTTAGGCCGCACCGTGCATGCGCGAGTGCATTCCCGCTCGACGGCGGTGCGCGGTCCCCAGTTTCTTAGTTTCTGCGGAGCTATAAAGACACGTTTTTTTCAATGGCTGTTGAAACTTTTTTCCTTGCCTTCCCGCTCGCGCGTTTTTGGGTGAAATTTTTTCACTTTATCTCTCTCTTTTCTTGTTTTCAAAACACTACCAAAAAAAAAAAATCTAATTTTCCCTTAGATTTTCGGTCGGCCCCGGCAGGGCCTGTTGGCAACATCGAAGCCTCAACCTTCGATTTTGCGGCGGCCGTTTTCCCCTTCATGCCCCCTTCACCGGGCTTTAAGAAGTGTCAGCGGTGTGCACGCTCTATATCCTTGACTGACTCGCACAATTGTTGTCTTAAGTGCTTGGGTCCGGATCATAGGGCTTCGTCTTGCACCCATTGCGCTTCTCTCCAAAAGCTTACCTTAAAGAATCGCCAACTTCAGCAACAACTTCTTTTCGGTGTCGCTATGGAGGGTCCACAGACATCGACCCCGACGTCGGCTGCTTCGTCGAAATCGGCGCCGGCTCTTTCGACACCGCAAGATGTGTCTACGGTGTCACATCCCACAGGTAAGCCGGCTAAGAAGCCATCCCCTACAGTGCTGGGCCCGCCGGTCGACCAACCAGTGAGCCAAGTCCTGCAGACCGTGCGCCGTCCACGTAAACGCTCCGCTCCTATTGCGGTTACTGCCTCGTCATCAGCATCATCCTCCCCTGAGCGTAGAGCGGCACCACAGGTACCGAAAAAAAGAAAAGCAGTACCGGTGTCATCGGCCCCATCTTTAGATGACCGCATCATGGCTATTCTTCAAGTTCAACTTAAGGAGCAGTTGCAGCAACTCCTCCCTGCTCTCTTGACACCGAGCCTTCCAGTGTCGGTACCGTCTGACCCTTCGGTGCCGGTTGTCGAACAGCCTATTTTGTCAGCATCGACCTTATCGGCACCAGTACATTCTGCCTCTTCGGTGTCCCATGCCTATTCTCTCGGCGGAACCGAAAGCCTTGCATCGGGCGGTTCACTCGGTCTCCGAGCTGGTACTGCTCTCTGACCCGAACCTCCGTACTGCTTTACATACTTCCCCAGCTACGGTATCAATGCGCTCAGGCAAATCGGTACGCAAGACCCGACATGGGGACGTATCCACTCCTGTCTCCCAGAGCCGACTTCCTTCGGTGCGCAACCCTGACCTGTGGGATGATTCTGATGAACCTCTCGGGACCGATGATCAGGCTGATCCCTCTATTCAGAAGCCTGATAGTAAACCAGAGCAGACTTCCTTTTCAAAATTCCTCAAGGAAATGTCGGAAACACTTTCTATACCCTTGGAATCTGATTCTAAAAAGTCCAAAGCATTCCTTGATGCTTTGGGCTTTGATCAACCTCCTAAAGAGTTTCTAAAGTTACCCTTGCATGATATAAAGACCTTGAGACTCCTTTGACCATTCCAGGAGCCCCTCACAAACTGGATACTCTCTACAAGGTTATCCCCATTCCAGGGTTTGACAAGCCTCAGCTCCCACATGAATCTTTACTTGTGGAATCAACCCTAAAGGAAACTGCAGGCTCTAGTGTCTATGCTTCTGTCCCTCCTGGCAGAGAGGGAAAGGCCATGGATAAATTTGGCAAGCAGTTATATCAGAATGCTATGCTGGCCAATCGTTCAGGTAACTATGCATTCCATTTTTCCTTCTACCTGAAACATCTCATTCAGCAGCTTGCTGCCTTTCAGAAGTACATCCCAGAACGTAAGCTCCCTTCATTCCAACAGTGTACTTCTAGTCTTTTCCAGCTCAGAAAGTTAATGGTCCGTTCCATCTATGATACTTTTGAACTGACCTCCAGGGCTACTGCTATGGCTGTCGCCATGAGACATTTGGCTTGGCGCGTCTCAGAACTTGATGTCAACCACCAGGACCGCCTCGCTAACGCTCCTTGCCTGGGTGATGAGTTGTTTGGCGAGTCTCTGGATACCACCACTCAGAAACTTTCTGCTCATGAGACCAGGTGGGATACTTTATTGAAAAACAAAAATAAAACCCCACCTACTCTTCCTTTTCGACAACAGACATCTTACCAACGTCGTTTTTCGGCTCGTCCTCTTCATCCTCCTCATACCCAGCCTCGGAGGCAACGTCAACAACAGCAGCAGCAGGGTCGTCAACAGCAGCAACAACCTGTGAAGCCTGCTGCTCAGCCTAAGGCTACTTAGCCCTTTTGACTTCCTTCTCCAGAACATAGCCAGTCTTCCCTCTTCATCCCCTCTGCCTCAACCCATCGGGGGACGTCTCCAGTTTTTTCTCAACCGTTGGGAACTCATCACTACCAACCAGTGGGTTCTCTCCATTATCTGTCATGGTTATTCCCTAAACTTTCAGACTCTTCCACTAGCAAGTCCTCCAAAGAGTCTGCTTCCAACACGTCTCAGTCCTCCCTTCTGGGTCAGGAGGTTCAATCCCTTCTTCTTCTGAATGCCATAGAAGAAGTTCTGCTAGATCAGAGGGGGCAGGGATTTTACTCCCGGTACTTTCTAGTCCCCAAAAAGACCAGAGACCTCAGGCCCATATTAGATCTCAGGGATCTCAACAAATGTTTGGTCAAGGAGAAGTTCAAAATGCTCTCTCTTGCCACACTTTACCCTCTTTTCACTCAGGGCGACTGGCTATGCTCCCTGGATCTGAAAGAAGCCTACACTCATATCCCTGTAAATCTGATGTCCAGACAGTACCTCCGATTTCTAATCAATCGCTCTCACTACCAGTACAAGGTGTTATCCTTCGGTCTGGCCTCCTCTCACAGGGTATTCACAAAATGTCTCATCGTGGTGGCCGCCTTTCTACGCTCTCACCATCTCCAAGTCTTCCCTTACCTGGACGACTGGTTAATCAAGGCTCCTTCATCTCAGGAACTGGTTCTTGCCACCAACCAGACCATCCTGTTTCTCCAAATTCTGGGTTTCGAGATCAACCTGCCCAAGTCGCATCTCATTCCCACTCAGCGACTTAATTTCATTGGAGCGATATTGGACACTGTTCTCATGAGGGCGTTTCTTCCATCCAACCGCCTTCAGACCCTTCTTCATCTCTGTCAGCAGGTGCTTCCACAGCTTTCCATCTCTGCCAAACAAATGATGATACTCTTGGGTCACATGGCTTCGACAGTTCATGTCACCCCCTTCGCACGTCTTCACCTGCGCACTCCTCAGTGGACCCTAGCTACCCAATGGTCCCAGGCGACGGATCCTTGTTCGCGACACATATCTGTGACATCGTCTCTTCGACAGTCTCTGCAATGGTGGTTGAAATCTTCAAATCTCTCCAGAGGTCTTCTATTCCATCTGCCTCCTCATCATCTAGTCATCACCACAGACGCATCCCCATATGCCTGGGGAGCTCACTTGAACGATCTCCAAACTCAAGGTCTTTGGACTGCCCAGGAAAAGAGACATCACATCAATTTTCTGGAACTCAGCGGTTTTATGCCCTCAAGGCTTTTCAGCATCTCCTCTTTCCTCAAGTACTACTACTTTGCACAGACAATCAAGTTGCAATGTACTACATCAACAAACATGGTGGGACGGGCTCTCGCCTGTTGTGTCAGGAGGCCCAAAAGATTTGGTCTTGGGCGACAGCTCGCCATTTATTCCTAAAAGCTGTCTACATTCAGGGAAAGCAGAATTCCTTAGCAGACAATCTCAGCAGAATTCTCCAACTTCACGAATGGACTCTCGATCCAATGACTCTCCAGTCCATTTTCGCTCAATGGGGCACTCCTCAAGTGGACCTTTTTGCGGCTCCTCACAATCATCAACTGCCCCAATTTTGCTCCAGACTCTACTCCCCTCATCGTCTGGCAGCAGATGCGTTTCTCCTGGATTGGACTGGTCAATTCCTTTATGCCTTTCCTCCTCTCCCTCTCATGTTGCTAACCTTGTTCAAGCTCGAGGGAACAAGCCACCATGATTCTCATTGCCCCACGGTGGCCCAGGCAACATTGGTTCTCCCTTTTTCTTCAACTCAGTTCCAGGGAGCCCATACTTCTTCCAGCGTTTCCTTCTCTGCTTACTCAGCATCAGCAGTCCCTTCTACATCCCAACCTGCAGTCTCTGCACCTGACGGCTTGGTATCTCTCGGGCTGAGCTCGACTCACTCACTTCTTTCTCAGCCTGTCCGTTCTATTCTTGATGCTTCCAGGAAGCCGGCCACTCTTCAGTGTTATCAACAGAAGTGGACCCGGTTTTCTTCCTGGTGCCTTCTGCATCATCATGATCTAACTTCCCTAGCAGTAGAACTAGTGTTGGATTATCTTCTTTCTCTGTCTAACTCTGGTCTCAAGTCTACCTCTATCAGAGTCCACCTCAGTGCCATTACT
Source organism: Geotrypetes seraphini (assembly GCF_902459505.1). NCBI lineage: Eukaryota > Metazoa > Chordata > Amphibia > Gymnophiona > Dermophiidae > Geotrypetes > Geotrypetes seraphini. The sequence continues at coordinate 141,966,966 of NC_047089.1, read as the reverse complement.
GCTTTTCATGAACCTGTTCACGGAAAACCTCTTACTGCTCATCCTTTGGTTTCTAGATTTATGTGGGGGCTTTTCAATGTGAAACCACCTCTCAAGCCTCTTCCTATTGTCTGGGATCTTAATGTGGTTCTTTACGCCTTAATGAAGCCTCCTTTTGAACATTGGCCACAGCTCATTTCAAATTTCTCACTTGGAAAGTGGTCTTCCTTATTGCTCTCACCTCTGCCAGGATGGTCAGTGAGTTACATGCACTAGTTGCAGATCCACCTTTCACTGTTTTTCATCATGACAAGGTGGTTCTGCGTACACATCCAAAGTTTCTCCTTAAGGTTGTCTCTGACTTTCACCTTAACCAGTCCATTGTCTTACCTGTATTCTTCCTGAAACCGCATTCTCATCCAGGAGAACAGGCTTTGCATACTTTGGAGTGTAAGCATGCTTTGGCTTACTATTTGCAGTGCACTAAGCCTCGCAGATCATCTCCCCAACTTTTTCTGTCTTTTGATCCAAATAAGTTGGGTCATCCTGTTTCTAAGCGAACGATTTCCAATTGGCTTGCCGCCTGAATCTCGTTCTGTTATGCTCAGACCGGACTGACACTGGAAGGTTCTGTCACAGCCCATAAGGTTAGAGCTGTGCAGCCTCTGTGGCTCTCCTCAGATCAACACCTATTGAGGAAATCTGCAAGGCTGCTACTTGGTCCTCAGTTCATACTTTCTCTTCTCATTATTGTCTGGATGCATTCTCCAGACGGGATGGACACTTTGGCCAATCTGTTTTACAAAATTTATTTTCCTAATGGCCAACCTTCCCTCCATCCCTCTTTTTGTTAGCTTGGAGGTCACCCATCAGTTAAGAATATGCTGCCTGCTTGTCCTGGGATAAAGCACAATTACTTACCATAACAGGTGTTATCCAGGGACAGCAGGCAGATATTCTTACGTCCCACCCACCTCCCTGGGTTGGTTTCTTAGCTGGCTTATCTTAACTGGGGACCGCGCACCTCTGTCGGGCGGGAAGGCACTCGCGCTTGCGCGGTGTGTCCTAACTAGAACTTTCTAAGTTCTTAGAGTGCAATCACTCTAAAATTGTCCATACCGGGGCTCCGTCGGTGCCATCACCCATCAATTAAGAATATCTGCCTGCTGTCCCTGGATAACATTTGTTACGGTAAGTAACTGTGCTTTACAGGCTGATGCTCTATAAATCAACATATATGAAATACATTGGCAATTAGGTAGTATAGACTGATGCTCTTGTATATGAGGATGACATTAACTTTCATGATTACAGAGTTGTAGTCATCAATAGTTCTATCTGATTGAAATGTTTCTCATGGTAGCTAAAAGTGTTGCTGTTCAGGCTTTTTGTTCATTGAAGACTAGTTTGTTGTTTTTCAGCTTCTAGTTAAGTATGATATATTTATATAAAACATAATTTAAATAGTTTTACTTATGATTCATCTCGAACATAGGTTGTCCAGTACGAAGTACATATACCCCAAAGTTTGTGCAAGATCTTTATAGAGTGTATGTGGTATAGAGATTGATTCGGGGACAAAGATTTATCCCTGTCCCTTCACCATCCCTGCATTTTCATCCCCGTCCTCTCACTTTTGCTGTAATCTTAATTTGTTTCCCCCTGCATCTTCCTGCTTAATGCAGAAAAATGATTTTATGCAATTTTATGTTCCCAAGGTATTGCAAATAAACATTTTGGCCCTGGTTCTGCAAAGTGCTCCCGATTGTTTAATCAGCCAATCGGGAGGCACTTTTTCTAAAAAAAAAAAAAAGTATGCTCCCCAGGCAGGCTGCCTATATTGAAGGCGCCTCCAGGGAGCCTAGAGAGGCCCGCAAGCCTGCCTAAGCTCGCTTAAGGCTAAGCGGTAGCCTTAAGCGAACCTAGGCGGCCCTACGCGTCTCCCTAGCAGAACGGGAGACGCTTACAATATAGGCTAGCAAAATGGCCAATGGCCCTCCCGAAGATCGTGGCAGGAGGGTACCCAACCCCTCCTGCCAACCCCCCCAATGGCCCTCCCGACAATCAAGGCAGGAGGGTACCCAGCCCCTCCTGCTGACCTCCCCAATGGCCCTCCCGAAGATCGCGGCAGGAGAGTACCCAACCCCTCCTGCCGCGATTGTCGGGGGGGGAGGGGGCGGGTTCTGTCGGCAGGAAGGGTTGAGCACCTTCCTGCCAACGATCTTAGTGGAGCGTTGGGGGGGCCGGCAGGAGGGGTTGGGTATCCTCCTGCCGCAATCATTGGGGGGTGGGTTTTGTCGGCAAGAAGGGTTGAGCACCTTCCTGCCGGCGATCGTTGGAGGGGGGGGGCGAGTTCTGTCAGCAGGAGGAGTTGGGCACCCTCCTGCCAGCGATCTTCGGGGGGCCGTTGGGGAGGTCCGGGGAGGGGGGTTGAGCATGTTAAACCCGATTCTGTAACCGACGTCTGCAACATGGATGTCAGTTACAGAATCAGGCTAACTTTGGGCGGGTGTAGGCCCGATTCTGTATAGGACGCCCGGGACCGGGTGGAGGGAGGTTCTAACTTTTATTTTGATTGAAGAACATCAATAAAAGTACAACTTGTGAGGCATGCTGGGTTTTCATTGCACACAGAAAACCAAACATCAGCTGTCCCCAAATTTTTATTTCTTATTCAGTTCACAAAATTGCAACAAATAAAGCAAGAAGTGAATTTTTTTTTTCTTATGAGCAAAACGCACACAATTGCAAACATATCAAGAATAGACCTCAAAATATCACCCACAAATAACTTACACCTTCTTTTACAAAGCTGCTAGCCTGCCAAGCACTAACAGCACCAAAGCCCATTAATTTCCAGTGGGCTTCAGTGCGATTACTGCAGGTCACCGTCACCGCACTAATCAGCTTTGTAAAAGAGAGTCTATAAGTGGACTGATTCATTATGCATGTATTCCCCATGATCATTCATTGTATGCTACCTGATTGTCTTGCCTGTTTTGTTTCACTCCTATGTATTGTAGATAGGTTCCCCACTGCTTTTGAAATTATATAAGCTCCCCTCTGTTTATTGAAACTATGTACTGTATGTTCTTTTGTAACCTGCCCTGAGCTTTCTGTGAGGGCAGGATATAAATCAAAATAAAAGTGTGAAAGCAAACTAATAGCTTTTTCAGTGTGAAAGCAAACTAGTAGTACATGTCTTACCGCTTTTCTCAGTGTGAAGTGAAATCAAACAACATAAACAGACAGGCCCTGATTCTCCAAAGTGCGTCCCGATTTTAGGCAGCTGTAGGCGTCCTACAGCTGTCTAATCAGCCAATCGGGATGCACGTTTAAAAAAAAAAATGCTCCCCAGGCAGGCCGCCTATATTGAAGGCACCTCCGGGACCCGCAAGACGCCTAAGATCGCCTAAGGGCCTTAGGCGAACCTAGGCGGCCCTACGCGTCTCCCTAGTAGAGGAAGAGACGCTTAAAATGTAGGCCAGCAAAATGCTGGTTTACAATGTAAGTAGACGCGGCCGCAATATTTATGGCAGCAAGGGATCTCCCTGCTGCAATATGTATAGCGGCCGCGGTCGCGGCCGCCTGTCCCATCGCCAACAGGAGGATGCCCAATCCTCCTGCCGGAACCCCCCTCCCCCCAAACTGGTAATCGCCGACAGGAGGATGCCCAATCCTCCTGCCGGAACCCCTCTGGAACCTCCCTCCCCCCCAAGCTGGTAATCGCGGGCAGGAGGATGCTCAATCCTCCTGCCGGAAAGCCCGACGACCCCCCCCCCAAAAAAAAAACTAACCTCCCTCCCCCAACTTACCTTTACATGTTGGTTGGCTGGACGGGTCTTGCTGCCGTCCAGCCGATGGGCTCGCCTCTTGGAAATGAGACGGGCCCGCCCCTTCCCGGCCCATCCCCGCTAAATCTAAGGCCTGATTGGCCCAGGCTCTAGAAGCCTGGACCAATCAGGCCTTAGGCATAGCGGGTCCGCCCATCCCCACTAATCCTAAGACCTGATTGGCCCAGGCTAGGCACCAGGCTAGGCACCTGGGCCAATCAGGCCTTAGGATTAGTGGGGATGGCCGGATCTGCTATGCCTAAGGCCTGATTGGTCCAGGCTTCTAGAGCCTGGGCCAATCAGGCCTTAGATTTAGCGGGGATGGGCCGGCAAGGGGCGGGCCCGTCTCATTTCCACAAGGCGGGCCCGTCGGCTGGACGGCAGCAAGACCCGTCCAGCCGACCAACATGTAAAGGTTAGTTGGGGAAGGGAGGTTCGTTTTTTTTTTTGGGGGGTTCGTCGGGTATTCCGGCAGGAGGATTGGGCATCCTCCTGTCGGCGATTACCAGTTTGGGGGGGAGGGGGGTTCCAGGGGGGTTCCGGCAGGAGGATTGGGCATCCTCCTGTCGGCGATGGGACAGGCGGCCGCAATCGCGGCCGCTATACATATTGCAGCAGCGAGATCCCTTGCTGCCATAAGTATAGCGGCCGCGTCTAATTTAACCCAATTCTCTAACCGGCGTCTGTACCATGGACGCTGGTTACAGAATCGGGGTTTAGTGTAGGACCGATTCTGTATAGGACACCTCTCCTGGGCGTCCTATACAGAATCAGGGCCACAATGTCCATTTTCAAGCAACAAAATAAAGTCACCAAATAAAAGAAAAATCCAATCAAGTACAGCCCTCAGAATATCACACTCAAATAACTAAGGGCCTCTTTTACAAAGCCATGGTAGTGATGCTGCCATGGTAAATGTACCAAAGCCCATAGGAAGTGAAGGGCTTCGATGCGTTTACCATAACAGCATCGTGGCTTTTAAAAGAGTGCTTTTCTCTCAGTCATTTCCAGGAACCTTGAAACCTATACAGGCAATCCTTAACATTAACGTGTAGGACATGGCTTATTGCCTTTTCAGTGAAAAACCAAACAGTCAAAACCAGCTCAAATGTTTAACCCCCTTAAACTTATAACAATCTTCCCTATCATATGCTTTGCTCTCCCAATCATCATCAACCAAGGCAGATATGGTGACCTAAGGAACTGCCCCTAGAAAAACCCATCCCAACACAGACCCCACAATCTAAGATCAATCCCCACTTCTCCACACACCCCTACAACAAAAAAAACCTATCCATTGCTCTCGTTAATGTCAGATCAGTAAATAACAAATACATCACACTAAGTATCCTCGCAGATAAAACCTGGGACATGCTCCTGATTACTGAAACCTGGCTTAAAGGTAATGATGGAGTCACACTAGGTATGATATGTACCCCAGGCTTGACATGCTCCCTTACAGACAAAAAAGGGGGAGGAAGAGCAGCTATTATTAAATTGAACATCACCCCAAAAGACTGATAGATACTATAACACTAAATGGCATTGAATACCTCATCTTTTCTGCTGGTAATACCAGAAACCGCATCTTTGCCTTGCTCTACAGAACCCCAAGCTCCCCAATGAATGCCCTAGATGACCTCATAACAGTCATAAGAACATAAGAATTGCCGCTGCTGGGTCAGACCAGTGGTCCATCATGCCCAGCAGTCCGCTCACACGGCGGCCCTCTGGTCAAAGACCAGCATCCTAACCAAGACTAGCCCTACAAGCGCATGTTCTTGTTCAGCAGGAACTTGTCTAACTTTGTCTTGAATCCCTGGAGGGTGATTTCCCCTATAACAGCCTCCGGAAGAGCGTTCCAGCTTTCTACCACTCTGGGTGAAGAAGAACTTCCTTACGTTTGTACGGAATCTATCCCCTTTCAACTTTAGAAAGTGCCCTCTCGTTCTCCCTACCTTGGAGAGGGTAAACAACCTGTCTTTATCTACTAAGTCTATCCCCATTCAGTACCTTGAATGTTTTGATCATGTCCCCTCTCAATCTCCTTTGTTCGAGGGAGAAGAGGCCCAGTTTCTCTAATCTTTCGCTGTAAGGCAGCTCCTTCAACCCCTTAACCATCTTAGTCGCTCTTCTCTGGACCCTTTCGAGTAGTACTGTGTCCTTCATGTACGGCGTCCAGTGCTGGACGCAGTACTCCAGGTGAGGGCGCACCATGGCCTAGTACAGCGACATGACCACCATCTCTGATCTGTTCGTGATCCCCTTCTTAATCCTAGCATTCTGTTTGCCCTTTTTACCGCCGCTGCACATTGCGTGGACAGCTTCATCGACTTGTTGATTAGAACTCCCAAGTCCCTTTCCTGGGAGGTCTCTCCAAGTACCGCCCCGGACATCATGTATTCGTGCATGAGATTTTTGTTACCGACATGCATCACTTTATACTTATCCACGTTGAACCTCATCTACCATGTCGATGCCCTTTCCTTGAGCCTGATTATGTCACGTTGCAGATCTTCGCAATCCCCCTGCGTCTTCACTACTCTGAATAACTTCGTATCATTTGCAAATTTAATCACCTCACTCGTTGTATCTATGTCCAGATCGTTTATAAAGATGTTGAAGTGCACAGGTCCAAGCACCGAGCCCTATGGTACCCCACTGGTGACGCTCTTCCAGTCCGAGTATTGTCCATTTACCCCCCACGTGAGTATTTCACCCTCAATTCCATGGCTTGCAATTTTCCGAAGTAGTCGTTCATGTGGAGCCTTGTCGAATGCCTTCTGAAAATCCAGATATACAATGTCGACTAGATCGCCCTTGTCTATCTGTCTGTTTACTCTCTCAAAGAAGTACAGCAAGTTTGTCAAACACGATCTACCTTTGCTAAAACCGTGCTGACTGGTCCTCATCAGCCCGTGTCCGTCAAGGTGATCAATGATGTTGTCCTTTATCAGTGACTCTACCATCTTTCTCAGTACCGAGGTTAGACTCACAGGTCTTTAGTTTCCTGGATCTCCCCTCGAACTTTTCTTGAAGATCGGCGTAACATTCGCCATCTTCTAGTCTTCCGGAATCTTTCCCGATTTGATCGACAGATTGGCTATTAGTCATCAGCAAGCTATCTATCTCCCACCAACAAATCACCATCCTTGGCAACTTCAACTTTACAAACTACCCCAACACAACCGGGGTACCAACTGACGTCATAACAATATCAGACCTAGGTTTCCACCAGATTATCACCTCAACCACCCATGCTGCAAGCCATACTCTGGACCTAGTCTTCACACAAAAAGGCCAACCCGCCAACTTTCACACCCAGTACTACATCTCTGAACCAGTACCTTGGTCCGACCACTACCTTATCACGTTCCATCTCATGAACACAGCTACAAAACCCCCAACCAAGAATACCGCCGCACTCGAGAAGACACTCTAACTCAGGGATCTCAAAGTCCCTCCTTGAAGGCCGCAATCCAGTAGGGTTTTCAGGTTTTTACCCAATGAAAATGCATGAGATCTATTTGCATGCATTGCTTTCATTGTATGCTAATAGATCTCATGCATATTCATTGGGGAAATCCTGAAAACCCGACTGGATTGCAGCCCTCGAAGAGAGACTTTGAGACCCCTGCTCTAACTCATTCAACATAGAAAAGCTTTGACTAGCATCTCCAAAATAGCCAAAATGACTGGGCCCGAACCAAGACCCATTGAAGAAGCCGCGTCAAACTGGCACAAACAAGTCAAGACCCTGTATGAAAACCTAGTGGAAACTAAGAAAATAAAATCTAATACTTGCAACTTCTCTTCCCCCTGGTTTATAGAGAACCTCAGGAAAAAGAAGAGGGAACTAAGAAAAGCTGAAAGAAATTGGTAAAATCGAAAGACTAAAAGGACAAAGTCCATTGGAAAAAATTGCTAGATGAATACAAACTATCCATCCATGAAGCAAAAATGATCTACTATACCAATCTCTTAAAAAAAGCTCCAAAAGATAGAGGAACCTCTTCACACTGACAAAAAGCTTCTCACTGTTTCACAAGGAAATTAAAAAATCCTACAAGCTGACCTGGACCGTGAAACCCTATTTATCTTCTTCCAAAAAAATACTGAAAATATTGATCGCATATGTGCAAATCCCAATTCAACACCTCAAAGTTAAGCAAACACCCAGTGATTCCCCTCTGTGAGAGAACCCGGAACCAAAACCTGCGATCACTTTGAACTGGCTTGTCATGACGACCTAGCAAAAACAATCACCACAATACAACCCTCTGTATCCATCCTCGACCTGTGCCCCACCGAATCTCGTAATGGCCACAAAAGACGCCTTTATCAAATCGATACTACCACTAATAAACTCCTCCCTGCAATTAAGGCTTTTGTATTTCTGATTGTGGTATTCTGTATGCCTCTGCGAATGCGTGCTTGTGTTGTAGATATTTTCTTTCTTATTTTGTGAAGAGCCATCTCTAAACTATTAAAAAAAAAAAAAAAGATGTTTCAGCAGAATCTGACTTCAGAGGAGTCAGGGTGCCCTCCTGTGGTACTGGCCAGGGTGCACTATGTGGTGGATGCTATTTATAACATGCTAAGGGTCATGGGCAAAGTGTTTGCTTATACAAGAATGCTCTGGATGAGACAATGGATGATGGGAGATTTGGCATCTAAGGCCACCTTGAGCAAGCTCCCTTTCAAGGGTCAGATGCTTTTTAGAAAAGGACTGGTCAACTTGATGACCAGCTTGATGGATCGTCATTCAAAGTCCTTGCTAGACAGTAAACTATGGGGTTCTGGGAGATCCAATCATGGTTCCTTTTGAAGCTACAGAAAACCATGTTATAGGACTGTGGGGTCCTCTTACCAAAGGTCCTTTCAACACTTTAAACAGAAGTTTAGAGGGTCCAGTAGGGCTTCAGCATTCGGCTCTCACTCAGCAGCAAATGCTAAGAAGTCCCAATGACACCAGGTTGGCCTCTGAGATCCCTCATATATAAGGGAGACTATCAGATTTCTGGGAGCCATAGGCACAAATTTCTTCAGACCAGTGGGTGCTGGATATCATTTGAGAGGGATACAAACTCGAATTCTATTGCCCCTAAGGAACATTTTTCTAGATTCTTCAGCAAGAAGACCGGAGAAAGTGGCCAAGGTCAGCATGACTGTACAAAGGCTGTTCCAAATTCAAGCTACAGAGCCGGTGCCAGATGCAGACTTGGGCTCAGGGAGATACTCTGTCTACTTCATCTTGCCCCAGAAAGGCTCAGAAGACTGGAGACAAGTTCTGGATTTCAAGGCAGTCAATGCAGTGTTGAAGGTGCCCAGCTTCTGGATGAAAATAGTGCGATCGGTCATTGCCTTGGTAATTCTGGGTGAATTTTTGGCCTCACTGTACTTGACAGAGGCTCACTTGCATATCCAGATCACAGGAGGTTTCTCAGGTTCCATATGCTAGAGAACCACTTTCAGTTCTTGGCGCTGCTGTTTGATTTGGCAACTGTGCCTTGCACTTTCACCAAGGTGGTGGCAGCAACGCTTCTGCCCAAAGCAGGCATCCAAGTTGATCCGTACTTGGATGGTTGGCTGATTAGAGTGTCATCCATGGTAGAATGTCACTGGGTTATATTTCAGATAGTCTAGCTCCTGCAGGAGCTGGGGTGGATTATAAATTTCAGAAAGAGCCACTTGGAGCCAACCCAATGTCTGGAGTACTTGGAAGTTTTGTTCAACATGGAGGAGGGTCAAATGTTTTCTTCCAGAGCCATGCAAACTCAAGCTCAGATGTAAGATCATAGAGATCTTGGAGAAGCCGGCTCCCATGGCATGGTATTATTACCTGAAGGTACTAGGTGCCATGGTGGCGACCATAGCGTTGATTATCCCAGGACAAGCGGGCAGCATATTCTCACACATGGGTGACGTCACCGACGGAGCCTCGGTACAGACACTTGAAAAGTGAATTGCAACTTTAAGTTTTAGAAAGTTAGCAATCAGCCCGCACCATGCATTTGTGAGTGTCTTCCCGCCCGACATAGGCGCGTAGTCCCTCAGTTTCTTAGTTTCCGCGGAGCTAAGAAGACATATTTCAATGGCCGTTGAAAACTTTTTTGCCTTCCTGCTCTCGTGTCAGTGACTTTTCAGTCATTTTCGTGTTGATTCTTTATTTTTCTTTATTTAGTTTACCTTTAGTAACAAAAAAACAAAGTCTTTGTTTTTCTCTTAAGGGTTTGGCCCGGCAGGGCCTGTTGTGCCACCTTGGCCTCTGACTTCGATTTCGCTGAGATGGTCTTCCCACCGATGTCATGCCCACAAAAGGGATTTCAGAAGTGCAGTCATAGTGCTTGGCCCATCTCTGTGACTGACCCACATCGCTGGTGTTTTCAGTGTCTGGGGCACGAGCACTGTTCTTCAGAAGAGGACTTTGAAAATTCGCCTTCTTCAACATCAACAACTGTTCGGTGTTGCTATGAAGTGGAAGCCGACATTGCTATCAACACCGAAGGCACAGACCAAGACGACACCGTGTACATTGACTCTGGCAGCGACATTTCTGGTGTCGCAACCTCTAGTAGGTAAGCCGGCTAAGAAGCCTTCCCTTACCCCATCTGGGACTCAAGTCAAGATGGCATTGTCAAGTCATGCTGACCTCGATAAAGTCCCAAAAGCACCTGGTCCCGATCTCGGTGAGTGCCTCATCATCGGCTTCCTCATCACCGGACTGGAGTGCTGCACCAGTGCTGGAGTGCTGCACTGGCGAAAAAGCCAGTGGTACCGGTGCTCTCCTTTAAGCAGAAAATTGACAATTTGTGGGAGAAATTGGGTGAGCATTTTCAGATGCTGGTGCTGACTCAACTTATGGCCATGTCGGCACTGACTCTTGTGACAGATCAACTACTAATAAACAATTTGTCCCTAAGAAAAGGGATAGGAATATCTTGCCCTTATGCAGAAGAGCTGACCAGATCAGCAAGTTAGAACCTGATATCGCTGACTACCACCAGTGCAGCAAGAGTGAGTCAGTACATGACATGCAGGAAGACTTTGTTCAGCCTAGAGCTTTTGCCAATCCAGATAAAGAGTTAAATCCCAGAGTGCACTCTGCTCTGTAAGGCAGAGACAGAGAAACACTGTCCCTGAGAAACACACACAGCTGAGGCGAGAGAGCAGTCCATCCCCCAATCAAGGCTGAGGGGGTGGGGCTATGAGCTCTGTAAAGAGCAGAGAGTGAGAGAACAGGGGGAGAAACAGGCAGGGCAACAGCTGTGCAAGCAGCAACCTGAGCCCTTATCCCAGCAGCAGCAGCAATGGAGATTGGGAGATGGAAGAAAACCCTTCCTTTTCAGTGGAGCAGAAGCTTGAACCCATGGAGTTTGCATATACTCCAGTTGGGGCAACAGAGCCAGGAACTTATGCTGAGGCCATGGACATAAGTTGCTGTAAAAGTGAATTGTGAGGATTTTGAAGCTGCCAGTGTTTATGCTAATGTGGGTTTTTGAATTTTTGGGTTTGAAAATTGCTGCTGTGGAAAATTGCTTGCTAGGAGAGTGATTCAGTTAAAACCAGTAATAAAACTTGAAGGCTGCTTAAACTGCATAAGAGAAAAACCTTGAAGTATATTTCTTCTGTGATTGCACTGCATTACGTTCTGAGCTGAACCAGCTGAGAAGGGGTTGGCTTGGCAACAGCTGCAGAAAGGCTGCTTGTTTAGAACAGCACAGTTCTTACTGAAGTGCTCTGAGTAGAGAGTTGCGCGGGGACAGAAATCCCACCCGTCCCCACCCGTCCCCGCCAAAGTCCCACCCGTCCCCGTGAGGACTCCCACCCATCCCCACCCGTCCCCGCGAGGAATCCCTCCGTCCCCGCGAGGAATCCCCTCCGTCCCCGCCCGTCCCCGCGAGGAATCCCCTACATCCCCGCCCGTCCCTATAAACTACAGAAATAGTTATTTCATTTAATTATGCTACTGAATTAAAGGCTCTGGTAGAAACCCATTTAAAAATAAGCAAAAAGACTTTATTAATTTGGAAATATTAATTGGGAAGAATGCATACTTTGTAAACGGGTTTCTACCAGAGCCTCTAATGTTTATAAATTTTTATCAACACAACTAATATACGACTTTATCCTTAAGCAAAAAAAAAAAAAAAAAAGAATTTTTTTCTTACCTTTGTTGCCTGGTTTCTGCTTTCTTCATGTTCTCATTCAATTCCTTCCATCCACTGCCTCTCTTCTCTCTGTGTCTTCCATTTGCACTGTTACTGTGCCTCTCCCTTTCTCCCCCCTCCCAAATTGGTCTGGCACCCATCTTTTTCCCTCCGCTCCCCCCATAGTCTGGCACCTCTGTCTTCTCCCCTGCCAGCGTCTTCTCCCCATTCCCTCTTCCCCATTTCCTTTCAGTGTCCTTCTCCCCCACCATCTTCCCCATGTCCTGTCAGGCAGCATCCTTTTCCCCCCTCTGCCTTCCCCATGTCCTTTCAGCATCCTTCTCCCCCCTCTGTCTTCCCCATGTCCTTTCAGCGGTCTTCTCCCCCCCCCCTGTCTTCCCCATGTCCTTTCAGCGGCCTTCTCCACTCCTGTTTTCCCCATGTCCTTTCAGTGGCATTCTCCACCCCTTTGTCTTCCCCAGTGCTTTCAGGGTCCTTTACCCCCCCTCTGTCTTCCCCATGTCCTTTCAGCGTCCTTCTCCACCCCTTTGTTTTCCCCAGTGCGTTCAGCGGCCTTCTCCCCCCTTAAGCGTCTTTTCTTCTCCACTCCACCTTTCCTCCCTCCCTGCCCCTTACCTTTGTGGCGTTTCCGCACCCGACCGACAACAGAACAGGCCCGGTCGGACAAATCTCCCTGTTCTGTAGCCGTGAATCTAAATTACCTTCTTACAGCAGCTGGAGTAGTGAAGCTGCTGTAAGAGGTAACTTAGATTCGCGGCTACAGGGCAGGGAGATTTGTCGGCCGGGCCTGTTGTCGGTTGATCGGGGGACCTGACCGGCTGTGCACATTCTCCGGGGCGGACCTCCCCCTCCCCCTCCCCCCTCTTTCGTACGCCATTGCCTTCTTCCTACCTGCCCTGCCGCACACAGCCGACCGGAAGTCTTCCTGATGTCAGCGCTGACGTCGGAGGAAGGGAGGGCTTTGCTTAAGCCCTCCCTCCGACGTCAGCGCTGACATCGGGAAGACTTCCGTTCGGCTGTGTGCTGCGACAGAGCAGGTAAGGAGGAGGAGACTACCCTCGCGGCTCGAGTGCACTGCGATCCAACCCCGCAGGAACCCCGCGACCCTAGGGGGCGTCCCCACGGGATCCCCGCGACCCTAGGGGGCGTCCCCACGGGATCCCCGCGACCCTAGGGGGCGTCCCCACGGGATCCCCGTGACCCAAAGGGGGAACCCGCGGGATTCCCGTCATCCCCGTTCCCGTGCAGCTCTGTAGCTCTGAGCTCTGGGAGTAGTCATCCTGCTCTGAGGTCTGTGGGAGAATTCAGGGCATGTTGAATGCAAAACTGTTTGTGACAATTACTTATGCGGCTTGTGGGAAGAACTCCATTTTGAAACCTTTTCTATGGGACTTACAAAGTTACTTGATTAACTTGTACACAAGTCTATCCTGGTGAAGAGGACTATAATTTAAACTTAAAGTCCAGGAACCAGCAATTGAACTTCCTATTATTCTGACTTTTACTGAGAGCCTGTGTTTATTGGCTATTGTTTTTTTGTGCTTTTTTTGTTTTTTTTTCTGGAAGTCATTTTGAAATATTTTTGCATTGCAAGATAGTGGTGAGTTTTAACCACAATCTGGCTTTGGCCAGAATAAAAGCTAGAAACCTGCTTTGGTTGTCTGAGTCCTTATTTTCTCAGAAGGAAAGGGAATACATACCTGCAGCCCTATTGCAGGCAACAGATGACAGACTTTAATCCTGAAGGGTTCCCTAAGTCAGTGGGGACCACGCCAGCTCAGTATTCGTTAGTCACTGGGCCTGCTGCACTATCCAGGGGTACAGACTGTGACACTCTCCAGGCCAGGTCAACACCAGCTCTCCAGGTAACTGTTCAGTCTGAGCAAATAACGACACCGACTGCACCTCAATTTGATGCTCTACCGGTGCAGAGACCATCGACACGGGAGTCGATTGATCCCACTCCACAGCACCAGTCGTCCTTTACACAAATATCCAGGGATGTGACTCCGGTGCGGTCCCGGAAGGCCACTAGTAAGACCAAGCATTTCAAGGCTTCGACACCATCCCCTTTCCATCCATGATTCGGACTTATTTGGGAACTCAGCAGGAACCACTTTCTGATAATGATGAGGATTCTTCGGATTCAGCTTCACCTCAACCTTCTCCGAAAGGTCCTACTTCAGAGTGGTCCTCTTTTTCCAGGTTTCTTCGCCAAATGTAGAAGATTTTTCCATTCCACTAGAAGCAGACTCTAAACATTCCAAGCAGTTCTTGGAGGCCTTAGATTATAACCAGCCTCCTAAAGATCTGCTAAAGCTTCCGCTACATAATATCTTGAGAGAGACTTTCTATAAGAATTTGGAAACTCCTCTCTCTATTCCAGTTGCTCCCAAAAAGTTGTACTCCTTGTACAGAGTGGTTCCTCTCCCAGGTTTTGCAAAACATCAACTCCTTCATGAATATTTGATGGTGGAATCCACTTTAAAGAAGTGTTCAGGAGCTAGTGTTTATGCCTCTGTCCCTCCTGACAGAGAGGGTCGGCGATGGACAAGTTTGGCAAACGCCTTTATCAGAATGCTATGTTGTCCAACCGAGCTGGAAATTATAATTTTCATTTTATTTGAAACACCTCATAAAATAATTTTCAGCTTTTAAAAATACATTCCCTCACTCAAAGCACAAGCTTTCCAATAGCTCATTGCTTCTGCTTTCCAACTGCGGAAGTATATGGTCCGCACTACTTATGACACCTTTGAGCTCACCTCACATGTAGCAGCTATGTCGATGGCTATGCAAAGCTTGGCGTGGCTTATCAGCTCTTTTCAGCCTCTGTCAGCAGATGTTCACTGTTCCGATCATCTCTTCAAGACGCATGATGGTTCTCTTTGGCCATATGGCTTCCACAGTATATGTGACACCACTGGCGAGGCTACATCTTTGCACTCTGCAGTGGACTCTTGCTTCCCAATGGTCTCAAGCGACAGATCATCTTCACAACATATCTATGTCACATCTCTTCTGCAGTTGCTTCAATGACCTCTTACAATCTATCCAGAGATCTCCTTTTCCACTTGCCTCCTCATCTCAAGGTGATCACAACGGACATATCTCCTTATGCTTGAGGAGCACATATGGACGATCTTCAAACCCAGGACCCTTGGTCCACCAGAGAATGGAAATTTCACATCAATTTCCTAGAACTCAGAGCGATGTATTATGCCCTCAAGGCTTTTCAACATCTTCTGTGCCCTCAAGTTCTCCTCCTTCGCACAGACAACCAAGTAGCAGTGTATTACATAAACAAGCAAGGAGGTACGGGCTTTATCCCAGGACAAGCAGGCAGCTATTCTTGACTGATGGGTGACGGCACCGACGGAGCCCCGGTACGGACAATTTTAGAGTGATTGCACTCTAAGAACTTGGAAAGTTCTGGTATGCCGCACCGCGCACGCGCGAGTGCCTTCCCGCCCGACAGAGGCGCGCGGTCCCCAGTTTCTTAGTTTCCGCGGAGCTAAGAAGACGTGTGTTCAACGGCTGTTGAATATTTTTTCGATTTTTGCCTTCCACGCTCGCGTAAACCTCTCGGAAAATATCATTTTCCTCTTTTTTTCTTTATTTCTTTGTAAAAAAAAAAAAAATCTATTTAGTCAATTTTTCTTTTCTTTCGGTTTCGCCCCAGCGGGGCCTCTTGCCACTATCGAAGCCTCGGACTTCGATTTGGCTGAAGCCATTTTTCCATTCATGCCCCCTCAACCCGGGTTTAAAAAGTGCCAGCGGTGCGCTCGACCAATTTCACTGACAGACCCACATAACTGGTGTCTGCAGTGTCTTGGTCCTGATCATCGAGCGTCATCTTGTACCCGCTGCGCATCGTTAAAGAAAAGGACTCTGAAAAACCGCCAGATCCAACAGCGGTTACTTTTCGGTGCCGAGATGTCCGACTCCGCTACACCGGCACCGACATCGGTTCCATCTCAGTCGGCACCCTCTTCGTCAACACCGCGCCGGCGTCGCATCCTCCAGGTAAGCCGGCTAAGAAGCCTTCCCCGCTGGAGCGTCCTCCGGTCTCCACTGCAGTGAGCCCAATCCTGCCGACCGTGAAACGCCAGCGGAAGCGCTCCGCTCCGATCGAGGTTAGCCCTTCGACATCGGGTTCCTCCTTGGAGTGTAGAGTGGCACCCAAGGTACCGCAGAAGAAAAAAGCGGTACCGGTGCCCTCATTAGATGAGCGCATTGCCGCTGTCTTGCAGGTTCAGCTCAGGGAACAACTCCAGCAGCTGATTCCTGCTATTTTAACCCCGATTCTTCCAGAACCGGTCTGGTCTGAGCCACCGGTAGTGGAGCAGCCTCTTCTTTCTGCGTCCACTGCTTCGGTACCGGTCCACTCGGCCTCATCGACATCGATGCCACTTCTTGCACCGGAACCGAGACATCAGTCGGTACAGACTTCGGCACCGGTGCAACCAACATCTCCCGGTACCGTGTCGATGAGATCGGGTAAGTCGGTGCGCAAATCCCGACATTTAGAACCCTCCACTCCAGAGTCCCGGGATCGTACATCTCATGTAAGAGACCCTGATCTGTGGGGTGATTCTGAAGAACCATTTCTTTCTGAGGGTGAATGTTCCTCTGAAGAAGATGATTCTGCATTACCTGATCCATCTTCAAGACAGAAATCAACCTCTTTCACTTCCTTTTTGAAAGATATGTGTGATTCCATGTCCATTCCTTTGGAGGCTGAGTCTAAAAAGTCTAAAGCTTTTTTAGACGCACTTGACTTTGACCAGCCTCCTAAGGAATTCTTGAAACTACCTCTACATGATATCTTAAGAGAGACATTCTACAAGAATCTGGAGACTCCTTTAACAATTCCTGGAGCTCCCCGTAAACTAGATTCTTTATACAAGGTGATCCCTATTCCTGGATTCGACAAACCCCAGCTTCCACACGAATCATTGTTAGTGGAATCTACCCTAAAAAAATCCTCAGGAGCTAGTGTATATGCTTCTGTACCTCCTGGCAGAGAAGGCAAAGCCATGGACAAATTTGGTAAGAGGCTTTATCAAAATGCAATGTTGGCTAATAGATCTGGCAACTATGCATTCCATTTTTCATTTTATTTGAAACATCTCCTTACCACCATGGCTTCATTTGAAAAGTACCTCCCCCAACGAAAACAACAGGCTTTTCATCAATGCTCCTCTTCTCTATTCCAACTGCGAAAATTTATAGTTAGGTCCATCTATGATACCTTTGAGCTTACCTCCAGAGCAACGGCTATGTCTGTGGCCATGCGTCGTCTTGCCTGGCTTCGGGTATCCGAACTTGATGTTAATCATCAAGATCGGTTAGCCAATGCACCGTGCCTGGGGGATGAGCTCTTTGGGGAATCCATGGACTCGACCACTCAAAAGCTCTCGGCTCATGAAACACGCTGGGATACTCTGCTCAAAAATAAAAAGAAGCCCCCTACTACACGGCCTTTCAGACAGCAGTCGGCTTATCAGCGCCGCTATGCAGCTCGACCATTGCAGACACCTTCCCAACCACCTAGACGTCAACGCCAACAACAACGTCAACCCCCGAGGCCTCAACAGCAGCCTGTGAAGCCACCTCCACAACCAAAGTCGCAACCCTTTTGACTTAATTCTCCAAAGCATAGCCAGTGTTCAAATCTCCACCCACCTTCCTCAACCCATAGGTGGTCGTTTATCTCTTTTCCTCAGCCGATGGGAACTCATCACCTCGGACCAATGGGTCCTCAACATCATACACCACGGCTACTCTCTCAACTTTCAAACTCTGCCGACTCTAAGTCCACCAAAAGAGTCTGCTTTGAACACTCCTCAATCTGCTCTCCTTATTCAAGAGGTTCAATCCCTTCTTCTTTTGAACGCTATAGAGGAAGTTCCTCCAGATCAGCAAGGGCAGGGGTTCTACTCCCGTTATTTTCTAGTCCCCAAAAAAACAGGAGATCTCAGACCAATCTTAGATCTTCGCGATCTCAACAAATGTTTGGTCAAGGAAAAATTCAAAATGCTTTCCTTGGCCACTCTTTACCCTCTTCTCAATCAAAACGACTGGCTATGCTCCCTCGATCTCAAAGAAGCATACACTCACATACCGGTCAATCTGACCTCCAGACAATATCTTCGTTTCATGATCAATCATCGACATTACCAATACAAGGTGCTACCCTTCGGTCTTGCCTCCTCTCCAAGGGTGTTCACCAAGTGCCTCATTGTGGTGGCAGCATTTCTACGCTCTCACCACCTTCAGGTCTTTCCTTACCTAGACGACTGGTTAATCAAGGCCGTCTCATCTCAGTCAGTTCTTCTGGCCACGAATCAGACCATCTTTTTTCTACAAATTCTGGGATTCGAGATCAATCTTCCAAAATCTCATCTCATCCCTACTCAAAAGCTACAGTTCATTGGAGCAATACTGGACACAATCCTGATGAGATCATTCCTACCGTCCAATCGTCTTCAGACTCTTCAATTTCTCTGTCAGCAGGTACTGTCTCAACGTTCCATCTCTGCCAAACAAATGATGATTCTTTTGGGTCACATGGCTTCCACGGTTCATGTCACTCCCCTTGCGCGTCTCCACCTGCGCACTCCCCAATGGACCTTGGCTACCCAGTGGTCCCAGGCGACAGATCCTTGCTCACGACACATATCTGTGACATCATCACTTCGTCAATCTCTACAATGGTGGTTGATATCCTCAAATCTATCCAGAGGTCTTCTATTTCATCTGCCTCCACATCAGCTTGTCATCACCACCGACGCCTCCCCTTATGCCTGGGGAGCGCATTTGGACGAGTTTCAAACTCAAGGGCTTTGGACACCTCAGGAAATGAAGCATCACATCAATTTCCTGGAACTCAGGGCAATGTTTTATGCCCTCAAAGCATTTCAACATCTTCTCTTCCCTCAGGTCCTCATGCTATGCACAGACAATCAGGTTGCGATGTACTACATCAACAAACAAGGTGGGACAGGCTCTCGCCTCTTGTGCCAAGAAGCCCAGAGAATCTGGACTTGGGCAACAGATCACCACTTGTTCTTGAAGGCGATCTACATCCAGGGAGAGCAGAACTATTTAGCAGACAAACTCAGCAGAGTTCTACTACCACACGAATGGACTCTCAATCCCTCGACCTTGCAGTCCATCTTCGACCAGTGGGGCACTCCTCAGGTGGACCTCTTTGCAGCTCCTCACAACCACCAACTGCCCCATTTCTGCTCCAGACTCTACACTCCTCATCGTCTGGCAGCGGATGCGTTCCTCCTAGATTGGTCCAATCTGTTCCTGTATGCTTTCCCTCCGCTACCACTCATGTTACGCACCTTATTCAAGCTCAAGAGGGACAGAGCCACCATGATTCTGATTGCTCCAAGATGGCCCAGACAGCATTGGTTCTCCCTTCTACTTCAACTCAGTTCCAGGGAACCTCTTCAACTTCCAATATTTCCTTCTCTGCTTACGCAGCATCAGGAGACCCTTTTGCATCCCAACCTCCAGTCTCTACACCTAACAGCTTGGTATCTCTCGGGCTGACTTCACATGATTCTCTGCTGTCTCCACCCGTTCGTTCTGTTCTGGATGCTTCCAGGAAACCAGCCACCCTTCAATGTTACCATCAGAAGTGGGCACGGTTTTCTTCTTGGTGTCTTCTCCATCATCATAATCCTACGTCCCTTGCAGTGGAGACCTTATTGGATTATCTCCTTTCTCTGTCTGACTCTGGCCTCAAATCTACCTCCGTCAGAGTCCATCTCAGTGCTATTGCGGCTTTTCATGAGCCAGTCCATGGGAAACTCCTTTCAGCTCATCCCCTGGTCACCAGATTCATGCGAGGTCTTTTCAATGTAAAACCACCTCCTGTAATCTGGGATCTTAATGTGGTTCTCTCCGCTTTGATGAAGCCTCCATTTGAACCTTTGGCTACTACTACTTTCAAGTTTCTCACTTGGAAGGTACTTTTCCTTATTGTTCTCACCTCTGCCAGGAGGGTCAGTGAGCTCCATGCACTAGTTTCTGACCCACCTTTCACAGTCTTTCATCATGATAAGGTAGTTCTGTGTACACATCCAAAGTTTCTCCCTAAGGTTGTCTCTGAATTCCATCTCAACCAATCTATTGTATTGCCTGTTTTCTTTCCGAAACCTCACTCTCATTCTGGAGAACAGGCTCTGCATACTTTGGACTGTAAGAGGGCTCTAGCTTACTATCTAGAGCGTACAAAGCCCCACAGATCAGCTCCCCAACTCTTTTTGTCCTTTGATCCGAATAAATTGGGATGTCCTGTTTCTAAACGTACGTTGTCAAATTGGCTTGCAGCGTGCATTTCATTCTGTTATGCTCAGACCGGACTGACACTGGAAGGTTCTGTCACGGCCCATAGAGTCCGAGCTATGGCAACATCTGTAGCTTTCCTCCGTTCCACTCCTATTGAGGAAATCTGCAAAGCTGCCACTTGGTCCTCAGTTCATACTTTTACATCTCATTATTGTCTGGATGCATTCTCCAGACGGGATGGACACTTCGGCCAATCTGTTTTGCAAAATTTGTTTTCCTAATGGCCAACCTTCCCTCCATCCCTCTTTTTGTTAGCTTGGAGGTCAAGAATAGCTGCCTGCTTGTCCTGGGATAAAGCACAGTTACTTACCATAACAGGTGTTATCCAGGGACAGCAGGCAGATATTCTTGCGTCCCTCCCACCTCCCCGGGTTGGCTTCTTAGCTGGCTTATCCTAACTGGGGACCGCGCGCCTCTGTCGGGCGGGAAGGCACTCGCGCGTGCGCGGTGCGGCATACCAGAACTTTCCAAGTTCTTAGAGTGCAATCACTCTAAAATTGTCCGTACCGGGGCTCCGTCGGTGCCGTCACCCATCAGTCAAGAATATCTGCCTGCTGTCCCTGGATAACACCTGTTACGGTAAGTAACTGTGCTTTCTCCTCCTATGCCAGGAAGTACAGAAAATCTGGCTTTGGGCGACAGCTCACAATTTTTTCTTAAGCTAAAGGCTGTCTACGTTCAAGGGGAGAAGAATTCCCTAGCAGACAACTTCAGCAGAATTCTTCAACCTCACGAATGGACTCTCAACTCTGTAGCTCTTCATCCAATCTTTGCTCAATGGGGCACTCCACAAGTGGACTTATTTGCAGCTGCCCACAATCACAAGCTGCCCCAGTTCTGCTCCAGACTATACTCTCCTCATCATCTGGAAGAAGATGCATTTCTTCTGGATTGGACAAACATGTTTCTCTATGCATTTCCGCCCACTTCTCTCATACTCAAAACTCTGTTCAAACTCAAACGAGAGTCAGCCACAATGATTCTCATTGCTCCTCGGTGGCTCAGGCAGCATCGGTTCTCTCTTCTATTTCAACTCAGCTCCAGGGAGCCAATACCTCTGCAAATTTTTCCTACTCTGCTTATGCAGCATCAGGGATCTACATCCCAACCTGCACTCATTATATTTGACAGCTTGGTTTCTCTCAGGATGAATCTGTCTCAGTTACATCTCTCTCAGCCTGTACGCAATATTATTGACGCATCCAGGAAACCAGCCACTCAACAAAGTTAACAAAAGTGGACTCGGTTTTCTTCCTGGTGTCTTCTTCATCATCATCACGATCCAACTTCCTTGTCAGTGGAATTGGTGTTGGATTATCTTCTTCATCTGTTGGGACTCTGGCCTCAAGTTTACATCTATCAGAATCAATCTCAGTGCTATTACAGCTTTTCACATGCCAGTCGAGGGGAAACTTTTTACTGCCCATCCTTTGATCTCCAGATTCATGAAATGACTTTTCAATGTTAAACCACCTCTCAAACCTCCTCCTGTAGTCTGGCACCTTAATGTAGTTCTTTCCAGGTTGATGAACCAGTGGCCTCAGCTCATCTGAAATTTCTTATCTGGAAAGTTGTTTTCTTATCGCGCTCATTTCTGCCAGGAGGGTCAGTGAATTACAAGCGTTGGTGGCAGATCCACCCTTCACAGTTCTAAGCACACATCCAAAGTTTCTACTGAAAGTTATCACTGAGTTTCATCTTAATCAGTCGATTGTTCTTCCAGTTTTTTTCCCTAAGCCTCATTCTCATGCTGGAGAAACGGCGCTGCACACTCTGGACTTTAAGTGTGCTTTGCCCTATTACATTGACAGGTCAAAGCCACATAGAGCATCTCCCCAGCTTTTTGTCTCATTTGATCCTAACAAGTTGGGGCATCCTGTTTCCAAGAAAACAGTTTCAAACTGGGTAGTTTCCTGTATATCGTTCTGCTATGCTCAGATCGGACTGCATCTGGAGAGTCGTGTTACAGCTCACAAAGTCCGAGCTATGGCAGCTTCTGTAGCTTTCCTAAGATTTACTTCTATTGAGGAAATCTGTAAAGCTGCTACCTGGTCCTCAGCTCATACATTCACCTCGCATTATTGTCTGGAGTAGTGCTGCCCAATTCAGGTAAAATGTTTCAATTCGATTCAGCCCATTGAATAGATTTTTTGATTCGATTTGATTTTCCTGCACAATTGGGTATTTTTTTCCAAACATCCTGGTGAGTTTATTTTGTAGTCTCTTCACCCCCTTTGCCCTTTCCTACCCACACTGGTGCTGTGGTGAAAACAAAATAAACAAACAAAAAGACTTCCTCTCTCTGTTAAATCCTAGCTCACATTCACCAGCTCTGGCAAGATACAGATTTCAAATCTTACACATTGTAATCACAAAACAGAAAATACATTTTTTTTTTTTTAACCTTTTGTCTGGTCATTTTTCAAATCATGTTGGTCCCAGGCTCTGCAACAAACGTCTTCTGATAACTTGTTTGCTAGGGTCTCTTGCCCATTTGTCGTTTTCTTCTTTCTCTGTGGTAACCATCCATTTTCCATTTCTGTCCTTCCCTTCCCTTCCCCTTCCCTCCCCTCCCCTGGAGGTCTGGTATCTTTCTTTTTTTTCCACCTCTATTCGTGTAGCTGCAGCGATGGACCCCACCATACCCAGATCCACCATCTCTCCTTTTCTCAACTACCCTTTCATCCAGCATCTCTCCCTCCTTCCCCACCAGCTCTCCCTTTCTCTTTCTATCTTCCCTCCTATCCAGTATCTCTATCCCCCACACACCATCCCTTGTGTCCAACTTCTCTCCCTTTCTGTTCTTTCCCTCCCTAAATCCCATTGCCCACCATCTCTCTCCCTCTCCTGTTTTTAGATCCATTATTTCTTCTGTCCCTCCCCTCTCCATGATCTCCCCCAAGTCCATCTACCCCCCTCCACCATCCATCTTCCCCCTCCACCAAGTTCAATTCTCCCATCCATCTTCTCCCCATCTCTCCTTCAGTCCACCAATTCCCCCAAGTCCATCTCCCCTCTCCCTCCATCTACCTTTATTTTGACGTTACAACATGTTACTGGTGGCGGTAGTTATTTAGTGATCCACTCCTGCCACCACTCCTTGCGTCTTCTCTCCACTGTGGCCCACCCTCAAAGAAAACTTCCTGTTTCCTCTTGGGCAGCTGAATGGAGAGAAGATGCCCGGAGTAGCGGTAGAGTAGTTAATTGCATTCGCTACCGCCGCTTTTGCCTGGCCAGGGAGGAGAGGAGAAATACTAACGCCCAAGAAGGAGAGAGCCTTGCTGCCGCTGATCTGTACGCAGAGATCTGTTTGGTATTTCCCTCTGCCGCCAGAGTCCTAGCTTCAATGTAACTTCCGGTTTCGCAAAACCGGAAGTTACATCAGAAGCAAGGACTCCGGTGGCAAAAAGAAAGCCCGAACGGGTTTCTACCAAGGGGGCAGACGAATCGGTAAGTCCAATTTTCTTCCAAAACAAATCGATTCACCCAAAGTGAATCGATGCGAATCGAGCAGCACTAGTCTGGAGTCTTTCTCCAGATGGGATGGGCACTTTGGCTAGTTAGTATTACAAAATTTATTTTCTTGTAGGCCAACACTCCCACCATCCCATTCTTAGTTAGCTTGGAGGTCACCCATGTGTGAGAATATACTGCCTGCTTGTCCTGGGATAAACTCTCACAGCAACAGATTCAGTCCATATACCATAACCAAAATTTCATTTATACAGGCTAAAAGGTTTAAAAGAGGACCTAAGGGATATCAGACAGCCCTCCAAACAGCATAGTTTGGATGGGTAAATTCCTCATTTGCTGTATGTTTTGAAATAAGGAAGTTTACTGTAAGATGGCTCAATTGTCCTGGGATAAAGCATAGTTACTTACCGTAACAGGTGTTTTCCAGGGACAGCAGGCAGATATTCTCACAACCCACCCACCTCCCCTGGTTGGCTTCTTAGCTGGCTTATCTTAACTGAGGGACCGCGCGTCTACGTCGGGTGCAGGCTGATCACAAACTTTCTAAAACTGAAAGTTGTGATTTACTTTTCAAGTGTCTGTATCGGAGCTCCATCGGTGACATCACCAAAGTGTGAGAATATCTACCTGCTGTCCCTGGATGACACCTGTTACGGTAAGTAGCTGTGCTTTCTGTGGGCAAGAGCCCATCTGTGTTACTTGCAGAATGCACTGCTAGCGAGTTGATCGCCTCATCAGGACTCTCTCTAGTCACAGCCTGGATGGCAGAAGTGTGCCAGAGTCTAAAGTGGTGGCTTTAACCAGAGTTGTTTTTCAGAGGCCTCCCTTTCCACATAGAATCTTGGGTGATCCTGATGACAGATGCCAGTCTTCATGGTTGGAGGGGATCATTGCGAGGGTCATCCAGTGCAAGAGCATTGGTTGCCCTCACAGAGGACATGGTCCATCAACAAATTGGAGTTGAGACGTGATGCAGCCTGCCTGAGCGGACGCGTGCTGGTGGAGCTCCCTCAGATCCCCTGTGATATCGGCTTTTAAGTCTTGCCTTTCCCCCCGGCGAACGGCTGGGATTCCTGGTGCGGGTGAGCACACAGTTCTGCGGCAATTGAAGCGTCTCCTTCGGGTCCCGCTGTGTGGCATGCCTGTAAAACCGGCATGAGCAGCTAAAGACAGGCCGGCTTTGACACCGACCAAGATGGCGTCGGAGATCGCGACTTTCACTGTCCCCGCAGGGGACTGGGTACAGGAGATTACGCGGTCGGTGTCGGCTGCGTTGGCGGATCGCCTCAACAAACTCCAGTCGGGCATGGAGGAAATGCATGAGAAATTCGATTCTCATGCGCGACGGATTGCTGACATGGAGCAACGGATTTCTGGGCAGGAGAATGTGTGCAGCGGCCTGGACGCTCGAGTGCTCACGCTGCAGAAGGAGACGGAGGCCCTGAAAGCTCAGATGGACGAGCAGGAGAACAGGAGCCGTTGGAACAATCTCAGGCTGGTGGGGCTTCCGGAGGCTGTTAAAGATGCGGAGCTGTATCACATATTCTCATCCTGGCTCCCGGAGCAGTTGCAGCTGCAGGAGAATGGTATGTCTTTTGCCTGTGAGCGGGCCCATAGGTTTGGTTCCATGCAGCAGTCTGAAAACCGGAGACCGCGAACAGCCATTGCTAGATACCTCAACTGGCGTGAGAAGGAGTCCATTCTGCGGGCATATCGTAAGGCCGGCTCCCTGGAGTATAAGGGAGCGAAGATTCTTCTCTTTAATGACTATTCTATCAGGGTGGCAGCGCAGCGCAAGTTGATGTCTCCATTCTGTTCTGTGCTGCATTCCAAAGGCATCCAGTTCGCCCTTGCTTTTCCTGCTAAGCTGCGAGTCTGGAGGGATGACAAGTCCTTCACCTTGCAGAATGCGGATGAGGCCCGCCGCTTTGTGGATACACTCTGAACCTGCCGGCTCTATCCGGGTGTGGCTGGGCACGGGGTCTTGGTCAGCTCTTGTAGGCCCTGTGGCATTTCATATTGACTCTGACACTGTGCCGGGTGTTCTCCGGAGGGTGATAAGGGCCTGACATTGAGAATCCAGGATGGAGCGTACCCACCGGATGTGCCCTGCTGCAACAGTCTCCTTGGTGGGGGTCTGCGGGGGGGTGGGGGTCTGCGGGGGGGGGGGACTAACTAATCCTGGCCTCTGGTCTGTCCATCTTGGGGACTCATTTGGACTATTTTCTTATTTCTTTATGCCCTATCCCTGGGCCATGCTGGGCTCTTTCTGACTCTGTTGAGCTCATGGGATTCTGTTTTGCTTATTTCTGTACTCTTGATTGGTGGGGCACAATGTTCCTGTTGCTGAGTTATTTTTCCACTTGATTGCTAGGTTGTGGAGGGGCGGTGGGGGGGCTCCCTAGCGGGCGGGGTGGTTGGTGTGTCTATGGGAGGTGCGGGGCTGGGGAAGGGAGCTACTGCTGAGGGTGGTCGGGGGGTGGGGAGGGGGAGTGTGTGGGGGGCTTTTTGGGGTTGTCTGTTTGGGTTTGCATGGGGAGTGTGGATGTTGGAGTGGGTGTGGTTGTATGGTGTGATTGGTCCTAGATGGGGGAGAGGTACTTTTCTTTTTTCCACCCAGGGACTTAGCTGGGAAGTCCTGATGGGGTGGTTGAATTTCTCTACTGGTTATTTCATTGAGGGTTGGCCTTTTGACAATGGCTGATTTAAAAGTGGTCACCCTTAACGTTGATGGCCTTCGGTCACCCATTAAGAGATCGAGGGTACTGGCTTCCTTACGCAAATTGAGTGCTGACATAGCTTTTCTCCAGGAGACTCATATGTCTCAGTTGGAACACTCAAAATTACGTAGAAGCTGGGTGGGAGAGGTGTACTCCTCTTCCTTTGGAGGTCGGCGGCGAGGGGTTGCGGTCCTTCTTCACAAACATTTACCTTTTCAGTTTCACAAGATGGTTCAAGATCATGAGGGGAGATTTGTTTTAGTCTTGGGGGAGCTTTGGGGTAAGAGACTGATGCTCTGCAATATATATGCTCCGAATGTATACACCCACAGCTTTTTCTCTACACTCCTCTCTAGATTGTCAGAATACACCGAATATCACCTTATCTTGGGCGGAGACTTTAATATCACTGCTGATCCGAGCTTCGATTGTAAGCCACCTAGAATGACACCTCGTGATCATGTTGCACGGGGGGTTAATTTTCTGCTTAGCCACTTAGACTTAGTGGATATTTGGCGCACCTTACATCCCTCTAATAGGGACTTCACTTTCTTCTCTCATGCTCATACCATGTATGCTCGACTAGATTACCTTCTTCTAGATCGCCGGTTGTTTACTGCGGTTCTCCGAGCTGATATATTGGAGTGCACCGTTTCGGATCATGCTCCTGTGGTGGTGACCCTTTCTTTTTCTTCTCAGGTTAGGGGTAAGTCTTGGAAGCTGTCTCCCCAATTGTATATGGACAAGGCGTTTCGGGAATATCTTAGAGCGTGCTGGGTGGACTATCAACTGACTAATCAGACTGACGATGTGGGTCCCAGTACGTACTAGAGAGCTGCACGGGAACGGGGACGACGGGAATCCCGCGGGACCCGCGGGTTCCCCCTTCGGATCACGGGGATCCCGTGGGGACGCCCCTAGGGTCGCGGGCATCGCGTGGGGACGCCTCCGAGGGTCGCGGGGTTCCTGCGGGGCTGGATGTACTCAGTCGCGCGGCTCTTCTTCTCCCTACCTTCTCTGCTTGCAGCACAGAGCCGAACGGAAGTCTTCCCGACGTCAGCGCTGACGTCGGAGGGGAGGGAGGGCTTAAACAAAGCTTAAACAAAGCCCTCCCTCCCTCCGACGTCAGCGCTGACGTCGGGAAGACTTTCGTTTGGCTCTGTGCTGCAGGCAGTGCAGGTAAGGAGGAGAGTAGCCTCGCGGTTCGAGTGGCTACCAAGGGAGGGGGCGGTCTGCCCCGCCCCACCCCGCCACACCCCGCCCCGGTTGCAGCACAGCCGGCCAGGTCCCCTTACTTTTGTGGCACTTCCCCGACCGACCGACAACTGCCCCGGTCCGACAATCCTCCCTGCCCTGTAGCCGCGAATCTAAATTATCTTCTTACAGCAGCTGTAATAAGGTAATTTAGATTCGCGGTTAAGGGCAGGGAGGTTTGTCGGACCGGGGCTGTTGTCTTTCGGTCGGGGAAGTGCCACAAAAGTAAGGGGACCTGGCCGGCTGTGCTGCACCCGGGGCGGTAGAGAAGGAGGGGGGAGAAGGACGCTGAAAGGCCATGGGGAAGATGGGAGGGGGGGAAGGACTCTGAAAGCACTTGAAGACAGAGGAGAGAGAAGGACGCTGAAAGCACATGGGGAATACAAAGGGGTGGAGAAGGACGCTGAAAGGCCATGGGAAGGGCGGGGGGGGGAAGGACTCTGAAAGCACTTGTGGAAGACAGAGGGGGGAGAAGGATGCTGAAAGCACATGGGGAAGACAAAGGGGTGGAGAAGGACGCTGAAAGGACATGGGGAAGACGGGGGGGGGTGGAGAAGGACGCTGAAAGGCCATGGGGAAGACAGAGAGGGAAAAGGACGCTGAAAGGACATGGGGAAGACAGAGGGGGGGAGAAGGACGCTGGCAGGACATGGGGAAGATGGGGGGAGAAGGACGCTGAAAGGAAATGGGGAAGAGAGAGTAGGGAGAAGACGCTGGCAGGGAAGAAGACAGATGCCAGACTATGGGGGGAGCAGAGAGAAGAAGATGGGTGCCAGACCAATTTGGAAGGGGGAAGAAAGGGAGAGGCACAGTAACAGAGCAAATGGAAGATGCAGAAGGAAGAGAGACAGTGGATGGAAGGAATTGAATGAGAACATGAGGAAAGCAGAAAGCAGGCAACAAAGGTAGGAAAAGAATTATATTTCTTTTTTTTTATTTTGCTTCAGGATAAAATAGTATATTAGTTGTGTTGATAAAAATTTATAAACATTAGAGGCTCTGGTAGAAACCCGTTTGCAAAGTATGTATTCTTCCCAATTAATATTTTCAAATTAATAAAGTCTTTTTGCTTATTTGTAAATGGGTTTCTACCAGAGCCTTTAATTCAGTAGCATAATTAAATGAAATAACTATTTCTGAAGTTTATAGGGACGGGCGGGGACGGAGGGGATTCCACGCGGGGACGGGTGGGGACGGAGGGGATTCCTCGCGGGGACGGGTGGGGACGGAG
Source organism: Geotrypetes seraphini (assembly GCF_902459505.1). NCBI lineage: Eukaryota > Metazoa > Chordata > Amphibia > Gymnophiona > Dermophiidae > Geotrypetes > Geotrypetes seraphini. Next base: position 141,937,934 of record NC_047089.1, on the reverse strand, counting down.
GGATTCCTCACGGGGATGGGTGGGGACGGGTGGGATTCCTCACGGGGACGGGTGGGGACGGGTGGGACTTTGGCGGGGACGGGTGGGATTTCTGTCCCCGCGCAACTCTCTAGTACGTACTGGTATGCCTCTAAAGCAGTGATGAGAGGGCATATCATAGCATACACGGCTCATAAGAGGAGAGAGAGGGATGGGAAGATACTGCAACTTACGAGTGATATGCGTATTCTTAGGCAGCGCCATATTCTGTCGATGTCTGACTCCGACAAACGAGAACTTCAGTCTCTGAAGGAACAGATAGAGGGCCTGCTGAATGACCGTATGCGGACTTCTTTATACTATCACAGATATAACATGTATCGTTGGGGGAGCAAGGCTGGGAAACTATTAGCTACGTTGGTGCGCCCACCTAAAAAGAAGCAAGTTATTACATCCATTAAGGATGCCCGGGGAACCGAGTACACCACAGCTCAGCAGATAGAGGAACAATTTGTTTCCTTTTACTCGAAGATGTATACAGCACGTCCCTTGGATCGAGAGGCTTTGCTCTCCTCTTTCTCTGATCTCCGGCTTCCGGGTCTTGAGCCCTCGCAGCTACAGGCCTTAAATGCTCCGCTTACGTCGGAGGAACTTTTGCGGGGTATCCGCTCACTTGATGAAGGCACCGGGCCCTGACGGGTTAGGTCCAGAATATTATAGAATTCTCCAGGATTTGGTGGCTCCGCCATTGTGCACCCTGTATAATGGAGTGTCTGCGGGTGATGCCTGGTTTCCCGATAACCTTGCTCATGTGGTCTTACTGCCGAAACCGGGCAAGGACCATGCACTGGTGAGGTCGTATCGGCCCATCTCTCTCTTAGACCAGGACATTAAGCTGTTGGTGGCTTCCTTAGCGCGTAGGCTGAATTCCGTTTTGCCTGATCTTATTCACCATGACCAGGTGGGTTTTGTCCCGGGTTATTACGCTTCCATGAATTTGATGAAAGTGTTGGGAGCCATTCGGATTCATGTGGGGAAAGGGGGGCCATTCTGCTATCGCGGGATTGGACATGGAAAAGGCGTTCGACAGCATCTCCTGGGAATATCTTTTTTGGACTTTGGAGCAGTATGGATTTCGGGATTCTTTCCTGGCTTGGGTGAAGGCTTTATATGTTGAACCGCAGGCTCGCTTATTAATCAATGGTTGTTTGACAGCTCGTTTTGGCCTTCAACAGGGCACCCGGCAGGGCTGCCCACTGTCCCCTTTACTATTCTTGCTAGCCATGGAGCCTTTAGCCATCAAAATCAGAGGGTGTGACCATATCCGGGGGGTGAGAGTGGGGGGCCATGAGTGTAAAATCAGTTTGTTCGCGGACGATATCCTATTGTACTTGGATCAGGCTCCCATTCATCTGGATCGGGCTCTTGCTGTGGTGAGGGCTTTTGGGCTGCTTTCTGGACTCCAATTTAACTGCTCTAAGTCGGAACTCTTATTGCTGTCTGGGGGCCCACCGGAGCCATGGCACACGCTCTTGGCTATTCCGCCCAAGGCGGCGCCTATGCGGTATCTGGGTGTCTTCTTAAGCACAAAGCCCTCCGTCCTCTATGCGGAAAATGTTCTGCGGCCCCTGGAGAAGATAGGCAAGTTGTGTCAGCGCTGGAAGGATTTGCCATTGGGTCTGATGGGCAGGATAGCGCTAGTTAAAATGGTCATGCTTCCGAAACTGTTATACCCCTTGCAGACCATACCGATTTGGATGCGTTGCAGGGAAGAACTCAAATTTAAATCGATTATCTCTAAGTTTATTTGGTGCTCCAGAGCTCCGCGTATTAGCATGGCGAAACTAATGTTGGATAAGTCTGATGGTGGGCTGAATGTCCCTGACATTCGTCTTTATAATGTAGCTGCGCTCCTGCGTTGGATACATGAAGGGTACTCGGGGTGCGAACGATACTCTTCCCCGGGATGGGTGGAGGGTTGGTCTCACCCTTTTCAGTTCATGAATTTGCTTCACTCCCAATCCGATCCCTCCCACCGGTATAGAGTTCAGCTGCAATCTCTGTGGCCTTTACGGCAGGCCTGGCGTTGGTGGTGGCAACGACAGGGGCTTAGCACCGCGGTGTCTCCATTCCTTCGTTTCTTGGGTAACTCAAACTTTCAACCGGGCTGGGGGACGTCCGTGTTTCAGGGTTGGGCATCTCGAGGTTGTATGGTCATGGCGCAGTTGCTTGAGTTGGATTCCCGGACTTTTCCCTCTTTTTCACAGGTTCAGAGGACCTGGGATTTCCCCTCTCACTTTTTGTTTTCCTATTTTCAGGTTCGCCATTACTGGGAGACGGAACGCACCCGATGTCCTGGAGCGTGGTCGTTTGGGCGGCTTGACACTCAATTTCTATCCACCCCGGATTCTATGAATAAGCTTTCACACTGGTATAAACTTTTGAAGCTCTCGAGTCCCACCGATAGGATTTCTAGAGTAAGAGAGGTCTGGCAGGGCGATCTGGGTGTATCCATTGATGAGCATCAGTTTTGGGAGTGTTTTATCACCCTTTATGCTTTCACTAAATCTGCTGAGTACCAAGACACTCAATATAAACTTCTGCACCGATATTACTTAACTCGACAGCGGGGAGCCAGTTTGGGACTCTGGGATGATGCCTCTTGTATTAAATGCAAATGCCAGCCGGGTACGTACCTCCACTCTTTTTTGGAATGCTCAAAAATTATCCTCTGGAGGGAGGTGCTGCCCATGATGGAGGCTATCCTTCAGCGGTCGGTGGAATGGGACTATGGGGTCTTACTCCTGGGGTTGCAGGAGCCACTTACGGCACAGGGTTTATTGGCCCCTCAGCGGCGCTTCCTTTATAATGTTTTCCTAGTGGTTAAGAAAGTAATTCTTTCCAGCTGGATATCTGAGGTCCCTCCTCCCCTCGCGCTGTGGCATGCTAAATTGCGGGATATGGCCACTTTTGAACGACAATGGTATGTGGGCTCTTCCAACAATGATAAAAGATATTATGTGGCTTTATGGGAGAGCTTGTTGTGCTCGATCTCTGCTCAGGAGCCGGTGCCTTCATGATAGACAGTCTTGGATCTCTAGTCCCGAGGCGAAGATCCCCTTTTGGGGGTTCTTGGGAGTTCTCTGCTTCCATGGGTGATCTTCTTTTTCTCTTTATACTTTTCTTTTGGGGGCCTTTCCTTTTCTTTAATTTCTGACAACTCTTCTATCTAGGAGGGGGGGTGGGGGGATGCTTGCTTATTTGCTTGGGGGGGGGGTGCGTGTGTATGGGGGTGTGCCTGTTGTTGATATGTGTGTGCTTGGTGTACATGGATTTTTGAGATGGGCTTGGGGATTGTGTACTTTGTTGTTTCTAGGGGTATGCAAAAATAGGTGGAGTTTGCACTGCCATTAGGTGGGGATTTTCCTTGTGTTTCTTGTTCATGGATTACTTTAGATATCCTGATGTATCCGGTCGGTTTTGAATTTCTGCCAGTTGTCACTTCTTATTTTGTGCTATTTGCTTGTATGCTCTGGTGTTGCTGCCGCCTGATTGTATGTGTTGCTTCACTGTTAATAAACATATGTTTAAAAAAAAAACCAACAAATTGGAGTTGAGAGCCAATTGGTTGGCTCTAAGGTTCTTCCAGGTGCGGCTGCAAGGCAGAGCAGTCAAGGTGTTCTCTGATAATGCCACAGCCTTGGCATATGTCAACAGACAAGAGGGAACCAAGAGTGCTTTACTACAGGTGGAGGCTAAATTACTGTTTCACTGGGCAGAAGCCGGCCACGGCGGCTCATGTAGTGGGTGTGGACAATGGCCAAGCCAATTATCTCAGCCGTTGGACACAAGGGAATGGTCCCTGTCCCAGAGAGCATTCAACTGCATTGTGAATTGTTGAGGGAATCAACATTTGATTTCTGTTCATCAGTGTGTCTCTCTTGTCTGTACTCTACTCCTTTATTGCCAACTCCAAACTGTCCCTTCTATCTTATTGCACCGTATGCCTGGAACAGACTACATCATCTCTGGCAGTATTCAATCTAGCTAAAAGCCCACTTTCTTGAGGCTCCTTTTAACTCCTACTCAGTTGTAAAGTACCCATGTCTGTTTTATCATTTCCTTTGTGAGAAATTCACTAACTCCTATTTGCCCTGTTTGTCTGTTTTAATTAGGTTGGAAGCTGCATTGAGCAGGGATTGTCTCTTACATGTTTAATGTACAGTGCTGCATATGTCTAGCAGTGCTTTAGAAATGGTAAGTAGTAGTAGCACTCCATTTGCATGTTTCCATCTCAGAATTCCGCAATGGATTCTATCGACCCAAGGGTCTTGGGCTACAGGATCTCTGTCTGCTCCGATACAAGTCACCTCAGACCTCTGTCACTCCTTTCAGTGATGTATGCTTCCATCCAACCTCACCTGAGGTCTCCCCTTCCAACCGCCCCCTCGTCAGAAAGCTTTCACCACCATCTAAAGGAGATATTACTGGAAAGATAGAAGTGCCCTAGATGATTGGCATGGAAGGAAGGAAGGCTGGAGAATTGAAACTGGTGACACAGCATAATCTTATAAGGGATTCTTTAGGGCACTGAAGCTAGTGAATAAGTTTGATTGCTATGTTTTGCTGGAGGAGTGGTAGTTGATCCTCTTGTTTGTAAAATTACAGACAAAATATGCCCTCCAGAGTCTGGTCTGACTTTGGCAAAACTGTCATTCAGGAGGCTTTGTCTTTCCCTGCCTAGTGAGTTTTTCCTTGGTTACACTCCAATTGTACAGTTTGGTATAGCTGGATACTAAGGAATATGAAATTTAGTCATTCCTGTTAATTTTCTTTCCTTTAGTCCTACTGCACCATCCTGTGACTCTGTATGGAAGATTTTGATTCAGAGGACTCATTGAGTTTTCTGCTTCTTTCTTTAGTGGTTGTCTTAAAAATATATTTCCTTGTCATCAACAGCAGATGAATCCAGAGACTAGTGGGATCAAATCCATCAACCAGCAGGTGGAGAGAGAGAGCACTTGATTTATCCTCTGGTATATCTTGGATGCACAGCCTCCTGGCCAACCAGTATACTCTATCTCTAGAAGGTACATGGATGTGTTCCTCACAGCTCCTGGCTTCTGCTTGTGGATTTTGGTTCCAGGCCTGGATGTTTGGAAGGAGGGGTGTTCTGGCTGAATGGTGCCAGCTTTGGAGGTACACCTGGGCCCTTCCAGCGTCCCTACCTCACCCTCATCTGAGGCTGAAGCCACAGAAATATTTCTCCTCTGAAGCTGAAGCATTCCTGAGGCTTCAGCCTCAGTTGAGAAATATTCCTGTGGCTTTGGCCTCAGTTGAGAAATATTCCGGTGGCTTAGGCCTCAGGTAAGAACTGTTCTGGTGGCTTTGGCTTCAGATGAGTAATATTCTTGTGGCTTAGGCCTTCCATGAGACATATTCCTATGGCTTAGGCCTTCCATGAGACATGTTCCTGTGGCCTCAGTTGAGACATGGGCCTGGGGGCTGAACAATGCCATTTTTGAGGTGGGGGCAACACCTGGGCTCCCAGGTGCCTCCCCCCTGAAGAACCTGGATACCTAAGTCCCATAAGCTCACTCGTTAGGTGGGCGCAGGACTACAGAGATCGACATTCTCTTTGGAGAGGTGCTGGTGGGAGAAGTTTGTTACTCCTTTGTTGCAAAGAACAGCCGAGGCTGCTTCAGCCGTAGTCGCGCACGGCCACTGGCTTGCAGCTAGGGCGGGCAGCAGTGGTCAGTAGGCCCTGAGGGCGTTCGGCCAAGGCCCTTCCCTCCCGCTACGAAAGGGGAAGGGTGCCGTCACTGTAGTTGCTGGTGCCGCTGCTGCCAGTCTTTCTCCTCTCGGAGGAAGGACACCACCTCCGGCAGTGATTCCTTTGCCCTCACTATTCGGCAAGCCCCAGGAGGTTGGCCTTGGCCGGGGCACCATTTCGCTAGCGGTCTAGTGTACCTTGTTTAATCCCGGCCATCTGCAACAGCTGGGACTAGTTGCAGCTCTTTCTCTCTAGCTCAGAGGTTTTTCTTTCCACTCCTTATGGGTCATTCATGCGGAGGAGTGAGCTTAAAGTTGGATCAGATGTCTCAGTGTCTGTGGTTGTCGATGTATCTATTTGGGGGCTCTGGGAAAGGTACAGGTACAGTTTTGGTGTCTCTCCTCTAGCATTCTTCTTGACTTTGGTCAGCAGTTTGCCTCCTGTGGGAGCCCTATGGATTTGTGCTTCAGAGGGCTTCAGTTAGAGGAGTAGTAGTCTTCCTTTGTCCTTTTTCCAGGCTTGATGCCCTAGACCAGGGGTGCCCAAAAGGTTGATCGCGATCGACCGGTATATTGCGAAGACAACACGAGTCGACCGCGTTGCCTTCGCATTCTACTTGCTTCCCAACTCGGAAGCGCCGAGCCGACCAACTTTCCCCACACAATGTCAATTCTGACGTCGGAGAGGAAGTTCCGGGCCAGCCAATTGCTGCATGGCTGGCCTGGAACTTCCTCTCTAACTTCAAAAATGACGTTGGGGAGAGGAATGGTCGGCCCGATGCTTCTGTGTGGGGAAGCAGGGAGAGCTTGGGGCAGCGGTGGTTTGGGGGCCTGTTCCCCGATGGCAGCAGTGGCTTGGGAGCAGGCAGGGAGACAGAAAGAAGGGGGAGCAAGGAGACAGAAAGAAGGGACAAAGAAAGAAAGGGGGACAAGAAGATAGAAAGAAAGGGGGCATGGAGAGAGAAAGACAGAAAGAAAGAGGGACAAGGAGACAGAAAGAAAGAAAGGGAGGGGAGGGGGCAGGGAGAGAGGAAGAAAAAGTTGGTGGAGGGAATGAGGTCTGGAAGCATGCAGCAGGCTGAAAGAAGGGAAGAAATATCGGATGCACAGTCAGAAGAATAAAGTGCAACCAGAGACTCATGAAATCACCAGACAACAAAGGTAGGAAAAATGATTTTATTTTCAATTTAGTGATCAAAATGTGTCCGTTTTGAGAATTTATATCTGCTGTCTATATTTTGTACTATGTCCCCTTTTTACTAAACCGCAATAGCGGTTTTTAGCGCAGGGAGCCTATGAGCATCGAGAGCAGTGCAGAGCATTCAGCGCAGCTCCCTAAGCTAAAAACCGCTATCGCGGTTTAGTAAAAAGGGAGAGAGTATATTTGTCTATTTTTGTATAGTTGTTACTGAGGTGACATTGCATGAAGTCATCTGCCTTGACCTCTTTGAAAACCTGCGGAATATAAATGATAATTAACATTTTCTCTGCGTACAGTGTGCTTTGTGTTTTTTTAAATTTTATTGTTGGTAGATCATTTTGACTTGGTCATTTTAAAAGTAGCTCGCAGGCTCAAAAAGTGTGGGCACCCCTGCCCTATACTCTTGCGAGGGAAAGAAGGTCTGGTCCGCAGCGGTGCTCATGGGTTTTTGACATCAACTAAGGACCATTGCCAGGCAGGATGGTTCCAGACCACAGGAGGTTATTTGGGGCCTGGCGATTATGATAGGAGGCTATTTTGCACTCATTCAATTTGGGGAGGGATGATGTAGCTGTGGTTTCCGCAGCATGGTGCTCTCGGGCGAGGATGGCTCCTGCTCATATATGCTGGGAAGGGTAGCCTCTGTATGATTGTGGGTGACATATTCTCTGGAATGTAGTATCTCCTGGGATGTGTGCTGCAAGGCAGGATTTGGGGGCAAGGGATTTCCCGGTCGCTTCTTTATTTCCCTCCCTACGTTTGGACCAATATTCCCTCTAAGGATTGATGAGGTGTGTGCAAAAAAAATATGCATGAGCGACAAGTTACATACTCCACAAATTTATGAGCAGGCACGGAGGACGCATTTTTAAACAAATGTAGTTTATCCTTGTACTCCTTATGTATTTTTAATCATCTATGGATATGTTTGTATGTTTATTGTTCAAATGGTTTTATTTATTTCCCCAAATTTATTTTTGTTATACGCATTGAAAATATTTGATATTGTGTTTAAATCAAAATCTCAATAAACTTGAAACTTGAAACGAGTGCCCATGAGATTGTGGGAGGGTTAAATACTCAAAACTTAGAAGAATAACAATTTACTTAAAGTTTTTGCTTCGCCAACTTTCTGGTATTTTTACATACAGTGGCGTACCTAGCATATGTAACACCCGGGGCCCATCATTTTTTGGCACCCCACCCCCCCATCTGTACGAAAAACATGATTTATCCCAGGACAAGCAAGCAGCATATTTTCACACATGGGTGACGTCACCGACGGAGCCCCGCAGCGGACAGCCTCGAAAGCAAACTTGCTTGAAGATCTCGAGCTTTTGAGTGCTGCACCGCGCATGCGTGCGTGCCTTCCTGCCCGAATTAGGGGGGCGCATCTCCTGTGAGGATCCTCAGTTCAACGTTTTCCGCGGAACCGAGAAGACTTGTTCATCTCGCTTCGCAGCGTTGTGCCTTCTCTCACCGTGGCTGGATTTGTTTATTTAGTCGCTATGCGTGTTGCTTGTCGTTTTTCTTTCGTTATTAAAAAAAAAATTGTTTTTAGTTAATTTTCTTTCGTGTTGCCGGGCGCAGAGACTTGGGGCTTGGGCCCAGTCTCTTTTCTCCGGAACGGACTTCATTTTTTCTATGTCCCGGCCTTTGACCGGGTTCAAACGTTGTTACCAGTGCGGCAGGATGATTTCGATAATCGACCCTCATAGTCGGTGTATGGTCTGTTTGGGTGCCTCTCAAAACCCCGAGGATTATGTGCGTTGTCTTACCCTTCAGCCTCGCGCTTTTCGCCGTCGTTGTGACCGGTTTTGCCAACTTTTCACTATGGAACCTGATAAAGCCTCGGCCTCGACTGTCTCGACGCCTTCGGGACCTAAGACCTCGACATCGGGGGTGACCTCGGGCGGTAAGACCTCGCCCTCGACACCTGCTCCGGCCTCGGCCTCGAAGACCTCCTCGGTCCCGTCCTCGAAGCCTGCGTCTGGGGGTAAGTCTCCTGCTTCCTTTTCAGCTACCATGTCCAAGAAGCCTCCTGATTCCCTATCCATGCTCCCCGGGGCTCCGGGGGTGCCTCTGTTCTCGAGGCCTTCTGCAAAGCATACCTCCAAGTCTCGGGAATACTCTAAATCGAGGTCGCCCTCCTTGGAGCGCAGGGGAGCGCCTATGACATCAAATCCTTTGGTTTCAGTGCCTATGTTTGAAGATATGCTCAAGTCCATCTTGACTACCCAAATTTCTTCCATTGTGGCTCAGTTAGTCCCATCCTCGACTTTGCCTCTAGTGGGCCAGCCTGAGCAGCAGCCGGAGACCCTTGTGCAGCCTCCACGGGGCAGGTCTCGCAGGAGAGTTTCTTCATTGGACTCTTCGCCGGATATTCCCTCGAGATCCTCTTTGCCTTGTCTGAAGCATTGGTCGAGGCCGTCGAAACATCTTACTTCAAAGAGCTCGAAGCATCCAGAGTTTTCTTCGAGGCAACTCCCTCGTTCTGAGTCGAAGGTCGCCTCCTCTCCTTTGTCTTCGAGGCATTCGAGGTCGAGGACCCCTCCCTTGAGGCCTTTGCTTCGGGATCCCTCTCCTCCAGCTTCGAGGCATTCTACTCCGAGGACGTCTCCGTCGAGGGGTCTGAAGAGGAAGCATTCGTTCACTCCGCCACAAACTGGGAGTGGGGCTTCTTCGGTGACAGTGTGCGTGGAGTCGGAGCCGGTGTCTCAGTACTCCCGTGAGGCTTCACCATCTTATTCGGTGGCTCCTCGTTCCCGGTCTGCCTCTCATGAGGAAGCTTCTTTTTCAAAATCGTCCTCATTTGCCAAGTTTGTCTATGACATGGGGCAAGCTCTTCATTTGGACTTGTACTCAGATTCCAAATACACCCCGGAATACTTGGCAGACATGGAACTTTCGCATCCTCCCAAGGAGACTTTGAGGTTTCCCATGACTCCGGTATTTAAGCAGACCTTCATCCGCAATATGGAAACCCCTTACTCTGTCACGGCTATTCCATCAAAGCTGGAGTCACGATATCGCACTCTCCCCTGTAAGGGCTTCGAAAAGTCGCAACACTCCCACCAATCTTTGGTGGTTGAGTCCTCCCTCAAGAAAACTCATCCATCTAAGGTTTCTGCAACTGTTCCCCCTGGTCGCGAAGGTCGCACCATGGACAAATTTGGCCGTCGGTTATATCAAAATTCTATGATGGCTAATAGGATATTAAACTACAACTATGTTTTTACATCATACTTCAACCATTTTTTGAAGATGTTGCCATCATTTTATCCAGACCTATCCAAACACCGTCTGTCTGAATTTAAGCAAATCCTCCAAACTCTTTCCCAGTTGAGGCTTTTCATGTTGCAGGCATCTTATGATGCCTTTGAGCTTTCTTCGAGGGTGTCGGCTTTTGCAGTTGCCATGCGTTGCCTTGCCTAGCTCCGCATAGTCGACATGGACCCTAATTTGCAGGACCGTCTCGCCAACTTGCCTTGTCAGGGGAATGAGTTGTTCGACGATTCGATTGAAGCTGCCACCAAGAGACTCTCTGAGCATGAGCGCTCTTTTGCTTCCCTGCTCAGGTCCAAGCCCAAACCGTCTACTGCCCAGGCTTATAAACCACCATCTCGTCGTTATCCTATGAAGACGACTCCTTGACGTCCTCAACAGCATCAACGTCCTCAGAAACCTCAGGCGCCTGCTGCCACTAAACCGGTTCCGTCGTTTTGACGTTCCGGTCTTGAGCATTCCATCCTCCCTGCAAAATTCTCCTCTGCCCATTGGAGGTCACCTTTCCCTGTTTTCATCACGTTGGGAAAGTATCACATCAGACCTCTGGGTGCTGACAACTATCCGCGAGGGATACTCTCTGCGCCTGATTCAGGTGCCCCCAGATCACCCGCCAAGAGAGTGTAATTCCAGTTCCTCGCAACTCCCCCTTCTTCTTCAGGAGGCTCGGGCGCTTCTTTTCCTTCGAGCGGTAGAGGAGATTCCTCCTTCCCAGCACAATCTGGGATTCTACTCCAGGTATTTCCTGGTGCCCAAGAAGACGGGGGATTTGCGACCCATTCTGGATCTTCGAGCCCTCAAATTTCTAGTCAAAGAGAAGTTTCGCATGCTTTCGCTTCCGACCTTGTACTCCCTCATGGATCAGGGGGATTGGATGTGCTCACTGGATCTCAAAGAGGCTTATATTCATATCCCTGTTCATCCGCACTTTCGCAAATATCTCAGGTTCAAGGTGGGGGATCTACATCTCCAATACAGAGTTCTTCCCTTCGGCCTGGCAGCCTCCCCCAGAGTGTTCACCAAGTGTCTGGTTGTGGTGGCTGCAGCTCTGCGCTCTCGAGGTCTTCAGGTGTTTCCCTACCTCGACGATTGGCTTATCAAGGCCCCTTCCCTTCAGGAGGTTATTGCAGCGACCCATCAGACTATTGCCTTTCTTCAAAGTCTGGGGTTCCATATCAATTTTCCCAAATCTCAGTTTGTTCCAGCCCAGTCCCTCCAATTTATTGGCGCGATTCTTGGATTCTGTCAGCATGAGGGCGTTCCTTCCACTGAATCATCAAGACACCCTATTTCGACTCTGCCGGCGAGTGTCTTCTCTTCCGACCCTCTCTGCCCATCAGATGATGGTCCTGGTCGGTCACATGGTGTCGACGGTTCATATGACCCCTCTTGCCAGGCTTCACCTTCGCATCCCTCAGTGGACCCTGGCGTCTCAATGTCAACAGGCTCTGGACTCGCCTTCTCGCCGTATAACGGTAACTCCTTTGTTGAAGAATTCTCTCTGCTGGTGGATGCTCTCTTCCAATCTTTCCAGAGGTTTGCGGTTTTATGATCTTCCTCATCAGAAAGTGCTCACGACAGATTCGTCAACCTACGGGTGGGGAGCCCACGTAGATGGTCTCCATAAGCAAGGGTTGTGGACGTCCACAGACTGTTGATGTCCTATCAATCTGTTGGAACTCAGAGTGATTTTCCTTGCCCTCAAAGCTTTTCGTCATTTTCTTCACGACCAAGTAGTACTTGTTCGGACAGACAATCAAGTGGCCATGTATTATGTCAACAAACAGGGAGGGACGGGATTTCATTCCCTTTGTCAGGAAGCTCTCCAGTTGTGGCAGTGGGCGATTTCTCACAACATCTTTCTCAGCGCTGTCTATATACAGGGTCAACAGAACTGTCTAGCAGACAAATTGAGTCTTCTGCTGCAGCCTCACGAATGGACACTCAATTCCCCCACGCTTCTCCAGGTGTTTTTTCGGTGGGGGACTCTTCAGAAAGACCTGTTTGCGCCACCCAGCAACTTCAAACTACCTCTGCTTTGTTCCGCATTTTCTCGCCTCGTCGTCTCGAGGCGGATGCCTTTCTTCTGGACTGGAGGGATCAGTTTCTTTATGCCTTCCCTCCATTTCCTCTGATTCTCGAAGACTTGTCAAACTGAAGGCAGAACATGCCACTATGATTCTGATAACTCCTCGGTGGCCCAGACAACCGTGGTACTCCCGTCTACTTCAACTCAGCATCAGGGAGCCTCTGCTTCTGCCAGTTTTTCCTTCTCTGCTCACTCAGAATCAAGGGTCCTTGCTTCATCCCAATCTGCAGTCTCTACACTTGACAGCTTGGTACCTTTTTGCATAACAGATCCTTCTCAATTTTCTCGGTCTGTTCAAGATGTTTTCCTTGCTTCAAGGAAGCCGTCCACTCGTCAATGTTATGGCCAGAAGTGGACTAGATTTTCTGCTTGATGTTCCACTCGTCAGCTTCATCCGATGTCTTCCTCCTTAGCATCAGTTCTGGACTATTTGCTTCACTTGTCCCAATCGGGCCTTCAATCTACATCTATTTAAACTAAACTAAACTAAAACTAAACCTTAGGTTTATATACCGCGTCATCTCCACGGAAGTGGAGCTCGACACGGTTTACAGGAATTAAAACAGAGAAAGGAACTCCAAAGGAAGGAAGAAGGGCTGCTAAACAGGAAGGAAAGAGGGGGCTTTGAATAATGGAGGTGGGGGGGTGGTTACATTTTGGAGAAAAGCCAGGTTTTCAGATGTTTTCTGAAGTGTTGGAGGGAGGTCGAACTCCGAAGATGGGCAGAGAAGCTGTTCCACAGCTCGGTGATCCTGAAGAGGAGGGATGTTCCAAGTTTTCCTGTATGGGAAATGCCATTTAGAGATGGGAAGGATAGTTTAAATTTCTGAGTGGATCTGGTGGAGTGAGTACTCGAGAGCCAGGATAGTGGAAAGAGGGGAGGAAGGATGCCGTGAAGAGATTTGAAGGTGAGACAGGCGCACTTGTAGCGAACCCTGAGGGTGACTGGGAGCCAGTGAAGCTTAGACAGAAGCGGGGAGACATGGTCGAATTTGCCCTTTGTGAAGATTAGTTTAGCCGCGGTATTTTGAATCCGTTGGAGTCTGAGGAGACTTTTCTTTGTTAGGCTTAGGTAGATGGAGTTGCAGTAATCAAGTCTGGATAAGATGATGGATTGGACAAGGACAGCGAAATGTTGTTGGTGGAAGCAGGATCTGACTTTTCTTAGCATATGAAGATTGAAAAAGCATTTTTTTACTAGGGAGTTGATGTGGTCGTTAAAGGACAGTGTAGAGTCGATGATGATTCCCAGAACTTTGCTAGAGTGCTCAATTTGCAGGTTGGTGCCAGAGGGAAGTGGGATGTGGGAAGGTAGCTGATCCAGTTTCGGGCCGAGCCAAAGTAGTTTTGTTTTGGTCTCATTTAGCTTCATTTGAACAGTGAGGGCCCAGGATTGGAGATTTGTTATACAAGATGAGATGTTATCAGAGAGGTTGGTGTCCATCTCAGTGCTATTGCTGCTTTTCATCAGCCTCTGGATGGGAAACCTCTCTCTGCGCATCCCATGGTTTCCCGCTTTATGAGAGGGCTTTTTAATCTTCATCCACCTCTTAAACCGCCGCCTGTGGTTTGGGATCTTAATGTTGTTCTGGCTCAACTGATGAAACCTCCATTTGAACCTATTGACCAGGCTCACCTCAAGTACCTCACTTGGAAAGCTGTATTCTTGATTGCTCTCACGTCTGTGTGATGGTCAGTGAGCTGCAAGCGTTGGTTTCGGACGCACATTTTACGGTTTTTCACCATGATAATGTGGTCCTTCGTACACATCCTAAATTATTACCTAAAGTTGTTTCAGAATTTCACCTTAACCAATTTATTGTTCTACGAGTCTTTTTTCCAAAGCCGCATTCTCATCCTGGAGAGGCGGCAATTCATATTTTGGACTGCAAACGTGCCTTGGCTTTCTACCTCCAATGCACTCGACCTCACAGAACATCTCCTCAACTCTTCATCTCCTTTGATCCGAATAGGTTGGGATGTCCTATCTCAAAGCGTACCATCTCCAACTGGATGGCTGCTTGCATCTCTTTCTGCTATGCTCAGGCTGGTCTTCCTCTGCAAGGTTGAGTGACGGGCCATAAAGTTCGAGCTATGGTGGCGTCTGTAGTTTTCCTCAGATCAACTCATATTGAGGAAATCTGCAAGGCTGTCACATGGTCCTCGGTTCATACTTTCACCTCTCATTACTGTCTGGATACTTTATCCAGGAGGGATGGCCATTTTGGCAATCTGTTTTGCAAAATCTTTTTTCTTGATTGCCAAGTTTCCCTCCATCCCTTTTCACTTAGCTTGGAGGTCACCCATGTGTGAGAATATGCTGCCTGCTTGTCCTGGGATAAAGCACAGTTACTTACCATAACAGTTGTAATCCAGGGACAGCAGGCAGATATTCTCACAACCCTCCCACCTCCCCTGGTTGGCTTCTTGGCTAGGTATCTGAACTGAGGATCCTCACAGGAGATGCGCCCCCTAGTTCGGGCAGGAAGGCACGTGCGCATGCGCGGTGCAGCACTCGAAAGCTCGAGATCTTAAAGCAAGTTTGCTTTCGAGGCTGTCCGCTGCGGGGCTCCATCAGTGACGTCACCCATGTGTGAGAATATCTGCCTGCTGTCCCTGGATAACAACTGTTACGTAAGTAACTGTGCTTTTTAGTAACAAACCACACGTCATACATGAGTACCTAGGAAAAGGCAGCATCTTACATATTGCAGTGAGCAGTACATCAATACACACATTGTAAAACTAAACAAGCCAGACCAGCATAGATCAATCCTACACCATCAATCCTAAAAGAAAACTATGTCTTTCGAACACACAGAACACAGAAAACACCTTCGCCTAGTATGGAATATGTCATCACAAACTAACCCCTCTCCCTTTTACAAAACTGTAGTGTGGATTTTAGCCACGGTGGTAACAGCTCTGACGTTCATAGAATTCTGAGCATCAGCGCTGCTACCACCACGGCTGGCGCTAAAAAACGTTCCACAGTTTTGTAAAAGGGGGGATAAAATAGAAATACACAGCTTCAACGATCTAGCTCAGGGGTGCCCAAACGTTTTGGGCTTGCGAGCTACTTTAAAATGACCAAGTCAAAATGATCTACCAACAATAAAATTAAAAAACACAAAGCACACTATACGCTGAGAAAATGTTAATTATCATTCCTATTCTGGGTTTTTTTCAAAGAGGTCAAGGCAGATGACTCTATGCATTGTCACCTCAGTAACAACCATACAAAAATAGACAAATATACCCCCTCCCTTTTTAGTAAACCACAATAGCAGTTTTTAGCACAGGGAACTGCGCTAAATGCCCAGCGCTGCTCTCGACGCTCATAGGCTCCCTGCGCTAAAAAACACTATTGCGATTTAGTAAAAGGGGGCCATAGTGCAAAATATAGACAGCATATATAAATTCAGACACATTTTGATCACTAAATTTAAAATAAAATCATTTTTCCTACCTTGTCTGGTGATTTCACGAGACTCTGGTTGCACTTTCATCTTCTGATTGTGCATCCAATCTTTCTTCCCTTCTTTCAGCCTGTATGCTTCCTCTCCTCCAGACCTCATTCCCTCCCCCAACTTTTTCTTCCTCTCTCCCTGCCGTTTCTTTCTTTTTTCTCTCTTGATGCCCCCTTTCTTTTTTTCTGTTTCCCTTCTGTCTCCCTGCCTGCCCCCTTTCTTTCTCCCTACCCTCCACAAAGCTACTGCTGCCACCCTTGGGGGAAACAGGCCCCAAAGCCACCGCCGCAACCATCGGGGGAAACAGGCCCCAAAGCCACCGCCGTGACTGCCCCAAGCTCTCTCTGCTTCCCACCGAGCCAACCAGCAATCCCCCGACATCAATTCTGCCGTCGGAAAGGAAGTTCCGCCCAGCCAGGCAGCGATTGGCTGGCCTGAACTTCCTCTCCGACTGCAGCCTTAGGGCGGGTGCACAACCGGGGTGGACGCCCCCCCCTTGGTACAACACTGAAGACATGGCAGCATCTCCTCTCACGAATCCCCACCTGTGTTGGAGGTCCAATGCAGTCGGGGATATTGAGAGGAGCCGCCGCTGCATCTTTAAACTTTAAAATACTGGCCGCCACCGCTTCCTCTCACCCTCGCCTGCCCTCGAGTGAGTGGCAGGAGAAAGCGTATGAGCGATGCCACTGAAAATAGTGAGCAATCGCTCATGCGCTCACCTTAGAGGGAACACTGGTTTGGGCTGGTTTGGTACATCCCACTAGTCTCTAGATTCATCTGCTGTTGATAAGGAAGATAAAATTATGTCCTTACCTGTTAATTTTCTTTCCTTTAGTCACAGCAGATGAATCCAGAGCAACATCCTAGTTGCAGGATTTTGTCACTCTCAGGCACAGTTTCAGCATGCTTTCTGCTGAAATTGCATTGTTGAATTTGAAGCATCAATGGTGCGGGTTGCACATGTGAGGGAATGAAGTTGCATATGTGTCTTATGTTTCATATGTCTCATGCCTTTTATGTGCTTTACTTTGTGTTTTAATTCAACTGCTTTGAGAAGGCCAGGAGGCTGTGCATCCAAGATATACCCGAGGATAAATCAAGTGCGCTCTCTCACTCTCTCTCTCTCTCTGCATCTGCTGGTTAATGGATGTAATCCCACTAGTCTCTGGATTCATCTGCTGTGACTAAAGGAAAGAAAATTAACAGGTAAGGACATAATTTTACCTTATTTTCATTTAATTTAATTGTGGCTACAATGGTTTGCTGGGGCATGGATGTAATATATGTGATCTTCCACTGTTTTGGCAGTGGCATACTGGAGTTTTTTTTACAGAGCACCAGCTGTTATTCCAGTGAAGTCACTCGGAAAAATCAGTTTCTATATCTCCATCTTCTGTTAAAAAGGGGCTACAACTCAATTGTACAGGATGGTGCAGCAAGGCTAAAGGAAGAATAGCCCAAATCATAGTTACCAGATACTAGAGTACACCTTGGGGGTCAGTGCCCAAGAAAAATAGACAATATGCTGAAATCTTCTGCCCAATGTACAGCAGCAGCCAAGAAATCAAACAAGATGTTAGGAATTATTAGAAAACGGATGGCAAACAAGACTAAGAATGTTATAATGCCTCTGTATCGCTCCATGGTGCAACGTCACCTAAGTATTGCATTCAATTCTGGTTGCCTTATCTCAAAAAAAATTTAGTAGAACTAGAAAAGGTTCAAAGAAAAGGGACAAAGATGATAAAGGGAATGGAACTTCTCTTGTATGAGGAAAGTCTAAAGAGGTTAGGGCCCTTCAGCTTGGAAAAGAGATGACTGAGGGGGGATATGATTAAAGTCTACAAAATCCTGAGTGATGTAGAATGGGTACAAGTGGATTTATTTTTTTTTTTTAACTCCCATCAAAAATTATAAAGACTAGGGGACACTCAATGAAGTTACAGGGAAATACTTTTAAAACCAATAGGAGGAAATATTTTTTCACTCAAGAAAATAGTTAAGCTCTGGAATGTAATGCCAGAGGATGTGGTAAGAGCAGTTAAAGTAGCTGGTTTAAAATGTTTGGACAAGTTCCTGGAGCAAATGTCCATAGTCCGCTATTGAGACAGACATGGGGAGCATGGAATGTTGCTACCATTTGGTTCAGTAGCATGGAATGTTGCTACTGTTTGGGTTTCTGTCAGGTACTAGTGATCTGGATTGGCACCATGAAGATAGGATACAGGGCTAGATGGACCATTGGTCTGACCCAGTAAGGCAAATATTTTTTTGTTCTTATGCAATGCTTTTTATTCCCTTGCTTTTCTTTTTTGGGGGGAGGTGGTGGTGGCGGGGATAATGTTTGTGGAAAGATCAGGGCATTCCTCTCGTAACCAATTTCTCATTCAGTTTCCATCACCAAAGTATATTAAAAATGTTAGTTATCCCAGGACAAGCAGGCAGGTATTCTCACATATGGGTGACGTCATCGACGGAGCCCGGATGCGGACGCCTCACAAGCAGACTTGCTTGAAGAAACTCGAAGTTTCGAGTCGCCCGCACCGCGCATGCGCGAGTGCCTTCCAGCCCAGCACAGGGCGCGTCTCCTCAGTTCTCAGTTTTCCGCAGAGCCGAGAAGTCCGTCTTTGACTCTCTGCGTTTAACTTCGTTCCTTTGTGCCTTCTCTCAACTGCGGTTTGTGTTTTTTTTTCCTCACGAATCGCTGTTTTTAGTTTGTTTCTTTTATTTTTAGTAAAAAAAATTTTTCTTCTTCCATTCGTTTGCCAGGACAGGCCGCTCGGCCGCAGCTCGAGGGCTTCAATTTTACGGCTGCTATTTTTCCTTCTATGTCCCGGCCTGTGACGGGCTTCAAGAGGTGTAGCAAGTGTCAGCGCGCGATCTCTCTTACGGACCCTCACGGATGCTGCCTCAAGTGCCTTGGGCCGAAACATCATCCTAGGTCGTGCCTGCCTTGCCAAACACTTCAGCCTCGTGCTTTCAAGCATCGTATTTTGGTGGATAAGCTCTTCAAAATGGAGTCTTCTACTGATCCCTCGACTTCGAAGGCATCTTCGGCCTCGACTCCCACCGAGGCTCCTTCTGCGCCTACTGCTTCCACCTCGAGCCTCATCAGACCTTAGTCGTATGCAGCGCTCTTGCTTAGACGTCATCTGCTGTATCTTCCCCTGTTTCCTCAGGTCAGATAGCTCAGCAGTCGATTCCGCCGGTGGTGATTAAAGTGTCTAAGACTCCAAGGTTGAAGCACACTCACACTACCTCGAAGGAACCTCCAGCCAAAGCAGGTGGTCCGGTTTCAGACGCGGATCCATCCTTGCCGGCTTCTTTCCAGACCATGTTAGAGAAGCAGTTTATTCAGTTCCTTACTAACATGGGACCCAAACTGCTTCCTCTTATCCAGCCTGGGCATTCAGCAGACTCCCGCGAGGTCGAGCCGCTTCTTTTGCCCCAGTCTGACCTTACACACTCTTTGCAGGGAGCAGAGTCTCTGCGAGTATCTGGTCTGGCATCCAAGCACGTAAAGCAAGGAGCAGATTCTTTGCGAGTGCCTTGACGGGAATCCTCACACACTATACAAGGAGCTGAGACTTTGGGAGTGCATCGAGGTTCTCCACCAAGCCTCTGGAGTTTCGATCTACAGCCTCTAGTCCTATTCATCTGATGGCATCGGCTGCTCTCGTCTCCTCGATCCTCGAGATCTGGTTCCAGACACAGTTCTCACCGACGTTCGAGGCCTTCCTCGAGGCATCATTCCAGGCATTGTTCTTCTTCTCAAGACAGACCATCTTCCTCTAAGCCTCGGTCTACTCCAACCTCGACCAGACCACCGACGCCTTGTTCGAGGTCTCTGATGCCGGATCTCGAGGATATTCCGGTTTCGATTGCCTCGGCCAAATCACCAGGTTCCTTTGATGCCGAAGCTTCAATTCAACTCAGGCTGCCTCGACATCCTCGAGTCCTTCTCGAGGCAAAGCATTGGCAGATCAGGTATCTTTCTCGTCTTTCCTTTGTCAGATGGTTGTGGACTTGAATCTTCAATTGGATACTGGCTCCAAATACTGTAAGGAGTATCTAGAAGTCATGCATCTTCCTCAACCTCCGGCAGAGTGTCTTAAGCTTCCACTTCATAAGTTTTTGAATCAGACTTTTGGTCGATGCATGGAAACACCTTTTTCCATACCAGCTGTTCCAGGCAAATTGGACTCTAGGTATAAAACTGTGCATCGCAAAGGATTTGACAATACTCAGTTATCTCATCAATCCCTCCTTGTCGAATCCTCCTTAAAGAGGACCCATCCTTCCAAGGTTTATGCCACCGTTCCTCCTGGAAAAGAAGGGAAAACTATGGACAAATTCGGACGTCACATCTATCAAAATGCTATGATGTCCTCTAAAGTCATCAATTATAATTTTCAATTCATCACTTATTTTGAATTTCTTATTTCTTTATTGCTGAAGTTCTTGCATTATCTGGATACTCAAATGCACTTTGAATTTTAAGAGGTTATTGCTTCTTTGTCTCAACTCCGGTTGCATCTCCTCCAGTCATCTTACGATGCATTCGAGTTGTCTGCTCGAGCAGCTGCTTGCTCTTTGGCTATGCGTCGTCTTGCCTGGCTTCGTACCATTGACATGGACCCTAATCTTCAAGACCGCTTAGCTAACATTCCTTGTGAGGGCAATGACCTCTTTGATGAATCTATCGAGACAGCCACCAAGAAATTTTCTGACCATGAAAAATCTTTTGCTTCAATTGTCAGACCTAAGCCAAAGTCAGCTCATGCCAAGCCTGCACGCCCTACTCTTTTTTATCAACGGCGTTATGCTCCAAAGCCGGCTCCTTACACTCGCTCTCCTCTTAAGAAACAGCAACCTCAGAAGCAGCAAAAACCCCAACCTTCTGCTGCACCTAAGGCTTCTCAGCCTTTTTGACTGTTTAAAACAGAGCATAACCTCCGCCGTTCTGACTCTGTCTCATTTTCCCCCTATAGAAGGTCGTCTCCATCATTTTTACGACCGATGGACGTCAATCACCTCCGACCTGGGAGGCGGTCTTACATATGCGCTCGATGCGCAGAGCTGGAGAATCTGAAGAAACAATTCAGACTCCTGGAGGGCAGAGTACTTGAACTGGATGCACTTCAAACAGTGGAGGAGGAAGACAGAGATGCAGAGAACATCAAGACAGAGGACACCATCGAGGAAGAAGTCCGAGAGCTGGAGAGGTTCATAGAGGAGGCATACAGGGAGGCCATGGAAAATCACCAGCAACAGTGGAAATGCCGAGATACACCTTCAGAGAGTGTGGACCACCCGATGGACAACCACCATGAAGGAATGAGTGACACAGCAGCAAGAACAAAGAACACGGACCTATGGCTGAAGAGATGGACATACACCAGGGACATGGACCTGCAGCTGGAGAATTAGAGAGGGGGATTCCATCATCAGACAAGTTGACCGCCATATAGCGGGAGGAAGACTGGATCGGCTGGTGACCTGTCTACCGGGATCCAAAGTAGAAGACTTAGTGAGCCGCATCGACAGGATTATCGCCAATGTGGAAGAAAAAGATATGGCGGTGGTGATCCATGTGTGGATAAACAACGTGAGCAACAGGAACTACAACAGGGACGTACTGAAGGACCAGTTCTGGATGCTAGGAAGGAAGCTGAAGACCAGAACACAGAGGATAGCATTCTTGGAGATCCTGCGGGTACCTAGGGCTGATGAGAATAGGCAGATGGATCTGCAAGCAGTCAACACGTGGATGCGACGCTGGTGTGAGGAAGAAGGATTCCATTTTATGTTCAACTGGACGAAGTTCTGGGGGAAGGGCAAGCTATTCAGGAAGGACGGACTCCACCTCAGCAGAGACGGAATGAGGCTACTTGCAAGCAACATCAAGAGAGAAGTTGAGAAGTTTTTAAACTAGGAAGAAGAGGAAAGCCGACAGTCAACGGAGGATACCGTGCAGGAAGATAGAGGGAAAGACTCACCGGATCACAGGCAAGACAGATTGAAAGGGACACAAGGGGGAAGGAAATGCAAGAAAGGAACAGGCCACAAACTCAAGTATATGTACATGAATGCAAGGAGCTTTAGGAATAAGATGGGTGAATTAGAAGCTATGGCACAAAAAGATAATGTTGACATCATCGGCATCACGGAAACATGGTGGACTGAGGAAAACATCTGGGACACTGTGCTACTGGGATACAAACTATACCGCAGAGACAGAGTGGCTCAAAAAGGTGGGGGCATAGCCAAATACATCAAAGAGGGAATTGAATCTACTGGATAGAACATGCCACAATTGACAGATAAGTTAGTCTATGGGTCAAAATTCCAGGAACAAATGGCCTGGAAACGAAGATTGACATTTACTACCGACCCCCCCAGGGCAGTCCGAAGAAATTGATGGAGGAATGATGGATGAGATTAAACACAACTGCAAGGGAGGCAACACAGTTATCATGGGTGATTTCAACTATCTGGGGATAGATTGGAACCTAGGCACCTCTGACTGTGCTAGGGAGACCAAGTTCCTGGATGTTGCAGGCGATTGCTTCCTGGAACAACTTGTCAAGATAAATACAAGAGAAAATGCAATTCTGGACTGGCACAAGATGTAGATGTAGAAGGGACGCTGGGAAACAGTGATCACAATATGATCTGCTTCGATCTGGACATAGGGACGAAACATCGGTCCAGAATGACAGAATGGCACTGAACTTACGAAAAGGGAATTACGAAGGGATGAGACTCATGGTGGGGAAGAAGATTAAGAAGAAGATAAGCACTGTAAAAACGCTAGAGCAAGCTTTTTAAGGACATAGTCACCGAGGCGCAAAATCTATATATACTGCATATTAACAAGGGATCCAAGAGAAAAAAGAACAAAGAACTGGTGTGGCTCACTGTAAAGGTGAAGAAAGCGATCAGAGACAAGAAAACTTCGTTTAAGGAATGGAAAAGGTAAAAGACGGACAAAAACTGGAATAAACACAACAACACAGGCGGTAAAAGGGGCTAAAAGAGACTATGAGGAAAAAATAGTCAAGGATGTGAAAAACATCAAGCCGTTCTTTTGATATATTAAGGGGAAATGACCTGCGAAGGAAGTGGTGGGACTATTGGATGACCATGAAATAAAGGGAGTGCTAAAAGAGGACAAAGCAATCACTGACAAACTGAACACATTTTCTGTATCTATATTTACCTAAGAGAATATACACAGCATACCAGAATCCATCAGGCTATATGCTGGAAACGAAGACGGGAAATTGGCAGGGTTGACGGTAAGTCTAGAGGAGGTATGTAGGCAGATTGATAGGCTTAAGAGCGATAAATCCCCGGGACCGGATGGCATCCATCTGAGGGTCATCAAGGAACTGAAAGGGGCTATAGCTGCACTGCTTCAACTAATAGCCAATCTGTAGATCAAATCAGGAAAGATTCCTGAAGACTGGAAGATGGCGAATGTTACACTGATCTTCAAGAAAGGTTTGAGGGGAGATCGGGGAAACTATAGTACGGTGAGTCTGACATCAGTACCGGGAAAGATGGTAGAGGCACTAATAAAGGACTACATCATTGATCACCTTGATGGACATGGGCTGGTGAGGGCCAGTCAGCACGGTTTCAGCAAAGGCAGATCGTGTTTGACGAATTTGCTGCAATTCTTTGAGGGAGTAAACAGGCAGATAGACAAGGGCGACCTTGTATATCTGGATTTTCAGAAGGCATTTGACAAGGTTCCACATGAACGACTACTTCGGAAAATTGAAATCCATGGAATCAAGGGCGAAATACTCACGTGGATTAAAAACTGGCTAGAGCATAGGAAACAGAGAGTGGGGGTAAATGGGTAAATGGACATAACTTGGACTAGAAGAGCATCACCAGTGGGGTGCCACAGGGCTCGGTGCTTGGACCTGTGCTCTTCAACGTCTTTATAAACGAACTGGACATTGTTACGACGAAGGGGGTGATTAAATTTGCAGATGATACGAATTCATTCAGAGTAGTGAAGACACATGGGGATTGCGAAGATCTGCAACGTGACATAATCAAGCTCGAAAAATGGGCATCGACATGGAAAATGAGGTTCAACGTGGATAAGTGTAAAATGATGCATGTCGGTAACAAAAATCTCATGCACAAATACAGGATATCCAGGGCGGTGCTTGGAGAAACCTCCCAGGAAAGGGGCTTGAGAGTTCTAATTGACAAATCAATGAAGCCGTCGCGCAATGTGCGGTGGCGGCAAAAAGGGTGAACAGATTGCTAGGAATGATAAAAAATGGGATCATAAACAGATGAGAGAAGGTTATCATGCCGCTGTACCGGGCCATGGTGCGCCCTCACCTGGAGTACTGTGTCTGGCACTGGTCGCCATTCATAAAGAAGAACACAGTACTACTCGAAAGGGTCCAGAGAAGAGCGACTAAAATGGTTAAAGGGCTGGAGGAGTTGCCGTACAGTGAGAGATTGGAGAAGCTTTGCCTCTTCTCCCTTGAAAAGAGGAGACTGAGGGGACATGATCAAAACATTCAAGATAGTGAAAGGAATAGACTTAGTTGATAAAGACAGATTGTTCACCCTCTCCAAGGTAGGGAGAGGGTACTTCCTAAAGCTGAAACGGGATAGATTCCGTACAAACGTAAGGAGGTTTTTCTTCACCCAGAGAGTGGTAGACAACTGGAACATTCTTCTGGAGTCTGTTATAGGGGAAAACACCCTCCAGGGATTCAAGACAAAGTTGGACAAGTTCCTGCTAAACTGGAACGTATGCAGGTGAGGCTGGACTCATTTAGAGCACTGGTCTTTGACCTTAGGGCTGCTGCGTGAGCAGACTGCTGGTCTGACCCAGCAGCACAATTCTTATTTTCTTATGTTCTTGCTCCATCAGTAGTGATGGAAACAAGCCTATGCAATGGAAGATTACAATTTGTCACAAAAGAATGGAAAGAACTGAATATTTCCTGACCGGTAGTTCTTATGTCTGTAGATTCATCCAGTTGGAGTGAGAAACAATACAATTTGAAACATCTTCCAACAGTTGTTCAATTGTGTCTCCACACATCTTTTTTATTCGCCGCACAACAGTGTTCTTGACAATTGTACATCTTGAATAGCAGCTATGATCTCTTTCTTATTTTTATATCCTTCAATAAGATTGTTAGCTGCTTCAAGAAAACAACCTTTTACAAATTCCCCTTCAGTGAAAGATTTGAATTTCTTTGCGATCAGGTTGCTGTCCTTGAAGGATGCTATGGTTGCATTGACCGAATGTGACCTTGGCTTCGCCATCAATTGTTGCTGAGTAGCCAATTTCGATTTAAGTTCTTTGAGCTTCAGTTTATGAATTTCACTTTTGGGTGGAAAATCAGCATCAAATTTATTGTTATGCAGAGCTTTATAATGACGTTCCAGATTAGCCTTTTTGGGCAAGGATACTGGGGCTTTACAAATTAGACAACACTTGTCTTTCACCATGAAAGTAGTAGGTTTTGCTCTTCTTTGGAACACTCATCTTCTTTATATTGGGGTGGCTAGATGTAAGAAGGCCAAATCTGCTAAGTTAGTATAAAGACTGGCTGAATCTGGTCCAAAATTGTCACTGTATTAAAGATCAACAGGAACTGAAGACCTCTGGATGATGTACAATACAAGGATTGGAGATGCAAAACCACACATGCAGTTGCAAAAGTCAAAATAAGAATTCATCATACTGGCACCAATAATCAAATACTCATCAAACAATCATCAAAAAAACTCAAACACCTGTCCAGCAAACCAGATAAAATCAAATAACACCAAACAAGTTCAAATACCACCACACGCAATTTAATAAATTCTACATATAGTGTAGAATCTATTAAATAAATAATAAATTCTACACATAGTGTAGAATCAATGCAATTCTACACATGGTGTAGAATCAACGCAAAGGCAAGGTGAAATAAAATTGCAGTGTAAAATCAACGCAAAGGCTAGGCAAAATAAAATTGCAGAGGCAAGCAAAAGTCATAGTGGTTTGAACCAATTCGAAGGCAAGGCATAGGCAAGTTAGAACAAAATTGGAAAAGCTCACCGAAATCACCAAATTCTTGGCACTTTGTTGTGTCTGCCCGAAAACGTATAATGAAAGCGAACTATAAAGCAACCAATGACCTGCACACAACACAACTAATGCTGCAAGTGTATTCATGTAAAGCGCAGGACAATGGATATCGCCTGGTATATAACACACTTCTAAGGGGTGTTGGGGTGGGGGTAGGAATGGGTGATTTTGAGAGGCAGGAGACTAGGTATGATGCCAGGCCTGTGGCATATCATTGCAGGATGTAGTCAGCATCCCCCTGGGGTACCCACAAACTATCGGCACGAAAACAACAAGCGCCGCAATACACCCGCAGGCAGGGAAAAAAGACAGGCAAAGGATCAGCAGCAGTGGCAAGCCCTCAGCAGAGGACCTGCTGGCATGAGTTCTCTCCTAGCGATGGGGCGAGCTGCCGGAGAGATGGAGCCAAGTGGGGCTGGCGATCTACCTTTGACCCCTTTGTGATCTAAGGTAGATCGCGATCTACTTGTTGGACATGCCTGCCTTAGACTTTGATGAAACTCCTAAGGAACTTCTAAAGTTGCCATTACACAATCTGCTTAAGGAGGCCCTTTTTTGAAACTGGGAAAATCCTCTTTCGGTCACTGCAGCTCCAAGGAAAATTGATTCCCTCTACAAAATGATTTCTTGCCTGAGATTTGACAAACTGCAGCTACAACACCAGTCATTTCTAGTAGAATCGACCCTCAAGAAATCCTCCAATACCAGCATTTACACCTCTGTACCACCAGGGCATGAGGGTCAAACATTAGACAAATTTTGTTGTCCCCTCTACCAAAACTCCATGTTGGCCAATAGAGTGTTGAATTACAACTTCTATATGTCCTTCTACCTTAAACATCTGGTAAAGAAGTTGGTAGACTTTGAGCAGTATATTCCCCCAGAACATCTTGAGGACTTTTCAACAAACGACTCACAGCCTTCTTCAAACTAGGAAGTATATGGCTCGGATGGCGTTTGATGCATTTTATATGTCATCCAGAGCATCTACCATGTCCGTGGCTATGAAGAAGTAATTGCAGAATCCACTGTTCTAGGATTTAAGGGTAAACTAGATGCACATCTCCTTAAGAGTGGCATAGAGTGATGCGGGTAAAGGTAAATTAGATGCACATCTCCCTCGAGAAGCATATAGTGATATGGGGACTAAAACTATGCCAGGGTAGACCTGACGGGGCCTCCGCGTGTGCGGATCACCGGACTTGATGGACCCAGGGTCTGATCTGGAGATGGCAATTCTTATGTTCTTGTGTTCTAGCTTGGCTACGAGTTTCAGACATGGACATTAATCTCCAGGATTGTCTAGCCAACATTCCATGTATGGGGGAAGAGCTATTTGGGGATAGAGTTGAGGTAGCTACCCAGAAGCTCACTCACCACGAGCAGAACCAGAGCTCTTTGAACAAATCAAAGAATAAGTCCCAACCATCTAAGTCAGCTCCAAGACCAGTTGCTTACTCTTACAAGAGGAGATACCCTGCAACATCCTCTTCTTCTAAACCACTACCACAGAAGAAGCAAAAACAACAATGACCTCACAAATCTCAGTCATCAACCCCTCAGAAACCAGCACAGTCTTTTTGATGTGTTTTTAGGGAGCATGGCCAGTTTACCACCTGTCCCGCCTCTTCCCCAATCTATCATAGGTCGACTACAGTTCTATCATTGATGTTGGGCTCTCATCACAATGGACGCTTGGGTCCTCAAAATTATTAGTGGCTCGGTATGAAGTGGGAGTACAAATGTTTGGTGGTTTGCAGTTGAAGGGCATGTCCATGGGGCATTTCAATCTGGGAGTGGAGGGACCTGTTCGGCTGAACTGAGGAAGCTTTGCCTTCACATAGCCTGGCGTCATGTCGTGCAAGGATTTGAATGCTAGCATCAGGCCCTTGACACAGCATTTGGCTACAGGCAGCCAGTGAACCAACGATAGAGCCTGGGAGACAGGGTTGCGGGCACGGAAGTTTTTTTTAGAAGTCTTAATTGTTGCATTTTGTACATGCTGGAGATATTGAATGCTATTCGTCGTGAGACCATTGAATAGGACATTGCAGTAGGCCATGCAGGAGAGGACTAAGGCACAGAGTAGCTGGGTGAAATCAGACTCTGAAAAGTAGTTCCTTATTTTCCAGAGTTGTCGCAAGTAGTAAAATGAGGGTGATACAACCTGAGAAACATGGTTGGAAAGCGACAGGTTGGAGTTGAGGAGTATTCCTAGGCTGCGTGCTTGGTCTTTTGCAGTTATGGTAATTGAGTCCCAGCATAGCGAGGGATGGGTGTGGTTGCAGTGTTCTTTGTGGATCCAAAAGAGTTACGTTTTGGATGCGTTTAGTTGTAACTTGTTGATGGACATCCAGTTTTTGATTTCTGAGAAGCAGTTTAGGAGTTTCACGATCTGAGAGTTATGGTTTTCTCCTTGCGGTAATTATTGGATGTTATCCACGAAGGAATGAATCTATGTTTGGTATTTGCAGGCTATGTCTAGGACAGGTCTAATGTAGAGATTGAATAATAGGGGGTATAGTAGAGCTCTTTGCGGAATACCATATTTGATCGGTTTTGGATTCGATAGCACTTCATTGAGCAGTACGCTTTGGGATCTGTTATTCAGGAAGGAGGCAAACCTTCATAATGCAGTCTTAATCTGGAGCTGATGAGTCGCACTAGGTGGGATTCCTGGAGTTATCAAGGACCCTTTGGCCCCAAGCTAAGGAAACTAAATGGAAAATGAAGGAGATTGAGCCTGCGCTCAGTGCTAAGTCCTCTGCTCACCTGCCTTTCTTCGTGAGGATCTGTGGGACTTGGAGATGAGGCAACAGGAGCTCACTTAGCAGGGTTTAGAAAAGGTTTGGATAATTTCCTAAAAGAGAAATCCATAGGCCATTATTGAGAGAGCTTGGGAAAATCCACTGCTTATTCCTAGGATAAGCAGCATAAAATCTGCTTTATTTCTTGGGATCTAGCTAAATACTTGGGACCTGGGTTGGCCCCTGTTGGAAACAGGATTCTGGTCTTGATGGACATTTGGTCTGTTTCAGTATGGCAATTCTTATGTTCTTAATTTTGTTCAGAAGGGGGATTACATCAAGGAATTGTCTGGATGGGAACATCTGGAAGAAATAGGAAAAAAATGGGCAAAACTGAAAGGAGCTATTGTAAGGACCACAAACCATTTTGTAAAGAAGTAAATAAAAGTAAGAGGAAAAGAAGACCGCTTTGGTTTTCAAAAGTAGTAGCTGAGAAGGTAAAGAAAAAGAAGTTAGCTTTCATAAACTACAAAAGATCGCTGAAAGAGGAAGACAGGCAAAAATATCTGGAAAAGTTAAGAGAGGCTGGTTGAGTAGTCAGAAAAGCAAAGATGCAAATGGAAGGAAAAATAGACAAAAAGGTAAAATGGGGGGACATGACTTTTAAAAAAAAATATATATTAGTAATAGGAAGATGTGCAAAAGTGAGATTCAGAGGTGAAGGGGAGAAATATACAGAAGCTGATTTATTTATTTAAAAATATTTATATCCTGCATATCCCAAAATCCTATTCAGGTTAGAAAAAAACATACACAATTCATGACAAACATTCAAAGTAGTTAATACAACAATACTGTAAAAATTACATCACTTATTATAAAAAGGTTCTTGTTAATAAAATACTTTCACACACTTTCAAAATGCTAAAAATGAATCAACCTGTTTGACAGATTCTGGAAGGGAATTCCATAACTGAGGGCCTACCATACAAAATACCTGGGAACAAACTGATACTCTATGTATCCATTGTAATGATGGTACTTCTAGCAAAGGTTTAGACTGGGACCACAAAAGATGTGAAAGCACAAAAGATAAAATCGAATTTGTCACCACAGAAGGCAGATCTTGATGTAAACGCTTTATAATCCAAAACCACAATCTTAAACTGTATCCTCCAAATGACCAGAAGTCAGTGGTTAGAGTTAAAGCTTCAGCACCCTGAGGTTGTGAGTTCAAATCCCACACTCCTCTTTGTGACCCTGGGCAAGTCACTCAATCCTCCATTGCCCCAGGTATGTTACATAGATTGTGAACTCAAATTGGGACAATTGGGACAAATCGGGACAAATTGGGAAAAATACTTGAGTACCTGATTGTAAACCGCTTAGATAACTTTGATAGGCGGTATATAAATACCTAAAATAAATAAATAAATGAAGTTCAGCCAGTAATGGAATCAAATGTTTCCCTTTGTGAAATACCACCAATCATACGTGTTGCTGCATTCTGCGCTACCTGCAAAGCTTCTAGCGATTTCCGAGGAAGTCCACACAACAAGTAGTCCAGATGAGGCAGCACAAAACATTGCTTAACTTGATAAGGCTGAATTGCTTAACAAATATTTCTGTTCTGTGTTCACAGCTGAAGTGCCGGGAGCAGCATAAAATCTGTTTTACTACTTGGGATCTAGCTAGGTACTTGGGACCTGGGTTGGCCACAGGATGCTGGGCTTTATGGACCTTTGGTCTGTCCCAGTATGGCAATTCTTATGTTCTTACCTTCCATCAACACAGGCAACTACACTCACCCAATTACTTGATTGGAGCTCCGGAGTCTTTGAGCCTTCTCATACCTTTACCATGACAACAGCAGAGAGCAAGGCATTTCTGAGCAAGTATATAGTGGTTCCAGAGTGACCATCACACATCCAGTTCACTGAAAGGTATGTATAAATGGCAATTGAGGCTGCTTGTCATGTGTGCAATCAGGAGAGGAGGGAACATTATATTAAAGGCCAGATGGTCAGCAGGTAGCTTATGAGCCAAAACGGAAGCAAACTAGATATGACCTCCTTGCTGGATTTTGTTAAATAACATTAAATTAACTGCATAAAATATATTTTAAAGACAATTATGTGGTTATAGGTGTAGTTCATACTATTTGTACATTCAAACAAATATTACTTAAGACATATTTCAACTGTGATTTGATATAGGTAAGACTCACTTTAAGCAGTTCCTGAAGATAGCTGTAGATTCAGTATGCAAAACTGCATAATTTGGTCACTAGTAGTTTGTAAAGTTTGAAAAAAATAAAAATCTACTTCTAAAATTGACATGCCCTATCACCCCATGATCTAGGGAACCAAAATGCTATTGACTACACAATCTGTGTAGCCATGCATTGATCTCCAGAATGCAAACTTCTTTGCTTTGGCCTTGACCCTCGACAAGGAAGATACTTGTCTGCTTCACCTTCTTTCACAGAGCCCAGAGTCATGAAGTTATTTTTGATACATTCAGAGGGTTACCTAGCAGTATGGTTTGCTCCAGCATGGATGAATAGCATCAGATAATAGTCATTAGGCTTGATGAATCTTGACAAGTTCTCCATAACATCTGGCACCAGTCAGACAGCACTCCTTTCAAGATATTATATATGGTCTACTGATGAATGTCTCTGTACCCCTAAGAAGGGAATCACCAACCTCCACTGCCTTTTGCCTCATAGTCATCATGGATCCAGCAAATTTGGGGATTTAGAATTTTGATTTGTGCTCTATTAGGAATGTTTTCACCCCTTCCACTTCCAAAGCTGCATATCGGTTCTTCAGTTTGAGGGCAGGTGGAGTCATTGTATCGATCCTGCAGGGTCCAATAATCTGTGTCCAACTGTCCTCCCTGAGCATGGCCTCTTTTTGCCCACTGCTGGAAATCTTTGATGCCTCATGAAGCATTTTATTGATGTACCTCTCATTCTTGATGTTGCTGCTTAGTCATGCCACCTCTTCTCTTAAGTTATTTCACATCTTTCATGAGGGATTCAAGATGAAGACATCTTGCACATGGAATCCAGTCATTCTCCTTGGATGACATTTTCTTTTTGCACAGAGGCAGAAGTTTTAACAGTTAACAGCTTTGGAAACATGTTTTCCCAACTGTAGTGTGGTTGCAGAAGTACTTGCATCTGAGGAAAGAGGAAATAGAAAAAAGCCCTACCAAAGCTCCTAACTTTTCCCCAGCTGTTCTGGCAAGGACATCAAAAGAGATCAGTCACCTCTCCTTTTGAAATTGAGGTAAAAAAATTCAACATGAAGCTAAAAACCTCCTTTAAAGAGTAAACTGACCTAAGTTGTACCTACTGAAATAAAAAATAAAGGAACAGTTATCCCCACAATATAAAATTAGAATGTAAACAAACCTTTTCTTAAAATATACGGTCGAGTCACATTATTTTGACCACCTGCTAATATCCAGAATAACTGCCTCTGGCAGCACAGATGGCAGCCAGACGCCGTGAGAGTAACTCTGGTTGCTGGGTGGTTGCTAGAGGTATCTGGAGCCATTCAGACTGCAATTGCTGATGGGTGCATGGTGGTGGATCCAGTTGTCAAACATGTCTATCGAGGTGATCACAAATGTGCTCAGTTGGGTTAAGGTCTGGGGAATTCGGAGGCCAGGGAAGTAGCTGGTAGTCTTGGTCATACTCTGTGAACCACTAGCAAACAATTCTGACAGTATGACATATCGCATTGTCCTGTTGAAAGATCCCATCGGCATAGGGAAGACTGTCAACGTGTCAAGGATGGGGGAGAGACCCATATTGGCTGAGAGTGTCTTCCAGAGGTATTAAGAGACCCAGACCATAACAAGAGAACATTTCCCAGATCATAATGCTGCTGCCATCAGCTTGTGTACATCTAATAGTGGTTGCTGGGTGGGTGTTTGTTCTTAGTGGTTTCATAGCTGACACGCCAATGTCCTTCCATTTGATGGACCTCAAAACATGACTCATTGGAGAAGGCATCCATCTGCCAGTTGGTGCAAGTCCAATGTCAGTACTCCTGTGCAAATTGAAGCTGTTTTTTGCAATGAACCCTTGTGAACATGGGTGCAGTCACCAGCCATCTGCTCCGGAGACCCATTTGCAACAGGTTTTGCTTTACAGTCATTTTGGGTATACAACTGGAAGCCCCCTGGTTCGTTTGGATGGTGAGTTGCTCCATAATAGCGTGTCGATAGCCCGCACCAACTGCACAGATGACGTTCATCTTTCACATCGATGGATCGTGGTGCCCCATAGTTGTTGAAAAGTTTCCATTCATCCACTTACGGTACACTTTAATCACAGCAACCCGTGAACAGTTCACAAACTCCTTTTTCTGAAATGTTTCCGCCCTTGGCCTAGTAGCCAATGAACATGGTCTGATAAATTGTGCGTTTTCCCCATGACAGCCACTGAAAGGTATGTACGTTTTCCCCATGACATCCACTGAAATGTATGTAAAAATGGTAACTGAGGCTGCTTGTCAAGTGTAATAGGAGAGAAGGGAACATTATATTAGGGGTCAGATGATCAGCAGGTAACTTATGAGCCAAAACAGAAGCAAAGAAGTTATAACTTCCTTGCTGGATTTTGTTGAATAGCATTAAATTAACTGCATAAATGATATTTTAAAGACAATTATGTGGCAATTTGCTGACATCCCACCTTATATACCCATGAAGTCTGCTCGTGACACATGTATTCATTCATTGGCTTTTCATCCTTGATGTCAGAAGTAGGTGGTGGTCATAATTATGTGATTTGACCATGTATATCAGATAAAATACTTGTTTCAAAAAAGCCAAAGAAAAACTCTTAATATACAATGTTCTCCTCCTAATTGATTGAAGAGCCTATATATCAAAGATCAGCCTTGGGGTGTATGGGAGTGAATTAAACTGCTATCTGTGCTCTAAAATGCTATTATGCTCTCAAATGCAGCCTAAAATACTAATTTAGTCTCTAGAACACCTTTTATATAAAACCCTAACATAGACTAAAGGCTATTTTATTGTCTAAACTGACTTTGCTAAATAAGCAAAATAATTTAACCCCCTCCCCCTCCAACACACACAAAAAACAAAACCCACAATGAAATTATCTATTGAGCCCCAAGTTTACCTTTTCCCAAGTCTGAATGCCAGCAGGTAAGATACTGCAATTAAGTTTTCTTCCCCTCAGCAGGTCCTCACTCTGCTTCTCTTCAGGACTATCTTGTAACTTGAGCTTATAAAGTTTTGGCCAGGGCCAGACCTGTTTTTAAGTAACTTTTGAAGCAAAAGTATATAGGGAGACTGTGGGACTCTGTCAAGGGCAGAGCTGCTAGAATTATTGCACGAACTGAAGAGACTTTTTGCTCCCTTTAAACTATTTGTGAAGAAAACAGGTATTAATACTTGTAATTATAAAGAAAGTATTTTTGTCTTACTTTCAAACCTGTGTATGCCAGTATTCTCTGAAGTCATGTAGCTAAAATATAATACCAGAGGACTAATCTGTAATAATCTTTGAATGTTACAGATCTGCTTTGTGAGTGGAATGCTGGCTGGTTCTATAGTTGTACCACTCCTTATACAGATGATAGCATAACAGAAATGTCAGTGTTCTTTGTCTTTATGATCTGTTAGAGTTTGTAATCCCTTTGTCTGGACTGGTCTAGCCAGACTGAAGGAAGAAAAATTAGCAGGTGAGACTAAATTTTACTATTTCCTCCATCCTGCTATTTTGCTGAAGGGTTTGGAGCAAGGTCTGGCATTGGGCCAGGACCAGAGAGACTCCTATAGAAGTAAAGTTTACTTCAAAATTAAGGGAGAATTCATCAAGCATGGCCTCCTTCTGTTTCAAGGGCAGGGTTAGTGGAATTTCCACAGCATCCCAGCCAGATATGTTGCATCTTCTTTAGACAATGAAGCATATTCATCATTCTTTCAGAACATCTTTTCCCAGTATGATCTCAGCTTGGTGCTGTCAGCCTTATTTGGTTTTTCCTCTGAGCCCCTCTACCTGTCTTCCTTCACAGACTTTTCCTTGAAGATTATACAGTGGTACCTAGGTTTACGAGTGCACCGGTTTGCGAGTGTTTTGCAAAACGAGCAAAACATTTGCAAAATCGGCGCCTTGGAAACCGAGCGTGGCTCGATTTACGAGCGCCCCCCCTTCCCCCCCGCAATCCGGCACCCTCCCCCCGCTTTCCAGCATCCCTCCCCCCCGAAGCGATCCTGCACCCCCCCGACTCGATTGGGCACCCCCCCACCGCTTCGTACAGTCATCTGGGCACCGGCACCGGCATGTCCTGTGCTTGGTGCCGGTGCCCGAAGATCGGCCTCCTCTTCTGCTGGGCCTTGAGCATCTGCGCATGCTCAAGGCCCAGCAGAAGAGGAAGCCGATCTTCGGGCACCGGCACCAAGCACAGGACATGCCAGTGCCAGTGCCCAGATGACTGTAAGAAGCGGCGGGGAGGTGCCCAATCGAGTCGGGGGGAGGGGGGTGCCGTATCGCAGAGGGGAGGGTGCCGTATCGCAGGGGGGGACTTCGGGGGGAGCAATGCCAGTTCTTGTGGGGGGGGGGAACGTATCAAAGCGAGTTTCCATTATTTCCTATGGGGAAACTCACTTTGATAAACGAGCATTTTGGATTACGAGCATGCTCCTGGAACGGATTATGCTTGTAATCCAAGGATTTGTTTTGCTATTTGCTCAGTTAAGAGTATTTTGGAGTTGCAAGCACTTTCCTGCAGAGATTCCTGTATCGTTTTTGGCTGACTTAGTTTCCATTTGTACTGCTCTGTCCTTTTTGCTGAAGGTGGTATCCCTGTTTCATGTGAATCAGATGGCTTTCCTTAAACTGGAAGTTCATGCAATGCTCGTCTGTTATATAGAGGTTACCAGTTAGTTCAATAGGTTAGATCCTCGTTGTGTGCTCTTTAACAGCCCACATAAGGTTTATTAAGCTTGTTATACTGCTTGTTCATTTTACTGGTCCAAGCAGTTTACAAAATATAACAAAAATAAAATAAAATAAATGTATTATTAGATAGTATAGACCTAGTCCATATAAACAGCAGGCATACTAAGGAACATTCACTCTTACAAAAAGCATTCACTCCTAAATAAAATCATATAAATACCATTAAGCTTTAAAATTTCCCCAGACTGCTAACTGAAGATCTAGAACATTCAGAATATATGAGTAATATCAGATTGATTTAAATCTTGTCCAAATGCTTCTTTAAAAAATACTGTTTTTAACATAATTTTGAAAGATTTTAAATTTGCCTCTAGTCTCTGCTCTCTTGGCATATGATTCCATAAATTTGGAGCTGCAAAATAGAATGCTTTATTTCGAGTAGACTCCCATCTAGCTCTATGAACAGAGGGTATTACCATTCTATTATACTGAGTAGATCTCAAAGTTCTTAATGGTAAATAGGGAATCAAATATGAATGTAGATAAGCAGGTTGTAGAAAATAAAAAACTCTATGCGCAAGAAATAAAGCTTTAAATTGGATTCTATAATGAATGGGTACCCAATGATATTGCAAATAAAGGGGCGTTACCCTATCAAATTTTTTCTTAAAGCTTAAAACTTTCAGATTCCTATTTGAGGTCCCCAGGTATACAATATTGCAAGTTATTGGATCAAGGAGGCTATAGAGCA
This sequence comes from Geotrypetes seraphini, assembly GCF_902459505.1. Classification (NCBI taxonomy): domain Eukaryota; kingdom Metazoa; phylum Chordata; class Amphibia; order Gymnophiona; family Dermophiidae; genus Geotrypetes; species Geotrypetes seraphini. The sequence goes on along the minus strand of NC_047089.1, from coordinate 141,901,556 downwards.
AGGGTGTTCAACCTTTTGGCTTCCTTGGGCCACATTGGCCCCAAAAAAAATTTTCTGGGGCCACACAAACACTAACACTAGCCGATGAGCAAAAAAAAGGTTGAGCAGGTCCCAAATTTGCAATCACTAATATAGAAGATGCACATATCTAATAATAAACCTTCATTAAAGGGATACTGTGGAGAGGAACCCAAAAATGCAGTAATGCTTACCCTGACTCAGTGATCCTCCACGTGTACCGCTGACAGTGGGAGCAGCCACAGGCTTCCGCATCCCCATTCTGATGAGCAGGGATGCACGCTCGCTCCTGGTTTTCCCATTCACTTCTATTTCTGCTTCGGTGAGCCTCTTCAGAGGTGAGCCTCATCAGAGCGGAGATGCTGAATCAGCTGTCAGCAGTGCACATGGAGGATCGTTTAATCAGGGTAAATATTACTGCTTTTTTGGGCTTCCCACTTTGAGCTTAGGCTCCCTCAAAATGAATATCTCCCCTGCTGTAGCTAGTAGGGATCCCCAAGCCTCACCAACTGATGGCCACCTCCTCCCCCTCCAACTTCCCAAGTTCTGCAGCTGGCAGCAATATTGCAGAGTGGCTGCCTTCCCTCCTCCCTGCCCCCCCCTTGGCATTCATGCATGCATGAAAGCAGTGGCAGCTTGAGGATATTGCCATGGCTGCAAAGCTTGGAGATTTGGGGTTGCAAGCCTGGAGGAAGATGTTTCTAGTTGGCAGGGCTTGGGAAGCCCCACTAGCTCAAGTATTTATAAATAGCACTCAGGCAGGGAGAAACTTTGGTGCCCATCCACTAATTATGGGCTCCAGTCCCTCCCCCAAATCAGCTGTATATGACTACGCCACTGAATATAAAAATAATTGTGATGCACATATCCCGAAGCTAACATATTTCAGTTAATAAAGTCAAAATAAAACAATTTTTTTCTACCTTGTTGTCTGGATGTTTTGTTTTTCCATCATCTTGGTCCCAGTTTTTATTTCTGCTTTTTGTCTGTCTTCAACTAATTCTCTTTCAAGTTTCTGCTGTCCATTTTTTTCTCCTCTTCTCTCGTTCCATTTCTTTCTTATGCCTGTCTCCAACGTATTGATTTTTCCTTTTCAGCTTTCTTAACTCTCTTTTCTTTATTGCCTCTGTCCACTCAAATCTTGCCATCTTTCTCACCCTTCTTCTTTTTAAATGTTCAGCTACCTCTTAATTCTTCATCTTCTCTCAGTTCCTAACTCTCCCATTTCCCATCTCACTTCTTTCCCAGCCTCCTATTTCCTGCTATCTACTCCCCATTACCACATTTCTACCACTGTACTCACTGCTCTGTCACTCATCTTGTCATCTCCCTTTTGACCTCATCCACCTGGCTCACCACTTTAAGAATCCCCCTCCATCTCTACTCCATCTCTACTCCATCTCTATCCCTGTCCTTTTCTTTCCATCTCCTAGCATCTTCTTATCCCAGCTCTCTTCCCTCCTGCCCCCCTATGGGTCCATCTCTGTTCCTCTATCCCCATGGTTTAACATTTTGCTCCCTCTCTTTTCTGTTTGTCTTCTTCCCTCCCCCCCCTTGATGCTGAACAATGAAATGGAGGGGGAAAAAGGAGAGATGCTGCATCTCTCTGCCTTCCATCCACAGGCTTTAACATTTCTCTCTCCCTCACTTCCATCCCCAAATCCAACTTCTCTCCCTTACTCTTTCCAACTGCATCCATCCCATCTCTCCCACTGCCTGCCTTCTCCTGCCTGCCTGCCACCATTTCTCCCTTTCTCTTCCAACAGTTCTCCCTTCAAGTATCTCTTTCCCTTTTCCTCCACACCACCCCAGGTCCAAATTCTCTCCCTTCAGACTATTGCCCACCATCTCTCTCCCCTGTTTATGGCCATCATCTCTCTGCATCTGTTTCTGGCCCTATAAGCTTTCTCCCCAAATCCAATCTAGCACTTCTTTTAATACCCTCCCCCTCTGTACTTAAAAAAAAAAAGTCCAGGAGGCTTCCTCGGCCCAGTATGTTCTCCCCCTTCTCTCTCTCCAATTGCACCATCTCTTTCCCTCTCTCAGACACCCAATTCTCCCTTTCTATTATCTCCCTCACCTCTGCATCTCTTTCCTTCACTCCCTCCATTCTTCTATCTTATGGTTCATGCTCCCCTCTATCTTTCCCTTCATTCTGTCTCCTTCACTACTGCCCCCAGCCCTCTCCGCTTTCTCCTGAAGGGCTACTCCCTGCTGGTGTCTGTAACTCCCAGTTCCTAAGCCCGTTGATTTTAAAGATTATTTTAGCAAAGGGGAAGAGCTTGGATCTTTATGAGACTAGAGAAGAGAGGGCCTAGTCCCTGAAGTTCCCTCAAATCTATGAGCTGTACAGAAGGAGGGGAGGGAGGGAAGGTGGTGGGGAGAATGAATGAACTCCGCGCCGCCATTTGGGACTAGAAACCACTGGATGGGCTTCTCTCTGCAAGACGCATGTGGCCCCACTCACGCTTGAGGGTGTTTACCGTCTTGTCGGGTACCTTGGTGATGTGGTGTTTTCTGTCTTGCCGGTTCCCTCCTCCATCTTCCTGCAGCATTCGCTGAAAGTCACGGGTAGCTGATCCTATGCGCCTCCTGCAGCTGATCTGGAAGCGTTCCCTCTGACGTCGCGACGTAAGAGGGAACACTTCTGGGTCAGCCGCAAGAGGCACATAGGATCCGCTACCCGCGGCTTTCAGCGAACACTGCAGAAAGATGGAGGAGGGAGCCGGCAAGACAGAAAACACCGCATCACCCTGGAGTTTGAGCGGGGCTGCACAAAATACTTCATGGGGCCGCATGCAGCCTGCAGGCCGTGGGTTGGACACCCCTGCTATAGAGGTGATTCAGAAGGTTGTTTGCAAGGTGTTCATGCGTATTCTAGGTGTGGCCTTAGAGAATATTTATAGGGCAGCACTTGGCCATTCCTGCATTCTTTTGTTAAAAGTACAGGATTGATTCCTAGGTCAGAGGTAACAGTGATTTGTCAGGGCTGTTTTAGAGGGGCCTTGTCATCTTTCTACATGTGAAATATACATTCCATTGGCTTGGACTGGTTTAGCATGATAATGAAGGTGACATTTGGTCTTAACTGATAATTTAATTTCCTTGATTCCTGCTAGACCAGTCCAGGACCCACTTTGGAAGACTTGTGGGATCATGAAATCCTTGTGTCACCTACTTGACACTCAGTTTGAAATTTAATCGTGTTCTTTAGAAGTTCTCTTGGGGAGGGGGTGGAGGGAGAGAGGATTGTTTGTTTGCCTTGTTGTGGGTGTTTTGATGTTGTTAGCTTTTGTAGTAATATTCTAGCGAATTCTGGGCTGCATAATTCCTTATGCTGGTGATGTCACTAGACTCTTCAGCTGTTCTGCTTCCATCTGTTAATAGGGAAATAATAACCTATTGGATTGGACTGCTTTAGCAGGGATTACTAAAAGAAAATAAGTAAGACTGCATTTCACCTTCTATTTTACTCTCAGTAAATAGAAAAACTGCTGATATTGGTCTTGTTGTAGTAAATTGTGATGATCTCTGCTCAGCAGTTTTCTTCTGTTTTAGTGTTGATTTTTGTGTGTTACCATAATTCCTGATATAACAAGGTTTTTACCACACCAAAAAACAATAGTAAACCAGTTACTAATTTTAGTGCAGTTAACATGATAATGCATATGGTAATAGGTCTGATAGTACTAGGGAGTGTGTGGCACAGTGGTTTGAGCTACAGCCTCAGCACTTTGAGGATGTAGGTTCAAATCCCATGCTGCTCTTTGTGACCCTGGGCAAGTCACTTAATCCCCCATTGCCCCAGGTATATTAGATAGAGTGTGAACCTGCTCGGACAGATAGGGAAAAATGCTTGAGTACCTGAATGTACACCACTTAGGTTATAAGTGGTATATCAAGTTTATTAGGTTTTTATATACCGCCTATCAAGTTATCTAAGTGGTTTTACAATCAGGTATTCAAGCATTTTCCCTATATAAATACTAAAAATGAATAATAAATGATGTTTGGAAGTGACAGTTTAGGTTCCAGTTGACTTCATTAGAAATTTGTGGAAAATTTTAAAACAAAAATTAGCATGAGGTCTCCAAGTTGGAAACTCCCAAAGATTGCATCCTTAAGTTGGAAGCCCTATGTGAGTCGAGCTAGGATACTTCTGACCTGGGGAGGGAGGGTGCTCTTGGACCAGAGATGCTCCAAACCATTTGCCCCCTCTTCCATTTTCCTTTCTCCTCCCCTGCAAAGTGCCATCTATAGTTAATTGCAGCTAATGTTATTGATAGGCAAATTGTTGTTTTACAAAATGGTGGTGAATGAAGAGGAACTTTAGAATGCTTCCCTTGATCAAGGTCAGTTGGTTTGAGGGCTTGTAGTCTGAAGACCTTTCTTTGTTGGGGGTGTCAGAACCAGAGAGACTCCTATGGAAGTAAAGTTTACTTAAAAATTAAGGGAGAATTCATCAAGCAACATTATGGCCTTAGCGTACCTTAACACCTGCGCTATTACGTCCCTTTTGGATTCAGTACACTAGGGCCCGGATTCTGCAAAGTGTGTCCCGATTTTAGGCAGCTGTAAGCATCCTACAGCTGTCTAATCAGCCAATCGGTATACACGTTTAAAAAAAAAAAAATGCTCCCCAGGCAGGCCACCTAAATTGAAGGTGCCTCCGGGAGCCTAGGGAGGCCAGCAAGACCGCCTAAGCTTGCCTAAGGGCCTTAGGCAAACCTAGGCGGTCCCTACGCGTCTCCTTAGTAGAGCGAGAGATGCTTATTATGTAGGCCAGCAAAATGCTGGCCTACATGGTAAGTAGACATGGCCGCTATACTTATCGCGGCAAGAGATCTCCCTACCGTGATAAGTATAGCGGCCGCGGCTGTGGACGCCTGTTGTTGTCCCCTCCCCCAACGATCGCCGGCAGGAGGGTGCCCAACCTCCTGCCGGAGGATGCCCCCCGATTGCCAGAAGAAGGGTGCCCAACCCCCCTGCCGGAAGGTCACCCACCTGCACAATCGCCAGCAGGAGGATGTCCAACCCCTCCTGCCGGAAGATGCCCCCCTCCGGACCCCCCCCGCTAACACCCCTCTAACCTCCCCCCCACTAACCTTTAATTGTTGCCCGGTTGGCCAGGTCTTGCTATCAGCCGGCAGGCCTGCCTCGTCGAAATGAGGTGGGCCCGCCCCTTTCCACCACATCCCCGCTAAACCTAAAGCCTGATTGGCCCAAGCTCTAGCGCGGGGTGGGGGGGGGGCCTGGAGGGGGGGCGTCCTCCAGCAGGAGGGGTTGGGCACCCTTCTGTTGGTGATTGGGGGGCGTCGAGGGGCATCCTCCGGCAGGAGGGGTTGGGCACCCTTCTGCTGGCGATCGTTGGGAGGTGGGGGAAAGGCAGCCGCGGCAGCTATACCTATCACGGCAGGGAGGTCCCTTGCGGCCCGGCCACATCTACTCTAACCCGATTCTGTAACTGGCATCTGTAACATGGACGTCGGTTACAGAATCGGGGTTAGTGTAGGCTCAATTCTGTATAGGATGCCCCTCCCGGGTGTCCTATACAGAATCTGGGCCTAGGTGTTTAATCCCTTCTCACAATCCAGGAGTTTCAGAAATTCAAAAGCTGTTCTGAGTACATGCTCCTTCCACCTCAGAGAGAGACTTAGAGCCCCCTGTAGTTTCAATGTCTGCAAGTGCAGAAGTCTTCTGGATTTGCTCTGTATCGTTTTCTTCTTTTTTTGCTTAAAGTTTGTCTTTTCGGTGACTTGAGTGCCTTGAGACCCCTTTGTGGTGGTCCTCTCTTAGAGGAAAGGATGCAGTCCTGCGGAGCTGAACTGCTGCTTCATTGAGAAACTTCGGTGGAGTCAGTCTGCTGTGTGTCACCCTTCCTGGACTCGGGGTCCATTCCCCTGGGAGCTCGATTGTTCTTTGACCTTGTCAGGGTTTTAAGCACAGGCTGTATGTGGCCCGTGTAAAACATCCTCCGAGTTTCAGGGTGCAGGCTGCATTTCCTGCCCCCAGTCATGTGGAGAGTATCCGTGTGGGTGGAGGTTACAGTCAGTGTCTGTTCGACTGGCAGTTCGAAGATCTTCAAGTCTGATCATTTTGGAGCTGTTCTGAGGCAAGAAAAAATCCTGTGAAAATTCACACCTTGTCCACTGCAGGGCCCTGCTGAGTCGCTTGCATGGAAGCCATCTTGGATTTTTATCGATCTTTTTTTTAAAGTTTTATTTCTCCAGAGACAAGCAGGGGAGATACAGGCAGACTTGAAGGTGAAGTCCTTCCACTGAGATGGTAAAGTTTTACCTTAGTAATCATGTGCAGGGTATGTTGCCTCCAAAGTCCCTCCCCTCAGAGCATTAGTTTTTTCTTCTACCGCTCCTAGCAAGTCGCAGCTCTCCCTTCTCTCTCAAAAAAACAAAAACCCAAACCTCAAAACCGTGAGAAACGATCGTTTTTTTTTCTTTTCTTAAAAACAAAATAAAAAATCAAATGAGTTTTCTTCGGAAAAATTACAACTTTATTTTCTCTTCAAAAACAAACAAACAAACCAATTCTTCCATAACGGCACTTATCCCAGGACAAGGAGGCAGCATATTCTCACTGATGGGTGACGGCACCGACAGAGCCCCGGTAAGGACACTTAAGAGTGAATTGCACTCTAAGAACTTAGAAAGTTCTGGCTAGCCCACACTGTGCATGCGCGAGTGCCTTCCCGCCTGACATAGGCGCGCGGTCCCTCAGTTGCTACGGAGCTAAGAAGTTGTGTTTCAATGTTTGTTGAATTTTTCTTCACTGCCTTCCCGCTTGCGTGACATTTTTTCTTGATTTATTTGTCTACTCTTTTTTAAAAAAAAACTTCTATTTTTTTCGTTTTTTTCCAGCCGCAGCCTGGCGGGGCCTGTTGCTATTATTCAAGCCTCGACCTTCGATTTTGCTGCAGCCATGTTTCCCTTCATGTCCCATCCATAATCGGGTTTCAGAAAGTGCCAACGGTGTGCTCTCCCTATATCCCTTATGGATCCGCCTCGCTGTTGCCTCCAGTATTTGGGTCCAGACCACAGAGCTGATTCCTGCACCCGTTGTTCTTCTCTTCAGAAGCGGACCCTCAAAAACCATCAGATTCAGCAGCGGTGGTTGTTCGGCTTTGGTATGGATGGTGATTTGACAACGGCTCTGACATCAGCGTCCACGCCAAAATCGGAGTCACATCAGTCGACACCGTAGGACTCTTCCTCGGTGTCACAGCCAGCAGGTAAGCCAGCTAAGAAGCCTTCTCCTACCCCTTCGGGCCCTCAGGTCGCTTCAGAAGTGAGACAAATACTGCAGACCTCGAGACGCCCCAAGAACCGCTCGGCTCCTATTGAGGTGAGTGCCTCGTCATCAGCCTGCTCATTTCCGGAGTGCAGAGCGGCACCAAAGGTACCGGCGAAAAAGCAAGCGGTACCGGTGCAGTCTCTGGATGAAAAAATTGCAGCCATACTGCAAGTCTAGTTAAGGGAGCAGTTACAACATATATGCCCTGCCTTGCTGACACCGGCTCCTCTGAGCCTTTGACATCGGCATCGACCCTTACGGCACCAGTTTGCTCTGCCTCTTTGGTGCCGACGCTGGCCCTTTCGGCTGAGCCTGTCTCTTCGGTACCAACCTTTGCGGAACCGGTGTCTACGGTTGTACCACCTCAGCAAAGGGTTGTTTGGGTACCGCCGGGCCCGGGATCGATGTCGGAGCCAGTTCAACATCATTCTTCTTACCATACCTCCCCTGACACGATGTCGGTCAGATCGGAGAAATCGGTGCGGAAGACCAGAAATATTGAGTCCTTGATTCCGGATTCTCGGTGCTGGTTACCACCGGTGCGGGACCCAGATCTCTGGGATGATTCTGAAGAGCCTCTTCTGACAGAGGATGAGGCTTCTTCTGATGATGATCCTTCTTCTCATGATGATCCTTCTTCTCAAGAACCTGCTCCTAGTATAAATCAGTTTTTTATTAAAGAAGGTCAAATATACAAACGAAAAAGTACAGAGCTTATCACCCGCAATCTGGTTCACGTGTATACTGGAAACAAGTGGTTGACGGAGCACATCAGAGGCAAAAAAGACAATGAGTACAACAAAAAATACATGGGTGCACTAAAGGCCATACAGCAAATATATCACAAGCCCCAGAACCTCCTACCACCATCTCCCAACCCCCCACCCCCTTCCCCCAACAACAAGAACAAAGAAAGAGAAGATTAAAAAAAAAGAAAAAAAAAACTCCATCCAGTACATCCAAGGTGGGAGAACAGAACAGGCACTAAGCAGAAGCATAACATTCAGGGCCCTGGACTCTGATAAGCCCCCAAGAATCAGAAAATGAACCTCCCGAGGAAGAAAGATAAAAGAGAAAGAAATAAAAAGTAAGAGAAAGAAAGGAAAAAAAAAGGAGAAGGGGAGGCAGAGGCGGAGGCGGAGAAAAGCCGGGAGGAGGCCACTCCAAGGCCATGAACCCCTTACCATTCAGGAATCAATAGGCAAAGTATTAAGAATCAAACTGCAGGTCCGACGGGACAGAGAGTAAATATAAGGACCCCATACCTGCAAAAAAAACACTTCAATTGACGCAAAGAATGATGCACGACCCCTCTCAAGCAGCATCAGAGCCTGGAAGCGGTTACGTTAAGCCTAATAAGAAGGAGCCCGATCCAAAACCCATTCCCCCAAAATAATCTTCTTAAGAACCTGCTCCTAAACCGGAACAGACTTCTTTTTCAAAGTTTTTGAGGGAAATGTCAGAGACACTTTCTATCCCTCTAGAATCTGATTCCAAAAAATCTAAAGCATTTTTAGATGCATTGGATTTTAATCAGCCTCCTAAGGAGTTCCTCAAGCTCCCACTTCATGATATTTTACAGGAGACTTTTTATAAAAATCTTGAAACTCCTTTGACAGTCCCTGGTGCTCCTCGTAAGCTTGATACCCTTCTTAGAGTGATTCCTATTCCGAGATTTGACAAGCCTCAGCTTCCTCATGAGTCCCTTTTGGTGGAGTCCACTCTGAAGAAGTCTGCTGGGGACAGTGTTTATGCTTCTGTTCCTCCTGGCAGAGAGGGTAAGGCCATAGATCGCTTTGGCAAGCATTTATATCAAAATGCCATGCTTGCCAACCGGTCTGGTAATTATTTATTTATTCGATTTTTAGCCCGTCCTGCCAAAAGAGCCCAGAACGGGTTACAATAAATATATTGGTGCATTAAAATTATAAGTAAGATAGGTACTTAGAAATTCCCTTACTGTCCCGAAGGCTCACAATCTAACTAAAGTACCAGGAAAAATGACAATTAGAAGAGTAATAAAGAAAGAAAAATAGAGATAGAGGAGAAAAATAAGAAAATAAATATTCTAATAAGATTACAATGATCTAAAGGAATTTGAAAGGTTAAAAAGAGGGGAGATAGGAATAGATGCAGAGGGAGAACCGTTGAAGCAATAGAATTCTGGGGAAATTTAAATGAAATTTGAATGATAAAATAAAACAAAACAAGTGGCAAAACAATGAGTGAGATTAAAAAAATATATCATACCAATTTCTTCTGATGAAAGCAGGAGTTGCACAGTTGGGTGGTATTTTCTTTTTACGTTTCCCATGTAAATGTATAATAAGGTATCGAGATAATAAATATGTGTTTTTTGAACCGGCTCAACTTACAGCTTTCTTGACGCTGAAACGTTTGGAAAAGGAAGGAACAATATAATAATAACAACAATGGACTTGATTAATAGAATATAAGCTCCTTAATCCAGTCACTAGATACCTTTTTCTTGTATAGAATTTATTAATTGATTTCCTTAAAGTTCACTCATAAAGTCTTGGATCATCTTTTTGAGGACTTGAGATTGTTTGACTAGAGATTCTAGTATTATGGAATTTATTTTTCTTTTTATCTTTGTGTACGATCAGACAATCTTTCTGTACAAAATGTTTGATTTTGTTAAAATTTAAAATGATAAATAAAGAATTAAAAAAAAAATAAAATATATATATCATAAACTAAAAAGAAGTGAAAATAAAAACAAAACAGTCAAAACTGAAGTCCAGCTAGAACGGGCCCCCTAGCAGACCGTTGGTCCGATGGCCGGACTGCAGCCCTCCTCTGTCGGCTCTCCCCTGCTGGAATGGGGGAGGAGCGAAGACAGTGTTGGGTGCCCCGCTGGAACGGGCCCCCGAGCCGACCGTTGGTCCGATGGCCGGACTGCAGCCCTCCTCCGTTGGCTCTCCCCTGCTGGAATGGGGGAGGAGCGAAGACAGTGTCGGGTGCCCTGCTGGAATGGGCCCCCAAGCCGACCGTTGGTCCGATGGCCGGACTGCAGCCCTCCTCCGTCGGCTCTCCCCTGCTGGAATGGGGGAGGAGCGAAGACAGTGTCGGGTGCCCCACTGGAACGGGCCCCCGAGCCGACCGTTGGCCCGATGGCCGGACTGCAGCCCTCCTTCGTCGGCTCTCCCCTGCTGGAATTTCCATTTTTCCTTTTATCTCAAGCATTTGGTTCAGCAAGTGTCTGCCCTTCAGAAGTATCTTCCTGAGTGCAAGGTACCTCTTCTGCAACAGTATACTTCCAGTTTGTTACAACTTCGGAAGTTTTTGGTACGTTCAATCTATGACACCTTTGAGCTTACATCTCGAGCTACCACCATGGCTGTGACTGTGAGGCGCTTAGCTTGGCTTCGAGTATCTGAGCTGGTTGTTAACCATCAAGATCGTCTAGCCAATGCTCCTTGTTTGGGCGATGAACTTTTTGGGGAATCCTTAGATACTACTACCCAAACATTATTGGCTCTTGAAACCAGGTGGGATACATTGATTAAAAACAAGATGAAGCCTCCATCTGCTCGTCCTTTCAGACCACAGTCCTTTCAGACCACAGTCTTATCAGAGGTGTTTTACTGCTCGACCTCTGCAGACCTCTCAGCCTCAACTTTGTAGACCTAGGCAACAACAACAGCAGCAGCAGCAACCATGTCAGCAGCAGCAGCAGAACAAGCAAACTACACAACCCAAAGTTGCACAGCCTTTTTGACATGTTTCTATGGGGCATATCCAGTCTTCTCATTCCTCACCCTTGCCCTCAGCCCATCGGGGGTCATCTACAGTTATTCATCTATCGTTGGGAACTCATCACCTCAGACCTTTGGGTCCTCCACATCATTCGTCAGGGTTACTCTCAGTTTTCAGACTCTTCATCAGACAGTCCTCCAAAAGAGTCTGCTTTGAACCCTGCACAGTCTTCCCTTCTTCTGCAGGAGGTACAATCCCTTCTTCTGCTGAATGCCATTGAGGAAATTCCTCTCGATCAGCGGGGAAGAGGATTTTACTCCAATTATTTCTTGGTTCCCAAGAAGACCGGAGGGCTGAGACCCATCTTGGATCTCAGAGATCTGAACAAATTTCTGGTGAAGAAGTCAGAATGTTATCTCTTGCACTTCTTTATCCTCTCCTCAATCAGGATGACTAGCTATGCTCCCTAGATCTCAAGGAAGCCTATACACATATACCTATTTATCCGGCATCCAGGAAATACTTCAGATTTCAAATCAATCGTTGTCATTACCAATACAAGGCACTCCCCTTTAGCCTGGCATTTTCTCCCAGAGTATTCACGAAGTGTCTGATTGTAGTGGCCGCTTCTTTCCGTTTTCACGGCCTCCAAGTCTTTCCTTACCTGGACGACTGGTTGATCAAGGCTCCTTCATCTCAGGAAGTGGTCCAAGCAACATCTCAGACCATTTCTTTCCTTCAGCGCCTGGGATTTGAGGTCAATTTCCCCAAATTGCATCTCATTCCGACTCAGCACCTTCAGTTCATTGGGGCAATCCTGGACACCACTCTCATGAGAGCGTTCCTCCCACTGGATCGTCTTCAGACTCTCATCTGTCTCTGTCAACAAGTGATTCCACTTCAGACCATCTCTGCCAGACACATGATGGTTCTTCTAGGCTATATGGCTTCCACAGTTCATGTCACGCTATTGGCAAGACTCCACCTGCGTACTCTTCAGTGGACTTTGGCTTCTCAGTGGTCTCAGGCGACGGATCGTCTTTCACAGCACATATCTGTGACATCGTCTCTTCTGCAGTCGCTTCTGTGGTGGTTGATCTCCAATCTTTCCAGAAGTCTTCTTTTTCATTTTCCTCCACATCACAAAATCATCACGACAGATGCATTTCCTTATGCATGGGGGGCACACATAGACAATCTGCAGACTCAGGGTCTTTGGACTGCCAGGGAGCAAAAATTTCACATCAATCTCTTAGAACTCAGAGCCATGTTTTATGCTCTCAAGGCATTTCAACATCTTCTCTGTCCTCAAGTCCTCCTCCTTTACACGGACAATCAAGTAGCAATGTACTACATCAACAAGCAAGGAGGCACGTGTTCTCTCCTGTTGTGTCAGGAGGTCTAAAAAGTTTGGACTTGGGCGACAGCTCGCAATCTGTTTTTGAAGGCTGTCTACATTCAAGGAAAGAAGAATTCAATAGCAGACAACCTCAGCAGAATTCTTCAACCTCAAGAATGGACGCTCGACTCTGTAACTCTCAGTCCGTATTTGCTCAATGGGGCACTCCACAGGTGGACTTATTTGCAGCCCCTCACAATCATCGGTTGCCCCAGTTTTGCTCCAGACTTTATTCTCCTCTCCGTCTGGCGGCGGATGCTTTTCTTCTGGATTGGACGGGTCGGTTTCTATATGCCTTCCCTCCACTTCCTCTCATGTTGAGAACTCTGTTGAAGCTCAAAAGGGAAGCAGCCATGATTCTCATTGCTCCACGGTGGCCCAGACAATATTGGTTCTCCCTTCTACTTCAATTCAGTTCCAGGGAACCCATACTTCTGCCAATATTTCCTACTCTGTTTACTCAGAATCAGGAATCACTTCTACATCCCAACCTGCAGTCTCTACACCTGACAGCTTGGTTTCTCTCGGGCTGAGTTCCTCTCAATTTATCCTCTCTTAGCCTGTCCATCAAATTATTGATGCCTCCAGGAAACCGGTCACTCAGCAATGTTACCAACAGAAGTGGACTTGGTTTTCTTCCTGGTGTTTTCTTCATCATCATGATCCAATTTCCATGGCAGTGGAATTGGTATTGGATTATCTACTTTTTTTTGTTTGACTCTGGTCTTAAATCTACATCCATTCGAGTCCATCTCGGTGCTATTACTGCTTATCATGAACCAGTGCTGAGAAAACCTCTATCTGCTCATCCTTTGGTGTCCAGATTCATGAAGGGGCTTTTCAATGTGAAACCACCTCTCAAGCCTCCACCTGTAGTCTGGGACCTTAATGTGGTTCTTTCTAGTTTGATGAAGCCACCGTTTGAACCAATAGCCACAGCTCATCTCAAGTTTCTTACCTGGAAAGTGGTCTTCCTTATTGCTCTAACCTCTGCAAGGAGGGTCAGTGAGTTACAAGCACTAGTAGCAGATCTACCTTTCACAGTTTTCCATCATGATAAGATGGTTCTGCGCACACATCCAGAGTTTCTGCCAAAAGTTGTCTCTGATTTTCATTTCAATCATTCTATTGTCTTACCAGTTTTTTTCCCTAAGCCTCATTCTCATCCTGGAGAAGCGGCCTTGCATACTTTGGACTGTAAACAATCTTTGGCTTACTACCTTGATCGCACAAAACCTCACAGAACTTCTCCCCAACTCTTCATCTCTTTTGATCCAAACAAGTTGGGGCATCCTGTTTCCAAGAGAACGATTGCCAACTGGCTTGCCGCCTGCATTTTGTTCTGCTATGCTCAGACCGGACTGACACTGGAGAGCCATGTCACAGCCCATAAAGTTAGAGCTATGGTAGCTTCTGTGGCTTTCCTCAGATCTACTCCTATTGAGGAAATCTGCAAAGCTGCCACCTGGCCCTCAGTTCATACCTTCACTTCTCACTTCTGTCTGGAGTCTTTCTCCAGGCAGGATGGGTGCTTCGGCCAATCTGTATTACAAAATTTATTTTCCTAATGGCCAACTTTCCCACCATCCCATTCTGTTAGCTTGGAGGTCACCCATCAGTGAGAATATGCTGCCTTTTTGTCCTGGGATAAAGCACAGTTACTTATCGTAACACGTGTTATCCAGGGACAGCAGGCAGATATTCTCACAACCCACCCTCCTCCCCGGGTTGGCTTCTTAGCTGCTTATCTTAACTGAGGGACCGTGCGCCTATGTTGGAAGGCACTCACGCATGCGTGGTGCAGGCTAGCCAGAACTTTCTAAGTTCTTAGAATGCAATTCACTCTAAAGTGTCTGTACCGGGGCTCCGTCGGTGCCGTCACCCATCAGTGAGAATATCTGCCTGCTGTCGCGGGATAACACCTGTTACGGTAAGTAACTGTGCTTTCTGTTCCGCTGCCGTGGGGTTTCTTCGTCGTCTTCCTGGCAAACGAGATGGTAGCTAGGACCCCCAAAGACACTTTTTCCTCATCTCTGTTCAACTACTGCATTGTCCTCCACTTAGTCACTGCTGCTGTGTACCAATGGCGCTTCAAAGCTTTCCAGCCTACTTTCGACAGGGCCCATGTCCGGTATTGCCTAGGGTGGGCAGCATACTGCCTCCATCTCAAATTGCCGCTCAATTACTGGCAGAAATTGGAGCAGTACTGCCGAAGCAGCAGGTTTCCAGAACTTCAACTCCTTTCTCCACCGTTCTCCACACGAGCACCCCTGGCCTCATAGAAGGAATATGCTGCACACTCCAAAGGTAAAGCGGGAAAGGCTCTTGTAGGCTCAGCTCCAGCCTTGCGGTCCTCTCCCAAAATCCTTGCTGCAAACTGTACGTACAGCTAATCTTCTGAAGTATTTTCAAAGACTAAACGACTGGTCTCACAGGATTCCTTAGAGCAGAAACCTGTTCCTGTAAAACGACCCTCTATGCCTCTTATAGTACAAACAACATTTACCTTGGCGCAGGACCAGATGACCACTATCTCTAATTTTTTCACTATCTTTCAGCTTTTTGTGCAGGTTAGTGCTGCCTTATTACAACAGCGTCCTCCTGCCCCTCAAGATCTGCAAATACTGTAGATAGCCAGCAAAGCTCTGCCTATCTGGATCAGACTCCTTTATCAGATAACTATCTTCCTCAATCTGACTCAGTCCACAAGACCCTCACTGGATTCCCAATACCTCTGTTTGTGCTTCTCCACTGCCACTTTGTCTCCAGGGTGGCTTCATCCAGTGGATCCTTCCTCTTCCCAACAGGATCCTGCTTCTCACACTGACCTACCTCAGCTTGTGGAACAGGGAGAAGAATATTCTTATCCCAAATTCTTATAAAAAGTATCCACTTTACTCAGTCTTAACCAGGCTTCTAACCAGGCTTCTACAAAGCCAGGAAAGAAGGATTTTCAAGCAATTCTTCTGCAAAACTCCTTCCAAGGAATTTACTGCTTTACCAGTGCACCAAGTGTTGATTTTTAGCTTGAAAACAGGCAAAAGCCATATTCTGTTTCTACAGTATCTTGATGTTTAGAATTGAAGTAGAAAGTACCAAAGGGGCCTGCCATGATCTTACCCAACTGCCGCACTATTTGATGGTGTCTGAATCAGGTAATTAAAAGGCTAAGGGGTTAATAATAAACAAAAAACGTCTAAAAAGTGTCCTAAATGGCTACTTGGACGATCAAAAAGCCTGATTGTCCAAGTACCAATAACCAAAGCTGGTTTTTAGACGTATCCAAAAACAGCTTAGGCCTTTCCACTGCCACTAAATGCACAGAGAGAAAAGAGGTGTGTTTAGAGGAGGGGAAAGGGCAGGCAGTGGGCGGGAGGTAGGCCGACCTACACCTAGGCGTACAACAGGTATAACCAAAACATTAACAGGTTGCCTAGTCGGCACTTAGACCTTTTGACTTAGATGAAGTCAAACCAGGTCTAAGTGCTGAAAAAGGGGCCGCTGAGCTGATGGCCGTTGGCGCCGTCAGTTCAGTGGCCCGGCAACCTACTCACCGCAAGCATCGCAGCAAGAGAGATGCCTCATCTCCCCTACCACAATGCCATCACTCCTCTACCCGAACTGCCGTGACCCGCGGCAGGAGAGATGCCCTATCTCTCCTGCCGCGAGTCGTGGCAGCTCGGGTAGAGGAATGATGGCATCGCAGTAGGGAAGATGAGGCATCTCTCCTGCTGCGATGCATCACCCCCCCACACACACAGCCCAAGCCCTCTTGCCCCGCCGATTAACATCGGGCCAGGAGAGAGCCCAAGCTCTCCTGGCCCCAGCGACTGGATTGGGCCAGGAGGGAGGCCAAGCCCTCCTGGCCCCGGCGACCCCCTACCCCCCACCCCCCACTACATTACGGACAGGAGGGATCCCAGGCCCTCCTGCCCTCGACGCAACCCCCCTCCCCGCAACGACCGCCCCCCCGAACCCCCGATCGCCTTGACCCGTGACCCTCGGCCGACCCCCACAACCCCCCCATCCTCACCCCCCTTCCCCGTACCTTTTAAAGTTGGCTGGACGGACGGGTGCCAAACCCGCCCGTTCGGCAGGCAGCCGGCAGGCAGCCGAAGCCAGAATGGGCCCGGATTGGCCCAGCCGTCCCAAAGCCCTGCCCACAGGTAGGGCCTAAGGCGCCTGGGCCAATCAGAATAGGCCCGGGAGCCTTAGGCCCCTCATGTGCCTAAGGCCCCATCCACAGGAGGGGCCTAAGGCTCCCGGGCCTATTCTGATTGGCCCAGGCGCATTAGGTCCCACCTGTGGGCGGGGCTTTGGGACGGCTGGGCCAATATGGGCCCATTCAGGCGTCGGCTGCCTGCCGGACGGGCGGGTTTGGCACCCGTCCGTCTGGCCAACTTTAAAAGGTACGGGAAGGGGGGTGGGGTGGGAGGTCGTGGGTTCGGCCTGGGGGGTCGCGGGTTGGCGGGGAGGGCGATCGGGGGGGCTGGGGGGGGCGGTCATTGGGGGGAGGGGGGTTGCGTCGATGGCAGGAGAGCCTGGGATCCTTCCTGCCCTTAATGTAGTGGGGGGTGGGGGGTAGGGGGTCGCCGGGGCCAGGAGGGCTTGGGTTCCCTTCTGGCTCAATCTAGTCGCGAGGGGGTGGTCGCTGGGGCCAGGAGAACTTGGGCTCTCTGCTGGCCCGATGTTAATCAGCGGGGCAAGAGGGCTTGGGCTCCCTCTTGCCACGATATCGGGGAGTCGTGGAGTCGGCGGGGCAAGAAGGCTTGGGCTCCCTATTGCCCCGATATCGTTGGGGAATCAGGGAGTCAGCGGGGCAAGAGGGCTTGGGCTCCCTCTTGCCCCGATATCGTTGGGGGAGTCGGGGAATCGGCGGGGCAAGAGGGCTTGAGCTCTCTCTTACCCTGATGTTGTCGGGGGGGAGTCGCGGTTGGATGGGGCAAGAGGGCTTGAGCTCCCTCTTGCCCCGATATCATCGGGGAGTTGGGGGGGGCAAGAGAGCTTGGGCTCCCTCTTGCCCCGATATTGTCGGGGACTCAGGGAGTCGGCGGGGCAAGAGGGCTTGGGCTCCCTCTTACCCTGATGTTGTCGGGGTGGGGGAGTCGCGGTTGGACGGGGCAAGAGGGCTTGGGCTCCCTCTTGCCCCGATATTGTCGGTGAGTCGGGGAGTCGGCAGAGCAAGAGGTCTTTAGCTCCCTCTTGCCCTGATGTTGTCGGGGAGGGGGGGGGGTGGAGGTCGCGGTTGGACGGGGCAAGAGGGCTTGAACTCCTTCTTGTCCCGATGTTGTCAGGGGAGGGGGTCGCAGTTCAACATGGCAGGAGGGCTTGGGCACCCTCCTGCCTGGATCGTTGGGGGGGGGGGGTTCTGTAACCGGTGTTGTTTTTGAAGACACCGGTTACAGAATCCAGCTTTTAGGCGAAGGACTGGCTCCTCCTTCGCCTAAAAGCCCTTCTGTTGGACGTTTGGGGCTTAGGCGTTTTTTTGGTTCATAATGGCCAAAATGTGTAGACGTCTTGGGGGTGTACTTTTAGACGTAGTAGTGATCTGGGCGTTTAGTAGAGGCAGGCCATAATCAAAACAAGGACGTTTGTTTTGGTTATGGACACTTTCCCTGCTTCTGCTTTGAACGTTTAAGGACATAGGCCAAAAGGGGACTTAGAAGTTTTTTTTGATTATGCCCCTCCAAGGCATTAAAAACACAATACCATACTCCACCAGTTAAAGAATATCGGATATTAGATTCTATGGGGGGAAAGGTTTGCCAAAGCACAATGTTAGCATCTAAAGTATTAGCTCATCAGCTTCAGATCCTCCATTTTCAGCACTCCATTTTGCAACAAATGGAGATGGCCTCTTTGGAGGAGGTTCCACCTTTGCACGTTGCACTCCAAGAATCAACCTACCATCTCTTCAAAACTAACTATGATGCCTCTGATATGTTGTCTTGCAACACAGCCGTAGTGATTGCATCTCGCCGTACAGCATGGCTTAAAGCTTTTGACCTCAGGGAATATCTCCATGACAGACTGGCGGATGCTCCCTGCTTGGGAGATAGTCTGTTTAGTGAAAATGTTAAAGATACTGTTTAGCAGCTCAAAGAAGATTCTTCTACTATCTGGGAGCTTTCGGCTTCCTCTTTGAATCGCTCAGCAATTTTGTTTCCCTCATCTTATCAAAGAGTCTATCACCAGCAATTTTTTCAACAGTATTATCCACGTAGACGTTTTGTTCCTTAGAATAGACCAGCTTTACAAAGATCTCAAATTTCTTCTTATTCACAAAAGCCACGTTCAAAGGACAGGAAACAGGCTGCTCCATCTCAGTTTCGATGTTCTATGTGTTTCAAGTTTATTTCAAATTTATTATACCGCCCACTCGAACCTTCTAGGCGGTGTACAAAAATGGCTTAACAATATACCAATTAAAATATAATTTAGTCTAAAACAAACCGAGGGAAAAAACGATTTAAGGACAAAGACGAACAGGGACAGAAGGGAAGAAGGGATTGGAACTACAATTGATAGAAAAGCTTATCGTTTCTGGTTCTTTGCATAGACTTGCATGCAATCTACATTCTAGGAGAAAACAATATCCTTGCAGACTTGCTCAGCAGAAAACTCGACCCCTACGAGTGGACCTTAAATTCGGTCACGCTTTATCTTGTCCAACTTTGGGGAACCCCACTGATAGACTTGTTTGCTACTCAAGAAAATGTGAAATGCCAAAGCCTTTGTTCACTACGCCGAACTCCACAAGCCATAGCAAGGGATGCGTTTTCCATCCAATGGAACCAACATCTCCACTATGCCTTCCCTCCAATTCCTCTCATTTCCAAGGTCCTTCGCTTGTTGGCCCAAACAGATCTGGTAGACCACCTTGATCTGCCTCCAATTTCCCATCATCCTTCTCTGCTTTCACAACACAATGGGCATCTGCTGCATCCCATTCTTTGCAACCTCAACCTCACAGCATGGAAATTGAGACCTCAATCTTAGCCAAAATTCTAGTCTCTCAATCTTGCAGTCAGACGTCCTTCAGCTAGAAAGTCTTATCAGTCCAAGTGGAAAGGCTTTTTAATTTGGGCACATTCTCAAGATCAGAATCCTCTTCAGTGCTCGGTACCTTTGCTATTAACCTATCTTCTACACTTATCAGACTCCAGCCTTAAATCCAACTCTGTCAGATTTCACCTCTCAGCAATTTCAGCATATCATCCTCAAGTTGACGGAAAACCTGTTTCTCAACATCCCTGGGTTTCTCATTTCCTAAGAGGTCTCTCTAATCTTAGACCCTCCATTAAGAGACCCTTCCCCTTCATGGGATCTTAATATTGTTTTGGATCAACTCATGTCAGCTTCGTTTGAACCTCTGGGATCTACTTCATTAGTATTTCTCACTTGGAAAGTAGCCTTCCTAACATCTCTTACTTCTGCCTAAAGAGTCAGTGAGCTTCAAGCTTTGGTAACTTATTATCCTTACCTACAATTCTCCCCAACGAAAGTAAGGAGGAGGACTCATCCAAAGCTCCTTCCCAAAGTGGTTACTGACTTCCATTTGAACCAAACTATCACCTTACTGTCCTTTTACCCTCCTCATTCTTCTTCAGCAGAGAAGACACTAAACACTTTGGATTGCAGAAGTGCATTACTTTATTACCTTCAATGTACTACAGATTTCCGTACAATGAATCAACTTTTTTGTCTCTTTCAACCCTTCTACTCAAGGTCAACCAGTGGCTTAAAAGAACGATTTCCATATGGATTGCACAATTGTATTTCTTTCTGTTATAAAAAAGCTAAAATGTCATCCCCTGGTATTGTTGGAGCATATAAAGTACGTGCTATGGCTTCCTCAATTGCACATCTTCACTCAATTCCTCTTCAGGACATTTGTAACGCTGCTACATGGTCTTCTCTTCATACATTTACCAAGCATTATTGTTTGGATCAAAGCTCGGCACAGGATATTTATTTATTTAAAAAATTTTTTAACCGCCTATACCTAGGCGGCTTTACAAAAGTAACATTAACAGAATGAAACAGATAAAACTTATACAAACATCTCAAATTACAGATCATTCCATATAGGCAATGGGTTCACAGATCCTCACAATACACTCATTTTATAATAGCATTGAGCAAAAACATCTGTTACTAAAATGCTTCTATAAAAAGTGTAGTTTTAAGCATCTTTTTAAATATCTGAATATCAGATAGGGCTCTTTGTGGTCCAGTTAATTTGTTCCACAGCGTTACTCCTATGATGGAAATAGCAGAGATTCTTGTATTCTCATAATGTATTTTTTTAAAAGTCCATTAATGACAATCGTATTGCACCCACAGATCACAAAACTCTGAGTGGTCAGTAGAAAGCCATAATTTGTGATAGGTATCAAGGAATTCCACGGTAAATGATTTTGAAAACCAAAGTTAATGTCTTGAAAATAAAACGTGATCGCACAGGTAACCAGTGCAGGTTCTTCAGCCAAGGTGTTATGTGTTCGAATTTTCTAACACCACAGATTAATCTTGCGGCGGCATTTTGGATCATTTGTAATGCTTTACGTTGTACAGTTGAGATCTTTAAATAAAGGACATTGCAATAGTCTAGTTTCGATAAAACTATTGTCTGTATCACAATCCGGAAATCATACACTGACATCATTGATTTTAGGCGATTCAACAGTCGCAACTGGAAAAAAGTAGATCTAACTACAGACAGAAATTTATTTACAATATAAGACACTTCCACCCTTAGTCTTACTTAAGCTTGGGACTCACCTTCAAGTGTGCCTGCATCTCCCTTGCTTGTTTCTGGAGAAAGCAAAGTTGCTTACCTATAACAGGTGTTCTCCATAGACAGCAGGGGAATGCAGCCATACTTGCCCGTCACCTTCCCCTCAATTCATCACAATTTTAGCTAACAGACATAACTAACGCTCCAAGGGGAGGGGCTTTGGAGGCAATGTACCCTGCACATGCTCACTAAGGTAAAACTTTACCATCTCTAGGGGAGAGTACCAGCACTTAGACTCAGTCAGAGGACTTCACCTTCAAGTGTGGCTGCATTCCCTTACTGTCTATGGAGAACATCTGTTACAGGTAAGCAACTGCGCTTTCTGCCTCCAAACCCCTCAATTTGATTAAATATTGTTTGGGATAGACTTCCCAGCCCCTAATATGTTGAATGTGTGCATTGATTGCCACTGGATTGGCACCGGATCTGTGACCGTTTACTGTATGATGCAGCATGCTTGGGGAGGGGATAGAAGCTTCGAGCTTCACCTCCTTCAGGCCCTCCAGGACTGGGGAGCCAGCTGGGTTCATGATTTCAGAAAAATATCTCGCCCAAAGGCCATTCTGGAGTTTGGCACCAAATGTCTGCATTTTGAGTCTAGGGACTCTTGGCACAGTGCGAGCAACTCAGCAGGGCCCTGCAGTGGACAAGGTGTGAATTGTTACGGGACTTTTTTTTAGCTCTTCTGGAAAGTGTATTCTTTGGACCCAGCTCGTTGGACACAGCTGACAGGAGCTTCAGTTTCTTCTAAACCAGTGGCAGAGGTCCCTTTTCAAGAACACCCTCATCCAGCTATGGCAGAGCTTGATTGCATTATGCCATACAGATGAATGCCGTGTTTGTCTCCTGACACTGCTTTTGTTTTGGATCCAATTGATATCCTTGCTGGGACTAGTTAACACTAGTCTGGATATGGATGAGTACCCCTCTGTCAGCAGCCCTTTTAAGTATGGCATTGTCCACAATTTTATTGCTGGGGTTCTGAAAGAGCAAAAAAATTGGAATCTCCTCTTTCCATTGTCACAGTGTTCGGTCATGGACCGTTCCAATGTGCTGTCCACTTTTTTCCATCCCATCCATAGCTTCTTGGTCTGGTTACAGAACAATAGGATGCCCGAGCTGCTCTTTCTGTCTTGTTCAAGCTATGTCTAAGCTTTCACCGCTGGCTCCTGCTTTTCAGCAGTTTTGAGTAACCTAAAGTGGATTCCACCTTGGCGCAGGATACCCGGTGAATGGTCCTCCCTAGTGATGGAGGAGTAGTGTTTAAGGACTCCCATAATTGCACAGTTGATATTATATTTTAAAAAACAAAACCAAAAAACCAAAACCTTTTTGAAGTGGCTTCTTCAGGCAACTTCCTCCTTTGTGGTGCGTGCCTGTCAAATGAGATTGCGCAGGATGCCCTCTGTGGAAGTGGATGCCTGTCCCCAGCTAGTGCTGGAAGGTGTGGATTGTTGTATATGCCCTTTCTGATCTCATTCAAGTTCTTACTGCTTATGCAGTGTCTGTGTGCCAGTCTCTTTGGATCTGTCCTGGGGCTGAGGGTGCTGCCTCCAAAGCCACTTTAAGCAGACTTCCTTTCAAGGGTCAGATTCTTTTTGAGACAGGTCTGGATGACCTCATGGATATTGTTGCTGATCGCTGCCTTAAGTGAACAAGACTCACCGGACTTTGGGAGGAGACAATATAAATTTTTGTCCCTCCCTCTGTTTTCATCAGAGATCCTTGGGCTCGTCCTCCCAGAGATATTCCCAGGAATACATTCCCCGTGACAACACTTCCAATTCCAGCCATCCTCCGACATTCAGATCTCGGGCAGAAGCTTCTCCTAAACAGCCCTCCAGAGGGCCACCATACTCAGTTTTACCAGGAGTGCACTTGCATGTCCTTGGATAAATGAGTGCTGTACATCATTTGGGAGGGGCACAAGATAGATTTATTTTACCTGCCTCCAGATTTGTTTCTGGACTTACTGGTAGGTCATCTGGAAAAGGAGTTAAAGGTGTACACTACTTTGCAGAGTCTCTTGGACATCCAAGCACTAGAACCCATTCCAGAACACGAATCGGGCTTTTGCAGATACTCTTGATACTTTATTTTGCCAAACTACGGCTATGTCGGTCACTCGCTTCCTCTGGATTCCTTATTTCCGAATGAAAACCATGCTCACAGACATTGCTACAGTCTCTCCTGGGGAGTTCTAGTGTCCTTGGATCTCATGGAGGCTTTCCTCCATATTCCAATATTTCCAGAACATCACAGATTTCTGCATTTCCATGTTCTGCAATAGCATTTTCAGTCCCTGGCTTTTCCCTTTGGGCTTGTGACAGCTCCCTGCAGTTTTACCAAGGTGATGATACTTGTAACTTTTTTCTCCACAGGCAGAGTGTCCAGGTCCATTCTTTCTTGGATGACTGGTTGATCCAGGCTCTGTCTCACCACAAGTGCGCCTGTACATTGGAGTCGGTAGTCTCTCTACTACAGAGCTTGGGTTGGATTGTCAACTTCAAAAAGAGACAATTGTCACCATCTGAGTATCTGGGCCTTCTCTTCAACACCCGGCAGGGTAGTGCGTTTTTTCCCAAGCCACGCATCCAAAACTTCAGCAGCAGATCAGAGATTTCCTGAACCTTCATCTCCCACATTCTGGCATTATCTGCAGGTGCTGGGATCCATGGCAGGCTCCTTGGAGCCGGTCCCCTGGGCTAGTGCGCACATGCGAAGTGAGGCGATTTGGAAATTCAACAACAACTGTGAACCTCACTTGTTAGGGTTCAATTGTACTGTGGCATATGAGCCATCAATACTATTTATATATAACTTCTGTAAGTTATTTTTCTTAAAATAAAAACTAGAAAAGAGCATATGTTTCATTTTTTACTTATCTTTGCATTCAGTGCCTCTAGCGTGCCCCAATGGGACCCATTTCGCCTGTAAGGGCTTTTTCAAGGGTTCTTTAAAGGAGCTCTTTTTGCAACATCCTCACAATTCTGGGGCTAGGGCTAGGGCTGTTAACTCTTATGACGAATGTCAGCCTGCGAGGTTGGGTTGATCACTACGGGACCACTCCATTCAGGGGCAGTGGTCTCCTTCATCAGTGGTGTTGATCAATCAATTGTTTGGAGCTTCAGGCGATTCGCCTGGTGTTACTCACTTCTAGCCCCCTCTGGAAGTTAAAGTGGTGCGAGTGTTCTTGGACAACGCCATGGCGGTGGCATATATATTTCGTTAAGGGGGTACAAGAAGCACTCCCGTGGGCCAGGAGGCTCACATGCTGTTTTGCTGGGTGAAGCTATGTCTTCTGTCTCTGTCGGTGGTGCATGTGGCCGGAGTTGTCAGACTTCCTCAGTCGACCAGTCGTGGACCCTGGAGAATGGTCCCTCTTGCAGACAGTGTTTCCGTCTGATTGTACAGTGCTGGGGTCAGCCCCAGATGGACTTGATGATGTCAGTAGAAAACTCGAGGGTCAGGTGCTTTTTCAGTCGACAAACAGAGCATGGAAACATAGGGCTGGATGCCTTGGCTTAGCCTTGGCTAGCTCACGAGCTCCTTTGTGTCCCCTCCATGTCCTCTGGTCATCTGCTGGATAGCAGTGCATCCCAGTTTCATGATTTGAGTTGCTCCGGACCGGCCTTGTCGTCCATGGTTTGTGGATCTTGTCAGTCTTCAGCGGGATAGAAACCTCAACCTCCCTCTCCCTAGAAATCTTCTCGGACAGAGTCTGGTGCCCACTGCATTTTAGTCTTTCAGCATGGCTCTTGAGCGCTCAGCCTTGATATAGTGCAGTTCTTCAAATGAGGTCATCTTGATGCTCTTGAAGTCTAAGAAACCCTAAACTATGGCTTCTTATGCCTCATCCTGGAAGGCTTTCCAACAGTAGTGTGCTAAGGATCGGGTGATGCTTGAGCGTGCTCCCATTTGGGTGGTCCTGGCTTTTTTTCAGGTAGGCTTGGATAAGGGTTTAGTGGTGGTCTCCCTTAAAGTTTTGGTAGGCTTTTCTTGCTTCCGGGCATGCAGGGGTTCTTGTTTCCTTCCTGTTCATCCGGTTGTGATCGGGTTTTTGAGAGGGGTGCGTCATTTGCGGCCTCCCTTGCGTCATCCTTTCCCTTCGTGGAATCTTGCCTTTATTCTACAGGGCCTTGTGGATGCCCCTTTCGAACCACTGGAGGCTGCTACTCTTCTGGGTCTGACGCTCAGACTGTTTCTGGTCGCCTTTGTTTCACCATGGTGCATTTCAGAGCTTCAAACTCTTCGTGCAGGGACCTTTTCTCCATATTACAGACACCTGAGTTGTTTTCCATACTGAACTTTACCTTTCTACCAATGGTAGTTTCAGCTTTCCATGTCACGCAGGAGGTTTGTGGAGGTTTGTTTTCCATTTCCGCAGGTTCTGTCACCTGCGGCAAGCTGACACCTGTTTGTCAGGCCCATTCCACTAAAAGTGTTGCTGCTTTGTAGGCGGAGTCTTTTGCCTACAAAGATGAAATTTGCAGAGCGGCTCCTTAGTCCTCTCTACCTACCGTTACCCAGTTTTTTCTGGGTGGATATGGTGGCTCACTCTGTTGCTGCTTTTGGGATCTCGATGTTGTGGGCAGGCTCTTCTGTTCCTCCCTAGACTCTGCAATTGCTTTGGTACGTCACCTAGCATGCTGAATCCGGAAGGGTTGTAATAGAATGGAAGATTAGGTTTTCACTTTCAATAATCTTCTTTCTGTTAGTTCATGGAGGATTCAGTATGGCCCGCCCTCTCAGTTGTTCTGCATTGCCTGATTTTTTGGCCTCTGTTCTTCTCCTTCCAGGCTTCAGGATCTTCCAGCCCAATGACAGATCCTGTTGGAAGTTTTCTACGTCTGTGTATGCATTGCTGTCTCATATGGGAACTCGTTGCACAGGTTAGTTCTACATTGTTCCTCAATGTTTTTCTTTGTTGTCTATGTGCCTGTTTATTTCTTGCTTTCATGTTTTGCAGAGCAGACCAATTCATAAATTGTTTATGTTGCTGGGGAGCTTCTGTAGTACCCCCCTTCCTTGTCATGGATTTGTTCAGGTATGTTTGGCTTTGGGACTGAACTACAGGGGGCTTTAACACTCTCTCTGAGATGGGAGGAGCAAAGAAAAGTGTTTGGATTTCTGTAATTCCTGGATTGCAAGAAGGGATTGAACACCTAGCGTACTGAATCCTCCAGGGACTAACAGAAAGAAGATCATCGAAGGTGAAAACCTAATCTTCCATTAAAGGAATTAGTTTGTGACTTAAATGCTAAAAACCTGTAGATATAGGAGGATAAGATAGGTATAATTCCTTTAGCGTGCGTTAAGGCCATAATGCCACTTGATAAATTCTCCCTTAACTGGGCTTTGCTTTAATGTATTACTTCTGAATTACTACTAATTTTACTTAACTTTTTATTTTGTGTGACATTTTACTTTGCTGCTTTTGTATATCATTACTGTATATTAAACACGAAGAAAACATTTTGCACAAAAGAATAAAAAAAGGTGTTATAAACAACACTAATTTTAATTTTGTGTTATTACATAAAGTCCATTATATATTGGGAAGTTTGTAGAAAATTTTGCAATTTCTTCAGAAAAGAGCAGGCAATTATGTTATTTACTTGTAAATTTATTTTTTGTTTTTCAGCTGTATCATCCATCTAGTGGTTTTAATCTTGGTGATCCATATTGTCGCTTGTTAGAAACAAACTATAAAAACCTACATGATCCACATCTGTGTTCATACTTTAAGCGTAAAGATATTCAAAAGAGGTTAAAAAAAGGAGGATTCATCACTAGTAACAACAAGGTATATTTAATTTATATAGGGAAAATACTTGAGATTCTTTTTTCAAGCAATATTCATTTTTCAGTTATGTTTGTAGGCCAATTAAAAGATATTTGTAGTGCAATAGATGTCTATTATTCAAATTCTTAAGAGGTACACAATTTCAGAATTTATAATTATTTTAATAAGAAAAATGTAATAGCAAGACATGTTTATGGATAAAGATGATTTTATAGATAAACTGAGATTGATTATGTGGACTATCAGTAAAATGCTTGATATGAGGTTAGTTTAAAAGGTTT
The DNA here is from genome assembly GCF_902459505.1 of Geotrypetes seraphini. NCBI lineage: Eukaryota > Metazoa > Chordata > Amphibia > Gymnophiona > Dermophiidae > Geotrypetes > Geotrypetes seraphini. The sequence continues at coordinate 141,874,224 of NC_047089.1, read as the reverse complement.
TTAAATTTGTTTCGATTTAACGAATATATAGATATTTTAGATAAATATTTTTGAGAATATGTATAGGATGGTGTGAATTGTAAAAAGTAGGATGATATTTTTAAATGTTGTTTTTAATTTGTACATTTGGGTTTGTTACTTTTGTTTTCCTGTCACCTTCTTAGGTACTCATGTTTCATATGGCATTTATGCTAGAGGCCACATCTATTAGGGCTTGTTTCTCCGTTCCTTATTTTACTTGGATAAAATTTTATTTATTTGATTCCTAAGTTTTAAAGAGCTGTTACCAGAGGACAATAGTTTTTAAAAGTTCAACTGCTTTCTTTCTAGACTTATGCTTTCATGGGTTCAGATTCCATTTTTAGTAGTGTTTCTATCCTTACTAAGCTCCTCTTGCCCAACAGCCTACGGTGAGGGATGCTATTGAAAGCTTTACTGAAGTCTAGGTACACTACGTCTAGGGATTCTCCCAAGTCCAGCTTTCTTGTTACCCAGTCAAAGTAGCTGATGAGATTGGCTTGGCAGGACCTACCCTTGGTAAATCCATGTTGACTGGGATCCCGTAGATTCTCCTCATTTAGGATCGTGTCTATTTTACGTTTGATTAGTGTTTCCATGAGTTTACACACTATTGATGTTAGACTCACCGGTCTGTAATTCGCATCCTCCGTTCTGCAACCTTTTTTGTGCAGTGGAATGACGTTAGCCGTTTTCCAGTCCATGGGTAAACTCCCCGTACTGAGGGAGAGATTGAAGAGTACGGATAGCGGTACCGCCAGGACATCACACAACTCCCTGAGTACTCTGGGGTGTAGATTGTCCGGACCCATGGCTTTATTCACCTTGAGTGTTTTCAGTTCGCAGTAGATGTCTCCGGGTGTGAACTCGAAATTCCAAAACGGGTCTACCGCTCTTTGCTTTGTCTGTACGTGTGGGCCGTGCCCTGGTGCCTTGCTGGTGAAGACCGAGCAGAAGTACTCATTCAGAAGTTCGGCTTTTTCGGAATCTGATTCCACGTACTTCCTATCTGGTTTTTTTAGGCGTACTATCCCGTCTGTGTTTCTTTTCCTGTTGCTAATGTACCTGAAGAAGGATTTGTCTCCCTTCTTGAGGTTCTTCGCTAAAGTTTCTTCTACTCGAAGTTTGGCCTCCCTGACTGCCGTTTTGACCGCTGTGGCCCTGGCTGTATATTTTAGTTTGGCTTCCACTTCCTCCGTACGTTTGTAGAAAATAAATGCCTTTTTCTTTTCTTTAACGAAGCACGAGATCTCAGCGGTGAACCATTGGGATTTATTGTTTCTCTGCCGTTTGTTTACTGATCTAATGTAGAGGTTTGTTGCTTCATGTATGGTAGATTTCAGGGTTGACCACATAGCTTCAACATCATCCGTCTCAGCTTGGTTCTGCAGTGCCTGATGGACAAAATCTCCCATGCGTTCGAAGTCAGTGCCTCGGAAGTGGAGTACCGTATTTTCGCGGATATAACGCGCGCGTTATACGTGATTTTACGTACCGCGCATACCCCTCGCGCGTTATATGCCTGAGCGCGGTATACAAAAGTTTTTAAACATAGTTCCCACCCCGCCCGACGCCCGATTCACCCCCCCAGCAGGACCGCTCGCACCCCCACCCCGAACGACCGCTCGCACGCGCTCCCACCCGCATCCACGATCGGAGCAAGAGGGAGCCCAAGCCCTCTTGCCCGGCCGACTCCCCGACGTCCGATACATCCCCCCCCCGGCAGGACCACTCGCACCCTCACCCCGAAGGACCGCCGACTCCCCAACAATATCGGGCCAGGAGGGAGCCCAAACCCTCCTGGCCACGGCGACCCCCTAACCCCACCCCGCACTACATTACGGGCAGGAGGGATCCCAGGCCCTCCTGCCCTCGACGCAAACCCCCTCCCCCCAACGACCGCCCCCCCCCAAGAACCTCCGCCCGTCCCTCAGCCGACCCGCGACCCCCCTGGCCGACCCCCACGACACCCCCACCCGCCTTCCCCGTACTTTGTGTAGTTGGGCCAGAAGGGAGCCCAAACCCTCCTGGCCACGGCGACCCCCTAACCCCACCCCGCACTACATTACGGGCAGGAGGGATCCCAGGCCCTCCTGCCCTCGACGCAAACCCCCCTCCCTCCAACGACCGTCCCCCCCCAAGAACCTCCGACCGACCCGCGACCCCCCTGGCCGACCCCCCCACCCCCCTTCCCCGTACCTTTGGAAGTTGGCCGGACAGACGGGAGCCAAACCCGCCTGTCCGGCAGGCAGCCAACGAAGGAATGAGGCCGGATTGGCCCATCCATCCTAAAGCTCCGCCTACTGGTGGGGCCTAAGGCGCGTGGGCCAATCAGAATAGGCCCTGGAGCCTTAGGTCCCACCTGGGGGCGCGGCCTGAGGCACATGGGCCAAACCCGACCATGTGTCTCAGGCCGCGCCCCCAGGTGGGACCTAAGGCTCCAGGGCCTATTCTGATTGGCCCACGCGCCTTAGGCCCCACCAGTAGGCGGAGCTTTAGGACGGATGGGCCAATCCGGCCTCATTCCTTCGTTGGCTGCCTGCCGGACAGGCGGGTTTGGCTCCCGTCTGTCCGGCCAACTTCCAAAGGTACGGGGAAGGGGGGTGGGGGGGTCGGCCAGGGGGGTCGCGGGTCGGTCGGAGGTTCTTGGGGGAGGGCGGTCGTTGGAGGGAGGGGGGTTTGCGTCGAGGGCAGGAGGGCCTGGGATCCCTCCTGCCCGTAATGTAGTGCGGGGTGGGGTTAGGGGGTCGCCGTGGCCAGGAGGGTTTGGGCTCCCTTCTGGCCCAACTACACAAAGTACGGGGAAGGCGGGTGGGGGTGTCGTGGGGGTCGGCCAGGGGGGTCGCGGGTCGGCTGGGGGACGGGCGGAGGTTCTTGGGGGGGGGCGGTCGTTGGGGGGAGGGGGTTTGCATCGAGGGCAGGAGGGCCTGGGATCCCTCCTGCCCGTAATGTAGTGCGGGGTGGGGTTAGGGGGTCGCCGTGGCCAGGAGGATTTGGGCTCCCTCCTGGCCCAATATTGTCGGGGAGTCGGCGGTCCTTCGGGGTGGGGGTGCGAGTGGTCCTGCCGAGGGGGGAGAAGAATCGGACGTCGAGGGGGGGCATCAGGCTTTCAGGATGGGGACAGGACTTCAAGGGGGGACAGGCAGATCTTCAAGGGGGACAGGCAGACCTTCAAGGGGGACAGGACTTCAAGGGGGGACAGGCAGACCTTCAAGGGGGGACAGGCAGACCTTCAAGGGGGGACAGGACTTCAAGGGGGACAGGCACGGAGAGTCGGGGCAGTGCACCGAAAGTCAGGGCGGGTGAACGGTGAGTCGGGGCAACCAGAGGAGAGTCGGGGCAGTGCACCGAAAGTCAGGGTGAGTCGGGGCAACCAGATGAGAGTCGGGGTGGCCAGAGGAGAGTCGGGCAGCATGCGCGTTATATGCCTGAGCGCGGTATAGAAAAGTTTTTGTACATATCATCGTGATTTCTGCGCGCTATACCCCTGTGCGCGTTTTACAATGGTGCGCGTTATATCCGCGAAAATACGGTACCTTTGTCTTTGTGTTTGATCTAGAGAAACCTTTCCTGAGGTTGAAACGTATCATGTTGTGGTCACTGGAGGCTAGCGTATCTCCTACCGAGACCTCCGAGACGCTTTCCCCGTTGGTGAGTACCAGGTCCAGGATAACCTGGGCCCTAGTGGGCTCCAATACCATTTGTTTAAGTCATGCTCCCTTCATGGACATTAATATCCTTCTGCTGCTAGTTGTCACTGAAAGTGTGTTCCAATCCGCATCAGGCATGTTGAAGTCCCCTAGCACAGTGTTTTTCAACCTTTTTTGGGCAAAGGCACACTTGTTTCATGAAAAAAATCACGAGGCACAACACCATTAGAAAATGTTAAAAAATTTAACTCTGTGCCTATATTGACTATATATAAAGTAATTCTCTTGAATAGGAATCAAATAAACACAAAGAAAGTATTTTATAATTACTTTATTATGAAATATTAAGTAAACAGAATAGTGAAAAATTATAAAATACTTTATTCAGTGCGAAACCTGGGCCTGTTTGGCTGAACACAAAGCTGATATTCTGGCTGGAATCGAAGAAAGACACACACGTAGCTCTTCGTCAACAGCTCTCAGTCTCTCTCTGTATTTGGTTTTTATAGCATACAAAAATAGACAAATATACCCTCCATCCTTTTTATTAAACCACAATAGCAGTTTTTAGCGCAGGGAGCTGCGCTGAATGCCCAGCGCTGCTCTTGACGCTCATAGGCTCCCTGCGCTGAAAAACACTATTGCGGTTTAGTAAAATATTGTAAAATATTGTAAAATATAGACAGCAGATATAAATTCAGAACTGTGCATAGTAAGTGAAGGGAAGTTTTCATCTCTGGGAATTTACCCAGTTAACTATTAAGTTATTTGGGCAAATTCCTTTGAAAACTGTGGTAATACTGCCTCCACTTTGCTAAATTTAAAATAAAATCATTTTTCCTACCTTATCTGGTGATTTCTGGTTGCACTTTCTTCTTCTGACTGTGCATCCAATCTTTCTTCCCTTCTATCAGCCTGTATGCTTTCTCTCCTCCACACCTCATTCCCTCCCCCAACTTTTTCTTCCTCTCTCCCTGACCTTTCTTTCTTTTTTTTCTTCTTTCCTTCTGTTTCCCTGCCTGCCCCCTTTCTTTCTTTCTCCCTGCCGTTCCCCAAGCCACTGCCACTGCCATCGGGGAACAGGACCCACCAATGGACAACAGGCCCCAAAGCCGACGCATGCTCTCCCTGACGTCAATTCTGCAATCGGAGAGGAAGTTCCGCCTAGCCAGGCAGCGATTGGCTGGCCCGAACTTCCTCTCCGACTGCAGAATTGACGTCGGGGAGAAGACTTATCGGCTCGATAGATTAGATCGCCAAGACAAAGTGAGTCCTGGGTGATCGACTCACTTTGCCTTGGCGAGCTACTGGCGCCCCTGCCTCGGGCCCCCTGTCAGCTCCGGGCCCCTGAATGCAGGACTGGTAGTACTGCCCTGATGGCGGCCCTGCGGCACACCAGGCAACATCTCGCGGCACACTAGTGTGCCGCGGAACAGCAGTTAAAAAACACTGCCCTAGCAGAACAGCGTCCCCCCGTAGAGTGATATTCTCAATGTCTTCAATTAGTTCCGTGTCTTTGTCTTCCAGTTGTTTTGGAGGTCAATATTCCACACCAAGATACAGGCATTTTTCTCTGCCTCTGGCCAGGTTCACTCAGAGGGATTCCCCTGGGTACTTGATATCTGTGATCTTGGTCGTTTTGCCTCCGTGCTGTTGTATCAGATGTTAGGTCTAGATTTTTGCGAGGCAACTCAAATTTTTCTGAATTTCTTGGAATCCAACTCTACTTCCATTCTTTTCATTGCGGCTAGGAAGTTCCACATGTGAGAATATGCTGCTTGATTGTCCTAGGATAAAGCACAGCTACTTCCCATAACAGATGTTATCTGGAGACAGCAGACAGATATTCTCACATCTCACCCACCTCCCCTAGTTGGCTTTTTCACTTGGGCACAGAACTGACGACCTCGTTAGCTGATATCAAGTGGGAAGGCACTCGCACATGCGTGTTGGTTTGAATTCTTAAAGTGCCAGTGCACTTATTTTGCTCTCCATGCCGGGGCTCCATGGATGACATCACCCACATGTGAGAATATCTGCCTGCTGTTTCCGGATAACACCTGTTACGGTAAGTAACTGCTTTCTAGGCTAGATGGACCTTTGGTCTGTACTAGTGTGGCAATCCTTGCGTCGTTCTTATATTAGGAGACTTCAGTAAGGGTTATGTTATAAACATGAAATAGAGGCAGTCCCTACTGCTTAGATCTTACAGTCTACAAGGGGGAAAAGTAAGACAGGCGAAACTAACAGCTGTACAAGTGAGGAGGAAAGACAGGTTTTTCCAAGAATATATCTACTATTGCCTCCTGTAATTAAACAAGAAATGTGTAAAAATATTTCTTGCAACTGTGAAGGAATAGATCTGCTCTGCTAAAGAGGTGCAAAGGAAGGCAGAGATAGTGTACATTGGGGTAAATGAGAGAAGAAGCAGTGGGTAAAGGTAATGGAGCACAGTAGTAGGCACACTGTATTCCCTGCTGAGAAGTGTATGCAGCTAGCCTTGACAAAGAAGCTGATGAATTCTCAATGATTGGGATTTGCATCAGACTCACCAGGTATTGAAAGTTTTTAATCCTGAAGAGAGTCTTGTGAGGGAGTGAATGGTATAGAAACATGATGGCAGATAAAGGCCAAATGGCCCATCTAATCTGCCCATCCGCAGTAACCATTTATCTCTTTCTCTCTCCGAGAGATCCCATGTGCCTATCCCAGGCCCTCTTGAATTCAGACAGTCTCTGTCTCCACCACCTCTTCTGGGAGACTGTTCCATGCATCTACTACCCTTTCTGTAAAAAAGTATTTCCTTAGATTACTCTGCAGCCTATCACCTCTTAACTTCATCCTATGCCCTCTCATTGCAGAGCTTCCTTTCAAATGAAAGAGACTCGACTCATGCGCATTTACATTACATAGATATTTAATCGTCTCTATCATATCTTTCCTCTCCCGCCTTTCCTCCAAAGTATACAGATTGAGATCTCTGTCTGTCCCCATACGTCTTATGACAAAAACCACACACCATTTTTGTAGCATTCCTCTGGACCGACTCCATCCTTTTTATATCTTTTTGAAGGTGTGGCATCCAGAATTGTGCACAATATTCTAAATGAGGTCTCACCAAAGTTTTATACAGGAGCATCAATACCTCCTTTTTCCCACTGGCCATACCTCTCCCTATGCAACCTAGCATCCTTCTAGCTTTTGCCGTCACCTTTTCAACCTGTTTGGCCACCTTAAGATCATCACATAGAATCACACCCAAGTCCCGCTCTTCTGTCGTTCACATAAGTTCTTCACCCCCTAAAGTGTACTGTTCCCTCAGGTTTTTGCAGCCCAAATGCATAACCTTGCATTTCTTAGCATTATATTTTAGTTGCCAAATTTCAGACCATTCTTCAAGCTTCGCCAGGTCTTTCTTCATGTTATTCACACCATCTGGCGTGTCTACTCTATTGCAGATTTTGGTATCATGCACAAAGAGGCAAATCTTATCTGACAACCCTTCAGCAATATCGTTTATTAAAATGTTAAAAAGAGCAGGCCCAAGAACAGAAACTTGAAGTACACCACTGGTAACATCCCTTTTCTCAGAGCGATCTCCATTGATCACTACCCTCTGTTGCCTTCCACTCAACCAGTTCTTAACCCAGCCCATCACTTTGGGACCCATCCGAGGGCACTCAGTTTATTTATTAGACATCTGTGTGAAACAGTGTCAAAGGCTTTGCTAAAATCTAAATACATCACATCTAGCGCACTTCCTCTATCCAATTCTCTGGCCACCCAGTCAAAGAAATTGATCAAATTTGACTGACAAGACCTACCTCTAGTGAATCCAGGTGTCACTAAGAACTTTCCCTCACTGATTTTGCAGTTTAGCCACCTTACAATAAGTGGAACTAACCTGCCACATCAGAGACTATAGTAAGTCAGAGGGGTGTGGCTTAGGCTAGAAGCGGAGTGGATTCTTAGAAGCAGAGTGGATTGGAGAGGCCAAGAGTTAAGAGGTCTCCAGGAGAGAGATCCCAAATGCGGAGATCTCCTGAAGGGAGGCTTCAAATGAAGGAACCCTCTGAAAATGTTGGATGGATTGCAGTACCTGTGGGAGAGTCAATGAAAGTGAGGAGTGGCCCTAGCTCAGAGGTTTGTGTCCTATGTTAAGTAGATGCTTAGGGGCTTGCATAAGAAGAAACCAAATACTGCAAAGATAAAGAGTGCCTTTGTTTGTGAAGACCCAGGTCCTGAGCATCCTAGGTAGAGCCAGGTCCGGGTTTATGTATGAATAACTGAAACTGTGCTGAAAACTTACAAGATAGAACTGTTAAGAGAAGGAAGCCATACAGAACCAGATGGTCAAAGGGCTCCGAATTGTAGTATTGCCAAGGGATCTGCCTCACAAGTTTCTGCTGCTGGCAAATGTAAACACAGCACAAGAAAGAGACTTGTGGCATTCTGTGTGGAAAGCTGATACATAATGAATTTACTATTACCCATGTAATAGTGCCAAAGCAGTCTGCTGGACCAGACTACAGTACAGTGATATGGATAATGTGGAATAATTATTCAGTGTTCAAGATCAACATGATCTCCTCACAGAAGAAAGACGGAGAGAAAAAGAGAGACCTGGACCAAAGGGGAAAGACAGGAGGCAGATACTGGAGAGGGGGGGAGAGAAGGGAAGGAGATAGAGATGTCAGACCATGGGGTGGAGTGGGAAGGAAGGAAGGAAGGAAAGGAAAAAAGAGAAATGCCAGAGCATAGGGGAGGGGTGGAAACAAAAAATGGAGAGGGGGTGAAGTTGAAATAAATCATGTACAAAGGAGAGAAAGGGCACAGGATATAGAGTTTATTGAAGGGACATAGAAAGAGGGAAGATACTATATGGAACAGAGAGAGGGCGGACACTGGATGGAAAAGGCAGAAAGGGTGGACAATAGATGCAAGGGGCAGAGAGAGGGTGGACAGTAGATGGAAGGAGTAGAGAGAGAGGGCAGAGGCTGGGTGGAAGGGGCAAAGAGAGAGGACAGATGTTGCATGGAAGGGAGCGAGGACAAATGCTGAATAGAAAGAAGAGAGCGAAGAGATGATGACTAAAGCAGAAACAACAAAAAGTAGAAAAAAATATTTTTGTTGCTTTACGTAGAATCAAGTAGTATTGTTAACTGTATTGATTAAAATTTATCAATAGGAAATGGAAATGAGGCAATTTTAGGGGGACTAAACCCCTTTCCTCAGGTCAGGACAGGATACCATAACTGTCTTGAAGAAAGATTTGGCCTCTGAAAGCTAATTGAAAAATGGATTAGTCTAATAAAATGATATTTTCATATTTCTCATTATTTGTTTTATTTCTGTTTGTTAATTTGTAAAGTGGTGATTGTTATGTGGAAGTTTTTTCAAATTTACATCTACTGTCTTTATATTTTGCACAGTATTAGGGAATTTGTCAGCTTCTGTGGTTGTGGCATTGTATGCAGAGTCTGTTTTCTTGGTTCAGTTTAACTTTTGTCTACATATTTCTATTTTTAGTTTGTGATTATTCCATATTGGGCAAGGGTGTATCTGTGTTCTTTGTGTGTGAAAAGGACATGGCTTTCTGTTAGCATCAACTACAGGGTCAATTGACTATGTAGGATCTGGTTTGTTTAGTTTTACAATGCGTGTGTTGGTGTTCTATTGCTCACTGCAATGTTTAAGATGCTGCCTTTTCCTAGATGCACCCTTATTGTGTGACTCATGGATTATTACTAAAAATATCTTTTTTTATATAGAGGTTGTTAAAAAATCTTTTTTTATATAGAGGTTGTTAAAAAATGATCAGCACTAGCTGTCATATATACTAGGTACACCACTGGATTTAATGACCCTATTCTAACTTTACTGTTGACGTAGGTGTTGTCCCCCCCAACACACACACACACACACACATTATAAAGAATTAAATTAAAGTTGTATTATCATCAAGCAGCTTTCAAATGACATTATAAGCAAATAAAAATAAAATATTTTAATACATTGCTAATTATTACCTGCATCTTTACCTATACTGTTTTGCCCTAGCTCTTACTTTGCACTATAGCAAAATAAAAAAGAAGCAGATAAAGATCAATCATACAGGTGTAGTTCAAGGCTCAGTAACACCTCTCCATAAATTATGTGGAAGAGGTCTGGAAGTGGGGATAGCATTTATTTCATATCCTCAGTGAGACCTCAGGAAGGAACCTAGTGATCAAAACATTATTAGAGGTATTGTACAGCCATTTCTTGTATGACTGGATGAGCTATATTTATCTTTTTTTTTTTTAGTTTTTTAAATTCATGCAGAAATAAATGGCTAGATTGAGCCTAATGACTTCATTAACGCATTTCCCTTTTTTAAACCTCTATACCATTTGAAAGAGGGTGAATATCTAATTATTCACTTCAAGAATTAGATACTATTTAAATTTAGTAAAAATATTCTGGCACAAGTGTCAAACCTTAAAAAAGGAAGTCATATTGAGTATTGGAAAATAATAATTAACTAATAAAAAATAGGGTGACAGGACTAAATCGCGCGAGACAACGGCACGCCGACAACTGAGCGCAAGGTTGATGGCGCGCTGAAGAAAAGCACTATTTTAAAGGGCTCTGACGGGGGTGTGTGGGGGGGAACCCCCCCACTTTACTTAACAGACATCGCGCTGGCGTTGTGGGGGGGTTTGGGGGGTTGTAACCCCCCACATTATACTTAAAACTGAACTTTTTTCCTAAAAAACAGGCAAAAAGTTCGGTTTCAAGTATAATGAGGGGGGTTACAACCCCCTAAACCCCCCCAACGCCAGCGCGATGTCTGTTAGATAAAGTAGGGGGTTCCCCACCAACATCCCCCGTCGGAGCCCTTTAAAATAGTGCTTTTCTTCGGCGCGCCGTCAACCTTGCGCTCAGTTGTCGGCGCGCCGTTATCTCGCGCGATTTTGTCTATGAACCTAAAAATAGTATACATTTAATTTTCCCCACCACCAAATTTCCCCTTCCTGCCCCGCCCGGCTACTTTTTCATGCCACCCGGCTGGAAAACTTTTCTGGGGAGAACACTGGGGGGGGGGGGGGGGGTCATATATTTTTTGCTGTTTTTCATGGGATTTTGTGTTCCTATTCAGCTCCAGTGACTGCTTAGCCTGCATGAGAGGAGCAGACTTCAGTCTGCAGCTGACAGGTGAATTGTGCAGGGACCTGTTCAGCCAGCCTGCTGGAACTGCGATGCTCAGTGATTTCTCCTTCTATTTGCTCACTCCTTGACTTGATCAGGAGTGCAGCACAGGTTGTACAGGCACCAGTTGTGTTTCATCGGAGCTCACAGTGTGAGCTGCACTTTCCTCCCCCCTCTTCATGGTGTTTGGACCCTGGTTCCCGGGATTCAGGCTTAGTCTGGCTGTGGCCCGACTGACAGCTGAAGAGTCAGCTTTCCTGTTGGCAGAGGTCCTCTCCTTATTCCAGTTACCCTGAGAGGAGCTGTGCCAGACTACAGCACATCTTCCCAGTGTCTGGTCTGTGATTAGAGCTATCACAGTCCACAGGGTAGTTCAGGTGAGAGGAGGCTTAAAATCACTGGTTTTTGAGGTCCTCCTGTGGAGTTACAGCTTTTTTTTTCAGCTGGAAATTCTGGTGGTGGCCAGATTTTTCCTTATTTGAATTCTGATTTCTCAGACTTCTTCAAAAAGCCTTGTTTGTGATTCTAACCACCAGTGATGGAGTCCTCATGCTCCAATGACATGAATTCATGTGAAGTTTGTGCTAGTTAGGCACCCATTGGGCACCCTTGTTCCGCGTGTTCTGCCGTGCATGTTGGGGAGACAAAATCCTCAGGTTCAGCCTCTGACCACCTTATTAATGCTTCCAAATGACTGTTGGGATGGATACGGGATGATGTTACCTTCTTCGGGTCCTGTGATGCGGCGCCAGTGCCTAATAAAGGTTCTGATGGCCCTAAGGCAAAGAGAGTGCTCTAACCCTCCAATCATTTATGCCCTTTTACACCTGACTTTGTCAACTTGCTCTGAAAAGCCTATGTTGGCAGCGCTGTGGCGCCTTCTGGGTCAGCTAGAGAGCGATCATCTGTGCAGCCTCCCTGTATTCCAGCATCTACTTCTCTACCATAGTCCATGTCTCCCCTGGACATCGACAGCTGATCGGATGGGGTTCCTGAGGATGATGATCTGGACGCTTATCCTTTCTCCCAAGGAGAAGCCTTGTTCAGAGATGATGCAACACTGGGCAAAGTGGATCAGGGTCTGAGTGCTGACAGATCTTCTTATTGAGTCTCTGAAGGAGCTCAAAATTGTTCCTCCTCAGCCTGCTTCCCACTGTTCCATGCTGAGCGGGGCCTACTCTCAGCCTACTGCCTTTCTGTGGCACCCGGATATGAAAGTCCTGATTTTTGAGCACTGGGAGAACATGGAAGGCTCCTTTAAAATAGCAAAGGAATGCCCTAGTTATATCCTAAGGCTCAGGAGTTCCAGCAAATGTTTGCTATGCCTAAAGTTGACTCTCTGGTTGCTCAGGTAACCAAGCGCACATTTCTTCCCAGTGAGTGCTTAAGTATTGACAGGATCACAGGTTGGACATGTTGCTCAAGAGGCAGATTGAGGCCTTGTCTCTGACAGTGTGGACTGCTGCGGCTGTCTCTTTTGTGGCTTGAGCGTGCCAGTCTAAATTGTGTGACACATGTGGGGCACACTCAGATTCCCCCTTCCAGCTGTTGCTGGTGGGAGTAGACTATGTGGTTGATGCTTTGTATGATCTGCTTAGGGTAGTGGGCAAAGTCTCGGCTTATTCTGTGTCTGCATGCAGAATCTTGTGGATCAGAAATTGGGCTTCCTTTCAGGGGCAATATGCTGTTTGGCCAGGGGTTTAGATGATCTCATGGCTAGTGTCCAGGATCGCTGCCTGAAGTCGCTACCAAACAGCAGGCCTAGGACCTATAAGAGGCAAGCCTGTGAGTCCTTTTGTGGCTTCCACCTTTCCCGCCTTTCAGAGCACAGGGCAGAGATTCTCTGGAAATAGTAATATAGTAAATGAAGGCAGATAAAGACATGAATGGTCCTTACAGTCTGTCCATTAGTTGTTCTAATTAAAAATACCTGATTAAATTAACTTGTCTCTTCTTTGATATTTCTGGGTCATAGACTATAAAGTCCACCTGGTATTGTCCTAGGTTCCAAATGCTGAAGCTCACTCCAGCCTATCCAGCCATCCCGTTGTTTGCAGGATATCGACCATAAAGTCTGGCCAGTAACATCCTCATGTTCCAAAGTAGTGGAGTTCCCATTGATGTCCATCCCAGCCCATACTACACCAAATCACTACATATGGGATACAGACTGTGCAAGTCTGTCCAGTACCGGCCTTAGTTCTTTAATTTATATCCTTTGTTTTCTAATTAGAAGTCCTCTATGTTTATCCCATTTTTTTTGAACTGCATCACAGTTTTCCTCTCCATCACTTCCCTCGGGAGGGCATTCCAGGCATCTACCACTTTCTCCATAAAAAGAATTTCCTAACATTGCTCCTGAGTCTTCCTCCTTGCAACCTCAAATTATGCCCTCTAGTTTTATCATTTTCTCTGGAAAAGATTTGGTTCTATATTAATACCTTTCAAGTATTTAAACATCTGTATCATATCTCCCCTGTCCCTCCTCTCCTCCAGAGTATACATATTTAGGTCTTCTAGTCTCTTCTCATATTTCTTTTTGTTCAAACCCCTTCCCATTTTCATCGCCTTCCTCTGGATTTCTTCAAGTATTTTTATATCCTTCAGGCGAATGTCCAAAGGTGCTAGATATTCAAGCGATTAAACAGGTGCCAGATGCAGATTCAGGATTTGAAAGATACTCCATATACTTTGTCATGCCCAAGAAAGGCTCTGAGGTTTGGAGGCCCATCCTAGACCTCAAGTATGTCAATGCGGCTCTCAAAAGTGCCTAATTTTCTTATGGAGACTCTCCGGTTGTTCATTGCCTCAGTGCAGCCGGGGAAGTTCCTAGCAGCGCTGGATTTGACGGAGGCATATCTCCACATCCCAATAGTTCTGGATCATAGGCGCTTCCTTCAATTTTATGTCCTGGAGTAGCATTTTCAATTCAAGGGTCTCCCGTTCGGTCTGGTGATGGTTGTCGTGGTGACCAACCTCCACAAACTGGGTTGGCTGGTCCACCCTTACTTGGACGACTGGTTCATCAAGGGCACCTTTGCAGGAGGAAGCAGAGAGAGTGGTTCCAAACCATCTTGATGATTCTTAAAGGTTTGGGATGGATTGTAAACCTGAAGGAGAGCCAGCTGAGGCCTGTTTAATCCCTAGAGTATCTGGATGTCCTAATTTGACATGGTGAAAAGGCCGAGTGTTTCTTCCAAAGGCATGCAGACTCAAACTTGGGAGCCAAATTTCAGTTCTCCTGGCATAGCAGTCTCTGTCAGCCTGGGATTATTTTCAGGTCCTGTGTTCGATGGTGGCCACAATAGAAGTGGTTCCTTGGGTGAGAATGCATTTGCAACCCATACAGCACTCTGTTTCTCTTGCTGGTATCCACAGCGGGATCCTCTGCATGTTTGACTTCCCTGGATGATGGAGGCCTGCTGCAGCATGTCCTGATGGCTTCACCCTCAGTCGCTGTCCTCAGGGATGCTGCTAAAGATAAACTCTTGGACCATTCTGATAACAGATGCCAGCCTTCTGGATTGGGGAATGCACTGTGAGGCTCACCCATTGTATGGGCATAGTCCCCATCACACCACCTTTGGTTCAACAACAGGCTGGAGCTCCGAACTATTCGGTTGGCGCTTATCCAATTTCAGCCCCGGTTATCGAACAGAGTGTTCAGGGTGTTTCTGACAACGTGGCAGCAGTGGTTTATGTCAACAGGCAAAGAAGCACTAGTAGTGTCAGCCTCCAGAAGGAGATGAAAGCTCTCTTCCACTGGGTGGCGACCTATCTTCTGGCCATCACTGTGGCTCACATCGCTGAAGTGCAAAACGTGCAGACAAATATCCTTAGCAGACAGATTCTGAACTTGGGAGAGTAGTCTCTCTCACCTCAGGCGTTTCAAAGCATCGTCAACTGCTGGGATAGTCCTATGTTTGATCTCATGGTGATGGCAAGCAACAAAAAAATGGTGCAATTCTTCAGCTGCAGATCAACGCCCCTGTGCAGCCTGTGCTAATGGATGAGCTCCTGTACGTGTTCTGTCCCTGGCCCATGATGGGGAGAGTCCTGAGGAGAGTGGTCAGTGAACAGGAACAGGTTATCTTAGTGGCCCCAGACTGGCCTCACTGCCCCTGGTATGCAGAACTAGTACATCTATAGATCGGCCGACTTTTGAGACTTCAGCTGTTCCAGGGACTCTTCTCTCAAGGTCTAATTGTCCTGCAAGATCCAGAGTGTTTTGGTCTCACAGCATGGCTCTTGAGTGCTTGGCTTTGAGCCAAAAAGGCTACTCTGATCTGGTTGTGTGCAATCTTTTGAAAGCCAAGAAACCTGCCACATTCATGGCATAAGCCAAGGTGTGGAATTCCTTCCAACGTTGGTACCGTAAGGAGCAGCTGGATCCTACCATGGCTTCAATATCTGCTGTTCTATCCTTTCTTCAAGGAGGTCTGGATAATAAGCAGTGTAATGCGCTAACCTCTGCCCTTATTTGTACAATTATCAGTGGCGTACCTAGGGTATGTGGCACCCGGGGCCCATCATTTTTTGACACCCCCCCATGTAAAAAAATATTTTTTGTAATGACCATGAAACGGAATAAATGGTCAGAATAGAAACAGGCAGTGAAAATGTTCTTTTATTGAACCTCATATATGTAACCATTATTTCAAACATAACATAACATAAATTATGTCTGAATTGTCATGACATCAGAAGTACATATGGAGTAGTTGCAGGTGATCCTTGGGACAGTTCTGATTGTGTTAATTCGGTTTTATGTGTTTTTTGAATAGAAGGGTTTTTATTTATTTTTTGAAGGTTTTGTAGTCTGTGGTCGAGGTCAATAGGTTGTAGAGTTGGGGGGGTCGAGTGTTGCAGCTCAAATGGCTAGGAGATTGTCGAACAGTTTTTTTTTCTTTTGACGTTTTTGGTTGGAGGGTGTGGGAATGGTGCGTGAGTTCTCCTATGTCTGGTTGAGGTGGATTGAATTATTTAGCTGAAGAAATTAGTTACCCCCCATTCCACACACATTAATTCTCTTCCATTTTTGTCCCATTATAAAAAACACTGATAAGTTCCCAGAAAAAAAATACATTAAAATAAGACGTGAAAACAAAGGCCCGTACAGATGAGAACATAACATAAGAATAGCCTAACTGGGTCAGACCAATGGTCCATCATGCCCAGTAGCCCATTCTCATGGTAGCCAATCCAGGTCACTAATACCTGGTCAAAACCCAAAGAGTAGCAACATTCCATGCTACCGATCCCGGGCAAGCAGACACTTCCCCCATGTCTTAATGATAGACTATGGACTTTTCCTCCAGGAATTTGTCCAAATCTTTCTTAAAACCAGCTACGCTATCTGCTTTTACCATATCTTCTGGCCACTTCATTTTTAAGCTTAGATCTTTCCTTCCAAACAGAGACCTTGCTAGATGTCAAATACAGCACAAGGTAACTTCACACGGACTTAGCTGTGCAGGAAATGTGAATCTCCTCATACACCAACCAAATAGTGCAAAAATGTGCAAAGGTCTGTTTTTTCCTTTCGATCACTACTTAGCCTAATGCCACACAAGCAGCGCTGTTACAAACATATTCTGAAGGTCAATGCTAAGGTTAACAAAGTTTCCTTCCTTGGACCAGAAGGAGATACTGACAAATCACTGGAAGAGATCCCAAAACTACCCAGGAACAATACCCAAAGACCCACTCAGTGTATGAGTGGAGTGGACTAACTGGGGGGTGGAAATGGGCCCAGAGTTTGCTCAGCAGAATTTCCCAGACCACCTCTTCCTCTCAACACATTGACACGCTGCCACCACCACCACCACTAGGAACACCTCACCGGGTAGGCCAGCAATGCTTATAAACTTTATAAAACACATTATTATATTTTCTTATAAAGCACATATTTTAACTGAACTCTCTGACATCCTCAGCCTTTCCATTCACAAAAATAGAAGGAAGAAAAGTTCCCATTTCCTGCTGTCTCATGTCCCCGGCAGACCCTTCTAAAGTTTGACCAAATCCTTGTTACACTTGCATTATAAAGTACTGAGGATGCCATCTCTCCCCAATCCCAGGTCCTAAAGTCTAAGACAGTAGTGCAAAGTAGAGCTGCCCGATTCAGGAAAAAAAAATTTGATTCGATTCAGCCTATTGAATTGGTTTTTCGATTTGATTTTCCTGCCCAATTGGGTGTTTTTTTCAAACATCCTGGTGGGTTTATTTTATAGCTTTTTCACCCCCCCTTTGGCTTCTAACCACACTGGTGCTGTGGTGTAAATAAAATAAAGAAACAAAAAGGACTTTTCCTCTCTGTTAAATCCTAGCTTACGTTTGTGGTCTAACACCAGCTCTGGCATATTGTAATCACAAAACAGAAAATAAAATTAGTTTTTCTATCTTTTGTTGTCTGGTTATTTTTCAAATCTTGTTGGTCCAAGGCTCTGGTTGTCTTCTGATAACTTGCTTGATAGGGTCTCCTTCTTTCTTCTTGCTAACCATCCATCTGCCATCTCTGTCCTCCCATTCCGTTTCCCTTCCCTCCCAAGGAGGTCTGGCATCTTTCCTTTTTTCGTCTCCCTCCACAGATCCACTATTTCTTAACTACCCTTTCATCCAGCATCTCTCCCTCCTTCCCCACCACCCCAGGGTCCACCATCTCTCCCTTTCTTTTCCCAACTACCCTCCTATCCAGTATCTCTATCCTCCCTCCACACCATCCCTTGTGTCCAACTTCTCTCCCTTTCTGTTCCATCCCTCCCTAAAACCCATGGTCCATCATCTCTCTCCCTCTCCTCTATTTTCAGACCCATTATTTCTTCCCACCCAAAGTCCGGCATATGCACGTCTCTTTGAACCCCCCTTCCCTCCGTGTACTTCTACACCAGGGCCCCCCTCCCCTGAAGGCCTGTCCCCCCCTTAAAGGTCTGCATCCCACCCCTGAAGGCCTGTCCCCCCCTTGAAGGCCTGCACCCCCGAAGTCCTGTCCCCCCTTGAAGGCCTGTCCCCCTCCTTGAAGGCCTGTCTCCCCCCTGAAGGCCTGCTGCCCTGCCCCATCCCAAAGGACCGCTCGCCCCCCGAAGGACTACTTGCTCCCCCACCCCGAAGGACCGCTCATCCCCCTGGCCTCCCCGCACCATTTACCTAGAGAAGCAGCCTGCAGCAAGATCGCGATGCCAGCGATCTTTGCGCTGCTTCAGCGCTGTTTCCTCCGCTAAGGTCCCGCCCCTCCTCTGACATCAGGCTGCTTCTCTAGGTAAATGGTGCGGGGGGGGGGGAATCCGGATGCCAGACGGGAGACCCAGATGGGGGAGGAACCGGACGCCAATTACTTCAAGGCTGGGAGCACCTCCTCTGGGCTTACACCCGGGGCGAACTGCCCCCCCATTGGTACGCCACTGACAATTATCATTATTCCTGAGCACCTATTTCCAGTCACATATTGTTTATTAGAATTAACAGAAATTTTGATTCAAAAGGCATTTGTACAATGGAGCCAGGCATGTCAAAATATATCTTTCCGGGAGGGAGGGACAGAGGTAGACAGGCAGGCTTCGGGGGTGGGGGTGGGACAAAGTGTGGAAGGCAGTGAGAGGGACATAGGAAGGAGGCACTAGGGGCACTAAAGACATGGGAAGGATGCACTGGGGGCACTAAAGACAGGAAGGGGCACTAAGGATATGGGAAGGAGGCACTGGGGGCACTAAAGACAGGAAGGGGCACTAAGTACATGGGAAGGAGGCACTAGGGGCACTAAGGACATGGGAAGAAGGCACTGGGGGCACTAAAGACATGGGAAGGAGGCACTGGGGGCACTAAAGACATGGGAAGGAGGCACTGGGGGCACTAAAGACAGGAAGGGGCACTAAGGACATGGGAAGGAGGCACTGGGGGCACTAAAGACATGGGAAGGAGGCACTGGAGGCACTAAAGACAGGAAGGGGCACTAGGGACATGGGAAGGAGGCACTGGGGGCACTAAAGACATGGGAAGGAGGCACCTGGGGCACTAAGGACATAGGAAGGAAAGAGGGATGGAATAGAAAGGGACAATTCTTGGGCCTGAGTGCAGAAAGAAAAAAATGAAAGAAAGGATACACAGACAGAAGGAAACGCAACCAGAGACTCATGAAATCAATCACCAGACAGCAAAGGTAGGAAAAAATGATATTATTTTCAATTTAGTGATCAAAACGTGTCAGTTTTGAGAATTTATATCTGTTGTCTATATTTTGCACTATATTTGTCTATTTTTCTATAGTTACTGAGGTGATCGAGCTCGCAGAGATAGGGCGGAAACAGGGTTTTAAAATTTTAGTCCTAGTAGTTTGCCGGTCCACAAAATAATTCTTTTATTTCTGCCGGTCCATGGGTGTAAAAAGGTTGAAAAACACTGATGTAGAGTATGCCGGCTTTCTTTTTTGCCCAGCCGCACACGTTCAAAAAGCCGCACATGCGCGGCTGCTCGAGTTGATCAATCTTCTCCTCTCCTGCAACTTCCTGTTTCCGGTTGCGTCAGAGGAGAATATTGAACAAATGAGCAGCTGCGCGTGCGGCTGGGCGAAAAAAAAAGCCGGCATATTCTACATCTAAGGTGAGGTGGAGGGAGGGAAATGGCGGAACGCTGCAGTCGGTCTGGTGTCTGCTGTTTTTGTATCACTGCCTGCCTGTGTTCACGTTCCAGATCCTCCTGTTGCTCATTGTACTGCAGCATCTGCATAATTATGTGCTCAGGTGGACATATTTAGTGTGCACGATTGATCTGATTCAAGCTATAGGTGAACATGGGGACACGTCATTGCGAGGGAGGACAAGTCAATTGATTTATTTTATGTTCTGTTTTTACTACAGGGCAGAGGCACTGAAACAGATTCTCAATGCAATAGTAGTAGTGGCAGGACTCTCTTCTGTCTTCATGGTGTTTCGCAGTACTGAGGCTTATATGGATGCTGCGGGGACGGTGATGGGGCGGTGAATGGGATGGCAGTGATGGTGACGGGGCGGTGAAGGGGATGACGGTGACGGGGCAGTGAAGGGAATGGCGGTGACGGGGCAGTGAAGGGGACGGTGAGCCGGGGACTGGGCGGTGACGGTATCATTCTCTAGTACATATGTTCAAATAAATTTTATTGAGCTTAACAAGAAATCAAGCAAATACGCAAAAGGAACTGCAAACAAGCTCAAATTTTTGTTTTACAAAACCCCCCACTCAACTCCCCCCTCCTGTCCCTCCATACCTCCCCCCAGGTCCTCCTTCCAAGTACAACACCAGCATAGGCAATGATATAATACAAAACGATACAGGCATACCAACTGTAACATAGTGATACAGGTATACATGAAATCAACAGTTAAACAATCGGCTGAGAGCCAAGGGAGTCATTGTAGTCCAAAAGGGTTCCCAGGTGCGTTGAAAAATGCGCCCTGGGAGAGAGGAAAAGTCTGTCACATCTCTTTGTTCCCACATCAGGAGAGTAATCATCCGGCACCACCAGATAGAGTAATCCGGCGCTTCACCCTCAAGCCATTTCAGCAAGATACATTTCAGGGCAATAAGGACAGTCCACTTGAGGAAAGCAGCAGCCCCCCTTTGACAAGGGTAATAGTGGGGAACAGCTCCAAATAAGAACAAATTGTAATGTTCCAAATACGCTCTACAAAAAGAAAAATGGCATTCCAAAAGGATCTGATATTAGGGCAAGTCCAGAACATATGTCCCAATCCCGCTTCAGGGGCCTGGCATCTCGGACAAGCAGCTGATTCACGAAACCCAGAAAGATAAGCCCTCGTAGGAGAAATATTCAAATGGAAGACCAACTTATAATGTTGCTCCCAAAAGGTGGTGTATTTTCGAAAGGCAGGCAATCTACGGACAGCCTGCAAAAAACAGGTAGTTCTACAGCAAGGTCCCGAGCCCAAGCATCCCGTAATTTAGAATGATCAAATAAGGGGGACTCATCCTTCAAATGGCGATGATGAAATTTAAAGGGAACAGAAAGTTGAGAATAGAGAGTTGTGCGGGGACAGAAATACTACCCGTCCCTGCCAAAATCCCACCCGTCCCTGCGAGGAATCCCTCCGTCCCCACCCGTCCCCGTGAGGAATCCCCTGCGTCCCCGCCCGTCCCTATAAACTTCAGAAATAGTTATTTCATGTAATTATGCTACTGAATTAAAGGCTCTGGTAGAGACCCATTTACAAATAAGGAAAGAAACTTTATTAATTTGAAAATACAGTGCAACCTTGGTTTACAAGCATAATTCGTTCCAGAAGCATGCTCGTAAATCAAGTTACTTGTATATCAAAGCGAGTTTCCCCATAGGAATGAATGGGAACTCGCTTTGATTCGTTCCACCAACATCCCCCCTCCACCCGAGGCTACCAGCGCTGCTCCATCACCCCCTCATCCCCGCTCTAATCGGCATCGCACCCCCTGAACCGGCATCGCAGCCCCCCCCCACGAGATCCGCATCGCACCCCCGTGCTGAAAGCGGCATCCGCCCGCCCTTCCTCTCAAACACGCTCCTTACCCCTTCTGCTGGTTGTGAGAGTGAAAGCAAGCTCCCGCCTCTTGCCTGGGCCGGGCCTTGAGCATCTGCGCATGCTCAAGGCCTTCTGGCTCTCGAGAGAACGAGGCAAGAGGCGGGAGCTTGCTTTCACTCTCACAACCAGCAGAAGGGTAAGGAGCATATTTCAGAGGAAGGGCGGGCAGATGCCGCTTTCAGCACGGGGGGTGCGTTCGCGGGGGGGGGGGGGGGGAGGTGCTCGCATATCGGAACATGCTCGGTTTGCGAGGCAAAAGTTTGCTGAGTGTTTTGCTCGTCTTACAAAACACTCGCAAACCGGGTTACTCGCAAACCGAGGTTCCACTGTATTAATTGGGAAGAATACATATTTGTAAACGGGTTTCTACCAGAGCCTCTAATATAATTATACAATATAAATAAATACTCAGCTGATGAGAACCCCCAAGCTGTCAGCTGAGGACTTCCTTTGCAGTTGGCCGGGGGTCCCTTTTGCCAAGCTTGGTAGGCAGCAGTAGCGTCCCTGAGTCACAGATGCTGGCACCTCAGTGGCTCATGGATGCTGCCAGTGACTGCTGTGCTTGGTGGAGGGGAGTTCTGGCCGTCTCTAGAGGAGGTCCTCTGCTGGTGGTGCTTGGGGATCCCCACCAGTCACAGCAAGGGTCAGCAAGTACTTCAACACTGTAGAAATAAAACCAGAAATGCATTTCCTTTTCTTTTGAACACAATACAAAGACATCTGCTATATACATTTCCCAAAGCTAACATATTGAGTCATCCCACCTTTGTTCCAGGTCTTTCTGTCTGTCTCACTCTCTTTGTCCTCACTCTCCCCAGGGCCTTGCATCTCTCTCTCCTCAGTTCAGTGTGTTTTCCCTCTCTACCCCCTCTAGTCCAGCATCTGCTCTGTCTTCCCTCTCCCTTTTGGTTCAAGTCTGCATTCCAGCCCCTCCTCAAGGTCCTTTTCTGTCTCTCTCTCCTCTCTCCCCCCCCCTGTCCAGATCCAGTGTCTCTATGGGTTTACAGTCAGCTAAACTCTAGGTTAAGTGGGATATTCAGTATTTAACAGCCTATGGTGAATGGCATAAAGGAAGGATTGAGTTTTAAGCACAGTCCCATTGACTTTGGCAAGTTAAGTTTTGAATATCAGTCCTTTACTAGCCAAATGCTCACTCCAGCCTCAGAATGTCCCCAACATACCTGGTTTTCAGTGACCCAGAGCCATTTAGGGACAGTGGATTGTTTACAATTGTTGCCAGCGACCCACAGCAAGTTTGGAGCACTGCAGGGGAGGTGAGAGGAGAAAGAGAGGGATGGAAAAGTGAGAGGAGAGAGGGAAGTGATAAATGCAGGCTCCAAGGTGCCGGGAAGAGGGTGAAAGTGCAGAGCCTGTGCTTGAGAGGAGGGCTCTGCACCGGCTGAGCTGGTGGGGGGACAACCGGGTGCTAGGGAGAACACTACTCATCTGATTTTCCTACTGCCCTGCCGCGAGGCTCATCTTCCATTTCCTGCCGCAGCACACATAGCCGACCGGAAGTCTTCCATAAGCCCTCCCTCTGATGTCAGCGCTGACATCGGGGAAGACTTCCGATTGGCTATGTGTGCTGCGGCAGGGCAGGCAGGAAATGAAAGACAAGCCTCGCGACAGGGCAGGTAGGAAAATCAGATGAGTTGTATTGAACCCCACGGAATTCCCGCGACCCTAGGGGGCGTCCTCACGGGATCCCCGCGACCCTAGGGGGCGTCCTCACGGGATCCCCGTGACCCAAAGGGGGAACCCGCGTGTCCCGCAGAACCCCCGTCGTCCCCGTTCCCGTGCAGCTGTCTAGTTGAGAACCAATGATAAAAGCCGTAGACAGCATCTCCTGGCAAGAAGACTTCAAAGAACCAGAAGTTAATGAATTAATGTAATGGTGAATTTGCATATAAGCAAAATAATCAGTGGGTAGAAGATCAAATTCTTCCCGCAACTGTGCAAAAGACTTAATTTTCCCATCATCATCAACCATTTGAAACACATAATGAATGTCCCTTGTTTCCCACCGAGCAAAACTCGGCCCATCCACCCTGGGAAGAAAGGAGCTATTAAAGCGGATAGGCAAAAGGGTGGTAAAAGAAGCAGAAATAGAGTGAAATTTGCAGACCCAGTGCCAAATCTTCTGCAAGGGAGGGTGCAGCACCCTACTATAAAGAGGCTCAGGCAGAGAAGAAAAAATGGAATGAAGGTATGCACTAAAATGAATGGTCCGAAAACGGAAAAGTTCCAAAGAGGTGTTGGTAAAGGCAGAAGTACCCCTAAAAAGATCATTAATATGATGCATGCCACATCCAATAGTCAGATATTGAAGATTCGACAAACCCAGGCCACCCTTGTACCATGGAGCCACCGCCAATTTATAAGGCAGGCAAGGCCGCTTCCCAGCACAAAGAAACCTATGAACCAAGCGTTCCAGGCAGCCTTCATCCTGAGAAGTCAAATAAAGAGGAACGACCTGAAAGACATACAGCCAACACGGGACAATGAGCATATTATAAAGATGCACCCGACCCAAAAGTGAGACTGGGAGGGTTCCCCACAGCTATAATTTATTCTGAAGGGCCAGAAACAACGGTTCCATGTTCAAATGATACAAACTAGACAAGTCCAAGGGGATAAGTACCCCGAAATATTTCAACGTAGAGTCGGCCCAGTGAAGGGGAAAAACACCCCTCCATGTTGTGCGTAACTTGGGGGGAGAAGGTAATGCAAATGACTTATCCAGATTAATAGAAAGACCAGAATAAAAGCCAAATTCTGAAATGAGGTTCAAGGTCGTCGGTAAAGAATCTTCAGGCCTAGTAAGAATCAAAAACATTGTCCGCAAAAGCCAAGGTCTTCAACGCTACCCCATCAACACGAAGGCCCTGTACCTATTCGAACCCATGAAGAGTGCAAAGCAGAAGTTCCAAAGAAAGAAGAAAAAGTAAGGGTGAAAGGGGGCAGCTCTGCCGAGTACCCCGAAGAATAGGAAAGGAATCCGTGCGTGTCCCATTAACCATAAGAGAAGCCCTCGGATTAGAGTAAAGAGAACGCACAGCATTAAGATAAAAGCCACCCAAACCAACATATTCAAGGGTGCGAAACAAGAAGGACCAATGGACACTATCAAAGGCTTTAGAAGCATCCAGACTGACAAACAAAGCTGGTATATGATATTGACAATGGGCTAATGCAAAGAGGACCTTATGGACATTACAAACGGATTGACCTGATCCTCATGGATGACCTTAGGAAGATGTGGAGCGTAAACATGCGAGAAAGGAGCTTAAGATCTATATTGATCAAAGAGATAGGACGATAGGAACTCGGAGCATCAGCCTCCTTACCAGGATTCAGCAGTAAAGAAATAAGGGCCTCATTAGCATAACGTGGAAATGAATCCTCCATAATAGCAGTATTAAAATAAGCCAGCAAAGGACCACAGAGACGGGAAGAGAGAATACGGTAAAAGTCACCAGAAAACCCATCCGGCCCTGGGGCCTTACCAGAGTGGAGAGCCTTAATAGCTGATTCTAATTCTGCCGCTCGAAATGGACTATTGAGAGAAGACATGACATCTTCCAGAACACGAGGAAGTCCAAATGATTGAAGATAGTCCATCAGCAATTCCAGAGAAGCATCATATTGTCTAAAAAAATCAAAGAGGACCGCAGAAACATTGGCTGTACTAGTCACCCTACCCCACCCCGGGTCCGAAGAGACAAGATCGGTTTCCTGCGGGTCTCAACCTTCATCAATCGCGCCATAAGATGCCCCGGTGGAAGCGATGTTTATAGTAAGCCGCCCATTTCTGAGAACGAGAATGAATTAAAGAATTGAGAGCCTCTTGAGCAGATACATAGCGTTCCCGAGCTTCGCTCAAGGGAGTCGAATGAAATGACCGTTTAGCCACAAGTAAGGCCCGCTCTAAAGTAATAATGCCTTTATGAATACGTTTATTTCGAGCACTCAGAAAAGAAATGATTTGGCCCTGAAGTACCGTCTTGGCAATCTCCCAAAACAAAATAGGATCGTCCATGTGGGGAGCATTATTGATAGAATAATCCTCCCACTGGGTCAGCAAAAAGGTTTGAAATTCCTTATCCTGAGCAAGATAGAACAGAAAGCGCCAAAAAGGCGTACGAAGATATGCACCGTCCGGATGAACATCTACCCAAATCGGTGTATGGTCGGAAATATTCAGGGGACCATTCTCAGCCGAAATGATCGAAGACAACAAAATCGAAGACACAAAAATATGGTCTATCCGAGACCAAGTATTGTGGGCCCGAGAGAGGTGAGTGTAGTCACGGACTTCAGGGTGGAAAAGACGCCAAGGGTCTATTACTGAGAGAGTGTCACAAAAGTCTGAAAGTAGACAACCCTTAGCCCCCCAAAGAAGTAAAAGAGGTACCGGACTTATCAGAAGCAGGGTCTATAACCAAATTAAAATCTCCTAAGATAAGAAGCTGATCCCCAGAGTAACGAGAACAAAGTTGAGTTAACTTTTGCATAAAAGCAGGTTCTGACGAGTTAGGGCCATAAACCACAAGTAAGAAGTAACAGTGATCACCCAACGTCAGGTGCAAGAGAAGGTATCTACCATCAAGAGCTTTATCAAGGACCTGAACTCCAAGGGACGAAGACTTGCGAACCAACACAGCAATTCCACCATGCCGGCCCTGAGAAAAAGCAAAATAAACCTCTCCCACCCAAGAACGACCCAGTTTAAGATGTTTCGCGTCCGTTAACCGGGTTTCCTGCAAACAGGCAATGTCCGAGCGATAACAATGCAGAGCAGCTAATACTTTTGACCACTTTATCGGTGACGTAATGCCCCCAACATTCCAAGAGGTAAGTCTAAAAGGAGTGCTCAGATCGGAAAATCAGGAAACAGGCAGAAGAAAGAATACAGAAGAAAAGCTGTGAGGCTACCCCAGGAACCCTGCCATCCCCCAGAGCAGTATATCCAAATAGAAGGTATATCCTGAAAAGTAAAACAAAAACATTGCAAAATCCCACAAAACTCAATACAATTACTGAAGGAGGACCTCCCACCCCCCTGCCCACCCACCCAACCCAACAACCCAACACCCACCTGCAAAATACTAAACCTACCCCCCAAAACACTGCACTACAAAAACCCGCACCACGCCACCTAGGTGGGACGGAATGAGGGAGTCACTACGATGTGAACGGGGCCCCCAGTCCCCCCCCCACTCAACCCAAGTGAATAAGGGAAACAAACAGGCATCCAGATCCCAAAGTAGGCATCACACCAGGAACACACTGTGGGTCCCTCCCCAGCTAGGAAGGACCATAGGGAGCTCCTCAAGGGAAGCATACTCAGTGCTAACAGGAAAAACAAAATCCCGGTAGATGACAAGGACAAGCCAGCCCAACCAGACTAATAGTGACTTGCAAAATCCACTGAAAAGGAGCCAAAATATAGCTAGATAAAGAAACCTGGAACCCCATAAAGGAAAAGTTTCCCAAGCCTTATGCATGAAAGGGACCAAAAACCAAGCAAACCACATGCACACACACCCTCGCAAGCATACCAGCAGTTTAAGAAAGAAATGGAAGAATGTTCTAAAGAGGCCCAAGAAAGATCCAGACATACAAGGCACATGCATACACCCCAACCCCCACTTCATACGAAACAACAGACCCCGAAAAAAGCACCACTCAAAAGGACCTGTCCAAAATGCAAACAAACAAACAAGCACACTGCCCAAGGCCTCCCACACCCCCAGGACAGCGCCGTGCACACCCACTACCCCCCCAAGCAGCACCAGCAAACCCACTAAAAACAAAAGTGAGTATACGGGTACCAGAAGGAAAAAGTACTACAACCACTGGCCAGAAATAAATTGAAGGAGTAGGAAATCAATAACCTTACAATCACCCCCAGGCCACCTGGTACAATTGCAGTCCCACAAAAACAAGTAAACCCAAGGGAAACCTTCCAAGGACCACTCCCGCGGCCCAATTCAGTTCAGTCCCAATGACAAAACGATAGCAAACAGTCCATATGCTAAAACAAACCATTCACGGGGAACTGGAAGCACGAGGCTCCTCAGGTAACGAGTCCAAAAAGGCCTGAGCTGACTCCACCGAATCAAAGGTCTTCCACCCAACGCTCATCCAGATCTTCAAGAACACTGGAACAAGAGCATGAAGCGGCATTTTCGGGCATAGAGGGCAGAACACACAAGGGAGAACAGTCGGTGCCACTCCTGGAGGGCCGGAGAATAATCCTGGAGCAACTGAACAGGATCCCCATCATAACACAGAGTGTTACGCTTCTGTATGTATTGACTTAATAGTGAGCGTAGCTGTGGACCTTTAAGATGATCACCCGGGCCCTGGTGTGATCATCATGCCGTCGACCGAGCAGGTCTGCTCGTTCCAGCTGGATTGGCCCCATTCCGGAAGGTAAAGGAAGTTCTTTCCGAAGCCAAGACTCCACGGTGGTTAGAACAGTTGCATCAGACACCGACTCAGGAAAGCCCACCAGCCGCATGTTATCCCTCCGTGATTGATTTTCAAGATCTTCCA
This sequence comes from Geotrypetes seraphini, assembly GCF_902459505.1. Lineage (NCBI taxonomy): Eukaryota > Metazoa > Chordata > Amphibia > Gymnophiona > Dermophiidae > Geotrypetes > Geotrypetes seraphini. The sequence goes on along the minus strand of NC_047089.1, from coordinate 141,846,260 downwards.
GTTTTTCGGCCTGCCAATGCACCTGCTCCTGTAGGGCAGACAGCTCTGCCGCTGAAGTGGTATGTGCACCCTCCATTTGCACTACTCGGGTCTCCAGTTCCCGGTACACTGCGTGGTGTCAGCTAGCAAAGGCTCCATCGCGGTAAGTTGGCCCAACAACTGCTCAAATCGGGCTTCCAAAGCACATACTACCAACGCCGACAATGCCTCGATATACTCGGCTGAAAGCTGAAGCGCGGGGCCCGATTCATGTGCCGCCATCTTGGGGTCGGATTTCAGGGAACGTGTCGATTTTTCTTTCTCAGTGCGAGTGGATCTTCCACTCATAATCGGGCTGAAATGTTGGACAAACTTGTCCATATACGAGCACCACCTTTTAGAGTCTCAAGTTATCAAAGATTAGCATAGATTAAAGAAGCAGGATGGGAGAAAGAACCCGAGGCCCCAGAGCTCGAGGAAAACACGTCCTACTCCGCTCAGCACATCATGTGACTCCCTAAGGTACATGTTATAAACTATCTGCATTCAAAAATGTGAAACCTTATACTTTCCCTCCAACTACCACAGGCCAGACTGAGAGGCCTGGCTTTAATTAAACCATGAAGTCAAGGCGTGAAAACTACAGTAGTGTAGACAAAGGTCATAAAGAATACTGAACAGAGCGAGAGATATAAAGATTAATAACTATAAATGTGTATATTCAGTTTTCTTTATAACTTTGCTTTATCTAACAATTCACATAAATACTGAATTCCCATTTTCCTATGCTATACATCGGTTTCCTGGTCTTTTGTTAATTATCCTGACTTTTCAAAGTCCTGCTATTTCTTCTGCGCTATTCGTGCTATCCAGGCCTTCTACAACAAGGGGCTGGCAGTTTCTTCACTGACAGTTCAAGTGGCTGAAATTTTCTGTTTCAGGTCCCAGGATACTAGGTGTTCTCTTTCTGTGCACCCGGCTGCTGTCAGGTACTTCAAGGGTGCTTTGAGGCTGCTGCCCCCAGTTGTCAGCCCTATCTGACCTGAAATCTGAACATTGTGTTGGAAGGGCTCTCGAGGACTTTGAGCCCTTACAGGATGCCACCCTGATAGATTTGACTATCAAGATGGAGTTTCTGGTTGCCGTCACTTCTGTGAAGCGTGTCTCCTAACTGCAAGCTTTGTCAGGCAGGGACCCTTACCTATATATTATGGAGGCCGGGGTCTACTTGAGGTCTCTTTCTTGCCAAAAATGGTCTTGATTTTTCACATCAACAAGTTTGCCTTCCAGATTTCCAGCCCTAGGATGCTAAGAAGAACAGGCTTGAAGGTACTGGATGTCTGAAGGGCTGTTTTGCATTACCTGGAGACTTTGATTATGCAGTTTGATCTCAGCAATGCATTTGATTTAGTAGATCATCAAATTCTGCTGAGATGTTTGAACGCAATTGGAATATCTGGCCATGTTCTTAATTGGTTTAGGCGGGGTTTCCTGGAAAGTCGTACTTACTAGGTTCATTCTGAATATTCATTTTCTCCTAAATGGAAAAATCTATGTGGGGTGCCCCAGGGTTCCCCATTATCTCCCACATTTTTCAACCTGTATCTAGCCCCCTTAGGAATTAAGTTTCCTCCCTTGGAGTTAAGTTCCACAGTTATGCAGATGATATTACAGTAGTAATTCTGATTGTAGTTGTCTCAAAGAGTACTTTACAATTCATACTCACTATTTTAGAAGATGTAGAAACATGGATAAAAGATTTCAGACTAAAACTTAATCCGGACAAAACAAAATTTTTCCTGGCTTCTCCTTCAAATAAGATCAAGGAAGATTTCACAAATTTAAATGGTATAATGTTATAAGTTATTAAAATTTGGGGAATCCATTTGATTGAAATTTATCATTTGATATTCACATTAACACTCTTATTAGAAAATGTTATTTTCTGTTGTGGAAGCTTTGAACAATTAGGCCATATTTTGAACTTTTCTCCTTTAGGCTGTTGGTACAGTCATTTATCCTAAGCACCGCTGCTGTTCAATGTATTCATAAACGACCTAGAAGCGGGGATGGAGTGTGAAGTTATAAAATTTGCGGATGACACCAAACTCTGCAGCAGGGTTAGAACCACGGAAGAATGTGAAGACCTACAAAGGGACCTAAACAAACTGGAAGAGTGGGCAAGCAAATGGCAAATGCGCTTTAATATAGAGAAATGCAAGGTCATACATTTAGGGAAAAAACCCCCGATGTTCAGCTATAAAATGGGGGGGTCAGTGCTAGGGGATAGTAACCTTGAAAAAGACTTGGGTGTGCTGGTAGATACTACAATGAAACCAACGGCACAATGTGCAGCAGCCTCCAAGAAAGCAAACAGAATGTTGGGTATTATTAAGAAGGGCATTACAACCAGGACGAAGGAAGTCATCATGCCGCTGTATCGTGCGATGGTTCGCCCGCATCTGGAGTACTGTGTCCAGTATTGGTCACCGTACCTCAAGAAGGACATGGCGATACTTGAAAGGGTCCAGAGAAGAGCGACGAAAATGATAAAAGGTATGGAAAACCTTTCATACGCAGACAGGTTGGGAAGGCTGGGGCTCTTCTCCCTTGAAAAGAGGAGACTCAGAGGAGACATGACTGAGACTTTCAAGATCATGAAAGGTATAGAGAGGGTGGAAAGGGACAGATTCTTCAGATTATTGGGAACCACAAGCACAAGGGGGCACTCAGAGAAGCTGAAAGGGGACAATTTCAGAACCAATGCTAGGAAGTTCTTTTTTACGTGAGGAAGAACAAGAGGAGCATAAAGATGTAGTCCATATACTTCTCCATACGTCGAGTAGAGGAGGTATTTGTAAATTAAATTCCCACGTTTGCTCAGTGCCAAGAGGCTGGTGAAAAGTTTCCAGTTGCAAGCATTTGTACCATCTAGATGCACAACCTTTAGTAGCGTGTAATTTAGTAAACATAGACAGCAGACTAGGAAAGTCGGTTGTGAGTGGAGAAACACGTATTGTTGAAGAAATACAGTGAATCAGATGAATCCAGCGAAAGTGTTGAGAGCTAGCAATACCAAAGGTCTTTTGTAGCTGGGCGAAAGACAGCCATGAGTTATCACGAAGATCTTGAATAGTCCAGATTCCAGAACTTTGCCAGTCCGGCCATTGGATACAGGTACCTTGAATTTTAAAAGCAGGATTGTTCCAGATTGGAGTATGCATGGTGGTAGACCATGGGTGCTCAAGGTGCTTCTCGAATAAAGCCACTGCAGATTTAGCACTATGATAGATGGAGCAGGTGGATTTAGGTAAGTGTTGAAAGGGCAAATGATGGAGAGGCTGGTTTTTATAAGAGGATGGCTCCCATTCGTACCACAGTGGTGAGTATACAGACGTGGTTGGCATGAACCAGTAGGTTTGCTGAAGTAGGAAGGCAACATGGTAGGAACGAAAGTCCAGGAAGTTGACTCCCCCGGATTCTTTGCCAGCTTTCAGTTTGGTCAGTGCTATCCTCGGAGGTTTAGAGTTCCACAAAAAGACAGCGAGAGCTCTTTCCATAGTAGCATAAACGGTATCGGCAAAAAGAATGGGGATCATATACAGAAAGTATATGATCTTAGGCGCCACCACCATTTTAATAGTATTTAATCGGCCCCACCAGGTGAGGCATAAAGGAGACCAGCGGGATAAGAGATCTTTAACCATGGACTGTAGTTTGTTGGCATTGAGAGACAATGTTTCGTCAATGGATGGGGCAAAGTATATTCCTAGATATTTCAATGCCATGTCCGCCCATTCAAAATTGAAGTGTTGAAGGTCATATTTAACTTCCGGATGATTTAAGAGGCAGGATTTCAGATTTAGTTTGGTTATGTTTGTAGCCAGAGACATGAGCGTATGCAGCGATGGTATCCAGGATGGAAGAGATGGAATCTTGAGAGGTATACAGTAGTATGTCATCAGCGTAAGCCGAGTACTTGACAGAGAACTGGTCCATGCTTACGCCTCTAATGTCAGTGTTCTGTTTGAAGGATAAAAGAAGAGGTTCCAATGCAATATTAAAAAGCAAAGGTGACAATGGGCACCCCTGACGTGTACCACGGCTTGGATGAAAGAAAGTCGATAGTTGGTTGTTAATGAGGATTCTAGTAGAGGGAGAGGTATATAAGACTCTAATCATATCAATGGCAGGTTCCGAAAAGCCAAATCTCCTCAGAGTACAGAATAGAAAAGGCCATTCTACTCTGTCAAAGGCCTTCTCTGCATCGAGCCCAAGAGCCAGGTGAGGTGTGTCCAGAGTAGCCACTCGATGTAATATATGGAAAAATAATCTGGTGTTATCATGAGAGAGACGACCCTGCATTAATCCAGTCTGTTCAGATGAGATCAGCCTAGATAGGATCTGCTGCAATCTGCCCGCTAGGATCTTCGCATAGAGTTTAGCGTCTACATTTATCATAGACAGAGGGCGATAGTTATGAACTTGTTGTTTATCTTTGCCAACTTTGGGTAACACTACTATCACAGCTTCAGTGAAGGATCCTTTGATTTCTCGAGATTGGATCAGATGTGTATATAGGCCCCGCAATATAGGAGTAAAGAGAGCTAACATAGAATAACCGGGAACCCATCAAGGTAACATAGAATTCTACCGGGAACCCATCAAGGCCAGGTGTTTTCCCCTTAGCCATGGATAATAGTGCATCTGTGATATCAGCATCAGTTATTGGGGAGCAGAAGAGCTCATTATCCGAAGGAGTGAGACTGGGACAAGTGATCCCCTGAAGGAAGTCCTCAATCATAGTCGTTGCAGGTGACTGTGAAGTATATAGTTCGTCATAATAATCATGAAATCTCGATATGTCCATTTTAGAAGTAAGAACTTCACCAGCTTTCGATTTTATTGAAGTGATGAAGGACCGTTCCGTTTGAGATTTCAAATAGTTGGCCAACAAGTGGCCAGAATTGTCATGTTCAGCATAGTAAATCGAGTTTTTCATGAACAAGGTCTTCCCGGCAGTATCTGCTAGTAAAGCATTGTATCGGAGCCGATAATCCCCAAGTTGATTCAGTAAAGCTATGTTTGAAGAATCACGGTTAAAGAGAGCTTCAAGAGATGAAATCTGCGCTTCCATTTTGGAACGAAGTAGGGCAGATTCTTTGTTTTTCCTAGCTTTGTAGGAGATTATTAAGCCTCTTAAGTATGCCTTAAGAGTATCCCAGTAAGTGGTCCACGTTGTTTGGTCAACTTGATTAAATTCAAGAAACTCGTGAATTAGAGGCGTTAAATAATCCACAAACTCAGTATCATTCAAGAGAGAAGAGTCAAATCTCCAACACTGTCTCGGAGTAGCTAAGTTCCACAAATTAAGTTCGATGCTGATCAGAACATGGTCTGACACCAGGATGGAGTGAATGTCTGTATGAGTCACACTGGAAAGCAAAGAGGCAGATGTAAAAAAAAAAATCAATTCGTGAAAAGGAAGAGTGTGGTGAGGAAAAAAAAGCGAAGGTACGTTTGGATGGATGAGAGATTCTCCAGGGATCACATAAGTTTAAATGTTGAATAATATCCAGCAAAGCAGTCCATGCTTTAGTCGGCTTATGAGGAGCAGACGACTGTCTATCTAATAAGGCGTCTAAAGCAATGTTGAAGTCACCACCGACAAGAACTGGTGTAGCACCCAATGAGATGATAGAGTCTGCTATATCATAAAAAAAAGTAGGGCAGTCTCTATTGGGGGCATAGATGTTGTATATAACCAGAGATGAGTGACGATGAGATAGTGACACTCTAACCCAGCGACCTTCAGTGTCACAAGCTTGATCTATTACCAGAAGATCTGGATGTTTCTTTATCAGTATGAGAACCCCATTCTTCTTATCCTGAGCAGGCGAGAAAATGGGAGGTAGAGCCCAGTTACATAGAAATTTGGAAGATTCCGAAGCATCAAGGTGCGTTTCTTGTAAAAGAACGGCATCTGGATGTAACTGAGTCAAATATTGAAGTATCTTGATCTTTTTCAAAGGGTTATTCAGTCCTTTCACATTGAGAGAAACACATTTGAAGGGCATAACAACAAAGGTGAATTCTTAGAGCATATACTGCGTACAGGTATACAGCAACAAGTAGCATTTCTATATAATGTAAGCTCCCCAAACCAGAACAAAACCATTGGCCTAGGGAGTGGACAAAACGGGTGAGAGAGTGGGAAAAAGACAACAAGCCAGAACGAGCCAAAGCGGAACACTGCAATCAATATAACATTCATGGTGATACACAATGATTATGTCCGTGTGGACGAGCAACAAATCAACATTACAATCAAATTAAAAACATAAAAAGAAAAGAGAGCCCATGGAGAGATCTCCTTAATTCGTAAAGTCAGCAGAAAGGAAAGCAGAGGATTAAGAGAGAGGAGCTGAGATAGTAGATCAGGACAGGAGGCAATCAGAAGGCAAGAGAAATGTAGAAACAAAGAAAGGAGTAAGAAAAGGGGAAGTATATCTAGACCCCAAGCAGCATATGAGAAGGAAAAAGAAATAAAGATGTAGGGAGTAAGCATATGTGAGATCTGGGCATACCATCGATACAGAGTGAAAGAATATGACAGGTAAGGAGCAGATTGGAGCAGAGGAAAAATAAGTGGTAGCACTTACATGACTATCAAAAGAGATTGAGACAGAGTGCATTTAAGAGGTGCACAAGCCTATTAAGCATAGAGGGTTGAGAAATAGAAGAATAAAGAGTAGCCTGAAGTAAACAGTGCACTAACATCATAGTCAAATGCAATCAGGAAAAACAACAGTCAAGTTAGAGGAGAAGGTTCATGTAGCATCGATAGTGCTAGGAGAAATGGATTCCAGGAAATCGCCGAGTTGGTTAGGATCTGTGAAGTCCTTGGTGCGGTTGTTGATAGTGACACGCAGTCGAGCAGGGTAAGACATCCCGAAGCGGGCATTGAGAGCTTTGAGCCTGGGTCGATATTCAAGAAGTTGCTTTCGCAGACGTGCAGAATTTTTGCTAAGATCCGGGACAAACTAAACTCCTAAACTTACTTGCTTCACTTCATCACTGACGCTGAAACCGTGGATTGAAGACAAAGTTTTATTTTATTTTTCTTTCCAGCTTATGATTTATCTTTAATCTTATCTATTGTTTTGCCTTTTGTCTTTGTTTTGTTCTATTTCTATCATTTAAATTTCTCCAGAATTCTACTGTTCAACGGCTCCCCCTTCTGCTTCTATTCCTTTCTCTCCTCTCTTCTACCTTCCAAAGTATTTAGATCAATGCTGTCTTGTTAAAATGTTTATTTTATTTTTATTTTTCCTCTAACTCTACTTTTCACTTCTCTATTACCCTCCAGGTACTTTAGTTAGATTGTGAGCATTCGGGACAGTAAGGGAATTTTTCAAGTACCTTTCTTATTTCTAATCTTAATGTATATTTTCTGTAAACCGCTTAGAACCTAACGGATGTAGCGGTATATAAGAAATAAATTACATTACATTACATTACAAACATCAAGTTCTTGCCTTCAAATTTCAAAGGCGCCTTCATCTTAGCCTTCTGCATAATCTCGATGGTTTGGCTGAAGCGCAGTAGGCTCACGATGATCAGGCGAGGAAAGTTTTCGCGTGGCACTCGCTGTAAGCTGATACGGTGAGCCAATTCAATTTCAAAGGGTTGAGCGAAAGTTAAATCTAGCAAGGAGGGAAGGTGATCTTGCAGGAACTTGATCAGGTTTTGGTCCTCCCGACCCTCCGATAAACCAAGAATTCTGAAGTTCTGTTTACGGGCCCTGTCGTTCGCTTCATCCAAGTCCTTCTCCAGCTGCACCACGCGCTTAAAATGGCGCTGCAGATCCTTGACGTTCTCGTCGGTGGCGCGTTGCTTAAGCTCTAGAGATTCCACGCGTGTACGGAAATATAAAATGCATGTTTTCATTACAGACAAGTCTTGCTTTATGTCCTCAATGCCTGCGTTGGTCTCGGAAAGCATGTCTTTTAGAGCACGAAGCTCTAATAAAGCAGACATAGGCGCGTCGTCAGGCTTAGAGGCCTGCGATTTGACAGGGGAGAGAGGGTCGACTTTTGTGCGCTTACCCCCTTTGGACGCTGACATCGTGCGGCAAGGGTACAGGAAAGAATCCTTAATCACACGGTAAGGTTTGCAAGCAGGAGTGATGGCGAGAAAAATGTGTATACACAGTTCAAAAGCAGTGTTCAGCCAGAGCTCAAATTCAAGCTGCCTTCTTCTCCAAGGCTCGCTAGTGCCCCCCCCTGGGCTCCCCTTTAAGAGGAAGGGAGCCGGGGCACGAGGCAAACCTCGGCGGTGTTTCTTTTTCTTTTGTTTTTTTGCAGAGCGGAGAGAGCTGGAGAGGCTGCCTGCCTGCTCCGGCTTCCTCCCCTCAGCCTCTCCGGCTCTCTCTGCTCTGCAAAAACACAAAAGAAAAAGACACACTGCCGAGGTTTGCCTCGTGCCCCGGCTCCCTTCCTCTTAAAGGGGAGCCCGGGTGCCGATGTGACCTGTGACGTGGTGGGGTGGGCAGAGCTACCTCTCGCCGCGACCCCGATCTGGCTTCCGCCCTTCTGCCTGCCTGCTCCGGCTTCCTCCCCTCAGCCTCTCCGGCTCTCTCCGCCCACCCCCACCACGTCACAGGTTGCATCGGCGCCCGGGCTCCCTTTTAAGAGGAAGGGAGCCGAGGCACAAGGCAAACCACGGCAGTGTTTCTTTTTCTTTTGTTTTTTGCAGAGCGGAGAGAGCTGGAGAGGCTGAGGGGAGGAAAACAGAGCAGGCAGGCAGAAGGGTGGAAGCCAGATCAGGGTCGTGGCGAGAGGTAGCTCCACCCACCCCCACCGCATCACAGGTCGCATCGGCGCCCGGGCTCTCCTTTAAGAGGAAGGGAGCCAAGGGCGCCCAGCCGTTCGGCGTGCAGCGAAGGTGAGCGGCAAAGGCGCTCGTCTTAGCGAGAGCGCCTTTTCGAAGGAGCCTAAGAATGAGCCAGGACACCAGGCCACCCAGCAGATTAACCTAGAACGTAAGTCACAAGTACTTCTTTCTCTCTCATTCTTTCTTTCTTCCTTCTTTTTCTTTCTCTCTTCTTCAGACAGCTGCACAGCAGGGACCACTTTCGCACACCACACACCAAGGGACTAGAAGGAAGAATGGAAGCAGCAGGAACCCCGAGGAGCTTCCCAGTGTACTGCACCGGGTGTCGTATGTACGACTATCTCCCCTTGGGAAGGCAAGCGTTCATATTCAGTCGGTGTCAGGAACTGGAAAGCCTGAAGAAGGAGGTCAGTAGACTACAGGACAGAGTCCAGGAGCTGGAAGGACTCTGCATCTCGGAAGAACCGTACAGGACAACTGAGGACCCCACAAGAGAGAGCCACATTGAGGAACAAGTAAGGGAGCTCGAGAGATTCATCGAGGAGGCCTACAGGAGGGTGGAGGAACAGGACCACCAGCAGCGCAGACAAGAACCGACAGATGGAAGACTGAAACAACCAGACACCAAGGATAAAGAACCCTATGGAAAAATCAAGCAAGCAGAGGAGGCAAAGACTCACCAAAACCCTGAGGGAGAAGTACTGAACTGCACCAAGGATACAGACCTGAGACCAAAGAGAAAGCTGAAGGAGGGAAAATCTGCAATCATAGTGGGAGACTCAATCCTGAGAGAAGTGGACAGTCACGTGGCAGGAGGGAGAGAAGACCGGCTAGTGACATGTTTCCCAGGGGCAAGAACGAAGGACATCACCGACAGAATCGAGAGGATCCTGGAAGGAGCTGAGACGGAAGAGACAGTAGTGATGATCCACTTTGGAACCAACGATGTCAACAGAGGAAATTACAGCAGGACTACACTAACTGAGCAGTTCAAGACCCTGGAGAGGAAACTGAAGCTGAGGACACAGAAGATAGCATTCTCAGAGATCCTGCCGGTACCGAGGGCAGATGTGAAGAGGCAGACCGAGCTACAAGCAATAAACGCATGGCTGAGGAGATGGTGTGAAGAGGAAGGTTTCCTCTTTGTGAAGAACTGGACAACTTTTAGGGGGAAGAACAAGCTCTACAGGAGGGACGGACTACACCTGAGCACGGCGGGAACGAGACTGCTGGCGAACAACATCAAGAAGGGAATAGATAAGGCTTTAAACTGAGAAGAAGGGGAAAGCCGACAGTTGACCTGACGTCGATGGTTTGGACAAGAGTATTAAGTGAAGATACTGAGAGGAAAAACTGCTGGGAAGGAACAAAAGACAAACTACAGGGGCCCAAGGCTCAAGAGAAACTAAAAAACAAGAGGAAGAGCAAACAGCAGGAGCTAGAAGGGCAGGCAGAAACGAGGAAACAGGTTGAGGACGAAAAAGACGCACCAAAGGAAGGGGGAGGAATGAAACAAAATTCAGGGGCTGGCAGCTCACGAGGGGAGCGGCAAGAGGAGCAAACCACAAGAAAAACAGGAAAAAGATAAAACCAGGACTTAATTTGCTTGTACGCAAATGCAAGAAGCCTGAGGACCAAAATGGGAGAACTGAAAGTCACGGCCAAAAAAGATGGCTTAGACATCATTGGAATCACGGAAACATGGTGGACTGAGGAAAACAAATGGGTCGTAGTACTACCAGGGTACAGACTCTACAGGAGAGTTTGAGCGGGTACCCTCTTGTGGCCGAGGGTCCCTTGAGAAAGAAAATATCATCTTCCACTTCGACACGTCCTGTGAGATACTTAAATGTTTCGATCATGTCTCCCCTCTCCCTACGTTCCTCGAGAGTGTAGAACTGCAATTTGTTCAGTCTCTCTTTGTACGAGAGACCCTTGAGCCCCGAGATCATCCTGGTGGCCGTCCGCTGAACCGATTCAATTCTGCGCACATCTTTACTGTAATGTAGCCTCCAGAATTGCACACAGTACTCCAGATGAGGTCTCACCATGGCCCTGTACAATGGCATCATGACTTCAGGCTTTCGGCTGACGAAACTTCTATTGATATAACCCAATATCTGCCTTGCCTTAAATGAAGCCTTCTCCACTTGATTGGCAGTTTTCATGTCTGCACTGATGATTACTCCTAAATCTCGTTCTGCTGAAGTCCTAGTTAAAGTTTCTCCGTTCAAGAAGTACATCCTGCATGGATTTCCGCTTCCGAGGTGCATGACCTTACATTTCTTAGCATTGAAGCCTAGCTGCCAGGTTGAGGACCAACTTTCCAATGTAAGCAGGTCCTGCGCCATATAATTCTGTAAACTGCATTCACTTACTATATTACATAGTTTGGTGTCATCGGCGAATAGTGTTATTTTACCTTGAAGCCCTTGAGTCAGATCTCCTATGAATATGTTGAAAAGGAGTGGACCCAGGACCGAGCCCTACGGCACTCCACTGGTCACCTCCGATGTTTTAGAGAGGGTACCATTAACCACCACCCTCTGAAGTCTGCCACTCAGCCAATCATTGACCAATGCAGTTAGTGTCTCTCCTAACCGCATCGATTCCATCTTGCTTAGCAGCCTGCGGTGTGGGACACTGTCAAAAGCTTTTCTGAAGTCCAGGTACACAACGTCCAAAGACTCTCCCAAGTCCAACTTTCTTGTTACCCAGTCAAAGAAGCTGATGAGATTGGATTGACAGGACCTACCCTTGGTAAATCCATGCTGACTGGGATCTCGAAGATTCCCTTCATTCAAGATCGTGTCTAATTTGCTTTTAATTAGTGTTTCCATGAGTTTGCAGTCCAGGGGAACTTTCCCCTTACTTAGGGAGAGATTGAATAGCTCAGCCAACGGTTTCGCCAGGACATCGCTCAATTCTCTGAGCACTCTTGGGTGCAAATTGTCTGGTCCCATGGCTTTGTTCACCTTGAGTCTTGCCAGTTCACTGTAAACTTCACCTGGTGTGAACTGAAAATTCTGAAACGGGTCTTCTGTGCTTTGTGTTGCCTTCAACTGCGGACCGTGTCCCGGTGCCTCACAGGTGAAGACTAAGCAGAAGTATTCATTCAGTAGTTCGGCTTTATCGGAATCTGCTTCCACGTAACTTCCGTCCGGTCTTCTAAGGCGTACTATCCCGCCTGTGTTCCTTTTTCTGTCACTAATATACCTGAAGAAGGATTTGTCCCCCTTTTTAATGTTTTTTGCCAGAATTTCTTCCACTCGAAATTTTGCCTCCCTAACTGCCATTTTGACCGCTGTAGACCTGGTCCTATATTCTACCTTTGCCTCTCTTTTCTCCATGCGCTTGTAGGAGAGAAACGCTTTTTTCTTCTCCTTAATGAGGTGCAAGATCTCCACGGTGAACCATTGGGGTTTATTGTTTCTTTGTTGTTTATTTACTGATTTTATGAAGCGGCTAGTTGCTTCATGTATGGTTGATTTCAGTGTTAACCACTTAGCTTCTACATCATCGGTCTCCGCTTGGTCCTGCAGCGTCCGATGGACGAAATCTCCCATGCGTGCGAAGTCTGTGCCCCGGAAATTGAGTACCTTTGTTTTCGTGTTTGATCGAGAGAAGCCTTTCCTAAGGTTGAACCATACTATGTTGTGGTCGCTGGAGGCTAGCGTATCTCCTACTGAGACCTCTGAGACGCTTTCCCCGTTGGTGAGTACCAGGTCGAGGATCGCCTGGGCCCTAGTGGGCTCCGTTACCATTTGTTTGAGACGTGCTCCCTTTATGGAGGTTAAGAGCCTCCTGCTACCGCTGGTTGTCGCTGAAAATGAGTTCCAGTCTGCATCAGGCATATTGAAGTCCCCTAGCAGTACAGCTTCTCCTCGTAGAGTGCTATTCTCTATGTCTTCAATTAATTCTGCATCCATGTCTTCCAGTTGTGTTGGGGGTCTGTATACCACACCTAGATACAGGCATTTTTATCTGCCTCTTGCCAGGTTTACCCAGAGGGACTCCCCGGTGTACTTGACATCTGTGATCCTGGTGGTTTTGATGTCCTCTTTAATGTATAGAGCTACCCCCCTCCTAACCTGCCCTCTCTGTCCTGACGAAGTAGATTGTAGCCCGGTATAGCCATATCCCACCCATGTGAGTCCGTGAACCAAGTTTCAGATATTGCCACCACATCTAGGTTGGCATTCCTTATTTCAGCCTCCAATTCTAGAATTTTGTTACCTAAACTGTGTGTATTGACATACATGGCCCTCCATATCTTGTGTTTGCTAAGTCCCTGTGAGGCGTATCCTACCCGAGTCGGTGCAACTCCTAAAGAACTGTTTGCAATGTGGGTACTTACCTTGGACATGGAAGTGGAGTTTCGACTCACCTCATCAGGATAATTCCTTTCTGCACTAATATGTGAATGGGTACCCTCCCCCGACTTACCTAGTTTAAAGCCCTGTGAAGCAGGCGGGCTAGTCGGTGTCCGAAGACGTTCTTATGGGGCTGACATAAAATTGGGGCTGTACTATCGCCCACCTGGACAAACAGAAGCAAACGACAAAGAACTAGAAACAGAATTGAGGCAGGAATGCAAAAGCAGAAGTGTGATGGTAATGGGGAATTTTAACTACCCCGGGATAGGCTGGAGTATTGGAAGCTCCAACAGTGCGAGGGAAGCAGAATTCCTAGAGGCTGTGAAGGACTGCTTCATGGAACAACTTGTCACGGAAGGGGATGCCACTCTCGACCTAATCCTCAACGGGCTAGGGGGTCCTGCAAAGAATGTGGAAGTAGTAGGGCCGCTAGGAAACAGCGATCACAACATGATCCAGTACAAATTGGAAGTAGGAACATCGAAAGCGAAGAGAACCATAGCGACAACGCTCAACTTCAAGAAAGGGAACTACAATGCTATGAGGAAGAAGCTCAAAAATGGCCCAAAAAGGATGGAGACCGTAGAGAAAGCCTGGTCCCTATTCAAGGGCACGGTGCAAGAGGCACAAAACCTGTACATCCCCAGGTTTAGGAAAGGGTGCAAAAAAAATCAAACAAAAGATCCGGTATGGATAACAAATGAAGTGAAGAAAGCGATAGGTGACAAGAAAAAATCGTTCCGAAAATGGAAAAAGGACCAAAACGGGGACAACTGGAAAGAGCACAAAAAACACCAAAAAGAATGGCCTCAAGTAGTTAGGAAAGCAAAAAGAGAATACGAAGAGAGGCTGGCTGTGGAAGCAAGAAACTTCAAAACGTTCTTCAGATACGTTAAAGGGAAGCAACCGATGAGGGAGGAAGTAGGACTGTTGGATGATGGAGACAGAAAGGGAGTGGTAAAGGAGGAAAAAGAGGTAGCTGACAGGTTAAACAAGTTCTTCTCGTCGGTCTTCACAAACGAGGACACATCCAATGTACCAGAACCCGAAGAGATCATAAGTGGAGATCAAGAAGAAAAGCTGTCGCACATAGAGGTAAGCCACGAGGATGTCCTCAAACAGATAGATAGGTTGAAAAGCGACAAATCACCAGGCCCGGACGGAATCCACCCATGAGTACTAAAAGAACTAAGAAACAAGATAGCAAAAACACTCTGACAAATTTGTAATCTATCCTTGAAAACTGGGGAGATCCCGGAGGACTGGAAAATTGCAAACATCTGATCCAGCGGAGGCAACTTCTTATGTTGTTCTTAAGATCTTCCTTTGCCGAAACCGTGCTGGCTGGTCCTCATCAGACCGTGTCCGTCAAGGTGATCAATGATGCGGTCCTTTGTCAGCGCCTCTACCATCTTTCCCAGTACCGAGGTCAGACTCGCTGGTCTATAGTTTCCCGGATCTCTCCTCGAACCTTTTTTGAAGATCGGCATAACATTTGCCACCTTCCAGTCTTCCGGAATCTTTCCCGATTTGATCGATGTATGGAGTTGGAGTGTGTTATGCATGGAGGGTTCTGACTTGTTGCTTGTGATGCAGTAAGATTTAAACCCCTGATGCAGCGAGGCGAAATGGAGATTTCCCCATCGGGTCAACTGGCTGCGGTGTCTGGGTGTATGAGCACTGATTGCGGGTGCCCTGTTGAGAGCCTGCATTCTATTGGCAGCTCAGTGTTTTGCTTTTTTCTGCCTATGAAGCAATGTTAGCGACTGTTGTGCTGAGGTGCTAATTTATCCATATGATCACTTTTTGAATTTTTCCTGGTGTGCTGATTTACATGGTGGTCTCTAAGGGTTGCTAGGATGCCTATTTTTCATCATTGTTTATATTTCACACGTGTGCAAGTGGTTATTTATGTGAAATGGAGTTTTTTGCCATATGAAGCAGAACTAAGGCTTTTTCTCCATTTGCAAATGAGTGAATG
Organism: Geotrypetes seraphini; assembly: GCF_902459505.1. Classification (NCBI taxonomy): domain Eukaryota; kingdom Metazoa; phylum Chordata; class Amphibia; order Gymnophiona; family Dermophiidae; genus Geotrypetes; species Geotrypetes seraphini. Next base: position 141,831,029 of record NC_047089.1, on the reverse strand, counting down.
AAGCGTGTGTATGTGTTGGTGAGGCCTTGCAGTGTCTTTGAGTCCTCTGTTCCATATAGGGTATTGATTATTTGGTGGTTTTACATGCCCTTTTCCTGAGGTGATTGAGTAATTGAAATTACCCATTATTATAGTGTTGCCCATTTCTCCATCTGTGTGCTCATTTTGTCCTGGGGGACAGTATTATAGCCCAACCTTTATGTTCCTTCCCTTCAGACATGGAATTTCTATCCATAAGGATTTCATACTGCTATCTATGTCATGCAGAATGTTTATTTTATTTGATTCAATTCTCTCTTTAACATATAGCGCAACCCCCCCCTCCAATTTGATCTACTCTATCCTTGCGATATAATTTGTCCTCTTCCACCAGGTCTCTGGGATGCCTATTATATCTATCTCATTATTTAGTGCTATATACTCTAACTCTCCTATTTTATTTTTTAGGCTTCTAGCATTTGCATACAGACACTTCAAATTGTGTTTTTTCCTTGCAACTACAGGCTGCTGAGAAGAAAGGAAAAATGTGAGTCGTTTACTCTGCCCTCCTCTTAAATCCTCCTGGCTTTTTTTCATCATTATTGGAACCTCTCTACCGGGACTCCCTAAATATCCTGTTTCAATAGTATCCTCCAAGGAAACCTCACTCCAAACTATCCGCTCCTGGGCAACTGTTGGCTTTCCCCCACATCTCAGTTTAAAAGCTGCTCTATTATGGCAAACCTCCACGAAACTCATATGCATGCAAAGTTGTCTGAATTTCGATTGCCATTTTAAAACCAAACAATCTTTCAGCACCACAGCGACCCACCAGATTTTAACGACGATTTTAGTGCATCTGGGCCAGAGACTCTAAATGCTACCCTATTGCCTAAACTGGGTTTGCTGAACTAAAAAGTACTGAACTAAAAAGTAAAAGAGATAGACAATGAAATAACCTCCTGAAGCCCAAGTTTTTCATTTCCCAAGTTTGAATGCAGTGGGTAAGATATTTCAATGGCATTTTTCTTCACCTTAGCAGATCCTCACTCAGCACCTCTTCGGGACTTTTTCTTTTCATTTTCTTTTTCTGTTAATCTTTGTATTGTCTTTCAGTATATATTCTCTTGTATATAAAATAAGCAGTGAAGTATAAATAATAAGAATAAGAATAAAAATTGTTGAAAAGGCTGATGATCATGACTTAATAACATTTGATTCTGTGACATTATGAATTGATGAGCTATAGTTTTTTGATTACGTATAAGATTATGCAGCATACAAACATGATTTACTGGTAATCATTAATATTTTTTCATTTAGATTGTATGTACCTTGAAGGAATTCAATGAATACAGACAATACCTGACCAGTATTAAATTAGACTTTGAAAGAAGCTATATGAAAGAACAGGTAGGTAACTAATTTAAATTCTCTCTTACTGAACAAAGTGTTAGATTGGTAATCATTTCTAAGGATTTATTCTGTGTAGTGTTTTTCAAGGGTAGGTTGCTTCCTTTGGTGTATGAATGACAAATACAGTATATTAACTATATGTGTCTATTAACTTGGTAGGGTGGGGGCATTTTTCAAGAATTCTAACTACTTAAAGGATAAGGTGCTAGACTTGCTCCTTGGAAAAACCAATGTTAATTAAATAAATATGATTGCTTTTATTTACCTGCTCAAATTTTGGGTGGTTCTGAGAATAAAGTTAAATTGGAGGGAAGAAAAAGTGGTTAGCAGTGATTTTAAGTGTAGTTGATTAGTTTGACTGGTCAAATCTAGATGCAGGGATAGTTAAATCTAACCAGCTATTCCTGTACATAGAGCCAATGATGTATTCCGTTCCAGCTCTGATTTAAGAAAGAGGATTGTGGCCTTGGTTGGGAATCCTTCCTGTCAACAGTCAAATTTGATCTATAAGAATCTCCTCCACAGGTCTTAATATCTCCCCCTTCTTGTACAATTCCACTCTATTCCTGGACAAGACTGCTTGTAGGAAAACTCATTTACATAATTTACATAATTTTTAAGACCCTCCCCTCTTACCTCAGGACTTTCCACAGGAGATCAGTTGCTTTAATACATGTGAAACAGTAGAAGCTAATCTTTTCTGCTCAGAGCAGTGTTCCTCTCAGTATGCCAAACAGAGATTAGGCGGTTCATGATACCAGCAATCAACGAGCTGCCATCCAGCTTTGACATCTTAGAAACAGGTCTGATGTCAGGCCTCTTGCTGCTCCTCTGCAGATTGGGGGAGGGGGCTCTTGGTTTTCCTGGCAGAATGGAGGACCATCCCTCCAAGTGCTGGGTCAGCCCCTGACAGAGCTCTTTCTGGACTCCCTAGTAGGGAGACCAGAAAAGATGACCGGTGGGGAGGCAACAGTTTAAAGGTTGCTCTGCATTGCGGCGATCGGCCCATTTTGAAGCACGACGCCAGCTTGGGTAGATACTTGATATACTTTATTGTGCCAAAGAAAGGCTCCAAAGATTGAAGACTGGTCCTGGATCTCAAAATTCCCTGCTTAAGGATGGAAACGGTGCGCTTGGTGAGTGCCTCGGTTCTTAATGTCTCTGGACCTGATGGAGGCATATCTCCATATTCACATTTTTTCCGGAACACAGGAGATACCTGAAGTTCCATGTTCTTCAGTGGCATTACCAGGCCCAGGACCTTCACCAAGGTAGTGATAGCAGCCCTCCTGTGGACATTCATTCTGGTTCACCCGTATCTGGATGATTGGATAATCCAGGCTCTGATGGAGTATCGAGAGGCTTCTGGCGGTTTGCAAAGTCATCCCAATTGCTTCAGCACCTAGGTTGGGTGATCAACTTCTGTAAGAGCCACCTAGAGCCAACACAAGACTTGGAATACCAGGGAGTTCGCTTTGCCATGGGTCGGAACAAGGTGTTCCTGCCTGTTTCCTGCCAGGAGCACCTTCGCCATTTCATCTGGAAACTAGTCCCGACTGCCTGATAGATACCTTTAGGTCCTGTGGTCTATGGTAGCGATGATCAATGTGGTTCCTTGGGCTCATCTGTGCTCGCTGCAGGATGCGCTTATTAACCATTGGAGTCTACTGCAAGACCCGTTGCATGCCTGGCTTCCCTGGATGGTAGTGGATTGGAACAGTCTAGCCTGGTGGTTGCATCTCTTCCCCTCTAGATCTCCAGTTGGGTGGTCCTGACGATGGATACCAACCTCTTCAGCTGGGGTGTTCTTTGCCTGACAGTCTGGTTCAGGGCCAGTGGTCCCCCTCTGAGAAGATGTAGTCAGTCAATTGCCTGGAACTTCGGGCGATTCATCTGGCTCTCCTCCACTTCAAGCGTTTTCTCTGGAATCAGGCCATGTGTGTCTGCTCGGACTACAGCACGGTAGTGGTGTATATCAGTCACCAAGGGGGCATCAGGAGTTCTTCTCTGTGCATGAAGGCCTGGCTTTTCTTTTGGTTAGCAGAAAACCACTTTGTTGTGATTTCCGCTGCACGTGTGGCAAGGGTAGACAACATCCAGGCAGATTATCTCAGCCATCAGCCTCTAGATCCTGGAGAATGGTCTCTGTCTCAGAGACCGTTTGACTGCATAGTGGACCGGTGGGGGGGGGGGGGGGTCATCCGATGTTCGACCTCATGGTGTCGGTGGTCAGCAAGAAAGTGGATTGGTTCTTCAGCTGCCATGGTGATCCAGGCAGCGAACACTTAGATGCACTGTTACAGCCTTGGCTTCTAGAGGGCCGTCTTTATGTCTTCCCTCCGTGGTCCTGATAGGCCATCTGTTGAGACAGATCGTGGCGCATAGAGTTCGGGTGATTCTTGTGGCGCCTGACTGGCCAAGGCATCCATGTTACGCCAACCTGGTTCATCTGCAATTGGACCAGGGGCTCAGACTTCCTTGTCTTCTCACACAGGGCCCGATTGTGCTGCAGGATCTGGGCCGCGTTGTTCTTAGGGCCTTGTTATTGAATGTGCAGCCTTAGTCCGCAGAGGTTATTCTTTGGGCATGATTGCTACTCTCCTGCACAGCAAAAAGAAGTTAACAGTGGTGGCCTGTGCAAAAACTTGGAGCTGTTATCAAACTTGATATGTCTAGAAGCAGGAGGATCCATCTGTGGCATCGGTACCTCTGATACTGGAATTCCTTCAGGACAGGCTGGAAAAGGGAACCTATAATCTGTTTAATGATTAGAGATGCATAACCCACTTGTCCAGGAATAGAGCGTGGATTTACAAGAAAAAAAGATAACTTTAGGTAAGAATCTAATCTTTCCTTATACCCTGCAGAGCCCCAAATTTAACAGGAATTCAAAGAGACAGTTTAGTAATGATCCAAACCTGTTACATATGAACATACAAAAATGACACAAACCATTGCAAAATTAGTTAAGATCATCCTATAATGTGAGAGGTTCTCCAATAAGATAGTTTAGTTGAGATAATTTTATATAACTGTTGGCGTGGCCTGACTGCCGCGGAGTCTACACGCATGGCATAGCTGTTCCTCTGCTCCCACACCCAGAACAAGCTTAAATTGTGCTTTTTTCGCAAAAACGTTGCGTTTTTCAGCAAGATCTTACAGCCTGAGTCCCTCATGTCGCCACCGAAACCGGCGAAAAACGAAACCGCTCCACCCGCGCCGCTCGGAGGAAAGAGGCTGAAACCCGATCCGAGCACGCCGGAGAAAATGGCGCCGAAAAACGACGAGCCCTCACTTGACCTGCTCCTGAAAGAAATAAGATCAATCCGGGGCATGATACAGGAGCAGGTTGAAGAAACTAAGCTCTTAAGGGGGGAAATAGAGGCAATCAACTCCCAATTTGTTGATGCCCGTCACCGTTTGGATGCCTTGGAGGAAAAAACGTCTGCCATACCCTCCCTTCAAGAAACTGTAACTAAACATGACAAACTGATTACTACTTTACAAAGAGACTATGAAGATCTTTCTAATCGCAGCAGAAGATCCAACTTAAGAATTATTGGGCTACCTGAATCATCGGAGGGCTCTGATATGGCTGCCTTTCTTTCTGCTTTCCTGCCTGCTACCCTGGGTCTTGCCTTCTCACCTCCGCTGGAAATAGAGCGTGCTCACCGCGTGCCATCTCACCTCTCTGCACATGCATCTTCTCCCAGGCCTATTGTGGCTAAACTCCTCAGATTTCAGCACACATTACAGATCCTCACAGCAGCAAAATCTAAACCTCAGCTGCTACATCAAGGCAGGAAGTTTTTCATTGTTCCAGATCTGGCTAAAACCACAGCCTTGAAGAGAAAGGCTTTTCTCTCTCACCGGCAGGAGCTCAAAGACATTGGAGCCAAATACGGTCTTATGTACCCTGCCAGGATGAAAGTTACGTACAATAACCGCACTACTTCTTACACTGATCCTGAGGAGCTGGCTGCATTCCTGGACTCTCTGAAAATGCGCTGACATGCTGAGCTACTGATGTTTTTGCTTGCCTCTGGTTCCTGCTGTTAATATTTTCTGCTGTTATAGTTTGCTAGTACATGACTGTACAATTTATTGTTTTGTGTGAATAAGCACACCACTCTCATGTTTCTCAAATTGAGTGGGTGTGGAGTAGTGTTAGCTGTTCCGTATGTGTTACTTCTCCATGCTCACAGGAGCACCCTTAAACTGTTTTATTCCATGCATGATAGTTTGGTCTTTCTTTTTTCTGACCTTGTATTATGCTGTCACTGCTAGTCTATTTGCTCTTTCTCTTATGCTTTCTTTATTTCTACTTTCTGGCAGAAGTGTCTGCTTGATATTCTGGTTGTGTCATTTGCTTTTTTCTCATAAAGGTGATATCTACTACGTCCTACCACCGCATATAATAGATTATGGCTGACTTACATATCCTTTCTTTTAATGTGAATGGTTTGAACCATCCTATTAAAAGGAAAAAGATAGCCAACTATGTGTCTAATAAACATCCTGATGTGATTTATTTACAGGAGACCCACCTCCCGCCCGCTGCCTCCTTGAAATTTAAGTTGAAGGGATATTCCACTCATTTATATTCCCCTGCAACTCAGAGGAAGAAAAATGGGATATCAATACTTCTCAGTGACAAGCTATCCCCTGTTGTCCACTCTGTTAAAACAGATTCTGACGGTAGGTGGTGTCTGGTGCATGCTGCGTTGCACTCTGTAGATTTTGTGTTCCTTAACATTTACGCTCCTGTCTTGGACCACCCAGACTTTTTCAAAGACCTTCAGCTGGCGTTAGTTGAACACGATTCTTGTTCTCTTATATTGGGCGGGGATTTCAATCAAATTCAAGATATTTACATAGACAGATCATCCTCTTGCAGACCCTCTAAATCCAGATCTTTTGCAGCTCTGCATGCTTTAAAAGAAGCCTTCTCCCTTGTAGATCCATGGCGCTTACTGCATCCAAAAGGTAGAGAATATTCCCACTTTTCACCGCCACACAACACCTACTCGAGGATTGATTTCTTTCTTCTTTCCTCTTCTCTCATTCAGGATGTGACAAACACTATCATACACCCAATATCTCTTACAGACCATGCGGCTATTTCTTTACATTTATCTGTTTCTGCTCCGCACAAAGAATCTCCCTCTTGGCGACTTAACAATGCCCTACTCTTAGATGAGATAATAGTGGACAAAATCAAATCCTTTACTACGGAATTCTTCGAACTCAATACTAAAGATCCAGAAATCTGTCCTTCTATCGTTTGGGAAGCCTACAAAGCTTCTCTCAGAGGTGAATTGATTAAGCTTGCTTCCTGGAAAAAGAAACAATCCATGCAAAAAGAAAAAGAATTGGAAATTTCTATCAAAATCCTAGAATTACAACATATGTCTACCCATTTACATGATCCATCCTTATTCCAACGTATTCAAAACCTTAAATATGAATATAATACCTTGGTCTCCTGCACGGCCCGACGAGATATCTTTATTTCAACTTCTGGTCACTATATGGGAGATAATCTTATGGGTCGCCCTTTAGCTAGATATCTCAAAACCAAATCAAAACGTTTACACATCTCAGCTATTCAAGACCCATTAGGACAATTAGTCAAAACCAGATCTTTGATTTCCTCCCAATTTGAAAAATTTTATACTGCCCTATATCAATCTGAGTTTTCGGCCCCTGATTCGGACATAGATTCTTTTCTTGCCTCTTTAGCTCATCCGACCATATCGGAATCTATTAAAGCAAAGCTAGATGCTCCTATAACTACATATGAGATTGAGACTGCTATATCCTCCTTACCCACTGGGAAAGCCCCTGGACCAGATGGGTTTACTGGTGAGTTTTTTAAAAGTTTCCGAGCTCTCTTGGCGCCTCAACTTCTAACATATTACGATTTCCTCCACTCCACTCCGGACAAACAATTTAACTTCACTGAGGCCACCATTGTAGTTATTCCCAAGTCAGATAGGGATGCTACTTTGGTTAAAAACTTTCGTCCTATCTCTCTCTTCAATTTGGATTACAAAATCATGGCGAAACTACTAGCATTAAGACTTACCACAGTGATCCCATCCCTCGTACATAAAATCAAACAGGATTCATCAAACAAAGATACATAGGAGATAATTTACGCTTATTTCATCATATCAATGCTCACGCCAAAACAATGTCGGAGCCTGTGATTGGTCTGGCTATTGATGCTGAAAAGGCCTTTGACCGAGTGGAGTGGCCTTTCTTATTCCGAGTACTGAAATGGTACAACTTTGGTTCCTTTTTCACAGATTGGATAGAAACATTATATCGACAACCCACGGCCCGTATCCTGATTAATAACTCTCTCTCTAACAGATTTTCCCTTCACAGAGGTACCCGTCAAGGCTGTCCCCTTTCACCATTATTATTTGATTTAGCATTGGAACCTCTACTATCAGTTATCCGACAGTGTTCCTTAATAAAAGGTATTCCCTCATCAATCGAGACATTAAATTAGCAGCTTACGCCGATGACGTTCTTCTCTTTCTCAGAGATCCTCTTGTCTCTCTACCCCATCTCATCCGCATTGTTTCCCAATACTCTCATCTCTCTGGATACTCTGTCAATTGGGAGAAGTCAGAGATTTTTCCTCTCAATGACCATATTTCCTCCTCAGATCTGGCTCATTTCTCTTTTCCATGGTCACAAGGAGCTGTGAAATATTTGGGAGTCCTAATCCATAAAGATCCAGTTCATGCTCAGGATCTTAACATATCCAAAATCAAAAATTTAGTTTTAAATACTACAACGCGCTGGTCCCCGCTTTATCTGTCCTGGTGGGGTAGAATAGCCTCCATTAAAATGACTCTGGCCCCACAAATTAATTACACTCTTTCTATGCCGAAAAACATTCTTTCATTGGCTTAATATGAAAATCTCTGAATTTATTTGGAACAAGAAAAAACCTCGTATTGCTCTCGCCAAGTTGAAGGCCTCTAAGATTAATGGCGGCCTAAATTTACCAGATTTTTATTATTATTATATTGCATCCAGTGTTCCCTCTAAGCGGGCGGGTGTTGTGAGCAAACTTTTTTCACTGTGAGCTAAAAATATCGGGCGCCAGCAAGTTATGAGCCAAATAAATATGTTGCTTTCTACACAGAACTTCCTTACGTTTGTATGGAAATCTATTCCCCTTTCAACTTTAGAGAGTGCCCTCTCGTTCTCCCTGCCTTAGCTACTAAGTCTATTCCCTTCAGTAACCTTGAATGTTTCTATCATGTCCCCTCTCAATCTCCTCTGCTCAAGGGAGAAGAGGCCCAGTTTCTCTAATCTTTCGCTGTACGGCAACTCCTCCAGCCCCTTAACCATTTTAGTTGCTCTTCTCTGGATCCTTTCGAGTAGTACCGTGTCCTTCTTAAAGTACCAGTGCTGGACGCAGTACTCCAGGTGAGGGCGTACCATGGCCCGGTACAGCAGCATGATAACCTTCTCTGTCTCTTCAGTCCAGCATCTGCCCCTTCCATTCACTGTCTGTCTTTCCCTGCCATCTCTCCTCCTGCCCCCCCCCCCACCCCCAATTTGGTCTAGCATCCATCATCTTCCTTCTGTTCCCCTCATGGTCTGGCATCTCTATCCTTCCCTCCCCCCTGTGGTTTTTAGCATATCTCTCTTCTCATTTCCTCCACTCAGATCTGATCATTCTCTGCTCTCTCTTCCCTTTTCTTCTCTGGTCTTCCTTCTCTATTTTCTGCCTCCATCTAAATTAAATTCTTTCTTACTATTTAGTCCCGTTTCCCTCTTTTCACTGTGTCTACACACAGCTTGTCACCCCTTTCCCTCACCCCTCCATTATCTTACTATTTTCTTCCCCCTTTATTTATCTCCTCCTTCCATCCAGTATGTGTTCTTTCCCCACTTCCATTCAGCATCTGCTCTCCCTTCTCAACTGACATCCATCTGCCTTCTGCTCTCTCTCCCTTCTTCTCACTTCCATCATCTGTCCCCTTCTCTCTCTCTCTCATCTCCTCCATTCCATCATCTGCCCCTTCTCTCTCTCTCTCCCCCCCCCCAACTTCCATCATCTGCCCCCCTTCCCCTCACCTTTGTGGGTCACTTTCTTTCCCCTGAGGGTGGCTCATGTCACAGGGGAAGCTTTGGCCGAGCAGAACCGCTTGATTGACAGTGGAACTTACTTGATTGATGTCGATGCTGGGGCCCGTTGCCGTTTGAAGGAAAAAAAAAAAGGTGGAAAAAAGGAACCTGTAAAGGCGAGAGGAAGGGAAACCTCCAGGACAGCTGCTTTTTGCCCTCCTTCAGCGGCCCAAGAGTTCAGACCAGCAGCGGCAGCTCTGTATGCTTTTAACTTCGGCACAGAGCTGCCCCTAATCAATAGTTTAGCGCGGTTTCATGAGGCAGCCTCGGGGCCTTTGATAGCCGGCCCGCTTCGATGATGCGATGTGGGCCGGCCTAGCAAAGGCCCCGAGGCTGCCTTATGAAACCGCGCTAAACTATTGATTAGGGGAAGCTCTGTGCCGAAGTTAAAAGCATACACAGCTACCGCTGCTGGTCTGGAGGTGCGGAGACAAGGCAGGAGGCAAACGCGGTGGAAGGCAGGAGTCCCGGCGAAGGCAGGAGTCCCGGCACAGCGACTGCAACAGGAAGTTGCAAGTCAGCTGACGCCGGCCTTTCGTTGCGGCGGGGACCGAATCCTTCGCGGACCGGCAAGATTTTGTTTGCGGACCGGCGGTTGAAGAACTGTGCTCTACACTGTGTGCGCTGTGACGAGAAACTTGTGCGCTGCGAGGTAATATTTTGTGCGCCAGCACACCCCAGCGCAGCTTAGCGGGAACACTGATTGCATCACTAGCCAAATATGGAGTTCAATGGATAGTTGATTCGAACCCTCAGGATCAGCCAGCATGGTTTGAAATGGAACGCTTTTTATGTGCACCACTGCACGTCTCCTGCTTCCTTACAGTGTCAGTACCTAGACACTTGAGAAAGTATTCTTTGTTGAGTGCAACGCAGCATGCTTTACACCTCTTAGATGCAGCAGCTGAGATTCATGCTGATGAAGGCCCACTCATGTCCCTTTGGAATAACTCTAAAATTCAAATCAGCGGAAGATCCCTCTCATGGAAGAGATGGCAGCGGGCGGGTGTGTGGTTTGTTCATCAATTGGTCTCCTCCATTTCTTTTGTCCCCTTTGATATTTTCCGTTCCACATACTCACTTCCATCCTCTGTACGTTCACAATGGCTTATGCTTACTGGAATATTAGCTAATATACATACACGCCCTGACTTTATGACCTCTATTCATACTGTTCGTCACTGGTCTACTCTGGCTTTACTGAAAGGTAAGGCGATATCTCTTTTTTTATGGTATACTAAGAGATCACTTCTTCACCTTTTCATCTCAATCTATGAGCCATTGGGACTCTATCTTGAAAACCACGCTTTCTGAAATAGATTGGGAACTTTTCTGGTCTTCCACAAATCGTCCTCTTTTATCATCCAGAGTTTCGCAATCAATGTACTTTATTATGTGGAATGCAGTATGGACCCATTTCGTATGTGGAAAGCGAATCTACAACAAGACTCTACCTGCTGGAACTGTTTGAAAGAACCTGGAACTCTTGATCACATGCTTTTCCACTGCATATGGTTCATTCCTTTTGGCTTCGTATTTGGGACACCCATAAAATCTATTACTAAATGTTCAGAAGTGATCTCCATGGACATTATAATTCTTCGTTCTCAACACCCTTGTTTTGCACAATCAAACTGCCCACCTAAACTCATTGACACCATGTTTGTGACAGCTCTTATGCATATTTTGAAAAACTGGAAATCATCCTCACTACTGGACTACACCTTCTGGTGGAACTCTCTAAGCATGTACCACAAATTTGAATCTTATGCATATGAGAAGAAATTGATTTCTCGATTCTCCACAAACTTGGCACAAAATAAATCACCTTGGTCATTCTTAGATTCATATGTTCATTCTGCTCTGTAGACACTAGAGGTCTGCATGGGAACGGGGACTGCGGGGATCCCGCGGGTTCCCCCCCTGGCCCACGGGACTCCCACGGGGACGCCCCCTGGCCCACGGGACTCCCACGGGGATGCCCCCCTGACCCACGGGACTCCCACGGGGATGAAAACAGCCTACCTAAATTCTGGCGATGCAGGCATGCAGCTTACAAGTCTGGCTTCGCGGTGGGAAATAGCCATGCTGAGCAGTGAGCTCAGCACATACACAGATGAAAGCCTTGCTTGCTGATTGGTCCGGCGGCCCCGCCCCGCCGTGCCGCCGGACCAATCAGCAAGCAAGGCTTTCATCTGTGTACATGCTGAGCTCACTGCTCAGCATGGCTATTTCCCGACGCGGGCATTAGACTGTTTTTTGTCATTTCGGGTGGGGGATGGTAGCGGCAGCAGCAGCCTGAAAAAGAAATCATCCTGGCCGGGTTGGGTGTCATGTTCCGGAGCTTCTACAGCCTTCTTATCTCCCTCTCCCTTCTACCTGCTTCCTGCCACAACCCCTGCTCTGCGGCTCTCTTCGGCAACTCAGCAGCAGCGATCGACACAAGCTTCTGACGTCGGGGCCTACCCTCTGCGAGTCCCGCTTGTTTCAACTTCCTTTTTCCACAAAGGCGGGACTCGTAGAGGGAAGGCCTCGATGTCGGCAGCTTGTCTTGATCACCGCTGCTGACGAGTTGCTTAAGAGAGCCGCGGAGCAGGGGGGGTGTTGTCAGGTGCAGGTAGAAGGGAGAGGGCCAGATGCAGGACTCGTGGGTGAGGGAGGAGAAGAGAGAGGGGAGGGAAACAAAAGGAAATATTTCATACTGGGCTGGGCCGGAGTGGAGAGAGGGTGGAAAGATTCTGGCTACAGGGTGCAGTAACAAAGGAAAAGGGGGGAAAGCTGAAAATGGAGATAGTGACACAAAGAAGAGAAAGGGTAAGTAGGACCTACTGAATAAGGATAGAGATATAGAGGGGACATGAAGAGGAGGTGAAATAGAGACATAGAAGTAATGCTGAAAAAGTGTGTGTGTGTGGGGGGGAGATAAAGACATTGAAAGGGCAAATGGTGAATATGGGGTAAAGACAAGGACAGAGACAAATGAAGATTCTGAAAAAGTGGTGAGATAGGGATATAGGTGAGATGGACACAAAGAAGGGTGATGCTGGAAAATAGGTGGAATGGTAATTCTGACAGACACAGAAGGGAAATGCTGGATCAAGGAGAGATGGGACTCAGGCTGGATGAAATGAGGAGAAATGCCTTGTTGGCCCGGAACTTCCTCTCCTACGTCAGAATTGACGTCAGGGAGCGGAATGCTGGTCAGCGCGACGCTTCTGCAGGGAAAGCTTGGGACAGCGGTGGCTTAGGGGCTATTCCCCGATGGCGGTGGCAGCAAACCGAGTGGCTTGGGGGAGGGCATGGAGAAAGAAAGAAAGGGGGCAGACAGAGAGACAGAAAGAAGGGGGAACAGGGAGACAGAAAGAAAAAGTTGGGGGAGAGAATGAGGTCTGGAGGAGAGGAAACATACAGGAGGCTGAAAGAAAGGAAGAAAGATTGGATGCACAGTCAGAAGAAGAAAGTGCAACCAGAGACTCATGAAATCACCAAACAGCAAAGATAGGAAAAATGATTTTATTTTCAATTTAGTGATCAAAATGTGTCTGTTTTGAGAATTTATATCTGCTGTCTATATTTTGCACTATGGCTCCCTTTTACTAAACCGCAATATTGTTTTTTAGCGCAGGGAGCCTATGAGCATTGAGAGCAGCGCGAGGCATTCAGTGTAACTCCCTGTGCTAAAACCTACTATTGTGGTTTAGTAAAAAGGGAGGGGGTGTATTTGTCTATTTTTGTATTTTGTTACCGAGGTGACATTGCATAGAGTCATCTGCCTTGGGAAATGTATATGGCAGATATCTTTGTTTTGTGTTCAAAAGAAAAGGAAATGCATTTCTGGTTTTATTTCTACAGTGTTGAAGTACTTGTTGGCCCTTGCTGTGACTGGTGGGGATCCCCAAGCACCGCCAGCAGAGGACCTCCTCTAGAGATGGTCAGAACTCCCCTCCACCAAGCGCAGCAGTCGCTGGCAGCATCCATGAGCCACTGAGGTGCCAGCATCTGTGACTCAGGGACGCTACTGCTGCCTGCCAAGCTTGGCAAAAGGGACCCCAGGCGAACTGCAAAGGAAGTCCTCAGCTGACAGTTTGTGGGTTCTCATCAGCTGAGTATTTATATTTTATATTTACATTAGAGGTTCTGGTAGAAACCCATTTACAAAGTATGTATTCTTCCCAATTAATATTTCCAGAGCCTTTAATTTAGTAGCATAATTAAATAAAATAACTATTTCTGAAGTTTATAGGGAAGGATGGTGACGGAGGGGATTCCTCGCGGGGACGGGTGGGGACGGAGGAGATTCCTCGCGGGGACGGGTGGGGACGGAGGGGATTCCTCGCGGGGACGGGTGGGGACAGTGGGATTCCTCACGGGGACGGGTGGGGACGGGTGGGATTTTGGCGGGGACGGGTGGGATTTCTGTCCCCGCGCAACTCTCTAGTAGACACTTCTGCCTCTCTCTCTCTCTCTCTCTCTATTTCTCTTTCTCTCTCTCTTCCTTTATCTTTCTCTCTCTTTCTCTCATTCTTCCTGCTTCTCTGTCTTTTTCTGTTTCTTTCATTAGCAGTTCCAGATACTCTGGATCCTTTTCACTAATCTAGTTCTATTCAAACGATTGTAGATACGGATCTTTGATACATGATTTTTATTCTGATTCTATGTGTTTGAACTGCTTTCTGTTTATATTTCTTATAATATTCAATAAAATTATTGAACTAAAAAAAATTTTTTATATAACTGTTTCTATGCATATTTGGCTGCCTACATATATAAATGTCCTCTTAATTCTAATGATATAAAAGTACAGACCATTAGGAAAAAGAAGGTATTTATGCCCTTGTATAAGACTATGGTGAGGCCTTATTTAGAGTATTGTGTACAATTCTGGAGACTGCACCTTCCAAAAGATATAAACAGGATGGATTTGTTCTAGAGCAGGGGAGTTAAAGTCCCTCCTCGAGGGCCACAATCCAGTCGGGTTTTCAGGATTTCCCCAATGAATATGCTTGAGTTCTATTAGCATACAATGAAAGCAGTGCATGCAAATAGATCTCATGCATATTCATTGGGGAAATCCTGAAAACCTGACTGGATTGTGGCCCTCGAGGAGGGACTTTGACACTCCTGGTCTAGAGGAAGGCTACTAAAATGGTTGGTAGTCTTTGTCATAAGGCGTATGGAGACAGACTTAAAGATCTCAATATGTATACTTTGGAGGACAGGTGTGAGAGGGTAGATATGATAGAGATGTTTAAATTCAAAATTTGTATAAGAATGTTGTTAGCCAAGTGGTGGGGATACCACCTGAAAAACTATTTATATTCAGTGGAGAAAAAGCCTCAACTATCAATAAAATACAGCAGGAGAGAACGGGAACTTCCCTGACGCAGCCACGGGTCGGTGAAGCAGTGGATGTTAACAGCTAGTTCCTTATTTAAATACCTACATAGCATAAATGCGAATGAGGTGAGTCTCATTTGAAAGGAAGCTCTGGAAGGAAAGGGCATAGGATGAAGTTAAGAGGTGATAGACTCGGGAGTGTAATCTAAGGAAATACTTTTTTTACAGAAAGGGTGGTAGATGCATGAAATAGTTTCCCAGTAGAGGTGGTGGTTACAAAGAGTGTCTGAATTCAAGAAAGTTTGGGACAGGCTTTCTTGAATTCAGCATCTACTGTTTCCTCTTAGAGAACATAAAGAACATAAGAACTGCCATCTCTGAATCAGACCTTTGGTCCATCAAGTTCGGCGATTCGCACACGCGGAGGCCCTGCCAGGTGTACACCTGGTGTAAGTTTAGTCACCCATATCCCTCTATGCCTCTCGTAAGGAGATGTGCATCTAGTTTGCTTTTAAATCCTAGAATGGTGGATTCCACAATAACCTCCTCTGGGAGAGCATTCCAGGTGTCCACCACTTGTTGCGTGAAGCAGAACTTCCTGATATTTGTCCTAAACTTGTCCCCCCTTAGCTTCAGTCCATGTCCTCTTGTCCGTGTCACATTGGACGTTGTAAATAATTTTTTTTCCTGCTCTATTTTGTCGATTCCTTTCAGTATTTTGAAAGTCTCGATCATATCCCCTCATAGTCTCCTTTTCTCAAGGGAGAACAATCCCAGTCTCTTAAGTCGTTCCTCGTATTCCAAGTTCTCCATACCTTTTATTAGCTTCGTTGCTCTTCTCTGCACCCTCTCCAGCAGTTTTATATCCTTTAGGTTGGGAGACCAATGTTGGACACAGTATTCCAAGTGTGGTCTGACCATTGCTCTATAAAGCGGCATTATAACTTTCTCCGATCTACTCGTGATTCTTTTCTTTATCGTGCCTAACATTCTATTTGCTTTCTTTGCCGCTGCCGCGCATTGTGCCAGTGGTTTCAGGGTCCTATCTATCAGTACACCCAGGTCCTTTTCTTGTTCGCTCTTACCCAGAGTTGCACCTGACATTCTATACTTGTGTTCTTTGTTCTTTCTGCCTAAATGCATTACTTTGCACTTTTCCACATTAAACTTCATCTGCCATTTCTCCGTCCATTTCTCTAACTGACACAAGTCACTCTGGAGTTCCTCGCTATCCTTCTGCCTGGCATAGCTTTGTATCGTCTGCAAACTTGATGATCTCACTGGATGTTCCTTCTTCTAGGTCATTGATAAAAATATTCAATAAGATGGGCCCAAGTACCGAGCCCTGGAGCACACCACTAGTCACTTTCTCCCAGTCTGAGAACTTCCCATTTATGCCCACTCTCTGCTTTTTGTTCTCAAGCCATTTGCCTATCCATCTTAGTATATCTCCCTCTATTCCATGGCTTTGTAGTTTCCTGAGAAGTCTTATGTGGAACCTTGTTGAACGCTTTCTGGAAGTCCAAGTATATTATGTCCACCGGTTCTCCACTATCAATTTGTTTGTTCACGGTCTCAAAAAAATTGAAATAAATTAGTCAAACATGATTTCTCTTTCCTGAAGCCATGTTGACTGCCTCTCATCAGGTCGTGTGTATCCAAGTGCCGGACTATGCTATCTTTAATCAGTGCTTCAACCATCTTTCCAGGGACCGACGTAAGACTCACAGGTCTGTAGTTTCCCGGTTCTCCTCTTGATCCTTTTTTGAAAATTGGCGTGATGTTAGCAATCTTCCAATCGTCCGATATCTGTCCAGTTCTAATTGACAGGTTGGCAAGTTTTTGCAATAGCTCTCTGATTTCAACCTTCAGTTCTTTTAAGACTCTCGGGTGAATTCCATCAGGTCCAGGGGATTTGTCGCTTTTAAGATTGTCAATCTGGGTCGAGACAAGGCGGTTTTGATATCGGTCGATGCCGAGAAGGCATTTGATCGGGTTCTTTGGGGGTTTTTATGGGACGTGATGGACCGGATGGGACTGGGGGCACGTTTGGAGATTGGGTTCGGGCTCTGTATGTTGATCCGAGGGTTTGTTTGCGGATTAATCAATCGTACACTGATTTATTTTCCATCTTCAGGGGAACTCGGCAGGGATACGCACTCTCTCCATTATTGTTTGCGGTGTCACTTGAACCCTTTGCTTTGGCCATTAGACATCATATATCGCTGGTTGGGATTGTCAGTGGAGGGGTAGAGCACCGAATAGCGATGTTTGCGGATGATATTCTCTTATATGTGGGACGACCTGAGCTTTCTATACCCCATCTCTTACAGATATTTGACACTTATGGGAAGGTTTCTGGGTTTAAAATAAATCTAGGAAAAACAGAAATCTTGAACCTGACACTGACACGGAGGGAGGTGGATAGACTACAGGACACTTTCCCCTTTAGATGGGCTGAACATGGGATCAAATATCTGGGAATCTATATTCCTTCGGATCTTAAGAGAATTTATGAGAAAAACTATTTGCCTATTTATCGCCGTATACGAGCTGACTTACAGCGTTGGCATGGACTGTGGTTGTCATGGTGGGGCAAGATAGTGATCATTAAAATGAATGTACTTCCTAGGTTGCTATTCCTTTTTCAGACATTGCCTATACCGGTTTCTTTGGGGGACTTGCGGAGACTGGGTAGGGAAATCCGTACTTTTATTTGGCATCGTAAATCTCCAAGACTCTCCCAATCCCTATTGTGGGCTCCTCGGGAAGTGGGGGGCAGGGGGTTGCCTAATCTGGTGTGGTATTATCAAGCGGCACAGCTGAAGTTAGTGCTTGATTGGGAATTGGGGGACCATAAAAGTGGGGTACAGCTAGAACAGAGACATAGTAGCATGGAGCCTTTGAAATACAAGCTGTGGTCTTCTGGGTCGCAGCGAATATGGATACAGAGCATATCTAACCCTTTTGTGCAACATTTGGCACGACTATGGAATCAAGCGCGTACTCAGATGGGTGGTGGAGCTTTGGTTTCCTCCCTGGCTAGTATACAGACTGAACCTCTGTTTCCTGCAGGCCGAGATAATTGGGTCTTTCAACGTTGGTCTCAAAGGGGGATACGAGTGTTTCGAGACCTAGTTGGGACGGCAGGGCTCATTCCATTTCAAACACTCCAACAGAAATATGACTTACCTGATGGTGACTATTTTGCCTATTTACAACTCCGACGTTTCATGTTAGCCCAGGGTTGGAGTTCTGGATTGCAGCTTGATAAGGAACCTCTGGAAAATCTGTGGTTGTTATTGCAGAAGGTTCCTAAATCACTGTCGGTGTTATATCAATATAGGAGGGGATACTCACCTGCTATTTACTCTTTTCAAAAGCAATGGGAGAGGTACCTAGAATCACGGTTGTCTGCTAAAGACTGGGAGATAGTTTGCAGGGAGGTTTATAAAGCTTCTTCCTGTGCTTTGGTTCAGGAAAACGCCTATAAGGTGCTCACACGGTGGTATTATACCCCGGAATGTCTGCATAGAATGTTTCCTGGAGTGTCTGATCAATGTTGGAGATGTGGTTTACATGTGGGATCTTTTCTACATATCTGGTGGGACTGCGGGATCCTTCAATCCTTCTGGAAAGCGGTGATTGGCACACTATCTGAGTGTCTGGGTGAATGTGTTGTTCTATCTCCTCAGAGTTGTCTTCTGGGCTTATATAATAACAGGGAGCATACTTGGCAAATGAAGTTTATTAGATGGGGCTTGGCGGCTGCGAAATGCCTCATTGACAACCACTGGAAAAATAAAGAGGCTCCCTCTCATACTGCATGGGTAAACCGATTGTTATCGATGGGGAGGATGGAGATAGCAGTGGCCAAGATGCGCCACACCTATATCATTTACTTTCATACTTGGAGTAAGTTGGAAGACCTGTTGGACACTCTTTAGGGGATCTCCTAGTGTTAGTTGATTTGCTGCCTGCTAGGTGAATGGGGAGGGGGGGGGGGATTGTGGAGTGTTATCGGTTGGGGAATTTGTACTTGGGTTGGAACATGGGATGGGAGGGATAGACCAGAGGAGATTGACTGGTTTTGCTTTGGAGCTTGGTTTTATTGATTTCTTACTGTATTATCTAAATTATGCTTATATTTGATATTATTTACACCTGGAAAAAAATTTTTTTCAATAAACATTTATATATGAAAAAAAAAAAAGATTGTCAGTCTGGTAGTATATCTGGTCCAAGTCCACTTCTACTGTGGTGAGGCTGTCCTCTATTACTCCTTTGAACACTTTCACTGCTTCTGGTATTGTTGCGGTGTCCTCCTTCATAAAGACAGACGCAAAGAAGGAATTTAGTCTGTCTGGAATTTGTTTGTCTTCCTTGATGTACCCTTTTCTTCCCTGGTCATCCAGCGGTCCCACCGCTTCTTTTGCAGGTTTTTTTCCTTTTACGTATTTAAAGAAGGGCTTGAAATTCTTGGCCTCTTGCGCTATTTTCTCATCATAGTCCTTTTTGGCATCCCTCACCGCCTTGTGCCATTTCTTCTGATCATCTTTGTGTTTGTTCCAAGCTTCGGTTGTATTTGTGCGTTTCCATTTTTAAAGGAGTCCTTTTCTTTTATGGCTTCCTTCACCTCTCTAGTAAGCTATGCCGGTTCTCCTTTGCCTTTAGTTTTCCTTTCTTTGGAAATCCGCGGAATGTAGAGATTTTGTGCTTCCGTGATAGTATTTTTCAGTAGGGACCATGCCTGATCTACCGTTTTAACTTTGTCCATCTTTTTCTTGAGCCTTTGTTTCACCAAGGTTCTCATGCTATCGTATCTTCCCTTTTTAAAGTTTAAGGTCGTGGTTAAGGTTTTGGTACGTTTCCCTTTCCCGATGTCAAGTTTTTAAAGTTGATCATGTTGTGATCGCTCGTCCCCAGCGGGACTGTGACTTCTACTTCATTTGTCTGTCCCACACCTATTACCTCACTTCGAACTTTACACCCCCACAAGGACAACCAGAAATCACAACCTCTTTGCCTACCCGAAGATCATAGGTTGCAAATACAGAACCTTTCTGGATAGAACTTTTAAGTTTCAAGCTGCCAGACAGCAAACCTGGCTAGGCAATTTCACCGACAAAGCCAGGCAGACCTATGGCGCCTTTCGGAAAGAAATCAAGACCGCTCTATTCAATAGATTTATTTCCCAGCCAGACAACGCTCCCCCCATCCTAAAACCTTTCTTCACATATGTATTCTTCACAAATGCATTCTGTTCCTCTCTTGACTAGTCAGTGTCTTCCTCACCACCTGTATTCTGTAATTCGCTGACCATCCAGCCCCTTTGATGTAAAATGCTTAAGATTACACTGTAACCTATTTGTAACCTGTAAACACTGATTACTCAGTGACTTCCTACCTGATCTCACCTTGTAATTCGCTGATTGTTCAGCTCTCTTTCACTGTAAACCACCTAGATGTCGCAAGATTATGGCGGTATAGAAAAAAATAAAGTTATTATTAAAGTTATTATAATGCCATTTAGGACCAAGTCCCAAGGTGGCATTTCCTCTCGTCGGCTCTCCCACCATTTGTTCCAGGAAGCAGTCCCCTAGCACTTCCAGGAACTTGGCCTCCTTGCCGCAGTTTGAGGTTCCCAGGTTCCAGTCTAGCCTCGGGAAATTGAAGTCTCCCATGATTATTACATTACCTGCCTTACATTCTTGTTTAATTTCCTCTATCATTTCTGAGTCTGTCTCCTCCATCTGTCCTGGGGGGGTCAATAGTAAAGGCCAATTTTTGTGTCTGCACCATTGTGTCTAGGAATCTTGATCCAGAGGGACTCCAGCTTCTCTGTCCTTTCTGTCGTAGCCTCTCTAACAGTTTCTACTCCATCCTGAACATATAGGGCAATACCTCCACCTTTATGCCTTACTCTATCTCTTCTGTATAGTTTGTATCCCTGTTGTACTGTGTCCCATTTGTTTTCATCATTCCACTATGTTTCTGTTATGCCAATGATTTCCAGTTCATCGTGTCTTGCTATTGTCTCTAATTCTCCCATTTTGTTTCTCAGACTTCTAGCATTCATATACATACATTTGAGTTCCCTTTATGTTACCTTTTTGGACTTTCTAAGCTTAGCAGTCTCCACTATTTCTTTCACGGTATCCTTTTCTGCTCCTGCGTTGTCTCCCTTATTTGCTTTATGGTCGTCCCCTCCTGTGTCTGAGTATGTGTCTGTAGTTCCTTCTTCGGGGCAAATTCCGGAACTTGGAGGCGAGGAGGATGGCAGTTTGAGTGCAGAGCTCCTCTCCCTGGACAATCTGCCTGCTTTTAAATATCAGCAGCAGTGGGAGATCAATTGCTTTTACATCTAAGCAGCAACGGGACCAACCCACCAAAAACCCACAGTCCCGATCCTGCAAAAATATGAGCTCCACCCTCCCTGCAGTCCGCTAGGAAAATCAACTGCTTTTACACCTAAGCAGCAGCAGGACCAGCCACCACTACCGAGAGCCCTTTGCCCCGATCCAGCCAGGCATGTGAGCTCCTCCCTCTGCAGTCCATTGGAGAGATCAATCTACCTGCTTTAAATATCAGCAACAGTGGGAAATCAACTAGAGAGTTGCGCGGGGACAGAAATCCCACCCGTCCCCACCCGTCCCCGCCAAAGTCCCACCCGTCCCCACCCGTCCCCGTGAGGAATCCCACCCGTCCCCACCCGTCCCCGTGAGGAATCCCTCCGTCCCCACCCGTCCCCGCAAGGAATCCCCTCCGTCCCCACCCGTCCCCGCGAGGAATCCCCTCCGTCCCCGCCCGTCTATATAAACTTCAGAAATAGTTATTTCATTTAATTATGCTACTGAATTAAAGGCTCTGGTAGAAACCATTTACAAATAAGCAAAAAGACTTTATTAATTTGAAAATATTAATTGGGAAGAATACATACTTTGCAAATGGGTTTCTACCAGAGCCTCTAATGTTTATAAATTTTTATCAACACAACTAATATACTACTTTATCCTGAAGCAAAATAAAAAAAAAGAAATATAATTCTTTTCCTACCTTTGTTGCCTGGTTTCTGCTTTCCTCATGTTCTCATTCAATTCCTTCCATCCACTGTCTCTCTTCCTTCTGCATCTTCCATTTGCTCTGTTACTGTGCCTCTCCCTTTCTTCCCCCTTCCAAATTGGTCTGGCACCCATCTTCTTCTCTCCGCTCCCCCCATAGTCTGGCATCTGTCTTCTTCCCTGCCAGCGTCTTCTCCCTACTCTCTCTTCCCCATTTCCTTTCAGCGTCCTTCTCCCCCCATCTTCCCCATGTCCTGTCAGCGTCCTTCTCCCCCCTCTGTCTTCCACATGTGCTTTCAGTGTCCTTCTCCCCCCACTGCTTCCCCATGTCCTTTCAGCGTCCTTCTCCCTCTCTGTCTTCCCCATGGCCTTTCAGCGTCCTTCTCCACCCCCCCCTGTCTTCCCCATGTCCTTTCAGCGTCCTTCTCCACCCCTTTGTCTTCCCCATGTGCTTTCAGCATCCTTCTCCCCCCTCTGTCTTCCACAAGTGCTTTCAGAGTCCTTTCCCCCCCCCGCCCTTCCCATGGCCTTTCAGCGTCCTTCTCCACCCCTTTATCTTCCCCATGTCCTTTCAGCGTCCTTCTCCACCCCTTTGTCTTCCCCATGTGCTTTCAGCATCCTTCTCCCCCCTCTGTCTTCCACAAGTGCTTTCAGAGTCCTTCCCCCCCCCCGCCCTTCCCATGGCCTTTCAGCGTCCTTCTCCACCCCTTTGTATTCCCTCATGTGCTTTCAGCGTCCTTCTCCCTCCTCTGTCTTCAAGTGCTTTCAGCGTCCTTCTCTACCGCCCCGGGTGCAGCACAGCCGGCCAGGTCCCCTTACTTTTGTGGCACTTCCCCGACCGACTGACAACAGCCCCGGTCCGACAAACCTCCCTGCCCTTAACTGCGAATCTAAATTACCTTATTACAGCTGCTGTAAGAAGATAATTTAGATTCGCGGCTACAGGGCAGGGAGGATTGTCGGACCGGGGCTGTTGTCGGTCGGTCGGGGAAGTGCCACAAAAGTAAGGGGACCTGGCCGGCTGTGCTGCAACCGGGGCGGGGTGTGGCGGGGCGGCCCGCCCCGTCCCTTGGTAGCCACTCGAACCGCGAGGCTACTCTCCTCCTTACCTGCACTGCCTGCAGCACAGAGCCAAACGGAAGTCTTCCCGACTCAGTCGCGCGGCTCTTCTCTCTACCTTCTCTGCTTGCAGCACAGAGCCGAACGGAAGTCTTCCCGACGTCAGCGCTGACGTCGGAGGGGAGGGAGGGCTTAAAGCTTAAAGCCCTCCCTCCCTCGACGTCAGCGCTGACGTCGGGAAGACTTCCGTTCGGCTCTGTGCTGCAAGCAGAGAAGGTAGAGAGAAGAGCCGCGCGACTGAGTACATCCAGCCCCGCAGGAACCCCGCGACCCTCGGAGGCGTCCCCACGGGATCCCCGCGACCCTAGGGGGCGTCCCCATGGGATCCCCGCGACCCTAGGGGCGTCCCCACGGGATCCTCGTGACCCAAAGGGGGAACCCGCGGGATGCCCGCGGATCCCGCGGGATTCCCGTCGTCCCCGTTCCCGTGCAGCTCTCTAAAATCAACTGCTTTTACACCTCAGCAGCAGCGGAACTATCCGCAACTACCAAGAGCCCACAGACCCGATCCAGCCAAGAGTGTGAGCTCCACCTCCCCCTGCAGTCCACTAGGAAGATCAACTGTTTTTTACACCTAAGCAGCAACAGGACCAGCCACCACTACCGAGAGCTCTTTGCCCTGATCCAGCCAGATAAGTAAGCTCTTCCCCCAGCATTCCGTTGGAAAAATCAATATGCTTGCTTTTAAATATCATCAGAAGTAGGAGATCAACTGCTTTTATACCTAAGCAGCACCAAGACCAGCCGCCACTATCGAGAGCTTTTGTCCCAATCCAGCCAGACATGTGTGCTCTTCACCATACAATTTTGTTGGAGAGATCAATCTGCCTGCTTTTAAATATCAGCAGCATTGGGAAAACAACTGCTTTTACACCTAAGCAGCAACGGGTCCATCCGCTACCACCAAGAACCCACAGACCCGAACCTGCCAGGAATGTGAGATCCGCCCCCCCTACAATCCGATAAGAAGATCAACTGTTTTTACACCTAAGCAGCAATAGGACCAGCCGCCACTACCGGGAACCCTTTGCCACGTTGCTTCTATTCCTTTCTCTCCTCTCTTCTACCTTCCAAAGTATTTAGATCAATGCTGTCTTGTTAAAATGTTTATTTTATTTTTATTTTTCCTCTAACTCTACTTTTCACTTCTCTATTACCCTCCAGGTACTTTAGTTAGATTGTGAGCCTTCGGGACAGTAAGGGAATTTTTCAAGTACCTTTCTTATTTCTAATCTTAATGTATATTTTCTGTAAACCGCTTAGAACCTAACGGATGTAGCGGTATATAAGAAATAAATTACATTACATTATATCTTGTCGCCTGGGCCATCGACTGGTGGTAGTACTTGGTTTTTCCCCAGAACGCCGTCCAGTTGCGCATGAAGTCAAAGCCTTCCTCTTCGCACCATCGTCTCATCCAGGCGTTGATCGCTTGCAATTCTCCTTGTCTCTTTCCATCCGCTCTTGGTACCGGGAGGATCTTGGAGAAAGCCACCTTCTCCTCCCTGATCTTCAGTTTTCTTCCAAGTGAGCGGAGCTGGCCCTTCATCGCTTCCCTGTCATACTTCCATCCGCTCACATCGTTGGTTCCCAGTGCAGTGTCCTCTCCCCCTGCACTGTCTATGATCCTGTTGGCCACATCCTTCACTCTTGCTCCAGGCAGGCAGGTGACGATTCTATCCTCTCTCCCTCCTGCAGTGTGGCTGTCCACATGACATATAATGGAGTCTCCTACGATGATCCCCATCTTGTTTATTTGGAGGTTCCTTGGGGCTCGCAAATCAACGTCCATGGTGTAGGGCCAATCTTCTTCCTCCTGCAATATGCTTGAAGTTGTTTTCGGCTCTTTGTGTAGGGGGATGTCTTCATGCGTTCTCTCTCTTTCTCCTGGTGTGCGGTTGTCCCCTATCTCAGCTTCAGTCTCTTCTGAATTTGTAGGGGTGTCTTCTCTCCTCTCGTCCAGGCCATCTTCCTGGGTTGCTCGGGTACAGTTCTCCAGCCCTGGGATCTCCACATGTTGCTAGTGAGCTTCCTCAATGAATCTTTCTAGCTCCTTGACCTCTTCGTTTGCACTGAACTCCATTAGAAACTTCTCCTGTTAGTAGATTCTATCTTCAAAGGTGAGGAGTTCTTTTCGTTTCATCATTATCTCCTCTAGTAGCCAGATTTGCTGTTTCAAGCTATCCAGCTCCATGTACTGACTGCAAATATGTGCTTGAATCCCCGAAGGGAGGTAGTGCAGCTGGTACAGAAGACTGGAAAGCTCATCTTCTGACTTCTTTGGGCATCCATTTCTTGCTTCCCTTCTGAGTTGTCTGAGTGATTTGTTGTGAACCTTTTGTCTCTGTCGACTGGATGATTTCTGACTTCCTGTCTGCTGTCTTCCTGTTTGTTGTGAGTCTGCTGGTGTTGCTGTGTTGGTACCTGTGAGTGCTTGTTTCCCCTCTAGGTGTGTAGTATGTGAGAATGTGTGCCCTGCTGTGTAGCTAGCTAAAACTAGGACTTGTAGCTTTTGTTCTAAGTCGCTTTGCTGGGTGACTGAGTTTCCCGGCTCTTTCTTAAGGCTCCTTCGCAAAGGCGAGCTTGTGTGTGTGTGTGTGTGTTCTCTTCTGTGCTTGCTACTTGCTACTTCCCTATTAGCTGCTTGCTACTTCCCTATTAGTAGTTTGACCAGTGTTGACTAATGTTGTCGTGTTCTGTGTTGGTTAGTGCTGGTGTCCACTGTGTCTGCTCTCCTTTAGTGGTGCGTGATTGTGTGTTCTTTGTACCCTCTGTGTATGCCTGGTTGTATGTTATATCTGCTTTGTCCTCTGCGCCTGCTGTGCTATCCTTCTGCGCCTGCTGTGGTCCCCTTCTTACACTCCTTTAAAGTGGCTCGTCCCTTCTCAAGGCCCTTCGTAAAGGCGCTCTTGCTAAGGCGAGCGCCTTTGACGCTCACCTTCGACGCGTGCTGAATGGCTGAGCGCCGTTGGCCCCTCCCCTTTTAAGGGGAGAGAAGGATATAGTAGGCACCGCTCCCAAATCACCGAGGCTACAGGAATGGAGGCTACAGGAACCCAGGGGAGCTACCCAGTTTTCTGCATCGAGTGCCATATGTATGACTACCTCCCCTCCGGGAGGCAGGTATACATTTGCAATCGATGTCAGGAACTGGATAGCCTGAAGAAGGAGGTCGGGAGACTGCAGGTTCGAGTACAAGAACTGGAGGGACTGTGCACCCTGGAAGAACAGTGTTGGACAACCGTGGACACCGCCAGAGAAAGCCACATCGCAGAACAAGTTAGGGAGCTCGAGAAATTCATTGATGAGGCCTGCAAGATGGTAGAGGCACAGGACCACCAACACACCAGGAGGGAACCGACAGTTGGACGACAGGAATCACCAGACACCATGGAACTAGGACCTTGCGGAGGACCTGGGCAGGCAGAGGGGGAGGAGATCCAACAGAGCCAGGAGAAAGGACTAGCGAACTGCGCAGAGGGGGAGGAGATCCATCAGAGCCAGGAGAAAGGACTAGCGAACTGCGCAGATGACACAGACCTGAGACCAGGGGCGGAGACACAGCAGAGCCCAGAGAACGGACAAACGGACTACACATATGACACAGATCTGAGACCAGAGAGACAACTGAAGAAGGGGAGATCGGCTATTGTGGTCGGGGACTCAATCCTGAGAGGAGTAGACAGTCACATAGCCGGAGGGAGAGAGGACAGACTGGTAACATGTCTCCCGGGGGCAAGAACAAAAGACATCATCAACAATATCGAGAGGATCCTGGAGGGAGCCGAGACGGAGGAGACAGCAGTAGTGATCCACATCGGAACCAACGATATCAGCAGGAGAAACTTCAACAGGACTACACTAACAGACCAGTTCAGGACCCTGGGGAGGAAACTGAGACTAAGGACAAGGAAGATAGCCTTCTCAGAGATCTTGCCAGTACCGAGAGCGGACACAAAGAGACAGAGCGAACTACAATCAATTAACTTTTGGCTGAGGAGATGGTGCGAGGAGGAGGGCTTCCACTTTGTTAAGAACTGGACTACCTTCTTGGGGAAGAACAAGCTCTACAGAAGAGATGGACTGCACCTTAGCACAGCTGGGACGAGGATGCTGGCACGCAACATCCAGAGCGTCATAGACTTGGCTTTAAACTGAGAAGAAGGGGAAAGCCGATAGTCGACCTGACCTCGACACATCGGACATCAGTACCTGACAAAGATACTGAACTGGGACATTGTAAAAGAGGACTCGGGTCTGAGGGTGTATGGGTTGAAAAAGGACCTAAAGACGCATTGCAGGGATCGAGGGCACAAATGGACCAGGTAAGCGGGACCAATACAGAACAACAGGAAACAGAGGGGCAAAGTCATTGTGAAAAAGAGCCCAGGACTGAGTGGGAATTAGGAGAGCAGGAGGCGCAGGGGAAACAGGCAGAGGACGTCACACACACACAACAGGAGGAGGACGAAGCTCAGGGGCTGGCAAACCATGAGGGAAACTGCAGGAATACCAAAGCACAAGGGAAACAAAGAGAGAGGACAAAAAACTGGGTCTTAAACTGCCTATACACAAATGCTAGGAGCCTGAGGGCCAAAATGGGAGAACTGGAAATCACAGCCAGCAATAAGGACCTAGACATAATTGGAGTCACAGAAACGTGGTGGACCGAGGACAATCAATGGGATGTGGCCATACCAGGGTACAAACTATACAGGAGAGACAGGACACATAAAAAGGGTGGAGGAATAGCGCTGTACATAAAAGACTCCATACCATCAGCCAGGACGGAAACAACAGTACGGGCGGATGGCCTGGAATCACTATGGGTTAAGCTACAGGGAGGAGCAGGAGCAGACATTAAACTGGGTCTGTACTACCGCCCACCTGGACAACCGGAAGAAATCGACCAGGAGATGGAGGCTGAACTGAAACAGGTATGCAGAAGCGGAAATGTGGTGGTGATGGGGGACTTCAACCATCCTGGGATAGACTGGAGTATTGGGCACTCAAACTGCGCAAGAGAGACAAAATTCATAGAAGTCACGAGGGACTGTTTCATGGAGCAGCTGGTCACGGAACCAACACGGGGCGATGCCACTCTTGACCTAATCTTTAACGGACTAGGGGGGCCAGCAAAGGAGGTGGCGGTATTACCCCCACTAGGTAACAGCGATCACAACATGATCCAGTGCAAGCTTGAAATTGGATCATCAAAGGGGAAAAGAACCACAACGACGGCACTCAACTTCAAAAAAGGAAATTATGATGCCATGAGAAAAATGGTGGGAAAGAAGCTCAAAGGCAACATAGGGAAGACGGAAACCGTAGAAAAAGCCTGGACCTTACTCAAGGAGACTGTGCACGAAGCACAAAGCATATGCATCCCCAAGTTCAGAAAAGGGTGCAAAAAAAATAGAACAAAAAACCCAGTGTGGATAACAAGTGCAGTGAAGAAGGCGATAAGCGACAAGAAAGCATCGTTCAGAAAATGGAAAAAAGACCAAACAGAGGAGAACCAAAAAAGGCACAAAGAACACCAGAAAGAGTGTCACCGAGTGATTAGAAAAGCAAAAAGAGAATACGAAGAGAGACTGGCAAAGGAAGCAACAAACTTCAAGTCGTTCTTCAGATACGTGAAGGGGAAGCAACCGGCGAGAGAAGAAGTGGGACCATTGGACGATGGAGACCGAAAGGGAGTTGTAAAAGAAGAGAAAGAGATAGCTGACAGGTTAAATGAGTTCTTCACGTCAGTCTTCACAATGGAGAATATAACCAACATTCCAGAACCCGAGGAGATCGTAATAGGAGACCAAGAGGATAAGCTGGTCAATTTAGAGGTAAGCCAAGAGGATGTACTCAAGCAGATTGACAGACTAAAGAGCGACAAATCGCCGGGTCCAGATGGCATTCACCCAAGGGTACTCAAGGAACTAAAAGACGTAATAGCGGAGCCACTTCGACAGATATGCAACCTATCCTTAAAAACCGGAGAGATCCCGGAGGATTGGAAAATAGCAAATGTCACGCCCATCTTCAAAAAGGGCGCAAGGGGGGACCCGGGAAACTACAGGCCGGTGAGCCTGACCTCAGTCCCGGGAAAGATGATGGAGGCACTGATTAAAGACGGCATCTGTGAGCACATCGAAAAAAATGGGCAGCTAAAACCAAGTCAACACGGCTTCTGTAAGGGTAGGTCATGCCTCACAAACTTATTGTACTTCTTTGAGGGAGTGAACAGCCAGGTGGATAAAGGGGAATCTATAGACATCATTTACCTTGACTTCCAAAAAGCCTTCGACAAGGTGCCACACGAGAGACTGCTTAAAAAGATATGGAACCACGGGGTACAAGGGGAGGTCCACCGATGGATCAAAAACTGGCTGTCAAACAGGAAGCAGAGGGTTGGCGTAAAGGGCCACTACTCAGACTGGAAAGGGGTCACGAGCGGAGTTCCGCAGGGGTCGGTGCTGGGACCGCTCTTGTTCAATATCTACATAAATGACCTAGAGGCGGGAACTAAGTGTGAAGTCATTAAATTTGCAGATGACACCAAACTATACAGCAGGGCTCAAACCAAGGAAGACTGCGAGGATCTCCAAAAGGATCTAACGCAGCTGGAAAAGTGGGCCGAAAAATGGCAGATGAGCTTCAACGTGGGGAAATGCAAGGTCATGCACGTGGGGAAAAAGAACCCGATGTTCACATACAAAATGGGGGGAACACCACTAGGGGTTAGTAACCTGGAGAGAGACCTGGGAGTGATGGTAGACGCAACACTGAAGGCATCGGCGCAATGCGCCACAGCCTCTAGGAAAGCAAACAGAATGCTGGGTATCATTAAGAAGGGTATTACAACCAGGACGAAGGAAGTTATCATGCCGCTGTATCGTGCAATGGTACGGCCGCATCTGGAGTACTGTGTCCAGTACTGGTCGCCGTACCTCAAGAAAGACATGGCGGTACTTGAGGGAGTACAAAGAAGAGCAACCAAACTGATAAGGGGAATGGAAAATCTCCCATATACCGACAGATTGAAGCAGTTGGGACTTTTCTCCCTGGAGAAGCGAAGACTTAGAGGAGACATGATAGAAACCTTCAAGATCCTGAAGGGCATAGAAAAAGTAGACAGGGACAGATTTTTCAAATTAAGGGGCACCACAAGCACAAGGGGGCATTGGGGGAAATTGAAAGGGGACAGGTTTAGAACAAACGCTAGGAAGTACTTTTTCACTCAGAGGGTGGTAGATACATGGAACGCGCTCCCAGAGGCTGTTGTAGACAAGAAAACACTAAATGGTTTCAAAGAAGGTTTGGATAGATTCCTAGAAGAAAAAGGGATTGGGGGGTATAGATAGGTATAGACCATTGCTCAGTCAATGGGCCTGATGGGCCGCCGCGGGAGCGGACCGCTGAGCAGGATGGACCTATGGTCTGCCTCAGCGGAGGCAACTTCTTATGTTCTTATGTTCTTATGTTCTTATGTTGTAGACGAGCAGACTGGATGGGCCATTTGGCTTTTATCTGCTGTCATGTTTCTACATGATTTCATGTTTCTTGCATGTAGGTGTATATGGGGGTATAATCTAGGCATATCAAGGACAGATTTAGTTCTGATAGCTCCGCTGACTGATCTAGAGTCAGAAGTGGTACTGGAGGACTGGCAAAGGGCGGATGTGGTCCCTCTCCACAAAAGTGGAAGTAAGGAAGAAGTAATAATAATAATAATAACTTTATTTTTGTATACCGCCATACCCAGGGAATTCTAGGCGGTTCACAATAGATAATGACACGGTGACAAAATTCATCACCGTTCCCGTCCCCGCGGATAACCGCGGGAAACCATCTTCATGTCATTCTTTAAGGAGAGAGGGAAGAATCAGAGTATGAATGGCCACAACTACTGACCCATAAGCTTTGCTTTGAAGAATGCTGGTGTAGAAGGACTGAGGTTGAAATAGACACTAGAAAATGACATGGGATTATTTCCCGCGGTTATCCGCGAGGACGGGAACGGTGATGAATTTTGTCACCATGTCATTCTCTAGTTCACAACAGTTGGATGAAGTACAGACAATGTGGTTGGAATTGAGGAACATAATAAAGCAATCATGAAGTCAAACTAGTTATACGATTACAATTTAAGTGAGGGAAAAGATTTAATACATTACATACAGTGAGTATATACAATGAATTTAAGAGAAGGAGACAGATGCATACTAATTATACGTTTACAATTTAAGTGAGGGAAAGATTATATATAGTACATAGAGTAAGAATATACAATGTATTTAAGAGAAGATGCATAGAAGCTTTAAGGAGGTGGGGGAGAACATCTTAAAGGAAAGGGAAGGGGTGGAGGGAGTTAAGGGAGGAGTTAAGGGAGGGAATTATTGGCCAGTAAGTCTGACTTCTGTGGCAAGCAAATTAATGGAAACACTTTTAAAACAGAGAATGGCCAAGTTTCTAGAATCCTGTGGATTACAGGAGTGGAGGCAACATGGATTCACTAGAGGCAAGTCTTGTCAAACAAATCTGATTATTTCTTCAACTGGGTGACCAGAGAATTGGATAAAGGATGTGTGCTAGATATGGTGTATTTAGATTTTAGCAAAGCCTTTGACAGTGTTCCACACAGACGTCTAATAAATAAACTGAGTGCCCTTGGGATGGGTCCCAAAGTGATGGGCTGGTTCAAGAACTGGTTGAGTGGAAGGCGACAGAGGGTAGTGATCAATGGAGATCGCTCTGAGGACAGGGATGTTACCAATGGTGTGCCTCAAAGAACATAAGAATTGCTGATGCTGGGTCAGACCAGTGGTCCATCGTGCCCAGCAGTCCGCTCACGCGGTGGCCCTTAGGTCAAGACCAGTGCCCTATTTGGGTCTAGCCTTACGTGCATATATTCTGTTCCAGTAGGAACTTATCCAACCTTGTCTTGAATCCCTAAAGGGTGGTTTCCCCTATAACAGCCTCCGGAAGAGCGTTCCAGATTTCTACCACTCTCTGGGTGAAGCAGAACTTCCTTACGTTTCCTGTACGGAATCTGTTCCCTTCCAGCTTTAGCGCGTGCCCTCTCGTTCTCTTCACCTTGGAGAATGTGAACAATCTCTCTTTCTCTACTAAGTCAGTTCCCTTCAATATCTTGAATGTTTCGATCATGTCCCCTCTTAGTCTTTTCAAGGGAGAAGAGGCCCAGTTTCACTAGCCTTTCATTGTACGGCAACTCCCCTAGTCCCTTAACCATTTTTGTAGCTCTTCTTTGAACCCTTTTGAGTAGTACTATGTCCTTTTTCATGTACAACGACCAGTATTGGACGCAGTATTCCAGGTAGGCCCGGTACAGCAGCATGATAACCTTTTCAGATCTGTTTGTGATCCCCTTCTTAATCATTCCTAGCATTCTGTTTGCCCTTTTCGCCACTGCCACGCATTGTCTACAAGTACTTTCAAGTCTCTTTCCTGGGGGCTCTCTCTGAGTATAGCACCGGACATCCTGTATTCATGCATATGATTTTTGTTACCGACATGCATCACCTTGTACATGTTGAACCTCATTTGCCATTTGGCGGCCCATTCCTCGAGCGTATTTATGTTTCTTTGTAGGTCATCGCAATCCTTCTGTATCCTCACTACTCTGAATAACTTTGTATCGTTCGCAAATTTAATTACATCACTTGTGCCAATTTTTAGGTTGTTTATAAATATGTTGAAGTGCACAGGCCCGAGCACCAAACCCTGTTGCACTCCACTCGTGACACTTTTCCAGTCCATTCACCCCCACTCTCTGTTTTCTATCCGCCAATCAGTTGGTTTTTTATTTATTTATTTTACATTAAATTTCATAAGAGTAAATCTTGCACCATTAAACACAGGGAGGAAAATCAATTCAAAGCATCAGAAATCAAACTTACATCAATCAATCATAATAATCCCTTTCTTAGACCACAATTTCAACCAGTTTTTAATCCACGTGAGTATATCACCCTCGATTACATAGCTCGCAATTTTTCAAAGTAGATGTTCATGCGGAACTTTGTAGAACGCCTTCTGAAAATCTAGATATATGATGTCGACTGTGTCACCCTTGTCTATCTGCTCCTTCGAAGAAGTGCAGTAAGTTTATCAAGCAAGATCTTCCTTTGCTGAAGCCATACTGGCTAGTCCTCATCAGTTTGTGTCCGTCAAGATGATTGGTGATGTGGTCCTTTATCAGCACCTCTGCTAGCTTTCCTGGTACCAAAGTCAGACTCACTGGTCTGTAGTTTCCCGGATCACCCTTTCTTGAAGATTGGCGTAACATTCGCCACTTTCCAGTCTTCCGAAATCTTTCCTGATTTGATCAACAGATTGCCTATTAGTCGGAGCAGTTCATCTATAACCCCTTTCAATTCCTTGATTACCCTTGGGTGGATGCCGTCCGGTCCCGGGGATTTATCATTTTTAAGCCTATCAATCTGTCTGCATACCTCTTCTAGACTGACCGTCGTCCCTGTCAGTTTCCCATCTTCATTTTCTGTTATAGCCTGTCGGCTTCTGGTATATTGGATATATCCTCTTCGGTAAATACAGATGCAAAATATGTGTTCAGTTTGTCGGCGATGGCTTTGTCCTCCTTTAGTACTTCTTATATTCCCTGGTCATCTAACAGCCCCACCGCTTCCTTTGTGGGTCGTTTCCCCTTAATATATCGAAAGAATGGCTTAAAGTTTTTGGCCTCCTTGGCTATTTTTTTCTTCGTAGACTCTTTTGGCCCCTCTTACCGCCTTATGGCACTTGCTTTGATGTTGTTTATGCTTTTTCCAGGTTTTGTCCATTTTTGCCTTTTTTCATTCCTTAAACAAAGTCTTCTTGTCTCTGATCGCTTCCTTCACTGCTACAGTGAGCCACGCCAGTCCTTGTTCTTCTTCCTCTTGGAACCCTTGTTGATACGTGGTACATATAAATTTTTCACCTCTGTGACTTAAAAAGGGACCATGCTTGCTCTAGCGTATTTACAGTGCTTATCCTCTTCCTAATCTTCTTTCTCACCATGATTCTCATCCCTTCATAGTTCCCTTTTCAGAAGTTCAGTGCTGTGGCCGTCGTTCTGGATCAATTTTTTTTTTAATTCCTGTGTCTAGGTTGAAGTGGATCATGTTGTAATCACCATTTCCCAGCGTCCCTTCTACTTCTATACCTTGCACCGGTCCTCATAGTCCATTTAGAATTAAATTTAGAATTGCATTTCCTCTCGTATTTTCCATGACAAGTTGTTCTAAGAAGCAATCGCCTACAGCATCCAGGAACTTGGTCTGTCTACTGCAGCTAGAGTTGCCTAGGTTTCAATCTATTCCTGGATAATTGAAGTCGCCCATGATAACTGCGTTGCCTCACTTGTATTCGTGTTTAATCTAGTCCGTCATTTCTTCATCAGTCTCTGTGGAGTGCCCTGGGGGTTGGTAGTAGATGCCGACCTTCGTATCCGTTCCATTTGTTCCCAGTATTTTGGCCCATAGAGACTACCTTACTGTTCGTTTCCGGCGTGTTCTCTCCGGTAGATTCAATTCCCTCTTTTATGTATAGGGCAATACCCCCATCTTTTCGTCCTACTTTGTCTCTGCGGTATAGCTTGTATCCCGGTAGTACAATGTCCCAGACGTCCTCATTCCACCATGTTTCCGTGATGCCGATGATGTCTAGGTTATCTTTTTGTGGTATAGCTTCCAGTTCCCCCATTTTATTCTATAGGCTCCTTTCGTTTGTGTGCATACACTTAAGTTTGCGGCCTGTTACTTTCCTGCACTTTCCTCCTCCTGTCTCCCTCGCTTCTGTCCCTTTCGATCTTTCGGGATTTCTATCTTGCCTATGATCCGGTGAGTCATCCCTGCAGTCTTCTTGCACAGTATCTTCTGGGTATAACGTTTCCCAAACCATCGACTCTTGGTTGACTGTCGGCTTTCCCCTTCTTCTTAGTTTAAAAACTTCTCAATTTCTCGCTTGATGTTGTATGCAAGTAGCCTTGTTCCGTCTCTGCTGAGGTGGATTCCATCCTTCCTGTGTAGCTTGCTCTTCTCCCAGAACATTGTCCAGTTGCATACAAAGTGGAATCCTTCCTTACTCCAGCGTCTCATCCATGCGTTAACTGCTTGCAGTTCCATCTGCCTCTTCCCGTCGGCCCTGGGTACTGGCAAGATCTCCGAGAACACTACCATTGGAGTTCTGATTTTCAGCTTCCTTCCTAGCATCCAGAACTGGTCTTTCAGTGTTTCCCTGCTGCAGTCCTGTTGCTCATGTTGTTTGTCCCTTCGTGGATCACCACTACCATATCTCCTCCTTCTGCATTGTCAATGATCCTGTCGATGCAGCTCACTATATCCTCCATCTTGGATCCTGGTAGGCAGGTTACCAATTGATCCTATCTTCTTCCTGCTATGTGGCTGTCGACTTGTCGGATGATGGAGTCTCCCATG
Organism: Geotrypetes seraphini; assembly: GCF_902459505.1. Taxonomy (NCBI): domain Eukaryota; kingdom Metazoa; phylum Chordata; class Amphibia; order Gymnophiona; family Dermophiidae; genus Geotrypetes; species Geotrypetes seraphini. The sequence goes on along the minus strand of NC_047089.1, from coordinate 141,795,508 downwards.
ACGATTGCTGTTTTCTCCTGTCTCTCTAGCTGCAGGTCTGTGTCCTTGGTGTACGTCCATCTCTCTAGCCGCTGGTCCGTGTCCTCAGTGCACTTCCATCTTTCCTCCTCTCAGTGTTGGCTTGCACTGGACTCGTCTTCCTGTAGGTTCCCCCCGCTGTTTCCAGGTCCTGCTGCTATGTCATCTAGTCCTTTCTTGTGATTGTTCTCCAGGTGGCCCTCACTCTCTGTGGATGTATCTTGGCAGTTCCTCTGTTGTTCCATGGCCTCTCTGTATGCCTCCTCGATGAATTTCTCTAACTCCCTGACTTCTTCTTCGCTATTCCTCTCTTCCATGATGTTCTCTGCCTCCCTGATTCCTTCTTCAATGTTCCTCTCTTTCATGAAGTTTTCAGCCTCTCTGATCTCCTCAACTGCTCGAAGTGCTTCTAGTTTTAGTACTCTGCCCTCCAGTAGCTTGACTTGCTTCTTCAGGCCCTCCAGTTCCTCGCATCGAGTGCATACATAAGACTGCCCCCCCCAGGGGAGGTAGTCATACATATAACAAACGGTGCAGAAGACTGGGTAGCTCATCATCCTGCTTCTATCTGCTGCTTCCATTGCTGTCCGCTTGCCGGTCTGTTGTCTGAAATGGCTTCTCCTTTGATCCCAGGTCTTATGTGCTTCTTGTTCTTCCCTATATGCTTTCTCCCACTGCGTGTAGTGTCCATGGTGTTGTTATTGTATAGTCCCTCTCCTAATTATATACCTACTACCCCTGCTTTTGTTGTGTATGTCTTCTGCGTCTGCTGTGTTTGTCCTCCGCGACTGCTGTGTTTATTTATTTATCTGCTGTTCGTTTCTGTCCTTTTGCCCTTTGTGGTACTTGCCTGTGTAGGTGTCTTTCCCTGGTATTTCTTCAGTGCAGTGACTTGTTCATTCTTAAGGCCCTTCACAATGGTGCTCTCGCTAAGGCGAGTGCTTTAACGCTCGCCTTCAATGCGTGCCGAATGGCTGAGCGCCATTGGCCCCTCCCCTTTTAAGGGGGATCTCCAGTGGATGACGTCGGGGGTGGGCGGGCGAAGCTACCTCTCGCTGCTGCCCCTTGCTCTCTCCTGCCTTCTCCTACTCCTTCTCCCCCTCTTCTCTCCTCTCCTGTTTGCCTTCTCCTTTTCTCTCCTCTCCTGCCTCCTGCTCGCCTGCCCAAGTCTTTAGTTGAGCACTGTTGGCCTCTCCCCTTTTAAGGGGGAGCTCCGGTGGATGATGGGGGTGGGCGGAGCAACCTCTTGCCGCTGTCCCTTGCTCTTTCCTGCCTTTTCCTACTCCTTCTTCCCCTCTCCTCTCCTGTTCACCTTTTCCTTTTCTCTCCTCTCCTGCCGCCTGCCCAAGTCTCTAGCTGAATGCTGTTGATCCATCCCCTTTTAAGGGGGAGCTCCGGTGGATGACAGGGGTGGTCGGAGCTACCTCTTGCCGCTGCTCCTTGCTCTCTCCTGCGTTCTACTCCTTTTTCCCTCTTCTCTCCTCTCCTGTTCGCCTTCTGCTTCTCCTTTTCTCTCCTCCCTTGCTTCCTGCTTGCCTGCCCAGGTTCTGTTCTTGGGGCTGTTCTTTTAAACATTTTTATAAATGACATTGCTGAAGGGTTGTTCAGTAAGATTTGCCTCTTTGCAGATGATACCAAAATCTGCAATAGAGTAGACATGCCAGATGGTGTGAATAACATGAAAAAGCCCTGGCGAAGCTTGAAGAATAGTCTGAAATTTGTAGATAAAGTTTAATGCTAAGAAAAGCAAGGTCATGCATTTGAGCTGCAAAAACCCGAGGGAATTCTATAGATTAGGGAGTGAAGAGCTTATGTGCACGACAGAAGAGCGGGACTTGGGTGTGATTGTATGTGATCTTAATGTGGCCAAACAGGTTGAAAAGGTGATGGCGAAAGCTAGAAGGATGCTACAGCTAGAAGGGAGAGGTACAGCTAGTAGGAAAAAGGAGGTATTGATGATACTGTATAAGACTTTGGTGAGACCTCATTTAGAATATTGTGTACAATTCTGGAGGCCGCACATTCAAAAAGATATAAAAAGGATAGAGTTGGTCCAGAGGAAGGCTACTAAAATGGTATGTGGTCTTCATCATAAGGCGTATGGGGACTAGAGAGCTGAACGGGGACGACGGGAATCCCGCGGGTTCCCCCTTCGGGTCACGGGGATCCCGTGGGGATGCCCCCTAGGGTCGCGGGAATCCCGTGGGGACGCCTCCGAGGGTCGCGGGGTTCCTGCGGGGCTTGATGTACTAAGTCGCGCGGCTTTTCCCCCTACCTGCTCTGCTTGCAGCACAGAGCCGAACGGAAGTCTTCCCGACATCAGCGCTGACGTCGGGAAGACTTCCGTTCGGCTCTGTGCTGCAGGCAGGGCAGGTAAGGAGAAGGAGAGTAGAGTAGCCTTACGGCTCGAGTGGCTACCAAGGGAGGGGGGCGGTCCGCCCTGGTGCAGCACAGCCGGCCAGGTCCCCTTACTTTTGTGGCGCTTCCCTGACCAACCGACAACAGCCCCGGTCCGACAAATCTCCCTGCCCTTAACCGCGAATCTAAATTACCTTCTTACAGCAGCTGTAAGAAGGAAATTTAGATTCGCGGTTAAGGGCAAGGAGGTTTGTCAGACCGGGGCTGTGGTCGGTCGGTCGGTCGGGGAAGCGCCACAAAAGTAAGGGGACCTGGCCGGCTGTTCTGCACCCGGGGCGGGAGAGAAGGAGGGGGGAGAAGGATGCTGAAAGCACTGGGTAAGACAAAGGGGTGGAGTAGGACGCTGAAAGGCCATGGGGAAGACGGGGGGGGAAGAACACTGAAAGCACTTGTGGAAGACAGAAGGGGGAGAAGGACGCTGACAGGGCATGGGGAAGATGGGGGGGGAGAAGGACGCTGAAAGCACATGGGGAAGACAAAGGGGTGGAGAAGGACGCTGAAAGGACATGGGGAAGACGGGGGTGGGTGGGTGGAGAAAGACGCTGAAAGGCCATGGGGAAGACAGAGAGGGAGAAGGACGCTGGAAGGACATGGGGAATATAGAGGGGGGAGAAGGACACTGAAAAGACATGGGGAAGACAGAGGGGGGAGAAGGACACTGAAAGCACATGTGGAAGACAGAGGGGGGAGAAGGATGCTGACAGGACATGGGGAAGATGGGGGGGAGAAGGACGCTGAAAGGAAATGGGGAAGAGAGAGTGGGGAGAAGATGCTGGCAGGGAAGAAGACAGAGATGCCAGACTATGGGGGGAGCAGAGGGAAGAAGATGGGTGCCAGATTAATTTGGAAGGGGGGAGAAAGGGAGAGGCACAGTAACAGAGCAAATGGAAGACGCAGAAGGAAGAGAGACAGTGGATGGAAGGAACTGAATGAAAACATGAGGAAAGCAGAAACCAGGCAACAAAGGTAGGAAAAGAATTCTATTTCTTTTTGCTTCAGGATAAAGTAGTATATTAGTTGTGTTGATAAAAATTTATAAACCCGTTTACAAAGTATGTATTCTTCCCAATTAATATTTCCAAATTAATAAAGTCTTTTTGCTTATTTGTAAATGGGTTTCTACCAGAGCCTTTAATTCAGTAGCATAATTAAATGAAATAACTATTTCTGAAGTTTATAGGGACGGGCGGGAATGGAGGGGATTCCTCACGGGGACGGGCGGGGACGAAGGGAATTCCTCGCGGGGACGGGTGGGGAAGGGTGGGATTCCTCACGGGGACGGGTGGGGATGGGTGGGACTTTGGTGGGGACAGGTGGGGATGGGTGGGATTTCTGTCCCCGCGCAACTCTCTAATGGGGACAGACTTAAAGATCTCAATATGTATAATTTGGAGGAAAGGCAGGAGAGGGAAGATATGATAGAGATGTCTAAATACCTGTGTAATGTAAATGCCCATGAGTCGAGTCTCTCTAATATGAAAGGAAACTCTGCAATGAGAGGGAATAGGATGAGGTGATAGGCTCCGGAGTAATCTAAAGAAATACTTTTTTTATGGAAAGGGTGAGAGATATGTGGAACAGTCTCCCAGAAGAGGTGGTGTAGACAGAGACTGTGTCTGAATTCAAAAGGCCTGGTATAGGTACATGGGATCTCTTGGAGAAAGAGATAATGGTTACTGCAGATGGGCAGACTACCGTATTTTCACGCATATAACGCGTGCGTTATACACAATTTTTACAAACCGTGCATAACCATGCGCGTTATACGTGTGAGCGCATTGTACACATGTTTTTTTTTCATTCGAATCCAACATTCCCCCTGCGAACTGGCATCCTCCCCCCCGCTCGCGTCACCCGCCCCTCCCCCGCGATCCTACATCCCCCCCAGCACCTCAAAGACAACTCTTACCCGATTGGGCACCGGCACCGACACCAGCACCAATGCACAGGGTGTGCCAGTGCCAGTGCCCGAAGATCCTCCCTCAAAGATTATCTCGGAGAGAGCGAGACCAGAAGACTTTGAGCATGCGCAAATGCTCAAAGCCTAGTCCAGCCCGGCGCAGGAAGAAGGAGGATCTCTCTTGCACTGCACCGCCCAGCCCAGCCTAGCCCAGCCCAACCCAACGAGGGAGGATCTTTGGGCACTGGCACTGGCACATCCTGTGCATTGGTGCTGGTGCCGGTGCCCAATCGGGTAAGAGTTGTCTTTACGGTGCTGGGGGGGATGTAGGATCGCGGGGGGGGGGGGGGGGGAGGATGCCGGTTCGCAGGGGGAATGCCGGATTCAAATGAAAAAAAAAATGCTCTCTCGGGTAAGCGAGTGGGGGGGGGGGGGGGAGAGGATGCCTGTTCAGAGTAGGCGGGAGGAGGTTTTAGCATGCGCGATATACGCATGTGCACGCTATTTTAAAATTTTTTTACATAAATTTGTGTTCCCCGCGCGCTATACCCGTGTGCGCGTTTTACACGGGTGCGCAGTATATGGGTGAAAATACGGTAGATGGGCCATTTGGCTTTCATCTGCCATCATGTTTCTATAGCTTCCCACTATTCCAGTGCATGTGAGAACAGTTATGTCCATCAATCAGCAGGTGGTGATAAAATACATATAAATGAGCTGTGAGATATATCCCCTGTTAACCATCTGAGCTCTTCAGTATTTTCTGACTCCAGCAAGTGAATGAACATACTGTTTGGCCTATGACTCTGAAGATTTCGCTCCTTGTACAGTTGATCAGCTGGCTCCCAGTTGAGCTGGGCAAGTTACTGACATATCTGGAGGTCTTCATAAGAACATAAGAAGTTGCCTCCATTGGGTCAGACCAGAGGTCCATCGCGCCCAGCGGTCCGCTCCCGCGGCAGCCCATCAGGTCTATGATCTGTGAAGTGGTTCCTGACCATTTCTATAACCTACCTCTGCTTTTATCTGTACCTCTCAATCCCCTTATCTTTTAGGAACCTATCTAAACCTTCCTTGAACCCCTGTACTGTGCTCTGGCCTATCACAACCTCTGGAAGCGCGTTCTATGTGTCCACCACCCTCTGGGTAAAAAAGAACTTCCTAGCATTTGTTCTAAACCTGTCCCCTTTCAATTTCTCCGAGTGACCCCTAGTACTTGTGGTTCCCCACAGTCTGAAGAATCTGTCCCTGTCTACCTTCTCTATGCCCTTCAGGATTTTGAAGGTTTCTATCATGTCTCCTCTAAGTCTCCTCTTCTCTAGGGAGAACAGCCCCAGCTTTTTCAGACAGCGTATGAAAAGTTTTCTCCATACCTTTTATCAGTTTAGTTGCTCTTCTCTGGACCCCCTCAAGTACTGCCATGTCCTTCTTGAGGTATGGCGACCAGTACTGGACACAGTACTCCAGGTGCGGGCGCACCATTGTACGATACAGCGGCATGATGACTTCCTTCATCCTGGTTATGATACCCTTTTTAATGATACCCAACATTCTGTTCGCTTTCTTTGAGGCTATCGCACACTGTGCCGATGCTTTCAATGTTGTGTCCACCATCACCCCCAGGTCTCTTTCAAGGTTGCTCACCCCTAGTAATGATCCCCCCATTTTGTAGCTGAACATTGGGTTCTTTTTCCCTACATGCGTGACCTTGCATTTCTCTATGTTAAAACTCATTTGCCACTTTTTTGCCCACTCTTCCAGTCTCATTAGGTCTTCGCAGTCTTCCGTGGTTCTAACCCTGTCGCAGAGTTTGGTGTCATCAGCAAATTTAATAACCTCGCATTTCGCCCCCGTCTCCAGGTCGTTAATAAATATATTGAACAGGAGCGGTCCCAGCACCGATCTCTGTGGAACTCCGCTCGTGACCCATTGCCAGTCTGAGTAATGGCCCTTTACTCCAACCCTCTGTTTCCTGCCTGCCAGGCAGTGTTTGATCCATCGGTGGACATCCCCTTGCACCCCATGGTTCCACAGCTTCTTGAGTAGTCGTTCGTGAGGTACCTTGTCAAAGGCTTTTTGGAAGTCAAGGTAAATGATGTCTATGGATTCCCCTTTATCCATCTGGCTGTTTATTCCCTCAAAGAAGTACAGTAGGTTCGTGAGGCACGACCTTCCCATGCAGAAGCCGTGCTGACTTGCCTTCAGTTGTCCATTGTTTTCTATGTGTTCGCAGATTGCGTCCTTAACCAGTGCTTCCATCATCTTTCCCGGGACCGAGGTCAAGCTCACTGGCCTGTAGTTTCCCGGGTCACCCCTTGATCCCTTCTTAAAGATGGGCGTGACGTTTGCTACTTTCCAGTCCTCTGTGATCTCCCCAGTTTTTAAGGATATGTTACATATTTGGCGAAGTGTTTCCGCTATTTCGTTTCTCAGTTCTTTTAGTACCCTTGGATGGATGCCGTCTGGACCAGGTGATTTGTCGCTCTTCAGTCTGTCTACCTTTCGGAGGACATCCTCTCGGCTTACCTCTAGTTGGACCAGCTTTTCATCATGGTCTCCGTTTATGATCTCCTCGGGTTCTGGGATATTGGATGTGTCCTCTCTCATGAAGACTGACGAGAAGAACTTGTTTAACCTGTCAGCTATCTCTTTTTCCTCCTTTACCACTCCCTTCCTGTCTCCATCGTCCAATGGTCCCACTTCCTCCCTGGCTGGTTGTTTCTCCTTCACATACCTGAAGAATGGTTTAAAGTTTCTTGCTTCCCCCGCCAGTCTCTCCTCATATTCTCTTTTTGCTTTTCTAACCACTCGGTGACAGTCTTTTTGTTGCCTTTTGTGCTCCTTCTGGTTGTCCTTTGTTGGGTCCTTTTTCCATTTTCTGAAATATGTTTTCTTGTCCCTTAATGCCTTTTTCACTGCATTTGTTATCCACTCCGGGTTTTTTGTTCGATTCTTTTTGCACCCTTTCCTAAACCTGGGGACGTACAGGTTTTGTGCTTCGTGCACCGTGCTCTTGAGTAGGGCCCAGGCTTCCTTTACGGTCTCCATCTTCCTTGAGCTGTTGCTGAGCTTCTTTCCCACCATTTCCTCATGGCCTCGTAATTTCCTTTTCTGAAATTGAGTGCTGTCGTTGTGGTTCTTTTCACCTTTGATGTTCCTATTTTTAGCTTGCACTGGATCATGTTGTGATCGCTGTTTCCTAGTGGCGCTAGTACTACAACCTCCTTTGCGGGTCTCCCTAGCCCATTGAGGATTAGGTCAAGAGTAGCATCTCCTCGTGTTGGTTCTGTGACCAGCTGTTCCATGAAACAGTCTCTCACCACCTCCAGGAAGTTTGTTTCTCTCGTGCAATTTGAGTGTCCAATGCTCCAGTCTATTCCAGGGTAGTTGAAATCCCCCTTTACCACCACACTTCTGCTTTTGCATACCTGCCTTAGTTCAGCCTCCAGGTTCTGGTCGTTTGCTTCCGGTTGTCCTGGTGGGTGATAGTACAATCCCAATTTTATGTCTGCTCCATTTCCTCCTGTCAGCTTAACCCATAGTGATTCCAAGCCGTCCGCCCTTACTGTTGTTTCCATCCTGGTTGAAGGGATGGAGTCCTTTATATATAGCGCTATTCCTCCACCCTTCTTGTGTGTCCTGTCCGTCCTATAGAGTTTGTACCCTGATAGGACCTCATCCCATTTGTTGTCTTCGGACCACCATGGTACTGTGACTCCAATTATGTCTAGGTCCTCCTTACTGGCTGTAAATTCTAGCTCTCCCATTTTGGTTCTTAGGCTCCTAGCATTTGTGTATAGGCAAATTAAGTCCCGGCTGTTTACCTTCTCTGTTGGTTTTCCTCGTGGTTTGGTGCTCCTGCTGACTCCTTCATGGGCTGCCAGTCCCCGAGCCTCGTTCCATTCATCCTCCTCCTGTGGTGTGTCTGTTTCGTCCTCATCCCCCTCCTGTGGTGTGCCTATCTCATCCTCTACCTGCATCCCCATTTTTGGATGTCCCTCTGGGTCCGGCTGTTTCCTCCTTTTCCCGCTCTTTAGCTTCATTAGTTCCTTGGGCCCCTGCATTGCGTCTATGGGGGTTTTTTTTTCAAAAAATGTCCACTCAGTCTCAAGCCCTCTACCGCCTTTTCCTGGTTCAGCATCCTTGTTTGATACTTGTTCCGATCCCTTTATTGCTCTCTTGCACAACCTCCCCCCCCCCCACAATCTCCCTCACTCATAAAAATTTGCTGCTACATCATAGAAACATAGAAAAATGACGGCAGAAAAGGGCCATAGCCCATCAAGTCTGCTAACTCTGTCGACCCTCCCCCTTAACCCTCTGAGAGATCACACTCTCATGATCCATCCCCTTAACTCTACCCTCTTAGTGATCCGACATGGGCATCCCATTTTTTTTTAAAATCTGGCACGCTGCTGGCCTTGATCACCTGCACTGGGAGCTCATTCCAATGATTAACCACTCTTTCGGTAAAGAAATACTTCCTGGTGTCGCCATGAAATTTTCCGCCCCTGATTTTCAGCGGATGGCCTCTTGTGGCCGAGGGCCCTTTAAGAGAGAAAATATCATCTTCCACCTCGAGACGATCAGTGATATACTTAAATGTCTCAATCATGTCTCCCCTCTCCCTGCGTTCTTCGAGACAGTATAGCTGCAATTTGATCAGCCTTTCCTCGTACGAGAGATCCTTGAGCCCCGAGACCATCCTGGTGGCCATTCTGAACCGACTCAACTCTCAGCACATCTTTACGGTAATGTGTCCTCCAGAATTGTACACAGTACTCCAGATAAGGTCTCACCATGGTTCTGTACAGTGGCATTAGGACCTCGGACTTCCGACTAACAAAACTTCTATGGATATAACCCAGCATTTGTCTAGCCTTGGATGAAGCCTTCTCCACTTGTTGGCAGTTTTCATGTCTTCACTAATGATCACCCCTAAATCTCGTTCTGCTGCAATTCTAGCCAAGGTCTCACCATTCAATGTGTACGTTCTGCACGGATTTAATAATAATAATAATAACAGCTTATATACCGCAATACCGTGAAGTTCTATGCGGTTTACAAAGATTAAGCAAAGGTACAAATTGATTGACTTTAAGAGGGGAGGAAGAAAGAGGGTTAATAGGACAGGAAATCCATTTTTGAGGAGAGAGTGATCAATGGAACAAGTTAATCGCTTTAGAGGGGAGAGAGAAGAGAGGATCAGTTGTCTAGATACTTTAGGAACAGGTGTGTTTTCAGACGTTTCCTAAATTCCTCATAAGAAGTGGGCGAAAGCAATTGTTCTAGGTCTTTACCCCATGATAATGCTTGGTGCGAGAGAAGATGTTCATGGTGTTTTTTCAGTTTACAACCTCTCACTGGGGGGGAAACGAAGTTGGAATGTGAGCTTCTCTTGTGTCTGTTGGCTGAGAAGACGAAAAGATCAGTTATATATTTAGGGGCAAGTCCATGTAGTGCTTTGAAGCAGAAGCAGGCAAATTTAAACTTTACGCGCACCTCCATTGGCAGCCAATGCAGCTGCCGGTAGTAGGGTGTCACGTGGTCAAACTTCCTCAGCCCAAAGATCAGTTTGACCGCTGCATTTTGCATCAATTGTAAATGCTGCATGTTCTTTTGGGAAATTGCTAAATAGGCGATGTTACAGTAGTCAAGTAGACTCAGTACGAGGGATTGGACTAAGGTTCTGAATGCCGCTGTATCGAAATAAGCTTTAATGGATCTGAGTTTCCAGAGAGTGAAAAATCCCTTTCTGATCAAGGAGTCCACCTGGTCTCTCATGGTTAGGCACTGATCCAAAGTTACACCTAGTATCTTTATGGTAGGTTGGATACGGTAATTAAGATTATTGATACATAGTAGTGATTTGGTGTCAAGCGGATGTGGCGAAGCAACGAAGAAAGTTGTCTTTTCTGAATTAAGTTTGAGCCTAAAGGTTGTCATCCAGTGCTCCATCACGTTTATGGCTTCTGAAGCTTTAGGAATAGTTTCAGAGATAGAATTAACGAATGGGATGATGATCGTAAAATCATCTGCATAATTAAATAGTTTTATCCCTAACTGGGTTAGCTGCGTGCCTAGTGAGTACATGTAGACGTTGAAGAGCAATGGAGATAGCGGAGACCCTTGTGGCACACCGGATGGATTGCTCCAGGTATCTGAAAGTTCATAATTAAAACGTACTTGATAAGTGTGGGACATAAGGAAGCCACGGAACCAATTCAGCACCTCGTCCCTGATACCAATGGCGTCTAGGCATTGCAGCAGTTTCCCATGGTCTACTAGATCTAGATCAAAGGCAGAACTCATATCAAATTGCATAACCAGGGCATTAAGGCCCTTACTAAACAGTAGGCACAGATTGTCTAAAATAGCTGCAATTACTGTCTCAGTACTGACTAACGGTCTAAAACCGGAATTACAATAAACGGAATGGATGCTACTGGTCTGTTGTTGGATATTATAGCTGAAGATTCTTTTCGATTTTTTAGAATTGGGGTTATTATTATGTGATCATTATTAGAGAGGAACTTCCCAGTTTTTAGATTATGAGCCAAATATTGCATCAACGATAGTTTAAATACTAAAGGTGCCGCTTTCATGATTTCTGGCGGGTATGAGTCCAGAACGCAATAGGATTTAGAGTATTTGTTATATAGTCTGTTGTAATTGTTCCACTCTAAATCTTGAAAGGAGCTCCAGATCATGTCTGCCGGTGTATCATTTCCTTGGGTGATAGGTATCGGATGATCACTAGGGTCGTTTGTTGAACAATGAATTCTAAGGTTTTTAATTTTCGAATCGAAGTGTAGTGCTAAAGTCATTTGCAGAGAGTAACTTAGAGTTGTGTGTGGGTGTGGTGTAGCGAGCGGTGTCAAATAAATTTGTGATCAGGTTGAATAGCTCTTTTGTATTGATTCCTTGTGAACCATTACAAGATGAGTTGATTTATTGTTGCCAAGGTGCATGACCTTGCATTTTTTAGCGTTGAAGCTCAGCTGCCAGGTCAAGGACCAATGTTCCAATAATAGGAGGTCCTGCGTCATACTGTCTCGCAAATTGCTGTTACTTACAATGTTACATAGTTTGGCGTCATCGGCGAACAATGTTATTTTACCTTGAAGCCCCTGGGTCAGGTCTCCTATGAATATGTTGAAAAGGATCGGGCCTAAAACCGAGTCCTGCGGCACTCCACTGGTCACCTCCAGCGTTTTAGAGAGGGTACCGTTAACCACCACCCTCTGAAGTCTATCACTTAGCCAATCATTGACCCATGCGGTTAGTATTTCACCTAATCCCATCGATTTCATCTTGCTCAATAACCTGCGATGGGGGACGCTATCAAAAGCTTTACTGAAGTCCAAGTACACAACGTCCAGGCACTCTCCTAAATCCAGCTTTCTTGTCACCCAGTCAAAGAAGCTGATAAGATTGGATTGGCAGGACCTACCCTTGGTGAAACCATGTTGGTGGGGATCGCGTAGATTCTCCTCATCCAGGATCGTGTCTAATTTGGATTTGATTAGTGTTTCCATGATGTGAGACTCACCGGTGTGTAATTCGCAGCCTCTGCCCTACACCCCTTTTTGTGCAGAGGAACGAAATTAGTTGTTTTCCAGTCCAAGGGGACTCTTCCCGTGCTCAGAGAGAGATTGAAGAGTACGGATAACAGTTCCACTAGGATGTCACACAGCTCCCTGAGCACTCTGGGGTGTAGATTGTCCGGTCCCATGGCTTTGTTCACCTTGAGTCTTGATAGTTTGCCGTAGACGTCCCCTGGTGTAAACTCGAAATTCCGAAATGGGTCTTCCGAGCTTTGCTTAGCCTGCAACTGTGGACCGGACCCTGGAGCCTCGCAGGTGAAGACTGAGCAGAAGTATTCATTTAGTAGTTCGGCTTTATCTGAATCTGATTCTACTTAATTTCCGTCTGTTTTTTTGAGGCGTCCTATCCCATTCGTGTTTCTCTTTCTGTCGCTAATATATCTAAAGAAGGATTTGTCCCCTTTCTTAATGTTCTTTGCTATTTTTCTTCAACTCGAAGTTTGGCTTCTCTGACTGCCGCTTTGACAGCTGTAGACCTGGCCATATATTCTATTTTGGCCTCCCTTTTCTGCGAGTGTTTGTAGGAAATAAATGCTCGTTTCTTTTCTTTAACGAGGTCTGAGATCTCTGCGGTGAACTGATTTTATGCAGCAGTTTGTTGCTAGGTGTAGGGTAGATTTCAAGCTAGACCACATAGCTTCCACATTATCAGTCACAGCTTGGTTATGTAGTGCCTGATGTACGAAATCTCCCATGCGATTGAAGTCAGTGCCTTGAAAATTGAGTACTTTTGTTGTCGTGCTTGATTTAGTGAACCCTCTCAATGTTGTGATCACTGGAGGCTAGCTTATCTCCTACTGATACCTCCGAGACGCTTTCTCCGTTAGTGAGTACAAGGTCCAGTATCGCATGGGCCCTAGTGGACTCCAATACGAATTGTTTGAGTTGTGCTCCCTTCATGGAGGTTAATAGCCTTCTGCTGCCGCTGGTTGTTGCTGAAAGTGAGTTCCAATCTGCATCCGGCATATTGAAGTTCCCTAGCAGTACAGTGTCCCCCTGTAAAGTGATATTCTCAATGTCTTTGATTAATTTTGTGTCTTTGTCTTCCAGTTGTCTTGGAGGTCTGTATATTACACCAAGATACAGGCATTTTTCGTTGCCTCTGGCCAGGTTTACCCAGAGGGATTCCCATGTGTACTTGATATCTGTGATTCTCGTAGTTTTGATGTCATCTTTGGTGTATAGTGCTACCCATCCCCCTAACTTGCCCTCTCTGTCTTGACAAAGTAAGTTGTAACCTGGTATAACCATATCCCACCCATGAGAGTCCGTGAACCAAGTCTCGGAAATCGCCACCACATCTAGGTCAGCATTCATTATTTCGGTCTCCAATTCCAGAATTTTGTTGCCTAAGCTGTGTGCATTAGCATACATAGCCCTCCATACCTTATGATTACTAGGTCCCTTTGGGGAGTTTCCCATCTGAGTTAGTGTGGCTCCTAAAGAATAATTAGCAATATGAGTACTTACCTCGGACTCAGAAGTGGAGCTGCGACTCCTCTCCTCAGGATAGTTACTTACTGCACTATTACCCTCCCCCCAACTTACCTAGTTTAAAGCCCTACGAAGTAGGCGGGCTAGTCGGTGTCCGAAGACGTTCTTACCTCTGCTGGTTAGATGGAGCCCGTCTTGTCCCTGAAGTCCCTGCAATGCCTCTCTATGGTTCAGGAATCCGAAGTTCATCTCCCTGCACCATTCGTGTAGCCACTCGTTGGTCCTCTGGATACGCTCATCCCTGGCTCTTCCCTTGCCTCTAACTGGGAGGATCGAGGAGAAGACCACATCCGCCTTAGCTTCTCACCGCCTTAGCTCCCATCTGCCTTAGCTTCTCACCCAGAGCTCCAAAGTCTATAGGTATATTCTCTGGGGTGTTCCTGGCAGTGTCATTCATTCTGACGTGGATGAGAAGCATGGGGAAGTGGTCCTAGGGCATGAGAAGTCTATCTATACAGGCGGTGACATCTCAGATCCTTGCTCCAGGCAGACAGCAAACCTTTCTTGACTGCATATCCGGTCTGCAGATTAGTCCCTCGGTGCCCCTCAGCATGGAGTCCCCAATGACTACTACTCTGCGCTTCTTCGGGGGGAGCCGATCAGTTGTCCCCGGAACTGGAGCCATGAGTTGGACCTCATCCTGTTCCTCGTCGGCAGTCCCTTCCTGTAAGATCTGGAATCTATTCTTCAGGGTGAGTTGTGGGGTTGATGTGAAATTGCCCTGTTGATGAGAAAAAGAAGAAGATGAAGAAATTGAAAAAGGGGGGGGGGGTGTCTCCTATGCTTACCTGTGGAGGAGATTACCAGCTGCCAGGAATCAGCGTCTCCAGCCATTTCCTGTACCCCAATCGTTGGTTTCAAGGCTGAAGGTTTGGGCGTCTCGAGGATGGACTTGCCTTGCACCTGCTTGGTGATTTGGGACAGCTCCTGGATGACTCCGTCGATGAAGGCCTCATCCTCTCGGATGCTTCTCAAGCACTTCACCTCCTCCCTTAGGTTCCTCAGTTCCTGTAAGATGTCTCCGTCTAGCTGGTCCACCTACTCTGTCTGCGTAGAGACTGTAGTGTACTGCTGGGGGATGGCCTCGGTCTGCACAGAGACCTCTGTCCATCATCTTGGGTCATTCTCCGTCTGTACGCAGGCCGTGGCCTTCTCCTGGGTCCTTTTGGTGACTGGAATGCCGGTCTTGGTGTTTCTTGTTCTCCCTGCAGGAAAATGTCATCCTTACCATTGTAGTTAGATTAGGAAACAACAGAGGAACAACAGAAGAGTTGTGAGCATTTTTCTTATGGTGGGCATTCTGGAGGCTGTGCACAGAGGGAGAACCAGTCGTCAGGAGTAAGCCCAACTGTTTGTTTCCTCAGAACAATATATATATATTTTTTAAACCTGCTTTGAGGATGTGTCATTAAGGTTTGTGTAGGAAGGGGCTTTGGAATCATTGCTTGTACTACTTTGAGTTTGCAACAGATGTGAGCCTTAAGGTGGGTAGAGCCATGGCTAACCTCTGTCCTCTGGTGCGTGAAGAAATGGGGAAATTTGAACTACCTAGAATGGACTCTCTGGTGACTGCTGTCACTAAGAATACCACCCTGCCTTAGAAGGATGCATTGCCCTGAAGGATTTGCAGGATAGGAAACTAGAGAATGCCTTAAACAGGCATTTAAGGTGCCCTTCCTGTATCTGCAGATTACCATTGATAGATCCTTTGTGGCTGAAGCATGCCTGAAGTGGCATCAAAGGTTTGGGCTGTAGAAGAGGCCCCATGCCTAACAGTTGAAAGTGGGATTGGCCTATTTATCGGATGTTGCTATTTGACATGCTCCAGGCGTGTCTTTGGCAGTCACATCTCATTGGCAACTCTGGTTAAGACATTGAGCTGCTGATGTGGCTTCCAAATTGCACCTGGTGAAGCTGCCCTTGCATGGCAAGTGACTCTTTGGTGAGGATCTCGGTAACCTGGTAAGAGATGGGAGAAATTAAACCTCAGCAATTGCACCTGGACAAACTAAAGTCCTTTTTCCAATCTTTTTAAGGAATCTCCTATAGTAGATTTCAGGACAACACATGTCATAGACCAGGGCATCAGCAATATTGGTGTTCCTGTTGGTGGTCGTCTTCAAGGTTTCTGGGAGGAGTGGGCCAAGATCACGTTGAAGGTCCTAGAAATTCTTTGAGACAGCAAAAATTGGTGCTCTACTACTACTATATTTCTATAGCACTACCAGACATACGCAGCACAGTACAGAGTCACAAAGAAGACAGTCCCTGCTCAAAAGAGCTTACACTCTAAACAGACAAGACAGACAAACAGGATGTTATGGATACAGTTAAGGGAAACTGTTAATCTGCTTTCTCTCCTGGTCGTTCCTCTCTACTTAACCTTGTCAAGCAGGTGCCAAAATAGCAGCAGTCCAAGCTATCATCAATTCCCTGCTGGTGCTACAGGCCATTGGTTTCCTGGTCTGACAGGCACAGGGAAGTTACTCTACCTGTTTCAATGTCCCAAAATAGGGCACTTTTTGCCCAATTCAGGACCTCAAGATCCTGAAGCATTGCCTCTGGGTCTCACATTTGTGAATAGAATCTTTACAGTCTATCATCGCCTCTATGCAGCCAAGAGAGTTTCTCATAGCTCTTGACCTCAAGGAAGCTGTGACGAAATATACCTTCCGTCCTCAGGAACCGTAGACATGACACCGTTTAGACCTCAGAAGTGAAGTCCATTGGAGAAGTTAAGACAACTCATTTGCATATGTTTTACATATTGACAAGATACCTATTCTCAAGGGACAAGCGGGAGCATGGAAGAAGTGCAGAATCCAAATCAGAGGGGCAAGTCAACCTTCTGAGTCGGTGGAGATGAGAACAGGAAAATTTTAGAACTAAATACCTAGGATCACACTCTCTCTTATTTATTTATTTAAAATTATAACCCGCTTATCCACAAATCTAAGCAAGGAACAAAATCACATACAAAATCACGTTAAATAATACAGACAAATTCAACAGAAAAGATACTAGTAGAGAGGACCCTAGGCCAATCATGCTTGAGAGAGAGCTATCTGGTTCTCTCTAGGTGACCCTCAGGGGAATGAATGTTGGCAGTTTGTTTAAGCTCTGGTAAGTTTACCTTTGCATGGCCAGAGCTTGGCCAGCAGCCTTACCTTGTGTTGTCAGAGAGTGACCCAAGTAAACTGAAGTAGCCCAAGTGACCATGAGGGAGTAGGAATGACTAAAGCGGACCCCCAGACCCTCGTAAGAATTTGGATCACTATAGAGGCGTATTTTCATATCCACATTTAGACTCAACGTTGGCAGTTTTTTCGTTTTGAAATCCTAGGCCAGTATTTCCATTTCAGGGCCCTTTAGTTTTGCTTTCCTGCCCAACGAGGCATGCGTTCCCTCAGTTTCTTAGTTTCCGCGGAGGTAAGAAGTCGCGTTTCAACGGCTGTTGAAAATGTTTTCATTCGCTGCCTTCCTGCTCTCTCGGTTTACTGACTTTTTGTCAGTATCTTCTTTTATTTCTTTCCTAAGTTCATACTCAAAAAAAAAAAAAAAGAACAATTAAACTTTATTTTTTCTTTACTGTTGTCGGTTTGGCCTTGTGAGGCCTTATGGATCGCCATTTTCTTTTCTCCCCTCTGCACGGCTCTTGTTCCAGGCTGGTTTTTCCTCCCCACTCTTTCTCCATGCGGTTGTTTGGTGGTGGAACTTGTCTTCACCGACATTCTTCTGTTATCTTAGCAATCTCAGGACCTCGGCCTTGTCGTTTTTTTCTTCCCTTGCTTTTTTCCTCTTCAGCACATTTTCATGTGTCTTCTCCAGAAGCAGGTTCCCGTTGATGCCGCCGGGAATCCGGCGCCAGTGATCCGATCGACGCCAGTGATCCGGTATCAGGAATTGGGTACCAGAAATCGGGCCCCAGACAACACTAGTGATCCTGTATCTGGCATACTTCCGGCACTGCTTCTCCAGTCTGCACTGCACGCTTCTTCTTTGGTAAGTTGTTTTTCTCCTTTAGACTTCTTTGTAGCAGTGAGTCTAACCCTGCTGACTTTGGTCATTGTAGCAGTGAGTCAAATCCTGACGACCTTTTTCCAGGCCTATATCTTGCTCCGCTTTGATGTCGATGACTGTCTTGATATGGGCATGTTCATCTTGGAAGCGTGGAGCCACACCGATGGTACCGATCATGAGACAAAGGTACCGGTGTTCTTTTCTTCTATTCTAGAGCCACATCTATGGTACCAGTTGTCGACCTTTTCTTCCTGCTCTGGAATGACACCAATGGTCCTGGTCAGGGATCATGGGTACCGGTGTTCTTTCGTTCTCCTTCAGGAGCGGCACCGATGATACCGGTCATAGGCCCTGGGTGCCGGTGCTTTTTCCTTTCTACTCTGGGTGCCAACGGTGCCAGTGTCCTTTTCTCTCTGCTTGCCACTGACACTGTCGGTACCAATCATGGACCATGGTACCGGTGTCCTTTTCTCTTTCCTGGGCACTGACATCATGGGTACCAGTCCTGGACAAATGATACCGATGTCCTTTTCTCTCTGCTTGGCAATAACACCTTCGTTTCCAGATATGGACCAATGATACCAGTGTCCTTTTCTCTCTGCTTGCCACCGACTCCATCGGTACCGGTCATGGACCAACGGTACCGGTCTCCTTTCCTGTCTGCTCCAATGGCGCTGTGTGCCTTGATACCGGCTTTGTTCATCTTAGGAGTTTTGACCCTTGGTATGGGCATTTTATCCTTTGGTACCGATTCTCCCTTTTTAACAGTGTTTCTTTCACGCCCACGATTTCAATCAACATCGGCGTGTTTTCACTGTTCCTGAGCATGATGTAGATGTTTTCTCATTGGTGTTGACCTCTCTACTTGATGTCGACTTCTCTCTCGACGCCATGTTATTGTCGTCAGTTCTGATTGATGTTGCAGTTCATATTGACCTCCAGGTCGCTGTCTGATTTTTCTTCTCGACATCCCCATGTTCAACTGTGATCCAGTTTTTTGGGTTCTGTCAACACCATCTCTTCTAGTGCTGCCCGGTTCAGTTTTTTAATTCCGGAGACATTTTCACTTGAGTCATCTCTGATTTTGTTGACTCCTATCTCGTGTCACCAGTTGTCGTTGCAGTTACCGGTGTCGGTGTTGTTCTGGTATGGGACAGCTTTGCAGTCTTCAAGCTGTATTTGGCCCTCAACATCAACTCCTTGATGGTCTTGGTTTTGACTGGTTGAGAGGCTTGGGGTATCTTTTGGAAATATGCCTCATCACATGTGCTTTTTTCTCTTGAGTGGGGTTCACAAAGCCTTCATACTAGCATGACATATCGTTTTTTACAGATCCATTAGGGTACTTTCTGTAAAGGCATTCCTTTGGGAGTTGACTTCATAAGGCCATTTGTTTCCCTTTGGAATTTCTTTTCCTTCCTTCTACTTCTCTCATCAAGGGTGGTTTGCTTCCCTTCCTTGATCTCTATGCAGGTGTGTTTAGTAAATCCTTAAAGGGGCAGCAAGGAATTTTGGGCCTTTAGCACAAATTCCTATACCTCCCAAAGAAAAAAATATCTCTCCCCTGCACTGTACTTTGGAGCCAGAACGGCATTTGTTTGATTTGGTCAATGCGGTTTTTATATACCTTATCCACCACGGACCCCTAAGGAAGGTGTTGTCCCAAACACGGACCGTGTTAGGTCCACTGGTTGGTAATAAGGTGGTATATTTACCATACTGCATTAATATTGTAATAAACAGTGCCTACATCTTGCACATGGTCTGCAGTTTTTGTTTTTGTTTTTGCTTGCTGTTTGTTTACTGCAGATTCCGTTGGATTTTCTTTTCCAGTGCAAATACAGCCAGATGCATTCATAGAAGGTAAAACTAAAACCCCAGGTCCTGTTACTTCATAGGGCTGGGCACATAAGAAAACAGTCTCTTTATTCGCTAAACAGAAGTCCTGAGATAGGCCTATGGCTGACAGGATCCAAGACATGGCCCCTGAGCTGTGACTGCCTTACCCCAAACACAATCTTGCAAAAGTCTTTATCCCTAGACAAGCAGGCAGCATATTCTCACATGTGGATGACGTCATCCACAGAGCCCCGGTATGGACAGTGAAAAGTGTGGGGTCGCGTTAAGCTTTTGAAAGCTTTTAGACTGCTCGTACCGCACATACGCGAGTGCCTTCCCGCCCGACGCCAGCTTGCGAGGTCATCAGTTTTTCATTTTCCACAGAGTGAAGAAGATGTATCTCTTGTTACTCTGTCAAGTTGCTTACCTGTCTCCCCAGTTCACATGTCTCCTTGTTTCCTTCCTGGTGGAGTTCCTCCTCACGGCTTGTATGTAGGCTTCTGTCTTTCTGGGGACTAGTTTGCCAACTGGGCTTCCTAGATTCCTCTCCTGCCTGCCTTGGTGCTTAAAGTGCCTAATACTTCTAAGTCGAAGCACATTTATACTGCCTCGGTGGAACCTCCAGCCAAAGCAGGTGGTCCGGTTTCAGATGCAGATCCATCCTTACCGGCTTCTTTCCAGACCATGTTGGAGAAGCAATTCATTCAGTTCCTTACTAATATGGGACCGAAGCTTCTTCCTCTCATCCAGTCTGGGCATTCAGCAGACTCCCGCGAGGTTGAGCCACTTCCTTTGCCTCAGTCTGAGCTTCCACACTCTTTACAGGGAGCAGAGTCTCTGCGAGTGTCTGGTCTGGTATCCAAGCACATGAAGCAAGGAACAGAATCTATGCAAGTACCTCGGCAGGAATCCTCACACTCTATACAAGGAGCAGAGTCTTTGGGAGTGCATCGAGGTTCCTCCATCAAGCCTCTGGAGCTTCGATCTACAGCCTCCAGTCTTATCCATTCTTTGGTGGCATCGGCTGCTTCTGTCTCTGAGGAGAAGTCTCCTCGATCTTCGAGATCTGCTTCCAAGCACCGTTCTCACTGACGATCGAGGCATACTTTCAGGCATAGTTCTTCTTCTAAATAACATCCCTCTTCAACTAAGCCTCGTTCTACTCCTACTTCGACTAGACCGCCGACTCATCGCTCGAGGTTTCCACTTCCAAACCTCGAGGATGCAGTGGTTTCGATTGCTTCGTCCAAGTCTCCATATTCTTTTGATGCCTTTTTTCCTGCCGAAGCTTCATCTTCGACCCAGGCTGCCTCGACGTCCTCGAGTCCTTCTCGAGGCAAAGCATTGGCGGATCAGCTATCTTTCTCATCTTTTCTTCGTCAGACGGCTGTTGACTTGGATCTTCAATTAGATGCTGGTTCCAAATACTCTAAGGAGTACCTCGAAGTCATGCATCTTCCTCAACCTCCGGCAGAGTCACTTAAGCTTCCTCTTCACAAGCTTTTGTCTCAGACTTTTGGTCGATGCCTGGAGACACCTTATATCATACCGGCTGTTCCAGGTAAATTGGACTCTAGGTATAAAACTGTACATCGCAAAGGATTTGACAACTCACAGTTATCTCATCAGTCCCTGCTAGTCGAGTCCTCCTTGAAGAGGTCCTATCCTTCCAAGGTTTATGCCATCATTCCTCCTGGAAGAGAAGGGAAAACTATGGACAAATTCGGACTTCACATGTATCAAAATGCCATGATGTCCTCTAAAATCCTCAATTATAATTTTCATTTTATTACTTATTTTGAGTTCCTCATTTCTCTATTACCAAAATTCTTGACTTATTTGGATACTCAAAAGCACTTTGAATTTCAAGAAATCCTTGCTTCTTTATCACATCTCCGATTACATTTCATCCAGTCATCTTATGATGCCTTCGAGTTGTCTGCCCGGGCAGCTGCTTGCTCTGTAGCCATGCGTCACCTTGCCTGGCTTCATACCATTGACATGGACTCTAATCTTCAGGATCGTTTAGCTAATATTCCTTGTGCAGGCAATGACCTCTTTGATGAATTTATCAAGGTGGCCACTAAGAAATTGTCTGAACATGAAAAATCCTTTGCTTCTATTGTCAGACCTAAGCCAAAGCCAGCTCCTGCCAAACCTATATGTCCTGCTCCTATCTATCAACAGCGTTTTGCTCCGAGGACGGCTCCTTACAATCGCCCTCCTCTTAAAAAATAGCAGCCTCAGAAGCAACAAAAACCTCAACCTTCTGCTGCACCTAAGGCTACTCAGCCTTTTTGACTGTTTAAAATAATAATAATAATAATTTTATTCTTGTATACCGCCATACCCAAAAAGTTCTAGGCGGTTCACATTCATTAATTAAGGTCCACGGTGACACACGGATTTACAAAATTTTAACAAAATTACAGGCAATGAAGAGGGGGGCGTGGGGAACTCTATACTGAGATTTAGCAGAGGTAGCGGTAAGACAGAAGGTAGAGTAGGTAAGCGATAATGAGAGTGAGACCAAGTGTGGAGAGGGGGGGAGGAGAGGGAGCAGAAGGAACGGGGGAGAGTGGGAAAGGGGAGAAGCAGGGGGCAAGGGGGATTAAAAGCCCTGTTCGCGGAAGAGGTGCGTTTTGAGAAGTTTTCTAAAACTAAGGTAAGAGGGGGCCTCGAGCATAACCTCCACCGTTCTGACTCTGCCTTCTTTCCCCCTATAGGAGGTTGTCTTCATCTTTTTTACCATCGATGGAGGTTAATTACATCCGACCTCTGGGTACTGACCATCATCAGGGAAGGATACTCTCTTCATTTAACTCAGGTTCCACCAGAGCTTCCTCCAAGAGAGTATCCTTCCCAGACCGCCCTTCTTCTTCAGGAAGCTCAAGCTCTGCTTTGTCTCCATGCCATCGAACCAATTCATCTGGACCAGCAGAACAGGGGGTTTTACTCCAATTACTTCCTTGTTACGAAGAAGACGGGCGATCTGCAGCCCATTCTAGATCTCAGGGCTCTCAACAAATTTTTGGTCAAAGAAAATTTTCGAATGTTGTCCGTGGCATCTCTTTATCCCCTTCTAGAGCAGAACGACTGGTTATGCTTTCTGGATCTCACATTCCCATTCATCCAGCCTCCCGTCAACACCTCAGATTTTGGGTGGGGAATCTGCATTATCAATACAGAGTGCTGCCCTTCGGTCTGGCTTTCTCTCCCAGAGTATTCACCAAGTGCCTGGTTGTGGTAGCAGCAGCTCTAAGGAACCATGGTCTTCAGGTATTTCCCTACCTCGACGACTGGCTCATCAAAGATTCAACATCCCAGGGGGTTATTGTAGCAAACCAACGGACTACCTGGTTCCTACAAAGTTTGGGATTCGAAATCAACTTTCCCAAATTCCATCTTCAGCCCTTTCAGAATCTACAGTTCATCGGAGCTATCCTGGATACTATCCAGGTCAGCGCATGCCTTCCTCAGCAGCGTCTGGATGCTCTTCTTCAGCTGTGTCACAAAGTGTCTTCCCTTTTTCATTCTCAGCGAGACACATGATGGTACTACTCGGTCACATGGCCTCAACTGTACACGTGACTCCTTTTGCCAGACTTCACCTCAGAATTCCTCAGTGGACTCTGGCATCTCAGTGGACGCAGGCTTGCGAACCACTCTCTCAACACATTACAGTCACTCCTTCGTTGAGACAGTCTCTCCACTGGTAGGTGCTCTCTTCCAATGTCTCCAGAGGTTTAGTGTTTCAGACACCCCCTCATCAGAAGGTCCTTATGACAAATTCCTTGACCTATGCTTGGGGGGTTCATCTCGATGGTCTCCGTACTCAAGAACACTGGTCCAGCACGGATCATCAGTGTCATATCAATCTGTTGGAATTCAGAGCGATCTTCAATGCTCTCAAAGCTTTTCAACATCTTCACAACCAGGTAGTCATCATTCGGACAGACAACCAAGTCGCCATGTACTATGTCAAGAAACAGGGAGGAATAGGATCTCTCCCTCTTTGCCAGGAAGCTCTGAAGGTTTGGGACTGGGAAATCCTTCACAACACCTTCTTCAAAGCTGTCTACATTCAAGGAGAGAAAAACTGTCTGGCGGACAAGTTGAGTTGTCTTCTGCAACCTCACGAAAGGACACTCAGTTCCTCGCCTCTTCATCACATTTTTTCTCTGAGGAACTCCTCAGATAGATCTCTTTGCATCTCCCCACAACCACAAACTGCTTCAGTTCTCCAGGATATACTCTCCTCATCGCCTTGAAACAGATGCTTTTCTGTTGGAATGGACGAATCTCTTCCTGTATGCATTTCCTCCATTCTCTCTCATTCTCATGACTCTTGTCAAGCTCAAGAACGATCATGCCACCATGATTCTGATAGCTCCTTTGTGGCCCAGGCAACCCTGGTTCTCCCTTCTACTTCAGCTCTGCAGCAGGGAGCCATACCTTCTACCAGTTTTTCTGTCTCTGCTTACACAGAGTCAAGGATCTCTACTTCATCCCAATCTGCAGTCTCTGCACTTGACAGCTTGGTACCTCTCAACATAACTCCTCTTCAGTTTTCTCAACCTGTTTGCGACATTCTAGAAGCTTCCAGAATGCCTGCCACTAGGCAATGCTACCACCAAAAATGAACTAGATTTTCTATGTGGTGCATCTCTCATAACATGGAGCCTCGAGATACCGCCTTGGCTTCTGTCTTGGATTATCTTTTGCACTTGTTTACCTCGGGCCTCAAGTCTACATCCATTCAAGTCCATCTCAGTGCAATTGCTGCTTTTCATTAGCCTACTGAAGGAAAACCCCTCTCTGCTCATCTGGTGGTTTCCAAATTTATGAAATTTCCAAATTTATGAAATTCTAGAGCTGGAAACTGAAATAAGGGATGCCAACCTAGACGTGGTAGCAATAACTGAAACATGGTTTACGGACTCACATGGGTGGGTTTGGCTATACCGGGGTACAATCTTCTTCGGTCGTGACAGAGAGGGCAGGTTGGGTGGTGGGGTAGCACTATACATTAAAGAAGACATCAAAACCACCAGGATCACTGATGTCAAATACACCGGGGAGTCCCTCTGGGTTAACCTGGCAAGAGGGGCAATAAATGCCTGTATCTTGGTGTGGTATACAGACCTCCAAGACAACTGGAAGACATGGACACGGAATTAATTGAAGACATAGAGAATATCACTCTACGGGGCGACACTGTACTGCTAGGGGACTTCAGCATGCCTGATGCAGACTGGAACACATTTTCAGCAACCACCAGTGGCAGCAAGAGGCTTTTGACCTCCATAAATAGTGCACAAATAAAACAGATGGTAACGGAGCCCACTAGGGCCCAGGCGATCCTTGACCTGGTACTCACCAACGGGGAAAGCGTCTCAGAGGTCTCGGTAGGGGATACGCTAGCCTCCAGCGACCATAACATTTTATGTTTCAACCTTAGGAAAGGATTCCCTAAATCAATCACAAAAACAAAGGTACTTAATTTCCGGGGCACCGACTTCACACGCATGGGAGATTTCGTCCATCAGACACTGCAGGACCAAGCAGAGACCGGTAATGTGGAAGCTATGTGGTCGTACCTGAAATCATCAATACACGAAGCTACTAATCGCTACATAAAATCGGTAGACAAACGACAAAGAAACAATAAACCCCAATGGTTCACTGAGGAGATCTCGCACCTCATTAAGGAGAAGAAAACAGCATTTCTTTCCTACAAACGTACGCAGAGAAGGGAAACTAAAGTAGAATATAAAACCAGGTCTGCAGCGGTCAAAACAGCAGTTAGGGAGGCCAAACTTCGAGTGGAAGAAACTTTGGCAAAAAACATTAAAAAAGGGGACAAGTCTTTCTTCAGGTATATTAGTGATAGGAAAAGGAACACAGACGGCATAGTACGCCTTAGAAGACCGGACGGAAACTACGCGGTGGCGGATTCCGAAAAAGCCGAAATACTAAATGAATATTTCTGCTCAGTCTTCACCTGTGAGGCACTGGGACACGGACCACAGTTGAAGGCAAAACAAATTGCGGTAGACCCGTTTCAGAATTTTGAGTTCACACCTGAAGACGTCTACAGCGAGCTGACAAGGCTCAAGGAGAACAAGGCCGTGGGACCGGACAATTTACACCCAAGAATGCTTAGAGAATTGAGAGATGTTCTGGCGGAACCGTTGGCCGTGCTCTTCAATCTCTCACTAAGCAAGGGGAAAGTTCCATTAGACTGGAAAACAGTCAACGTCGTTCCTCTGCATAAAAAGGGTTGCAAGGCTGAGGCTGCGAACTATAGACCGGTGAGTCTCACTTCAGTAATGTGTAAACTCATGGAAACACTAATTAAGCATAAATTAGATATGATCTTGAATGAGGGGAATCTCCGGGACCCCAGTCAACATGGATTCACCGAGGGTAGGTCCTGCCAGTCCAATCTTATCAGCTTCTTTGATTGGGTAACAAGAAGGCTGGACTCGGGAGAGTCCTTGGACGTCGTATACCTTGACTTCAGCAAAGCTTTTGACAGCGTCCCACACCGCAGACTGCTGAACAAGATGGAATCGATGGGGTTAGGAGTAACACTAACTACATGGGTTAAAGATTGGCTAAGTGGCAGACTTCAGAGGGTGATGGTTAACGGTACCCTCTCTAAAACGTCGGAAGTGACCAGCGGAGTGCCACAGGGCTCGGTCCTGGGTCCACTTCTCTTCAACATATTCATTAGGGATTTGACTCAAGGGCTTCAAGGTAAGGTAACCTTATTCGCTGATGACGCCAAACTATGCAATATCATAAACGGCTACAATCTACAGGATACTATGGAACAGGACCTCCGTACTTTAGAAAGTTGGTCCTCTATCTGGCAGCTGGGCTTCAATGCCAAGAAATGTAAGGTCATGCATCTCAGAAATGGAAATCCATGCAGAAATTACACCTTGAATGGAGAAACTTTGACCAAGACTATGGCAGAACGAGACTTGGGAGTGTTCATCAGTGCAGACATGAAGACTGCCAATCAAGTGGAGAAGGCTTCATCTAAGGCACGGCAGATGATGGGTTGTATCAAGAAAAGTTTCGTCAACAGGAAGCCTGAGGTCATGATGCCATTGTACAGAGCCATGGTGAGACCTCATCTAGAATACTGTGTGCAATTCTGGAGGCCACATTACCGTAAAGATGTGCTCAGAATTGAGTCGGTTCAGCGGATGGCCACCAGGATGGTCTCGGGGCTAAAAGGTCTCTCGTACGAAGAAAGACTGAACAAATTGCAGCTCTATACTCTCGAGGAGCGTAGGGAGAGGGGAGACATGATTGAGACATTTAAGTATATCACGGGACGGGTCAAGGTGGAAGATGATATCTTTCTTCTCAAAGGACCCTCGAACACAAGAGGACATCCGCTCAAACTCAGGGGAGGGAAGTTTCGTGGAGACGTCAGGAAGTACTTCTTCACGGAACGAGTGATAGAGCATTGGAACAAGCTTCCAGTACAGGTGATCGAGGCCCACAGTATCCCAGACTTCAAGAATAAATGGGATACCTATGTGGGATCACTGCGAGGGTCATACCAATGAATAGGGTCGCTAGGATATTGACTTAATAGAGCAGGTCAGTAGAATTAAGGGGGCCAGTAGACTTATAAGGGTGGGTCAATGGTGTGGGCAGACTCGATGGGCTGTAGCCCTTATCTGCCGTCATCTTTCTATGTTTCTATGTTTCTAACCTCCTCTCAAACCACCTCCAGTGGTTTGGGATCTCAATGTGGTTCTTGCTCAATTAATGAAGCCTCCTTATGAGCCAATGGCTACGGCTCATTTGAAATACCTAGTGTGACCATATGGCTCCAGAAAAAAGGGGACGGATTGAGACATCCGTGTTTTACTTCCATTGAAAGCAACCAAGATGTCTCAATCTGTTCTCCTTACTTCCATTGCTTTCAATGGAAGTAAAACCCGGATGTCTCAATCCGTCCCCTTTTTTCTGGAGCCATATGGTCACACTAGAAATACCTCACTTGGAAAGTGGTGTTTCTCATTGCCCTCACATCTGCTCGGTGAGCTGCAAGCTTTAATTGCTGATCCACCTTTCACAGTTTTCCATCATGATAAGGTAGTCCTCCATACTCATCCTAAATTCTTACCTAAAGTTGTTTCAGAAACTCATCTCAATCAATCCATCGTACTCTCGGTGAACATATCCTCATGTATATTGAACCTTCAATCCTGGGCCCACACTGTGCAGATGAAACTGAACGAATCTAAAACAAAACTTCTCTGGCTCGGCCCAAAATTGGACCAACTGCCCACCTCCATCCCACTGTCCTCTGGCCCCACTCTGCATCTTGAATATTCTAGTAAAGTTCTGGGAGTCATCATTGACTCTACACTTTCCTTCAACGACCATCTCAACTCCCTAGTAAAAAAATGTTTCTTCAGCCTTCACATGCTGAGAAAAGTGAGATCCTATTTCCATCAAAAATACTTTGCCGTCCTTGTCCAATCCACCATCCTTTCCAGACTGGACTACTGCAACTCTATCTACCTTAGCCTAACAAAGAAAAACCTTCAAAGACTCCAGCGGATTCAGAATACCGCTGCTAAGCTTATCTTCGCAAAAAGCAAATTCGACCATGTCTCACCGCTTTTATGCAAGCTCCACTGGCTTCCGATTATCTCCAGAGTCCACTTCAAATGTGCCTGCCTCACTTTCAAGATCCTACATGGTATCCTCCCTCCCTTCATTCCTCTTTCATTCCTCTAAACCCAATTCCGCCAGATCCACCCAAATGCTGAAACTTTCCTTTCCCTCTCTAAAAGGCGTTTCACTTGTAGGAAAACTAGGTTCTTCCCTCCCTTTCAGAATCACTCAGCTCTGGAACAACCTTACCTCCCCTCTTAGGAATCTGAGCTCCCTCCAACTCTTCCGTAAACATCTGAAAACCTAGTTATTCTCAAAAATGTAACTCCTCCTCCCTCTCTGGTTATTCTAGTCCTCTAAATTTTCTCTTTATTTTGCCTCTTCCCTCTGGAGTTCCTTTCTACCCTAACTCTTGTTAACCGTGTCGAGCTTTACGAATGTAGAGATGATGTGGTATACAAACCTAAGGTTTAGATTAGATTAGATTAGAATTTTTCCTAAGTCTCATTCTCATCCTGGAGAATTAGCTCTTCATACCCTGGACTGTAAATGTTCTTTGGCCTTCTTCCTGGAATGCACCAAACCACATAGATCTGTTCCTTAACTTTTTGTCTCCTTCGATCCGAACAAGTTGGGACATCCAATTTCTAAGCGTACCATCTCCAACTGGATGGCTGCTTGTATCTCTTTCTGCTATGCCCAGGCTGGACTGTATCTACAGAGTCGAGACACAGCCTACAAAGTCAGAGCCTTGGCGGCTTCAGTAGCTTTCCTCAGATCCACTCCTATTGAGGAAATTGGCAAAGCTGCCACCTGGTTCTTGGTTCATACTTTTAACTCTCGTTATTGTTGATGTTTTCTCCAGACGGAATGGCCATTTTGGCCAGAGAATGTTACAAAATTTATTCTCCCAACACTCCCACCATCCCATTCTGGTTAGCTTGGAGGTCACCCACATGTGAGAATAGGCTGCCTGCTTGTCTTGGGATAAAGCACAGTTACTTACCGTAACAGTTGTTATCCAGGGACAACAGGCAGCTATTCTCACAACCCACCCACCTCCCCTGGTTGGCTTCTTCTAGCTATCTGAACTGAGGACATGCACCCTGTGCTGGGCGGGAAGGCACTCATGCATGTGCGGTGCAGCAGACTCGAAATTTCAAAGTTTTCTACAAGCAAGTCTGCTTGTGAGGCTGTCCGCATCCGGGCTCCGTGGATGACGTCACCCACATGTGAGAATAGTTGTCTGCTGTCCCTGGATATCACCTGTTACGGTAAGTAACTGTGCTTTCCTGTCAGTGGCTGAGGCAATCAGTGCTCAGGCACTGATCAAAAAGTAAGGCTACAACATATCAGACCTGTCATCATATTTTGGCCACAAATGTGTCCCATGCGGTTAGGGAATCACTCTGCGATTATAGAGAACCGCATGGAGTGTTCATTTTAATATTAATGTGTTCGTTGTATTACATTTGCATGGCAATATCAGAGAGTGGTAGAAAACTCAGAAAAGACTATGGCAAGCCATTTTGATAATCTGCTGCTAAAATACATGCACGCTAAACCGTTTGGAACTGGTTTAGAGTTTCAAGTTTATTAAATTCAAGTTTCAAGTTTATTAAATTATTTGATTAAACGCTTTTCAGGATACAAAGCGTTTTACAAAGAAATAAAATTGGAATTCTTAAATCACAAATACATCGTAAATAAAAATAATTACTTTAAAATTAAAAACAAACTGGGGTAACAAACACATGGAACAGTAGGAAAGTAGGGAAAAGAAAAAATACAATAAAAAAATAAAAAAAATGTGTTAATCAGATTAGGTTAGAACATAAGGATGATGTGAGAAAAAGGATTTGCAAACTTAAAAATCTAAAAAAAGGGGATATATAATCAGAGTTTAATACAAAACAATGAGTATAGGAATCAACCGAAAAATAAACTTTTAGTTAAAGGCTTCTTTAAAAAGAAAACACTTTAAACTAGTTTTGAATTTAGAAGCACATTAAAGACACATTTTAGTTTTGAGAATCTTCCCCTAAGTCCAGCTTGATGGTATCCAACTGATCATAGACTGCTTCAGTTTTATACAAAAAGGATTGCAATTTCTTATCCAATGTGACTTTTACTGCTGCCATCACTTCTGCTTTTATCTCAGCTGTCCATGTGAAATTTACAGAAGAATTTGGAAGGTCTACCATCTGGAGCTTCTCTTTACCTTTGCCCTGGTTTTTGGATATCATTTTGATTGCTGACTATTCCACAGTGAAGCAGAGTTACTTTGGAAAACGATTCTGCTGTTAGTAGCATGGATGTATTCAAAGATGCCAGCACAGGTTGGAGGGTGGGGGGCAAAAGAAAAGCTGGATCTGGAGCTCAGTGCTTTAGCTGCTATTCCTTCTCTTGGTATAAAAACATTTATAAAAAAACTACAATATAAAGCAGCCAATGACAAGTATCCATATCATATCATATATTGTCATCCATCTACTTAAGCAGATCATTCTGCAATACTATCATAGTGATTTGTCAACTTTGTTATGAATATTATGGTTGCCCTAGTCCCTTAGTTTTATTAATAGAATACTAGCTGTCTGGCTCAACTTCATCACTTGTTATAGCAGGAGGTTGAGCCAGGGTAGAAATTATTCTCTGGTTCCATCTGTTGGTAGGGAGATATAACCCAAATAACCGGATTAGAAGGGAATTGGCAATAAATACAAATTTCACCTGGTTCTTGCTGTGACCATTTATTTATCAATACTTTCAAATGTACTATTCAAATTAGATTTTAATTTGAGGTTGTATGTGGATTCTGTATGACTTCTGCATCTCTTAGAAAAAAAATTATGTTCTAGTTATCTTCTTTGAGAAAAATATTGGTAGCATTTTATGTTTTTGAAGGTGTTAATGTAATAGACTTGTGATTGTGTCTGCAGAATGAAGTGACCAAATAGTTTGTTAATTTTCAGAAAATGCTTGAAAAGCAAGTTGCAAAACTGCAAGGAAAGAATCTAATTCCAGAAGGAACTAGTACACAACTGAGAGAATGGCTTCTAGAAGAAGGAAAAAAAGATTTTGAAGATAAAGAGAAGCTAGGGCGTAACAGGTATGAAGTTTAGTTTTCTAATGTATAATTTAGTTATTGATAAACCAAATTTGGGATTTAGAAGATATTAGCTGACATGTCCATCCTGCTAACAAAAAATGTTAGAGGTTCTATATATCCTAGAAAAGTTGCATGAAGCTTTGCCGTTATGCAGTACATTGTTAGCCTCCTTTCAGTATACACGAACCTAATCATCATTCATTCAATATGGCAGCTACCTTTGTGATGCCAGCAACATCTGGCATAGAATAGAGTGAGCCCACAGAAGCAATCACATTCTGAATTGAGCACGAGATAAAGGTATGGAACTATAATGGTGTATGCCAAAGTAAATGGTGTATGCCAAAGTTAAGCAGAGCTTTTCCAGTTACTTTTCATTTAAGAAGGCTTCCACTCTTGATGGGCTACTATACGACCAACAGAAATTGCTAGCATACACGGAATAAAGTCTGATTAACTGAAATTTAATAAGAAATGTACCTACTGGTATATATTAGCTGAGGAATATATCTTTAATTGAAAAGCGAGTCACAATGTTTAATTATTTATTTGTATTTGTTAAGGTACTAATCAAATAGAAAAATAAATGCATGTTTAGCGGCATACATCAGCTATGCAATCCTCATGTACAAGGTTTGCAAAAAAAAAAAATCCAAAAAACTCTGTATAGGGGAAGGAGCTAAAAGTAAGAAAATCTAAGTTCCAGAAAACTTTCTGCAATTTTTGATCAGGGTAAGGCCTGAAGAGAATTGCAGACCATGCAGTAGCTGGAGATCCAGGGAGCAAGTAATAAAATCACTAGCATTGGGATACTTTGAATGACATACTGCACAAATTAAGAGTATTCAACTGGCAAATTCATCCTTCATTAAAGAGAATACTGTTTATTTTTGAGGCAGAAAATTGAAAATCTAGAGAATAATATAAGATATTCTAATTTATGGATAATTAATTTTCCAAAGTCACTGTTTACTACACCTACCCCCTCTTCTATAAAACTGCGCTAGCAATTTCTAGCGCAGGAAACTGCACAGAATGGCTTGCGCTGCTCCTGACGCTCATAGAATTCCTATGAGCATTGGGAGCAGCGCGGGCCATTCAGCGCAGTTCCCCGCACTAGAAACTGCTAGCGCAGTTTCATAGAAGAGGATTCTAGTTTCAAATTTATCTTAATTTACTATCCCGCCCATCCGCAAAGCTATTTATTTACTTTAAAAATTTCTATCCTGCTTATATACTCGGCTGGTTACAATAGCCACATTCATAAATAAGTAAAAACATCAAATTTGTAAAATATATAATGCCACAAATCAAACACACAAAACATTAAGCACATCACTATCCAGTGTTCTCCCCAGAAATTTTTTCCAGCCATTTGGCATGAAAAAGTAGCCAGGTGGGGCGGGATGGGGAAATTTGGTGGTGGGGAAAATTAACCCTCCTCTTTTACTAAGGTGTGCTAGCGTTTTTAGCATGTGCAAGCCCCCGCGCTACGAAGGAAAACTAACACCAGCTCAATGCTGGTGTTAGCGTCAAGCATGTGGGGCAATTCTGCACGCGCTAACCGCACACTAAAACCGCTATCGCAGCTTAGTAAAAGGAGCCCTAAATGTGTACTCTTTTTATTAGTTAATTATTATTTTCCAATGCTCAATATGACTTCCTTTTTTAAGGTGTGACATTTATGCCAGAACATTTTTACTAAATTTAAGAAGTATCCAATTCTAGAAGGGAATAATTTGATATTTGCCCTCTTTCAAATGGTATAGAGCAGTGGTTCCCAACCCTGTCCTGGAGGAACACCAGGCCAATTGGGTTTTCAGGCTAGCCCTAATGAATATGCATGAAGCAAATTTGCATGCCTATCACTTCCATCATATGCAAATCTCTCTCATGCATATTCATTAGGGCTAGCCTGAAAACCCGAGTGGCCTGGTATTCCTCCAGGACAGGGTTGGGAATCACTGGTATAGAGGTTTAAAAAAGGGAAATGCATTAATGAAGTCATTAGGCTCAATATAGCCATTTATTTCTGCATGAATTTAAACAACTAAAAAAAAAGATAAATATAGCACATCTAGTCATACAAGAAATGGCTCTACAGCACCTCTAATAATGTTTTGATCACTAGGTTCCTTCCTGAGATCTCACTGAGGATATGAAATAGATGCTATCCCCACTTCCAGACCTCTTCCACATAATTTATGGAGAGGTGTTACTGAGCCTTGAAGGAGACCTGTGTGATTGATCTTTATCTGCTATTTTTTATTTTGCTGTAGTGTATATATAAACTGTTTTACCCTAGCTCTCACTTCAATCACACAGGTCTCCTTCAAGGCTCAGTAACACCTCTCGAGAGAACTCTTGAGAGAACGTGAACTCTCAGGCCTTGTCCTGGCGAAACCGTTGGTGTCCTGGCGAAACCGTTGGCTGAGCTATTCAATCTCTCCCTAAGTAAGGGGAAAGTTCCCCTGGACTGGAAATTAGCTAATGTTGTTCCTCTGCATAAAAAGGGTTGCAGGGCAGAGGCTGCGAATTATAGACCGGTGAGTCTCACATCAATAGTGTGCAAACTCATGGAAACACTAATTAAAAGCAAATTGGACACGATCTTGAATGAAGGGAATCTTCGGGATCCCAGTCAGCATGGATTCAACAAGGGTAGGTCCTGCTAATCCAATCTCATCAGCTTCTTTGACTGGGTAACAAGAAAGTTGGACTTGGGAGAGTCTTTGGACGTCGTGTACCTGGACTTTAGTAAAGCTTTTGACAGTGTCCCACACCGCAGGCTGCTAAGCAAGATGGAATCGATGGAGTTAGGAGAGACACTAACTGCATGGGTCAATGATTGGCTGAGTGGCAGACTTCAGAGGGTGGTGGTTAATGGTACCCTCTCTAAAACATCGGAGGTGACCAGTGGAGTGCCGCAGGGCTCGGTCCTGGGGATCATAGGGGATCTGACTCAAGGGCTTCAAGGTAAAATAACACTATTCGCCGATGACGCCAAACTATGTAATATAGTAAGTGAATGCAGTTTACAGAATTATATGGCGCAGGACCTGCTTACATTGGAAAGTTGGTCCTCAACCTGGCAGCTAGGCTTCAATGCTAAGAAATGTAAGGTCATGCACCTCGGAAGCGGAAATCCATGCAGGACGTACTTCTTGAATGGAGAAACTTTAACTAGGACTTCAGCAGAACGAGATTTAGGAGTAATCATCAGTGCAGACATGAAAACTGCCAATCAAGTGGAGAAGGCTTCATCTAAGGCAAGGCAGATATTGGGTTGTATCAATAGAAGTTTCGTCAGCCGAAAGCCTGAAGTCATAATGCTGTTGTACAGGGCCATGGTGAGACCTCATCTGGAGTACTGTGTGCAATTCTGGAGGCCACATTACAGTAAAGATGTGCGCAGAATTGAATCAGTTCAACGGACGGCCACTAGGATGATCTCGGGGCTCAAGGGTCTCTCGTACGAAGAGAGACTGAACAAATTGCAGCTCTACACTCTCGAGGAACGTAGGGAGAGGGGAGACATGATCGAAACATTTAAGTACCTCACGGGACGTGTCGAAGTGGAAGATGATATTTTCTTTCTCAAGGGACCCTCGGCCACAAGAGGGCACCCGCTCAAACTCAGGGGCGGAAAATTTCATGGCGACACCAGAAAGTATTTCTTCACAGAGAGAGTGGTTGATCATTGGAACCAGCTTCCAGTGCAGGTGATCGAGGCAGACAGCGTGCCAGACTTTAAGAATAAATGGGATACCTATGTGGGATCCCTACGAGGGTCAAGATAAGGGAATTGGGTCATTAGGGCATAGACAGGGGTGGGTAAGCAGAGTGGGCAGACTTGATGGGCTGTAGCCCTTTTCTGCCGTCATCTTCTATGTTTCTATGCTCAAGGCCCAGCACAGGAGGCAGATCTTCGGGCACCGGCACCAATGCACAGGACATGCTAGTGCCGGTGCCGGTGCGGAGGCTACACTAAAGTAAGAAGAGGGTTCGGGTGGGTTGGGGGACCACAGGTTGCGGCGGGGGGGGGGGGCCTGATGGCGGCGGGGGGAGGGGGGTACCGGATCGCAGGGGGAGGATGCCGGTTCGTGGGGGGGGGGGGGAGCAGCGCTGCTGACCTCGGGGGGGGGAACCTATCAAAGCGAGTTTCCATTATTTCCTATGGGGAAACTCGCTTTGATAAATGAGCATTTTGGATTACGAGCATGCTCCTTGAATGGATTATGCTTGTAATCCAAGGTACCACTGTATATCAATTTTATCAATTAGGCGGATAGCTGAAAGTGGTTCACAGGAGCAATTAACTTAACTTAAGTTGTTACTAACTCTCCTTCAAGACGCCCGGCTAAAAGGCCCTAGGGAGAATACTGACTATCATTTCAAATTCAATCTTCATGGGAAAGGCTGTTATTCTTTCTTCCTTTATAATAAAGCTGTTATAAATAGATGGGACTTGAATGATTTTTTTGAAGGATTTAAAATCTGCACATAATCTTAATGAACCCTATATCGCATTCCACAGCCTTGGACCTACCACAGAAATTTCTGCCGTTTGTTTTTCTATAGAGTACATCATGAGTATTTTCCAGTGTCAGAACTAATTTCCGATTGTGATCTTAAAGTGTTTTGTCATATATTTTCTCAAAGCTTGGATCAAATACCATAGTGCTTCTCTGTATAGTATGTGATATATTACAGTATTTTCAAAATTTTGTACTCAGTACAGAATTCAATGATGTTTTTCCAATACCGGGGTTGTATGATCAAAAGGAGACACCCCAGTAATTAACCTCACAGCCGTGTTCCGTATCACTTGCAAGGCATGTATCCTAGCTTTTGTAATACCTAAGAACAATATATTGCAGAAATCTATGTTGGAAATGACAAGACTTTGGCTCATTATTTGAAAATCTAATGCTGATAGCATTGGTCTCACTCTTGAAAGTATCCTCATCTGCATAAATGAACATTTAATAACATGCATAAAGTGATTTTGTATTGTTAAATGACTATCTAAGTAGACACACAGCAGTCTCATGACAAAACTGTCAGTTTCACATTCTGTATTTCTATATCTTGCAATTGCAATAAATAGTCTCAGGTGTCAGGTGCATTTAGACCTGCTTTCCCAGGGTCCAATATGCATGGAGGACTCGGATTGCTTTGCTCTTGCGGCATGGCTATGGAACTTGAAGCGTTAGTGAGTACAGATGTAGTTCTTACCACCTTTCTTAAGTCTAAGATGTCGACACAGTTTCTAACTCTGCTATGCTGTGGTGAACCTTCCAGCATTGGTTCATCTAAGATTGTGTGGAGACGGTTTTAGCTCTGGTTTTGGTGGTGTTAGCCTTTCCTCAGGCTGACCTTGCCTAAGGGCTTTTCCATGGCTTCGCTTTGGGTCCAGATCAACCAGTTCTCTTGTTTCAAGGCTCCTTATATTAGACCACCAATCAAGCCACAATTTCCTTCATGGGATCTTAGCATGGTTCTCGGAGAACATAAGAATTGCCATCTCTGGATCAGACCCTGGGTCCATCAAGTCCGGTGATCCGCAAACACGGAGGCTCCGCCAGGTGTACCCTGGCATAGTTTTAGTCCCCATATCACTGTATGCTTCTCAAGGGAGATGTGCATCTAGTTTACCCTTAAATCCTAGAACGGTAGATTCTGCAATTACTTCCTCTGGATGAGCATTCCAGGTGTCCACCACTCGCTGCGTGAAACAGAACTTCCTGATATTCGTCCTGGACCTGTCCCCCCTCAGCTTTAGTTTATGTCCTCTTGTCCATGTCACACTGGACATTGTAAATAACTGCTTTCCCTGCTCCATTTTGTCGAATCCTTTCAGTATTTTGAAAGTCTCGATCAGATCCCCTCGCAGTCTCCTCTTCTCAAGGGAGAACAACCCCAGTCTCCTAAGTCGTTCCTCGTAGTCCAGATTCTCCATACCTTTCACTAGCTTCGTTGCTCGTCTCTTTACCCTCTCTAGCAGTTTTATATCCTTCTTTAGATATGGAGACCAATACTGGACGCAGTATTCCAGGTGTGGTCTGACCATGGCTCTGTAGAGCGGTATTATAACTTTCTCTGATCTACTCGTAATTCCCTTCTTTATCATGCCTAGCATTCTATTTGCTTTCTTCGCTGCTGCTGCTGCTGCACATTGTGCCGACGGTTTCAGAATCCTATCTATCAGTACACCTTCCTGTTTGGTCTTTCCCAGAGTTACACCTTACATACTATACTTGTGATCTTTATTTTTTCTGCCTAAATGCATCACTTTGCATTTTTCCACATTAAAATTCATCGGCCATTTATCTGCCCACTTCTCCAATTGATTCAAGTCGCTCTGGAGTACCTCGCTGTCCTGCGATCTGATTGGACGGCATAGCTTTGTGTCTGCAAACTTGATGATTTCATTGGATGTTCCTTCTTCCAGGCCATTTATGAAAATATTAAATAAGATGGGTCCAAGAACTGAGCCCTGGGGTACACTGCTAGTCACTTTTACCCATTCTGAGAACTTCCCATTTATGCCCCTCTCTGTTTTCTGTTCTCTAGCCATTTGCCTATCCATCTTAGTATATCTCCCTCTATTCCATGGCCTTGTAATTTCCTGAGAAGTCTTACATGTGGAACCTTGTCGAACGCTTTCTGAAAGTCCAAGTATACAATATCCACCAGTTCTCCACTATCAATTTGTCTGTTCACTGTCTCAAAAAATTGAAGTAGGTTCGTCAAACATGATTTCCCTTTCCTGAAGCCATGTTGACTGGCTCTCATCAGGTCGTGTATGTCTAGGTGCCGGACTATGCTATCTTTGATCAGCGCCTCAACCATAAATTCCTAGAGGCAATAAGGGACTTTAAACTGATAACAAGGGGAAAGCCGATAGTCGATCTGACCTCGACACATCGGACCACAGTATCGAGCAAGGATACTGAAGCAGGAAATGGCGACAGTGGACTAGAGACAGATTGGACACTTTATGATCATAAACCCAAAGATGCAGTACAGGGACCCGTGAGGCAAATAGAGCTAAAGAGCAAGACAAGGAGGAAACAGCCGGAACCAGAAGGCTATCAAAGAACAAAGAAGTGGGCAGAGGATGGGATAGACACACCGCAGGAGGCAGCCCGTGGGGAGACCAGCAGGAGCATCAAATCAAGAGTAGATCCAAAAGGAAAGGTAACAAACCGGGACTTAAATTTTTCATACGCTGACAGGTTAAAAATGCTGGGGCTGTTCTCCCTGGAGAAGAGGAGACTTAGAGGGGACATGATAGAAACCTTCAAAATCCTAAAGGGCATAGAGAAAGTAAATAAGGACAGATTCTTCAAACTATATACAAATGCTAGGAGCCTAAGGACTAAAATGGGGGAGCTAGAAGTTATAGCCAGAAATAAGACCTAGACATAATAGGAATCACAGAGACATGGTGGTCAGAGGACAACAAATGGGATGTGGCCCTACAGGGGTACAAACTCTACAGGAGGGACAGGGCACACAAGAAGGGAGGAGGAATAGCACTGTACATAAAGGACTCCA
This sequence comes from Geotrypetes seraphini, assembly GCF_902459505.1. Lineage (NCBI taxonomy): Eukaryota > Metazoa > Chordata > Amphibia > Gymnophiona > Dermophiidae > Geotrypetes > Geotrypetes seraphini. Next base: position 141,756,885 of record NC_047089.1, on the reverse strand, counting down.
TTCCTTCATCCAGAACAGAAACACCAATAAGGGCAGACAGTCTGGAGTCACTATGGGTTAAGCTGACAGGAGGGGAAGGAGCTGACATCAAGTTAGGACTGTACTATCGCCCACCAGGACAGCCAGAAGCAAACGACCTGGACCTGGAGGCCGAACTGAGGCAGGTGTGCAAAAGTGGAAGGGTGGTGGTTATGGGGGATTTCAACTATCCGGGAATAGACTGGGACATTGGGCACTCAAATTGCACAAGAGAAACTAAATTCCTAGAGGCAATAAGGGACTGTTTCATGGAGCAGCTGGTCACGGAACCAACGCGAGGGGATGCCACTCTGGACCTAATCCTCAACGGGCTAGAGGGACCCGCAAAGGAAGTGGTGGTACTAGCACCATTAGGGAACAGCGATCACAACATGATCCAGTACAAATTAAACATGGGAACATCAAAAGTGAAAAGAACCACAACGACAGCACTCAACTTCAGAAAAGGAAACTACGAAGCCATGAGGAAAATGGTAGGAAAAAAGCTCAGCAACAGCTCAGGGAAGGTGAAGACCGTAAAGGAAGCCTGGACACTGCTTAAAGGCACAGTGCTCGAGGCACAAGACCTGTGCGTCCCAAGGTTTAGGAAAGGGTGCAAAAAAAATTGAACTAGAAACCCAGCGTGGATAACAACTGCAGTTAAAAAGGCGATAAGCGACAAGAAATCATCCTTCAAGAAATGGAAAAAGGATCCAACAAAGGAAAACCAGGAAGAGCACAAAAGACACCAGAAAAAATGCCATCGAGAGGTCAGGAAAGCAAAGAGTGAATATGAGGAAAAACTGGCAGGAGAAGCAAGAAACTTCAAACCCTTCTTCAGGTATGTAAAAGGGAAACAACCAGCCAGAGAGGAAGTGGGACCACTGGACGACGGAGACAGGAAAGGAGCAATAAAGGAGGAAAAAGAGATAGCTGACAGGTTAAACAAATTCTTCACGTCAGTCTTCACCAGAGAGGACACATCCAATATCCCAGAACCCGAGGTGATTATAAACGGAGAACACGACGAAAGGCTGGTATAACTAGAGGTAAGCAAAGAGGATGTCCTCAGACAGATAGACAGACTGAAGAGTGACAAATCACCGGGCCCGGACGGCATCCACCCTAGGGTGCTAAAAGAACTGAGAAATGAAATAGCAGAGACACTTCACCAAATATGTAACCTCTCCCTAAAAACTGGGGAGATCCCAGAGGACTGGAAAATAGCAAATGTCACGCCCATCTTTAAGAAGGGATCAAGGGGTGACCCGGGAAACTACAGGCCTGTGAGCTTGACCTCGGTTCCGGGAAAGATGATGGAAGCAATGATAAAGGACACAATCTGCGAACACATAGAAAACAATGGACAACTGAAGGCTAGCCAGCATGGCTTCTGCAAGGGAAGGTCGTGCCTCACGAACTTGCTGTACTTCTTTGAGGGAATAAACAGCCAGATGGATAAGGGGGAATCCATAGACATTATTTACCTTGACTTCCAAAAAGCCTTCGACAAGGTACCCCACGAGCGGCTACTTAAAAAGCTGTGGAACCACGGGGTACAAGGGGATATCTATCGATGGATCAAACACTGGTTGGCAGGCAGGAAACAGAGGGTTGGAATAAAGGGCCAATACTCAGACTGGCAATGGGTCACGAGCGGAGTTCCACAGGGGTCGGTGCTGGGACCTCTACTGTTCAATATATTTATTAATGATCTGGAGACGGGGTCAAAATGTGAGGTTATCAAATTTGCTGATGACACCAAACTCTACAGCAGGGTTAGAAACACGGAAGACTGTGAAGACCTGCAAAGGGACCTAACGAGACTGGAAGACTGGGCAAAAAAGTGGCAAATGAATTTTAACTTAGAGAAATGCAAGATCATGCATGTAGGGAAAAAGAACCCAATGTTCAGCTACAAAATGGGGGGAACACTGCTAGGGGTGAGTAACCTTGAAAGGGACCTGGGGGTGATGGTCGACACATCACTGAAACCATTGGCGCAGTGTGCGACAGCTTCAAAGAAAGCAAACAAAATGCTGGGCATCATCAAAAAAGGTATCACGACCAGGACGAAGGAGGTCATCATGCCACTGTGTCGCGCAATGGTGCGCCTGCATCTGGAGTACTGTGTTCAATACTGGTCATCATACCTCAAGAAGGACATGGCGGTACTCGAGGGAGTGCAGAGGAGGGCGACTAAACTGATAAAAGGTATGGAAAATTTTTCATACGCTGACAGGTTAAAAATGCTGGGGCTGTTCTCCCTGGAGAAGAGGAGACTTAGAGGGGACATGATAGAAACCTTCAAAATCCTAAAGGGCATAGAGAAAGTAAATAAGGACAGATTCTTCAAACTGTGGGGAGCCACAAGCACTAGGGGGCACTCAGAGAAATTGAAAGGGGAGAGGTTTAGAACAAATGCTAGGAAGTTCTTTTTTACCCAGAGGGTGGTGGACACATGGAACGCACTTCCGGAGGAAGTGATAGGCCAGAACTCGGTACAGGGGTTCAAGGAAGGTTTGGATAAATTTCTGGAGGATAAGGGGATAGAGGGGTACAGATAGAACTTGAGGTAGTTTATAGAAGTGGTCAGAAACCACTTCACAGGTCGCGGACCTGATGGGCCACCGCGGGAGCGGACCGCTGGGCGAGATGGACCTCTGGTCTGACCCAGTGGAGGCAACTTCTTATGTTCTTATCTTTCCAGGGACAGACGTGAGACTTACAGGTCTGTAGTTGCCTGGCACTCCTCTCAATCCTTTTTTAAATATCGGCGTGCCGTTCGCTATCTTCCAGTAGTCCGGTACCTTTCCTGCTTTGATTGACAGGTTCCCACTATCAACAGGGACAATGTAACAAAAGAGAGTCAGAAAAGATACTGTGTAAACAAAAACAAACCGACTCTATAATGGTAACTTAAACCATGAGGAGGACCCGTTGTGCTAAAATACAGCTCAGAGGTATAAAACTCTAAAGAGGAGGAGATAACCCCCTCTTAGGAAAAAGAGTTTATTTTCCAATCATTGCTTCATAACAAACGAGTCCAACTCAAAGGTTTGAATAATTGTAAAGTATATATGTCTCACTAATAGTGCAATATGCATTCAAAAACGTTTTTCAAAAAATAATCAGAATTTCTGCATTCAGGTAAGCACTAAAAACTTTGCATTCATATAGTAAATTCTCAAAAAAAGATACTTGTCAGGGTCCCGACGTGGCCCCGTTTCGGTGTCTACTTCAGGAGACCCCGTCTGGCTGATTAGCTTGCTTACAAATTGACAACCATGTAACATTTAAATGGAACGTCGGGACCCTGACAAGTATCTTTTTTTGAGAATTTACTATATGAATGCAAAGTTTTTAGTGCTTACCTGAATGCAGAAATTCTGATTATTTTTTGAAAAACGTTTTTGAATGCATATTGCACTATTAGTGAGACATATATACTTTACAATTATTCAAACCTTTGAGTTGGACTCGTTTGTTATGAAGCAATGATTGGAAAATAAACTCTTTTTCCTAAGAGGGGGTTATCTCCTCCTCTTTAGAGTTTTATACCTCTGAGCTGTATTTTAGCACAACGGGTCCTCCTCATGGTTTAAGTTACCATTGATTGACAGGTTGGCAGGTTTTTGCAATAGTTCTCCGATTTCAAATTTCAGTTTTTTTAGGACTCTCGGATGATCCAGGAGATTTATCACTTTTAAGTTTGTCGATCTGATGGTAAATCTAGTTCAAGTCCACTTCTACTGTGGTGAGGCTGTCCTGTACGACTCCCTTGAACACTTTCACTGTGTCAAGTATTGCTGCGGTGTCTTCCTTTGTAAAGACAGACGCAAAGAAGGAATTCAGTCTGTCTGCAATTTTTGTCATCCTTGACGCAACCTTTTCCTCCCAGGTCGTCTGTTTGAGCCTCTGGTTGAAGCATCTCTCTTAGACTTGACACCTCAGGCAGTGTTCCTGGTTGCAGTTTCCTCAGCAGCATAGCGAGTTCTGGAACTCCAGGCTCTTTCTGGTAGAGAGCCTTTCCTTGGAATTTCGGAGACAGGAGTTTCCTTGCATGGCTTCTTCCCTTATGCCAAAGGTAGTTTTGGCATTTCATGTAAATCAGGAGGTCCATTTGCCTGTATTTACAACTATGGGTTTTAGGTAGCAGGACCACATTTTGATGACACTGGACATAGGAAGAGTTGCTTCTTTGGTATCTAGAGGTTATCAACGGTTTGTGCTTATTCATTCTTCCAAGCATTGCATGCCTGCTTTCAGGGCCACGATCCCCAGATGGATCCATCAGGCCATTTCCTTGGCCTACATCGTCTGTGGCGAACAGTCCCCGGTTTTCCATCAAGATGCATTCGACCAGAATTGTAGCTTCGTCATGGGCCAAGGCTCGTGCAGTCTTCCCAGTGGAAATTTATAGAGTAGCAGGTTGGTCCACTCAAGAGAATGTCACGGGAAAAAAAATGTATCACTGTTCCTGCCCCGTCCCTGTGAGCTTGTCCCTGTCTCTACCCCGTCCCGGTGAGCTCGGTCCCCATCCCTGCCCTGTCCCCACAAGCTCGTTCCCCGTCCCTGCCCTGTCGCCGCGAGCTCAGTCCCCATCTCCGCCTTGCAAACTGTCAGATCCCATCCGCAGAAGCCTCAAATAGTTTTGATTTTAATCATCAACGCTATGTAACCACCTTCTATAACATGAATATGTTGTTACTCTCCATCCGCTGTAACTTGAATCTGTTGTTATGTAACATCTTCTGTAATCTTGAATGTACTGTAATTCTCTACGGTAACCTGTAATTTACTCTTCTCCTGTAATGCAATTCTACTGGAAATGCCCAGATATCTTCTATATTGTAATCCGCCTAGAACCGCAAGGCACAGGCGGAATAGAAATCTCTAATGTAATGTAATAGTAATGTAATTTTATACTGAACTTATTTTATTAAAATATTAAAAAAGACAATATTCTGTATAATTGTCATTTTATAAACATAAATAATACAGAGCAAGGATCAACAAAACCCCTGTCTCCCCTCCCTTTCACAAATATCCCCTCCACTATTGTGAAAACTGAACAAACCAAATTACTACAGAATGCTACATAGAAAAATCAAGCTAACAGAATACTTCAGTCACACATGGCAGGAATAGTATTACGGGAGTGCAACTAGGTCAACTGCCCCCTAGTCAGAGAGAGAGCCCTAAGACAGCTGGAAGCTAAAGAAGCACAGCCTGGACTTTGCTGTCCCCAGTTATGTTAATACCAGCTCTAGTAGGATACATATTTCCAATCTGAAATATTCTAATTACAAAATATAAAATAAACTTATTTTTTTACCCTTTGTTGTCTGGTAACTTTATTCTTCAAATCACATTGGTCTTAGGGTTTAGTTTTGGGTTCCTTCTGTCTTCCTCATGGCATGGCTGGCTCTTGAAGGTAAAATAGGCGCAAGAGGAGCTGGGGAGGAGATGCCGAGTCTGACATGGGCACAAAGCTTTTTTTTTTTTTTTGTACTTTATATACTTTATTGATTTTTGTTACTAAAGATAACAAAATACAGGAAAATTAAACAGTGTTATACATAAAACAAAATCTAATCAGGCAAAAAAAATATCAATTCCAGTCCCCATTAGTGGAGCCAAATTCTACTTCACTTTAGTTATATAAAGGAAAGAAAAAAATATAAAATAGAGTATTCCTGGCAGGCAAATTAGGCCTCAATTAAATATGTCACTTTATCTTCAACCAAATTAGTATCTGAAACCTTGTGAATAGATTTATCTTTCAAGAAATTCTCCAACTGTAATGGATCTACAAAAACAAATTTATCAATCACATATGTTACAAGGCACTTACACGGAAATTTTAGGAAGAATGCAGCTCCCACAGCTAAGATCGGGTCTAAGCTGTAGAAATTGCCTTCTCCTAAATTGCATCTGTTTGGACACATCCGGGAAAATATTCAATTGTTGTCAACAGAACAGTGCTTTCTTATTCACAAAGTACAATTTAAGAATTTGTTGTTTTTTCTTCTCCAATTTAAAAGTTACCAATAAAGTAGCATGCTTAGTTATCAAATCTTTGGAAGATTCCAAAAATTGGGAGATGTTCAAACTATCTGATGACACGAATCTATCATTTTCCCCTTCTTACTTTGTTTCTTTGGAACTCCTAGGAATATAATATAGATTATCCGATACAAAAGTATCCACCTAAGGGTATTGTAAAATATTCTTTAGGTACATTCTTAGGAGTTCCAAGGGTGCCAGATAGTGTGAGATAGGAAAGTTGAAGAATCTAAAATTCTTTTGTCTCATTAGGTTCTCTGTTTTCTCCATTTGTGTATGAAGCAAAGTACTATCCTTAATATTAGCCATAGCTGTTTGCTGTAAAGTATTAGCTGTACCTTCCAATTTTTCTACCCTATTTTCCAAAGACTTTATCTGAGATTGTTGCTCATTTACTTTAACAGTTATATCTGAGGAGAATTAACATAAATTAGACAGTAGCCTGTAATGAGGACTCAATCCTATTGACCACAAGCCAGACATCGTTCAAAGTAATTACTTTGTCTTTAGGAAGGACTTCCTTATTAGACGCCGGTACCATTTGAACCGGAGTCAAAGGATGTGCTTCTAAGGACTTAGCACCTTCCTAAGATGAATCCATAATGTCTGTTGGATGAGGGAATTGTAAGAGAGAATATGATGATTCCCCAATCTTAGGAGAATTGACTAAACTCTCAGAGGAATTAAGTATTGGTTGAATAGGAGGTGACGGTTCCCCAGAGGAGAGAGACATAGTATGGGATGACATGATTACCTTGTCTTCCATCAATGGTGAGAATAGGGGTTGAAGATGTCTGTCCATTGGTCCTGAGGTCAGCTGAGATGGCACAATTTTAGCTTTCCTCTTCCCCATAATGAAGCACAACGTTAATCCCCTGGATTCTACTTCTCGTGGCTTCAAAGGGGCTCATAAGGGGTGTGACCTGCCCCTTTGGACACGCGACAATGGGCCGCGTACCGCGGCTCACAGCTGATTAAATACTCTCCACTGGGTAGCTTAGGTGGCTGCGGGGAAGCCTGCCCGATCTCCCACTACTTCGGTAGTAGCTCAATCGCTCACGGCTCACAGCTGATTAAATACTCTCCACTGGGTAGCTTAGGTGGCTGTGGGGAAGCCTGCCCACTGCTCCCAATGCTCTGCGCAAATTTTTTTTACCGCAGGAGCAAGATTTTTCACCACTCCCACGGGGCGGTTAAAGGTCTTATCCCCGTTCCCGCAGGGCGGTGAAAGGTCTTGTCCCCCATTCCAGTTGCAAATGTCTCCATTCCTGTGGATTTACTGCGGTGACCACAGTTTACAGCGGTAAGCGGTCCCCATGTCATTCTCTAGTCCATGCTATGCACATTTAACAAGTTTTGCAGGGTAGACGTTGCGGCATGTGAGGATTCTGCCTTTGGTTCCTCCATGTCAGCCCTGGATTTTTGGGATTGCTTTTGAATATGCCGTTTGTCTAGAATGACATACTTATTGCACTGGAAAAAGAGTTATCCCAGGACAAGCAGGCAGGTATTCTCACATATGGGTGACGTCATCCGACGGAGCCCCGATTCAGATGCCTCCAAGCAGACTTGCTTGAAGAAACTAGAAGTTTCGAGTCGCCCGTACCGCGCATGCACAAGTGCCTTCCTGCCCAGTGCATAGGGAGCGTCTCCTCAGTTCTTAGTTTTCCGCGGAGCCGAGAAGTCCATCTTTTTGGCTCTCTCCGGTAACTTTGTCGTTCGTGCCTTCTCACTGCGGTTTGTGTTTTCTTTTCTCACGAATCGCTGTGTTACTCGTTTTCTTTCTTTAAAAAAAGAAAAAATTTACTTCCATCTGCTCGTCCGGTACAGGCCGCTCGGCCACAGCCCGCAAGCTTCGACTTTGCGTCGGCTGTTTTTTCGTCTATGCCCCGACCTGTTATCGGTTTTAAACGGTGTAGCAAGTGCAAGCGCATGATATCTCTTATGGACCCTCACTGATGCTGTCTCAAGTGCCTCGGGCCGAAACATCATCCTACCTCGTGCCTGCCTTACCAAAGACTTAAGCCTCATGCTTTTAAGAATCGTTGCTTCCTGGTGGATAGCCTCTTCGACATGGAGTCTTCTGCTCTCTCGGCATCGAAGGTGTCTTTGGCATCGGCCCCGGTCGACACCTCTCCTTCTACTGCTTCCACCTCGAGCCTCATCAGACCTTCGTCTTTTGGAGCGGCTCTTGCTTCGACGTCCTCGGCTGCCATATCTTCTCCTGTCTCCCCAGGTCAGATAGCTCAGCCCTCAGTTCCGCCAGTGGTGATTAAAGTTCCGAAGCCTTCCAAGTCGAAACACTCTCATCCCACTGTGCGAGAACCTCCAGCCAAGGCAGGTGGGCCGGTTTCAGACGCGGTACCCTCCTTGCCGGCTGTGCCCCAGACCTCTTTGGAGAAGCATATTCTTAAGGTCCTCACTACCATAGGGCCTACACTGCTCACTCTGCTTTAGCCTGGGCATACAGAAGTCTCCCGCGAGGTCGAGCTGCCTGTGCCCCGGTCTGATCCGCCACACTCGATGGAGGGAGCAGAGTCTCTGCGAGTGTCTAGTCGGGCTTCCAAGCATGAAACGCATAGAGCAGAGTCTGTGCAAGTGCATCGACAGGATACCTCCCATATTACCAAGGGAGTCCAGTCCTCGAAGTTGCTTCAAGGCTCCTCCACGCCTATTGATCTTCGATCTACTGCGTCCGAGGCCACCTCTGCTCGATTTTTGAGATCCAGCTCGAGACACACTTCTCGACATCATTCAAGGCCTTCTTCGAGGCATTCATCGAGACATCATGCCTCCAAGCCTCGGTCTTCTCCGGCCTTGACCAGACCTCCAACTCCTCGTTCCAAGTCTCCGATGCCGGCTCTCGAGGATATCCCGATGTCCTGTGCCTCGTCCAAATCTCCAGGTTCCTTCGTCTCGTGGTTTCCTGCCGAGGCCCCCTCTTCTTCGACTCCAGCTGCCTCAACATCCTCGAGCCCTTCTCGAAGCCGTGCAACTGCAGACCAGCTATCCTTTGCTTCTATTTTGAGATAGATGGCTGGAGACTTGAGCGTTCCACTAGACACTGGCTCTAAGTACTCTAAAGAATACCACGAGGTCATGCACTTTCCTCAACCTCCGGCTGAGTCTCTCAAGCTGCCACTACACAAGCTTCTTGATCAGACTTTTACTCGATGCATGGAGACCCCCTTTTCCATTCCAGCGGTTCCAGGAAAGTTGGATGCCAGATATAAAACGGTGCATCATAAAGGTTTTGACAATTCCCAATTGTCACATCAATCCTTACTCGTGGAATCATCTTTAAAGAGATCCCATCCCTCGAGAGTCTATGCCACTGTTCCTCCTGGCCGAGAGGGAAAGACCATGGATAAATTTGGACGTCGCATTTACCAAAATGCTATGATGTCTTCGAGGGTCCTCAATTATAATTTTTATTTTATTACTTATTTTGAGTTTCTTTTGTCCTTTCTGCCAAAGTTTGTGGGTTACTTGGATGATAGCATGCATTTCGAATTTCAAGAAGTCCTTGCTTCTTTCTCTCTGCTGCGTATCCATCTCCTACAGTCTTCATATTATGCCTTTGAGCTCTCGGCCCGAGCAGCGGCTTGCTCTGTGGCCATGCGTCGTCTAGCCTGGCTTCGCACCATCGACATGGACTCTAATCTCCAGGACCGCCTTGCCAACATTCCTTTTTGATTAGTCCATCGAGGCAGCCACCAAAAAGTTGTCTGACCATGCTAAATCCTTTGCCTCCATCGTCAGACCAAAGCATAAGCCAGCTCCTTCTAGACCTACACGCCCTCCTGTCATCTACCAGAGGCGTTTTCTTCCAAAGCCGGCGCCTTACACTTGCCCTCCTTTAAAGAAACAACCACCTCAGAAGCAACAGAAGCCTCAACCTTCTGTTCCACCTAAGGCTTCTCAGCCTTTTTGACTGTTTACTCCAGAGCATAACATCCATCGTTCTGTCTCTGACACCTTTTCCACCTATAGGAGGTCGTCTCCATCTTTTTTTTACGACAGATGGACGATCATAACATCAGACTTCTGGGTCCTTTCCATTATCACAGAAGGATACTCTCTCCATTTCCATCAGGTTCCAACAGAGCTTCCTCCAAGAGAGTATCCTTCCAGTGCATCCCAGACCGCCCTTCTTCTTCAGGAAGCTCAAGCTCTGCTTCGTCTCCACGCCATCGAACCAGTTCCCTTGAAACGGCAGGGGTTTTTACTCCCGTTACTTCCTTGTTCTGAAGAAGACGGGCGATCTGCGACCCATTCTGGATCTCAGGGCTCTCAACAAATTTTTAGTCAAAGAAAAGTTTTGAATGTTGTCCCTGGCATCTCTCTATCCCCTTCTCGAGCAGAACGATTGGTTATGCTCTCTGGATCTCAAGGAGGCTTATTCTCACATCCCTATTCATCATGCCTCCCGTCAGTATCTCAGATTTCAGATGGGGAATCTGCATTTTCAGTACAGAGTACTACCCTTTGGCCTGGCCTCGTCTCCCAGAGTGTTCACCAAGTGCCTGGTAGTGGTAGCAGCAGCTCTAAGGAATCATGGTCTTCAGGTATTTCCCTAACTCGACGACTGGCTCATCAAAGATTCCAAATCTCAAGGGGTTATTGTAGCGACCCAACGGACTACCTGGTTCCTACAGAGTTTGGGATTCAAAATCAACTTTCCCAAGTCTCAGCTTCAACCCTCTCAAAATCTACAATTCATTGGAGCTGTTCTGGACACTGTCCAACTCAGAGCATTCCTTCCACAACAATGTCTGGAAACTCTACTTCATCTCTGTCACACAGTGTCCTCTCGCTCTTCCATCTCTGCGAGACACATGATGATACTTCTGGGTCACATGGCCTCTACAGTACACGTGACTCCTTTTGCCAGACTTCACCTCAGAATTCCTCGGTGAACTCTGGCATCTCAATGGACTCAGGTTTGCGATCCTCTTTCTCGCCACATCTCAGTCACTCCTTCATTGAAGCAGTCTCTCCATTGGTGGATGCTCTCTTCCAGTCTCTCCAGAGGCTTGCTTTTCATATGCCCCCTCATCTGAAGGTCCTCACGACAGACTTGTCGACCTACGCTTGGGGCGCTCATCTCGATGGTCTCCGTACTCAAGGCCTCTGGACCAGTACGGATCGTCAGTGTCATATCAATAGGTTGGAACTCAGAGCGATCCTCAAAGCTCTCCATGCTTTTCAACATCTCCTTTACGACACAGTAATCCTCGTCCGCACGGACAACCAGGTCGCCACGTATTATGTCAACAAACAAGGAGGGACGGGGTCTGCCTCCCTTTGTCAAGAAGCTCTGGAAGTTTGGGACTGGGCAATCCTTCACAACACCTTCCTCAAAGCTGTCTACATTCAAGGGGCTCAAAATTGCTTGGCGGACAATTTGAGTCGTCTTCTCCAACCTCACGAATGGACTCTCCATTCCTCGTCTCTTCATCACATCTTCTCACAGTGGGGAATACCTCAGATAGACTTCTTTGCAGCTCCCCACAACTACAAAAATGCCTCAGTTCTGCTCCAGGATATACTCTCCTCACCGCCTTGAGGCAGATGCTTTTCTTCTGGAATGGACGAATCTTTTCCTCTATGCATTTCCTCCATTCCCTCTCATTCTCAAGACTCTAGTCAAATTGAAGAACGATCATGCCACCATGATTCTAATCGCTCCTCGGTGGCTGAGACAACCATGGTACTCCCTTCTACTTCAACTCAGCAGCAGGGAGCCATACCTTCTACCAGTTTTTCCTTCTCTGCTTACACAGCATCAAGGATCTCTGCTTCATCCCAACCTGCAGTCTCTACACCTGACAGCCTGGTACCTCTCAACATAACCCCTCTTCAGTTTTCTCAATCTGACAGAGACGTTTTAGAAGCTTCTAGAAACTTACAACTAGACAATGCTATCACCAAAAATGGACTAGATTTTCTATATGGTGCTCCTCTCATCATAAGGAGCCTCAACATTCCTCCTTATCTGTTTTGGACTATCTTTTGCACCTATCCAACTCTGGACTCAAATCTACATCCATTTGAGTCCATCTCAGTGCAATTGCGGCTTTTCATCATCCTATTGAAGGGAAACCTCTCTCTGCTCATCCTGTGGTTTCCAGATTCATGAAAGGACTTTTTAAGTCAAACCTCCTCTCAAACCACCTCCTGTGGTTTGGGACCTCAATGTTGTCTTTTCTCAACTCATGAAGCCTTCATTTGAACCAATTGACAAGGCTCATCTGAAGTATCTCACTTGGAAAGTGGTGTTTCTCATTGCCCTCACTTCTGCTCGAAGAGTCAGTGAACTACAAGCTTTGGTTACTGATCCACCATTCACTGTGTTTCGTCATGACAAGATGGTTCTTCTCATTCATCCGAAATTCCTGCCTAAAGTGGTCTCAGAATTTCATCTCAACCAATCTATCGTACTTCCAGTGTTTTTTCCAAAGCCTCATTCTCACCCTGGAGAATCTGCTCTTCATACTCTGAACTGTAAACGTGCTTTGGCCTTCTACTTGGAACGCACCAAACCACACAGAACTGCTCCTCAACTTTTTGTCTCTTTTGATTCAAATAGGTTGGGGCATCCAATTTCTAAACGCACCATCTCTAATTGGATTGTGGCTTGTATCTCTTTCTGCTATGCCTAGGCTGGATTACCCCTTCACAGTAAAGTCACAGCCCATAAAGTCAGAGCAATGACAGCTTCTGTAGCTTTCCTCAGATCGACACCAATTGAGGAGATTTGCAGGGCTGCTACTTGGTCCTCGGTTCATACCTTCACTTCTCACTATTGTCTGGATGCTTTTTCCAGACGGGATGGACAGTTTGGCCAATCTGTTTTACAGAATTTATTCTCTTAAGTTGCCAACTCTCCCACCATCCCATTCTGGTTAGCTTGGAAGTCACCCATATGTGAGAATACCTGCCTGCTTGTCCTGGAATAAAGCACAGTTACTTACCGTAACAGGTGTTATCCAGGGACAGCAAGCAGCTATTCTCACAACCCACCCACCTCCCTGGTTGGCTTCTTTGCTAGCTATATGAACTGAGGAGACGTGCCCTGTGCACTGGGCGGGAGGCATGCGCGGTGCGGGCGACTTGAAACTTCGTTTCTTCAAGCAAGTCTGCTTTGAGGCGTCCGCATCGGGGCTCTATCAGATGACGTCACCCATATGTGAGAATAGCTGCCTGCTGTCCCTGGATAACACCTGTTACAGTAAGTAACTGTGCTATCATGTCCTTACCTTGATAATATTTTTTCCAATAGATAGGTGTGTCATTCTAGACTCCCACACTGTCCTTCCTGCGCCTGCATACTGTTTCATTTTATTAATGTTTCTCCAGGTTGCATCTTTGATGCCAATCAGCCCATTGATCCTTCAAGAATGCTGTATAATATGTTTAGCATTTCCAGGGGTATTACCTGAGCTCCTTTGATGCTTTTATTGGCTATTGCTAGTTCATTCCATGTAAGTGTTTTATGTTAAAACAGAACAGTTGTATTTTATTGTTAGGGTGTTCCCTCTTTGCCTTACTTCACATATCTGATTGGAGCGGTAGCATGCTTGAGTACTAACTGCAGGTGGCAGTAGAGCTCACAGTGAAGTAGGAGGGACACAGAAAAATCCAGAGTGGATTCCTTGTACAGATGGCTCGCAGCCATGGGGAGATAACCCGCTTGTCTAGAATAACACATCTATCTGTTTAGATTGTAAGCTCTTTCAAGCAGAGACTGTTTTCTTACTCTTGTGACTGTGCAGCGCTACATGCGTCTGGTAGCACTATAGAAATAATTAATAGTAGTGGTAGTGGTAGTATCTATTGGAAAAGATATTATCAAGGTAAGGACTTAATAATCTTTCTACTTTATGTAGATAGATATGGTAAAAAATTGAAATAGTTAGGAACAAATTTTAAAGGCTGCTCATTGTCCTCATAATGTGGCTGGCTATTCATAACAATGTAGTAATGCGGTTAGAAACTGTTACTTAATATTGGTTGAATAGGAAATGCCAATAACAGCTTTAAAGAATAGATCAATATAGTTCCACTGCACATTCACAATGTTTTCATAACATGTTTACGCAAGTAATGCTTATCTTTAAACCATCAATTCTCATCAAAGAAAGATCAGGTCCAAGATGAAACAGGATAGCTTCTGTTGCAAAAAAAAAAACATGCTCTTTCAAATGATATTAACCCCCCCAAAAAACCTACACATTAGAGAAATTTGAATCTGAAAAACAGTGAAAATTTGCATTAATGCATAAAGCCATATTTTTTGGATGGTCATGTCTTCAGTTTCACTTGACTGTAAAAGCTCATATTGCAAATCTTGGAAGTACCTCATAGTACATGTCTGCTGGTAAAGTTGTACCCTCAGCTGACTTACCTACCAGCAGCAGTATGGAGCCAAACTTTATCAAAAAATTTCATTCATGAATTTTTTTTGCCTACTTTGCTGACCTGTAGAAATGGAAGCATGTTTGCAAAAGATTTCAAATGTGGTACAGAAACTTCCCCAAGGTGTTGTACCAAGCTGCAAAATTTCAGACTCCTGGGTAGTTTCCTTCTGCCGCAGTGCTTAAGCAAAGTTGGCGTTTTAGGTCACAGAAGGCATGGGAGTGGATCGATTGCTTTTGTTCAACCACCTGACCAAATTGAGATAAATCCAAAAAATGTTGCAGTTTCATTTGAGAACCAAGACAAATACCCCTGTAAAATTTGGTTGGATTTCAGATGGGTCGAGCGTGGTCCACTTGACATGGAATGACTCCTCTATGATTCGGTGTGGACATCCACCAAGTCTATGGCTTTTGGAGGTGGTTGCGCGTCGTACCTTGTGGTTTTGTGCTTGATTGGCGGATGCGGTGTCTAAGACTAAACTCACAAAATTTCACTTTCGGGGAGTCTTTTTGTTTGGTGATGATTTTGAAAAGTTGGTTCAGACTTTGACGGACTCTAAGGTACCCCGCCTGCCTAAAGACCATGCCCGCCTGGCAGTTAGGGGTGGCACTGCTCAGGGGCATCTGCGGGATTTCTGCAGATACCGCCTTCTTCGTGGGGCAGCTGTCTTCCTGTCTTCTGGGTTTTCCCGTGGTCGTTTCTATCAGCGCATGCAGTCCTTTCAGTGGGCCTGTTGGGGAGCTGGGAATCCCTCTGCCATTTCCCCCGCAGCAATCCTGCCCAATGACTCCATGCCCCCTCTGAATCTGGTGGGTGCTCGGCTGTGCGAGTTTTCTCAACACTGGGCAGAGATCATGTCCGATCATTGGGTCCTGGAGGTTGTTCGGGATGGTTATGCTCTAGAGTTTGCCCACTCTCTGCCAAATCTGTTTCTCGATTCTTCTTGTCAGGCAGAGTGGAAGAAGGAGGCTTTTCACCAGAACCTTCAACGATTGTTAGATCTCAAAGCAGTGGTTATCCCAGGACAAGCAGGCAGCCTATTCTCAACATGTGGGGGGTGACGTCATCCATGGAGCCCGGATGCGGACAGCTTCGCAAGCAGACTTGCTTGAAGAACTTTAGAAAGTTTGTGACTGCTGCACCGCGCATGCTCGAATGCCTTCCCGCCTGATGCAGGGCACGTGTCTCCTCATTTCTCAGTTTTCCGCGGAGCTGAGAAGTCCTGTTTCGACGCTCTGCGCTAGATTCAGTTCTATTTCTTGCTTTCTCTCACCGCAGCTCGTGTTTTATTTTTTACAGGGTCATTGTGTTTCTTTGTGAGTTTTTATTTATAAAAACCTTCCCAAAACCTTAATTTTATTTTTCTTTTATGTAATGGCAGGGCCTGCTTTGTGGCCTCAGCCTGTGGGCTTCTATCTCGCTGAGGCTATTTTTCCGTTTATGTCCCGGCGGGTCACAGGCTTCAAGAAGTTTAGCCGTTGCCAGCGTGTGATCTCCCTCACTGACCCACATAGGTGGTGTGTTCAGTGTTTGAGACCTGACCATCGTCCGGAGTCGTGGGCCCGCTGTGCTACCCTTCAACCTCGAGCCATCAAATGTCGTCAAGTTTAGGTAGAGAAACTCTTTGGTGGTATGGATCCACTTACCCTGGTCTCGACCTCGACCTTAATCAAACCCTCTTCGTTTGATGGGTTCTCGTCCTCGGGCAAATCTGCTAAGCCTTCTCCTGGGGAGACGCTTGCCTCGCTGCCTCCCTCAGGTCAGGTATCAGCAGTGGTTATCAAGCTGCCAAAGAAGCATGTGTCAAAGTTGAAGAGTCGTTCTTCCTCGGAGACTATAGCCATGCCAAATGTACCAGATCCTCAAGTCTCGGTGTCACATTTTGACGCTATGATCCAGACCATTTTGGATTGCCAGTTTGGTAATATGCTTGACAAACATACTCTTACCTCAACTCTACTTCTTGCAATCCAGTCTGAGCACTTAGCAGTATCACAAGAAATCGAGTCCTTGGCAGTGCTTCGAGCTGAATCTACCCAAAAAGAGTCGAGTCCTTGGGAGTGCTTCAAGATACCTCGACACAAGGAGCTCAGTCCCTTTTTAATGTCTCGATCTCCAGCCCTCCTTCCTCGCATAAGGCGTCGCCCTTTCCGAGGCATAGGGCAAAGACTCCTCGATGTCTTTCTCAGTAGGACTTGCCTGGTTTGAGGCATAGTTCTCCACATCAGTCGAGGCATCCATCGAGGCACAGGTCCTCTTCTCGAGACAGGCCTTGAGACTCTTTGAGGCCTCCAACTCTGAAGTCTCACACCTATGTTTCTTCTCCTGTGAGGGATTGTATCCATTCTCTCAGTGAGTCATCTGCATATTCAGACCTCAGGTATCAGTGCTCCAGAGAGGCTTCACCTTTGTTCTCTGCTTTGCGAGGCGCCACAATGTCACCTTCTTCCTTTGAGGTCAACCTTCCTTGGAGCAGATATCTTTTTCTTCTTTCCTATGTCAAATGAGTAAGGGCCTCAATATTACTTTGGACTCTGATTCCAAATTCTCTACGGAGTATTTAGAAGAAATGGGTATGTCTCGTCCTCCTGTGGAGTCTCTTAAATTACCCGTCAGTAGACTTCTTTCTCAAACTTTCAAGTGGAATCTTGAAACACCTTATTCCATTCCTGCTATACCAGGAAAGCTGGAATCTCGTTACAGGATGGTCCATTGCAAGGGTTTTGACAAATCTCAGTTATCCCATCAGTCACTTCTCGTGGAGTCTTCTCTGAAAAGGACCAATCTTGCCACAGTTTATGCCACTGTCTTTCCTGGAAGAGAGGGCAGAACCATGGAGAAGTTTGGTCGTCTTTTGTATCAAAATTCTCTTATGGCAACTAGAGTTTTGAATTACAATTTTGTTTTCATTTCTTATTTCAGGCATTTGGTTGACATCTTGCCTGAATTTTTTAAATATATTCAATACTGTCTTCCAGAGTTTCAGCATGTGATTACCACTCTGACTCAACTCTGCATGCATCTCCTTCAATCTTCTTATGATGCATTTGAACTTTCCTCGAGGGTCACTGCCTTATCAGTGGCAATGCGCCGGCTTGCCTGGCTCCGCACCGTAGACATGCACCCCAATCTTCAAGATCGTCTGGCCAACATCTCTTGTCAGGGCAATGAATTGTTTGATGATTCCATCGAGACAGCTACTAAACGATTGTCTGAACATGAGAAATTGTTTGCTTCCATCATTCGACCTAAGCCTAAGCCTTCTACCTCTAAAGGCTCCAGGCTTCTTCCATCTTACCAGAGATGTTTTCCACAGAGAGCAGCTCCTTATACAGTGGTACCTCGGTTTACGAGTGCACTGGTTTGCGAGTGTTTTGCAAGACGAGCAAAACATTTGCAAACTTCCATACCCAGGGAGTTCTAGGCGGTTCACAACAGTTAGATGAAATACAGACAATGCGGTTGAGATTGAGAAACATAACAAAGCAATCATGAAGTCAAACTAGTTATACGTTTACAATTTAAGTGAGGGAGAAGATTAAGTACATTACATACAGAGAGTATATACAATGAATTTAAGAGAAGGAGACGGATGCATACTAGTTATACGTTTACAATTTAAGTGAGGGAAAAGATTATATATAGTACATACAGTAAGTATATACAATGCATTTAAGAGAAGGTGCATACAAGCTTTAGGAGGTGAGGAGTAACAATCTTAAAAAGAAAGGGAAGGGGTAGAGGGAGTTAAGGGAGGGGTGTGTTAAGGATTTGGTTTGTTGAAGAGTTGGGTTTTGATCTGCTTTCTAAAGTTGAGATATGAAGAGGCATCTAGTACAATTTGGGCGAGCCATGAGTTTAGTTTGGCCGCTTGGAAAGCGAAGGTTCTTTCGAAGAATCTTTTAAGATGGCACGATTTCAATGAGGGAAAAGCGAACAGGTTTATTCTGCGGGAGCTCTTATTATTGTAATTCAGGTTGAAGTGTGGGTAGAGATAATCTGGTGACATACCAAAATACTGTTTTGTAGCAGATGCATGAGAACTTAAATAGAACTCTGGATTCGAACGGCAGCCAGTGCAACTTGTGGTAGAAAGGGGTTATGTGTTCCCATTTTTTCAAGCCAAAGATGAGACGGACGGCGATATTTTGGACCAACCTCAACTTCCTGGTGATTTTCTTGAAGGCGCCTAAGTATATGATGTTACAGTAATCCAGAGCGCTTAGGATAGAAGACTGTACCAGCAGACGAAAGGAGGCGTCATCAAATAATTTTTTGATTGTGTGGAGTTTTCAAAGCGTCGATATACATTTCTTAAATACTAGGTCAGAGTGTTTCTCTAGTGTGAGATGCTTGTCTAAAGTGACTCCTAGTGTTTTTAGGGATTGTTCTATACATAATCCAGTCCATTTACTTGTAGCGTAGTTTCCTTGATTTTGTCATTTGGGGCTGCCAAGAAAAATTTAGTTTTGTCCGAGTTTAGCTTTACTCTGAACACCGATATCCAAAGTTCAACCTGATTTAGTATGAATGATAGAGAATTTATCAGCTCTGATGAAAAGCAAGAGAGCGGAATGACTATGGTGATGTTGTCCGCATAGATGAAGAATTTGAGCTCACGTTACTTCATAGTTCCGAAGAAGATGGGCGATCTGAGCCCTATCTTGGATCTCAGAGTGCTCAACAAATTTTTAGTCAACGAAAAATTCAGAATATTGTCTCTGGCATTCTTATATCCCCTTCTAGATCAGAACAATTGGTTATGTTCTCTAGATCTCAAAGAGGTTTACACTCACATTCCCATTCATCCAGCCTCTCGACAGTTACTCAGATTTTGGGTGGGAAATCTGCATTTCCAATACAGAGTGCTACCCTTCGGCTTGGCGTCATCTCCCAGAGTTTTCACCAAGTGCCTAGTTATAGTAGCAGCAGCTCTTCGGAACCATGATCTACAGGTGTTTCCGTATCTGGATGACTGGCTCATCAAAGATTCAACATCTCAAGAGGTTATTGTAGCGATCCAATGGACTATTTGGTTCCTCCAAACTTTGGGGTTCGAAATCATCTTTCCCAAATCCCAACTACAGCCCTCTCAAATTCTACAGTTCATTGGAGCTGTGTTGGACACAGTACAACTCAGAGCATTCCTTCCTTGTCAGTGTCAGGATGCTCTTCTTCAACTTTGTCACACATGATGGTTCAATGAGACACATGATGGTTCTCCTAGATCACATGGCCTCTACAGTTCAAGAACATAAGAATTGCCGCTGCTGGGTCAGACCAGTGGTCCATCGTGCCCAGCAGTCCGCTCATGCGGCGGCCCCCAGGTCGAAGACCTGTGCCCTAACCGAGACCAGCCCTACCTGCGTTTGTTCTGGTTCAGCAAGAACTTGTCCAAACTTGTCTTGAATCCCTGGAGCGTGTTTTCCCTTATAACAGACTCCGGGAGAACATTCCAGTTCTCCACCACTCTCTGGGTGAAGAAGAACTTCCTTAATAATAGTTATTTCCTTTACAAGATTCTAGTTCCATTGCTTTCCATGTGAAGATATGAAAATATTTACTCCTAAAAATTTGCAGAGCTCCAAAGCGCTTTGTAAAATACCATGCCAGACTTAGACCCCGCAAAATTTCAACGAGGATTCTATGTGGCTTACAATAAGATATCAGAAGTTTACATTACAGTTATATATTTGGAGTAAGTTTTGGGTATTACAGAGAGAAGAGATATGTTTTTAGTGTTTTCCTGAACTGGTATTTGGGGGTATTTGGGGGTCTGACACAAACAACGGCAGGTTATTCCAAACCTTCAAATTCAAAGGTTTTGCAAAACCACCGAAAACGATTCAAAGCCCTTGTCAAGTTATGCCATCCTCAATACTTCACTTACTCTTGTTTTGTTTGGGGGGGTTGAGGGGGGGATGGGGGAAGGACATGGGGAAGAAAGTAAGATTTGGCAGTTTACTCATGTTCCTTGGGACTTTGTCTCAAGTGAACCAGGACTTAAACCTTGAGCCTTCTAAAACAATACCTCAGATTTTGAACAAGTTACTCCTTTTGCCAGACTTCATCTCAGAATCCCTCAGTGGACCCTGGCATCTCAGTGGACGCAGGCTTGTGACCCACTCTCTTGACACATTACTATCACTTCTTCATTGAGTCAGTCTCTCCGCTGCTGGATGTTCTCTTCCAATCTCTCCAGAGGCTTGCTGTTTCAAATGCCCCCTCATCAGAAGGTCCTCACAACAGATTCCTCAACCTACGCTTGGGGGGCTCATCTCGATGGTCTCTGCACTCAAGGCCACTGGACCAGTACGGATCGAAAGTGTCACATCAGTCTGTTGGAACTCAGAGCGATCTTCAATGCTCTCAAAGCTTTTCAGCATCTTCTTCAAGACCAGGTATTCCTCATTCGGACAGAAAATCAAGTCACCATGTACTTTGTCAAGCAGGGAGGAACAGGATCTCTCCCTCTTTGCCAGGAAGCTCTGAAGGTTTGGAATTGGGAAATCCTTCACAACACCTTCCTGAAAGCTGTCTACATTCAAGGAGAGAAAAACTGTCTGGCGTACAAGTTGAGTCGTCTTCTACAACCTCACGAATGGACACTCAATTTCTCACCTTTTCATCACATTTTTTCTCAGTGGGGAACTCCTCAGATAGATCTCTTTGCGTCTCACGTCTTCTCGCAGGGTCAGTGAGCTACAAACTTTAGTTGCAGACACACCTTTAACAGTATTCTATCATGACAAGGTGGTCCTACATACTCATCCTAAATTCTTACCTAAAGTGGTTTCAGAATTTCAACTCAATCAATCCATTGTACTTCCAGTGTTTTTTCCAAAGCCTCATTCTCATCCTGGAGAAACAGCTCTTCATACTCTGGACTGTAAGAGTGCTTCAGCTTTCTACTTGCAAAGAATAAGCCACACAGATCTGCACCTCAACTTTTTGTG
The DNA here is from genome assembly GCF_902459505.1 of Geotrypetes seraphini. Classification (NCBI taxonomy): domain Eukaryota; kingdom Metazoa; phylum Chordata; class Amphibia; order Gymnophiona; family Dermophiidae; genus Geotrypetes; species Geotrypetes seraphini. The sequence goes on along the minus strand of NC_047089.1, from coordinate 141,735,418 downwards.
TCCTTTGATCCAACAAGCTGGGACATCCGATTTCTAAGCACACCATCTCCAACTGGTTGGCTGCTTGCATCTCTTTCTGCTATGCTTAGGCTGGACTGTATCTACAGAGTCGAGTCACAGCTCATAAAGTCGGAGCCATGGTGGCATCATTAGCTTTCCTTAGATCTACTCCTATTGAGGAAATCTGTAAAGCTGCCACTTAGTCCTCAGTTCATACCTTCACCTCTCATTATTGTTTGGATGCTTTTTACAGACGGGATGGCTATTTCAGCCAGGCAGTGTTACAAAATTTATTCTCCTGAATTGCAAACACTCCCACCATCCCATTCTGGTTAGCTTGGAGGTCACCCACATGTTGAGAATATGCTGTCTGCTTGTCCTGGTATAAAGCACAGTTACTTACCATAACAGGTGTTATCCAGGGACAGCAGGCAGCTATTCTCGCAACCCACCCACCTCCCCTGGTTGGTTTCTCTGCTAGCTATCTAAACTGAGGAGACGCGCGTCCTGCGTCAGGTGGGAAGGTACTTGTGTATGTGCAGTGCGGCAGTTGCAAACTTTCTAAAGTTCTTCAAACAAGTCTGCTTGCAAAGCTGTCCGCATCCGGGCTCCATGGATGACGTCACCCCCACATGTTGAGAATAGCTGCCTGCTGTCCCTGGATAACACCTGTTACAGTAAGTAACTGTGCTTTCCAGTACCTCCTTAGGAGTGTTACACTGACAGGTACTCGATTTACCTTGTGGTGCTCAAGAAAGAGAGGACTTTTCGGCCCATCTTAGATTTGAAAGGGGTGAACAGGGCTCTCAAAGTTCCGTCTTTTTGCATGAAGACTTTGTGGTCGGTGATCCTGGCGGTTCAGCCGAGCGAGTATCTCACCTGGCGGAGGCCTACTTGCATGTTCCAATCCGGGCCTCCCATCAGTGCTTCCTTCACTTTGCAATCTTGGGTCAGCATTATCAGTTCTGTGTGCTTCCCTTTGGTCTGGCCATGGCTCCGCGGACGTTCACCAAGGGTTATTGTGGTTGTCGCGGCGGCCTTGCGCCAAGAGGGCATTCTAGTGCATCCCTTCCTGGACGACTGGTTGATTTGCGCAAAGTTGCTCCAGGAGAGCAACCACGTCGTGGCTCAGGTGGTGGAGCTCCTGGAGTCACTGGGATGGGTTGTCAATTTTTTTTAGGTACATCAAAAGCAAAAAACCTATGAGGGAATCCGTGGGACCATTGGATGATCTGCACTGCGACCTGTGCTATTTAACTTTTTTTTATAAATGATCTGGAAATTGGAAGTATGAGTGAATTTGCAGATGACACTAAACTGTTCAAAGTTGTTAAAATGTATGCGGACTGTGAAAAACTGCAGGAAGATCTTAGGAAATTGGAAGACTGGACATCCAAATGGCAGACGAAATTTAATGAGGACAAATGCAAAGTGATGCACATTGGGAAGAATAATCCAAATCATAGTTACTAGATTCTAAAGTCCACCTTGAGAGTCAGCGCCCAAGAAAAAGATCTGGGTTTCATCATGGGCGATATGCTGAAACCTTCCACCCAATGTGTGGCTGTGGCCAAGAAACCAAATAAGATGCTAGGAATTATAGAAAAGGGATGGTAAACATGAAGAATGTTATAATGCCACTGTATCGCTCAGTGGTGCATTCAGTTCTGGTCTCCTTATCTCAAAAAAAATATAGCAGCACTAGAAAAGGTTCAAAGAAGAGCAACCAAGATGATAAAAGGGATGGAACTCCTCTCGTATAAGGAAAGACTTAAGAGGTTAGGGCTCTTCAACTTGGAAAAGAGACGGCTAAGGGGAGATATGATTGAAGTCTACAAAATCCTGAATTGTGTAGAACGGAAAGAAGCGGATCGGTTTTTACTGCATCAAGATTTAGAGACTAGGGGATATTCGATGAAGTTACAGAGTAATACTTTTAAAACCAATAGGAGGAACTATTTTTTCACTCAGAGAATAGTTAACCTTTGGAATGTTTTGCCAGCAGATGTGTTAAGAGCAGTTAACGTAGCTGGTTTTAGAAAAGGTTTGGACAAGTTCCTGGAGGAAAATTCCATAGTCTTCACTTGAGACAGACATGGGGGAAGCAACTGCTTGCCCTGGATCGGTGGCATAGAATGCTGCTACTATTGGGGTTTTTGCCAGGTACTTGTGACTTGGATTGGCCTCCTTAAAGACAGGATACAGGGTTAGATGGACCATTGGTCTGATCCAATAAGACTAATCTAATGTTGTTATGTTCTGGGTCACATGGCTTTGACAGTTCTTGTTACTCCATTTGCACACCTACACCTCAGAGTTCTTCAATGTACTCTCTCTTCCCAATGGACACAAACCATCAGGTCTCTCTCTACAATACTGCAGGTGACCTCAGACTTTTGCCACTTCCTCCAGTGTTGTATGCTTCTTTCATTTTTTCCAGAGGCCTTCTCTTTCAGCTTCTTCCCCCACCAAAAGGTACTACAGATGCTTCTATACTGGTCTGGGGAGCCTATCTCGATGGCCTCCACACTCAAGAAGTATGGATTCCTCAGAAGAAAACTCTAAATATCAATTTCCTGGAGCTCCAAGCAATTTGCAATGCCCTCCATTCCTTCCAAGATTGCGTGCAAAATCAGTTAGTCATTATGCACACCTACAACCAAGTTGCCATGTTCTGCTTGAACAAACAAGGAAAACAAAGAGAAGCTGCATAACAATGTACTTGATGCAGGCATTTTATTTGGGCAAACAAACATTTTAAAAGAAAAAGCCACCTTGTTGCCAAAGAAACGAGGACCCAACACGGTCCGTATTTCGATTAGAACATATTCCTTAGGGGTCCAAATGAAAAATAAGTAAGTATTACTTGATGTATGCCAAGTTTCCAAGTTTCCAAGTTTATTAGGTATTTTGATTAATCGCCAATTCAAGATTCAAGGCGATGTACAAGTAAAATAGTTGGAGACATACTTACAATTATTAAATTAAACATACAATTATCTAAAATACTCATAACACAAATAACATACATTTAAAGGTAATTTAAATAAGCTATAGTGAAACAAAAGGAAAAATATTTAATGGTTACATTCGATAATACAATCACTAATTCAAATTTAAAATTCAGGGGAAAAACAATAGGAAGGGGGACATAGACAAGTGACCTTTTGAGTTATGGATGCGGAGAAAAAAGAAAGAAAGATCAGTTATTAAAGGCGTCAATATAAAGAAAACTTTTAAGTTCTGACTTAAATTTTATTAAGTTTTTTTCTTGTCTAATGTACAATGGAAGACTGTTCCAAGATTGAGGAGCTGTTATAGAAAAGATAGTGTTACGCCTTGTGTTAATAACTTTTAGTGAGGGAATAGCTAAAAGTTGCTGATCTTGAGATCTAGAGGAAGTATAGGGTATTAAAAGTCTAAATATAAAAGCAGGAGTTTTATGTTCTAAAGCTTTAAAAATGAGCAGACATTGTTTGAATACTATTCTATGTGCTACTGGGAGCCAGTGTGCTTTCTTGAGCAGGGGTGTGACATGATCGAATTTTTTAGCCTTATAGATTAATTTAATTGCGGAGTTCTGGATTATTTGTAATCGTTTAATTTCTTTCTGTGACAGACCTGTAAATAGAACATTACAGTAGTCTAATTTAGACATTACAAGTGAATGAATTAAAATATTCAATGATTTTGAACATAAAAATTTAGATATTGATCGGATCTGACGAAGTCTATAAAAGGTAGATCTTACAACTTGACTTATATGATCATGAAAGGACAATTTATTGTCAAAGGTAACGCCAAGAATTTTAACATTATTAGTCATTTTTAACGAAATGCCTTTAATAGTTATAGCAGAAGAAAGAGTTTCGCCGTCTTTCCAGGGAAAGAACATAAGATTTGATTTTTGAATGTTTAAAGCGAGTCTATTGGTTTCAAGCCAGTCATAAATTTGATGTAATTTCTCATTTATTGATATTATTTCTTGCGGGTTTTTGGTATTTACAGGATGTAATAATTGGATATCGTCTGCATATGCGTATACTGTAAATCCGATAGATTGGCAGAGTGTTAACAGTGGAGCTAGGAAAATGTTAAACAAAATCGGCGAGAGTATTGAACCTTGTGGGATTCCATACGGAAGGGAAAAACTGTTCGAGGTAGTATCATTAAAAGAAACGCTAGATGTACGGTGATCAAAGTATGACTGGAACCAAAGTAAGACTTGGTCTACTATCCCTATTGATTGGATTCTATTTATTAAGAGGTCATGGTCAATGGTGTCAAAAGCAGACGATAAATCGAGAGAAATCAGTATAACAGAACTATGGTGATCTAAATGATATAGTATTGATGTTGTTAAACCTATGATAAATGGTGGGAGAGGTGCCATTTAAGTGTTCAACGTGATGGTGCTCTGTGTGATATTAGAAAATGGCAGTGAGAATAATATATAACCACCAAAAAGATATTCATATAACAAACCAAGACCAGAGATTCTTTTTTTTTTTTAATCATTTTTATTAGAAAGGGTACAACCGGATAACAGGAACAACAATAATATCAAAAGCGCAAATACAAAGAGGCAGTATATACACAAGAAAATACACTCTCCACAAATAGATTTGTTTGTATTGGCATTGAAACCTTTAGCTATTAAGATCCGAGTCTGCACTGAATTACGAGGGATCCAGGTGGGGACTACTGAGTGCCGTCTCACTCTTTTCGCTGACGACATCTTGCTCTTTCTTGACCAAGCCTCTCTCCATTTACCGGTGGCTCTCCGCTTGGTGACAAATTTTGGAGGCATATCGGGCCTCAAGGTGAATTATGAGAAGTCAGAATTGTTGCCTCTCGCGGGACTTGGCTGGGAACCTTGGCACGCTCATCTGCCTATACCCTAGGTGCGCAAACCGATGCGGTATCTTGGAATTTACTTACACTCCGACCCATGGGTTTTGTAAAAGCATAACATCCTGGATGCCATTGAGAGAATTAGACTTCTTTGTTGTGCCTAGAAAAATCTCCCGTTGTCCTTATTCGGACGAGCTACTTTAATTAAGATGATACTTTTACCTAAAATTCTCTATCCTCTACAGACGGTGCCTTTCTGGATACTGCAGCGTGATATCGGCAAACTTCGCTCTGTCTCAAGCTGATTCTCCCTAGAGGATGGGGCGGTCTTGGACTCCCCGATGTCCGCGTATATAATGTGGCAGCTCTTCTGCGTTTCATCCATGAGGGGATTTCGAGATCCACTAGGTTTTCCCCTCCGGGATGGTTGATGGCTTGGTGCGCTCCATTCACATTCTTGAATCTCCTGCACTCGCCTCATACAACTGGGGGGGGGGGGGGGGGGGGGGCTGTCTTCTAAACTTTGATTCCTGAAACCTTTCTGTTTGGTGTGGCGGTGGTGGCATAGAGCTCAGGTGAAAACTCCCTTTGCATCTCCATTCCTGCAGTTAACAGGCAACCCTAAATTCCCCCCGGGCCTTGGACACAGCCCCTTTGCGATTTGGGCTTCTCGGCGGGCTAGAACCCTTTATGAGACATGATAGAAACCTTCAAGATCCTGAAGGGCATAGAAAAAGTAGACAGGGACAGATTTTTCAAATTATTGGGAACCACAAGTACAAGGGGGCACTCGGAAAAATTGAAAGGGGACAGGTTTAGAACAAACGCTAGGAAGTTCTTTTTCACCCAGAGGGTGGTGGATACATGGAATGCGCTTCCGGAGGCTGTAGTAGGCAGGAGCACGTTACAGGGCTTCAAAGAAGGTTTGGATAGGTTCCTAGAGGACAAAGGGATTGAGGGGTACAGATAGGAGTAGAGGTAGGTTATAGAAATAGTCAGGGACCACTGTTCAGGCAATAGGCCTGATGGGCCGCCGCAGGAGCGGACTGCTGGGCGAGATGGACCTCTGGTCTGCCTCAGCGGAGGCAACTTCTTATGTTCTTATGAGATGATTGACGACATTACGGACGCTTTTTCCACTTTTGCTAATTTCAAGGAGTGTTGGGACGTCCCGAACAATCAATTTTTTGCAGTTACATGGGTCGGAGTGGCGGTGTGGACCTTTGGACGAGTATCTTTATCGCATCCCGGCTTTGGTGGGTTCTCTCTCTGTTTGGTATAAGGTGGCTAGCACCGTTCACTTTTAACGGCCTCCTCTCTTCATTGAGGGACAAGTGGAATCATGACCTTTCTGCTCACTATACGCCTGAAACCTTCCAGGAGCTTTTTTTCACCTTGCATGTGGGTGTATATTACTAAGGCACGGGGAGCCCAGATGGGCCTATGGGGTGATGCACTGTGTAGTAAATGTAAAGGGGCCTCTGGAACCTTATTACACTCCTTTTTGGAGTGCCCCAAACTTACTTTGTAGAACCAGTCTTTTGCGCAGCTTCAGTTGGTCTTGCAGAAAGATTTGGAGTGGGACTATAAAATGCTGCTTTAAGGTGATCAGACGTTGCTGGAAGCTCAGGGCTTCACGGCGTCCCAGAGGCGATTTATCTATTGGACCTTTTTGACTGTCAAACAAATTATATTGCTTCACTGGATGCATGATGGGGATTTACCCCAGGACAGCTGGCTGGATCAGATGTCTGAATTGGCTCACTTTGAGCTCTGCTATTATAAACAGTCTTTCAAGACCAGAGATTCTGTAGACAGGACTTCCAAATTAATACGGAGAAAAGACCTCAGTATTTCCCAGGGATTACTATCACCTGGGAAAACTCTATGACAATTATGCAGTTGTCACAGAAAAATACTTTCTCGGTACAGAAAAACTCAGTTTAAATTTAAATAATTAGTATATCAAAAACTCATTTATATAAGTTTTCTTATAAAATTAGGAAACCAGCACTTATCTTATTCGAAACACTGTCCTCTGGTGTTGGAAAAAAAATCTTCCAGTGCTGTTATGATTGCAATGCACGGGAGAAAAACATAGAATTCCCGACAGGCCCTTTTTCGCATTATAGCTGCATCAGAGGAATTTCTAAAAAACAAAAATAGAAGAAGAAAGAATCAAATAATCTGCAGTTAAAGCATTACATATAACAGAAAAAAAGGTTCACTTCACTTACATTGAAAAAGAGCTACCGCTTCAAAGATTCTCTTCAAGAAAATGGTGACTCGAAGTCTGGTAAGGCTTTAAAGAGATGCATGTTAGCGTTACCAACAACCAATAAAATGATAGTAAGGAAAAACAGACCAATCAAAAGTCAGACGTTGTTGTATACAATAGGGATTTTTTTTTTCAAATATATTTTATTGCTTTTTCAAATAGAAATACAAACTCACAGAAATGCAATGGTGTACAACGGTACAGAGTGATTACCAATTTCCATCACAACTTCACCATAAACCAGATCTGTCCCCCTTCCCCCATCCCATCCTCCCATCCCCAATCCCTACTGAAACAAAACACACATTCAATCCGGTGCAGTTCTTACAGATAAGTTTAAACATTCAGTATATGACTACGTGCTTTAGGCGTTAAAGTGTCCCAAAAAGGTGTCCAACAAGTGCAAAATGACCATCCCTGTTCCGTGTCCAAGGATGGAAAACAAAGCCTCTCCATCGATGCTTGGTGAATCATTAGCGTACGCCATTGAGAGAGGGTCGGAGAGTCTGCAGTAATCCAGCAAAGCAAAATCGCCTTTTTCCCCAACAATACTGCTTTGGACAGAAAGCTTCTAAATCCCTTCGGTGCGGACAAGGGAACACAATCCAATGTGAATAGCATTATCGGAGTTAGGGTAAAATTGTAAGTCCACATGGTTTGAATATGCACGTTGAGCCGATGCCAAAAGGCTGAAATCCTGGTACAAGACCAGAACTGGTGATCCAAAGTAGATGGTGAGTGGAGACATTTGAGACATTGGTCAGATGCACACATTTTAGTATGAAATTGGTAGGAAGTGGACCTGTAGAGCCTGTGCAGAAATTTGTAATTAAGTTCAAACAAAAGCACGTTGGGAGTCACCCGGGCCGCTCGATATGTCCCCCTGCGGATCATGGAAACAGTCACCTCACAAGGAAAGTCCTGAGTCCATCGTAAAGCTATAGAGTCATAAGATGGTTCACCTAATTGTTCCTGAAGATGACGATGATGAAATCGCAGTGGAATCGGTACCTGAGCCGATAGACTCAACGCCTCAGAGAGGGACTCCATACATCGATCAGTGAGAGATGCACTCGGCAAGGAGTTCACATATGAAGAAAGCTGAAGGTAAGAAAGCCAGTCAGTGGGCCTCCATCCATGGTCGCGTTGGAGTTCCTCAAACGTTTTCAAGGAACCCGAGGAATGGACCAGTTGAAACAAATATTGATTAGAGCAGGAAGTCCACACCCCAGAGGATTCCGGGTCCAGTCCCGCTGTAAATGCTCCGTTGCCCCACAAAGGTAAGTAAGGAGTCACATGGAACGAGATCCGAAGTTGATGACACAATACCTTCCATAGACGTCTCAAAGGCATGAGGAAGAGATCCCGTGCAGATGAAGTCCGCTTTGGTAACGTAGGAACATGAAGCAAATAACTAAAATGATAAGGTGCACATAGTAAAAGTTCCTGAGCAGAGGCGGAAAAATGTCCAGTGCCTCGAAACCAATCATTCAAATGTCTCATCTGACACGCCCAAGACAGCAACCTAAGATTGCGGAGACCATATCCGCCTCGATCCCGAGGGCGGGCCAGATGAGACAGAGATAAACGAGCTCTTCTCCCATTCCACAAAAACTTTTGTAAACTCTTCCCAAGCAATTTATCATGACGAGCAGACAGTAAAACAGGGATCATTTGGAATACATAAAGCCATTGAGGCACCAACACCATGTTATACAATGCTATTTTACCCAATAAAGATAATAGATATACCCGCCAATTCTCCAACTTTTGAACCGTTGTTAAAATCAGAGGGTCAATGTTTAGGGAATACAAGTGAGCGGGATCTGAGGAAATCAATATACCCAGGTATGTGATGTGGCCAGTCGCCCATACTAGAGGAAAGGCGCCCTGCCATTGTGTCCGCACCTCCGGGGTCAAGGGCAATACCAATGATTTTGATTTATTCAGCATCATACCTGAGTACATACTAAATTCGTCTAGTATGTCTAATGCCCTAGGGAGGGAGGTATTAGGAGATCCTAGAATTAATAAGAGATCGTCAGCGTAAGCCAGTACTCGTAGTTGGGAATCCCCCTCAGGCATGCCCTGCAAGACATCATCCCATAGGATGGTACGCAGTAAGGGGTCTAAATAAAGTAAGAAAAGCAAAGGGGAAAGCGGGTTGCCCTGACGCGTACCACGCGCTATCTGAAATATAGGTGAGCGGGTACCTTTTACCAAGATACTGGCTGTGGGATCATTATAGAGCAGATGTAGCATGTCAAGGAACCACCCATCAAAACCCATATAAGTAAGCACTTGGAACAAATATGTCCAGTTAACCTGGTCAAATGCCTTAGCGGCGTCCAGGCCCACCAACATCCCCAGAGTTCCAGAGTCCTTAGTGCGCTGTAAAGCAGTGAGTAACCTGCGAACATTGATTACCGAGTGACGATTTTGTACAAAACCCACTTGTTCTGGCACTATCATTTTCGGCAGCAAGGTTGATAATCTGTTAGCTAATATTTTATCTAATATTTTGATGTCTACATTAATTAGAGAGATAGGCCGATAGGACTTTAGGTCCGTCTCCGGTTTGCCCGGTTTAGGTATTAAAATAATAAAGGCCTGGTTTGCCCCCAAGGGAAAGGTCCCACCCTCTAAAGCCGCATTATAGTATGCCTCCAGGGGGCCACAGAGAGAATGAGTGAGAAGTTTGTAGAACTCTGGGGAAAAACCATCAGGGCTAGGTGAAGTGCCCCCTTTAAGCTGTTTAATTGCTAACTGCAGCTCCTTACCCTGAATGGAGCGATTCAAAAATGATCTATCTGGGGATGACAATCTGGGGACCCCCGCGTCCATCAAATAATCCTCCACCTCTGGTCCTCCCCGACCGTCCCTGATGCGTAAAAGTCACTATAGTACTGTAGAAAACTATCAGCAATTTCAGGGGTAGAGGTTAATTCCTTGCCCGAACCAAGTACAATGCGGGAAATATGGCGGTTTGGACGGCGTGGTTTAGTCAAATTGGCCAACAGGCGCCCTGCTCTATTGCCATATCTGAAAAATTAATATTTACAATAATGAAAATAATGTTGGGTGCGTTCATGCAATAAAGTGTTCAAAGCAGTCTGCGCTGCCGTCAGGGCCTCCTGAGATTGCAGTGTAGGGTGCGCAATATGGACGCGTTTATGACGTCGGTATTCACGTTCTAACTGCAAAATTCCCCGGGAGATCCGATGTCTATGTGCACTGACGTAAGATATAATGTCCCCCCGAAGTACGGATTTAGCTGCCTCCCAAAATAATAAGTGTCTGTCTTGATGCTGTGAATTAAAGGTCGCATAATCATCCCATTTCTGTGTGAGATATTTCTTAAAGTTCAAATTGTTGAATAAGTAAGATGGAAACCTCCAGGCCCCTCCAGACCTAAAGTCTGTGTCGCTCAAGACATCAATCCAAATAGGGCAGTGATCAGACACCGAAAGGGGTCCCACCACTGAAGTCTGTATTTTAGGTAAAAGTTCAGATGATGTCAAAATGTAATCTATGCGAGAGAACGTGTGGTGTGCCCGAGACTGATGCGACAATAGGGATTTTTAAAAAAGGTGTGCCATTTAACTCTGGCATTCAAACCCCTAGGGGTGCAAGTGTGCAGTTTAAAAATCCGTTTTTGTTTGCGCTGCCTCAGACATGTTTTAAAGTCCCCACCCTTGATGGAAAAAGATGTTCTATAATCCAACATCGCATCTCCAAGAAAGAATGGTTCAAGTACAGGCAGTGCTGCACCATAGGTGCTTCAACTTTGACACATGTAAGACAGGACCTATTTTCAATCATTCTAGTTTTGAAAGGTCGCGATGTCTGTCCAATATACAGCTTTTTACAGGACACCTAACAGCATAAATCACTCCACTTGTATCACAGGTAGTAGAAGTTTTCAATACATACTCTCTGTTGTCCATCGGATTAATAAAAGATGTACATTCTTGAGAGACATGGCAACTAGTGCAATGTCCACACCTATGATGTCCCACAGGCTCGGCTGATTTTCTTGTAGATTAGTATGCAATAAATCTCTGCTTGTTGGACAAAATAATGATTTCTTGTAAAATTTTATTTCTAGAGTATGTAGTAGTTAATTAAAACTCTCTGAAACATGGATGAATAGATAAACAGTTCCAATGCTTTTTAAAAAAATTTCCAAAAAATCTTGCTTGTTATGAGTGTCTTAAAACAAAAAAAAGCTGGTCAGTCTCAAGTTTAGGTTCTGTATATTGTAACAATAGATCTCTTTCTTTGATTGTGTAATGCTCTTGTATATGATTTTTTAATACAAGTCTCCGGGTAACCTCTTTGTAAAAGCTTTTCTCTCAGAATTTTGGCTTGAACTTTAAATTCCTTTTTCGTAGAACAAAGTCTACGATATCGGAGAAATTGAGAGTTCGGAAGACTTTCTTTAAAATATTGTGGATGTGAACTAGAAAACTCCAAAAATGTATTTCTATCTGTGTCCTTAAAAAAATAGAAGTGAAAACACTTCATCTTTAATTTCAATTAATACATCTAAAAAAGAGATCCGCTGTGTATCATATAACATATCAAATTGAATTGTGGGTAAATAGCTATTCAAAAATGCAACAAAAGATTGTAAGTTAGACAACGAATCCTCCCATATCTGGAAGATATCGTCAATATATCTGCACCATAAGGCAACTTTTGAAAACCATTCAGAGTTATAAACAAATTTCTCTTCAAAATCTGCCATAAAAAGATTGGCTAAGGAGGGGGCATAGCACCCATAGCAGTTCCATACAACTGTTGGTAAAATGTCCCTTGAAAAATAAAATCATTCTTCTTAAGGGAAACAGATAGTAATTGTACCAAAAAATCTGAAGGTACTTGGTGGGGACGCATCCGATGATTCAAACATTCTTCTAAGATAGTCAGAGCTGCGTCTTGTGGGATGTTTGTATACAATGACTTCACATCCAAAGTCACTAATATAGTATTGCTAGTGGGATGATATTGAGATAACAAACGTAATGAGTTGTATCTTGAACAAAAGATTTTGTTAATGGTATTAGTGGTTTCAAAAATACATCAACATATTGATTCACCCGTTCCAGTAGGGAACCACAAGCTGATACTATCGGACGTCCAGGTGATGAAACAAGGCTCTTGTGTATTTTAGGCAGTACAGTGGTACCTTGGTTTACGAGCATAATTTGTTCCAGAAACATGCTCGTAAACCAAAATACTCGTATATCAAAGCGAGTTTCCCCATAGGAAATAATGGAAACTCGCTTTGATACATTCCCCCCCGATGCCAGTGGCACTGCACCCCCCCCGCTCGAACTGGCACCCCCCGCCTGAACAACTTGAACTTACCCCCCCCACCCGTCTGGCACCGGCACGCAGCCCACAGGACGCGCCGGTGCCAGATCTCCGAGAATCTCATCGAGAGGGAGAATTAGAAGGCCTTGAGCATGTGCAGATGCATGCTCAAGGCCCGGCAGAGGCAGGAAGATCTTCAAGCAGCACCGGCACGTCCTGTGGGATGCGTGCCGGTGCCAGACCGGGGGGGGGGGGGGAAGTTCAAGTTGTTCGGGTGGGGGGTGCCGGTTCGTGCGGGGGGGGGGTGCCGGTTCGAGTGTGGGGGGGGACTTTGCGAGCTGGGGGGAGCGATGCCGGTTCTCGGGGAGGGGTGCTCGCAAATCGTGTCAACACTCGGTTTGCGAGACAAGTTTTGCGAGAATGTTTTGCTCGTCTTGCAAAACACTCGCAAACTGGGTTACTCGCAAACCGAGGTTTGACTGTATATAGAAAATAGGAATATTTGGATATTGCGGGCTCAAAAATTTTAACTCATTCTGTGTAACAAATCCTTGCTTATTTCCCTGTACCACTATTTCTTTCTTCAAATACTCAGTGGGATCTTCCTCCAGAGGGATATAAACAGATACATATTGGTGTTGATCTAATAACAAGCAAAAACAAACAAAAAAATGACCCCAAAATTTCCACAGAGAAGAAAATCCAGAAGAAACCAAAAGAAACTCTGTGGAATGACGATGTTCCTAAATGGACTTTATTTGAAAATGTCAAAGTTCCAAAGGTACACTAATATCATCCACATAAAATAAAATCATCCACATAAAAGTAAAATGATCCACATAAAAATCTTAAAGGACCTAGTCTGCTAAGGATGCAGGACCCAACACGGTCTGTGTTTCGACAAAAAGTCTTCTTCAGTTGTCCCTGGGGGTCCTATAAAGATGAATACGTGGGAAAGCCGGAAGTGAGACAGGCTGCTTCGCGGTTTTCTCCTGCCGGTGAATCCCTCTGCCGCGTCACTGATGACATCATCCTGATGACACCTAGTACTGAGAAAATAAAGGCGAAAGAGTTGGCGTTCGTGAAATATAAAAAAAACCAAGAAGAGGAGAGCAGAAAGGACTACAGGGTGAAACTGAAAGAAGCCAAGAGAGAGATACGTCTGGCGAAAGCACAGGCGGAAGAACAAATGGCTAAAAATGTAAAAAAGGGAGACAAAAATTTTTTCAGATATATTAGTGAAAGGAGGAAGATGAAAAATGGAATTGCTAGGCTAAAAGATGCTGGGAACCAATATGTGGAAAGTGATGAGGAGAAAGCGAATGTGCTAAACAAATACTTCTGTTCTGTGTCCTGGAGAAGGACCGAGATTGTCTGGCAAAGTTACATGAGAAAATGGAGTAGATTCTGCGCCGTTCACGGAGGAGGGTGTTTATGAGCAACTTGAAAAACTGAAGGTGGACAAAGCGATGGGACCAGACGGGATCCATCCCAGGATACTAAGGGAGCTCAGAGAGGTTCTGGCGAGTCCTATTAAAGACTTGTTCAACAAATCTCTGGAGACGGGAGTGATTCCTGGGGATTGGAGGAGAGCGGATGTGGTCCCTATTCATAAAAGTGGTCACAGGGATGAAGCAGGAAACTACAGGCCGGTGAGCCTCACTTCAGTTGTTGGAAAAATAATGGAAGTTTTGCTGAAAGAAAGGATAGTGTACTTCCTTGAATCTAATGGGTTACAGGATCCGAGGCAACATGGCTTTACAAAAGGTAAATCGTGCCAAACGAACCTGATTGAATTTTTTGATTGGGTGACCAGAGAGCTGGATCGAGGACATATGCTAGATGTAATTTACTTGGATTTCAGCAAAGCCTTTGATACAGTTCCTCATAGGAGGCTGTTGAACAAACTTGAAGGGCTGAAGTTAGGACCAAAAGTGGTGAACTGGGTCAGAAACTGGCTGTCGGTCAGACGCCAGAGGGTGGTGGTTAATGGAAGTTGCTCGAAGGAAGGAAAGGTGAGTAGTGGAGTCCCTCAGGGATCAGTGCTGGGGCCAATCCTGTTCAATATGTTTGTGAGTGACATTGCTGAAGGGTTAGAAGGAAAAGTGTGCTTTTTTGCAGATGATACCAAGATTTGTAACAGAGTAGACACCGAAGAGGGAGTGGAAAATATGAAAAAGGATCTGCAAAAGTTAGAGGAATGGTCTAATGCCTGTCAACTAAAATTCATTGCAAAGAAATACAGAGTAATGCATTTGGGGATTAATAATAGGAAGGAACCGTATATGCTGGGAGGAGAGAAGCTGATATGCATGGACGGGGAGAGGGACCTTGGGGTGATAGTGTCCGAAAATCTAAAGGTGAAAATACAGTGTGACAAGGCAGTGGCTGCTGCCAGAAGGATGCTGGGCTGTATAAAGAGAGGCGTAGTCAGTAGAAGGAAGAAGGTGTTGATGCCCCACTTGGAGTATTGTGTTCAATTTTGGAGACCGTATCTGGTGAAGGACGTAAGAAGACTTGAGGTGGTCCAGAGGAAGACGACGAAAATGATAGGAGGCTTGCGCCAGAAGACGTATGAGGAGAGACTGGAAGCCCTGAATATGTATACCCTAGAGGAAAGAAGAGACAGGGGAGATATGATTCAGACGTTCAAATACTTGAAGGGTATTAACGTAGAACAAAATCTTTTTCAGAGAAAGGAAAATGGTAAAACCAGAGGACATAATTTGAGGTTGAGGGGTGGTAGATTCAAAGGCAATGTTAGGAAATTCTACTTTACGGAGAGGGTGGTGGATGCCTGGAATGCGCTCCCGAGAGAGGTGGTGGAGAGTAAAACTGTGACTGAGTTCAAAGAAGTGTGGGATGAACACAAAGGATCTAGAATCAGAAAATAAGATTAAATATTGAACTAAGGCCAGTACTGGGCAGACTTGCACGGTCTGTGTCTGTATATGGCCTTTTGTTGGAGGATGGGCTGGGGAGGGCTTCAATGGCTGGGAGGGTGTAGATGGGCTGGAGTAAGTCTTAACTGAGATTTCGGCAGTTGGAACCCAAGCACAGTACACGGTAAAGCTTTGGATTCTTGCCCAGAAATAGCTAAGAAGAAAAAAAAAATTTAAAAATTTAAATTGAATCAGGTTGGGCAGACTGGATGGACCATTTGGGTCTTTATCTGCCGTCATCTACTATGTTACTATGTTTACTATGTTATCAGTGATGTTTCAAAGGCAGGAGAAAGCCGCAAAGCAGCCTGTTTAGTGTGCTGCGGCTGCCAACGCTGCTGAAGGGAGGTTTGTTGCTCGGTCATCTTGCTGGAGGGGTCGGTAGGGTTCGCATGGGAAGGAGAGATAGGGTCAGCGGGGGTTCGGTTGGGAGGGGAGAGAAGTAGTCTGCCTCGGGTGCTCCAAGGCCTGGCGCCATTACCTTCTTCGGGCAGCAGCAGCGTTTACAGTGCGCTGCTGTTGCCTGCATCAGGCCTTCCTCTCTGCCGGGTCCTGCCTACTTCCTGTGTTCATGAAGACAGGACCCGACAGAGAGGAAGGCCTGAAGCCGGCAACAGCAGTGAATTGTGAATGTTGCTGCTGCCCGATGAAGTTCAGGACACCAGGCCTTGGGTGACAGAAGGAGGAAAGGGAGCAGAGGGGGAGAAAATTGGGGAGAGTATTGCCTAATCCAACTGGAGGGAGAAGGAAGATGAGGGAGGGAATGAAAGGAGATGCCAGTGTTTGGTGGGAAGAAGAGATGCCAGGGCATGGAGGGAAGAAAGAAGGTATGCCAGACCAAGGGAAAAGGAAGGGGGAAAGGAAGGAGGAGATGTCAGAGCATGGAGGGGGAGGGAGAGATGGAAGAAAAGGAAAGGAGAGAGATGCCAGGGAATCAGGAAAGGGATGATGCCAGACCATGGGGTGGGAAGGAAAGAAAGAAGAAGAGAGAGATGTCAGAGCATAGGGGAGGGGGTGGTGACAGAGAGAGAAAAATGGAGAGGTGACAGAGCTGAAATCAATCATGTACAAAGGAGAGAAGGGGCACAGGATAGATAGTTTATGAAAGGAGCATAGAAAGAAGGAAGATGCCATATGGAAAAGAGAGAGTGGACACTGGATGGAAAGAGCAGAGAGGGCAGTGAATGGAAGGGGTGAGACAGAGGGTGAACAGTAGATGGAAGGGGTAGAGAGAGGGAAACAGACACTGAATGGAAGTGTGGGGGAGAGGAGGGACAGCCGCTGAAAGAAAGTGTGAGGGACAGGGGAAGCAGATGCTGGAAGGAAGTGGGGAGGAGAAAGAAAAAAGGGCACATGCAGGATTGAGGGAAAGAGGTGGCAAGCTATAGGTAGACATAGTGAAAGAGGTAAATTGAGGACTGAATAGTACAAAAGAATTTAGACAGAGGCAGAAAATAAATTGAGAAGGAAGACCAGGGACGAACAGGAGGAAGGGAGTGGAGAGAGAGATTCCAGAGCAGGGGGAAGGAGTGGAGACAGATACCAGACCTGGGAGGAGGAAAAGAGAAAGGAGACAGATACTAGATATGAGGGCAAAAAAGAGGAGAGAGATATGCTAAAATCTGCTGGGAGGGGAGGAAGGAAAGAAGGAGAGAAAGAGGCAGAGAAAGGGGGGGTTGTAAGCACATTAGAAAGACTACAGAGAAAAAGGCTTGGACGGAAGGGAAAGACAGGAGGCAGATGCAGACAGAGGGAGGTTCAGAAAGAGGGGGATAGAGAGGGAGACCTGGAACAAAGGTAGAAAGGAGAACTGATACTGGATCTGGGGAGAGTAACAGAGGGAAAAAAGAGAGAGAGACCTGGACCCAAAGGGGATGGGGCTGGATTGTGAAAGAAATGTTGGATGCAAAAGAAAGAAAGATTGGATGCACAGTCAGAAGGAAGTGCAACCAGAGACTCATGAAATCATCAGACAACAAAGGTAGGAAGAATGATTTTATTATCAATTTAGTGATCAAAATGTGTCTGTTTTGAGAATTTATATCTGTTGTCTATATTTTGCACTATATTTGTCTATTTTTCTATAGTTACTGAGGTGACTTTGCATATTTTAAAGTAATCTGCCTTGACATCTTTGAAAAAACCCTGAAACTCGTAAATGATAATTAACATTTTTTTTGCATACCCCTTTGTGGGGGTTTTTATATTTTATGTTTACCATTATGAATTAATAAGATATTGTGTGTACATGAAAATGAATGGAAGAAATTGGGGGCGGGACTGAATATTAATAGATGTCCCGTTTTGATGAAAAAAATAAATGGTCACATTAGTGATAGCTCACAACAAACTGCTCAGAGCAGTTTATCTAGCAGGGAAACAGAACTTTCTTAGCAGACAAACTGAGCAGACTCCTTCAACCTCAGAGGTGGTATCTCAACACATCTACTTTATGACAAATCTAATCTAATCTGAATGTCTGTATCACACTTATCCAGTACAGGTTCAAGGTGATTTACAAGCTAATAAGCCCATATACTAATATAGGGAATTACATTTATATCACAAGTAAAAGTTAAATAATTGCAGGTGGATATCAAGTCTTGGTGCAAGTCTGAATTGCCATTAAGAGGTCTCTAGAGGAAATGGGAAGTAATAGTTACATTAACATAGAAGTATAGTTTATACAATTATAAGGAGCCATCAATTACAGATTCACAAATGGCTTAAGGAAACATAGAAATAGACGGCAGATAAGGGCCACGGCCCATCCAGTCTGCCCTCCTCAATGACCCTCCCTCTACCTTTCTCTGTGAATAGATCCCACGTGTCTATCCCATTTGGCCTTAAAATCAGCCACGCTGCTGGCCTCAATAACCTGTAGTGGAAGACTATTCCAGCGATCAACCACCCTTTCAGTGAAAAATAATTTCTTGGTGTCCCCGTGCAGTTTCCTGCCCCTGATTTTCCATGGATGCCCCCTTGTTGCCACGGGACCCTTGAAAAAGAAGATATCTTCTTCCACCTCGATGCGTCCCGTGAGATACTTGAATGTCTCAATCATGTCACCACTCTCTCTGCGTTCCTCGAGTGAGTACAGCTGTAATTTATCCAGCCATTCCTCGTACAGGAGATCCTTGAGTCCCAAGATCATCCGGGTGGCCATTCTCTGGACTGACTCAAGTCTCAACACATCATTACAGTAATGCGGCCTCCAGAATTACACACAGTACTCCAGGTGGGGTCTCACCATGGATCTGTATAATGGCATAATGACTTCAGGCTTACGACTGATGAAACTCCTATGTATGCAACCTATGATTTGCCTTGCCTTGGATGAAGCTTGTTCCACTTGATTGGCAGTCTTCATGTTCTCACTGACGATCACCCCTAAGTCTCGTTCTGCTTCAGTTCTTGTCAGGATCTCACCATTAAGGGTGTAAGTCTTGCATGGATTTTGGCTGCCCAGGTGCATGACTTTGCATTTTTTGGCATTGAAGCTGAGTTGCCAGGACCTATACCAGCGCTCCAGTAGGAGTAGGTCATGCATCATGTTGTCAGGCATTAAATTTATATCTGTTGTGCTTGCATCATTGGCGAATAATGTTATTTTGCCTCACAGCCCTTCAGCCAAGTCTCTTATAAAGATGTTGAATAGGATCGGGCCCAGGACCGAGCCCTGCGGCACTCCACTGATCACCTCCGTCGTTTCAGAGGGGGTGCCATTCACCACCACCCTCTGAAGCCTACCTCCAAGCCAGTTCCCAACCCATTTCGTCAATATGTCGCCCAATCCTATAGAACTCATCTTGCTCAGCAACCTGCGGTGTGGTACGCTGTCGAATGCTTTACTGAAGTCCAGGTATACGATGTCCAGGGACTCTCCAACATCCAGCTTCCTCGTCACCCAGTCAAAGAAGCTGATCAGATTGGATTGGCAGGATCTCCCCTTAGTAAATCCATGTTGACGGGGGTCCCGTAGATTCTCCTCGTTCAGGATCGTATCCAATTGGTGTTTGATTATAGTTTCCATTAGTTTGCACACTATTGATGTGAGACTTACCGGTCTGTAGTTTGCCATCTCCATCTTGGAGCCTTTCTTGTGGAGTGGAATGACGTTAGCCGTCTTCCAGTCCAACGGGACGATACCCGTACTAAGGGAGAGATTGAAGAGCGCGGATAGCGGTTCCGCCAAGACATCACACAACTCACTGAGCACCCTGGGGTGTAGGTTGTCTGGCCCCATTGCCTTGTTAACCTTAAGCTTTGACAGCTCGCAGTAGACACCGCTGAGTGTGAACTCAAAATTATTAAACGGGTCAACTGCGTCAACCCTTGTCTGTAGCTGAGGGCCGAGTCCTGGTGCCTCGCGAGTGAAGACTGAGCAGAAGTATTCATTTAACAGTTGGGCTTTTTCCGAGTCCGCTTCTCCGTCTGGTTTCCTAAGATGTACTATCCTGCCTGAGTTCTTATTTCTGTCACTGAAGAAGGATTTATCTCCTTTCTGGATGTTCTTCGCTAGAGACTCCTCCATGCGGAATTTGGCCTCCCTTACTGCTGTTTTGACGGCTTTTGACTTGGCCAGATAGACTTCCCTAGAGTCCTGTTTCCATGATTGTTTGTAAGAGATGAATGCTTTTTTCTTCTCCTTGATGAGGTCCGAAATCTCCGCAGAGAACCTCTGTGGCTTATTGTTCCTTCGTCGTTTACTTACTGATTTAACATAGAGGTTAGTCGCTTCTTGTATGGTGACTTTCAAAGTGGACCACATTTCTTCCACGTTATCGGTTTCTGCTTGGCTTTGTAGCGTCTGGTGAACGAACTCTCCCATTTCTTTGAAGTTTGTGTCCTTGAATTTGAGGATCTTGGTCAGTGTGGTAGATTTAGTGAAACCTTTCTTGAGATTGAACCATACCATGTTGTGGTCACTGGAGGCTAAAGTGTCGCCCACTGAGACCTCTGTGACACTTTCTCCATTGGTAAGTATCAGGTCCAGTATTGCCTGATCCCTTGTTGGTTCCAACATTAGTTGCCTGAGTCTTGCTCCCTTCATAGAATTTAATAGCCTCCTGCTGCTGCCGGAAGTAGAGGAAAGCGTGTCCCAATCCACATCAGGCATGTTGAAGTCACCTAACAATACTGTGTCCCCACGCAAAGTGATATTCTCTATATCTCTGATTAATTCCATATCTAGGTCATCCTGTTGTCTTGGGGGTCTGTAAACTACGCCAAGATACAGGCATTTGTCCTTCCCTCTGGCCAAATTTACCCTAATGGATTCCCCAGTGTAGTGGACATCTGTGATTCTGGTGACCTTAATGTCATCTGTAGTATATAATGCTACACCTCCTCCCATTTTGCCCTCCCTGTCCTGGTGAAGCAAGTTGTAACCCGGTATGACCATGTCCCACCCGTGGGAGTCCGTGAGCCAGGTCTCAGATATCGCCACCACATCCAGATGTCTTGTTTCCCAGACTGTGGGCGTTTAAATACATAGCCCTCCATGTTGTACGTTTGTTACTCTTCAGTGGGGATGGTCCCACTTGAGCTATTTGGACACCTTTAGTGCAGTTTGCAATGTGTGTTTTCTCACTGGACCTAGAATCACAATGTGTACTCCCTCTAGACCCAGAATTACAATGTGTACTCCCTCTAGACCCAGAATCACAATGTGTACTCCCTCTAGACCCAGAATCACAATGTGTACTCCCTCTAGACCCAGAATCACAATGTTTACTCCCTCTAGACCCAGAATCACAATGTGTACTCCCCTTAGACCCAGAATCACAATGTGTACTCTCCCTAGACCCAGAATTAAAATGTGACCCAGAATTATGATGTGAGCCAACCCCAGACTCGAAAGTGTGTATATTCACCCCTGACTCAGACCCAGAATTGCGGTGTTTACTTACCTTAGTTTCAAAAAAGTATTGGCAGCTTAGCTTTCCAGATAGGTTGTTTGTGCCCATACCCTCCCCCAACTTACCTAGTTTAAAGCCCTGTGTAGTAGGCGGGCTAGACGGTGTCCAAGGACGTTCTTCCCTCTTCTGGTCAGGTGTAACCCGTCTGGTCCCTGTAGTCCTTGCAATGCCTCTTCATGGTGCAAGAACCCGAAGTTCATCTCCTTGCACCATCCCTGCAGCCAGTCATTTGCCCTCAGGATGCGATCCTCCCTGGCACTGCCCTTACCCCTTACCGGGAGGATCGAGGAGAAGACCACCTGCGCATCCAACCTCCTCAGCTTCACACCCAGGGCTCTGAAGTCTTCAGGTATGCTCTCCGGGGTGCTCTTGGCGGTGTCATTGGTTCTGACGTGGATGAGAATCATGGGGAAGTGGTCACGGGGCTTGATGAGTCTGTCCAGGCAAGCGGTTACATCCCGGATCCTGGCCCCTGGCAAACAGCAGACCTCTCTTGATTGCAGGTCTGATCTACAGATTGAACCCTCGGTGCCCCTCAGCAGCGAATCCCCGATGACCACCACTCTGCGCTTCTTAGGGGTGGGCCGATTTGTTGGCTCCGGAACTGGAACCGTCTGCTGAACAACTTCCTGCTCCTCGTTGTCAGGACCTTCCTGTAGCAGCTGGTATCTGTTCCTCAGGGTGATTTGTGGTGTCGATGTAGAGCCGCCCTGTATGTGAGAGAAAGAGACAGAATAAGGTTTTCTGCGTTTTCCTGTGGAGGAAGTCACCAGCTGCCAGGAATCAGTGTCCCCAGCCACTTCCTGTATTCCGACGGATGGTCTCAAGTTTGCAGGCTTGGATGCTTTGGGTGTCTCTAGGATGGTCTTGTCAGGTTCTTGTTCGGTGATCTGGGACAGCTCTTGGATGACTCTGTCGATGAAGGTCTCATCGTCTCGGATGCATCTTAAGCGCAGAGCCTCCTCTCTCAAGCTCCTCAGCTCTAGCAATAGGCTTTCATCTGGCTGATCCATTGCCTCCGTCTGAGTGGAGACTGTAGACATTTTCTTTGAGGGGATGGCCTCGGTCTGTACAGAGACCTCTGCCCTCCGTCCTGGCTTCCCCTCCATCTGTACGAAGACCGTAGCCATCCCCTGGGTAAGAACATAAGAAATGCCTCTGCTGGGTCAGACCCGAGGTCCATCGTGCCCAGCAGTCCGCTCACGCGGTGGCCCAGCAGGTCCAGGACCTGTGCAGTAATCTTCTATCTATACCCCTCTATCTTCTTTTCCAGTAGGAATTTGTCTAATCCTTTCTTGAAGCCCAGTACCGTACTCTGCCCAATCACGTCCTCTGGAAGCGCATTCCAGGTGTCCACCACACGTTGGGTAAAAAAGAACTTCCTAGTATTTGTTTTGAATCTGTCTCCTATCAACTTTTCCGAGTGCCCTCTTGTTCTTTTATTATTCGAGAGTTTGAAGAATCTGTCCCTCTCCACTCTCTCTATGCCCTTCATGATCTTATAAGTCTCTATCATATCCCCTCTAAGTCTTCTCTTCTCCAGGGAAAATAGACCCAGCTTCTCCAATCTCTCAGCATATGACAGGTTTTCCATACCTTTTATCAGACGCGTCGCTCTCCTCTGAACCCTCTCGACTAATGCCATATCCTTCTTAAGGTACGGCGACCAATATTGGACGCAGTACTCCAAATGCGGGCGCACCATTGCCCGATACAATGGCAGGATAACCTCTTTCGTTCTGGCTGTAATACCCTTTTTGATTATACCAAGCATTCTATTCGCTCTCTTAGCGGCCGCTGCACACTGTGCCGTCGGCTTCAATGTCATGTCCACCAATACCCCCAAGTCCCTTTCCTGGGTACTTTTATTTAATAATATCCCTCCCATTGTATAGTTGTACCTCGAGTTTCTGCTCCCCACATGTAATACCTTACATTTCTCAACGTTGAACTTCATCTGCCATCTCATCGCCCAATCTTCTAGTTTGTTCAAGTCCCTTTGCAATTCTTCGCATTCCTCTGTAGTCCGAGCTCCATTAAATAGTTTAGTGTCATCCGCAAATTTTATTATCTCGCACTTCGTCCCTGTTTCTAGATCATTTATGAAGATATTAAATAGTAGCGGCCCGAGCACCGAGCCCTGCGGGACGCCACTCGTGACCCTCCTCCAGTCGGAGTAGTGACCCTTCAGTCCTACCCTTTGTTTTCTACCCTCCAACCAGTTTCTGATCCATCTATGTATGTCACCTTCCACCCCATGGTTCTTCAGTTTCCGGAGTAGACGTTCATGGGGCACCTTGTCAAAGGCTTTTTGGAAATCTAGATATATGATGTCAATGGGGTCTCCTTTGTCCATCTGTTTGTTAATCCCTTCGAAGAAATGCAATAAGTTTGTTTGGCACGATCTTCCCTTGCAGAAACCATACTGGCTGTCTGTCAGAAGTTCGTGTTTTTCAAAATGTTGATCAATGCTTTCTTTTATCAGTGCTTCTGCCATTTTCCCAGGAACTGAAGTCAGGCTCACTGGCCTATAGTTTCCCGGATCACCTCTTGATCCCTTTTTAAAGATGGGCGTAACGTTGGCTATCTTCCAATCCTCCGGGATCTCGCCTGTTTTCAGGGATAAGTTGCAAATTTGCTGCAGTAGTTCCGCTATCTCCTCCTTTAATTTCTTCAGAACCCTTGGATGTATGCCATCCGGACCCGGAGATTTGTCAGTTTTTAGTTTTTCGATCTGCCTACGAACGTCCTCAATGCTCACTTCTATGAATGTTAATTTTTCTGCTTGACTTCCATTGAAGAATTGCTCAGGTTCCGGCATGTTGGATGTGTTTTCGTTAGTAAATACAGACGAGAAGAACATGTTAAGCCTTTCTGCCACTAC
The DNA here is from genome assembly GCF_902459505.1 of Geotrypetes seraphini. Taxonomy (NCBI): domain Eukaryota; kingdom Metazoa; phylum Chordata; class Amphibia; order Gymnophiona; family Dermophiidae; genus Geotrypetes; species Geotrypetes seraphini. Next base: position 141,711,220 of record NC_047089.1, on the reverse strand, counting down.
CTTCTCCTCTTTCACCACTCCCTTCCTGTCTCCTTCGTCTAGCGGTCCCACTTCCTCTCTAGTTGGCTGTTTCCCTTTAACATATCTGAAGAACGGTTTGAAATTTCTTGCTTCCCTGGCTAGCCTTTCTTCATACTCTCTTTTAGCTTTCCGAATTTCACGGTGACATTCTTTTTGATACTTCTTGTGCTCTTTCCAGTTCCCCTCAGATTTGTCCTTTTTCCATTTCTTGAATGAATTTTTCTTATTGCCTATCGCTTCCTTCACTATTTTGGTTATCCACGCCGGGTCTTTTGTTTGATTCTTTTTGCACCCTTTCCTGAATCTGGGGATATACAGATTTTGCACCTCGTTCACCATGTCCCTGAAGAAGGACCAGGCATGATTTACCGTTAGCCATGTTTTGGAAGTGTTCCTAAGTTTCTTCCTTACCAATTCTCTCATTGCTTCGTAGTTTCCTTTCTTGAAGTTAAAGGTTGTCGCTATGGATCTCTTGCCTTTTGGTATTCCTACCTCAACCTTGAACTTGATCATATTATGATCGCTGTTTCCCAACGTCCCCACTACTTCAACGTCCTTTGCAGGTCCTCTTAACCCATTTAGGATTAGATCCAGAGTGGCATTTCCTCTCGTCGGTTCTCTAACAAGCTGCTCCATGAAGCAATCTTGTGTGGCTTCCAGGAATTTTGTCTCCCTAGCGCATTTCGAGCTTCCAAGCCTCCAGTCTATCCCGGGGTAGTTGAAGTCTCCCATAATAACCGTGTTGCCACTTTTGCATTCTCGCTTCATCTTGGCTTCCATTTCTTCATCAATATCTCCGGTTTGCCCGGGTGGGCGATAATATAGGCCCATCTTTATTTCAGGCCCTTTCCTTCCCGGTATTTTAACCCATAGAGATTCCAGCTTGTTGGTCATCTCTGCTGTGTCCATTCTTGTGGATTGTATGCTTTCTTTTATGTACAGGGCTATTCCACCTCCTTTTTGTCCTGACCTGTCCTGGCGATAGAGCTTGTATCCAGGCAGTGCTGTATCCCATTTGCTTTCCTCATTCCACCATGTTTCAGAGATTCCAATGATGTCGATGTCTTCTGCATCGACCACTGCTTCTAGTTCCCCCATTTTGTTTCTTAGGCTCCTTGCATTAGCATATATGCAATTTAGATCTTGGTATTTTGTTGTCCTCCTTTCCTTTCCCTGTGCTTCGGTCCTTAATTTCTTTTCTTTTGCTGTAAACATTGTAACCTCTTCTGGGTTAGTCGACTCCTGCAATTTATCCATTGTTTCTTCCCAGTCATTTTTCCCCTCGGTATCTTCACAGGATACCGTCTTCCGAATCGTCGACCCTAGGTCAACTGTCGGCTTTCCCCTTCTTCTTAGTTTAAAGCCAGGTCTATTCCTCTCTTGACGTTGTTTGCTAGGAGTTTAGTTCCCGCTGCACTCAGGTGGAGTCCATCTTTCCTGTAGAGCTTGCTCTTGCCCCAAAACGCCGTCCAGTTCCTCACGAAGTGGAATCCTTCTTCCTCGCACCATCTTCTCATCCACGCATTTATTGATTGTAGCTCCTCCTGCCTTTTCACATCTGCCCTCGGTACTGGTAGGATCTCTGAGAACATTATCTTCTGGGCCCTCATCCTCAGCTTCCTTCCCAGAATCTTGAACTGTTCTAGTAGCGTGCTTCTTTTGTAGTCTCTCCTGCTGACATCATTCGTCCCGATGTGGATCACTACAGCGGTCTCTTCTGTCTCCGCCCCTTCCAGTATCATTTCAATTTTGTCCACGATGTCCTTGGTTCTTGCTCCTGGAAGGCAGGTCACCAGTCTGTCCTCTCTCCCTCCTGCTATGTGGCTGTCCACATGCCTAAGGATTGAGTCTCCCACTAGGATCGCTGACTTCCCCTTCTTCAGATTTCGCTTCAGTCTCAGGCTTGGCTGCCTGTCTTGATAGAAGTCTTGTTGCTTGTTTTTTTTTTTTAAATTTAATATTTGTTAAGATGGGGGCTATTCGGTGTAGTCAGAAAGTGTTGAGGTTGGAGGGATAACGGTAATTAGTTCTTGGTCTGGGAGATAGAGTAGTTAGTTAATTGTCAGTTTGGTTGCCTGCTTGTTAGTGTGTTAGTGAGGTCAGTATGATTAAATGTTAGAGGATAGCTGGTCTGCCTGTTGAAATGATTTGGGGATAGAGTGATTTGTGTGCCCTGCCCTGTGTAGATCGAGAACTCATGGTAGCCATTTCCTATTGGTGATCTACACGGGGCAGGAAGATCACTCCTGCCCTGAAAGCCTGCTAGACCACCAGGTAAGGCCGGGATGCTGGGGGGGAGGCGGGGGTGGGTCAGAGCTGGACCAGAAGATATTCGCGGTATTTCACCATATCCCCCGCGAATCCGGAGGGAGAAGTGTAAACCCCATGCAAACTACACAAGTAATTGATGCACTAATATCACTTGGCGATGCACAACATAAAGCGCTTATCTGTCTTTCTGGCACTTTTTTTTAATGGACACAGATGCCGTGTATACGGTACACATGCACAATGTCTGCCCCATTAAAAAAAGTAAAAAGCAGCTTCTTCCCCCCCGATGACGGCCCTTCCCGACGAACTAGCACTGGGGTCCGTCTCCCCTGCACCAGTGTAAATCAGCAGGAGGGAAGCCCACTCCTGCTTTGCCAACACTCCCCCCCCTCCCATACAAGAAGAAATCAGCAGGAAGGATGCACATTCCCTCGCCAAGTGCCAGCCCCCAAACCATCTCCTACCCTTCCCCCTTCCTCCCTAAAAGGCAGGAGGGATTCCCATTCCCTTCTGCCACAGGATGCTTCCCTGAACCTCCCACCCGAAACCCCCCTCAGTACCTTTGTGTGAAGAGAGCAGAAGAGAGGCTTGGTCCCTCCAGCTTTATCCCATCAATCCAAAATGGCAGGCCTTTCCCTGGGTGCATCATATGCACAGGGAGGTGCCTAGGCTCTGATTGGCCCATTGCAGGGGCCTTAAACTGAGCCAATCAGAGCCTTAGGTCCCAGGATGCACTGGAGAGGGGAAGGCTCCATTTTGAAGAGGCGGGCCTTTTGGCTGGAAGGAGTAGGCATCCCTCCAGCTAGCCATCTTAAGGTAAGGGTAAGGGGGAGAACGGTTGTCAGAGGCACGGGGGAATGGTGGGAGGGAGTGGGCATCTATCCCACTGCCGGAGGGGGTGTCAGGTGGGTGATGTTGCCTGCTTTCAGGAGGGAATGGGCATCTCTCCATTTGCCGGGGGTAGGTGTCGGGTGGGGGTTGCTTGACGTTGGTGGAGGGAGAGAGTGGGCATTTCTCCCACTGCCAGGGGTGGCGTGTTGCTTGATATTTGCGGTGGGAGGGAGTGGGCATCTCTCCTGCTGCTGGGGGATGGGTGTTGAGGCATTGCTTTGCCACGGTAAGGAGTGGGCATCTCTCCTGCTTGGGAGATGTCGGGGGCATTGCTTGGTGGCGGGAGGGAGAGGATATCTCCTGCTGTTGGGGGGCATTGCTTGGTGGCAGGAGGGAAGGAGTAGGCATCTCGCCTGTTGCTGTGTGTGTAGGCAGGGGACATTGCTTGACTGGCGACAGGAGGGAGTGGGCATCCCTCCTGTCGATCTTCAATTTGGGTTTTTTTGCATTTATTTTGTGCATGTGCCGATTGCTATCACCAACGATGGACACATGCAAATTTAGTGAATCTTCCCTACTCTCCACCAACCTCATTTACATGCGTGTCTTTTAGAGAGTGATTCACCTTTTTGAAATTGCTACAATAGCGACTTGTCAGCAACCCATCAGTTTATAAAGTGAAGTTTTGAGAATCTAGCCCTAAATCTTTAGAAAATTATAGTTAAGGTTCTACCTGTGGTAAAATACTTCTCTTTTAAAACTATTGTAAAAGGGTTATATACTATATTATTCACTAGTTCTAAAGTTTGCAATTTTTTTTGTGTGAAGACTAAGCCAGACTGCTCTGCCTGCCAGAGACTATCTCTAGCAGAAAGTTCATTTTTTTAAAAACTGTAAAACTATAAAAGGCTTTTATTCTATGGAGACTAGCTAAGAAAAGTTTGCTTTTAAAAGATCTAAACTGTTTATTCAGGAACCTACATTTTAGCTTTTATCCCCCAAATTATCAAAGCTCAGAACAAAATAATATATACTTACCCTAGGGCTCATCCTTCAGTAAATGGCTGCTGTTAAAAGCAAAAAGATCCTGTCTCTTGCTGTCTACTGGGTGTTCTTATTTCTTCTTGTCAATATGTACAGGGAAGTATGAAATATCATTTGGAAGGGAATACAAATAAAATTGTATTAAAAGTCTAAAAATGTACTAAATACTTCAGTAATATGGACAATTGTATACTCTCCTCAAAATAAAATAACTGGATGGTAGAGGGCTGGGTTTAGTCATATAAGACCTCAAAGCAGAAACTTGGAAGGGGACCCCAAAGCCCATCTTCAAGTTGTTCCTGAAGGAGAATTCCTGTTAAACCCCTTCCTGAGGACTCTTTGGATATGACTATAGGACCAAAAAACAAAACAAAACAGGCCAAGCTTCATTTCAGCTTCATTTCATCTTTACAAGACAGTTGGAACAGAAGCTGTTTTCTTATGTAGCAATTTTCCCCTGCCTCTGTTGTTTGAGATAAGGAACATATAGCACACAGCACAGATGAGTATTATACTGCACAGACCCAGTGCTTGTTGTATGGAAAGAAAATTATAATACTGGTGCTTAGCTGGAAGACAGAGACAGGCCTGCAGGTGTAAAGCATCAGCAGTGATTCCTGTATTTCCTATATTCTCTGACCAGAGGTAGAACAATATTCAGCAGGCCAGGCATGAGGCCTATGCATTGTATGCACAGAATGCAAACAGCTTCTATTCCAACTGTTTTGTAAAGATGAAATTAAGCTGAAATGAATCTTGATCCTCAGGAAGGGGTTCAACAGGAATTCTCCTTCATTCCCCCTTCAGTTTGAGAGACTACTTCCTTTTTACTTGGGGGACCAGGGCAACTGTCCTTTTTACTACTTCCTAATGTAAATTATATGTGCATCTTTATTTCAAGGTATTTGACTATGCTTTCTAAAGAACTAGAAAAAATAGAGCACATAGCAGCGGAAAAAAACAACCTTCGTCTGAGAGAAGAGGAAAAGAGAGAACAGGACAGCCATGAAAGAAAACTTTTTCTGCGTAAGAAAATGGAAGAGGCAAGAAAATATATAAAATATTGACAATAAACCATTTATGGGACAATTCTGAAGAGATTTCCATGGGTAAATATAAAATGTGTTTACCCATAGAATGCAAACCTTTAAAAATAATTCCCTCCTTTCCCCAAATTTGGAAAAGGGAGCAGGGCAGAATCAGGCCTAGAGACAAAAAATGAGAATTTTATATTTGAAATCTCTGAAGTATACAATGTATAATAATCTCTGTACATAAGAATTGCTAGTGCTGGGTCAGACCAGTGGTCCATCGTGCCCAGCAGTCCGCTCACGTGGCGGCCCCCAGGTCAAAGACCAGTGCTCTAAATGAGTCCTCCTCACCTGCGTACGTTTCAGTTTAGCAGGAACTTGTCCAACTTTGTCTTGAATCCCTGGAGGGTGTTTTCCCCTATAACAGACTCTGGAAGAGCGTTCCAGTTTTCTACCACTCTCTGGGTGAAGAAGAACTTCCTTACGTTTGTAAGGAATCTATCCCCTTTCAACTTTAGAGATTGCTCTCTTGTTCTCCCTACCTTGGAGAGGGTGAACAATCTGTCTTTATCTGCTAAGTCTATTCCCTTCAGTATTTTGAATGTTTCGATCATGTCCCCTCTCCGTCTCCTCTTTTCAAGGGAGAAAAGGCCCAGTTTCTCTAATCTCTCACTGTACGGCAACTCCTCCAGCCCTTTAACCATTTTAGTCGCTCTTCTCTGGACCCTTTCGAGTAGTACCATGTCCTTCATGTACGGCGACTAGTGCTGAACACAGTACTCCAGGTGAGGATGCAACATGGCCCGGTACAGCGGCATGATAACCTTCTCCGATCTGTTCGTGATCCCCTTCTTTATCATGCCTAGCATTCTATTTGCCCTTTTCACCACCGCCCCACTTTGCGCGGATGGCTTCATCGACTTGTCGATAAGAACTCCCAAGTCTCTTTTCTGGGAGGTCTCTCCAGGTACGCCCCGGACATCCTATATTCGTGCATGAGATTTTTGTTACCGACATGCAACACACTTATCCACGTTGAACCTCATTTGCCATGTCGATACCCATTTCTCAAGCTTGATTATGTCACTTTTCAGATCTTTGCAATCCCCCTGGGTCTTCACTACTCTGAATAACTTTGTATCGTCTGCAAATTTAATCACCCCACTCGTCGTACCAATGTCCAAGTCATTTATAAAGACGTTGGCACCGCACTGGTGACGCTCTTCCAGTCCGAATATTGTCCATTTACCCCCACTCTCTGTTTCCTATTCTCCAGCCAGTTTTTAATCCCCGTGAGTATTTCACCCTCTATTCCATGTCTCGCAATTTTCCGAAGTAGTCGTTCATGTGGAACCTTGTTGAACACCTTCTGATAATCCAGATATACTATGTCGACCGGGTTGCCCTTGTCTATCTGCCTATTTACTGCCTTGAAGAAGTGCAGCAAGTTCATCAAACAAGATCTGCCTTTTCTGAAACCGTGCTGGCTTGTTCTCATCAGACTGCGTTTGTCAAGGTGATCAAAGATGCGGTCCTTTATCAGCGCCTCTACCATCTTTCCCGGTACAAAGGCCAGACTCACCAATCTGTAGTTTCCCGTATCTCCCCTCGAACCTTTCTTGAAGATCGGCGTAACATTCTCCACCTTCCAGTCTTCCGGAATCTTTCCCGATTTGATCGACAGATTGGCTATTAGTTGAAGCAGTTCAGCTATAGTCCCTTTCAGTTCCTTGATGACCCTCGGATGAATGCCATCTGGTCCCAGGGATTTATCACTCTTAAGCCTATCGATCTGCCTGCATATCTCCTCTAGACTGACCGAAACCCTGTCAGTTTCCCGTCTTCATTTCCAGCATATAGCCTGATGGGTTCCGGTATACTGTGTTTATCCCAGGACAAGCAGGCAGCATATTCTCACTGATGGGTGACGTCACCAATGGAGCCCCGGTACGGACCACTTTAAGAACTTGGAAAGTTCTCAGCTGCCTGCACTGTGTATGCACGAGTGCCTTCCCGCCCGACATAAGCACGCAGTCCCTTCAGTTTCTTAGTTTCCGCGGAGCTAAGAAGTCACTTTCAACAGTGTCGTTGAATTTTTCACTGCCTTCCCGCTCATGCGTCTGTCTTTATGACTTTTTTCTTCATAGTTTGTTTCTTTTTATTTTCTCTTTCATTTCTGAGTAAAAAAAAAAATAAAATAAATTTAACTTTTTCACTTTCGCACGTTCGGTGCGGCGGGGCCTGTTCCACGCCTCAAGCCTCATCTTTTGATTTTGCTGAGGCCGTTTTCCCCTCCATGTGCCGTCCGCCTACGGGTTTTAAGAAGTGCGCTCTATTTCTATCACGGACCTGCATCGCTGGTGTCTCCAGTGTCTAGGGCCAGACCACAGGGCTGATACTTGCACCCGTTGTTCGTCTCTTCAGAAGAGGACCCTCAGAAACCTTCAGAATCAACAACGTTTGCTGTTCGGGTCCGCTATGGAAGGTGATTTGGCATCGGTCCCATCATCGGAATCCACGCCGAAGTCGACATCGCATCATTTGACATCGCAGGATTCTCCCTCGGTGTCGCAGTTCGTAAGTAAGCTGGCTAAGAAGCCTTCCCCTAACCTTTCAGGCCCTCAGGTCACTGCTGCAATGAGCCAAGTCCTGCCGACCTTGAGGCCCCCCAAAAAACGCTCGGCTCCGATAGAGGTGAGTGCCCCGTCATCGACCTCCTCATCTCTGGAGCATAGAGCAGCACCGAAGGTACTGGCGAAAAGGCAAGCGGTACCAGTGCCATCTCTCGAGGACACAATTGCTGCAGTATTGAAAGTCCAGTTACGAGAGTAATTACAACTTTTGCTTCTAGTGCTGGTGACACTGGCTCCTCCGGTGCCGGTTCGCTCTGAGCATATGGTTTCAGCATCAACCCTGGCGGCACCGGCCAGGTCTCAGCCATCTGTCCCGGCATCGACCTTTGTTGAACCAGTCTCTACTGTCCCGGCACCAACTCGGAAAAGTTTTTCGATGCCGGCGGGCTTATCTTCTGGTGCGATGTCGGATTTAGCTCGACATCATTCCTCCTATACATCTCCCGAGACAATGTCAGTCAAATCGGAAAAATCCTTGCAGAAACTCAAGCATGTTGAGCCCTCGACACCTACCTCTCGCCCTCCGGTGATGAAGGATTCAGATCTCTAGGAGGACCTATCCTGTCAGATGATGAGGCTTCATCTGATGGTGATGTTTCTTCTAGAGAGTCTGTTTCGAAGCATGAACAGATCTCTTTCTCAAAATTTTTGAGGGAAATGTCGAAGGCACTTTCCATTCATCTGGAGGCTGATTCTAAAAAATTTAAGCCATTTTTTGATACATTGGATTTTGAGCAGGTTCCTAAGGAGTTTCTTAAGCTCCCGCTGCATGATATTCTCAGGGAGACTTATTATAAAAATCTAGAAACTCCTTTAACTGTCCCTGGGGCTCCTCGCAAACTGGATTCCCTCTACAGAGTAGTGGCTCTTCCTGGTTTTGATAAGCCTCACCTCCCCCATGAGTCACTTCTGGTGGAGTCTACTCTTAAAAAATCTGCTGGTGCCAGTGTTTATGCTTCTATCCCTCCTGACAGGGAAGGCAAAACAATGGACTGCTTTGGTAAGCGTCTATTCCAGAATTCTACGTTTGCCTATAGGTCTGGGAATTATGCTTTACATTTTTTGTTTTATCTAAAACACTTAGTCCAACAAGTGTCTGCCCTCCAAAAATACTTGCCTGAGCGAAAAATTCCTCTTTTGCAGCAGAATGTTTCTAGTTTGTTGCAATTGAGGAAGTTTTTGGTTTGTTCTATTTATGATACCTTTGAGCTTACATCCCGTGCCACTGCCATGTCTGCAGCTATAGGACACTTGGCTTGGCTTCGAGTATCTGAGCTGGATGTTAATCATCAAGATCGTCTAGCCAATGCTCCTTGTTTGGGCAATGAACTTTTTGTAGAGTCTTTAGATACCACTACTCAAAAGTTGTCAGCTCATGAAACCAGGTGGGATACTTTGGTTAAAAACAAGAAAAAACCTCCACCTGCTTGCCCTTACAGGCCACAATCTACCTACCAATGTCGGTTTGCTGCTAGACCCTTGCAACTGCCTCAGTCTCAGCTTCGCAGACAACGGCAGCCTCAACAACAGCATAACCTAAACCTCAACAGCCTTTTTGACCTGTTTCTTCAGAGCATAGCATAAGAACATAAGCAATGCCTCTGCTGGGTCAGACCTGAGGTCCATCATGCCCAGCAGTCCGCTCATGCGACGGCCCAACAGGTCCAGGACCTGTGCAGTAATCCTCTATTTATACCCTTCTATCCCCTTTTCCAGCAGGAAATTGTCCAATCCTTTCTTAAACCCCAGTACTGTACTCTGCCCTATTACGCCCTCTGGAAGCGCATTCCAGGTGTCCACCACTCGTTGGGTAAAGAAAAACTTCCTAGCATTCGTTTTGAATCTGTCCCCTTTCAACTTTTCCAAATGCCCTCTTGTTATTTTATTTTTCGAAAGTTTGAAGAATCTGTCCCTCTCTACTCTCTCTATGCCCTTCATGATCTTAAAAGTCTCTATCATATCCCCTCTAAGTCTCCTCTTCTCCAGGGAAAAGAGACCCAGTTTCTCCAATCTCTCAGCGTATGAGAGGTTTTCCATCCCTTTTATCAGACGTGTCGCTCTCCTCTGAACCCTCTCGAGTAACGCCATATCCTTCTTAAGGTACGGCGACCAATATTGGACGCAGTATTCCAGATGCGGGCGCACCATCGCCCGATACAACGGCAGGATAACTTCTTTCATCCTGGTTGTAATACCCTTCTTGATTATACCTAGCATTCTATTTGCTTTCTTAGTGGCCGCTGCGCACAGTGCCGTCGGCTTCATTGTCATGTCCACCATTACCCCCAAGTCCCTTTCTTGGGTACTCTCATTCAGTAACATCCCTCCCATCGTATAGCCAGTCTCAGTATTTCTCAACCATTGCCCCAGCCCATTGGGGGTCATCTTCAGTTCTTCATCAATCGTTAGGAACTCATTACCTCAGATCTTTGGGTCCTCACCATCGTTCGTCAGGGTTACACTCTTCATTTTCAGACTCTTCCTCCAGACAGTCCTCCAAAAGAGTCTGCTTTTGATCCTGCGCAGTCCTCCCTTCTTCTGCAGGAGGTGCAATCTCTTCTTCTGCTAAATGCTATTGAAGCAGTTCCTCTCGATCAACAGAGCAGAAGATTCTACTCCCGTTACTTTCCAGTACCCAAGAAGATGGGGGAACTAAGACCTATCTTGGATCTCAGAGCTCTCAAAAAATTTATAGTCAAAGAAAAATTCAGGATGCTGTCACTGGCTCTCCTGTATCCTCATCTCAATCAGAACGACTGGCTATGCTCCCTAGACCTCAAAGAAGCCTACATGCATGTTCCCATTCATCCAGCCTCTTGGAAGTACCTTCGGTTTCAGATAAATCAATATCATTACCAGTACAAGGTTCTTCCTTTTGGTCTGGCATCTTCTCCCAGAGTATTCATGAAATTCCTGATTGTGGTGGCCGCCTCTCTCCGTTTGCACGGCCTTCAGGTCTTTCCTTACCTGGACGACTGGTTGATCAAGGATGTTTCCTCTCAGAGAGTGGCTCAAGCAACATCTCAAACTATCTCCTGTCTTCAGCTTCTGGGATTCGAAGTCAACTTCCCCAAATCACATCTCATTCCAACTCAGCGTCTTCAATTCATTGGGGCGATCCTGGACACCACTCTTATGAGGGCGTTTCTTCCACCAGATCAACTTCAGACTCTCATTCGTCTCTGTCAGCAACTGCTTCCTCTTCAAACCATCTCTGCCAGGCGCATGATGGTTCTTCTAGGCCAGTGTTCTTCAACCTTTTTACACCCTTGGACTGGCAGAAAAAAAAGAATTATTTTGTGGACCGGCAAACTACTAGGACTAAAATTTAAAAACCCCTTTTCCGCCCCATCTCCGCGAGCTCGGTCCCTACAAATCATCTGATCCCATCCACACAAGCCTCAGTTATGATTTTATATTGAATGTATTTTATTAAAGTATAAAAAGAAACAATATTCTGTAAAATTGTCATTTTATAAATACAAATAATTCAGAGCAAGGATCAACAAAACCCCTGTCTCCCCTCCCCTTCACATATATCCCCTCTACTATCAAGAAAACTGAACAAGCCAAATTATTAAAGAATGCTACACAGAAATATCATGCTAACAGAATACTGCAGTCACAGATGACAAGAATAGTTTTAGGGGAGTGCAACTAGGGCAACTGCCCCCTGGTCAGAAAGCGCCCTAAGCCAGCTGGAAGCTAAAGAAGCACTTCCTGGGTTTTGCAGTCCCCAGTTATGTCTAACACCAGCTCTAGCAGGATATATATTTCAAATCTGATATATTCTAATCACAAAAGAGAAATAAAATTATTTTTTTCTACCTTTTGGCGTCTCTGGTTTCTGCTTTCAATCTTCTTTTCACTCTCTTCCTTCCAGCGTCTGCCCTCTCTGTCACTTCAATCCAGCATCTGCCCCTTCCATCCACTGTCTGTCCTCTCCCCCTTCCATATGGTATCTGTCTTCTTTCTATGCCCCTCTCCCCTTTCCATCCAGCTTGTACCCCTCTCTCCTTTTTACATGATTCATTCCAGCTTCATTGCTCTCTTCATTTTTATCTCTCCTACACCAGATCTATCATCGTTGTCCCTCTCTGCTTATTTTTCTGCTGACCTCTTCCTATCATCAATCTCTCTACTTTCTCATGCCTGTGTCTCCCCTTCCCCTCCTCTAATCTCTCTGCCAGCTGTTTCCCTTCCTTTTTTCATTCTTCCTTCCCTCCTCCTCCTGTCCAGCAGTAACTCTCTTCCCTTCCTCCCCTCCCAGCAGCATCTCTCCTCCCTCTCCAGTAGCAGCTGTCCCTTTTATCCCTTGCCCAGCAGCTTCCCAGACTCCTTTCCCTCCTCCCCTCCCAGCAGCATCTCTCCTTCTCCTTCCCTCCAGGTCCAGTAGCAGCTGTCCCTTTTTTTCCCTTGCCCAGCTGCTTCCCAGATTCATTTCCTTCCTCCCCTCCCAGCAGAATCACTCCTTCTCCCTCTCCAGTAGCAGCTGTCCCTTTTTTTTTCCTTGCCCAGCAGCTTCCCAGATTCCTTTCCCTCCTCCCCTCCCAGAAGCATCTCTCCTTCTCCCTCTCCAGTAGCAGCTGTCCCTTTTTTTTTCCTTGCCCAGCAGCTTCCCAGATTCCTTTCCCTCCTCCCCTCCCAGAAGCATCTCTCCTTCTCCTTCTCCTTCTCCCTCTCCAGTAGCAGCCCTTTTTTCCCCTTGCCCAGCAGCTTCTGATAGTGGCTTTCTCCCCTCCCAGCAGCTCTTCTTACTTCCCAGCACAGCGATTCAGGAAGGCAGCCTCAGGTCCTTTGTTGGGTCGCGCTGCCTCTGAGGAAAGAGGAAGTTGCATCATCAGAGGCAGCCGTGACTCAGCAAAAGCCCCGAGGCTGCCTTCGTGAATTGCTGCGCTGGGAAGTAAAGGAGAGCTGCAGAGAGGGGAGAAAGCCACTGTCGGAGGCTCCCCAAGATCTCTCCGGCCCAGCGCAGACTTCAGATGTTGATCTTGCCGGCCCTGCGCGGACTGGCAGGAAGTTGAAGTAAGTCAATCTTGCCGGCCCTGCGCGGACGGGCAAAAATTTCCTGCGGACCGACACCGGTCCGCGGACCGGCGGTTGAAGAACAGTGTTCTAGGCTACATGGCCTCCACTGTCCATGTCACACCTCTTGCAAGACTTTATCTGCGAACTCCTCAGTGGACTTTAGCGTCCCAGTGGTCTCAAGCGACAGATCGTCTCTCACAGCACATATCCATGCCATTGTCTCTTCTGCAGTCTCTTCATTGGTGGATGACTTTGTCCAATCTTTCCAGAGGTCTTCTTTTTCATTTGCCTCCTCATGAAAAGATCATCACCACAGACGCATCTGCTTATGCATGGGGAGCACATATGGACAATCTACAGACTCAGGGTCTTTGGACTGTCGGAGAAAGGAAATTCCACATCAATTTCCTGGAACTCAGAGCGATGTTTTATGCCCTCAAGGCGTTTCAACATCTTCTCTGTCCTCAAGTCCTCCTCCTTTGCACGGACAATGAAGTAGCAATGTACTACATCAACAAGTAAGGAGGCACGGGTTCTCTCCTGTTGTGTCAGGAGGCCCAGAAAATTTGGACTTGGGCGACAGCTCGCAATCTGTTCTTGAAGGCTGTTTGCATCCAAGGAGAGCAGAATTCACTAGCAGACAACCTCAGTAGAATCCTTCAACCTCACAAATGGACTCTCGACCATGTAACTCTCCAGTCTGTATTTGCTCAATGGGGCAATCCACAGGTGGACTTATTTGCAGCTCATCACAATCACCAGTTGCCCCAGTTTTGCTCCAGACTTTATTCTCCTCTCCGTCTAGCGAACTCTGTTCAAGCTCAAGAGAGAAGCAACCACCATGATTCTCATTGCTCCACGGTGGCCCAGGCAACATTGGTTCTCCCTTCTTCTTCAACTCAGTTCCAGGGAGCCCATACTTCTTCCAGTGTTTCCTACTCTACTTACTCAGAATCAGCAAACTCTTCTACATCCCAACCTGCTGTCTCTACACATGACAGCTTGGTTTCTCTTAGGCTAAGCTCTACTCAAACACTCCTCTCTCAGCCTGTTTGTCAAATTATTGATTCCTCTAGGAAACCATCCACTCAGCAGTGTTATCAACAGAAGTGGACGAGGTTTTTGTCATGGTGTTCTCTTCATCATCATCATCCAACTTCCTTAGCAGTGGAGTTGGTGTTGGACTATCTTCTTTCTTTGTCTGACTCTGGTCTTAAGTCTACATACATTCGAGTCCATCTCAGTGCTATTACTGCTTATCATGAACCAGTCTAATGCAAACCGCTCACGGCTCATCCTTTGGTCTCCAGATTCATGAAGGGGCTTTTCAATGTCAAACCTCCTCTTAAGCCTCCACCTGTCATCTGGAATCTTAATGTGGTTCTTTCCAGTTTGATGAAACAACCATTTGAACCAATGGCTACAACCCATCTCAAATTTCTTACCTGGAGGGTCAGTGGTAGCGGATCCACCTTTCACAGTTTTTCATCATGATAAGGTGGTTCTCCGTACTCATCCAACGTTTTTTCCAAAAGTTGTCTCTGACTTTCACCTTAATCAGTCAATTGTTCTACCAGTATTTTTTCCTAAACCTCATTCTCTTCCTGGAGAAAAGGCCTTACATACTTTAGACTGTAAACGAGCTTTGGTTTATTACCTGGATCGCACAAAGCCACACAGAACCTCTCCCCAACATTTCATTTCTTTTGATCCAAACAAGTTTGGACATCCTGTTTCCAAGAGAACGGTTTCCAACTGACTTGCTTCCTGCATCTCGTTCAGTTATGCTCAGACTGAACTGACACTGGAGAGCCGTATCACAGCCCATAAAGTTAGAGCTATGGCAGCTTCTGTGGCTTTCCTCAGATCTACTCCCATTGAGGAAATCTGTAAAGCTGCCACCTGGTCTTCAATTCATATCTTCACTTCTCACTACTGTCTGCAGTCATTCTCCAGATGGGATGGGTGCTTCGGCCAATCTGTATTACAAAATGTATTTTCCTAAAGGCCAACTCTCCCACCATCCCATTCTGTTAGCTTGGAGGTCACTCATCAGTGAGAATATGCTGTCTGCTTGTCCTGGGATAAAGCACAATTACTTACTGTAACAGGGGTTATCCAGGGACAGCAAGCAGATATTCTCACAACCCTCCCACCTTCCCGGGTTGGCTTCTTAGCTGGCTTACGTTAACTGAGTGCCAAGTTCTCAAAGTGGTCCGTACCGGGGCTCCATTGGGGATGTCACTCATCAGTGAGAATATCTACCTGCTGTCCCTGGATAACACCTGTTACAGTAAGTAACTGTGCTATATCCTCTTCAGTAAATACACAAAATGTGTTCAGTTTGTTGGCGATTGCTTTGTCCTCCTTTAGCACTCTCTTCATTCCATCGTCATCCAATGGTCCCACTGCTTCCTTTGCGAGTTGTTTCCCCTTAATATATCGAAAGAATGGCTTGACGTTTTTCACCTCCTTGGCTATTTTTTCCTCGTAGTCTCTTTTGGCCCCTTTTACCGCCTTTTGGCACCTGCGTTGATGTTGTTTGTGCTGATTCCAGTTTTCGTCCATTCTTCACCTTTTCCATTCCTTAAACGAAGTTTTCTTGTCTCTGATCGCTTCCTTCACCTCTATAGTGAGCCACATTGGTTCCTTGTTCTTTTTCCTCTTGGATCTCTTGTTGATATGTGGTATATATAGATTTTGCGCCTCAATGACTGTGTCCTTAAAAAGGGACCAAGCTTGCTCTAGCGTTTTTACAGTGCCTGTCCTCTTCTTAATCTTCTTCCCCACCATGAGTCTCATCCCTTCGTAATTCCCTTTTCGGAAGTTCAGTGCCCTGTCCGTCATTCTAGACCGATGTTTCACCAAGCGGAACATGTTGTGATCGCTGTTTCCCAGCGCCCCTTCTACTTCTACACCTTGTGCCGGTCCTCGCAGTCCATTTAGAATTAAGTCCAGAATTGCATTTCCTCTTGTATTTTCCTTGACAAGTTGTTCCAGGAAGCAATCGCCTACAGCATCCAGGAACTTGGTCTCCCTAGCGCAGCCGGTGGTGCCTAGGTTCCAGTTTATCCCCGGATAGTTGAAGTCACCCATGATAACTGCGTTGCCTCCTTGCAATTGCGTTTAATCTCGTCCGTCATTTCTCCATCAATTTCTTCAGACTGCCCTGGTGGTCGGTAGTAGATGCCGATCTTCATGTCCAGTCCATTTGTTCCCGGAATTTTGACCCATAGGGACTCTAACTTATCCATCTGTTGTGGCGTGTTCTCTCCAGTAGATTCAATTCCCTCTATGACATATATGGCAATGCCCCCTCCTTTTTGAGCCACTCTGTCTCTGCGGTATAGTTTGTATCCTGGTAGCACAGTGTCCCAGATGTTTTCCTCATTCCACCATGTTTCCGTGATGCCGATGATGTCCACCTTATCTTTTTGTGCTATAGCTTCTAATTCACCCATCTTATTCCTTAGGCTCCTTACGTTCGTGTACATACACTTGAGTTTGCAGCCTGTTCCTTTCTTGCATTTCCTTCCCTCTTGTGTCCCTTTTGATCTGTCTTGCCTGTTATCCGGTGAGTCTTCCCTTCTATCTTCCTGCACGGTATCCTCCGGGTATACCTGTTCCCGAACTATCAACTCTCTCTCGGTCGACTATCTGCTTTCCCCTTCTTCCTAGTTTAAAAACTTCACAACTTCTCTCTTGATGTTGCTTGCAAGTAGCTTTGTTCCATCTCTGCTGAGGTGGAGTCCGTCCTTCCTAAATAGCTT
This sequence comes from Geotrypetes seraphini, assembly GCF_902459505.1. NCBI lineage: Eukaryota > Metazoa > Chordata > Amphibia > Gymnophiona > Dermophiidae > Geotrypetes > Geotrypetes seraphini. The sequence goes on along the minus strand of NC_047089.1, from coordinate 141,694,591 downwards.
GCTCTTCCCCCAGAAGTTGAAGTTTGGTCTGCAGGCCTTTGGGTGAAAATTTATTATTTAAAAATTATCCTGTTTTATAAATAATCAATAGTTTGTATTGCATATATTTTACACTTAATAAAATTAATAACTATTCCTAAGCTATCGGAATTTTTAAATAACATTTTATAATTTTTGTTAATCATTCTATACAATAGGTGAATTGTGGGACCAGTATTTAAAAATGAGTGATACATTCAGCACATTGCTGTATGTATAACTCTTTTTTAAAAATAAAAATCTTGTAGTATTATACAGTATATGTGGGAGATAATTTTATACTTTCATTTTTGCACATATATGCATGTAAAATATCTTGTGTAAAATAACACCAGGCACAATAATACACATAATGGAAACATGCACATACTTTATTGGAGGTCAGGGCTACCCAGATCTGTTTCTCGATGTCCATAGACAGGCCAGATATTCAGGATATCCACAATGAATATGGAATTCAAGGACTGGAATTGAGTAGCTCTGTTGTAGATGTTGTGGAGGTATTGCCTGGTTGAAGTGCAAGCAGAGTCATAAAGTTAGTATGGATTATAAATACCTTTTTTTCATGTATGTTTAAATTATATATGGAGAGATTTGAACCTGCTCTCCTGCAGGCATAATGTCTGTGCCTGCAGTGTAAATGTGTCATCTATAGGGTTTGTAGAAGTAATTTGTGAAGACAAATACGGTAGGTGCCTTTCACCCCACTTAACCTAGGTGACCTGTTATATATATATTTTATATCTGGCTCAGAGATAGAGAAAACCATGTATAAAATGTTGCATTTGAGGATGTATGAGCTATACATAGAAATCTTTTGGAGGGTAATCTTATAAGAAGGTTCTTGGGTGAGAAAGGCACTTAGGTGTATATTTTCCACTTATTTTAATAACTGAATATAAAATACATTGTAAAATTTTTTACAATTTCAGTCATACTGTATTTTTTTTCACATTCTATTGTCTAAAACAGTACAATTCTAAATGCATGAAGTAAATTTTTCATTGGTCTGCACAACAAACTACACTTTTGATATGAAAGAATAAATACATATTCAAAAAGTACCTTACAAATGCCCCCCTTTATCAAGCCACGTTAGGCTTTTTTTTAATCACATACCACTGTGGTAAAAGCTCTGATGCTTATAAATTTTTATGAGCGTCCATGCTTTAACCGCAGTAGTTTGTGATTTTTTTAAAAAAGAAAAACCTTATGCAGCTTGATAAAAGGGGGATCTAAGTGTGTATACACAGGGCACAAATTTCCTTTGAAAAACATAAATAGCAGCTTCATTGTTTTAGTATGTTTTTTAGATGTATAAACAATTTTATATATGTACCATTTGACAAATCTTTTTTGTTTTAGGAATGGAAAACAAAAGAAATGCTACTTTTATTGAGAATTGGAAAGGATGTTAGTCGGGAAGCTAAGATTGAAGAACAATTTAGAAAAGTTAAAGAAGATGGTATAAAAAAGGTATACTGTAGTGATAAGATTTGCTTGGTATTGAGAACAATTAAGTACAGTTTCTCAATATGTTATATCTTATGCCTCTTTTTCTTTTACATTAATTTTAAATTGTTTTGAATAACTGTTTTGCTTTTACTTATGCTACCATATGTATGCTAATCCAAAACCATCTCAATATCCTTGATGTTCCTTTAATTTTCTTTTAAACTTTTTTTTACTTTTTTTAGGCCTCAGACTAGCCATTAGGTGCCATGCATTTCTATGGTCACCAAACAAACTTATGGCAATGGCATCCTCATTAGCCCCATTATATATTTTTTCACATTTTTCTTATTTAAAGTGCTCAGTGCTATTTTTCTTTAGTGTCTCATATAACTTAATTCTTAAAATTATTATAACTCATATAACTTATTTCTTAAAATTATTATAACTTAATTGACTTATCTTAAGTCAGTCTTGTCTCGTACTATCATCGGGAAGGGACCTGTCATTCCAACATGTTTCGTCTTCTGGCTGTTTCAAGAAAAGTCCCCTAAAAACTAATATTTGGAGTGGTGCGGAGGAGGCTTTAAAAGAGTTTGTGTGTATCCTAAACCAGCTAAATACTCATATACAGTTTACTCTGACATATGATGCTAGTAGTATAGATTTCCTGGACCTTACCATCACGTATGACCAGAATATCTTAAAAACTACATTATATCGGAAGCCAGTGTCTAGAAACACCTTATTGAAATTTCATAGTCACCATCCGTATAAATTGAAATTCAACTTACCAGTAGGACAATTCCTTAGATTACAGAGACTATGTACTGAGGAAAGTGAATTTATACAACAGTCTAGGGAATTGGAACAGAGAGTTTTATCCCGAGGATATCCAATAAAATTAGTACGAAAAGCTTTCTTGAGCTAAATATGCTAATCGGGAATTGTTATTGAACCAACGGGTGGTAAATCACGATGAATATACAGTTCAGGAGAACCCTAGACTCACATGTGTTCTTCCCTTTTATAATGGATCTAAATATTTGATAACATGTATGAAGAAGTACTGGCATGTATTGCGGACTATCCCTGATTTATTTGAGGAATTTCCTATAATAGCCTATAATCGGAGCAGCAATCTTGGAGAACGTTTAGCCCGTTATAGATACAGTACAGGCACTGTTGAAAATCAGGAAAATATGGGACATACTAAATGTCAAAGTTGTCAATGGTGTGATGTCACAATTGAAGGAAACAGTTGGCAACCACCCAATAGGGATATGGTTATAACAGTGAAATCTCAGACCACTTGTAAGTCCCATAATGCTGTATATACCATATTATGTCCTTGTGACCTCATTTATGTGGGTAGGACGGGTCGCTCAGTAAATGTGAGGCTAAATGAACATAAATCTAGAATCCTGAATGAAATACGTGAAGCTCCGTTAACACAACATTGGCTTTCATATGCTCATACAATAGGTGACTTGCGTTGGCGAGTCATTGAACATATACCAGAAGTGTGGGAGGGAGGAAACTATAAACAGAGACTGAATTTTGCTGAGCAAAAGTGGATATATACTTTAAATACGATAGAACCTGGTGGGCTGAATCAGGAAATAGAATGGATGTCCCTGGTGTAAAGTCCTGATTTGCGGCCGGTTTTGTGATGTCAGTGGGGAGGAGGTACTTAAAAGGTAACCAAAAAAGCCGGGGCCATCTTATCTCAATAAGCATTATACAGATCGGGATGGTGCGAACAAGTTTGAAAAGGGGTAAGGGTTTATTTATATGTTTTTAAACCTGGTTGCTTCTTAAAAGAGATTTAAAACTTACATTTAAAGCCAAATGCTGGAGTCTAATTACTTTTTCATGTTTTTAGGGGACTTTTCTTGAAACAGCCAGAAGGCGAAACATGTCGGAATGACAGGTCCCTTCCCGATGATAGTACGAGACAAGACTGACTTAAGATAAGTCAATTAAGTTATAATAATTTTAAGAATTAAGTTATATGAGACACTAAAGAAAAATAGCACTGAGCACTTTAAATAAGAAAAATGTGAAAAAATATATAATGGGGCTAATGAGGATGCCATTGCCATAAGTTTGTTTGGTGACCATAGAAATGCATGGCACCTAATGGCTAGTCTGAGGCCTAAAAAAAAGTTTAAAAGAAAATTCAAGGAACATCAAGGACATTGAGATGGTTTTGGATTATTTATATTTTCAATGTCTTACATTTGACTGCAGGAGATACCATATGTATGCTAGCATGTTTTTATGTATGCTACCATATGTATAATAATTACATCAGTAACTTTATAAACTGTAGTTTCAGATGCGCACTGTTTTGTCAAGAATATACCCCTCTGTTTTACTAAGCCATAGTAGAGATTTCTAGCACGGCCTGGAGTGCTAAATTCTCCAACGTTGCTCTGATGCTCATAGAATTCCTATGAGCATCGGAAACAAGTTACAACACACACTTTGTACAGGATATAATAGCGTTCAACCAAAATAAAGCAATATAGAAATCTGCAAATTAATCTTTATATATTTTCAAATAAAATACATGATCACCTAGTATTTAAGAAAATCCATGTTTTATAATTCTACAGCAACTGGGGTTATAAATTATACATGTATGCTTTTTTATACTTTTTGTATGTGGAAATCAGTGAGCACCTGTTAACAAACAGAGAATCCTGTTTTTGTCGTATAATTATGACTATCATTTTTATACTTTTTCCAGTGCAATAGGTGAGACATTCTAGACCATAGGGTTATTTCCCCTTACTCGCATGGGTTGCAGAAAGAACTATATGTTTTTCACTCCGCCTCTTGGGTACATCACAGGCTGTCAGAGATGATACCAGAGGCTTGCATGTTTTTTTCCCCCCGTCATTTATGTTCATTTGTCCTCCATCCCTGCCTTTGCCCCTCCCCTTAGACTCCCCGATCTGGGCTTCTGCTGATTTTGGTGATTCCCATTCTGTCATTGAAGAATGTTTTTGTTCTTTTTCTGTCCCTGTTGATGAGGCTACTCAGCCCCTTTTTGCCTTCATCTTCCCGCAACAGCAGTATACTTGGTGTAGAATGCCCCAGGGCTATGTTGACACCCTATGGTGTTCTTCATTGTCCTTCGGGCTACTCTGCAGCCATGGACCACCCCTCATGGTTCTGTCCTCATCCAGTATGTGGATGACCTCCTTCTATGTTCTATAACTCAGGAGACCTGTCAGGCTGATAGTTTGGACTTTTTACAATGGTTGTCTGTGTGTGGTCACAAGGTGTCATGAAAGAAACTGCAATGATGTAAATCTGAGGTGGAATCCCTGGGTTTTGTCCTGTCCCATGGTCAGAGGAAAATTAGCACTTCTCGCATTGCTGCTGTCCTGGGTCTGCCCTGCCCAGCTACCAAGAAAGACTTGCTTACTTTTCTTGGTGTGATTGGTTACTGCCGCCAATGGATCCCTGATTGTTCCTTGTATGACCAGATTCTGAGACAGACCCTGGGTCTTGAAATGACTGATCTTATCAGATGGACTAAAGAAATGTTGGATACTTTTGGATATTTGAAATGTGCTTTGGTTTTTAGCCAGGGCCAGGGTTTTCCTGATTATAATCAAATGTTTCACCTATTTGCTTGAGGCAATTGTAAAACCATGGCGGGAGTCCTGGCATAAGATCATAGTGGTAACTTACGCCCTGTTGCCTTTTTGTTTTCTAATAGTCACTCCTGTTTAAGTACAAGGCATGCCTCCATGCTTGAGAGCCCTGGCTGCATGTGCTATGGTGGTAGAGATGAATCAAACCCAAAGCACTGTATGTAAATTTAGGTGCTTACTTCATATATCAAAGATTTAGCTAAGAAATACTTTCTTTCCTGCTAAACAAGCAACCATATGTTTGCTTGTTTAGCAGGAAAGAAAGTATTTCTTAGCTAAATCTTTGATGGTGGTAGAGATGGCCATTCCTCTGACCCTTGGTCTTTGGACTCCCCTCCCTCCCCTGTTCTCCTTCCTTTTCTTTCCCCTCCTGCTTTTCCCCCTTTCTCTATTTTTTTCCCAACTTCAATCCTTTGTTACCCCTTCTGAACTTGACACCTGAAACCTGGCGAGTGTCCAAAGCCGCCCTTCGGACGGACCCTGTATACCAGTCACTAGCTCTCCTTTACATTTCAACTTCTTGCCAGTGATTTTTTCATTCTTGACTTTCATTCCCTGGTACAGACATATATGCTCTGCGCTAATCCCAACATACCCCATAAAGCGCCAACCTTACTTGCCCCACTTCTCCTCTTTGCACACTTACAGATTGACTTTGCTCATATCCCTCATGCCACCGGGATCTGATAGGATTATGCCCTTGTTATTGTTGACATGTTTTCTCCTGATGGCCTGAAGTTTTTCCCACCACAAATGAAACAGCTCAGACTGTGGTGAATATCCTACTTCGCGAAATAATCCCTAGGTGGGGATGCCCCTCACATATTACCTCAGATAATGGTCCTGCTTTCACTGCCAGAGTATGCAAAGACTTAGCTACTGCACTATCAAGGACAAAATTAGGAAAGCCACAGCTGGCTTGTTTGTAAATTGGAAGAAATTCCTCCCTATTCTTCTAGCTGAAATTAGGATGCAGCCTCACTGCACCACTGGTTACTCTCCCTTTGAGATTCTCATAGGATGACCTTTCCCCGTCCCATGGGTAGATAACCCCTCAATAGTTGAGAGTAGTGATCTCCCCTTGATATAGGAAGAATACGTCCGAAAGCTCATAGTAACGTTAGGGCATGTTGAAAGAAACGTGTCTTGCACCTCTACTTTCCTTCCACAGATTCCTACCAACTTCTTCCAGCCTGGCGACGTGGTCATTGTCCAGAAGCTTTTCAAGGATAGGACCTCTCACCACTGTGATTGCAGCAACCAGGACCGCTGTACTCACTGAGAAGTCTCCTGTTTGGATCCACGCAAATTGTTTGAAGAGGGTTAACCTAAAACCCCAGAAGCAAGTTGTCCCTGTGCAGACCTCACTCCCTCCAATGGAACAGTATGATGATCTTGCTGCAGCTTTCTACCAACTTTATCATTCTCCTTCTAGCAGCGTTGCTGCTAGTTTTTCTTCCTGTATGGATCATCTCCAACTTTGTCTACAGAGATGATGTGTCTTGGGTCCACAAAACTTTCTGCCCATACCCATCTGTAAATGACACCCCAGGCACCTCTTTGCGAACGCGACGTCAAGCTGGAACTTTTCCTCCCAAAAGGGGGGGCTGCCCCTCAATTGGAATCCAGAAAGATAGAAAGCATGCCACCTTTTGGTATAATTCCAGCAGTGTGCACGTGGCCACCTTCTCTTTTGACTACTGTGACATTAGGGACTGCTCAATTGATGCCGCATGGCAGTGTGACTGGTTCCGTGATATTCCTAAAACTAAAGACATATACATATGTGTTACTGACTCATATTGGGGAGTGTCTGTAAAATTCTCCTCAGTACTTTATCTTCTTGCACCTTTATTCCTGACAATACAGTTCCTATGGGTAAGGTTACTATGGCCATTCAGAAATTAGAGGACCTCTCTGCTGAGCTCAAACGTAACTAATCCTTGGGACCAGTACTTTAGCTGGATGCAAGGATTGGTTAAACGGTTAGTGTTATAATCTCTATTATTATTTGTACCCATGTTGCTTATGTCATTTTTAGACTGCTTATATGTTATAGTGCTCGTATTACTGCTCCTAAGCCCCTCCTCGAGAGACATATTTGGACTATCTCTCCCTCCAAGCTCATGCTGTGCTCTTATGACGTCATTTTCATGACGAAAGAGGGGATTGAAGGGGCACATATAATCCTTGCATATATTCCTTGTAGAAGTTTTCTGTTCCTGATTGAACTGCTGAAAACAGGTTGTATGTGCCAAGAAATTAAGAACATAAGCATTGCCTCTGCCGGGTCAGACCAGGGGTCCATCGTGCCCGGCAGTCCGCTCCCACGGCGGCCCTCCAGGTTCATGACCTGAAAGTTTTCCCTACCTAACCTAAAATGTCCATACCATATTCGCTCAATGTCCTGTAAGGTAAACCTCTATCTGTACCCTGTTATCCCCTTCGCTTCCAGGAAGTCATCCAGTCCCTTTTTGAACCCCAGAATTGTACTCTGTCTTATCACCTCTCCGGGAAGCGCGTTCCAGGTGTCTACCACCCGTTGAGTGAAGAAGAACTTCCTTGCATTCGTTATGAATCTGTCTCCTCTCAGTTTTTCTGAATGACCTCTTGTTTTAGTTGTCCCTGCTAGTCTAAAGAATCTGTCCCTCTTCACCTTCTCTATGCCTTTCATGATTTTATAAGTCTCTATCATGTCCCCTCTCAGTCTCCGCTTTTCCACGGTAAAGAGCCCCAGCCTGTCTAACCGTTCAGCATATGAAAGGTTCTCCATACCCTTTATCATCAACAGAGATTAAAGGGAATGCAAGGGGAGAAATGTTGGACATAGCGATGGAGGAAGAGATGTGGCATTGTGCTAGAGAGGGGTGATAGAAGGAGAAATGGGGCTGGTGGGCAGTGGTGAAAAATGCACATGATTGGGGGGATGAGAGAGGGAGAAATGTTGGATGTGGCAGTAGAGGGGGGTGGGAGAGATGCCTAGATCTCTCAAGACAGATGGACAATGAGAGAGAGGGAGACATGTTGCCAATAGGGGTGGAGTAGAGAAGAAGAAAAGTTGGGCTCATGGAGGGACAGAGAGAGATGTTGGTTGGGGGAGGGAGTGAGGTCCGGAGGAGAGGAAGTGTGCAGGAGGCAGAAATAAATACAGTGGTACCTCGATTTACGAGTGCACCAGTTTGCGAGTGTTTTGCAAGACGAGCAAAACATTTGCAAACTTGGTGCCTCGTAAACCGAGCTTGCCTCGCTGTACAAGCGCCCCCCCCACGATCCGGCATCCCCCCCCCAGCGATCCGGCATCCCCCCGCTCGCGTTGCCCCCCCCTCCACCACGATCCTACTTCCCCTTCCCCCCGAGCAGTCAATGACACCCTTTACCCGACTTGGCACCAGTGCCGGTGCCCGAACATCCTCCCTCTTCTGGCGCGGCCTGGGCTGTGCGGTGCGTCGGAGATCCTCCTTCTTTTGGTCTGGGCTGGACTGGCTTTGAGCCAAGATTGAGAGCGAGACCAGAAGGCTTTGCGAATGCGCAAATGCTCAAAGCCAGTCCAACCCAGCCCAGACCAGAAGAAGGAGGAACTCCGATGCACCGCCCAGCCGCGCCAGAAGAGGGAGGATCTTCGGGCACCGGCACTGGTGCCAAGTCGGGTAAAGAGTGTCATTGACTGCTCGGGAGGGGGAAAGTAGGATCGCGGTGGAGCGGGGGCAGTGCGAGCCGGGGGGGATGCCGGTTCGCAGGGGGGGAGGGAAGCTGGATCGCGGGGAGGGGTTTGAAACAGCATCGGATTCCTCAATGGGGGGGGGGGGAGAATGGAGCAGCGCCGGTAGCCTTGTGGGGGGGGGGCGAAAGGAGGTGGAACCAATCAAAGCAGTTTCCCTTACTTCCTATGGGGAAACTTGCTTTGATATAAGAGCAATTTGGTTTACGAGCATGCTTCTGGAACGAATTATGCTCGTAAACCAAGGTTCCACTGTATTGGAAATGCAACCAGAGACTCATGAAATCACCAGACAACAAAGGTAGGAAAAATAATTTTATTTTCAATTTAGTGATCAAAATGTGCCAGTTTTGTGAATTTATATCTGCTATACTATTGTCTATTTTTCTATAGTTGTTACTGAGATGACATTGTGTATTTTAAAGTCATCTGCCTTAACCTCTTTGGGAAAAACCCCAAATATAAATGATAATTAACATTTTCTATGCATACAGTGTGTTTTTTTATAATTTTGTGGTTACCATTATGTATTAATAAGATTATATTGTGTGTATATGAACAATGGATGGAAGATATTGCATTACAATTAATACTATTATTATAGGGGTAGGTTCAGGGGTAGAGCTGGGGCGGAGCTTGGCGGGGGTACTCAGTTGATATTTGTTAGACTTAGGGGGTACTTGGCTTGAAGAAGTTGAGAAACACAGATGTAGAGAATGACACAGGGACAAATTGTCCCTGGCTCTGCAGGAACTCAATTTTCCCATCCCATCTCATCTCATCCCTGTGAGTTTTGTTGCTGTCACTTTCCCTGCCCTATTCCTATAAGCTCTGCCCTATTCCTGTAAGCTCTACCTTAACCGCAAAAGCCTCGAACACTTATGATTTTAAAGTGTTTGAGGCTTGTGCAGATGAGAATGGAGCTGACAGAAATGGGGCAGATATTCCTTTGTGTCAAGAGCAAGATCCTCACAGGCAACAAACAGCAGAAGTAAATAAGTTCCAAAAATAAGAAAACCAAGGAGTCCAAAGGCTGTCATAAAAACTGTGTATTCTAAATTGAAAATAAACTCCACTAACAAAGTAAGAACTTGCAGCTACAGAAGCATGTCTCAACTACTCAATTTTCACCTAACTGCAATTGCCTAGGTTCAAATTGCCTTTGTGCAATGTACAGCCATCCAATTTGGTAATTATTAATATGTTACATATTTATTTTTCATCAATTTATATGTTGAGACTTAAAACATTTGAGTGCTTTAGATTCCTGATGCAAGCATCCATGCTGAAACATGGTCATGTCACGTCACACTTCTCCAGCTGCAAGTTTTGACTTTGTTAGTAGATTTTTATCTTTAGCTTAGAATAAACAGAAGTTTTTACAACTTTTAGATCCCTTGATTTTGTTGTTCTAGATATTTGTCATCTCACCTTCAATAATGTTACAAGGGTAGTGAGGTTCTTACTACTGCTTTTATATTTTATTTAAGCAGCAGTAATATACTATATCAAGTAGATGAAAGACAAGATGGGAAATACTTAAGCTCATTGTAGTTATACATAGTCACCTCTAATATATCTATGACGTAAATGAGAAACCTGAAAAATAATGGGGATAATGCAAGAAACTGTAACTGACAAAGGATGGTACTTTTCATAGGTACTCATTTAAACATCATAAAGACATAAGTGTACAGATCTTTGATTTAAAATAAAAAAGAAAAATGTATAGACTATTAGTAAACAAATGGAAATGTATAACATCAACCATGAATTTCTACTCCCAGCAACCTAGATCATGAATAATTTCTTAAATAAGATAATAGAATTTTATAGATATATGCAGAAGCCGTTAAAGGTTTTACAAGTCGACTGACATTTAGGTTTTTATTTTCTCAAATAAGAAACTTAAGTAACTTTTATGCTTTTATTTATTTATTTATTTATTTATCCATGCTATAGAAACAGATTTTCCTTGAAAGAAAAATGGCTTATCACTTGGAAAAAATACATGGCCTTGTCCATCGAGAACAATTTGAAACGCACAAATTTGGTATTGCAGAACAAGAAAAATTACTGGCTGACATGAAAAAAGGTATCATTTATATAACATTTGAAATATATAATTCAAGTATAATTTTATTTCCAATACAGTAGGGATGGGATGCTGAACCATAGGGTTAACAAAAAGAAAGAAAGTCCAACAAATCTGCAGAGAAAGTCAATCAACCAAAACAAAAAAGAAAACTGCAGAATGGATGTACAAAGTATAGGAACTTTATTGGAACAAATAAATAGTGATGATTCACTGATGGTTCTCATAAAAGAGAACAACACTGAACACACCACAATGGACTAAGTCCTCTTTGTCATAAAACAAGCGTACCAACAGGACTTTTGCAAATAATTGTTATCAATATATGCAAATCAAAATGCTCATAAGCTCTGATGCCTGCACTGATTAATCATAAAAGAGAAGACAGGACCCAACACGGTCTGTGTTTTTCGAAAAACACTCCTTCCTCAGGGGTCCAATAGTGTCAATGTCCCTCAAAAGAGAACCATATAATATGGCATGAATAGGCATAAAATTTGGGTAAAACAAGTGACGTATAGCTCCTCTCCAGTTCATCCTTTTCAGTGTTCTCCCCATAATTTTTTTCCAGCCGGGTGGCATGAAAAAATAGCCGGGTGGGGCGGGACAGGGAAATTTGGTGGTGGGGAAAATTAAGGGCTCCTTTTACTAAGCTGCAATAGCGTTTTTAGCGCGTGCAGAATTGCCACGCTACACGGCTAGAACTAACGCCAGCTCAATGTTGGCGTTAGCGTCTAGCATGTGCGTCAATTCTGCACGAGCTAAGTGCACGGTAAAACCGCTATCGCAGCTTAGTAAAAGGAGCCTTAAATGTGTACTATTTGTATTAGTTAATTATTATTAGTTATTTTCCAATGCTCAATATGACTGCCTTTCTTAAGGTTTGACACTTGTTCCATAATATATATATTAAATTTAAGAAGTATCCAATTCTAGAAGTGAATAATTAGATATTTGCCCTCTTTCAAATGGTATAGAGCAGCGTCTCTCAAACTTTTTTAACTCCAGCACACTAAACGGAGCAAATGTTTTTTGTGGCACACTAAATGCAGCAAATGTTTTTCATGGCTGGAAAAAATTTCTGGGAAGAACACTGATGCCGTTAGTTTTCAAGGTTCAATCATGTCAAAGAATGATGCTTATCTGGGCAGTTGTATAATAAAAAGAATGGATAAGATAACATGAAAAGTGAAATTGTCATGAATCAGAGGGATACATACCCTGTAGGTCCTAAAAGCAGGCTTAGATTAGATATAAACTATGAAGGCAGTGGCATACCTAGCATATGTGACACCCGAGGCCCATCATTTCTTGACACCCCCCATCTGTATGAAAAACATGATTTTTAGTAACAATCCACACATCACACAAGAGTGTACCTAGGAAAAGGCAGCATCTTACATATTGCAGTGAGCAGTACATCAATACACCCATTGTAAAACTAAACAAGCCACACTAGTACAAATCAATTCTACACAGTCAATCCTAACTGAAAACCATGTATTTCAACCACACCTTCGCCTAGTATGGAATATGTAATCACAAACTAACCCCTCTCCCTTTTACAAAACTGTAATGTAGTTTTTAGCCTTGGTGGTAACAGTACAGACTCTCATAGAATTCTGAGCAATTACCACCATGGCCGGTGCTAAAAAAAACGCTCTACAGTTTTGTAAAAGGGGGGATAAAATAGAAAAACGTAGACAAAGGTTAAATTGAACCACCAAGAAGCTGGACTCTGCATACAATGCAACACCACAGAAACAGCGATGCATCTCCCCTAAAGCAAAAAAATAAAATAAATATAATTTTTTTCTACATTGTCTTCTCTGGTTTCTCCTTTCCTCATAGTCTTGACACTCTCTTCCTCATAGTCTTGACACTGTCTACCCTCTCTCTGCCCCTTCTATATGGCATCTTCTCTCCTTGTATTCCCCTTCCATCTCTCCCTTCACCCCTATTATTCTGGTACCCATCTTCTTCCTTTCTCTCCTTCAATGGTCTGGCATCTCTCACCACTTCTTCCCTTCCTTCTCCCACACCCCCATGGTCTGGCATTTCACTCTCTCCTCTCCCTTCCCCCCACTTCCATCAGCATCTGCCCCCTTTCTTTCCCTCCAACCCAATTCCATCCAGTATCCTTCCCCCTTATGTCTCTCTCTCCTTTCCCTGCACACCAATTCCATCAACATCTGCCCTCTTTCTCTCCCTCCACCACCCTTCCATACCACCCTGACCTCCTTTTTCTCCCTCCACCACCCTTCTATACTCCTCTCTCCCTCCAAACCAGCAAGGTCCCATGATGACTGCTTCTGTTGCCTCTGCCTGTGGAAGATGTAAGTGACGTTGGAGGGGGTGGGCCGGCAGACACAGGGAGTTGAGGCAAGGTTCCGCAATGACTGCAGCTGCCGGTCCTCCCCTTCTGACGTTACTTACGTCTTCCGGAGGCAGAGGTGGCAAATGCAGTCATCGTGGGACCTTCCTGCACTTCAGTGCGGCTGCAGACTCTGCTTCAGAATAAGTACGGCAGCCGTGCTGAGGTGCAGGTGCCATTTAGAGCAGCTTGGAAGGTTCTGGATCCAGCCGGCTGTGTACCCCCCTAGGGCTGGCACCCGGGGCGGTCTGCCACTGTATGAGGGGACAAAAAATAATAGAAAGAATGGATAACTTGACCGATTTAGACATGTCATACAATTATAACCACAAAAATATGTCATAAAATGTAATTCTAAACTCAAGACTCCAGACAAAAAGCAGACTATAGAAAGGAAACCAGAAAAGACCAAACCCATAGTACTAAGATCCAAATGCTAAAATCGGACATGTCCAGTACGAAGAGATGTGTGGATCACCGCTAATTATAACGAGTGAGTCTTTAAAATATGAGACGGTAACAGATAGCCAGACCTGGTGGACGGAAGTGACAAATACTGGAGCCAAAACCAGAGCACCGTGATGAAACTTGAATATGGATACCTATTTATACTTTTGAGTAAAATTGCGATAAGAACATGTCATAGAAAAGAATAAATAATGTGTAAACTAAAAACCAAGAACAATATATTGTAACACCGAACTCAGAATTAATGAAATAACATGCTAAAAGAACTTAACCCCCCCCCCCCCCTAAAATAGGGCATATACATACTTAAAATGATGGCTGGTTACAAACAGTATGCCTAGACTATATAGACCTAAACAGAGCAAAAGTAAACGTATGGGAAATGAACAGCTGATAATACAGAGTGTATCTTGAAAACATAAGTCGATAGTAGCTCAAAGACAAGCCGACTGGGTAGATGAAAAGTGAACTGGGAAAGATCTAAATTATTGTACAAATGAGCTTCTATTAAAACCAAAGAATAAAACCACAGCACTTGGGAAAGTAAAAAAGGGAGAGTAAAATGGACTTACCAAAAAGGTCTCTGCACTGATGAGATAAACTCGTATGCAGAACAAATGTGAACACGCAACAGTGGGGCTATGATATTTGATCCATTGAAAGAGGTGCCAAAAAAGTTCGGCAGTGGATTGAATGCACCCTGATAGGGGAGGGGCATCGGGCTGTTAAAAAATGCTGCTTTAATAAATAAATGAAAATACTGGTGAAAAACTAAATAAAAACCCAAAACCATGATAAAATGCCGAACCTGACTGCAAGTGATAGTGAAAGTAGCATAAGGCACCCGTAGTACTGTTAATGCCAGAGCTGCTTAGAATAAAGAACTGTTATGTACATGAGGAGAAAAAAGAAAGAATGAGGTGATAAGATGTAAAGTGCTGGCCCCTCACTGCACCACTTGATAAAACTAAGGAGCGATGTTCTAGAACAGGGGTGCCCACACTTTTTGGGCTTGCGAGCTACTTTTAAAATGACCAAGTCAAAATGATCTACCAACAATAAAATAAAAAAACAAAAACACAAAGCACACTGTACGCAGAGAAAATGTTAATAATCATTCCTATTCCAGGGTTTTTTCAAAGAGGTCAAAGCAGATGACTCTATGCACTGTCACCTCAGTAACAACCATACAAAAATAGACAAATACCCCCTCTCTTTTTACTAAACCACGATAGCAGTTTTTAGCGCAGGGAGCTGCGCTGAATGCCCAGTGCAGCTCTTGACGCTCATAGGCTCCCTGTGCTAAAAACCGCTATTGCGGTTTAGTAAAAGGGGACCATAGTGTAAAATATAGACAATAGATATAAATTCAGACACATTTTGATCAGTAAATTTAAAATAAAATCATTTTCCTACCTTATTGTCTGGTGATTTCATGAGTCTGTGGTTGCACTTTCTTCTTCTGACTGTGCATCCAATCTTTCTTCCCTTCTTTCAGCCTGTATGCTTCCTCTCCTCCTGACCTTATTCCCCTCCCCCATACTTTTTCTTCCTCTCTTCCTGCCTTTTCTTTCTTTCTCTCTTCATGCCCCTTTCTTTTTTTCTGTTTCTCTTCCTGCCCTCTTTCTTTCTTTCTCCTTGTCCTCCCCCAATCCACTGCCAATGTCACTGCCATCGGGGAACAGGTCCCAAAGCCACCGGCCACCGCCGCCCCAAGCTCTCCCTACTTCGGGCCGACCAGCATTCCTCTCCCCGATGTCAATTCTGCCGTCGGAGAAGAAGGCTGATCGGCCCAAGATCACAATCGATTGGGGAAAATGCTGCCGGGTCCTGCCTTCGCGGAAACTGAAAGTAGGCAGGACCCGGCAGCAAGAAGAGCAAATGGAAAGCTTCACTGACCTGTCTCCCGCCTTAGCCAGTAGCGAACTTATGCTTCGGGGCTCTAACATGTGCGTGCCGGCTTTCCTTCTCTTCACCCTCCCCCCGGACATAACTTCTGGTTTCGGAGGGAAGAGAAGGGAAGCCGGCACGCACACATTAGAGCCCCGGAGCATAAGTTCGCTACGGGCTAAGGTGAAATCTTCAAGCCGTTTTTTTTTTTTTTTGTTTTTTTTTTAATGTTGAGCAGCAGCGGCGGCAGCAGAATTTAGCTGAGCGATCATCTAAATTGCCCGGGCGGACCACCCGGCTGAAAGGCCCTCAGGAGAACACTGCTTTTTCAAGTGAGCATGAAGGTATCTTTCTGATCTGCTCTGTTTATTTCTTTGTTTTTCATTTTTTCAGCTTGTTTGTAAATTTTTTTGTGCAGTGTGTTAGAGATCCCAGTTCAAAGGAACTACTCTGCCTATTCGGAGAGGAGCAAACATTTTAGTCTGCAGCTTGCAGGTGTATCCTTCAGGGACCTGTACAGGCAGCCTGCTGAAGGTTTTTGGAGCTCAGAGTTCCGGGCCCTCAGCACTTGCTCATTTCTTGACTTGGTCAGCAGCTTGAGCACAGGCTGTTAAGCACCAATAGTGGTCCTATGGGCCTCTCAGGGTGCTATCTACAACTTCACCCCTCCCCCTTTTTTTTCCACATTGCGCATCACAGTCTGGAGGGTAGAAAATTAGTCCAACTATCTTGGCGTGGGAGCTGACCAGCAGCATAAGGTAGAGAACCTCTCCAGATCAAGCTACACCTTTAGGGAACTGAATCAGGCTGCAGTACCATTTCACCAGCACATGGTCTAAGTACAGTCTGTGACAGCCTATGTGGAAAATGGGGGGGGGGTCTTGAAAAGTGTGTTTTGACTGTTTCTGCAGTTAGGTCTTTGGTCCCCCTCCTCTAAAATACTATTTTTAAAAAAAAATTTTGTAAGCCCTGAAGCATTTAGAAACTTTTCTGCTGCCAAAACATCCTTTGAAGGCTCAGCATCTGCAATAGGAGAAACCTTCTGGACTCCAAGATTCATCACAGATGTCCTCAACACTTGATGACACCATGTTGAAATCAGCACCATAATAGCCACAACATTGTGTCGGCTGCCTTGGTACTGATGCTGACACCATCAAGAAAACAGGCTAAGAAGGATTCCCATGCCTCACCTCACAAATTGATGCCAGCATCTATAGAACTGAGTAGTCAATTCATGCCAAATGGTGTCGACAGCACTCTTGCTCTTCATCATTACAGGAAGTGTCATGTCTGAGGTGTGTCTTGACATCGGGGTCACCAAAGCTTTGACATCCTGTACCATCTGTACTGTCCATGGTACCTCAACCTACCAATTAGGATCAAGTGTGAGAGCTGCTTCAACAGGAGCTAGCAGCAATGCTTCGAGGCCAGTCGAAGCCAACTGCTACACTGACTCCTCCAGTACTGGCCCAGCCCAAGCATAGCTCTGAGTACTCATGGTACCGCATCTCAGTCTCCTCCTAGATGCAAATCCAGGACCCATCATTGGAACACTTCCTCCTTATAAATGTCAAACCAGAACCTAGGCAGACAAAGGAGTCTATCTCAATGCTAACATCGGCACTATGACAACTACACTGCACAGTGTCATGCTCCTTCTGGAGGAACTGTTTTTACATCTCCAGTTCTACAACAGAAGGACTCTGATCTATCCTTTCAGGATTCATCTGATTCACAGTATTCTGTACCAGAGGCAAGATACATCTCCTCCACCTAGACATACTTCAAATGGGCCAAGTTCTTTCTGTGCATATTGTGATATGCAGACTGTGCCTGCTAGATCTGGCCCTAGGGTTAGACCTGTATCAAAAGCAGACAGTTCCCTACTTGCTCAGGTGAAACCCCAGTTTAGCATTTTGCCTGACGTACCTTCTGTAACCAGTAGAGGGAGCCCTGGGGTTAAGCAGCATTTTTCCCTTCCTCCACGCAATCCCAGAGGAAGCAACCGGATCCTCTACACCTGAGGGTTTGGGGCGGGGTTGCCAGCTCCTAAACCAGAGGTCTGAGCTTCTAGAGATGCAGCAGGAGAGACTGAGGGAACAAGGGCAGCTGTAAAGCTCAGGGCTGGGAGTTCTGCAGGGCTGTTCTTTGCCTGAATGCATGGAGCTTGTTGAGGCCGGAGCAGAGCTATCTTCTGACCCACCTGAGGAATTCCAAGCCATGGAACTGGAGCCGGAGCAGATTGCTGAAGTGCATAACTGCGTCCAACCTATGGAAATATGCTGGTCCAAAGCAAGTGTTGAAAACTCTTAATTTTTTTACAAATATCCGTGGGACTATTTTTGAAATTGTGCTTTGCTACTCTTGCTGAGTCTAAAGCAGGTAGAATCCTTATGATAAGGGCTGTGCTAGACTTATCCTGTTGTGCTGGGTTTTTTTTTCTTTTCTTCCTTTTGGAAGGATGACTGTTTGTAACTAAGATGGTGGGGGTTTGCCCCACGTACATGAGGTGGGATAGAGGGCCAAAAGCTTGGCAACCAAGTGGAGCACGCCACCTTTCCCAGCACTGCTGCTGCTGGAGGGATCAGTGCCCTGCACTGATACAAGCACAAGTCTTCCTAAGAAAAGTAAAGACTTATATTTTGGGTTTTTTTGGTTATTTTTGTTTGGTGAAACCTCACTTACTGGAACTCTTGATTTCACGAAGAATCCTTTTTGCTTAAAAATAAGGTTTCCCGTTTTGGATTTAAAACCCTCTAAAGCTTTTTGTGCAATTAAAAGACTATTAAGTTTTACCAAACCTGATGTTTTGGGACTTAACTGTTTGTTGCTGAATCCTGACAAAGTTTATGTTTGACCTAATTGAGCACTGGTTTAAGAACAAAAGAGTGAAACAACTTGTTTATTTTGTTCTGGAAAATAAATCCAGTTCTGATTTTGATTTTCACCTACCTGGTTCACTTGTGTTTTCTTCCACTAAACCTGACTTTCTTTTTCCTTGTGTCGCCCGCAGCGGAACACAAGAGTATTTCCTTGTTCTGGCGGCCCTGGACCCATTGCCCTGAGCCCGCCGGTGACAATATGGAATCTGAACAAGAACCAAGAGCAACACCTTTTGATGCACATGAGAATGTTCAATACTCCCAATCCATGACCTTATAAGGGACTTCATGTTCAAAAACTGGAAGACTCCTCTGCATATATCAGTGGCTCCATCCAAATTGGATTCCCTTTACAGTTATGTCCTGGCTTTAATAGGTCACAATTGCAACATCAATCTCTTCTGGTTGAATCTGTTTTGAATAGGTCTTCCAAATCCAGATCATATGTCACTTCACCTCCAAGTACAGAAAGTCATACTTTGGACAGGTTTGGTTGTAAGCTATTTCAAAATACAATGCTTACTAGCCGCATCTTCAACTATACTTTCTATTTTAAGCATTTAGTTCAAAGACCAGCTTCCTCACTTTCAGCAAACTTTGCTTGATCTCCTTGAGACCAGGACATTCATGACAAGATCGGTCTTTGATGCTTTTGATGCTACTTCCAGAGCATAAGCCTTTATTGTAATGAGATGGCAAGTGTGGTTTCATAAATCAGGCTTCAAGACTGCCTTGTGAGTTCCCCTTGCTTGGGAGACAAACTTTTTGGTTATCACATTGAAAAAACTGCAGAATATCACCAGGCAAGGATGCTGAATGACCTCTCCCTCAGCCTCTAAGTCACATGATCCTAAACAATCGACTACATCATTTAAAAGGTGTTTACACTATGCCATCAGTGTCTTCCACAACTTTGGCTCCAAAATGCACTAGAAGCCAACATTCTCAAACATCTCAAACTCCTAATTGGTAAAAGTTCATTCAGCTTCTTGGCATCCTACAATGCCTAATCAATGCCCTATAACCTCCATCCACCTGAGTTTCACTTATCCTATACCGCTAATGCTCATCAACTTGACTGGGGTGAACTAAAGTTATACTCCACCTTTGCCAGAACTTCATTCAAACAAGGAGAGTTCTTTGTCAATTTCTAACATAATCACAATCGAGGGGTTCCATTCTCATATCGAAGCAGATAGAAGGTCTTCTGCTTGACCTCTGTACTCTTCCCATTAAAAAAGGGAGAATAGTAATGGTGATTTTCTACTAGGTATCCATTGTCAAGCTATTCAATCCTGGAAATCTAAGGGTTTACAATTTCTTTTCCACTTATTTACATAGAAAGATGTTTTCTATACTTTTCCCCAGTTGAAACATGTTTATTCTTTGCCAAGCTCAGATGTATTTCATTATAATCAGGTCCAACACTATGTAACATCTCTGTTACTGGGTCATATCACAGAAACCATCCAGGAGGTGATATCTAAAATATTTAGCCTCTCGGCGCAACATGCTATACCACTTCGATTTCATCGTGTAGGACTGTTGGAATGTCAATGAGGGGCACATTTTGACATTTTAGCAGAACTCTGGTCAGCGGAGCTACATTGTCAACTATCGCCACAACTTCTTAGCAGAGCCTTGAAGACAGCTCTTAAATTGATGTCTGATATTACCCATTGGGAGCTCCAACAAAAGTTTTTGCCTCGTTTTTATATTTCTCCTACCCGAGCGTATCGGATGGGCATTAGCCTGACTCACTATTGTTTCAAGTGCTCTAGTTTTATATGCTTCTTTAGGCCATCAGTTTTGGTATTGCCCGATGGTTTCTACTTTCTGGCTGTCCATAGGTAGATATGTTTCAAACCTCTGGAATCAACGCTGGACGCCTGCTCCGTCATCTTTATTTGGACAGCACAATATAGTCTTCCTTAAATCATGGGGTATGACAGCCTTTGTGGATCTTGCAATTTTATTGGGTAAGAAAGCTATTTTAACAGTTTGGATGACAGCAGAGGCACCCTCAATACATCATTGGCATTCTCTATTGATAACACAAGCGTCATTGGAACATCACAACTTCTCTGACCTTGAATCTCGGCCGGGATGTCTTTTTTGTGCAGTTTGAGAACTACTTTGGAATAACCTTGCACCTCATGCTTACAGCAGAATTTTGAACATTTAAGTATAATTACTATGTTGTTTTTCTTTTGTTTAGCAGGATTGATGGGTTTGTTGGGGTGGAGGGGTTCTTGGGGTACGTACAACTGTTTTCCAAATTGGTTGTGTATTGCTGTACCTTAGTTAGTGCATGCACACTACGATTGAAACTCCGTGCCTCCGTATTTCCGTGCCACATTAAAACGCATGTGCAGTACAATAGAACTGCTGAGCAGGGAAGCGTCTCAGCGCACGATATGCTGTCGGTATTCCAGAGAGAATGGGAACTGATTTCATTGGACCAGGGTCCAAGCTACACTTCAGAGGCAAAAGGGGTCATATAGGAGAAGGGAACTAGGGGCTGAAAAAAAGAGATAGGTGGGAGAAGGGGGCTGGAGCTGGAGTTGGTATTGTAAAAAGGGAACATGTTAGAGAAAGGAGCTGGGAGCTGACAATGGGGATGCGTAAGAGAAGGAGGCAGAAAAGGGATATGTGTGAGAAAGAGGCTGCAAAAGGGACATGTAAGAAAAGGGGGGTGGATCTGGTGGCTGAAAGGGAAAAGATAGGAGAAGGGGGCTGGGGGGGCTAAAAAGGGATTTGGAACTGGGGCTGAAAAAAGGGGACATGTGAGGGAAGGAGGCTTTAAAGGGGGGTTCTTGGGAAAAGCGACCTAGTGTAGGAGGATGTTAAAAGAAGACAGTTCAGAGAAGAGGGCTGGAGCTTGGGACTGCAAAAGGTGAGCTGTGAGAGAAGGGGTCTAGGTCTGGATTTGGGTCCTGAAAAGGAAGATAGGTATGATAAGGAGATTGAGGCTAGAAATGAGGGCTGGAAGAACAGGTATGAGAAGGGATTAGGGATGATGGGGGCTATAAAAAGGGAATATGTGAGAGAAGGGAGCTGGGAATGAAAAAGGGGGAAGGAGGGAGAAGGGGGGCTGAAGATAGGAGCTGGAAGAATAAGTGAACATAAGAACATCAGAATTGCCGCTGCTGGGTCTGACCAGCGGTCCATCATGCCCAGCAGTCCGCTCACGTGGCAGCCCTTAGGTCAAAGACCAGTGCCCTATTTGAGTCTAGCCTTACCTGAGTATGTTCTGGTCCAGCAGGAACTTATTTAACCTTTTCTGAAGGGTGCTTTTCAAGGAAGAAGAGGCCCAGTTTCTCTAGCATCTCATTTTACAGCAACTCCAGTCTCCTTAACCATTTTTGTCGCTCTTCTCTGGACCCTTTCGAGTAGTACTATGTCCTTTTTCATGTACGGCAACCAGTGTTGTACGTAGTATTCCAGGTGGGGGCATACCATGGCTCGGTACAGCTGCATGATAACCTCAGATCTGTTTGATCCCCTTCTTAATCATTCCTAGCATTCTGTTGGCCTTTTTCGCCGCCGCTGCACATTGTGTGGACAGTTTCATTGACTTCTCTACAAGTACTTCCAAGTCTCTTTCCTGGGGGCTCTCTCTGAGTATAGCATATTCGTGTATTCCTGTATTCGTGCATATGATTTCTGTTACCGACATGAATCACCTTGTATCCACGTTAAACCTCATTTGTCATTTCGCTGCCCATTCCTTGAGTGTGTTTATGCCTTGTTGTAGGTCTTGACAATCCTTCTGTGTCCTCACTACTCTGAACAATGTAACTTTTGCGGTCTCATAGGGGTCTTCACCTTCATTCTCATGAAGGTCTTATTCCCTATTCTTCCTTATACCCCTAAAATATTTCTGCCATTCACTGTTGGAATTCTCTCTTCCTTTAGACTATGCTAAGGTGGCCCAGGCTTGGAGTACTGAATTGTAGATTAGTTGCAGGGCTCCTACATACAATGCTTCCTGAAATTGCTTCATGGCCTTTTGCCTGACATTTCCTACTTTGAAATGGGCTATAAATTTCTTTGTAGATTGTACATAGCACAACCAAATCGCCAATCTACTGACGGCATCCCTCAACTACAAGACTTTTAGAAAAGAAATAAAGACCATACTCTTCAAGAAAGCCCTGAAAAAAGAAATAACACTGCAAGTTTCAAACACAACCTCTCACTAAAGCCAACTACCCCAAACAAATAACCATACTCATTTCTTACTCTCTTTGAAAATGTCCAAAATTCTTTTTTTTTATTTTGTAAGTTCTTTTTATAATACTTCCTTGATAATTCTTTTGTAATCCGCCTTGAACTGCAAGGTAATGGCGGAATAGAAATCCCTAATGTAATGTAATGTAATATAGAGCAACACTCGTCTCTGCGGGCTCTTGCCCGAAATGTGGTCACCCTAAAGCCACCCTGTCACACATGTTCTGGGCTTGTCCCATGGTGCAAACTTTTTGATCTGCTATCTTCTCCAGGGTCAGCAGTATGTGGCACACTAGATGGCACTGTAATAGTTATAGTCTGTTTTGGATTTAGACCTTCAGCATCCTTTACCCAGAGGCCTTAAAGGTTTTCTTCGGGTGATTCTCTCTGGCCTGAAGGTTATACTTTCTCTTTGGATAGGACCCTTGAGTCCTACTTATGGCCACTGGTGCTCTCGTATGCTGCACCTCCTGACTATGGAAACTATGCATCTGTCTGACTGAGATACTAAATAGGAACGGGTGTTGCTTATTATTTGGCAGCCCTTTTTGGATACCCTAACCCCGCATGCCCGCAGCTGTGTCTTACTTGGTTGCCCCTGATTTAAGTTTTTTTGTTGTCCTTTTCTCTCACATTCCGGGGATGGGGGGATGGAAAGTTAATTGCATTGTTGACCTTTGTGATACTGTCATTGTTGTTTTGTTATATATGACAGCTTTGCTTCTGTGCTGCATTGTTGTACTTGATTGTATTTTCTTGAAAATTTAATAAATATGATTGCAAAAAAAAAAAATTGACTAATAGGTAAAGCTTGTTTCTTTTATTTATTTTTTATATTTGTTATAACAAATAACAATATCCAGCAATTACACAGTATAAAGAAGAAAAATAGTAAAATAATAATCACTTTTAAGTCTACATTATTAGGGCTGAGTTAAAATCTTTTCACTTAATGTCAATGGTCTCAATCATCCAGTGAAAAGGAAAAAAATGCTAACTTTTTTGAAAAAGCAGCAGGCAGATATTTATTATATACAGGAGACATCTGTCTGCTCTAGAATCAAAGAAGCTCGAGGGTGGTTGGGGTTAACATTGGGTTTTTTTTGCCCCTGCTGTAGATAAGAAGGCAGGTGTTGCCATTCTAATAAATTGTAATTGTTTAGCTTCTTTTCAAATGTTAGATTTTGATCCCTTAGGCAGGTGGATTAAGGTAGAAATGAGAATGGGAAATAATACCTTGACTTTATTTAATGTCTATGCCCCTAATTCGAATCAAAATGAATATTTCAATAATTTACAATGATTATTACTCCCACTGGCTGCTTCTAATTTAGTTGTGGCTGGAGACTTTAATGCTGTTATGGATCCGTTTATGGATAAAAAGCCAAGCAAAAATATAAAATCATTAGGACTAGATAATTTGGTACAATCTTGTGACTTAAAAGATATATGGTGAATACTTCATTTTAATTATCAGGAATTTTCTTATTGCTCGCAAGTTCATCAGTCTTTTTCGAGGATTGATTATATTTTTGTTTCAAATTTGTTGGTACAACAAGTTACACAAGCTTCCATTGATCCAATTATACTATCTGATCATGGAGGGGTTTGGATTAAATTTGAGTTTGGTGACAAAGATAGTACTAGATCAATATGGAGATTTGATAATACATTGGTTGTGGACTCAGCTTTTCTTGAAGAGTGTAAATTAAAGATCTCAGAATTGTTTCAAATAAATATTTCTTTAGATATTAGTTCAGAAGTATTGTGGGATGCTTTTAAAGCTACTATGAGAGGTAATATTATTTCATATTTTTCATATAAAAAAAATATGTGGCGCAGTGGTTAAAGCTACAGCCTCAGCACCCTGAGGTTGTGGATTCAAACCCACGCTGCTCCATGTGACCCTGGGCAAGTCACATAATCCCCCATTGCCCCAGGTACGTTAGATAGATTGTGAGCCTGCCGGGACAGAGAGGGAAAACTGCTTGAGTACCTGAATAAATGCATGTAAACCGTTCTGAGCTCCCCTGGGAGGATGGTATAGAAAATGGAATAAATAAATAAACAGTTTATCGATTTGGAAAAAGAAATTCAATTGTTGAAATCCAAATTAATTGTTAATTGGCAACAAGATACCTTGCAGGCTCTGTTAAAGGCAAAAGGTAAATATAATGAAATTTCTTCAAGATTTGCAAGGAAAGATTTGTTTAACTCAACAAACTTTGTATTATGGAACTTCAAATAAGGCGGGAAGATTACTTGCTAATTATCTGAAAGCAAAGAAGAGGAAAACAAAAATAATAGCAATAAAGGATGAAAGTGGAAATACACATTCTCAAAATAGGAATATTATAAATCAGTTTCTTCAGTTTTATAAGGAGTTGTATTCTTCTGAGTCTTATGCTGATAAAGTGCAAAATGGTTTGGAATTTTTAAATCTTATAGAGGGTCTAAAACTTCCTGATCATATGAAACAAAGTTTAGAAAAGCCTATATCATTAAAAGAATTAGAAACAGCATTGAAGTCTCTTAGAGTTGGATCTGCTCCAGGTGGGGATGATTTTACAGTAGAATTTTCTAAAGCTTTTCAAAATTTTTTATTGTCCCAAGTAGTATGATTGGTACACCTCATATCAAAATGATTGACAGCTGTCAGAGATAAGGATCGCCCAATCAGCGTTCACTTCCGGGTTAAGTCCCGCCCATGCCACACCCATTTTCCCCTTAGCCCCGCCCAGGCCCCGCCCATACTGCACCTACTTTTCCTATAGCCCCACCCAGGCCCCGCCTATGCCACGCCCCACCCATGCCCCTGCCCACTCTCCGCCCATGCCCCGTACCCCATAGGAATAAATGGTGGTGGCCCCGCCCATTCCCCACCCCACCATGGCCCCACCCCTCATTCCCTCCACCCGCCCATGGTTCCGCCCCGGAAATGCACTTTCTGGTGAAATCACCGGAAATGGGGGCATGTTTGACCCCAGAAATACGCTTTCTGATGACATCACCGGAAATGGGAGTGCCTGCCCTACCGGAAGTGCACATTCTGATGACGTAGGTGGAAATAGGGTAAATGAAGCGTTGGAAATGCGCTTTTCTGACCACGTAGGCGGAAATAGGGGAAACAGACTTAGTCAAAACCCCCGGAAATGATGTGGCCAGAAAAAGAAGTGTCTTTATTTTAACAGTTTTTTAGTTAAAAGACAGGTTTTTAGAGCTCATGGATAGAGCAGATCACAAAACAAAAGACATTCACAAAATCTTTCCTGTTTTTTTAAAACAGACCAGGGCAGAAACAATTGAGAAAAGGCTGCATTTATTTATTTTTTTTTTCTTTTCTGGTTTTAACACACTTTCAGTAGGAATTCTGAGCTAATGGTTAATGGGCCAGCTCCCCTATTGTCATGGTAACAGCTGATAAGCCCCTTGCAGCCCCCCTGATAAAGCAAAGGGGGGAGGAGGTGGAGGTGTGTTTAAACATGTCTGAACATGTCTCGGCCCCCTACTGTTGTCTTAACAATTAAAAAAAAAACACACAAGAACAACTGTCACCTAATAGGGGTCTGATAAAAAGGCAGAGTTTTAAGACCTATTTTTTTATTTAGAGCTAAGCTGTCAGAGCTGAATGGAACATGAAAGAATCTTTATTGAAGCAAATTTATTATGATCCATACGCGGCAGGAAGCTATGGAGGCATTAACCCTCTACTTCAAGCGGCTAAAAAGAGCGATATTACAGTCCGGTGAAAAGACGTAGTGGACTGGGTCACCGGTCAAAACGCATACAATTTACACAGACCGGCTAGAATCCATTTTAAAAGAAATAAAACAATGGTGTCAGAAGTTGACAGCCAGTGGCAAAGTGACTTAGTCGACATGTCAGCCTTTGCCCGTTCTAACAAGGTTATAGGGACAGGATTAGAGGTAAATTACAAAATTAGTCAGAGACCACTGTTCAGGCAGTGGGCCTGATGGGCCGCCGTGGGAGCGGTCCGCTGGGCAGGATGGACCTCTGGTTTGCCCCAGCAGAGGCAACTTCTTATGTTCTTATGTTCTTAATAGATATCCTGTCAAAATATGCATGGGTCGTGAGTTTAAAAACAAAAACCGGTCACAAAGTTACCAAAGCCTTTGAAACAATATTTAATTTAGGGTGTACACCTGAAAAACTTCAAAACAGACAAGGGTAAAGAATTTTTAAATAAGTCTCTGAAGAATTTATTAAAACAAAAAGGTGTTAGCCATTTTGTGACCCAGAATATGTTAAAGCAGCTGTAGTGGAAAGATTTAACAGGACTTTAAAATCCAAAATGTGGAGATATTTTACAGCCCATAATACCTTTACTTATCAAGACGTCCTACAGACTTATAGTGCACAGCTATAATTATAGTGAAAGGTCACTTGGACACACAAAGTCAGAGGCATGAAGAAAG
This sequence comes from Geotrypetes seraphini, assembly GCF_902459505.1. Classification (NCBI taxonomy): domain Eukaryota; kingdom Metazoa; phylum Chordata; class Amphibia; order Gymnophiona; family Dermophiidae; genus Geotrypetes; species Geotrypetes seraphini. The sequence continues at coordinate 141,667,330 of NC_047089.1, read as the reverse complement.
TACAAGTTTTATTCACATCATGCATGCTGGACCCCTGAGCTCCAAGCTGGCTCAGAAGTGCCGAAACCAGGAAGTTACAGAGATATTTATTCATTTTTCTGGCTATAAAACTGAATTCTAGAAAAAGCTTTTCACGTGTTACTTTTCTTAACACTCATTGGTTCTAAGCTCACACTAGCAGGTCACTAGCAGGACACCTATCTAACTCTAACAGTTAAATGTACAGAAGGGCAGGGTACATCATGGCTCAAACTCTTATCTATTCAGCTTACAATGTGGTAAGGTAGGGACATACATTTTAGGCAGATGCAGTCAATAGATTATACACTCTTTTCAGCTATGTAGGCCAGAGCAATATTTTAAACAACAGTTAACTATTTCATGACCCTACATTCCCCCCTTTCAGGCTGGCGTACCTAAGGAGCCAAGCCTGACAAAATAAAGTTAGGGGTCAGGAAAGTCGGGGTCCCCAGTGGGTAAGGGACGATACTGGGAGAGGGCCAATGCAGCAGTGGAACGTTTGACAGCAGAGTCCATAGTTCAGTGGAGCAGCTTTATGGCTATGGGGACCATACAGGGCAGGCAGCAAAGGAGCAGAGAAGACAGGGCAGCAACCAGCAAGATGATCTTCAATGCTGAACCAGAGGGCAACCAGGAGCTGAAGGTACCAGAGTTCCAGTCTGCAGTAAGGTCACGTCAGGTCTGCTCAGGAACATGAGCCAGTTTGGTGATACGATCCACAACGTCCTCGATCATTTTACTCAAGTTCAAGGCAGCAGTTGGAGAGGTTGAATTTATCACAGGCACAGCAGCTAGTAAATAGTCCAAAGCTAGACGATTCTGATAAATAGCAGTGCACATTTTAGCATTCGCTCTGCCAATGGTACTCAAAGCTCGGGAGGTCTCATTGGTTATCAGTTCAAGTACAGCTTATAGACAAATAATGCAGTTCAGCATATAGATTGGGGTCCGATAGCCCCAGGTGCCATCTTCGGTCCATGTGGCAGGTCCATAAGCAGCAATGATCCGTTCTGCAGGCCAGTCATTACCCCATTCACCTATTTTAAGGGAATTGGTGGAAGTAGACCACTTTTGGCGACCTCTGGTGTTGAATACAGGGGCTCCCAGGTGTTCACCATCAGCCAGCGGTAACAGGAAGAAGCTGGGACGAATCATGCAAAGCACACATGTACCAGTCCATTAAGCAGGCAACCAAGAGTAGGCAAACGGATCACAGAGCCAATATCAACTATCAGGAGCTGACCATAATTCATAGGAAGTTCCATTAAGCAGTGTCTGAAGGGCTGAAGACAGTGGGAAGCAACAATGGAGGTTCACAAGGCCCATCGTGAAGGTCGTGGACCTGACGTAAAAGTGAGGGTCTGTGAAGTCAGGTTTAACATGTCCAGCTGCATTGCCTCCCATAGCCACTGTTCTCCCATACCAGTCCCTCCTCATACAAAATAATTGCTAACATTAAGAGTCTGACCTATAGTTTCAGCAAACTATATAAACAGATTTCTAGTGATTACAGGATATTAGTATCTACTTTCATAATTTCATAAAACTGGGGAAACACCACAGAGTGATAGACAGGAGCACATGAGTGGGATACAATTCGGACATATACATCAGTACCTGAGTCTCACCTTTTACCATCAATATACAATGCCATGCAGTCTCTGGCCTTCTGGACTTGGACATTGGCATTCCAGTTATATGGGTCAGTGATAGTGAAAACCATGGGATTACAGTAGCCTGTAGTACACAAGGGGCCGGAGCTAGGACCTATAGTAAGGGAGGCAGACGGGGTATTCTTTCTCATAAAGGACAGGCTCCACCATTAGTGAAGGTTTCCTCATAGGGGCAGTTCTTAAAGGCATCAGGTTATACAGACCTATATACTTAGCACATTTGGTATAATAACGCTGTCAATCTAGGGAGCCACACAAAACTGAATTAGGGGTAGTACCATGACCTTGAGAAACATCAAATAGCACACATGTATCACAATACAAAGACACCAGGCGAGTGGGGTCTACAATAAGAGTCTAGTTGATAAGTGGACCCTCAACATCATCAATGCAGATTTCCGCCCACTTTTAAACTTCATCACCAGTTGGTTGGAAACAGAAAATACCCTCAAACGTTTGACACTTTCTGTACTTAACTCCTTCTTGTAAACAAACATCAGGCAAAAGGGGCTGCACTTGTTAAGTACAATAGGAAAGAAATACAGAAGAAAGAAGCATAAGTAAGGGCAACACAAATATCAGATATATATATACTAACATAGGAAACTCATTTTTCTTTCAGGCACAACTTAGAAAACTTCAAACAGTTATACTCAAGACACTTGCTAAAGGCAGTGTGAACCACAGGCAGTCAATTAAACTCAAACACTTATAAAGAATTATATTCAGAACACCTGCTAAGTACAGTGGTAAATATTCAGAACTTTTGAGGTCTTAGAAAGCTTCAGCTGAAGATCCGTGTTGTAGTGGAACCAAGTTTCATGTCCGGACACCTTTGACAACTGTAAGAGAAGAAATTAGGACAGTAAAAGGACCTATCCACCTAGGTTTCAGGGGGTCTGACTTCCAAGTTTTAGCCATACTGTATTTACAGGGACATACCCATGGACTTGTGTAGCTATCGATAGTGGGGCCCTTTCCAGGACCCATTTGTGGAGCTCTTAAAGGGCTTTAGCTAAAGACTGGACCTGACTCTGGAGGATATCTGATCCCAGAGTAGCAAAGGAACCAGGATCTGGGTTCACAATGGGTGGTGGCCGGCCGGACATGAGCTCAAATGGGGCTTAGATGGGATGCATCTAATCTGAAAAAGAACAGAAAGCAGCAGGACAGGCCAGGACAGATTAGTTTCTTCAATTCATTTTGTGAGAAGGGTCTTAAGAGTTCTGTTTATTCTTTCGACCTGACCAGAGCTCTCAGGATGGTAAGCAGCATATAATTTCTATTCAATTTGGAGGGCCTGAGCAATTTGTTGGACAACATCGGCAATGAAAGCAGGGCCATTGTCACTGCCTATAAAAACAAGGAGATCAAGGCACGGAATTATTCAGGAGGTGTTTGGTTACTTCCCTGGCGCGTTCAGTGCAAGTAAGGAAGGCTTTGACCCATCTAGTCAGGGTGTCTGTGAAGACTAGGAAGTGACTGAGGGAACGGGAAATGGGCATGTGGGTAAAATCTACAGACAGAACCTGCATCGGATATGTTCCAATAGGTTGGTATCCAAGTGGTGGCAGTCATCTGATTGGGAATTTTATTCTAGAACCGACAACACACTGTCGGACCATATTCCGGACTAGCTGATCAAGGTGATTGATAAAGAAATGTCTCTTGAGAGTCAATTTTCATAGCGGGTTCTCCAGAGTGTGCCAGATCATGGCATCTTTTGACAATCGTGAGGGCCAGGTGTTGAGGAATGAATATGAGGGTACCCGCTGTGCTTGCGTTTGAAGTATCAGTATGTGGGTCTGGATTGGCACTTGAATTGGCGCATTTTGTATCCACCCCCCTTTCAGGACAGACTGGCCCAAAATAATGCATGCTCAAGTCTGTTCCTGAGAAGCGTACTGGGGTGTAAGGGAATCCAGAAAAGGAATGATTGTATACAGAGGGGCCGAAAGAGGGGGCAGAGACTGGCAGCTCAGGCTGTGCGGTCGGCAAGGGCATTGCCACGAGAGACAAGGTCCATCACGTGTCTGTAAGCATGGCAGTGTATAACAGAAACACGTGAGGGTAGTTGTACGGCCTCAAGAAGGTCAAGAATGAGGGGAGCATGATGGATCAGGCGGCCGGAGGCTATAATGAAACCTCGATGTTTCCAGATGGCCCTATGGGAATGCAAGTTAAGGAAAGCATATTTGGAGTCAGTATATATATATTGCAAGACTGAGAGGCAGAGTGGCGCAGGGCAAAAGTGAGGGCATAAAGCTCAGCTTCTTGGGCAGAAGGGCCAGAAGGCAGGGGCCTGAGTCAGAAGTTTTTGGAGGCAGCGAAAAGACCGCTCCTGAAGCTGGGTCCAGACAAAAGGGGCTGAGTCAGCGCCTTTGGTGGAATCATACAGAGGACGAGCAATAGTAGAGAAATCAGGGATCCAGATGAGACAGTATCCTGCAATACTGAGAAAGGTGCTCAGAGCCTTGCAGTTATCAGGGACAGGGAGACTACAGACAGCCTAGACCTCGGTGTAGGAAGGGACCTGGTACCCTTGGAGATTTGAAAGCCAAGGTAGGTGACACGAGGAAGGCATACTTGAAATCAATGTAAATATGGCCACAGGAAAATTTAAAAGGCAGACCCACTATCTGAAAGACTCAGATAAATAATAATAATAACAGTTTATATACCGCAATACCGTGAAGAGCTATGTGGTTTACAAAAGATTAGAGAAGGTACAAAATAATTGAACTTAAGATGTGTACTAACACATAAGAATTGTTCTCAATCCCTATTCTATATCAGGTTCCTACCCCAAAGAGCTGACTTATAAAATTAAGCTAAATGCAGTTCTGGATCCACCCACTAAGCAAGGTAGTCTGACACAAGCGCTCTCTAAAGCAGCAGTCCCTTCACTATCAGCTGACTGGCAAAAATATTTACTTCAATACAAAAGCATTCCTAAAAATTACATTCTTACCTAAACTTACAATTTTTATATACAGAAATACAAAACAAAGATTGGAATATACAGTAAAACTTTGGATTGCAAATAACTTGGTTTGCAAGTGTTCTATAAGACAAGCAATGATTAAATTTTAACTTGCTATACCAGCAACGTCTTGCAATACACGTACATACAGTATAGAAGCATCACATTTTCACAACTGAGCCAATGGTTCCTCTCTATATGACGCTGCAGGAATGCAGTGACTGTTCCAAACGAGCAAGGGCTTGCAATACAAGTATGTATATTTTTGTACACTAGTGCCCTGGAATACAAGCATACTTCTGGAACAAATTATGCTCCCAAACCAAAGTTTTACTGTACTCACAAGTTTAAACATTGTTCATTTTTTTTCTTTTTTTGTTTTTACAATCAACATGGGTCTCAGTAGAGACTTACTCCCCCTTCCTACAGAATTTCACAAAGGAGAGAGAGTTGCTTAAAGATCAAAGAGATCAAATTACAGATGTAGTCCTTTTCAGAACTTTTAAATTTAGACAAATAACTACTAAATTTGGACAAAGAACTTCTTTTTAGCATGAAATATAAGTTCCAGAAATCATATTTTTCGTTTATATGCATTTCTGAATATGCATATACATTTTATAACATAGCCAAAAACTTCAAATGCAAAACCACTTATCTGTTTCAGGAGAAACCACATTGGAAGTGCTACACACTTCATGGCCCTTATCAGCACAAAAGGAAAAGTACTCTCCTCTCATGCTGTGAACAACTGACAGTTTAAACTTCACTGATGCATTTGAACAGACAGAAGTCATAAAGAACCCAGGATACTGCAGGACTTGGGAATCAGATGAAGGGAAGAATTTGGCAAGGTCTGAAGCAAGGGCAGTGCTGAATAGAGAGGGGCTAATTTTAAAGCCCTGGGGTAGACGGGTCCAGGTTACTTAGGAGGTTTGTCCAGTGGAAGGGTTTTCCCATTGGAATGCAAAAATTGGCTGACTGGAAGAGGAACTGACAGCAAACGAATGCATAAAAACCTGACGAGTTATGTCCTCTTCCAGGGAGCCAGAGGGGGCCAGCCCACACCAAATATCGGCCATTCTAACTGGCACAGACAAATAAGGGTTGATTTGTTAAGTATAATCAAAGACAAATTCCTTTTTTAAAATTAGCTAACATATCAAGGGATCCCCACAGGTAGACAGACATCCCCCCATTGTGCAATGGAGGACAAAAACACTTCCCTGAATTCCTGGCCCCGCCCATCTCTGGACTAGGGAAACGCAGTACTAACAGGTCCACACTCGCTTCGTCCTCAAGGACGTCTCAGACACTCTCAAACACACAAAACACAACAGATTTCAGTTCAGTTACTCAACCAGAAAATAACAGTTCCTAGAATCCCTTTCCCACAACTTTTCAGCGACAGATCACGTGGCTTACTAGGCAGGAGATGAGAGACAGGATAGGGATGATCAATCCCCACTTACCAGATAGTGGCCACTCCAGGTACAGATACAGATACAGATACAGATTCTTGTACTTTAAACTGAGACTAGATAAGTCAGTTGAAGCGGTCCAACGCCCTGAGGTCTGCCAACCCCCCAAAAGGAAGGCAGCCGGCTAAGCAGACATATCAGCCGTAGGACCAGAAACAAGTGACCAATCGAGTAACCAGTGGTCAAGAGACCTTCAAGTCCCTGTTCGGAAGCCAAATGAAAGGTCACTTGGACACACAAAGTCAGAGGCATGAAGAAAGTACAAGTTTTATTCACATCATGCATGCTGGACCCCTGAGCTCCAAGCTGGCTCAGAAGTGCCGAAACCAGGAAGTTACAGAGATATTTATTCATTTTTCTGGCTATAAAACTGAATTCTAGAAAAAGCTTTTCACGTGTTACTTTTCTTAACACTCATTGGTTCTAAGCTCACACTAGCAGGTCACTAGCAGGACACCTATCTAACTCTAACAGTTAAATGTACAGAAGGGCAGGGTACATCATGGCTCAAACTCTTATCTATTCAGCTTACAATGTGGTAAGGTAGGGACATACATTTTAGGCAGATGCAGTCAATAGATTATACACTCTTTTCAGCTATGTAGGCCAGAGCAATATTTTAAACAACAGTTAACTATTTCATGACCCTACAATAGTTTTCACAGAACGATACAGGCGAGGCCTGGAGATGTGACACCCTCAAACTCTTTGCAGATTTGGAAAACAGTCTACGGCAGTAACATCAAACGCGATCCCACAAAGGATCTCTTAATGAAAGGAGACCATGTGAGGCTATCAAAAGTTAAAGGAAAATTTGAGAAAGGTTACGAGTAGACATGGACGGATGAGATATTTATAATAAAAGATGTTTTAAACAGGGGTCAGAGAACAACACAAGATACAGGATTATGATAGCGAAGCTAATAAAGGTTCTTTTTATCCTGAAGAATTACTAAAAGTCAAGCCTCTACAGGACAGAATATACCGTATCGAAAAGGTTCTAAAGGTAAAAGGAGGGGGCAAGAACAAAATTTGTCTCGTGAAATGGAAGGGTGGCTTGATAAATTTAACAGTTGGGTGAAGGCCTCAGAGATTCTAGACATCTGATTTTGTCTTTTGAAGCCGCACAGAGAGAGAGAGAGAGAGAAAAACAACAAAAAAAATGAATGACGGTGGCTTTTATATCACATTGCCTAGCAATGCATCGACAGCTATGTTTCCCCATAATACCAGCTCTAATTTTACCATGCAAATAGCTAGGCCTTTGGACTTACAGGGGCCGTGGGAAGCGTGGCTGATTTAAATACAATACCCACATACTTGGGAAAATATTAAGGAAGACATAAAGTACGTTGTCACATCTGGAGAAGGAAATGTACACCAATTTACAATCCAGAGAGGATATTATGCAACCATGGGGAGGTTATTGGAAACCATGAATCATGACATTAGAAGTGTCTATGAGTGAGAGACCGCCGAGAATCATATATGACCCCAATACGCGAAGAATTCATGTAAAATCAGAGGATAAGTTTGTTATTTCTGCAGGGAGTGATTTGGCAACCATTTTGGGGGTAAAGGCTAACGTTAATACAAGGTATTCTCATTTCCCAGCAAATATCGAGGCCGGCTTTAATACCATCTACGTGTACACCGATATTGTAGAGCACCAGTTAGTAGGTGACCATTTTGTACAACTGTTGCGCTGTGTTCCAGCTCTAGGGTCAGCGGATAAGTTTATCACCCTCACGTACGATAAACCGCACTATGTACCTGTGAACAAGCAGCACATCGACACCATCACATTTGAAATAAAGACGGATCAGAACAGGAATGTCTCATTTCATTACGGGAAAGTGATCCTTAAGCTTCACCTGTGACCCAGGAAGACTGTTGTGTTTTAAAATGTTGGTGTCTAAAGTTTACGGAGACCCCAAAGCATACAAAAATTATTACACAGCACAAGCCGGTTATGGACTTTCAGGATATCACGGGGCCCCTGTCATGTAAGGTGCCGGTGTAGGTGGCGTATTTCGTAGTCTCTTTAGAAAAGCAATACAGCTTTTGAGAAAGGGTTTTGAAATTATTAAACCACATGTGAAAGGAGCCGCAAAAAACATAGCTAAAGATGTCATGGGCCATGTCGCAACAACCGTTCTAAATAAAATAAACCATTCCGCAGAGCAGGTGGGGTCAGGACTGGCTTTGGTTAGACGTGCTGTTAAAAGAAAGAGGACCCATCCCCAAGAGATTCTTCAAGGACCTCCAAAACCTTTTAAAAGAAAGAAACCCCAAGGTAACAAATCATAGAAGTTATTCATCGGATCCAAGAAGAGAAGGACCCGTTCTATGAAACGTGATATATTCTAAAAAAAAACCATGGCTTTTGTACACAACGGCTCTGAAGAATGCGTTAAATCAGAACTAGATCTGTTTGAGCTATCCCCAATCCAAACCAGTATCGAAAAAAGCATTTATGTGGAAATACCATCATTATCAGCTTTATCGGAAACAGCACCTTTGGACTTCTACATAGCAGGGCACGGTGAAGACTACATTGATTTAAACAACACTCTCCTGCATCTGACCTGTAAAATTGTGAAAGAAGACGGTTCAGACATTGACGCAGCCGCCAAAGTAGCCCTGGTAAACTACCCAATTGCATCTATTTTTAGCCAATTGGATGTTACCCTGGGAGACCAGCTGATTAGTCAGAGTAATAACTGTTACCCCTACAGAGCCCTCATAGAGCTGATCCTCAGTTACGGTGAAGGAGCCCTCAAATCACAGTTCACAAGCGGCCTGTTTTATAAGGATACAGCTGAACATCACAACATTAGAGATATAGGTGCACGTAATGTGGGTTTTACCGAAGGGCTCACTTTACAGCATCTAGCCACAAGGTGGAACTGTTGGGGCATTTACACAGCGATCTATTTTTTCAAGAAAAGCTACTCATCAATGGCGTAGATCTTAAAATAAAACTGTCTCGTAACAAAAACTCTTTCTGTTTAATGAGCGGTGATGCTGACCAAAATTATAAATTCCTTATCCTAAATGCAGCCCTCTTTGTAAAGAGAGTTAAAGTAGCCCCTGGAGTGCACTTGGGACATGCTGAAGCTCTACTGAAAGCTAACGCTAAGTATGCGATAGACCATGTGGGGTTGAAGGTGTTTAGCATACCAGCCGGCGCCTGTGTGACTAATCAGGAAAATCTCTTTTTGGGGCAGTTACCAAAGCTCATCGTGTTGGGCTTTGTGGATAACGACGCTTTCAGTGGTAATTATGCTAAAAACCCTTTCTTTTTTTAAAAATAATATCTTTATTAACAATTGCAAGGGAACAAACAACCACGAGCAGGACAGCAGGAACAGAGCAGCTGTAAAAAAATGGTGAGTAAGGGAGCCCAAAAAGCGATTGCATTTGGTACAAACTGCGTCCTCCCACAGCCCCATACGGGCACCCTGAGCTCTAGAAACATAAGCCCGGTGTAGAATTTTAAACTGCAGTTCCTTATAATCCATGGAGCCCCCCAGGGCAAAGAGATCAAGGAAGGCCTTACGATCCAGAAGAGTGCCAAGCTCAGATTGCCACTGGGAAGCCAGGCGGTCAACAGATCTCAGGGTCGATGCATTCTTCAGGATCCGATACCAAGTAGCTAATGTATTAGAAGCAGGAGAGACCTGAAAAAATTGAACATCCAAGGGACCACAGAGCCAAGCCTCCCCCCATCGCCGGTCTAAGGACAAGTAATAATGCCGAGCCTGGAGGTAGGCCCAGAAGTGAGTCTGAGGGAGGTGCCAATGAGTCTGCAGCTGGGCAAAAGAAGGAAAAGGACCCCCCCCCACCGCAAGGATATCCTGAAGAGTTCTACCCCCTCTCTGCTCCCACTGCCAAAACCAGGCAGGAAAGTCAACATTGCCATACAACTGCAGCAAAAGGGAGGCTGCCGGAGTCTTCCCCTGCCTTCGCCGCCACCATCGCCACGCACGCCGCAAAGTTAGAAGATACGCAAACTTAGCCGGGAGGGTATAGCCGACAACGGGGCGTGCAAAAGCAACAGGACGGAGTGTGGAGCACACCATGACTCTACCCAACCTTCATGGATAAAGCAAAACAGAGCGGCAACATTATAATATCGAAGATCGGGAAGGTTCAAACCACCCCTATATTTATCCAAAGCTAAGGTGGCGTAACTAATCCGGGCTCACTTATGACGCCAAATGAACGAGATGATAATCGAACGAAACAGACGCACCTCTTTATCAGTAATCCAAATGGGCACAACCTGCAATGGATACAGAATCTTGGGGAGAAGTACCATCTTAGTCAAGGCCACCCGCCCCCAAACACCCAACGGAAGATCCCTCCATTTATCACACAATTGCCGAATCGCCTCCAGATGACGGGTCACATTGGAGCGGTACAGAAGCTTGATATCTCCTGAGCCCATTCACTCCACTGAGCCGGAGCAGCAGGGGGAGTTGGGGACGCCGCCATCTTAGCCCCAGGCAAAGCTGACTTGTGTTTCGGTGTCTTCACGGTTTTAACCGGCATGCCAGGTACCAGCTAACTCGCAGGGCTCTTCACTGCACCCATGACCCGAAGGGAAAGTCCAGCGTAGGCAGAAGCAACCAAGCCGCAAAATTAAGAGAGTTTAGCAGATTTTAGGGGACTCGAGGTCGGAGAGCTCAGGAAATCACGTTCTATCCAGGCAAACACATCACGTGACCCCCCCCTCCGCTAAAAACCCTTTTAATTATAAACATTACGATATTAATTTTGCAGCTCTGTATTGTAACCGGGACTGTGGTCTACTCGGGACTCAACAGCACCCCTCAGTGGTTACCATATATAATAGCACTTGCGTGTGACCCGGACTGGAGTCACCCTGCAGGCTTGGACTGACACCAATAGGAAAACCAAAAATAAACCACAATCTTCTCAAAAAGGAAGTAAATCAAAATCTCAGGTTTATTCAAAGCATCAAAGTCAGGATAATTATGAGTTCCACAGAACAGGTAAGTAGAACATCCAACTTCAAACAGTTCAAATTCAAAAGTAAGAGTAATAAACAGTTCAAACATAAAGTTCCAAAGTGTTTTTTTTTTTTTTCACACCTCTGAGGTTTGTGCTCACCTCAGCATTCAAATCAGCCTGCTCCTAAGCAGGATATTCAGTTCATCAAAAAAAACAATAGGGTTTAAGGCACTGGATACCCTATTCTCAGTGCTTCAAAGTGAAGCCTCTGGCAGCCTTTCACTGCACTGCCAGGCAAGGAAGAGTGTCCCAGGTTTGCTTTCAATTAGCTACAATATAGCCTACAAAATTGCCCTCCCAGGTAACAGCAAACCTCTCCCAAATCAGACACTATCAGCTTCACAAAAAAAAAAGGCAAAAACAGCCAAAGAAAAGAAAAGCAAAATCCCAAAAGGTTCAGCTTCAATAAACAGTCTCTCAAACAAAGCAAGCTGAAAACACACTCACAGTTTCTGCCAATTAGGATCTGCAGCTGGTAGAAAGACCAACCTCCATGGCTTCCTCAGTAGGATTTGCTTCTTCAGGCAGGTTGTCAAGTTCCATTGGAAGATCCACCTCAGAAAAAACTTCCTCCAGCATTTCACCAGCCTCCTGTACCTCCATGGGTGAGGCTGTATCGTCCCTGCTTGGCCCGAGGAGACTCTCAGGGAAGAATGGTCTCAACCTTCTCCCTAGCCTGCCTCTCTGCTTGTGCTCAGCTGCTGGTTTATGTACTGCAGGGGCACACCCTACTCTACCTGAGTCAGCAGACCTGCCTGTGGCTCTTGGGCTCCTCCTGTGGTGACCTAGATAGTGTTCTTGCAGCAGGTCCCTAGAGATTTCAGGCTCCCTCTGGTGGTTAACCTGCAAATCACCCCTAGAACAATCCTTGTACATTCCCTTCCGGGTTTTCTTCTGTGTCTTAGTGGGAACTTCAGCTGGTACCAGGTCAGGCACGATGTCTGTCTGGTTACATACCCCCTCCCTTAAATGATGTTTATCCCTATAAGCATGGGGTTTATCAGCCTAGCAGAAAAAGTTATTTGCGTCTCCTATTTCTATATCTCCTTTCCTCCGGACGTGGATTGGGACATAAATTTTCAAAATCTTCGGGCCAATGCAAGACCGGAGGTTCTGGGGATTTAGCCTCGTTCCCTTCAGTCTGGGGCTTAGCCTCCTCCAACTCTTCTATCCTATTGGAAATTGCTGTCATGACTTGAGCTATTTCCTCAAAACATTCTTGTACTTGGTCTTGTAGATGTGTAACACTACCCCCTACATGTTTTACCGAGTCTTTAACGGTTCCCAATTGTAAGGTTTGTTGCTCTAACTGGGCTTTGTTACTCTGGCTTTGACCAGAGTGGTTGGTTCAACTCCCTGGCTAGCCCAGAGCTCCTGCTTAGCCTGTATCTTTTTTAATTGTAACAGCAACTCTTGTTGTTGAGCTTGGCTACTGGACACTCTAGATTCTATTTCCTTAACTTGGGTTTTCATTTGGTCTAGTAGTTTCTCCAGAGAGTGTGATTGTTGCTGTGTCTGCAAAGACATTTCCTGTTTTAAGGTCTCTCTTAATTCTGACAAAAGATTACTGGTATCATATTCTCTTTCTGCATTTCGTTTAGGGCCCTCATCTATCCATTGTGAACGTACTGCTGCTAACTCTTCTTTCCATTGAGCAGCCTGAGTTTTGGTCATCTCCTGTACGTCACTTTTCAGGGATGCTATCTCCTGCTGTAAGCGCCCCATATTCTCCTTAACTTGATTTTTACTTTCATCATCCGAGCTATGGGATTGACTTTCCTTAAAGTTCCCCCTTAATGAATCAAGATCGGATGTTTGAGTATTGTTCGGGGCACTCCTATCAGAAGATCCAAAATCCTTTTTACCTCTACTGGTGTCCCTGAGATGTACCCAGCGTTCCAACTTAGGAAACCAGACCCGCTCACATATTAACTGAGCAATCTTATCACCGAGCTGAACCTGGTAATCCGAATCCCCATGGTTCACTAACAATACCGTGACGTTTCCTCTATAATCGGGGTCAATTATGCCCGCTGCTACATCTAATGAGTGCTCTGCTGCTAAACCCGACCTAGGGCCTATTCTTATATAAGAGCCCGGTGGAGGGGCAACCTGCAGATCGGTTTGCACTCTGGCTCTACCTTTAGCCGGCACCACCTGCTCATAAGCTGCATAGATGTCATAACCTGCAGCTTTAGCATAGGCTTGTGTAGGAACCTGTGCTTTATTAGACAAAGGAACCCACCTCAACGTAGGACGCCACTGTCTACTGGAAACTTTGCTATGTTTCTGTTTGTTAAAGGTCCTTTTACCTTCAACCCGAGCGCCAAATACTTGCTTAGGGGGCTGGCAAAAATCTTTCTGTATTCCCCTCGGTTTCTGGACATCTTGAGTAACCACCTTCCTCCAACCCGGCCAGTCTCTTCCCAGGATTAACGAACATGGAGAAGAGTCTAATATGGCTACTTGAATCCTATACTTCCTCCACTTATGCTCCACATTCACACTCCCTAATGGATACAGTCTTGTATCCCCATGCACACACTTGACAGAGACCTTATTAACTTTCCCCCTCCTTAAGGGAGAGGCCTCCACCCGATTCCAAAGTTGACGTGAGATTACAGATTGTTCTGCCCCTGTGTCTAATAATGCCACTATCCTTTTCCCGGCTACCCACACTGGGACCTGACACTCTGAAATGTCTGGTCTATTAGACTCCTGGGAAATCACAAAGTCCCTTCTCTCCCTACAGAACCGTTGTGTGTGTCCCAGCTTTCCACACTTGTAACACCTTCTGTCCCCACCCTGAGTGTTAGGTTTAGGACTTGGACCAAAGGGATCCTTAACCTGAGGCTTCTTACCCCAACCTTTGCCTAACTCCCGTGGGTGCTCATGTAAGGTACTCATGTTCTCCCCAGAAGGTTCTTGGGCATCTAGAAACGCTTCAGCTACTTCCAGAACTTGTCCTAGAGTTTTACAGTTCTGTCTTTTGATCCAGGACCTAATGTTCTTTGGGACAGCTTCTAAGAGTTGTTCTTTCACTATCTCTGTGAATAAAGCCCTGGCATCATTCAGAACTGGCTGTAGCCATTTTTCAGCCAGTTTGGTGATACACTGAAGCAAAGCTTTAGGCTGTTCTGTATGTAGCATTGTGGTTGCCCTGAACTTCTGTCTATAGTGCTCTGTGGTAAAGCCTAAGTAATCCAGAATATGGGCTTTCACTACGGGGTAGCTATTGGCATGCTCGGGCCCTAGGGTCTGGAATGCCGCTAGAGTCTCCCCGGCCAGGCAGGGCAATAACCGGTACACCCATTGCTCTGGAGGCCATCCGGCAACCACAGCAATTCTTTCAAAAGAATTAAGGAAATCGTCCGGTGCATCCCCAGGCGCTATCTTGCATAAATTTAAATGCGATAATGGGTTAGGTCCTATCGGAGCTGGAACGGATACAGCTGGTAGTGTCTGTCCTCCAGGTTGTATAGCAGTCTGTTGAAGAATTTCCGAAAAAACTTTGGCCTGGTCCTGCATTGTGGAAATCAGTTCCCCATGCTGCCGCATCATTGCCTCCTGGTTCGCCTGCCAGCGTTCCTCGCTTGACTTCAGGATAGCCTTCAAGTCATCACACTGCCGCTGCCGCTCGCCGGCCAGTGTGGCTAGTATCTGGGCCTGCTCCATCACGACCACCTACAAAACAAACAACAAGACAAGGGAACCCAAGTGTGGCCGCTTGGAAAGAGGGTTCCTCCCTCACTAGCCTTCCCCAGCTTCCAGTCCTCCCCAACCAGCACCACTTTATCCTCACCAGTTACCCCTAGGTACTCTTACCAGAGGTACTGATGAGTCTTCGCATTCGTGCTGATTGGGTGCACCGCCCGTGCTGTCTCCGGTCTGGAACTGGTTTCCGGCTCGGTCCACTGGTCCCTCTGGGTCCTCCTGGAACTCGGCTCTGGAACTCTGGTCCGGCTCTCTCCGCCTCCGAACTCCAACTGAGCTCCTCGCTGCACTCCTCCACAGGATATGCTGCAGACTTTATCCTCGCTTCCGCCTTCCGGTTGGAAACTCCTCCTCCGAACAGGATACAGGAAACTCCTCAGATAAAGTACTCCAAAAAAAATATGATTCTCCAAACAAACAATTGGTAAATAGTTCAATAGTCCAATTACCAGAAATAAAGGGTAAGCAAATATGCCTTTCCCCAGCACAAGTTCAAAATGGCACAGCAAAAAGAAAAACTTTTTTTTTTTTTCAATTGCAGTACCTTGGTGTCGCCTGCAGGAGGTGCAATATCCCAATCCTGATACCAAATATATGTAACCAGGACTGTGGTCTACTCGGGACTCAACAGCACCCCTCAGTGGTTACTATATATAATAGCACTTGCGTGTGACCCGGACTGGAGTCACCCTGCAGGCTTGGACTGACACCAATAGGAAAACCAAAAATAAACCACAATCTTCTCAAAAAGGAAGTAAATCAAAATCTCAGGTTTATTCCTTCCAAAGCATCAAAGTCAGGATAATTATGAGTTCCACAGAACAGGTAAGTAGAACATCCAACTTCAAACAATTCAAATTCAGAAGTAAGAGTAATAAACAGTTCAAACATAAAGTTCCAAAGTGTTTTTTTTTTTTTTTCACACCTCTGAGGTTTGTGCTCACCTCAGCATTCAAATCAGCCTGCTCCTAAGCAGGATATTCAGTTAAAAAAAACAAAACAATAGGGTTTAAGGCACTGGATACCCTATTCTCAGTGCTTCAAAGTGAAGCCTCTGGCAGCCTTTCACTGCACTGCCAGGCAAGGAAGAGTGTCCCAGGTTTGCTTTCAATTAGCTACAATATAGCCTACAAAATTGCCCTCCCAGGTAACAGCAAACCTCTCCCAAATCAGACACTATCAGCTTCACAAAAAAAAGGCAAAAACAGCCAAAGAAAAGAAAAGAAAGCAAAATCCCAAAAGGTTCAGCTTCAATAAACAGTCTCTCAAACAAAGCAAGCTGAAAACACACTCACAGTTTCTGCCAATTAGGATCTGCAGCTGGTGGAAAGACCAACCTCCATGGCTTCCTCAGTAGGATTTGCTTCTTCAGGCAGGTTGTCAAGTTCCATTGGAAGATCCACCTCAGAAAAAACTTCCTCCAGCATTTCACCAGCCTCCTGTACCTCCATGGGTGAGGCTGTATCGTCCCTGCTTGGCCCGAGGAGACTCTCAGGGAAGAATGGTCTCAACCTTCTCCCTAGCCTGCCTCTCTGCTTGTGCTCAGCTGCTGGTTTATGTACTGCAGGGGCACGCCCTACTCTACCTGAGTCAGCAGACCTGCCTGTGGCTCTTGAGCTCCTCCTGTGGTGACCTAGATAGTGTTCTTGCAGCAGGTCCCTAGAGATTTCAGGCTCCCTCTGGTGGTTAACCTGCAAATCACCCCTAGAACAATCCTTGTACATTCCCTTCCGGGTTTTCTTCTGTGTCTTAGTGGGAACTTCAGCTGGAACCAGGTCAGGCACGATGTCTGTCTGGAACAAGTACCCGGAAAACCTCTCCAACCCGACTTTGAAAATGGAAATTGTGTGAGAGAATATATGCAACTGATTCAAGCGACCGGTAAACACCTGAAAGACAACGCCCTCCTGGATGATCGTCAGGAGTTTTACAAAGGTTATATGCTGCTAGCCATTGACCTATCGCCTGACTAGGAGTGCGCTGACCATTACTCGCTGATCAAAACCGGTAACCTGCAGGCTGAAATATGTTTTACCAGAGCTTTACCTCACACTGTGAACATGATTGTGTATGGGGTTTTCGACAACGTGATAGAAGTTAATCATAGAAGGAATGTTTTTTTTGACCATTCTTGAACATGAACACCGTACAGATCTTCCGTGTTTTAAAGAAGGACTCTCCTGTATTGCAGAATCTTTTTTAGATGTACTGCCCAGTGACTGGTTAACAGGATTAGAAATACCAAGGAAACCCGTGGGAATTGTCGTGAACACACACCCACACAGCCTACCAGGTGAACACTGGTTGGCCCTCTATGTGACCGGGGATGGGACAGGAGAATTTTTTGATTCTTACAGACAACCACCGGATAGTTTATTCTTTCCTAATAGCATTATGAACTTTTTCAATAGACACTGTAAGGCCGTATTATATCATAACAGACAGTTACAGCACCCGCTGTCTGAGGCCTGTGGCTATCACTGTGTGTTCTTTTTACATCATCGCTGTAAAGGGCAACCTTTTGAAAATATTTTAGAAATGTGTTCTGAAGATTTAATGCAAAATGATGAAATGGTACTGAAATTTGTAAAAAATAAAAAACAAATCTTGTGTAGACCTTTTCAAAACCCGTTTCATACACCCCGGGGCTGTGTTTCCTACCATGAATGTCATGCTGTTTCTAAATAAAAAAAGTAAACCTTAAAATCAAAATGTCTGCAGTCTTTCATTTTCATTTTTAAAAAGCATTATTTTATTGACGATATGTTTTTATACACTCAGCCACCGGTAACTGGGTAATAATTTACGTCTTTTATGAGGAAGGAGTTCTTTGGTCTTGGCAGGTTTTGTATATAGTTCAGGAACTTTCATAGCTGGGTTCTCCTTGAGGCATCTCTGTTGGCTGCGTTGCCCACAACCGAGGAAGGCATATTTAATTCAGCTAACTACCCCCAGCCTAGGGGCCTTCTTTGCTCTGAAAGAGCATGGGTTTGTGTAACACTGCAAACGAGAAGCGAACAGGTTAGAACCACTGATAGGTTTTCCTTGGTATACAAATGTACCTTTACCCTCCCAGGATGCAACACTTTTGTTTTTTGACAGTTTGTTAAGCAGGACTTCGGCATTTTTCCTATAGCGCGTATTGATGCTGTTTATACTATTTTCTGGAGAGGGGGTTGTTGAAGTATCAACCGGTCCCTGTAGATACACATTTAGTTTTTCTTTTTCCATATCCCTTTGTCTGTTCAACACGAGATAATGTTGTAACACTTCTGAGTAACATTTAACTTTTTCATAGTCAGACATACCAGGGCTCTGCAGTATGTTTTTCATTTCCTCGTCTAACCTATGTATGGTTGAGGTTCTAATATTTTCTTCCCGATATAGGGAGTTTCTCAACCGCTCGAGTTGTTGACTAGGGACCAGGTACATTTTTCAGCGTGATGCATCAGCGGTTTGTCAGAAGACCCGTTATCAACGGTATAGCAAAACTTAACAAGGGCCCTATAAATCCGCCCGATTGTTTCATCAACTGCTTCTTTTTTTTCTTAAGGGTTAATCTTTTATCACAAAGTCTTTTTATAGCATGACGCTTCCCTTTTTAAACCTTTATCTGGTTTTGTGAAAGCGGGATGTTACCTTTTAGGGTGTTGAGAGCGATTTTAGCTATAGCAGCCACCAAATCATCAGAAGCTGTATTCAGGATGGTTTTTCTGTGCTGCGGCGAGGCTTGGACTAAAAGTTTTTAAAGGAGCAGGTTTCTCTTTACACGGCTAGACATGTTACCTGAGACACGCCCCAGTGTATATGAAGGGATCTGGTTATGTATTCACAGCCTTTTATGGGTTGATTGTGGTTTTACACAATATACCGTTATCCAGTCTGGCGGGAAAATATCCATTCTCAATCTGTAAGCCTCAGGCATTGTGGTATTTAAGTCCACACAAAGATAGCCGTACGGCTTTCTGGTGGCATCCTCGAAGGCCTCTAAAAATAATTGTGATTTTCCAGGGTACATCTGCCTAGCCAGAATGGCTATCTGTAACTTATCTCTAGGATTCTTAAAGAGAACCATGTATTTGGTGTTTAAAGTTATAGTCCGGCTTGTTTTACCCTGGCAGAAAACAGTCTGAACTATATATATGATGCTCAGGTTTCTGTGATGTACGTACTTAGTAAAGGCATTCTCTATTTCGCCTCTTTTACAGACAGAATCCATTAGATCATCTATAATAACCAAGTTTATTTTATGGGTTGGAAACATTCGGTCATCGTTGAAAGTATCAGGCAAAATGTCCGTAAAAGTAATAAAAGGATATTTATTTAACATTTCTTTATACAAAGGTTGCCAATAACTATAACACCAAACAATATTGTCAGGTATGACAGACAATACACGGCCAGCGTGTTCTAACAGTTTTTTAACAAAGAAGCTCTTGCCTGAATTGGACGGTCCTGCTAATATACAAGAGAAAGGGTGCGACCAGCGGGCATCTACCGTGCTAGTATCTGTAGGGTAGTGTGCTGAACCCATCCTCCTCCTTCACTCTTTTGTCTAAATCTAAATCCCCTACAGACAGACACTCCTGGAGGGTCAATATTAAATTCTACAATACTGTTCTAAAAAAAGCAAGGAAAAACTTCTATGGTGACAAAATCTCCAAATCCAACAACCAGAGTAGCACATTATTTAACATCTGACGTTCCTTAACCTCCAAAAATGACTCCATCCTCCCCCTCAGCCGATTCTCTAGCAAAGTTCTTCAGCGATAAGGTCTCCACCTTGAGGCGCTCCTTCCCACCTGCAATCTCCTACAAATCGTTGATTCCAATCGACCCCAACCCTATCCCAATAGACTCCTACCCCATCCCAGCCGACAGATCCTGGTCTTCCTTCGAACTAGTTTCTGAATCCCTGGTCCATAATCTCTGCCTCAAATTGAAATCCTGCAACTGTACCTTGGATCCATTCCCCGCCTATCTTTACGAGAACACTTCCCCTCAGGCCATCTCATCTCTTACCATTCTCATAAACTCCGCCCTCCATTCGGATCTATTCTCTCCAGAAATGGACCATATCTCCTTAACCCCACTACTGAAAAAACCTGATCTAGACCCCTCCACACCATCCAGCTACCGTCCAATAGCAAATATTCCTCTCCTTACCAAGATGCTAGAATCCATCATATCCACTCAACTATCTTCCTACCTTGAAAAATTCATCATTCTTCTACCCTACCAATACGGCTTCCATCCCAACTTCAGCATCGAATCTCTTCTGACCTCCTTAATCTCTAAAGTTCAACATCTCCATTCTCGCAACAAGTTCGCCGTCCTTCTTCAATTCGACCTCTCTGCAGCTTTTGATGTCGTCCATCATGATATCCTAATTTACCAACTCACCGAGATAGGCATTAACTCCACAGTCCTTGACTGGTTCTCGAAGTTCTTACGCTCCCGCTCCTACACAGTCAACATGAAGGGCACTTCTTCCTCTCCCTGGAACCCGATATGTGGAGTCCCACAAGGCTCACCTCTCTCTCCTGTCCTCTTCAACATTTACATGTCCTCCATCTATCCCCACTTGAAACACTTTACACTTACGCAGATGACATCTTTGTTCTCCTCGAGACCGACCGGAACCTCACCAACCTCTCTGCGAACATATCCTCATGTATATCGAACCTTCAATCCTGGGTCCACACTGTGCAGATGAAACTGAATGAATCCAAAACAAAACTTCTCTGGCTCGGCCCAAAACTGGACCAACTGCCCACCTCCATCCCACTGTCCTCTGGCCCCACCCTGCATCTTGAATACTCAAGTAAAATTCTGGGAGTCATCATTGATTCTACACTTTCCTTCAACGATCACCTCAACTCCCTAATAAAAAAATGTTTCTTCAGCCTTCACATGCTAAGGAAAGTGAGAACCTGTTTCTTCAAAAACACTTTGCCGTCCTTGTCCAATCCACCATCCTTTCCAGACTGGACTATTGCAACTCTATCTACCTAAGCCTAACAAAGAAAAACCTTCAAAGACTCCAGCAGATTCAAAATGCCGCTGCTAAGCTTATCTTCGCAAAAAGCAAATTCGACCACATCTCACCACTTTTGTCCAAGCTCCACTGGCTCCCGATAATCTCCAGAGTCCACTTCAAATGTGCCTGCCTTACTTTCAAGATCCTACACGGCTTTCTCCTCCCCTTTTATTCCTCTTTCTTGGAATTCCTCTAACCCCAATTCCACCAGATCTACCCAAAAACTGAAACTTTCCTTTCCCTCTTGAAAAGGCGTTTCCCTTGTAGGAAAACTAGGTTCCTCCCTCCCTTTCAGAATCACTGAGCTCTGGAACAATCTTACCTCCTCTCTTAGGAATCTGAGCTCCTTCCAAATCTTCCGTAAACATCTGAAAACCTGGTTATTTTCAAAAATGTAACTCTTCCTCTCTTTGGTTACTCTGTCCTAAATTTTCTCTTCATTTTGTCTTTTCCTTTCACTGGAGTTCCTTTCTACCCTAACCCTTGTTAACCGTGTCGAGCTTTGCGAATGTAGAGATGATGCGGTATACAAACCCAAGGTTTAGTTTAGTCATACACAACTTGCTGTGTTTTTTTAATCACACCGGTCTCTATAGCCCACCTCTTTTTGTTTCTTATAATACCGGTTTGTTGCACCCCTATCTTTTTCTGGGGTAAACCCTCTGCATCCAGTTTGTAGTCAAAAACTAGATCTTTTAAACTAGTAAAATTAATTTTCTGGCTGTTTCTACATTTAACGTTATCCCTTTCACTTTCATACAGGTCTTTCCACTTGTCATTTTGTAACCGTATGTTTTAGGACCCGCTGATACATATTCAGTTATATGTTCATCAGCAGGTATCTCACTGGTGAGCTCCCCTAAATAATCGCCCAGAGGGGGGTTCCAGTCACCCTCGCGGCTCACAAATATCACAGAATCTGTATCGTGGTACAGACAACGTTCTTGTAGACTGTCTAGAAGTTTGTACAACTCTAAACGCGCATAGGCTGTTGTAAAACAGGCTATGAAAACATTAGTGTTACCGGGCAAAGTAGTGCAGTCTTTTGAGTGCTTCCAAGACACGCAGGCCATTTCATCATCGATAAAGTCACACACGATGAAACCTCAAATTCAGGGGAAAACAGATATTTAAAGAGATCATCGGGCTCTCTGACAATGCTAACGGTAGGCAGGTTTGTCCTTTGACCAAATTTCCCCCACAGAGAATTTAAGAAAAGTTTTGCTATTTGGCGTTTAGCAGGGTTTAGCTGAATATGGTCTGCCTGCAAAAGTACACCTTTTCTATAGAAATCAGAGATGTACATGTTTTGTTTTTCTGGGGGCAATCAGAAGCCTCTTGTTCTTGACAGAGGTGTATTTTGATGTATTCAGAAAAGAGACTGTCAGATTTTTGCTCGAAATGCCAGATTTCATAGATTTCAACAACCACATAACCTTTTGCAATGGCAACATCCATCTCCACCGTGCACCAAGTCCCCACGAAAGCTCTCTCCTCATCCGTATGGGCACACGTTTCCTGTTGCCATGCGTTGGTGCACTTAAGGCACAAAGGAAACATAAGCTTACCGCCCACCCTGACAGGTAACACTGGGAAAAAGAGCTTTCTTGGAGGATATACTTTTGCTTTTATAAAACCAAAGTAATTTGTGGGTGGACCAAAGTTGTCCTAAATGATTTGCGGATGACCTGTTGGATATTCCTTTGTTTTATTGACAAAAGGGTATAGGCTGGTAAAATCGTAGTAGTGTATTTTTTCCCCCAAGTTTTGTTTTGTAGTATAGAGAAACAGCATTTGTTCTACCCCCCAAAAGGGCATCTCGTGGGACCAAGGGTTGCGGTAATGCAGCGCTAGCTAGGAAGTCTGCACAGCCCCTATCATTTTCTTTGACCATCCGCTTCCACTCATGCTCCCACAGACTTATGACCTTGAAGCCCAGGCTTTCCAGGTAGGCTGTCTTTAGCTGCTTTTTGTAATAAAGAAAGCCATAGGTCGTGGCTGCTACAGGATTCTGGTCTTATCATTATAACAGACCAGACAGCCGTGATAAAAGCAACTATTAAATTCAAAAGCTGTTTCTACCCCATCAATGACAGCGTAACCATCAAGAAAATAAGACCCCACCTTTCTTTCACCCCCATTCAGAGCATGCATGATCTGTATATTTTGTGCAGCCTCTTGATACAGCAACCATTGAATAGAGGGGGATGAATATCTCTTTTTGTGTCTGTGATAGTTATCCGGGGGGATGAGCGCCACTGTCTCGGGTTCTAAAAAATAAATCTGAACATGGCCATACATATAGAGGCTAGGGTTATATATTGAAAAGGGTCTAAACAATTCATTAGAATTTCTGAAGTACCCTCACGTTCTACAACCACATCTTTCTGTGTCATTTTCATGATTTCTGCTCTGTAGAGAACACATGCCTGTCACAAAATAGCCACATCCTGTTGACAGTAATAAGCCAGCTCTTTTTGCAAATCAAACATCTTGTGCTGGTTGTCCTTGTACCATTTTAAAAATTCCTCTTTTTCTTCAGGCATCATGTTTCCCACACCATAATGCTCCATATCCAGCATACGCCACACATAGTTTTGATTTTCCTGAGTATTAAAAAAAATGCGGGAAATAATCCTTACAGCCTGGAAAACCTAAGGCCTTTGGAAGTTTGCTAAGTTTCATAGGTAGGAAATTTAGAGAGTCTATGAAACGAATAGCTAAAGATTCTACTGTGATTTGTAAAAGCTTGAACCAATAGATCTGTGTCCATCTTTTCCTTTAACAGTTGGCTAAGAACAAAATACCCATCATAGCCTTTGGCATTATGGACTATGAAGGTATAGTCTTTAAATTTTTTGTCACAAAAAATCTGTATAAAGGCAAAAATACACTCAAGACCTTTGAATTCCCATTTTCTTGTTTTGTACAAGTCCTTGGCATATATGTAATTAGGAATGTGCCAGCCCGTTTCCTTTATACATTCGCAATCGTAAATAATATACTTTTCAGATGTTTTGAGTTTATCGATGGGTGTCATAAAGGTTAAGTGTATGTCATCACCACTTAAGGGTTCACGGTATAGCTTACGCATCCAACCCTTACATTTATGTTTTTCGTTCACATAGGACTCACATTTCAGACACAGTGTTTTAGATAAACACTCCACTTTTTTTTCTGCGCCAGCTGCATATGTCTATCTAAACAGTCTTTAGAGCGACAACACATCTTGCAATTAGGACACCTCTGCTGTATACCGTCATTGTTCAAACACGTCTGTGTCGAACAAAGATGACACCATAACGTACAGGAGTGGTCGTGACTATAGGGCTTCTGGCAAAAAGTACAGAAATTACGCTCCCCGTAGAATTTTTTGACATCAGTTATGCCGTAGAAATGATCGTCATGTAGCAATAAGAAAACCGTTTTTGGATACACGGTTTGATCTGATGTTTTAAAGCAACACTATGAGTTTGTATAAAACACAACTCTTATATTTATCTTTAAATGTTCTATGGTTGCTACATCATCGAGCATGACTTTTTTATGTACCGACCACCCCAAATTATTATGTAGCTTTTTAGCACCTGTTAACAGCTCAGCATCTGTGAGTTTTACTGGCGACATAAGTGCCGTAAGGCTACCAGCAAAACATAGGTTATTGTTTGTATTATTCAAATCTATTAAATGCATCCTATTTTTCTGCAAAATCTGGCTAAACAGTATAGATTTTAACACCCTTCGGGCCCCACCACCCTTGTTTCTTATTACAAGTACAACAACATGGAATAAATCACAGACCTGTATTTCTCTGTGACTTTGAAGGAGTTTAGCAACCTGGTCTAAGAAATCATCAGCATCTAGCGATTCAGGATTTAATTTACCAGAAAACAAGGAGTTGTGAAAAAGCGATGAATGTAGATGCACTTGTACGTAGTCACCGGGCGATACTCTGTTGCTACATCATCCAAGATATGTTGATTGCCTTGGCGTATAGCATTTTGAGCCTCACATAATGATGTTATCCTGTCTAAATTAATGAAACGAAATTCTTCTGAATAAAGTACACCATGAAACTTGTCCAGTTTACGATCCCATCTTTTCACAAACTGGACATAGCTGATTGGTTCTGAATCTTCAGAAGGACCTAATGCACCCTTATTTGACCCATCCTCTGACACTTTGCTGCTATCAGAATAATTATCAACTTCATAACATTCTCCTTCTGTGCTTTCCGGCTCTGAGACGATTTCGCTGTGTGTCTTTTTCCTGTTAGACTTTTCTGTCGGCTTCACGGTATCTGTTTGCGACTTTCTAACATTTTCTTGATCTACAATTTATAACAGCATAACCGTTAATACTTTTTCCCCTTTGAGGATCTGACTGTGCTTAATATTTTCTTCATCAACCATTATAAAAATAATGACATTTTCTTTTGCATTAGTCTCCTTACAAAATCAGAATTCTTACTGTTTCGTTTATCTTTTGATTTCCTGTAAGCACCTTTGGGCATGGGCGGGGCTACCACCGTTCATTCCTATGGGAGGGGCGGGACATGGGCGGAGAGTGGGTGGGGTGGGGTTTGGGTGGGGCCTGGGTGTGGCTATAGGGGAAGTGGGCGTGGTATGGTGGGGCCTGGGTGTGGCTATGGGGGAAGTGGGTGTGGTATGGTGGGGCCTGGGCGGGGCTAAGGGAAAAGTGGGTTTGGAGTGGGCAGGGTATGGGTGAGGTTTAGGTAAAAGTGGGCGGGGTTTGGGCAGAGTGGGCGGTATGGGCAGAGAGTGGGTGGGGCTTAACCCGTAAGTGACCGCTGATTGGTCGATCCTTATCTCTGACAGCTGCCAATCATTTTGACATGAGGTGTACCCATTATACTACTGCCCCTTTATTAAATTTATATCAGTTTCAACTAAATAAAGGTTGTATTACAAGTACTATGGCAGAATCTTTGACTATTGCTTTGCCTAAGCCAAATAAAGATCCTACTTTGGTATCAAATTACAGGCCTATATCTTTAATTAATGTAGATGGAAAATTATTAGCTAAAATATTGGCGGCTAGATTAGCTAAAGCTCTCCCTTTCATAATTGATGTACACCAAACTGGATTCCTTGTGAACAGACTGGGCTGCCCTGTGAACTTCTAAAAGCTAAGTTACTCAGCATTTCATATTCTGCTCTTTTCACTGGTTTTAAGCATTATATCTGCTTAATTTCTCTTCTCATCCCTATTTCTTACTAAAAAAAAAAAAAAGCACAAAAAAATAAAGTCTTACCCTTCTCTTTCCTCTGTTAAATCTTATTTCCTCTTCCTCTTCATAGGAAAAAGGGTAAGACTTTGTTAACTCTAATTAAATCCTGGTGCCTGTGGCTCAGGGTGACTAAAGTAGGGAAAATACTGTTATAAATCCTGTGTTTTAAGGTAGCACTGATAGAACCTGCATTTTTGTTTAAAATACTGTGTTTTAGGTGGTATAGAGCCTATATTTCTGTCTTACTAGTATTCAGCCATTGTTTTCTGCTGATTAGGTGGAGAAGGGAGGGGCTCTGTTTTACTTCTAAGGTTAATTGCATTATCTTTGGGACATTGCTGTGAACAAGGCTGCCCTGTGAACTTCTAAAAGCTAAGTTACTCAGCATTTCATATTCTGCTCTTTTCACTGGTTTTCAGCATTATATCTGCTTAATTTCTCTTCTCATCCCTATTTCTTACTAAAAAATAAACCCTTCTCTTTCCTCTGTTAAATCTTATTTCCTCTTTCCCTTTCCCTTCATAGGAATAAGGGTAAGACTTATAGTCCCACCAACCCCAGGGACCACTATTCATATATAGAGACCCATATAATCAGGACTTTACAACCAATCAAGATGACCTTTATTCTATGCAATCACTGTGGTGCTTTAATTCCAAGACATACTATTTGGAGGCTTAAGGTTTGCCCCATCTGTCTTCAACTTGCCAGTATTAAGGAGGAGCTCTTCAAACTTAAACAGGAATTGAATACAATTAAAGCAGCTTCCATCACTCCACAAAATCATACCAACTTACCACCTTTACCTCAAAGAATAAAACAGCCCAGGAATAAATGGGTCACAGTAGGCTCAGGAAGACTGCGACATGTAACACAGAAATCATCCACCTTCACTAATATTACCTCTACAGAATTCCTTCGCCCCACTAGTGCACTGCGATACTCAGGAAAACAGAAGGGAGGTGGGACTGGAACCAATGAAGGTAACTCAAGAGAACAAGCGCACCCTAAGTACAAATAAAAAAGCCAAAAACAGAAAACTATTACTGTTGAGGGATTCCTTCATCAGAGGCATTAACCTTGGAACACAGGGCGAGGAGACCAAAATAGTGAAATGTCTTCCAGGATCCTCAGCTACCAGGAGTTCCAGGCAAATACTGACTATAATTAAGGAAGAAACTAAGGATTTTAACACTGATGTTGTTATCCATCTGGGAACAAATGACCTGGCCAACAACTCCACACTTGCAGCACAGAAAGCTTTTCGGGAGCTTGGTGAGGGCGTGAAACCTTTTGTAAAGACTTTAGCTTTTTCTGAAATACTGCCTGCATATGGAAAGGGAGAGCAAAGAGTGAAAAACACAGAGGACTTTAATAGATGGCTCAGAGCCTGGTGTCATCAAGAAGGCTTCAGGTACATAGGAGGATGGGGAAATACATGGAAGGACAAGAAGCTATATTGCACTGATGGGCTACATATTAGTACAGCAGGAAAAAGAAACCTTGCAGAGAAATTTAGACAATATTTTTCTAGGCATTTAAACTAGAAGGTGGGGGTGGTGTATGTACGAAGGACAATTATAGAGACCACCCCTGGCAAAAGAAAAGATGTGATAGTAGTAAAGGCTGCAACATAAGCAATATCAGCAACTCATTTCTTAGTATTGCAACGGAAAGTGAAACGACACAAAAATCCATACGAAAAAGGAGATTATCGCTGAAGAATAGCTGGATAGCGATGACCACAAATGCTCGCAGTCTAAGCAACAAAGTTCATGATCTGCAAGCCCTGATATTAGAGGCAGATCTAGATATTGTTGCTATCACAGAGACATGGTTCAGTGAATCACATGGATGGGATGCAAACATACTGGGATATAATCTTTTTAGGAAGGACAGAGATGGTCATAAAGGTGGAGGAGTAGCTCTCTATGTAAAGATCAATATCCAAGCGACCGAAATGCAAGGGACCTGGGGAGAGGAAGAAGCGATATGGATTGCTCTGAAAAGAGAAGATGGAACTTCTAACTACGTGGGTGTAGTCTACAGACCTCCGACTCAATCGCAGCAAATTGATAAGGATCTGATAGTGGATATCCAAAAGATTGGAAGGAAAGAGGAGGTTCTGCTGTTGGGAGATTTCAACCTGCCGGATGCGGACTGGAATTTTCCGTCTGCGGAATCGGAAAGAAGTAGGGAGATTGTGGATGCCTTTCAAGAGGCTCTGCTCAGACAAATGGTGACGGAACCCACAAGAGAAAAAGCGATATTGGATCTGGTCCTCACAAATGGAGAGAGTATCTCTAATGTTCGAGTGGGTGCTCACCTGGGTAGTAGCGATCATCAAATGGTTTGGTTTGATATAACGGCTAAAGTGGAGAGCGGCCGCACGATACTTAAAGTCCTAGATTTCAAACGTACGGACTTTAATGCAATGGGAAAGTACCTGAAGAAAGAGCTGTTAGGATGGGAGGACATAAGAGAAGTGGAAAGACAGTGGTCTAAGCTGAAAGGAGCGATAAAAATGGCTACGGAAGAAAATCAATAAAAACAAGAGAAAAAGGAAGCCAATATGGTTCTCCAACCTAGTGGCTGAGAAAATAAAGGCGAAAGAGTTGGCGTTCATGAAATATAAAAAATCCCAAGAAGAGGAGAGCAGAAAGGACTACAGGGTGAAACTGAAAGAAGCCAAGAGAGAGATACGTTTGGCGAAGGCACAGGCGGAAGAACAAATGGCTAAAAATGTAAAAAAGGGAGATAAAAATTTTTTCAGATATATTAGTGAAAGGAGGAAGATAAAAAATGGAATTGCTAGGCTAAAAGATGCTGGGAACAAATATGTGGAGAGTGATGAGGAGAAAGCAAATGTGCTAAACAAATACTTCTGTTCTGTGTTCACAGAAGAAAATCCTGGAGAAGGACCGAGATTGTCTGGCAAAGTTACACGAGAAAATGGAGTAGATTCTGCGCCGTTCACGGAGGAGGGTGTTTATGAGCAACTTGAAAAACTGAAGGTGGACAAAGCGATGGGACCAGACGGGATCCATCCCAGGATACTAAGGGAGCTCAGAGAGGTTCTGGCGAGTCCTATTAAAGACTTGTTCAACAAATCTCTGGAGACGGGAGTGATTCCTGGGGATTGGAGGAGAGCGGATGTGATCCCTATTCATAAAAGTGGTCACAGGGATGAAGCAGGAAACTACAGGCCGGTGAGCCTCACTTCAGTTGTTGGAAAAATAATGGAAGTGTTGCTGAAAGAAAGGATAGGGTACTTCCTTGAATCTAATGGGTTACAGGATGCGAGGCAACATGGCTTTACAAAAGGTAAATCGTGCCAAACGAACCTGATTGAATTTTTTGATTGGGTGACCAGAGAGCTGGATCGAGGACATATGCTAGATGTAATTTACTTGGATTTCAGCAAAGCCTTTGATACAGTTCCTCATAGGAGGCTGTTGAACAAACTTGAAGGGCTGAATTTAGGACCCAAAGTGGTGAACTGGGTCAGAAACTGGCTGTCAGACAGACGCCAGAGGGTGGTGGTTAATGGAAGTCGCTCGAAGGAAGGAAAGGTGAGTAGTGGAGTCCCTCAGGGTTCGGTGCTGGGGCCAATCCTGTTCAATATGTATGTGAGTGACATTGCTGAAGGGTTAGAAGGAAAAGTGTGCCTTTTTGCAGATGATACCAAGATTTGTAACAGAGTAGACACCGAAGAGGGAGTGGAAAATATGAAAAAGGATCTGCAAAAGTTAGAGGAATGGTCTAATGCCTGGCAACTAAAATTCAATGCAAAGAAGTGCAGAGTAATGCATTTGGGGATTAATAATAGGAAGGAACCGTATATGCTGGGAGGAGAGAAGCTGATATGCACGGATGGGGAGAGGGACCTTGGGGTGATAGTGTCCGAGGATCTAAAGGCGAAAAAACAGTGTGACAAGGCAGTGGCGGCTGCCAGAAGGATGCTGGGCTGTATAAAGAGAGGCGTAGTCAGTAGAAGGAAGAAGGTGTTGATGCCCCTGTACAGGTCATTGGTGAGGCCCCACTTGGAGTATTGTGTTCAGTTTTGGAGATCATATCTGGCGAAAGACATAAGAAGACTTGAGGCGGTCCAGAGGAGGGCGACGAAAATGATAGGAGAGACTGGAAGCCCTGAATATGTATACCCTAGAGGAAAGGAGAGACAGGGGAGATATGATTCAGACGTTCAAATACTTGAAGGGTATTAACGTAGAACAAAATCCTTTCCAGAGAAAGGAAAATGGTAAAACCAGAGGACATAATTTGAGGTTGAGGGGTGGTAGATTCAGGGGCAATGTTAGGAAATTCTACTTTACAGAGAGGGTAGTGGATGCCTGGAATGCGCTCCCGAGAGAGGTGGTGGAGAATAAAAATGTGACTGAGTTCAAAGAAGTATGGGATGAACACAGAAGATTTAGAATCAGAAAATAATATTAAATATTGAACTAGGCCAGTTACTGGGCAGACTTGCACGGTCTGTGTCTGTGTATGGCCGTTTGGTGGAGGATGGGCAGGGGAGGGCTTCAATGGCTGGGAGGGTGTAGATGGGCTGGAGTAAGTCTTAACAGAGATTTTGGCAGTTGGAACCCAAGCACAGTACCGGGTAAAGCTTTGGATTCTTGCCCAGAAATAGCTAAGAAGAAAAATTACAAAAAAAAAAAAAATTTAAATTGAATCAGGTTGGGCAGACTGGATGGACCATTCGGGTCTTTATCTGCCGTCATCTACTATGTTACTATGACTTTTCACACACTAAATTTAACTAAAAACATGAATGATCCGGCTTTTGCTGTATCTTTAGATGCAGAAAAGGCTTTTGATAGAGTAAAATGGGCATTTATGTACCAGGCATTGGATTGGTTTGGTATAGGTTCAGGTTTTATTCAAATGATTCAAACTTTGTGTAGCTCCCCTAGGGCAAGATTATATATTAATAATAATTTATCTGATTGTTTTCATTTGCATAGGGGAGTTAGACAAGGTTGTCCGTTGTCTCCTTTGCTTTTTGACATTGTTTTAGAACCCTTGTTGATAGCTATTCAACAGGCAAAGGGAATTCAGGGTATTCCTTTTAAAGAGTGGGAATATAAAATTTCTGCATATGCAGATGATATATTATTGTATTTGAGAAATTCTGGCACATCCATTCCTTGTCTGCTAGAATTGATAGAAAATTTTGGAAAATTCTCAGGGTATAAAATAAATTGGAGCAAATCTGAAATTCTCCCACTAAATGTACACTGTACAAAAAGTATGTTTGATACATTCTTATTTGTATGGAAAATTGATGGTTTAAAATACTTAGGAATTTGGATCAAAACCACATTAGATGATACAGTTAAGGAAAATGAAAAGTTATTACAAAAAAAGGTAACAGAATTTTGTGAACAGTGGAATCCTTTACATTTGTCTTGGTGGGGGAGAATTCAAACGGTTAAAATGATGATGTTGCCTGTGGTTTGTTATCAAATGGGAATGATTCCAGTGTTTTTTTCATGGGTCTTTTTATAAAAAATTGAATTCATTACTTATTAAATTTATTTGGCAAGGTAAAACGCCCCGAATTACTTTAGTATCTCTACAAAAGCCAATTAAGGAGGGTGGGGTAAATTTTCCAAACTTTTATAGGTACCATCAGGCCTATATTTTACGTCAAGGTATGTATTGGGTCCTCCCGGACCTCATTGAGTACACTCCTGATTGGTTATATTTGGAATGGCAACTCATGTTACCTTTACCTCTTTGTCATGTTCTTAGTATAAGGATGCCCAGATTATATAAGGAAAATAGAATTTTAATGGATACTTGGAAAACCTTGCGGTTTGTTAATAACTTAACTGCTATTCCTATTAGCAAGTCAACAAATCAAACCATTTGGCTAAATCCCAAGATTCAAATTGGCGGTTTTAAGATTATCTGGAAGCATTGGATAATTGCAGGCATACGGACATTAAATGATGCTATTTTAAATGGTAAGCTGCTTGATTTTACACAATTGCAGCATAAATTTGGGCTCCATAAATCGCTAAGTTTTCGGTGGTTGCAATTGAAGCAGGCCATTTGGGTTGGGTTCCCTGAATGAAAAAATCTTAATACTCAATATAGCTTGGAATTCACATGCTTTCAGGTAGATTTTCTGGGTCACCAGGCCGCGCAGTGGTATAAAACTATTAATGATTTGGTTAAAAAGAAACCTAAAAACGGCCTGAGGGATATTTGGAGCATTGAGATTAAGCATCCGATTTCGGCTTCTCAAAGGCCACAAATTTGGTCTTGGAGAATGAAATGTACAATGTCAGCATCTATGAGACAAACATGTTTTTTTTCTTTTGCATAGAGCATTTTGGACCCCTGTTAGATTACAGAAGTTGACTAGTTCAAAGTCCAATAGATGCTGGCATTGTAATCTTGAAATAGGGACTTTAGATCATCTTTTGTTTTATTGTCCCTAAATTTTAGCCTTTTGGAATTCCATCTGGGATCAAATAAATTGTTTACTAGAGAATCATGTAGCTCTATCTAATGATACGGTATTATTTGGAACAGCTATGAGGAAAAAGAGTCAGATATCTTAATCTAATAATAAACTTTTATTAATCATGACTGGAGTTGCCATTCAGCAAATCACTACCAATTGGAAGGATTGCAGTAGACTTAATTTCAATTTTTGGTGGAATTCATTGTGTCATATGTTTAAAATGGAAAGATCACTAGCTATACAAAATTGAAATTATAAGACTTTTACTAAAATTTGGGAGCCATTGACATCTTTTTGTAATGATTAAATACCATTTCTCTTACTTTTTATTGAAATATACACCGTAAATTATTAGAGAGGGGAAGGGGTCTTATTATATTGTTCAATTCTATAATTTGGGGAAATAGGGAGGGATATGGGTTTAGATTTACAATTTTAATAGATTCTTTGGGTATATTTGTTCAATTGTTAAATGTTTTACATGGAGTAAAGATTGTCAGTATAGGGATGGGGAGGTATGTTATATGTTTAATGTGATTATTTTGATGAATGGGATGGTTGGGGGAGGGAATACTCATATGTTTTTAGACAATAATTGTTAAGAATGTCAAGTGATTTGTATGAATTGTATGTATGAATGCTTGTACACTTGGGGCCTGATTCTCTAAAAGTGCGTCCGATTTTAGGCAGCTGTAGGCATCCTACAGCTGTCTAATCAGCCAATCGGGATGCACGTTTTTTAAAAAAAATGCTCCCCAGGCAGGCCGCCTATATTGAAGGCGAGGCCCGCAAGACACCTAGGCCCTGTTTCTGAATAGGACGCCCGGGAGAGGCGTCCTATTCAGAATCGGCCTAAACTAAACCCCGATTCTGTAACCGGCGTCCATGTTACAGACGCGGGTTAGAGAAACAGGTTAGATTAGACATGGCCTGCTACACTTATCGCGGCAAGGGATCTCTCTGCCGCTATAAGTATAGCGGGCCGTGGCCCCCTGACCAGGAGGGTGCCCAAACCCTCTGCCCGAAGACGCACCCCCTCCCACTACTGACCGCCCCCCCCGACACTACCGTCCGCCCCCCCCCCGACATTACAGATCCCCCCCCCGACAATATCGATAGCTGGCAGGAGGGTGCCCAATCCCTCCTGCCCGAAGACGCACCCCCCCGGTGCTAAACCCCCCCCAAACCTCCACTCCACCAAACCTGTTCTTAGATGGGTCTTGCACGTCTTGAGCCGGCAGTGACGCCTCGTCAAAATGAAGCGGGCCCGCCACTTCCCGGCCCATCCCGCCGAAGCCTAAGGCCTGATTGTCCCAGGCTCTAGAAGCCTGGACCAATCAGGCCTTAGGCATAGCGGGTCCGCCCATCCCCACTAAGTCTAAGGCTAATCAGACCTTAGACTTAGTGGGGATGGGCGGACCCGCTATGCCTAAGGCCTGATTGGTCCAGGCTTCTAGAGCCTGGGCCAGTCAGGCCTTAGGCTTCGGCGGGATGAGCCGGGAAGGGGTGGGCCTGCTTCATTTCGACGAGACGTGCAAGACCCTTCTAAGAACAGGTTTGGTGGAGTGGAGGTTTGGGGGGGGTTAGCGCTGGGGGGGGTGCGTCTTCGGGCAGGAGGGATTGGGCACCCTCCTGCCAGCTATTGATATTGTCCGGGGGGGGGGAACGGTAATGTCGGGGGGAGGGCGGTTGGTAATGTCGGGGGGTGGGGGGGTGTCTTCGGGCAGAGGGTTTGGGCACCCTCCTGGTCAGGGGGCCACGGCCCGCTATACTTATAGCGGCAGAGAGATCCCTTGCCGCGATAAGTATAGCGGCCGCGTCTACTTACAATGTAGGCCAGCATTTTGCTGGCCTACATTTTAAGCTTCTCCTCTACTAGGGAGACGCGTAGGGCCGCCTAGGTTCAGCCTAAGGTCCGCCTAAGGCCCTTAGACGAGCTTAGGCATCTTGCGGTCTCCCTAGGCTCCCGGAGGTGCCTTCAGGCTTGCCTGGGGAGCATTTTTTTTAAAAAAACGTGCATCCCGATTGGCTGATTAGACAGCTGTAGGACGCCTAAAATCGGGATGCACTTTGGAGAATCAGGGCCTTGGTGTAAGTTTTGAAAATGAATAAAGATTTATAAATAAATAAATAAAAGGGCTGAATTAACCAAAAATCTACGAAATATTCATTTCTACAAACAGGCAAAAATCTATCTAAAGTCACTTATCATCAACCTCTGAATTAGTATCAGAAACTTTTTCTAATAAAGGTTTATCCAGAAAAAAATTTTCTAATTGAGTAGGATCCAAGAATACAAACTTACTATTAACATATGAAATCAAACATTTGCATGGGGATTTAAGAAAAAAAGTAGTCCCGACTGCTAAAACTTTAAGCTTAAGCATTAGGAACTGTTTTCTTCCTGAATTGTGTTTGCTTAGCAACATCTGGAAACACTTTTAGTACCGTAATTGTCCACAAAACAAGGACTGTTCGTTTTTTTTCTTTTTTTCAAAATAAAGTGTCAGAACAAGTTGGTTTTCAATTTCAGATTTAAATGTAAATAGCAATGTTGCTTGTTTAGCTATTTAGTCCTTAAAAGATTTCAAAAAAATGGGAAACATTCAATCTATCACTCGGCAAATTCAAGACTAAACTAAAAACGTTCTTATTCCAAGATGCAGTAGCGTACCAAGGGGGGGGAGGGGAGGGTCCTCCCCGGGTGCAGCCTTAGGGGGGGTGCACAGCTGGCCCGGTCCCTATCGCGCTCCCACCCTCCCAGCGAAAGCAGCATCAGCGGCATTACCGAAAAAGGTAATGGCGCCAGGCCTTGGAGCACCGAGGCAGACGCTTCTCCCCCCTCCCAGTTGAACCCCCGCTGACCCTCCTATCTCTCCCCCCCCAAGTGAACCTTTCCGACCCTCCCAGCGAAAGCAGCAAACCTCCCTCCAGTAGCGTCGCTGCTTCGCGGTTTTCTCCTTCTTCTACCGCCTCACTGATGACGTCCAGCGATCAAACACCCTTTCAGTGAAGAAATATTTTCTGGTGTCGCCATGAAATTTCCCTCCCCTGATTCTCAATGGGTGCCCTCTGTTTGCCGTGGGTCCTTTAAGAAAAAAGAGATCTTCTTCTGCCTCGATACGGCCCGTGACATATTTGAACGTCTCGATCATGTCTCTCCTCTCTGCGTTCCTCAAGTGAGTATAGCTGCAACTTATCCAGCCGTTCCTCATACGGAAGATCCTTGAGTCCTGCGACCATCCTGGTGGCCATACGCTGAACCGACTCAACTCTCAGCACATCTTTTTGATAATGCGGTCTCTAGAATTGTATACATTATTCCAGATGGGGTCTTACTATGGATCTGTACAGCGGCATTATCACCTCAGGCTTACGGCTGACAAAATTTCTACGGATACAGCCCATGATTTGCCTGGCCCTGGATGAAGCTTTCTCCACTTGATTGGCAGATTTCATGTCTTCGCTAAAGATCACCCCCATGTCGCGTTCTGCTACAGTCCTCGCTAGGATCTCACCATTTAGGGTGTAAGTCCTTTATGGATTTTTCCCGCCAAGGTGCATGACCTTGCATTTTTTGGCATTGAAACTTAGTTGCCAAATCTCTGACCAATACTCCAGCAGGAGTAGGTCCTGCGTCATACTGTCGGGCACTGTGCTTTTGTCTGTTGTGCTTTTGTCTGTTGTGCTTTTGTCTACTATGTTGCATAGTTTGGCATCATCGGCGAATAATGTAATTTTACCTCGAAGCCCCTCAGCCAAGTCTCTTATGAAGATGTTAAATAAGATCGGGCCCAAGACCAAGCCCTGGGGATTTTCAATCAAGGGCCAGTTTCCATGGAGAATCCAAGGTGCATTGGTCTTACGGCATGGCTCTTGAGCAGTCAGTCCTAGCCCACTGGGGCTATTTGGACGTAATTAATGCCACTCTACTTTGGGCTAAAAAGCCTTCCATAGTGGTGGTCTATGCTAAGGCTTGGAAGGCTTTTCAAAATTGGTGTGAAAGGGGATCAGGTGGAGCCTTTCTACAGGCCAGTCTGAAAAAGGGCTTGCAATAGCTTCCCTCAAAGCACAAGTGGCAGGCCTCTCATGATTCCAGGCAGAAGGTAGTAAGGTCTCACTGGCAGCTCATCTGGATGTGACCAGATTCTTAAGAGGTGCACACCAGTTGCGGCCTCCACTCTGTCAACTCTTTCCGTCTGGAATCTTAACATCATTCTCAAAGGTCTCACTAAAATTACATTTGAGCCACTCCAGGAAATATCCATTTTGGATCTTATGGTGAAGACAGTGTTCCTGGTGTGATCGTCACAGCAAGCCGAATTGCAAGCTCTCTTCCTGCAGAGAACTCTTCCTCAGAGTCACGGAGGCTGGCATAGCTCTCTGTATTGTTTCTTCCTTCTGAAGGTTGTATCAGATTTCCACGTCAACCAAGAGATTCGCCTGTCTGCCTTTCAATCAACAGGCTCGGGTAAGCTGGATAAGATTTTTCAGAAACTGGATATGTGAAGTTTTACTATACTACCTGGAAAAGACCAATGAATTTTGCCTTTCAGACCATCTGTTTGACCAGATGGTGCATACTGGAGTCCAAGGCCTCTATATAGCCATTTGGATTCCCAAGGCCATTTTGATGGCATGCATTGCCTGTGGCAAGCAGCCACCAGTTTTCCTTAAGGCGCACTCCACAAGAAGTGTCGACTCTTCATGGGTGGAGTCTTGGGCAGTTTCTCCCACATTGATTTGTAGAGCAGATACCTGGTCTACTCTTCATAGCTTCATGAGGTTTTATAGAGTGGACGTAGCAGCTTGAGAGGATCCTCAGTCCTGTGGGCAGGTTCCTCTGTCCCACCCTAGACGTTAACCATTGCTTTGGTACATCACCTAACATACGGACTACTGTATAGATGTAACAGAACGAAAGATTAGGTTCTTAGCTGGACAATCTTTTTTCTGTTAATCTTCACAGAGGTCCAAAAGGCCTGCCCCTCAGTATATCCTGTTTCACTTACTTTCTGCCTCAGATATTTCTAGATTCTAAGCTTGGAGTTCTTCTACTGTCAGCCAGATGATTAAGCATATGAACATAATAGCCTTACTGAGTCAAACCAATGGTCCATCTAGCTCAGTAGCCTGTCCTCACAGTGGCCAATCCAGGTCATCAATATCTGGCCAAAGAGTAGCAACATTCTATGCTACCGATCCAGGGTAAGCATTGTCTTCCCCTATGTCTTTCTCAATAACAGACTATGGACTTTTCCTCCAGGAAATTGTCCAAACCTTTCTTAAAACCAGCTATGCTATCTGCTCTTACCACATCCTCTGGCAATGCGTTCCTGAGCTTAACCATTCTCTGAGTGAAAAACATATTTCCTCCTATTGGTTTTAAAAGTATTTCCCTGTAACTTTGAGTGTTCCCTACCCTTTGTGATTTTTGATGGAGTGAAAAATCGATCCACTTGTACCCATTCTACTTAACTCAGGATTTAGTGGACTTCAATCATATCACCCCTCAGCCGTCTCTTTTCCAAGCTGAAGAGCCTTAACCTTTTTAGTCTTTCCTCATATGAGAGGAGTTCCATCTTCATTATCATCTTGGTCGCTCTTCTTTGAACCTTTTCTAGTATCACTATATCCTTTTTTGAGATGAGACCAGAATTGAATGCAATACTCCCAGGTGA
Source organism: Geotrypetes seraphini (assembly GCF_902459505.1). Taxonomy (NCBI): domain Eukaryota; kingdom Metazoa; phylum Chordata; class Amphibia; order Gymnophiona; family Dermophiidae; genus Geotrypetes; species Geotrypetes seraphini. The sequence continues at coordinate 141,628,950 of NC_047089.1, read as the reverse complement.
GGTCTTACCATTGAGCAATACAGAGGCATTATAACATTCTTAGTCTTGTTAACCATCCCTTTAAAATAATTCCTAGCATCTTTTTTGCTTTTTGGGCTGCTGCCACACATTGGATGGAGGAGATCCTTATCTTAGGCGTTAATCCCTAAGGTGGACCTTAGCTTTATTTATTCATTTATTTAGCCCATCCTCCCAAAGGAGCCCGGAATGGGTTACTAGAGTACATTCACAATATAGGTCAGGACATGACAGACTTGATATAAGTGATCATACAGTTCTTGATAGACATAGTATGGTTGATAATGCAGCATCTCCATTAAATACATAACATAGACAATAGTACAGCTTCTGCATTACAGACCTAAACATGATTGATAGTATAGCATCTGCGTTACAGTAGGTAGCACCCTTGAGTTATAGTAGGTAGCACATTTAAGTTATACTAGGAGTGGCCATTAAGTTAGGTATCTTATTTAAGTTATACTAGGCATTGCATTTGACTTCAGTGCTGGGCAAAATGCCCCAAACCAACACCGTTGTGGCAGCTCTAGTAAATGCCAAATCTGTAAATGGCAAATACCTCATCCTAACTGACGCCATCATGAACAACAGATGGGATGTCCTATTAGTGACAGAAACATGGCTAAAAGATAACAATGAGGCCACCCTGGGTGCACTATGCCCTCAGGGCTACCAAGCACTGGCATGTTCCAATCCCCAAAAGAGAGGGGGGTAGTGTGGCAGTGATCACCAAATCCAAGTTAAATCCATGCCAAATAAACTCCATCTTACTAAAAGACCTGGAATGTCTCATTTTCCCAATAGGCCACAACAAAAAAATCATATTCATCCTAATCTACAGAGCCCCCTCCTTTCCTATGACTGCTCTTGACGAACTACTATATTATAAGTGACCTGTCAGTAAACCACAAACAAATCATCCTAGAAGACTTCAATTTTTGCAGACTACTCAGAAATCACTGGCGCTCCACAAGACTTCACCAAGTCACTGTCTGATTTTAGATTCATCCAACAAGTCCACTCCCCCACACACTCCTCTGAAAAATACACTAGACTTGATCTTTATCTCCAACGGTCTGCAAATTGACAACAAAACAACCTCGCTGGCCAACATTCTGGTCCCCTGGACCGACCACCACATAATCACATTCAACCTACACATTAAAGCTAAAGGGTCCGCGGACCAAACAATATCACAGAAAACAACCCTTTTTAAAAATTGGCATAACATTGGCCACCATCCAGTCTTCAGGTACTATAGACAACAGCTGTTGAGGATTCAACGGAGCATGGCTGCACTTAAGAGCAAGCTAAGATTTATTGATTTGTTGCTGCTGTGTTGATTATATGAAGGAACTACCTGCATTGTGCTGTTTTGATTTTCATAGGCTTCAGGATTTTTGTATTTGAAAGTTTGTATATTTATATCATATATATTCAAGAACCAGGAAGATATATTATAGAAACTAGTTTGGGAGGTTTTTTTGGCCCATGAAGCTCATCTGAGGCCCTTTTCTCCCAACTTTTGGATTGTTAGTTAGGGTTTGGAGCTTTTGTGGTGCTAAAGCAGTTCACTTTGTTAGGCAACAGTTTCCTTTTTTTCTTTATATATAAGTATGATTATATTAACTCTTGGTATTGAGAACTTACTCACTTTCCAGTTAAATTTGGGGTAATTGAAATGATTGATGATGTTCTGTGATTGGTCTGCTGTTTCTGTGGGTGGAGACTGGGTATGTGTAACAGCTCCCTGCTTTGGAGATTCTTCACGCCAGAAGTTTTCTCTGTTTGGATGTGGTTTGTGCTCTGCATATGAATGGTCTTGACATTTCGTCTGTGATGCAGGAAGATTCAACCCCTTACGCAGCATAGCGAAACAGAGATTTTCCCGTCAGGTGTAACTGGCTGCGGTGTTCGGGTGGGGGGTGTTTTGAAGATAGCCTGGACACTGATTTGCAGCTAAGTTTGAAGTTTCATTTTTTCTGCTCACAAGTTTTTGTTGAAACCGTTTGAGACTTTGTGGATGTGCAGTTTTTTCCCACACATCTATTTTGAAGAGGAAGGGAGCCGGGACACGAGGAGACCTGCAGCGGCGCTTCTGTGGCTGTTGGAGTTGGTTTTTTTTGTCTTTTTTAGTTTCCAGGCAGAGAGGTGAGCCGGGGACGCTGAGGAGAGGAGGACTGGGGAGGCAGGCAGATCAGGGTCGCGGCGAGAGTTAGCTCCGCCCACCCCGTGCGTCACAGGTCGCATCGGCCCGGGCTCCACTAGAAGAGGAAGGGAGCTGGGACACGAGGAGACTTGCAGCGGCGCTTCTGTGGCTGTTGGAGTTGGTTTTTTTTGTCTTTTTTAGTTTCCAGGCAGAGAGGTGAGCCGGGGACGCTGAGGAGAGGAGGACTGGGGAGGCAGGCAGATCGGGATCGCGGCGAGAGTTAGCTCCGCCCACCCCGCGCGTCACAGGTCGCATCGGCCCGGGCTCCACTAGAAGAGGAAGGGAGCCAACGGCGCCCAGCCGTTCGGCGCACGGCGAAGGCGCGAAGGAGCCTTGAGAAGGAGCCCAGGCAGCCCAGCAGCAAACCTAACTTCAACCCAAATATAAAAAAAAAAAAATATATATTTCTTCTCTCCACTTTCTTCCTTCTCTACCCTTTCGGCTTATCAATCTTCTCTCTCTCTCTCTCTCTCTCTCTACCCTTGCAGCTTCTCACTCTTCTCTCTCTCTCTCTACTCTTTCAACTAGCTGCACGCCAAAAGCCACTCTCAACCACCGAGGGACCGTAGGAGCAAGGAGAAAGAAATGGAGGCTACAGGAACCCAGCAGAGCTACCCAGTTTACTGCGTTGCGTGTCATATGTATGACTACCTCCCCTCCGGGAGGCGGGCATACATATGCGGTCGGTGTCAGGAACTGGAAAGCCTGAGGATGGAGGTCGGCAGATTGAGGGTCAAGGTCCAGGGACTGGAGGGACTGCGCAACATAGAGGAGACGAGCTGGTCAACCAAGGACACAGATGGAGCAGGCCTCATTGTGGACCAGGTGAGGGACCTTGAGAGATTCATCGAGGAGGCCTATAGGAAGGCGGAAGGACAGGACCAGCAGCTGCACAGACGGATGTCGGCAGACGAGACCCAGGATCCACAAGGCGACACCGGGGAAGGACCTAGCGGAGGAACCACGCAAGAGGAGGAGACCGTGACTCACCGAGACCCCGAGGGTGAGACACCTCACTACACCGAGGACACGGACCTGAGACAGAGGAGGTTGCTGAGGAAAGGGAAGTCTGCTATTGTGGTGGGAGACTCGATCTTGAGAGAGGTAGATAGTCACGTAGCTGGAGGAAGGGAGGATCGGCTAATGACTTGTCTCCCAGGGGCCAAGACACGAGACGTCACTGATAGGATCGAGAGGATCCTGGACGGAGCAGAGACAGAGGAGACTGCGGTGATAATCCACGTCGGAACAAATGATGTGAGCCGGAGGAACTTCAGCATGGCCACGCTGACTGACCAGTTCAGGGTCCTGGGACGAAAACTGAAGCGGAGTACCCGGAGGATAGCATTCTCAGAGATCCTGCCTGTGCCGAGAGCAGATGCAAAAAGGCAGGCAGACCTCCAGGCTGTGAATGCATGGTTGAGGAGATGGTGCCAGGAGAAGGGCTTCCACTTTGTAAGGAACTGGACGTCCTTCTGGGGAAAGAGTAAGCTCTACCGGCGGGACGGCCTGCACCTGAGCACAGAGGGAACTAGACTACTGGCTGCCAATGTGAGGAAGGAGATCGAGAGGGCTTTAAACTGAGGAGAGGGGGAAAGCCGACAGCTGATCTGATGTTGACGCTTCGGACAACAGTATCCAGAACAGATGCTGAACGGGCTGACTGCACGGAGGAAGTAGAGAGACCAGTGGATCTCAGGATCAGACAGCGAGGGAAACAACAGGTAAAGGGAGCTTGCTGGGTGGAGACTAAGGGGCATGGAGACACAGGAGGACTGGGTGGCAAGAGGGCGAAAGCTGAGGGCATTATAGGGGCAACACAAGGCGAGGTGGATTGAACAGAGGCCGGGGCACAGGAGGGGGCAAGAAAACCCAGAGGAAAAGCGGGGAAGTGGGGTGGCGGAAATGTGGGGAAGCTGAAAGCTACGAGGGTAAAGGCAAAGGGCAAAACAGAAGTACAGGGAGCAGGAGAGGCGGCCCAGGTGAATGCAGAGGTGATTGCAGAGGTGAATGCAGAGGTGAATGCAGAGGTGGAGGAAAAACGACGGGACCTGCGGTGCTTATACGCAAATGCAAGAAGCCTCATGGCCAAGATGGATGAACTAGAGGTCGTGGCCAAGGGGGAAGACCTGGATATAATTGGAATTACAGAAACATGGTGGACAGGGGAGAATCAATGGGATGTGGCGCTGCCGGGGTACAAGCTCTACAGGAGAGACAGGACCCACAAGAAGGGGGGAGGCATAGCACTATATATAAAGGACTCTATCTACTCGGTCGGGATGGATATGGCAACGAAGGCAGAGGGGCTGGAATCGCTATGGGTCAAATTGCCGGGAAACAAGGGTGCAGGCATAAAACTGGAGCTGTACTATCGCCCACCTGGCACGCCGGAAGGACTCGGACACGACCTGGAAGCTGAACTGAGACAAGAATGCAGGGCTGGAAGTGTAACAGTGATGGGGGACTTCAACTACCCAGGGATAGACTGGAATACGGGTCACTCCAACTGCACTAGGGAAACAGGATTTGTAGAAGCTGTGAGGGACTGCTTCATGGAGCAACTGGTCAGGGAACCGACGCGGGGGAGTGCTACCCTTGACCTCATCCTGAACGGATTAGGGGGGCCTGCAAGAGGGGTAGAAGTGGGAGGACCACTAGGCAACAGCGACCACAATGCGATCAGATTCACATTAGAAAGGGGGACACCCATAGTAAGGAGAACCGCAACAACTGCGCTCAACTTCAAGAAAGGGAATTATGTTGCTATGAGGGAAATGGTGGGGAGGAAGCTCAGAAACATCTTTAGGATGGAGACTGTGGAAAGCGCCTGGACCCTATTCAGGGACACCCTGCAGGAAGCACAAAAAACATACGTCCCCAGTTTCAGGAAAGGCTGCAAGAACAAGCGGTCAAAGGACCCGATTTGGATCTCAGCAGAAGTAAAGAAGGCAATAAATGACAAAAAAGTATCTTTCCGGAGATGGAAAAAGGATCCAACGGAGGAAAATCACCAGGCGCACAGGAAATGCCAAAAAGAATGCCACCGAGAGGTTAGAAAAGCAAAAGGGAAATACGAAGAGGGGCTGGCCAGGGAAGCAAAAAACTTCAAGGCATTCTTCAGTTACGTAAAGGGGAAACGACCAGCGAGAGAGGAGGTGGGGCCGTTGGATGATGGGGATAGGAAGGGAGTGATTAAGGAGGATAAAGAGGTAGCTGAGAGGTTGAACACGTTCTTCTCGTCGGTTTTCACGAGAGAAGACACATCAAATATACCGGACTCAGAGGAGCTCATGAGTGGGGAACAGGCTGAAAAATTGGAGCACATAGAGGTAAGTAAGGAGGATGTCCTCAAACAGATAGACAGGTTAAAATGCGGCAAATCACCGGGTCCGGACGGGATCCACCCAAGGGTTCTGAAGGAACTAAGACAAGAAATAGCAGGCACAATCCAGCATGTTTGTAACCTATCCTTGAAAGCTGGAGAGGTACCAGAGGACTGGAAATTGGCGAATGTCACACCTATCTTCAAGAAGGGATCGAGAGGTGACCCCGGGAACTACAGGCCGGTGAGCCTGACTTCAATTATAGGGAAGATGGTGGAAGCTATGATCAAGGACGGCATTTGCGAGCACATTGAGAGAAATGGCCTACTGAGAACAAGCCAGCACGGATTCTGTAAGGGAAGGTCATGCCTAACGAACCTTCTGTACTTCTTTGAGGGAATAAGCAGTCGGGTGGACAATGGGGAACCCATCGACATCATTTACCTCGATTTTCAAAAGGCTTTTGACAAGGTACCACATGAAAGGCTGCTTAGGAAACTGTGGAACCACGGGGTGGGAGGGGATGTGCACAGATGGATCGAGCACTGGTTGTCGGGTAGACTGCAGAGGGTCGGAGTAAAGGGCCAATATTCTGACTGGCGGGGAGTCACGAGCGGTGTGCCGCAGGGATCGGTGCTGGGGCCGTTACTCTTCAACATATTTATCAATGACCTGGAAAAGGAGGCAAAGTGCGAGGTTATAAAATTTGCAGACGATACCAAACTGTGCGGTAGAGTTAGCTCCAGGGAGGAGTGTGAGGACCTGCAAAGGGACCTAGACAAGCTGGAAGACTGGGCAAACAAATGGCAAATGCGCTTTAATGTGGAAAAATGCAAGGTTATGCATATAGGGAAAAAGAACCCGTTGTTCAACTACAAATTGGGGGGGGGGCATTGTTGGGAGAAAGCAATCTTGAAAGAGACTTGGGTGTGCTGGTGGATGCATCACTGAAGCCATCTGCACAGTGCGCAGCGGCCTCAAAAAAAGCCAACAGGATGCTGGGCATCATAAAGAGGGGCATAACTACCAGGACGCGGGAAGTCATCATGCCACTGTATCGAGCGATGGTGCGTCCGCATCTGGAATACTGCGTTCAATATTGGTCGCCGTACCTTAAGAAAGACATGGAGGTACTTGAGAGAGTCCAAAGGAGAGCAACGAAACTGGTAAGAGGGCTGGAACACTACCCATATGCTGAGAGGTTGGATAGGCTGGGGCTCTTCTCTCTGGAAAAAAGGAGGCTCAGGGGTGATATGATAGAGACCTTCAAGATCATGAGGGGCATAGAGAGGGTGGATAGGGACAGATTCTTCAGGCTGAAGGGGACAACAGGTACGAGGGGGCATTCGGAGAAACTGAAGGGAGATAGGTTCAAAACGAATGCAAGGAAGTTTTTTTTCACCCAGAGGGTCGTGGACACTTGAAATGCGCTACCGGAGGAAGTGATCAGGCAGAGTACGGTACAGGAATTCAAACAGAGACTGGATGGATTCCTGAGGGATAAAGGGATCGTGGGATACTGAGAAAGCTAACCAGAAAATAAATGTAGAAACCCAACCAGGTCGTGCAGGTGCAAGACCGGAGGGCTAGGACTTTGAAAGGAAGATAGGACTCAATTAGGAAACCAAGGAGGCATGGGGGCCCCTTCTGGTGGTTTAGACAGGTCGTGACCTGTTTGGGCCGCCGCGGGAGCGGACTGCTGGGCAGGATGGACCTATGGTCTGACCCAGCGGAGGCACTGCTTATGTTCTTATGGTGTGCTTTTTATATAAGGGTAGTTTCTCTTAGGGCTGTTATAGTGTTTGTATTTTTCCCACCATTGAATACCAGCCACACTTTTTGAAAGTGATTTCATTCTCTTTCTTTTTTATTAAGTGGAGTTTTTTTTTAACCAAATGAAGCTCAGCTGAGGTTTTTTCTGCACCTTTCATTTCTTTTTTGTGTGAGCTGTGTATGAGAGTGTGTATGTTTGTGTGGTAGGTAGGTCTTTCAGCATTGTAAGGGACCCCCCCTGTTTTTCCATATAGGGCATATTTTTGAAATAACCTGTTGAAATAACCTATTATTATACTGTTGCCCAATTAGCTTTCTGAAACATTTCTTCATGTCTGCTCATTTTTGTCCTGGGGGACGATAGTATAACTCTACCTACATATTCCTTCCCTTCACACATAGAACTTCTATTCATATGGAATCCACACTGTTATCTATGTCATGCTGAATGTTTATTTTATTTGATTCAATTCCCTCTTTAACATATAGCGCAATCCCTCTCCAATTTGATCTACCGTATTTTCACGCATATAACGCGCGCGTTATACACGATTTTACAAACCGTGTATTACCATGCGCATTATATGCGTGAGCGCGTTATCCCCCTTTTTTTTTTTACATAGTTCCCCCCCGACGTCCAATTCACCCCCCCCCCCCGCAGGACCACCCGTACCCCGAAGGACCGCTCGCGCTGGAACCCGCACCCCCACTCAGAAGGACCGCTCGCACCCCCACAGCCTCCCCCCCCATCATGTAGAAGTTTCCTACCGTCGTCCTGCTGCTTCCTCTGCCGGCGGTCCTGCCCCTTCTCTTAGCCCTGCGTCTACCCTGCTTCCTCTTCCGGCGGACCCACCCTTTCTCTGATGTCAGAGAAAGGGCGGGACCACCGGAAGAGGAAGCAGCGTAGACGCAGGGCTAAGAGAAGGGGCAGGACTGCCGGCAGAGGAAGCAGCAGGACGACAGTAGGAAACTTCTACATGATGGGGGGGGAGGCTGTGGGGGTGCGAGTGGTCCTTCGGGGTGGGGGTGTGGGTGCGTGTTCCAGCGCGAGCGGTCTTTCGGGGTACGGGTGCGAGCGGTCCTGCGGGGGGGTGAATCGGACATCGGGGGGGGGGCATCAGGCTTTCAGAGTGGGGACAGAACTTCAAAGGGGAGAGGAGAGTCGGGGCGGGCTAAAGGAGAGTGGGCTGGCCAGAGGAGAGTCGGGGCGGGCTAAAGGAGAGTCGGGCTGGCCAGAGGAGAGTCGGGGCGGGCTAAAGGAGTCGGGCTGGCCAGAGGAGAGTCGGGGCGGGCGAAAGGAGAGTCGGGCAGCGACGGGAGAGTCGGGGCGGCATGCGCGGTATACAGGTGTGCGCGGTATATAAAAATTTATTTACATAAATTACAGTTCCCCACGCTATACCCATGTGCGCATTTTACACGGGTGCGCGGTATATGAGTGAAAATACGGTACTCTATCCTTGTGATATAATTTATACCCAGGTAATACAGTGTCCCATTGATTGTCCACCTTCCTCTATATAATCTGAGATTATAATCTGAAATGCCTATTATATCTACCTCATCATTCAGTGCTCTGTACTCTTAATTCTCCTATTTTATATTTTAGGCTTCTAGCATTTGTATACAGACACTTCAAATTATGTTTTTTCCTTGTAACTACAAGCTGCTGAGAAGACGGGGAAAATCTTTTACTTTGTCTTTCTGTTAAACCCTCCTGGTTTTCTTTCACCATTATTGAAACTTCTCTACTGGGATTCCCTAAATATCTTGTTTCAGTACTATCCTTCTAGGATACCTCACTCCAAACCATCCGCTCCTGGTCGACTTTCGACTTTCCTCTGCATCTCAGTTTAAAAGCTGCTCTATCTCCTTTTTAAACATTAGCACCAGCAGCCTGGTTCTAGCCCTTCAATTTATGTCCACTGTAATAATCCCAGTTTTAATTTATCTTAAATTTGAGTTGACACCATAAATATGATATCACACTCTTAGCTAATCTGCTTTCTACAAGGAAACTTTCTTACAAGTACACAAGCTCACTACACAGCTGAATTTGTCAGGTTACATAGTAATCTGTTTCTGCTAGGGCTTCCTGTTCACATTGCCTACTTTGCCATTAATTCTGGAAACTTCAACCCTCTTTGTGGTAAGGAAGCAAGAATTGAGGTATGGAAAGTTCCTCAGCAGGCAAAAAAGCAGAAAGGGAAAGAGCTCTGGCAAAAACCAGGGATATCAAGGTTCAAAAATATGACCTATAATTTTAAAGCAAACCAATCATCTTAGAGGAGGAGGAGCTTAACTTTCCTTGGAGCCCATATAAGACTGCCTCCGACCACTAGGCGTGATGGAAATGTGGCTACTGAGGAGGTTGAACCTGAGACGATTGGAGTTTACCAGGTATTTTAGAGGAGAAAAGTTGAGGTGCTGGAGAAATAGCAGACTGTTGCATAGAGAATCTGAACTAATAAGTAAACCCAGGTGAACTTTTTCTTTTTATACAATCATGCGGGTGGTGGATAGTTAAATTTCTCTGTGGGTGGGGCTTTGACAACTGGGAATAATGTTGGTTTAAAGCTAGTCAGTTTAAAACTTGAGAGCAGAAAAGAAATGAAGGAAAGATATTCCAAGATTGATTATTGTATAATCCATTCTCAGTATTGGAAAAGGGAGGCTGGTAAACTCTTTCCATAAAAACTGACTCAGGCCACATCAGGAATGCTGTTGCATAAAAGTATAGATTTATTATAAAGTAAAGGCAGCACATGGAAAAAAAGAGAACAGATTACCAGCATTCAGAATTGTCACAGATCAGATAAAGTTCCACACCCTGCAGGTATGCAGAAAAATACCCTATCTGTGTCTCTTTCCCATCTTACATGGACTGATATCAGCCATGCATTACAATCTATTAGAAAGTTTCTGATTGGTTATTAACATTATCATAAGTGATCAGTTGCTAGTCTGATTTGTTAGTGTCATTACCAAAGTTAATTCAGTGGTTACAAATGCATATAATTGGCTATATCCGTAATTGACATAAAGGCCATTAGCATCTGTGTATGTCCTTAAAGCAATTTTCCATTTATGTATGTCCAAAAACCACCTAAGATTATCTGCCTTTGACACCCTTCTGCTTGGTACTTTTTTCAGAAGTTATCTATGCATGACCTCTGCCCAATTCCAAAAATGGCCCCCACTCTGTCCTCTAGGTGCTGTGGTTTGTGCATACGTGCAGGCCATGAACCAAGGCAACTGTAGCTCTGTGTTATCTGCATTATCTAATGTCCAAAAGGTTGTTACTTCATCTTACAGTGGTTGTCAGAAGGACAACCTTGTTACTTGTCCAAGCTTTGCATTCTGTGCATAAAATGTATAGGCCTTATACCTGTTTCATCTCTGGTCAGAGGACATAGGAAAAACAGGAATCATTGCTGAAAACAGGAACCGTTGCTACAATTACATCTGCATCCCTATCTCTGTCTTCCAGCTAAGCACTGGTATTATAATTTTCTTTCCATGTAGCAAACAATGGTCTGTGCTGTGTGGTAAGATCTGTATGCTGTGTTTTTACTTATCTCGATCAGCAAAGGTTGGAGGAAATTGGCACATGAGGTACAGAAACAGTATTTTTTTCCAGAGTTCTTGTAAAGATGAAGCTATGCAGAAATCAAGCTTGACCTGTTTATAAGGTCCTGTTATTAAAGTCCTGTAGTCATATCTCAAGGGTCCCCAGGAAAGGGGGCCAACCAGAATTTTCCTTCAATATGGAACAGAGAAAAGCACTTGTGACCCTGGACAAGTCACTCAGTCCTCCATAGCCCCAGGTATGTTAGATAGATTGTGAGCCCACTGGGACAGATAGAGAAAATCCTTGAGTACCTGATTGTAAAAACTGCTTAGATAACCTTGATAGGCGGTATATAAAAACCTAATAAACTTGAAACACTGAGGGAGTTCTGGGAACACATTTCCATAAAGAAATTTGCACATTGGAGCAGGAGCTATGTTCTCTTTGGGAGGCTTTCTTCCTTTTGAACTAAAAACAAGAATAAGCACTTACAAAGACTTTGGTTTTAAGAAAGGTTTGGACAAGTTCCTGGAGGAAAAGTCCATAGTCTGTTATCGAGAAAGACATGGGGAAAGCCACTGCTTGTCCTGTATTGGTAGCATGGAATAGTGCTACACCTTGGGTTTTGGCAAGGTACTAGTGACCTGGATTGGCCACTGTGAAAACGGGCTACTGGGCTTGATGGACCATTGGTCTGACCCAGTAAGGCTATTCTTATGTTCTTATGTATCAGGGAGAATCTTTTGCTGTGTTGATTTTGGAAAATACTTTAATTTATTTGTTGTTTAATCTTTCCCTTAAGTGTACTAGCTAACACAGACTCCTGTTAATTTGAAAGTAACACTAAAACTTAGGTTTCTCTGGATTCTTCCTGACTGGAGTCTTCCTTGGAACTCTCAAAGGCTACTAGACAAGAGAACTATGCCATCATTAGTTACCAGTAATGGAATAATTTTATACTCTTGTTCTTCATTATTCATTTTTTCAGACTAATTTCTTAATTTGTGAGTTTTATGTAAATACATCTTTCAGCTTACTCTAATAGTAGCCTGAGTTAAAGAGAAACTGATGAAGTGATTGTTGATATTTTGGTTCAAACACAAAAGAATTCAAACTTACAGAATACTAAGCATGGGAAACTACACTAGCTGACAAATAATAAGTCACACATTATCAGTATGAATCCATGAGATATGCTATTTTTAGAGAACAACCAATTTTTGTTATTCTTTGAGCCATGTTTATATGGAGCTAAATTAGAAATGACCTACTTTTAACAATCCAGAACCAAATAATCTGTTCAATATTTTTGTGAATTTCATTCAGCTTCAGAATCATGAAGTGTCTTGCAGAGCAAAAAACATTACCTAACTGTTGATGTAGCTCAGGAAGCATTCATTCAAGCCGTTGGTGTAGTTTGTCTTCTTGTGTGGTGGTGATGGGGGGGGGGGGAGGCAAATAGTAAAGAAGAAATATCAGCATGGGGACAGAGGGACTAATTCAGCATTACTGGCAACATTTAGGGGCTGGAGGGTATGGTGCTGAATCTCCATAGTCATCCCAAATTATACCTACTATGATTCAAGCTGTCATTGGTAAACTAATATCCTATTCATTCAGCAATCTGTCTTTTATATATAGTGTTTTGCTATGTTTTTCCCTCAAAATCTACTATAGTAATTTGTTTTTATTTCTAAAAGGTTACCGACTGAAGAATGTTGAGAAAGAAAGAAAACTGCGTAGAGTGGAGAGAAAATGGGCTAGATTGACCAGAGGTAAATATAGCATATTTCTTAGTAACTTACCTCATGTACCAATCTACAAATATATGGGCTGTCCTAATTTCTGCAACATCTAGCTATGAGATCACTTGGCTTATCTGGATCCATAGGTAAATTCCACAATAAATTTTTAGTAAGTAGCAATGATTTGGAACTTAATGTCTCTTCCAGTGCAATAGGTGAGACATTCTAGACCAGTGGTGCCCATACTTTATGGGCTTGCGAGCTACTTTTATAATGACTAAGTCAAAATGATCTACCAACAATAAAATTTAAAAAAAAACACAAAGCACACTGAAAGGCAGAGAAAATGTTAATTATTCATATTCCAGGTTTTTTCAAAGAGGTCGGCAGATGACTCTATGCAATGTCACCTCAGTAACAAAATACAAAAATAGACAAATATACCCCCTCCCTTTTTACTAAATCACGATAGTAGGTTTTAGCACAGGGAGTTACGCTGAATGCCTCGCACTGCTCTCAATGCTCATAGGCTCCCTGCGCTAAAAAACGTTATTGCGGTTTAGTAAAAGGGAGCCATAGTGCAAAATATAGACAGCAGATATAAATTCTCAAAACAGACACATTTTGATCACTAAATTGAAAATAAAATCATTTTTCCTACCTTTGTTGTTTGGTGATTTCATGAGTCTCTGGTTGCACTTTCTTCTTCTGACTGTGCATCCAATCTTTCTTCCTTTCTTTCAGCCTCCTGTATGTTTCCTTTCCTCCAGACCTCATTCTCTCCCCCAACTTTTTCTTTCTGTCTTTCTGTTCCCCCTTCTTTCTGTCTCCCTGTTCCCCCTTCTTTCTGTTTCCCTGTCTGCCCCCTTTCTTTCTTTCTCCGTGCCCTCCCCCAAGCCACTTGGTGTGCTGCCACCGCCATCGGGGAACAGCCCCCAAGCCACCGCCGTCCCAAGCTTTCCCTGCAGAAGTGTCGCGCTGACCAGCATTCCATTCCCTGACGTCAATTCTGACGTAGGAGAGGAAGTTCCGGCCAACAAGGCATTTCTCCCCATTCCATCCATCCTGAGCCCCATCTCTCCTTGATCCAGCATTTCCCTTAAGTGTACTAGCTAACACAGACTTCTGTCAGAATTACCATTCCACCTATTTTCCAGCATCACCCTTCTTTGTGTCCATCTCACCTATATCCCTATCTCACCACTTTTTCAGAATCTTCATTTGTCTCTGTCCTTGTCTTTACCCCATGTTCAACATTTGCTCTTTCAATGTCTTTATCTCCCCCCACACACACACTTTTTCAGCATTACTTCTATGTCTCTATTTCACCTCCTCTTCATGTCCCCTCTCTATCTCTATCCTTATTCAGTAGGTCTTGCTTACCCTTTCTCTTCTTTGTGTCACTATCACCATTTTCAGCTTTCCCTCCTTTTCCTTTGTTAATGCACCCTGTAGCCAGAATCTTTCCACCCTCCCTCCACTCCGGCCCAGCCCAGTATGAAATATTTCCTTTTGTTTCCCTCCCCTCTCTCTTTCTCTCTCTCTTCTGTTCCCTCACCCACAAGTCCTGCATTTGGCCCTCTCCCTTCTACCTGCACCCGGCAACACCCCCTGCTCCGCGGCTCTCTTCAGCAACTCGTCAGCAGCGGTGATCAAGACAGGCTGCCGACATCGAGGCCTTCCCTCTACGAGTCCCGTCTTTGTGGAAAAAGGAAGTTGAAACAAGCGGGACTCGCAGAGGGTAGGCCCCGATGTCAGAAGCTTGTGTCGATCGCTGCTGCTGAGTTGCCGAAGAGAGCCGCAGAGCAGGGGGTGTGGCCATAAGCAGGTAGAAGGGAGAGGGCCAGATAGGAAGGCTGCTGGAAGAGATAGAAGTTCTGGAGCATGACATCGACCCGGGCCAGGATGATTTCTTTTTCAGGCTGCTGCTGCCGCTGCCACGCCCCCCTGCCCCCCCCCCTGAATGACAAAAAACAGCCTAAAGTGGATGCCCGGCGTCGGCATCTTTGACGTCGGGGAGAGGAAGACTGATAGGCCCGATAGATTGGGATGGCAACACAAGTCTATCACGGAGCCCGGGTTGGGCTCTGCAATCGACTCACGTTGCCTTCCTGAGCTACCGGTCGATCGCGATCGACGTATTGGGCACCCCTGTTGTAGACCATAGGGTTATTTCCCACTACTCGCATGGTTTGCAGAAGAAATCCATTACAGGTTTTTCACTCTGCCTCTAGAGTACTTCACAGGCTAGCTTAGTGCCCTCTAGCAATTTTTTTTTCTGTATGTATGGCTGTAGCTGTATAGATTATGCTCTCCCTATTTTATTATTTTAATTTAACGTAAGTTCATCCTTTTGTGGGTATTTTCACATTTGAAATGGATTTGAAGCTCTGCTTGCTTTTGAGAATTCACAGACTTCAGCCTGCAGCTGACAGGCCTATCCCTTCGGGGAACTTGTTAGCCAGTCTTCTTAGTCTTCCTTGGAGTTCAGGGCCATTCCTGACCTAGTCTCACTCCCTGTTAAGCGGGGGGATTGAGCACAGACTGTATAGCACGCTTAGGAGCTCAGCAGTGTTCCGCAGCATGCTGGCTACGTTTTCGCGCCTCCACCCATCCAGGTGCACATCCGGTGGTCTGAAGGGGTAGAGGCATAGTGAGACAGGGGAGTTTGACTAGTAGCCCGAAGATTGGCTTGTAGGATGAATTTCCAGCAGTGTGGCAATGAATTCTAAACCAGCCATTGAAAGGGCTGACAGTATGGTCCGTAAGTGCTTTTTCATGCTGTGGAAGTTGCATATGCTTAGATCTTACTTCAATTTCTCAGTATTTAGAATCCTGGTTCAGTTCTTAGTGTTAAGTCAGATTGATTACTGCAATATAGTCTATCTTGCGGGTCTCAAAAAGAACATCCTAAGATTACGTATTAATCAGAACACGGCAATTAAACTTACATGCAATCAAAGGAGATACGATCATGTTACATCATTGTACTGCGAGATGCATTGGCTTCCTGTGGAAGCACAAATTATCTTTAAACTGGATTGTTTGTATTTCAAAGGTATTACTGGCCAGGCTCTACAATACTTGACAGATCTTTTTCTCTTTTCATCCCAGAAACACTGGAGAAGAACTCATGCTTTTCTTGTTTTTCCACCAGCCAAAGGCAGTAAATTTAAAAGATTTCATGAGCGACAACTTTCCTTTCAAGCTGCTCTGCATGATGATGAATTCAGATGTTTGTGCCTGATCTTCCATTCATATCTTCAGTTTAGAAGGCACTTTAAGACGCTTCTTTTTGCTAAATTCATAGGTAACTAGATTTTCCACTCTTAGATCTGTTTGTACTTTTTTAACCTTTTGTAAACCGCATAGAACTATTTGGTTATGCGGTCTAGAAATTGATTTATTGTATTGTATTGTCTCTGTAATCGTGAGTACAAAGTGGAGCTGATGGGCTCAAAATCAATTTTGAGGGGTTTTGAAGGTTTCCTTGTGTTCCTCTATGTTCCCCCATCTGAAATATGTTGTTTTTGTAATTTTTAAAGTTTGAGAAATGTCATTTTTTGGCGCGTTTTTGAAGTAAATTTGGGTCCATCTGCCTTTTTGAATTTTTAATGAGCTTTTTTTCAACTTTTCCCTGATTCTGTAAAATTTGAAATTTTGCCAGGAAAACTGCTGAAATGGAGTCTTTAGGGACTCCTTGTGTGGATTCATACCAAATTTGGGAAAAAATTGCCGCATTTAGAGCGTTTTGCACCACATGCTATGTGGAGTAGTCAGGGAGGGGGGTGGTAACTACTGGTTCAGCCTCCCGTTCACAGAAGCAGGTGATTACACGCTCAGCTAGCCCATTGGGGCAGCTGCATTTATTTTTGGGGCTTGGTTCTGCGACTTTGTCTGCCGCGAGACGGATTCTCTGCAGCCTAAGAAGCGCAAGTAGAGGTCATCTAAGGATGCCTCTATGCCCCAGGGTCCAGATATCTTCTCAGAATTTAGGAGATTTTGCAGATCCATATTTTACTCCAGGGATTCCATCTACTGGGTGCTTTTCTGTTTTCCCTGTGATGTTTCTCGGTGATTGGTGGCCTTGGGGGAGGGGGGGTTCTCTGCACCTCCATCTGTTCCTCCTTCCCAGACTGTATCCAGGGTCCCAGCGGCTGCTCCGGACCTTCCTGATCCTTTTTTGGACAGTACTGTACTCCCTGAATTTTGGAATCTGGACTTGAGTGCTGGATCCGCGGATCACTTTGGGGCTCCAGATCCTAGAGAAGATCTGACTGTCAAGTGCTTGTTTAAGTTTGCGGCACAACTGGATCTTATTTACCAGAGTTGAGTGTGAACTCCAGCCTGCTCCTCTCATTTCTTCAACTTATTCTCCCTATCTCTGCAGCATTTGTTCAAAATCTGTGACTTTTCCTGGCTTACGGATTTGAGTTCATAGTTCTCGAGCAGTTGACTCTCTGAAAGGTCCTTTCTGGAAAGCTTGGGCTATGTCTAGCTTCCATCCTCAGGCACAGGAGTTTCCACAGCTTTGTGTAAGTCCAAGGGAGTTTCCCTGATGGCTCAGCAGACCCGGTGCAACTCTCTCCCTAGTGACAGGACAGTTGTGTTGAAAGCTATGCAAGACAGCCCGGTGGATGTGATTCTCCGGAAAGTTTTGAACCAGCTGTTTTGCCAGGGAGCTGCGGTGCCTATGTTCTTTTTTGGCACTTGCATGTCTAGCTCAGCTACAAGTTTCAAGTTTTATTTTGAATTGATAAATTGCTTATTCAAATTACTAAGCGAGATACAGCAGGATAAAATAAACATACATTTTGACATACTTTTCCTCAGCTTGGTGGGCTGGGATGGCCTACATGGCGGATGGCTCTATGACCTTTTGAAGGTACTAGCAAGGGTGTCAGCGGCTTCTATTCCGGCCCGCCGAATGCTCTGGGTTTGGCAGTGGGCTGGTGATTTCTCCTCTGAAGCAACTCTGGCATGGCTACCTTTTCAGGGCCCATTGTTGTGTGGCAAGGATCGGGTTGACCTCTTGAATTCGGTAATGGACCATCACCCGAAGACTTGGCAGGATGGTAGAGCACGGCCCAAGGGAGCTGGACATTCTCACTTGAGGTGGAGGGAGATGTACACAGATGGATCAGGAATTAGTTGGCGGGTAGGAAGCAGAGGGTAGGAGTGAAGGGCCACTACTCAGACTGGAGGAGGGTCATGAGTGGTGTTCCGCAGGGGTCAGTGCTTGGACTGCTGCTATTCAATGTATTTATAAATGATCTAGAAACAGGGACGAAGTGCGAAGTAATAAAATTCGCAGATGACACCAAACTATTTAATGGGGCTAGCACTAAAGAGGATTGCAAAGATTTACAAAGGGACCTCAACAAACTAGAGGAGTGGGCGACGAGATGGCAGATGAAATTCAACGTAGAGAAATGTAAAGTCTTGCACATAGGAAACAGAAACCCGAGGTACAGCTACACGATGAGAGGGCTGTTATTGCCCAAGAAAGTACCCAAGAAAGGGACTTGGGGGTAATAGTGGACAAGACAATGAAGCCGTTTGCACAGTGCGCAGCGACCGCTAAGAAAGCGAATAGAATCCTAGGTATAATCAACAAGGGTATTACAACCAGAACAAAAGAAGTTATCCTACCATTGTATTGGGCGATGGTGCGCCCGTATCTGGAGTACTGCGTTCAGTATTGGTCGCCGTATCTAAAGAAGGATATGGCGATACTCGAGAGGGCTCAGAAAAGAGCAACACATTTGATAAAAGGTATGGAAAGCCTTTCATACACTGAAAGACTGGAGAAACTGGGGCTCTTTTCCCTGGAGAAGCGGAGACTTAGAGGGGATATGATAGAGACTTACAAGATCATGAAGGGCATAGAGAAAGTGGAGAGGGACAGATTCTTTAAACTTTCGAAAACTATAAGAACTAGAGGGCATTTGGAACAATTAAAAATTCAGAACCAATGCTAGGAAGTTCTTCTTCACCCAACGGATGGTGGACACCTGGAATGGTGGCATCTCTGCGGATCCCGGTGGCCGGTCTCTCCAGTTCTTGATTCCAGGATTAGCAATTTTCTTTGCAGTTGCATCGGCTGTTGCTGGGTTTTTGCAAATATATCTTCGGGTCTAGCTGCCCGTTAAGCATCCGTTCCCGGTCTGGGATCTTAATGTAGTGCGGTCTGGCTTGGCTTCCTTTTGATCCACGGAGAGATGCTCTCCGGGATTTAAATCTCCAAACTGTTTTTTATCCCAGGACAAGCAGGCAGCCTCGCAAGCAGACTTGCTTGTAGAAACTAGAAGTTTCGAGTCAGCCGCACCGCGCATGCACAAGTGCCTTCCCGCCCAGTGTAGGGCGCGTCTCCTCAGTTCTCAGTTATCCGCGGAGCCGAGAAGTCCGTCTTTGACTCTCTACATTTAACTTTGTTACTTCGTGCCTTCTCTTTCCGCAGTTTGTGTTTATTTTCTTCACGAATCACTGTTTTCTTTTATTTCTAGTTTAAAAAAAAATTTTTTATTTCTTCCATTTGACTGCCGGGGCAGGCCGCTCGGCCGCAGCCCATGGGCTTCGACTTTGCGGCAGCTATTTTTCCTCCTATGTCCCGGCCAGCAACGGGCTTCAAGAAGTGTAGCCAGTGCCAGCGTGCAATTTCCCTCACGGACCCACACTGTTGGTGCCTCAAGTGCCTTGGGCCGGACCATCAACCGAAGTCGTGCGAGCGCTGTGCTACTCTAAAACCTCGAGCCCTTAAACGTCGGATTTTAGTGGAGAAGCTATTCGGGATGGATTCTTCTACCACTCCCTCAACTTTTAAAGCGGCCTCTGTTCCACCTTCAACCAAGGGCCCTTCTGCCTCCACTACTCCGACCTTGAGCCTCATCAGACCTTCTTTGCAGTGGCTCTTACCTCGACTACACCTGCTGCATCCTCAGATCAGATAGCTCAGCAGAAAGTTCCAGCAGTGGTAATCAAGGTGGCCAAGACTTCCAAGTCGAAGCACATTTCCACTGCCTCTGTGGAACCTCCAGCCAAAGCAGGTGGTCCGGTTTCAGACGCGGATCCATCCTTGCCGGCTTCTTTCCAGCCCATATTACAGAAGCAATTAATTCAGTTCCTCACTAATATGGGACCGAAGCTTGCTACTCTAATCCAGCCTGGGCATTCTGTAGACTCTCGAGAAGTCGAGCCTCTTCCTGTGCCTCCTACTAAGACTACACACTCTATGCATGGAGCAGAGTCTCTGCGAGTGTCTGCTCTGGCATCTATGCACGCGAAACAAGGACCAGATTCTTTGCAAGTGCCTCAAAAGGAATCCTCACACTCCATACAAGGAGCAGAGTCTTTGAGAGTGCCTTGAGGTTCCTCCATCAAGCCTCCTGAGCTTCGATCCACAGCTTCTAATCTAATCTAATCTAAACCTTAAGTTTATATACCGCATCATCTCCATGAGAATGGAGCTCGACACGGTTTACAAGAACTTAAAATAGTGGGTAGAGAAGAAGAAAAAGGATTACATGAACTTATGTGTAGAAGGGGGGAGAGAAAGGGGGGAAGGATAGAGCTACAATTTGCTGAAAAGCCAGGTTTTCAGTTGTTTGCGGAATAACTGAAGGGAGCTCAGGTTCCGCAGCGGGGTGGTGAGGTCGTTCCAAAGACCTGTGATTTTGAAGAGAAGGGATTTTCCCAGTTTGCCTGAATAGTGGATGCCGCGTGGAGAGGGGAAGGCTAGTTTAAGCCTTTGGGCAGTTCTGGAGGAGTCGGGACTGGAGGAGTTGAAAGACAGTGGGATAAGAGGAGGCAGGATTCCGTGAATGATCTTGAAAGCCAGGCAGGAACATTTGAAATGGATTCTGGAGATTATTGGAAGCCAGTGAAGTTTGGCAAGGAGTGGGGAGGCATGGTCAGACTTGCGTTTTGAGAAGATCAGTTTGGCTGCAGTATTCTAGATTAGCTGGAGTCTTAGAATACTTTTTTTGATAGATTTAAGTAGATGGCGTTGCAGTAATCTAGTTTGGAGAGGATGATGGATTGGACAAGGATGGCAAAGTGTTGTTGGCTGAAGTAGGATCTAGCTTTCCTCAGCATGTGAAGGCTGAAAAAGCATGATTTTGCCAAGGAGTTGAGGTGGTCATTGAGGGAGAGAGAGGAATCGATAGTGATACCAAGGACCTTGCATGAAAACTCAAGCTGTAGTGTATTGCCTGTGGGTAGTGCGAAAAGTGTGGGCAGGTGTTCGAATTTTGGGCCGAGCCAGAGTAGTTTTGTTTTAGATTCGTTTAGTTTCATCTGTACCGAGAGGGACCAGGCACGGAGTCTCATTATGCAAGCTGTAATGTTTTCGTGGAGGTTGGTGAGGTTCTGGTCAGTCTCAAGGAGGACAAGGATGTCATCTGCATAAGTGTAGATTGTTTCCAGGGGGGATAGTTGAAAGAGTTTCAGGGAGGACATGTAGATGTTAAAGAGAATAGGGGAAAGGGGTGATCCTTGAGGGACACCGCAAGATGGAGTCCAAGGAGTGGACATGGTGCCATTTGTGTTGACGGTGTAGGAATGGGAGCGTAAGAAGTTTGAGAACCACATTAGGACGGTGGAGTCGATTCCAATCTCGGAAAGTTGGTAAAGTAGTATGTCGTGATGGATGACATCAAAAGCAACGGAAAGATCGAATTGTAGTAGGGCAGCGAATTTGTTACGTGAGCCCTATCCATTCATTGGTAGCAATGTCTGCTTCCATCTCCGGGGCGAAGTCTCCTCGATCTTTGAGATCTGCTTCCAAGCACCACTCTCACCTATATCACACAAAAAGAAAAAAGAAGGCTGCAACTAATACAGAATACTGCTGTGAAATTAATTTACAATGCAAAAAAATATGATCATGTTACCCCCCTGTTAATTAAATCTCATTTGCTCCCGGTAAGCCACCGCATTACTTTTAAATTATTACTCTTAGATTTTAAAGCCATAAATTTTAATGAGCCACAATTTATCAATAGGTGGCTAATCCCCTACATCACTACACGATCACGCCGCTCAACCTCTTCTAGCCTTCTTTCGGTTCCCTCGTTGAAAGTTATAGGAATCAGACGACACGACATGTTTTCAATTATGGCCCCTCAGTCATGGAATCTCTTACCTCAGTATATTAGAGAATTAAAAGATTTAGCCGTATTTAAAAAAACACTAAAAACATTTTTTTTTAAAGATGCTTATGATTCTTAATATTTTAATAATTGTTTTTTAACTGATAAACTTAGACTTCCCTCCTATTTGTTCTTCCCTTTTATGTTTCTCTCTCTTTCCTGTCTAAAAATTGTAATTTCCCCCCTATTTGCCCTCACTACTCTTGTATGTTTTCACCCATAACTAATATTTTCTTATATGTCTGTATTTTTGTATGATAATTTTTATCACATAACAAAAGTTAGTTTATATGTTGACACTAGTGTTTTATTTGTATATTTTATGGTATTGTACATCGCCTAGTAATTTAAAATAGGCGATTCATTAAGAACAAATAAACTTGAACTTGAACTACGATCGAAGCCTTCCTCGAGGCATACTTCCAGGCATACCTCTTCTTCCAAAGAGCGTCCTTCTTCCACTAAGCTTCGAACTACGCCTTCCTGCTCTACTTGACAACCGACTCCTCGATTGAGGTCCCCGCTTC
Organism: Geotrypetes seraphini; assembly: GCF_902459505.1. Lineage (NCBI taxonomy): Eukaryota > Metazoa > Chordata > Amphibia > Gymnophiona > Dermophiidae > Geotrypetes > Geotrypetes seraphini. The sequence continues at coordinate 141,606,629 of NC_047089.1, read as the reverse complement.
CAGACCTCGAAGACTCAGCGGTCGTCCAAGTCTCTTTTCTCTTTTGATGCCTATTTTCCTGCCAAAGCTTCATCTTCGACTTAGGCTGCCTTGACGGCCTCGAGACATTCTCGAGGCAAGGCATTAGCGTATCAGCTATATTTCTCTTCTTTTCTTCGTCAGATGGCTACTGACCTGGACCTTCAATTGGATGCTGATTCTAAATACTCTAAAAAGTATCTCAAAGTCGTGCGTCTTCCTCAACCTCCTGCAGAGTCACTTAAGCTTCTTCTTCACAAGCTTTTATCTCAGACTTTTACACGATGCCTGGAGACTCCTTATGCAATTCCTGCTGTTCCAGGCAAGTTGGACTCCAGGTATAAAACTCTACATTACAAAGGATTTGAGAATTCGCAGTTGTCTCACCATTCCTTACTTGTGGAGTCCTCCTTGAAAAGGTTCCATCCTTCCAAGGTTTATGCTACCGTTCCTCCTGAAAGGGAAGAGAAAACTATGGACAAGTTTGGACGTCGCCTCTACCAAAATGCCATGATGTCCTCTAAAGTCCTCAATTACAATTTCCATTTTGTCACTTATTTCAAGTTCCTCATTGATCTTCTTCCTAAATTTCTCAGTTATCTAGATACGCAAAAACACTTCGAATTTCAAGAAGTCATAGCTACTGTGTCACAACTCAGATTACATCTACTTCAGTCTTCTTATGATGCCTTTGAGTTGTCCGCCAGGGTGACTGCTTGTTCTGTAGCAATAGGCCGCCTAGCCTGGCTTCGCACCATTGATATGGACCCTAATCTTCAGGACCGTTTGGCTAATGTTCCTTGTGCAGGCAATGACCTCTTCGATGAATCTATCGAGGCAGCTACCAAGAAATTGTCTTAACATGAAAAATCCTTTGATTCTATTGTCATACTAAAGCCCAAGCCAGCTCCTGCCAATCCTGCACGCCCTCCTCCAATTTTTCAGAGGCGTTTTGCTCCGAGAGCGGCTCCTTACATTCGCCCTCCTCTCAAGAAACAGCAGAATCAAAAGCAACAGAAATCTCAACCTTCTGCTGCACCTAAGGCTACACAGCCTTTTTGACTGTTTAACACAGAGCATAACCTCCACTGTTCTGTCTCTGACCTATCTTCCCCCTATTGGAGTTCATCTCCATCATTTCACCGATGGGAGTCTATCACATCTGACCTCTGGGTGGTGTCAATCATCAGGGAAGGATACTCTCTTCATTTCACTCAGGTTCCACCAGAGCTTCCTCCAAGAGAGTATCCTTCCAGTCCATCTCAGACCGCCCTTCTTCTTCAGGAAGCCCAAGCTCTGCTTTGTCTCCATGCCATCGAACCAGTTCCCTTGGAACAGCAGAACATGGGGTTTTACTCCCGTTACTTCCTTGTTCCGAAGAAGACGGGCGATCTGTGGCCCATTCTGGATCTCAGGGCTCTCAACAAATTTTTAGTCAAGGAAAAATTTTGAATGTTGTCCCTGGCATCCCTTTATCCCCATCTCAAACAGAACGACTGGTTATGCTCTTTGGATCTCAAGGAGGCCTATACTCATATTCCCATTCATCTGGCCTTCTGGTAATATCTCAGATTTCGCGTGGGGAATCTGCATTATCAATACAGAGTGCAGCCCTTTGGCCTGGCTTCCTCTCCCAGAGTATTCACCAAGTGCATGGTAGTGGTAGCAGCAGCTCTAAGGAACCATGGTCTTCAGGTATTTCCCTACCTAGACGACTGGCTTATCAAAGATTCAACATCTCAGGGGGTTATTGTAGTGACCCAACGGACTATGTGGTTCCTACAAAGTTTGGGATTCGAAATCAACTTTCCCAAATCACAACTTCAAACCTCTCAGAATCTACAATTCATAGGAGCTGTTCTGGACACTATCAACTCAGAGCATTCCTTCTGCAACCATGTCTGGAATCTCTTCTTCAACTCTGTCATACAGTGTCTTCCCGCTCTTCCATCTCAGTGAGACACATGATGGTGCTATTGGGTCACATGGCCGCCACAGTACACGTGGCTCCTTTTGCCAGACTTCACCTCAGAATTCCTCAGTGGACCCTGGCATCTCAATGGACGCAAGTTTGCGACCCTCTTTCTCGACACATTGCAGTCACTCCTTCATTGAGACAGTCTCTCCGTTGGGGATGCTCTCTTCTAATCTTTCCAGAGGCTTGCTGTTTCAGATGCTCCCCCATCAGAAGGTCCTCACGACAGACTCCTTGACCTACGCTTGAGGCGCTCATCTCGATGGAATCTGTACTCAAGGCCTCTGGACCAGTACGGATCATCAGTGTCACATCAATCTGTTGGAATTCGGAGCGATCCTCAAAGCTCTCAAAGCTTTTCAACATCTTCATGACCAGGTAGTCCTCATTCGGACGGACAACCAAGTTGCCATGTACTATGTCAACAATCAGGGAGGGACGCAATCTTCCTCCCTTTGTCAAGAAGCTCTGAAGGTTTGGGACTGGGCAATTCGCCACAACACCTTCCTCAAAGAATGCCTATATCCAAGGGGCGAAGGATTGCTTGGCGGACAACTTGAGGCATCTCCTGCAACCTCACGAATGGACACTCCATTCCTCATCTCTTCATCACATTTTTTTCACAGTGAGGAACACCTCAGATAGACCTCTTTGCGGCTCCCCACAACTACAAACTGCCTCAGTTCTGCTCCAGGATTTTACTTTCCTCATCACCTCGAGGCAGATACTTTTCTTCTGGAATGGACAAATCTCTTCCTGTATGCATTCCTTCCATTCCCTTTCATTCTCAAGACTCTGGTCAAGTTGAAGAACGATCATGCCACCATGATTCTAATTGCTCCTCGGTGGCCGAGACAACCTTGGTACACCCTTCTACTTCAACAATGCAGCAGGGAGCCATACCTTCTACCAGTTTTTCCTTCTCTGCTTCCACAGAGTCAAGGATCTTTGCTTCATCCCAACCTGCAGTCTCTACACCTGACAGCTTGGTACCTCTCCACATAACTCCTCTTCAGTTTCTCAACCTGTAAGAGACATTTTAGAGGCTTCCAAGAAGCCTACCACTAGACAATGGTATCACCAAAAATGGACTAGATTTTCTATATGGTGCTCCTCTCATCATAAGGAGCCTCAACATTCCTCCTTATCATCTGTTTTGGACTATCTTTTGCACCTATCCAACTCTGGACTCAAATCTACATCCATTCGAGTCCATCTCAGTACAATTGCGGCTTTTCATCAGCCTATTGAAGGGAAACCCCTCTCTGCTCATCTGGTGATTTCCAGATTAATGAAAGGACTTTTCAATGTCAAACCTCCTCTCAAACCGCCTCCAGTGGTTTGGGACCTCAATGTTGTTCTTGCTCAATTGATGAAGCCTCCATTTGAACCAATGTCTATGGCTCAACTGAAGTATCTCACTTGGAAAGTGGTGTTTCTCATTGCCCTTACTTCTGCTCGAAGAGTCAGTGATCTGCAAGCTTTAGTTGCTGATCCACCTTTCACTGTGTTCCATCATGACAAGGTAGTCCTCCGTACTCATCCTAAATTCCTCCCTAAAGTGGTTTCAGAATTTCATCTCAACCAATCCATTGTTCTTCCAGTGTTCTTTCCAAAGCCTCATTCTCATCCTGGAGAGTCAGCTGTTCATACTCTGGATTGTAAACGTGCTTTGGCCTTCTATTTGGAACGCACCAAACCACACAGAACTGCTCCTCAACTTTTTGTCTCCTTCGATCCAAATAAGTTGGGACATCCAATCTCTAAGCGTACCATCTCCAACTGGATGGCTGCTTGTATCTCATTTTGCTATGCCCAGGCTGGATTACACCTATAGAGTAGAGTCACAGCCCATAAAGTCAGAGCAATGGCAGCTTCAGTAGCTTTCCTCAGATCCACACCTATTGAGGAAATTTGCAAAGTTGCTACTTGGTCCTTGGTTCATACTTTCACTTCTCATTATTGTCTGGATGTTTTCTCCAGACGGAATGGCCATTTTGGCCAGAGAGTATTACAAAATTTATTCTCCTAATTTGCCAACTCTCCCACCATCCCATTCTGGTTAGCTTGGAAGTCACCCATATTTGAGAATAGGCTGTATGCTTGTCCTGGGATAAAGCACAGTTACTTACCGTAACGGGTGTTATTCAGGGATAGCACGCAGCTATTCTCACAACCCACCCACCTCCCCTGGTTGGCTTCTCTGCTAGCTATCTGAACTGAGACGCGCCCTGCGCTGGGCGGGAAGGCACTCGTGCATGCATGGTGCGGCTGACTCGAAAGTTCTACAACTTCTAGTTTCTACAAGCAAGTCTGCTAGCGAGGCTTCCACATCCGGGCTCCATCGGTGATGTCACACATATGTGAGAATAGCTGCCTGCTGTCCCTGGATAACACCCGTTACGGTAAGTAACTGTGCTTTCTGGTTGCTCTCTGTTGAGACCGTAGATTTTCCAGATGGCAGGCATTGTCCAACATCATTTGCTTCAAGTTCCTGAGAGCAGTTTTCCGTATCCATCTGGATGTGTGTTTCCCTGTTGTTTAGTTGACAGGTTCTAAGCTCAGGATCGGCTGCTACAGTTCTTGGACGGGTGCATTATTGGCGAGTCTTATGAGTTTCATTTTCTGACCACCTGTTGTGGTTTCCCATTTGATTCTGTGAGGCCCTCTCGCTTCTAAGGCTACGATCTAGATTACTAGATTACTGCAACGCCATCTACTTAAATCTATCAAAAAAAGTATTCTAAGACTCCAGCTAATCCAGAATACTGCAGCCAAACTGATCTTCTCAAAACGCAAGTCTGACCATGCCTCCCCACTCCTTGCCAAACTTCATTGGCTCCCAATAATCTCCAGAATCCATTTCAAATGTTCCTGCCTGGTTTTCAAGATCATTCACGGAATCCTGCCTCCTCTTATCCCACTGTCTTTCAACTCCTCCAGTCCCGACTCCTCCAGAACTGCCCAAAGGTTTAAACTAGCCTTCCCCTCTCCACGCGGCATCCACTATTCAGGCAAACTGGGAAAATCCCTTCTCTTCAAAATCACAGGTCTTTGGAACGACCTCACCACCCCGCTGCGGAACCTGAGCTCCCTTCAGTTATTCCGCAAACAACTGAAAACCTGGCTTTTCAGCAAATTGTAGCTCTATCCTTCCCCCCTTTCTCTCCCCCCCTTCTACACATAAGTTCATGTAATCCTTTTTCTTCTTCTCTACCCACTATTTTAAGTTCTTGTAAACTGTGTTGAGCTCCATTCTCATGGAGATGATGCGGTATATAAACTTAAGGTTTAGATTAGATTAGATTAGATCTCTAGATGGATCCATAGAGCCATGTAGTCAACTTGCATTCTTACGGGGCTTCTATCAGGCGCTTACTGACAGGTGTGTAGCTTCTTCATGGATGGAAGCTAGATCTGTTTCTCCAGAGGGAGATTTTCAGGGCAGCAACGTGGTCTTCTTTTTACACATTTGCCATTTTCTGCAGAGTGGATATTGCTGCCGAACAGTACTCTGCCATTTGGGTCCTCGATCTTAAGGGCCAGCATACAAGCCCACCCTAGCTTTCTTGGGGGACTGCTTTTGTACGTCGCTTTGGTCTAGAATGTCTCACCTATTGCACTGGAAAAGGAGATTATGTGCTTACCCTGGTAAAATCTTTTCTAGTAGATAGGTGAGACATTCTAGACACCCGCCCTGTCCTTGCTGTGCCTGTTTCAGATTCAGATTTCATTCTCTTGCTTATTCAATCTATTTCTTGGAGACTGGTCAACCCTATTAGCTGTTGTGGGAGTAGTTCTGAACTCCTTTGATGCCTCTGTTGGTGGTTAATCCTACTGTTTAGTTCTTTGAGCAGAACAATAGTTTAGCCTGTCGTTACAGGTGCCTCTACTTCACAGATGAGTGTGTCTCTCTATGCTTGGGTACTGACTGCTAGAGGGTGCTAAGCTAGCCTGTGAAGTACTCTAGAGGTAAAGTGAAAAACCTGTAATGGATTTCTTCTGCAGATCATGCAAGTAGTGGGAAATAAGCCTATGGTCTAGAATGTCTCACCTATCTACTGGAAAATATCTTTCCAGGGTAAGTACATAATCTCCTTTTAACTGTGGCAATATGCAAAAAAATCATTTAAATTAACTCTCTTTTGCAGAAGGTTGGTAACAAGGAAGCCACTGCTATTAAAAAGCCATATTATGTGCTGCATAGTGTTTGCAAAGAAACTTTCTTGGAGGAAAACCTATTTCTGTCTGCCATAGCCCTGGGATTGGGGAGAAGATTCAAGTCTTCTCTTAATAGAACAATGATCCTAAACACAAAGCAAAAGCATCAATGGAGTGACTTAGGAAGAAGAATCTTAGAGCTTGATGCACAAATACTGGTGGTTCCACTGCAATCTGATTTTTGGCCGATTCCAAAAGAGCGATTGATGCACAAACAAGTTTGCATGCAAATGATTTGCATGGAGGTTCATCATAATTTCCATCTGATGGATCGCTGTGAGAGTGACTTTCACACATGTGGAGAGCCAGCAGGGAATGCCTGAATAGCTGAGAGACAGGGGAAGCCCCGAAGCAGCCTCACTCCTGACCACAAACCCCCCCAATGACAACCAGGGGTCCCTGAACACCCCCACCCCAATGATAATGATTGCCCCTGCAAGAGACAGGAGGTATGCCCACTTTCTCCTTCCTCCGCAGCTTGAGCCAGGGTTCCCCCTCCCCATAACCACTCCCTTCTGCCACTGGATGCTCCCCCCTGACACCCCCCACCGTACTTTTGTCCAAAATTGAGAGCAGGGGGGAATCCAGTCCCTCCTGCTCTGAGGCCCACCAGTCCAAAATGGCAGGCCTTCCTTTCCATGGTGCATCATATGATACACGTGGAGACTCTCAAAGCCCTGATTGGCTCAGGCACCGGGGAGGGGAAAGCCTATCATTTTGGACTGGTGGGCCTTAGAGCAGGAGGGACCAGGTCACGTTATTGAACTGTATGGTGGGATCATGAGTGAGTTGAGAATAGACATTGACATCCATAAGCTGACGAGTAGCCTCAGCTTGATACATCATGGTATCAAGTATCACTATTCCACCCCCTTTGTCTGCCCGGGTTACTATAATGGAGGCATCCTGAGATAAAGATTTGATAGCATCGTTTTGGGAACGAGTAAGATTATAAGGTTGTTTCAATGTATGGTTCCTCAACGAATCCAAGTCTCAAAGGACTAATTTCTCAAAAACTGCGATAAAATCATCAGGTTGGCCCAGAGGGACCCATGTAGATGGTATATGGTGAGTATCCGCAAAAGAAGAATTATTAGTAGTGGGGGAGTTATCCCAACCAAAAAATAATTTAAGTTTCAGGGTTCTAAAAAATTTATGAAGATAGTGAAGAACCGCTGTTGACGGCTTTCACTGACAGACCACTCTGGTTTGAATAATATAAATTTAATAACAAATCAGTAACAGCTTTCAAGAATAAATTTTACAGCATACAGAATAATAGAGCACACACTAGTCTGGCCGGTCTGATGGAGAACCTCAGGTTGGTTCTAATCCTTTGGTTCAAGGAGCTCTTTTTATATGTTTCTGACAGCTCTGGCTCATGTTGGTGCATGGTTACATTTCACATTTTCATTGGTTAATTACATTCGTCATTACACTTATTAATCTATTGATTGGTTAACATAATGAGTGATACTGTGTGTCACATCTTTTTCACTAGAACTGCTCTGCTTTTCCCGTAAATGTCCTATTACTATACCAAGATCCCCTTTTTGAACACCTGGGCCTAACAGTTTTTAGCTGTGTGGTTGACTTTCTTAAGTTTCACATCCTTATTCTTATGAGGCTTTTAACAGCTGGCCATGCTGACTTGGGTAGAGGATCCCTTTTTCACAAGAATTGTTATTTTCTAGCTTTGCCTTCTGTTTGACCTTGGTCTTCTCAGAAGTGTGCCTTACAGAGCTGACAGCTTTTAGTCAGAGTGTGTCTTTAGCTATTTTAATCTCTCAGCAGCCATTTCAGGTTTTTAGCTGTGTTGGCCTGTTTCTGCTATATTGGGAATTCTAGGGGGTCTTTCAGTGATTTTTTCTTCACCTGCACTTTCCTGCACAGGGCTTCTCCTCCCATCCCTTCCTCATTCCCCTTTTCGAAGGCTGAGAAGGCTTTAAAATCCCAAGGTCAGAGTGTTGTTGAAGGTCATGCTGGTATTTGGTCAAGGAGTACCAACGTAGGACCCAGATACTCAATAATAGGGCTTAATATGGGATTAAGAGGACAAATAACTAACCCAACCCCAATTATACTACAAAGGCATGTGTCACAGTATAACTCAGTTAATCATATATGTAAAGTAATATATATGCAATTGTTACTATAAAAGAATAAAGGTGACAGATTATTAATTTGCAGTTTGTTCTAGCAAAGAAGGTGCTATACCAGTGACTCTTAATAACCTGTCATATCTTATCCACAGAGGCATTATTGTAGGTGTAGGGAGTCCCTATTCCAACATTTGAGACAGTTCGAGCAGCTAAGCATCTGCGGGGGTGCATAATCTGATATTCAGGATCTGTGGCATGTGGAATAAGTTCACAATAAATATGGGTGGCTAACATTTGAAGATACCTTTCTTTTATGGCTTCATCTTGTCATGAGTAGTATACTATATCGAAAAGGGATGAACTAACAAGCTAGATTATTTCCATGCCCTTCTAAAACACCTGGGATCAGTGCAGACTCGGCTGGGTCCAAATGCTCTCAGGTTATGCTCATGGGATCTTCTTGTGCTATCATGGTCCGTATTGCATTTCTCCTTAAGTCAACAACCGTCAACTGGCATGTTATATCTTCTTCACTGCACCTCTCCTCAGCTTAGCAGCAAGAAAGGGGATGGGAAGAATCCAATTGAAAAGGAAGGAAAGGATCCAACTGGAATGGAAACTAGCTAGGGAACACTTACGGGGGTCAAAACAGGATGAAAACGCATAAAAGTCACAATCAGGCAAAACACATGAATCTTGCAATAGGTCTGTTTAGAAATAATTACAAACACATGAAAAAAAAAAAAAAATATATATATATATATATACTAATACTGCATAAGTTCATAAAGGTTTAAAGTGCAAATCAACAAGTCCATGATTAAAGCTGTAGAAGTTCAATGTCATGAAGGTCATCCTGTCTTTAGTAGCAATAGTCAAGAAGTCTTCAGGGTTTCCTAGGCACTTATCAGATTCCTTCTCTGGTAGCAAGGTCCTTCCTCTGGGGCTCATCCATCATCTGGATTTCATACGGATGGAAATTCTTCCAGCATTTCTCCTATTCTTTCTTACCAAAAATATTTGTATCCCTTTGTATTCAAAAATAAAATCTGTCCATAATCTTTTTTTCTCTCTCTCTCAAAGCAATCTCATAATACAGCGATTTTATATGCGCTAAATTATTTAGGCTGTCTTGAGGCATTCTAAGAGTGTGACACATGAGGCGTTCTAAGAGTGTGACATGTTGCGATGGTTTTCCTGTACTATCAATGAATCCTCTAATTTGCCGTTTGTCATGGTTTTCTCTGATACATTTAATAGCATATGCGGAATCCGAATAAATAAATAGTAAGATTTTGCTGTGGATATGTTTCAAGGCTGTGTGTTCGAATCACGTCGGGTTCACCATTGAAGAACCGGCTGTTGACGGCCTTCACTGACAGACCACTCGACACTCTTTATGCTGGTTTGAATAATATAAATTTAATAACAAATCAGTAACAGCTTACAAGAATAAATATTACAGCATACAGAGTAATAGAGCACACACCAATCCGGCCGGTCTGATGGAGAACCTCAGGTTGGTTCTAATCCTATGGTTCAAGGAGCTCGTTCTATATGTTTCTGACAGCTCTGGCCCACATTGGTGCATGTTATATTTCACATTTTCATTGGTTAATTACATTGGTCATTACACTTGTTAATCTATTGATTGGTTAACATAATGAGTGATACTGTGTGTCACACCTTTTTCACTAGAACTGCTCTGCTTTTCCCGTAAATGTCCTGTTAATATACTAAGATCCCCTTTTTGAACACCTGGGTCTAACAGTTTTTAGCTTTGTGGTTGACTTTCTTAAGTCCATAAAACAATCACAGCTCTTATAAAAATTATCAATTATGCAAAACATAGAAACATAGAAATAGACGGCAGATAAGAGCCACGGCCCACCAAGTCTGCCCACCCCAATAACCCTCCCCTACCTTTCTCTGTGAAGAGATCCCACGTGGCGATCCCATTTTGACTTAAAATCAGGCACGCTCCTGGCCTCGACCACCTGCAGTGGAAGATTATTCCAGTGATCAACCACCCTCTCGGTGAAGAAGTATTTCCTGGTGTCACCGTGTAGTTTCCTGCCTCTGATTTTCCACGGATGCTCTCTTGTTGCCGTGGGGCCTTTGAAAAAGAAGATATCCTCCTCCACCTCTATTCAGCCCGTGAGATATTTGAACGTCTCGATCATGTCCCCCCTCTCTCTGCGTTCCTCGAGTGAGTATAGCTGCAATTTTTTCAGCCTTTCCTCATACGGGAGATCCTTGAGCCCCGAGACCATCCTAGTGGCCATACGCTGGACCGACTCAAGTCTCAGCACATCTTTGCAGTAATGCAGCCTCCAAAATTGTACACAGTACTCCAGATGGGGTCTCACCATGGATCTGTACAATGGCATAATGACTTCGGGCTTCCGGCTGACGAAACCCCTACATATACAACCTATGATTTGTCTAGCCTTAGATGAAGCTTTCTCCACTTGCTTAGTAGTCTTCATGTCCTCACTGATGATCACCCCTAAGTCACGTTCTGCTACAGTCCTTTGTAGGATTTTACCATTAAAGGTGTACGTCTTGCATGGATTTTGGTTGCCCAGGTGCATGACTTTACATTTTTCGGTATTGAAACTGAGTTGCCAGGTCCTGGACCAGTGCTCCAGTAGGAGTAGGTCGTGCACCATACTGTCAGGCATTGAGTTTCCGTCTGGCCCTGTGCTTTGGTCTGACGTGTTCCTGCCTACTACATTGCATAGTTTGGCGTCATCGGCGAATAGCGCTATTTTACCTTGAAGTCCCTCAGCCAAGTCCCTTATGAAGATGTTGAATAGGATCGGGCCCAAGACCGAGCCCTGCGGCACTCCACTGATCACCTCCGTCTTTTCGGAGGGGGTGCCGTTCACCATCACCCTCTGAAGCCTACCTCCAAGCCAGTCCCTAACCCATGCTGTCAATGTGTCTCCTAATCCTATAGAGCTCATCTTGTTCAACAACCTGCGGTGTGGCACGCTATCGAATGCTTTGCTGAAATCCAAGTATATGATGTCTAGGGACTCCCCAACATCCAGCTTCCCTGTCACCCAGTCAAAGAAGCTGATTAGGTTAAATTGGCAGGACCTCCCCTTAGTAAATCCATGTTGACGCGTATCTCGTAGATTCTCCTCGTCTAAGATCATATCCAATTGGCGTTTGATTAGAGTTTCCATTAGCTTGCTCACTATTGATGTGAGACTCACTGGTCTGTAGTTAGCAGCCTCCATCCTGCATCCTTTTTTGTGGAGTGGAATGACGTTAGCCGTTTTCCAGTCCAATGTGACTTTACCTGTACTAAGGGAGAGATTGAAGAGCGCGGATAGCGGTTCCGCCAAGACGTCGCTTAATTCCCTGAGTACCCTGGGGTGTAGGTTGTCTGGCCCCATTGCTTTGTTAACCTTGAGATTAGATAGTTCAAAGTGGACAGTGCTGGGTGAAAACTCGAAATTTCGAAATGGGTCTGCAGAGCTATCCCTTGTCTGCAGCTGAGGGCCAGATCCCGGCGCCTCACAGGTGAAGACTAAGCAGAAGTATTCATTTAATAGTTCAGCCTTTTCAGAGTCCGATTCTACATAGTTCCCGTCTGGTTTCTTAAGGCGTACTATCCCACCTGTGTTTCTGTTTCTATCACTAATATACCTGAAGAGGGGTTTATTGCCCTTCTTGATGTTCTTCACTAGATTCTCCTCCATTCTAAATTTGGCCTCTTTGACCTTTGTTTTTACTGCTCTTGACTTGGCCAGATAGTCTTCTCTAGAGTCCTGCTTCCCTGATTGTTTATAAGATATGAACGCTCTTTTCTTTTCTTTTATGAGGTCTGAGATCTCTGCAGAGAACCACTGTGGCTTATTGTTTCTTCGCCGTTTACTTACCAATTTAATAAAGCGGTTGGTTGCTTCTTGTATGGTAGCTTTTAGAGTTGACCACAATACTTCCACATTATCTGTTTCTGCTCGGTTATGCAGCGCCTGATGGATGAAATCTCCCATGCCCTCGAAGTTGGCGTCCTTGAAGCTGAGGACCTTGGTTAATGTGTTAGATTTTGTGAAACCTTTCCTGAGATTGAACCATACCATGTTGTGGTCACTGGAGGCCAACCTGTCGCCCACCGAGACCTCTGTGACACTTTCTCCATTGGTAAGTATCAGGTCCAGTATTGCCCGATCCCTTGTTGGCTCCAATACCAGTTGCCTGAGTCATGCTCCCTGAATAGAGTTTAATAGCCTTCTGCTGCTGTTGGACGCAGAGGAAAGTGTGGTCCAGTCCACATCAGGCATATTGAAGTCACCTAACAATACAGTGTCCCCACGCAAGGTGATATTCTCTATATCCTCGATTAATTTCATATCCAGGTCATCCTTCTGTCTTGGGGATCTGTATACTACACCAAGATACAGGTATTTGTCCTTCCCCCTAGCCAGATTCACCCAAAGGGATTCCCCTGTGTACCTGACATCTGCGATTCTGGTGACTTTAATGTCATCTTTGGTATATAGTGCTACCCCTCCTCCCAATTTGCCCTCCCTGTCTCGGCAAAGCAAGTTGTAACCCGGTATGACCATGTCCCAGCCATGGGAGTCCGTGAGCCAGGTCTCGGATATCGCCACCACATCTAGGTTGGCGTTCCTCATTTCCGTCTCTAATTCCAGGATTTTATTTCCCAAGCTATGAGCGTTGACGTACATAGCCCTCCATGTTATATGTTTGCTATGACTCTGGGGATATTCCCGCTTGATCTACTTTGACCTCCTTAGTGCATTTTGCTATGTGTGTACTAGACCCAGAGTTACATTGTCCCAGGCTCGAAAATGTGTATACGATCCCTCGACCCAGAATTACAATGTGAACCTAGCCCAGATTCAGCAATGTGTGTCCCCATCCCAGCCCCAAACCCAGAAATGCAAAGTTTACTTACCTCAGTCTCAACAAAGTATTTGCAGCTTTGCTCACCTTGTAGGTCAATTGTGCATGTACCCTCCCCCAACTTACCTAGTTTAAAGCCCTGTGAAGTAGGCCGGCTAGTCGGTGTCCAAAGACGTTCTTTCCTCTTCTGGTCAGGTGTAGCCCGTCTGGTCCCTGTAGTCCTTGTAGTGCCTCTCCATGGTGTAGGAACCCGAAGTTCATCTCCTTGCACCATCCGTGCAGCCAGTCGTTAGCCCACTGGATGCGATCATCCCTGGCTATACCCTTGCCCCCCACTGGGAGGATCGAGGAGAAGACCACCTGCGCTTCCATTCTCCTCAGCTTCTCACCCAGGGCTCTAAAGTCCTCAGGTATGCTCTCCGGGGTGTTCCTGGCAGTGTCATTAGTTCCGACGTGAATGAGAAGCATGGGGAAGTGGTCCTGGGGTTTGATGAGTCTGTCCAGACAAGCGGTCACATCCCGGATCCTGGCCCCTGGCAAACTGCAAACCTCTCTCGATAGCAAATCTGGTCTACAGACTGGTCCCTCGGTGCCCCTCAGCAGCGAATCCCCAACAACCATATAACCATTAATTTAGTGATGACACCAAACTGCGGTTTAGATAGGGACTATCATAGCATCTTTATAGTCCCCAGCCCAACCCATAAGCATGTAACAACAAAAAATAAAAGATGACCACTTATCTGGGTTCACTGGAGGGTCAGGCACTTAATCTGCCGCAGTCGTGAAAATGACTTGTGCTTGAAAAAAATGTGTACGTTAAACTGCCATATCAGTATCCATGATCCTCCGACTCAAGTTTCGGCTCTCATCATGAGGAGACGCTGTTAAAGCAAAATTTCAATTTAAAATCCTAAACGGTAAATAACCTCCTAATTCTACCACTATAGGCTTGTCATCTACTTGCCATCTTGCATACTATAATCATATTACTCAAATTCTTTAAGTTAGAAAATATAAAAACCAAATCTCATACCGAATATCGGCAGTCTGTACCCGGCAGGCTGGGAAATACTGGCAACAATGAAACCTAAACTACAATACTCTATTTATCGATCTATCCCTTACCTCACCAGAAATGACATCTACCCAATAGGCATGCTCGTTATAAATTGAACCATTCTATATCTGAATTCAAACCAAACAGCATAAAAGTTTGCCAATTGTAAATAAATCTCTGTTCTTTCATAATTAAAAATTTTGATAGATCACCGGAAAAATCTTTAATGTATAACAAGACAGTGTATCTCACTGCCTCGATTGAATGGGCTTCCTGCAACCAATGGGATACTAAAGGGGCGGAGACTCGCTCTCTGCGGATATTACTAAGGTGTTCTCTTATCCGAATTTTAATTTTTCTACAGGTCTGACCAATGTATATCTTCTCGCAAGGGCAAATTATGCAGTATATTACCCCGCTGGAGTTACAATCTATACTGGAAGACAACACAAATTTCTTGCCGCCTGAGTGCGGGATCACTAGATGTGATCGATCCAGTATGTATCGACATTGGCGGCAGTTGCTGCATTTAGTATGAGGGGGCAGTCTTTCTGCGTTACAATTAAATTTTCTATGGTTTAGTTTCTCTCCCAAATTTTGGGCTCCAGAGAAAGCAAATTTTGGTCTTTCGTACAGAGATGGGGATACTGCAAAATTGGCCAGTGTTTTAAAATGATTTTCTTAATATCATTATCTAGATTGGAATAAGGGAAACACAAGCTATACTTTGGTCAGGCTTGTTGTCTATAGGTTGCAGGAGCCAAGGCCGATGGCAATTTTTAGCTCTTTTCCACGCACGTTTAACGATTTTGCCAGGGAACCCGCGATCTAAAAATTTATAATACATCTGATTTGCTTGTCTATCAAAGTCCACATCCTCCGAGCAAATCCTTCTTAAGCGCAAAAATTGACCTATTGGGATGCTATTTCTCAAAACTCGTGGATGGAAACTTTGATACTGCAAGAGTGTGTTGTGATCTGATGTTTTTTTGTGGAGACTGGTGGTGATATGATTGTTACATTTGAAAATACTGATGTCCAAAAAGGACATTTGGAAATAATCATATTTATATGTAAATTTGATATTAGAATCTTTTGTATTAATTTCCTCCAAAAACAAATTCAGCTCAAATGTACCACCATTCCACATAAAAATACGTCATCAATAAACCGTTTCCAGCAACTAACATGTTGGAAATGGCTAGAGCTGTTTACAAATGTGTCCTCAAACAAAGTCATGTATAAACATGCCAAAGTTGGAGCTACTGTAGCCCCCATGGCCACTCCCTTGGTTTGAAGAAATAATTCGTTCTCAAATTGAAAAGAATTATTAAGAATAACTATTTCAGCTAATTGATTCAATAACTGTTGTTTGGCCTCTGAAATATATATATATATTTTTTAATCTTTATTCATTTTCAAACTTACAACAAGTACATAAAAGAATACCATGAAAGACAATCATACAACACTTGAAATTCCTTCAATAAATTCATAAATATATTAATTAATTAATTTCCCTCTCCCCCACCAATATACTCATTAAAGCATATCATAAATTATATTATAAAACACATTATTAAACCAAATTTTCCCCCATCACCCCCTCCCCCTATATATATCCATATTATCAAAGGAAAACGATGCCTATTCATTACAATATTTAACCAATGGCCCCCAAATCTTTAGAAAATTTTTATAACTACCTTTCTGTAAAGCAATAACTCTTTCCATTTTAAAAATATGACATAAGGAATTCCACCAAAATGCATAACTAAGATTAGTATAATTTTTCCAGTTGTTAGTAATATGTTGAATAGAAACACCCAATGTAGTATAACCCAGTGGTATATAACACAAATACAAAAATAATAGCGAAATACCACTATATCAAACAATACACATCAGTATTGTCAAGTCTTCATCTATCAAGGCATCCTATACGGCCTCAGAAATGGAGCCTACGCACAGCAATGCAGTCACAAACTGAGACAATCCGCGTAGTAGAAATGCTCCTGCTCCAATCATTGGCCTTTAAAACTATTTTTTTTTTTAAGTGCTATTTTTTAATCACTATTTTGTAATATAAACCCTACACCACTCAATATTTAAGATGTGGTTTTAAATACGTAATGCTTATTCAAAAAATCTGCATCAAATACTGTGTGTAATATCAAAATTTGAAAAACTCGACCACAAAAACTTATCTTATTTGTTTAGTAGTCTTCACTGTCGGAGTCTTAATAGTAAAATCTCAATTCATGTCCATTCGCCAACGCGGCCAGCGTTTCGCGGGAATTGCATACATCCGCTGCATCAGGGCCACCTGGACATTACCACAAAGCTGTGACCGAATGCACTGATTGAGGATGTGTGTGGTAATGTCCAGGTGGCCCTGATGCAGCGGATGTATGCAATTCCCGCGAAACGCTGGCCGCGTTGGCGAATGGACATGAATTGAGATTTTACTATTAAGACTCAGACAGTGAAGACTACTAAACAAATAAGATAAGTTTTTGTGGTCGAGTTTTTCAAATTTTGATATTACACACAGTATTTGATGCAGATTTTTTGAATAAGCATTACGTATTTAAAACCACATCTTAAATATTGAGTGGTGTAGGGTTTATATTACAAAATAGTGATTAAAAAATAGCACTTAAAAAAAAAAAATAGTTTTAAAGGCCAATGATTGGAGCAGGAGCATTTCTACTACGCGGATTGTCTCAGTTTGTGACTGCATTGCTGTGCGTAGGCTCCATTTCTGAGGCCATATAGGAAGCCTTGATAGATGAAGGCTTGACAATACTGATGTGTATTGTTTGATATAGTGGTATTTCGCTATTATTTTTGTATTTGAATAGAAACACCCGTCATGATCATTAAAAGTTTGTTGTTATGTGCTGTTAATTAACTTTTTTTCCTCATAGAAATACCGAACAGAACAGTATCGTATGACAGAGCAACATGGTTTTCTAATAAGCAATTTATTTGAGACCAAATTGAACTCCAAAAATTAATAATGCAGAGACAATAAAAAAGTAAATGATCAAGTGTCCCTGCTTCCAGATTACAGTGCCAGCATCTATTAGATTTAGAGCTATCCAACTTCTGTAAACGAACTGGGGTCCAAAAAGCTCTATGTAATAAAAAGAACCAAGTTTGTCTCATAGATGCCGACATTGTACATCTCATTCTCCAAGCCCAAATCCGTGGCCATTGAGAAGCAGAAATTTGATGCTTAATCTCAATGCTCCAAATATCTCTAAGACCATTTTTTGGTTTTTTTATTAATAAATCCAGATATTAATTTATACCACTGTGCAGCATGATGTCCCAGGAAGTCTGCCTGGAAACATAGGAACTCTAAACTATATCGATTATTAAGAGTTTTCCATTCAGGGAACCCCACCTGAATAGCCTGGTTCAATTGCAACCATTTAAAACTTTGTGATTTATTAAGACCAAATCTATTTTGCAACTGTGAAAAATCAAGCAGTTTACCATCTGAAATAACATCATTTAAAGTTCTTATGCCAGCAATAATCCAGTGCTTCCATAAGATTTGAGATCCGCCAATTTGAATCTTGGAGTTTATCCATAAAGACTGATTCGTTGATTTATTTATAGGAATAGATGTTAAATTACTAATGTATCTCAAAATTTTCCATGTATCAATCAAAATTCTGTTCTGTTTATATTTCCTAGGCATTTTTATACTAACAACATGAACTAAATTTAAAGGAAACAGGAGACGCCACTCCAAGTATAACCAATCCGGAGCATTATCAATGAGTTCTGGGAGGATCCAATACATACCCGGGCGTAAAATATAGGCTTGATGATACCTATAAAAATTTGAAAACTTTACCCCACCTTCCTCAATTGGCTTTTGTAGAGATACTAAAGCGATTCTAGGTCTTTTACCAAGCCAAACAAAATTTGTAAGAATACCATTAAGCTTTTTATAAAAGGACCCTTGAAAAAAAATTGGTATCATACTCATTTGATAACAAACTACAGGCAAAATCATCATTTTAATAGTTTGGACTCTCCCCCACCAAGAAAGATGTAAAGGATTCCATTGCACACATTTCTTTTACTTTTTTAATAAAAGTTTTTCATTCTCTTTCAAAGTGTCTTTCGGAGTCTTTTTTTATCATAATACCTAAATATTTTAAGCCATCATCTTTCCAAGTAAATGAGAAAGAATCAAATAAACCTTTAGTAAAATGGACATTAAGAGGAAGAATTTCTGACTTACTCCAATTTATTTTATACCTTGAAAACTTTCCAAATGTATCAATCAATTCTAATAAACATGGAATGGTAGTTTCTGGATTTCTCAAATAAAGCAGAATATCATCTGCATATGCCGACACTTTGTATTCTCTATCAGAAAAGAGAATACCCTGTATCCCCTTTGCTTGTTGAATAGCTAATAACAAGGGTTCTAATACAATATCAAAAAGCAAAGGAGACAGAGGACAACCCTGTCTAACTCCCCTCTGCAAACTAAAACGATCAGAAAAATTATTATTAATATACAATCTTGCAGAAGGGGAGCTATACAAAGTTGAATCATTTGAATAAATCCCGAACCTATACCAAACCATTCCAATGCCTGATACATGAAAGACCATTCAACTCGGTCAAAAGCTTTTTCTGCTTCTAAAGATACAGAAAAAGCCGGATCTCTCATATCTTTAGTTAAATTTAACATATGAAATGCCAAACTAGTATTATTGGAAGAATGTCTGTTTGCAACGAATCAAGTTTGATGCATATCAATAATAAAAGGGAGAGCCTTGGCCAAGCATAAAGCCAATATATTAGCCATAAGTTTTCCATCAACATTTATTAATGAAATAGGCCTGTAATTTGAAACTAAAGTTGGATCTCTATTTGGCTTTGGCAAAACAATTGTTAATGATTCAGCCATAGTACCTGTAATGCATCCGTTAGATAATTGGGACTGAAATAAATTTAATAAATGAGGCAATAGGGAATTTTGAAATGATTTATAAAATTCTACAGTAAAACCATCCCCACCTGGAGCGGATCCAATTCTAAGAGACTTCAACGCTGTTTCTAATTCTTTTAATGATATAGGCTCATCTAAACTTCTTTTTATATGATCAGGAACCTTCGGACCAATAATTAAATTCAAAAAATCTACTCCATCCTTCTCCCTATCACCATGAGATTCAGAAGAGTACAGATCCTTATAAAATTTTAAAAATTTATTTAAAATATTACCAATTTGATTATGCTTAACTCCTTTTTCATGTTTTATTGCAATAATTTTTGTTCTTCGTTTCTTTGCCTTAAGGTAGTTTGCCAACAACCTTCCTGCCTTATTTGAATTTCCATAATACAAAGTTTGTTGAGAAAAAAGATCTTTCCTTATTAATTTAGAAGCTAATTCATTATATTTACCTTTCGCCTTTAAAAGGTCTTGCAAAGTGTCATGTTCCCATTTATCAATCAATTTAGATTCCAAATATTTAATTTCTTTTTCCAAATTAGAATATTGAATTTTAATTTGCTTTCTAATATAAGCAGAGTATGAAATAATGTTACCCCTTATAGTAGCCTTAAAAGCATCCCAAACATTTTCCATAGAAATTTAAAATTTGCGGATGACACTAAACTCTGTAGAAGGGTTAGAATTGCGGAAGAGTGTGAGGACCTACAAAGGGACCTGAACAAACTGGAAGAGTGGGCAATTAAATGGCAGATGAACTTCAATGTAGGGAAATGCAAGGCCATGCATATAGGGAGAAAGAACCCGATGTTCAGCTACCAAATGGGGGGATTAGTATTAGAGGGGATTAGTATTAGAGGAAAGAGATTTGGGTGTACTGGCGGACACAACAATGAAGTCAACGACACAATGCGCAGCAGCTGCAAAGAAGGCAAACAGAATGTTGGGTATTATTAAGAAGGGTATTACTACCAGAACGAAAGAAGTCATCCTGCCGTTGTATCAGGCAATAGTGCGCCCATACCTGGAGTACTGTGTTCGGTATTGGTCACCGTACCTTAAGAAGGATATGGCAATACTTGAGAGGGTCCAGAGGAGAGCGACACGAATGATTAAGGGCATGGAAAACCTTTCATACACTGAAAGATTGGAGAGACTGGGGCTCTTCACCCTGGAAAAGCGGAGACTTAGAGGAGACATGATAGAGACCTACAAGATCATGAAGGGCATAGAGAGAGTAGAGAGGGACAGATTCTTCAAACTTTCAAAACATAAAAGAACAAGAGAGCATTCGGAAAAGTTGGAAGGGGACAGATTCAAAACGAATGCTAGGAAGTTTTTCTTTACCCAGCGTGTGGTGGACACCTGGAATGCGCTTCCAGAGGGCGTAATAGGACAGAGTATGGTACTGGAGTTCAAGAAAGGATTGGACAATTTCCTGCTGGAAAAAGGGATAGAGGGGTATAGATAGAGGGCTACTGCACAGGTCCTTGACCTGTTGGGGCCGCCGCGTGAGCGGACTGCTGGGCACGATGGACCTCAGTTCTGACCCAGTGGAGGCATTGCTTATGTTCATCTGATAAATTATATTGAAAAAATTCAGTAATTTTTATTTGTAATTCCTCTAAGAATTTTGTATCAACAAGCAATGTACTATCAAACCTCCAAATAGGTCTACTATACTCTTGCTGATCCATTTGAAGTTCAATCCATACACTTGCGTGATCAGATAATATAATTGGGTCTATCATAGCTTTAATCACTTGTTGCACTAATTGAGTTGAAACAAAAATATAATCAATTCTAGAAAAAGACATGAATTTATGGACAAAAGGAAAATTCCTGATCATTAAAATGAAGTATATGCCATATATCTTTTAAATCACATGATTGCACCAAATTATCCAACCCTAATGATTTTATATTTCTACAAGGTTTTTTAATCCAATAATGGATCCATAACAGCATTAAAATCTCTAGCTACAACTAATTTACAAGCAGCCAGTGGGAGCAACATTTGTTGCAATATCTTAAAAAATTCATTTTGATTCGAATTAGGGGCATACAAATTAAACAAAGCCAGAGCATTATTTCCCATTCTCATATCCACGTGCACTCATCTACCTTTCAGATCTGAACCTATTAAATTAAAATTAGCTGTACACCTTTTATTAATAAGAATAGCAACCCCTGCTTTTTTCCCAATTGCAGGGGCAAAAAAACAATGCTTCACCCATTCCCCTTCAAAAAAGCTAACATTTTCTTTCTCTTAATCTGATGATTGAGGCCATTTACGTTCAGAGAGAAAGTTTTAATATCCATCCTTCAATTTAGGAATGAATAGACTTTTCAAAAAATAACAAATTTTCCCAAAATTCATAAATAAGCATCATTTTCCTTTTTTTAAGACTATGAATCTTAACCTTACCCCTTTTTTCCCAACCCTCCCTATCCCCCCCCTTCCGACTAATAGTGATAACTTGGAAACGCACATTTGATATCAGGTGACAGAAAAACTCTACACAAGCATATAATAAAGATAGAAATATATCATTATATCAAGCCTCTAAAAGAATAAGTAAGTTAAAAACAAAATATTTTCATTATTAAGAATACAATTATTAATTATTCTTTAGCATTAAGAATCAAATTATCAAAAAATATAAACCAATATAAAGAAAAACTGAAAAAAATGAGATAAAATCATATATCCCTTAAAATTATTATATATGTCTCATCTAATTATAGCCCCCCATATAATTACCTATTAATCAATAACATAAAAATTTTGATATATTGAAAAGGTCATAATGTAAGCATTATTTCAAACCATAATAATCTTAAAAAAGATCAAATAGTTTAGTTTAAAATTAAACATCAAGATAAAATCTCCTTAGTTAAAACTCCATAGCTATAAAGAATTAGTTGCCCATACCTTGAATGAAAAAAAAAACATCCGACCTAATCTCAATTAATTCCCTCCCCTTTCTGCAAACACTTTTATACTTAAATAAATACATATAATCTAAAGAATCCAATAAATTCATAAAATAATCAAACGATACCATGTAGTTCCTGAGTCCAATTAAGAACATAAACAAAAAATCTGTAATCAGATAAAGCAAACATATCTCAAAATATCATACTTTAAAAATTCAACTAGAGACCCAAACACTGTGCAATTGATAACCTAAGTAATCACTTAACAGCATACAATCTAACCAACAATATTCCTTCCACTTTATACAAACAAAGCTCAGTCACTTAAATCTTATTTCATCTGGTGTAGAAATTTATTCCATGTTGAACTTTGACACGACAGAACAATATCAGGCAAAAGGAAGAAACCATTAGCGAAATCCATCCATCCAAACTCACAGACACAAACATCCATAAAAGAAAATTAAGTAACTGACAGCCAGTTCAAAGCGGATTACCCATGTAGTTAGTGTTTCTCCCAGCCCCATTGACTTCATCCTGCTGGAAAAGGGGATAGAAGGGTATAAATAGAGGATTACTGCACAGGTCCTGGACCTGCACAGGTTGGGCCGCCGCGTGAGCGGACTGCTGGGCATGATGGACCTCAGGTCTGACCCAGCAGAGGCATTGCTTATGTTCTTATGTTGTCACAATGCAGCAGGAAGACTGCATTAATAAAATTCAGTCACCAGGAAGTTGATAAATACCGACTTGTGCTGACCCCTCGCACTTGGACTATTCCTTCACACACACACACAGCATTCTGAGGAAGAATTTCTGGATCCAAGGAAAAAAGTAAGAATTCCAAAGTAATCTTTTATATAAGTTCAAATAAATCCAGTAGAGTAACCACTTGAGGTCAGACGAATCCTTTTGGTATTTATAGAAGTTTCTTTGCTGGAACAGATGTAAAGAACCTTAGCAAATAGCAATCAGAAGTCTGAGTTCACCCACTAATTTGCATATCTCCACGGAACTTCTCTTGAAGAATTCTAAAACAAAGATTCTCTGCCAATGCATTATATCAAAGGCGGTTATTACAGTTGAATTTGAATAAGATTCAATCTTTCAACCGAATCCATTTCTCATAAAATATTCACTGCCATGAAAAAAATCAAAGAATAAATCAAACAAATAAAAACCTTTTAACATCAAGCCATATTTCCCTTTTATGACACCATTGGTTGCTCACATGAATCCAAAAATTATTTTAATTTGTCCGGATCCTCAAAACTTAAAGTCTTGTTAGCATAAGTTACCCTCATTATCGCAGGGTAAAGTAATCCATATTTAGCACCAAGATGTCTCATTTGAGGTCTTAAGTCAAGTAACTTTTTCCTTTTTTCAGCAGTGGTTTTTGGAAAATCTGGCACAATGTGAATTTTTGAGTCTTGACACTTCAGATTTCTATTTTCTTTTGCCAACTGAATTATTTCCATTACCTGCTGGTGCCTCAAAAGTTTAAAGATCAACGGACGTGGTCTCAAGTCCCTGCTATTCCTTCTTGTAAGGATCCTATGAGCCCTCTCAAATTCTAATGGATATTTTGATTTGAGAAGCAGAATCTTTGGAAGAAATTGTTCAAGGAAAGAAATAGCATCATTATTTTCAACTCCCTCCGGGAGCCCAGTAATTCTCAAATTGTTCCGTTTCCCCCTATTAATACAATCTTCCAACTCTTTAGAAAGAGTATCCACTTTTTCCCTATAAGCTTTATCTTTTTTTATTTCCATTTCATTTGCTGCCATCCTTTTTTCCCAAATAGAAACATAGAAACATAGAAATAGACGGCAGATAAGGGCCACGGCCCATCTAGTCTGCCCACCCTAATGTCCCTCCCCTACCTTCGCCTGTGAATATATCCCTCCCCTACCTTTGCCCTGTGAATAGATCCCATGTGACGATCCCATTTGGCCTTAAAATCAAGCACGCTGCTGGCCTCGATCACATGCAGTGGAAGACTATTCCAGCGATCAACCACCCTTTCTGTGAAAAAGAATTTCCTGGTGTCAGCTCGTAGTTTCCCTCCCCTAATTTTCCACGGATGCCCTCTTGTTGTCGTGGGACCCCTGAAAAGGAAGATATCTTCCACCGCCTCTATGCGGCCCGTGAGATACTTGAACGTCTCAATCATGTCCCCCCTCTCTCTGCGCTCCTCGAGTGAGTATAGCTGCAATTTGTCTAGCCGTTCCTCGTATGTGAGATCCTTGAGTCCTGAGACCATCCGGGTGGCCATTCTCTGAACTGACTCCAGTCTCAGCACATCCTTGTGATAATGCAGCCTCCAGAATTGCACACATTATTCCAGATGCGGCCTCACCATGGATCTATATAATGGCATAATGACTTCCGGCTTACGGCTGAAGAAACCCCTACGTATGCAACCTATGACTTGTCTTGCTTTGGATGAAGCTTGAGCCACTTGATTGGCAGCCTTCAAGTCCTCGCTGACGATCACCCCTAAGTTGCATTCTGCTACCGTTCTTGTAAGGATCTTGCCATTAAGGGTATAAGTTTTGCATGGATTTTGGCTGCCCAGGTGCATAACTTTGCATTTTTTGGCATTGAAGCTGAGTTGCCAGGACCTAGACCAGCGCTCCAGTAGGAGTAGGTCGTGCATCATGTTGTCGGGCATTGAAATATCATCTATTGTGCATTTGCCCACTACATTACTTAGTTTGGCGTCATCGGCGAATAATGTTATTTTACCCCGAAGCCCTTCTGCCAAGCCCCTTATAAAGATGTTGAATAGGATTGGGCCCAAGACCGAGCCCTGTGGCACTCCACTGATCACCTCTGTCATTTCAGAGGGTGTGCCGTTCACCACCACCTTTGAAG
Organism: Geotrypetes seraphini; assembly: GCF_902459505.1. Classification (NCBI taxonomy): domain Eukaryota; kingdom Metazoa; phylum Chordata; class Amphibia; order Gymnophiona; family Dermophiidae; genus Geotrypetes; species Geotrypetes seraphini. Next base: position 141,581,565 of record NC_047089.1, on the reverse strand, counting down.
CCTACCTCCAAGCCAGTTCCCAACCCATTTCGTCAATGTGTCACCTAATCCTATAGAACTCATCTTGCTCAGCAACCTGCGGTGTGGTACGCTATCGAATGCTTTGCTAAAGTCCAGGTACACGATGTCCAGGGACTCCCCAATATCTAGCTTCCCCGTCACCCAGTCAAAGAAGCTGATCAGGTTGGATTGGCACGATCTCCCTTTAGTAAATCCATGTTGACGGGGATCCCATAGATTCTCCTCATCCAGGATCTTATCCAATTGGTGTTTGATTAGAGTTTCCATTAGTTTGCTCACTAACGATGTTAGACTCACTGGTCTGTATTTTGCTGTCTCCATCTTGGAGCCTTTCTTGTGGAGTGGAATGACGTTAGCTGTCCTCCAGTCCGACGGGACGCTGCGTTTCCTTAGGGAGAGGTTGAAGAGCTAGGACAGTGGCTCCGCCAGGACATCACACAGCTCCCTTAGCACCCTGGGGTGTAGGTTGTCAGGCCCCATTGCCTTGTTAACCTTGAGCCTTGATAGCTCACTGTAGACTCTGCTGGGCGTAAACTCGAAGTTACTAAACGGGTCAACTGAGTCAACCTTTATCTGTAGCTGAGGGCCAAGCCCCGGCGCTTCTCGGGTGAAGACTGAGCTGAAGTTGGGCTTTTTCCGAATCCTTTTCCACATAGTCTCCGTCTGGTTTCCTAAGACGTACAATTCCGCCTGAGTTTTTACTTCTGTCACTGATATACCTAAAGAAGGATTTATCTCCCTTCTTGATGTTTTTTGCCAGAGACTCCTCCATGTGGAACTTAGCCTCCCTGACTGCCATTTTGACGGCTTTTGATTTGGTCAAGTAGTCTGCTCTAGAGACCTGTTTCCCCGATTGTTTGTAAGCAATGAAAGCTTTTTTCTTCTCCTTGATAAGGGGTGAGATCTCCACAGTGAACCACTTCGGCTTATTGTTCCTTCGCCGTTTACTTACTAATTTAACATAGCAGTTTGTCGCTTCCTGTATGGTGGCTTTCAAAGTCGACCACATTTCTTCCACGCTTTCGGTTTCTGCTTGTCCTTGTAGCACCTGGTGAACAAAGGATCCCATGTCCTGGAAGTTTGTGTCCTTGAATTTGAGGACCTTGGTTAGGGTGGTAGGTTTAGTGAAACCTTTCCTAAGATTGAACCATACCATGTTGTGGTTACTGGAGGCCAATGTGTCGCCCACCGAGACCTCTGTGACACTTTCTCCATTGGTAAGTAATAGGTCCAGTATTGCCTGATTCCTTGTTGGGTCCAACACCAGTTGCTTGAGACCAGCTCCCTTCATAGAGTTTAATAGCCTCCTGCTGCTGCCGGAAGCAGAGGTAAGTGTATCCCAATTCACATCAGGCATGTTGAAGTCACCTAACACTACTTTGTCCCCACGCAAGGTGATATTTTCTATATTACTGATTATTTCCATATCCAGGCCATCATGTTGTCTTGGGGGTCTGTAAATTACGCCAAGATACAAGCATTTGTCCTTCCCTGATACAAGCATTTGTCCTTCCACTTTCAGTTCAAACTGTTCCATACGTGCTGTTATATTCCTTATTTCCTCTTTCAATTTTTGAGAGTTGTCAGAAACAATATCTGTAATGATTTGCAGCTTAGCAAAAATATCACCGTTATCATCCCTAGGCAGCGGCACCTTAGAAGGAGTCACTGGTTCAATCTTGGATCTTTTAGCACTCCCCAATCCTGTGCCAGCCACTTCATTTTTTGCCTGTTTGCTCGAAGCCATACCAATATATGAATCCCAAAAATTCTTTAAAAATGAACTTAAAATAGAGGCTTAAAATTGCTTTCAAATGCTTGTAAATGCAGAGCTCAGTCTTCACCCGACCATCTGGCTGCGCTCCCAAGCCACGCCCCCCCCCCTGAAATATTAAGATTAAGAACTTGACTCTTAACCAAGGAAATGGCCTCAGATTGAGGAACATTTGGGTACAGGGATACCACATCCGCAGTGAACAATAGTGATACATTAGCTATTGTTGATTCGAAAGATTGTCGATTAGTTGTAAAAAAATGAGCTGAATCTTTAATGTAAGATTTTGCCAAAGGTACAAACTTCTTTAAATAGGCATCTATATATTGCGATAAGGGCTCTAAAACTGACCCTATGCTTATTACTATAGGGTGTCCTGGGGGGCTAGATAAAGACTTATGAATTTTGGGAATAAAATAAATCGCAGGTACTCGGGGAAAATTGCTAGTAAGGAACCGCAGTTCCTTAGAAGATATTGTTTCTGCCGCTTTCGCTTCCTGTAAAATCAGATCTATTGTATTTTTAATTATTACTGTGTGGTCATTTTCCAGTCTGGTATAGTAGTTGGTATCTAATAATTGATGCACAGCTTCTGTATGGTAGTCTGCATAATTCTGGATCACAATTCTTCCTCCTTTATCAGCTCTGTGAATGATTATAGAACGATCATTCTGGAGATGTTGAATGATTTTTCGTTGGTGGAAAGACAAATTTGATTGTACTTTGTGCTTTCTTGTTTCCAATAATGAAACATCCCTTAAAACTAAATGCTCAAAAGCTGTTACTGAGGCATCTGAGGGGCCAGGAGGAATCCAATTGGATTTATATCTCAAACCTTCCGGAAGATCTGAAGATTGAGAATTTCCTGTTTTATCCTGGAAAAAATACTTTTAATCTTAAGGTTCTAAAGAATCTGAAGAGATGAGATCGGGTATCAAACCCGTCATACTTAGTACTTGGAACAAACGATAAACCCTTGGACAGGATTTCTTCTTCTTGCTGATTTAATATCCGAGATGATAAATTAAATATACCTTGATTTAGTAGTGGGGCAACTTCTTGTGTTTGATGGAACTCCTTGTTTCCACTCTGGGTAATACTTGAGAGTTCGCCTCTGTCAAAGGGAGCCTTAAAAAAGGCTTTTGTATAATTGATAATTTTTATAAGAGCTGTGATTGTTTTATGGTCTTGCAAATCTTCATCACAGATTCAAATTAGTTATCTCCCTATCCTGTTGTGACTTTAGTTTCACATCCTTATTATGATGCTTTAACAGCTGGCCATGCTGACTTGGGTGGAGGATCCCTTTTTCACAAGAATTGTTATTTTCTAGCTTTGCCTTTTGTTTGACCTTGCTCTTCTCAGAAAAGCAGAAGTGTGCCTTACAGAGCTGACAGCTGTCAGAGTGTGTCTTCAGCCATTTTAATCTCTCAGCAGCCATTTCAGGTTTTTAACTGTGTTGGCCTGTTTCTGCTATATTGGGGATTCTAGGGGGTCTTTCAGTGGTTCTTTCTTCACCTGCGGTTTCCTGTACAGGGCTTCTGGTATCAGTCGGAGTGAAGGGCACAAAAGAAGTGCCCAATTGAAGAACAGAAATCTTAGTGGCAGTCAACTCTCAAGAGGAAAGATTGAAAAGCGGAATTATTGATTTCTCACTGTTTTGCAACCCAGGTCTTGTTGGACGTTGTGGATGGGCCAAGATCTGTTCCTGTCGGAAGTGGCAGGTGTAAAAAAGAAGCTGGTAAATTAGCATCAGAAGTAATAACACTGGAAAGACATGCTCTTGACGTTGAGACTGAACTATATATTGATGAATAACTGGATGTATTAATAAAAGCAATCCGTTTTTAAGTTTTGGGGCGATTACGTCTGGATTTCCTGCCCCGATCCATCCACGGATAGATATATCCGCGGGTATAATCAGCCTCGTTACTGCAAAATTTAGCAATTTTTTGCTTACGAATATCCTGTTGATATAAGTCCATTTGTTTAATGTGTTCATGATAATGTGATTCAAATTCTGTTCCATCATTAGATTGCTTAAGCTGTTCAAGACGCTGAACTAAATCAGTGTCATTGATAATATCATTGATAATAGTGTTCAGGTGATCAACTGTCAAGAGCATTAAATCCAATGAACATTGGGAAAGAACAGTGTTCCATTTTTGCACATATTCAGAATTATCTAGAAACAGAGGTTCTTTATTAAGTCTTAGACCTCGAGGAACCCGTTGAATGTGGCAATACTTTAACAATGTTGCTGCATGTAATTGCTCTCTAATCAAAGTTTTATGAAGCTTAGTGATAGAGAGGCAATCAGATTGTACATCAGAGTATTCCTGTCCAGGAGTAAACAATCTGTTCCCACTCATAAGTTGAGTTATTTTGTCAGCTGACAGACCAAGTTTCGACTCCCACCCAATAGAGGCCATTTCTCTCAAATTGCTTGTTATATCAACAGATCAAATAAACGAGAGACAATAATTCAAAGATAGGATACTCAAGCAAAAGATTAATTAATAAAGAGAATCCATTTATACAACATACTTTATATCAAATAACAGATAAAATGAACATATATATGCAATATCCAGTGGACTAAAAAAACAATATAAAAATTAATTCATTAGACTTTCAATCATCTACACTTCTTTTTTTTCCACTTTTTATTTATTTATAATTTCTATACAACCATAAAATGGTACAGGAAATATTGAAATACAAGTATTTAGTCAATACAGACTAAAGAAAATATACAAAGCAATATGCTAACTATATAGTCCTCAATTTAAGGAGGTAGGCAAGACAAAAAGAGAAAAACCCCTGGGGAGAGGGGATACAAGTACAATAAAACATATAACAAAAGGAGCAGCAATGCGATTTAACCTACTTATTTAATCTAAATTCTGCACTAATCACTTGATTCATTCTGGCTGCTTTGAGATCCCTTTACTCTCCAAAAAGAAACCTAATTGGGCAGGCTCAAAAAATATATATTTATTCCCTTGATAGGAAATAAAACATTTGCAAGGAATTCTTAACTGAAAAGTTGCCCCCATTGAAATCACTTTAGGACGAAATTGCAAAAATTCTTTCTTCCTGGACTGTGTCCATTTTGAGACATCAGGAAATATGTATACCCTTTCACCTAAAAAGCAGCGTGTGAAGACTGCTGCACACGCTGCTGGAATCGCCAGGTTTGTAGTCGGGCCCGCGGGAAGGGAAGGGGGGGCAGCAAAGGGCTCGGGTCCCGGGCGGCGGGGTCAGTTTAAGAGCCGGGGCGGAATGTTGCTGGGCTCCTCGGTGGGGGCGCTGAGCGGCCGCGATCCCTCTCCTCCGAGACCCCCTCCCTCCCCCGCTGGAGGAGCGGAGATCAGCAGCTGGCAGTGGTCCCGGCTTGTGGAGTTGAGCGGCGGCTGGTGACGTAGTAAGTGCGCATGCGCACTCTTGTGGCCACATCCTGACGGAACAGGGAACACGGCTATAGAGTGCGCATGCGCGCTTATCATTTTATTATAGATGCTATTTCATTCATACTCTGAATCAAACAAAAGTAGGGATCAGACATAGCTTTTCCAAAGAGTGTTTTATTTCCTTTGAATAAAAGTTTGCTGGTTGGAAACCATCTGTCTGACCCTTACTGTTGTTTGATTCGGTCCAGTCCTTGCTTAGGGGTGTTATTTTATTGGGTTTCTTTACCTGATTTGTATTTTGATCAGATCCTATGTTTTTTTTTTTAATTATAGTAAATAATTTACCATCTGACTTGTTTCAGGAGCTTGTGCCCTTACTCCTAAGCAATTGCAGAGTCGCCGTTTGCTTCAGAATCAATTGATGCTTCCTTCAAGCAAAACTCAGGATTACAGCATTGAAGGAGATAAAAAAGGAATGAAAGGTAATCATATCCTTAAATGATTTAAAAATTGATGTTTCATTTCATTTTTTCCTTAATAATCATGGTGACATGGGGAAGGGGTTCATAACAGTACTACCAAGAGACCAGATGTGAAAACTTCTGATTACCAAGACAATCTTCAGGAACTTCAGGAAAGCCGTGAAAACCTTCCTCTTTACAAACCCAGCTCCCTAACGATCCACGTCTAACCACTGATAGAACATACACCACCTAATACGCCAAATGGAATCTCACTAAAACTCGCATGCCACCGCGAATATAACCATAATTAGTACCACATTCTCCACCAATCAAAGATGCACCTACCTGCTAAGAAAAGCTATTTTACCATATGTTATGTCTACACTGTAAAGTCTGTATGTCTATACTGTAAATGCTGTAAAGTCTGTATTTCTCACTAAAGTTTGTCCTATGCTATGAATGTACTCTTGTAACCCGTTCTGGGCTCCTTTTGGGAGGATGGGATAAATAAATACCGTATTTTTTGCTCCATAAGACAGACTTTTCCCCCCCAAAAAAGTGGGTGGAAATAAGGGTGCATCTTATGAAACGAATATACCACCACACCCCCCCCCTTCCCCAGAAGTACCTTTAAATTGTGGTGGTCGGTGGATGACTGCCTGCTGATTATATCGGGGCCCACAGCACACAAGTGTGCTAATGCCTTGGCCCGTGACATTTCCTAATTGTGCTAACTGGATGGCTGCCTGCTGATTACCGGTATATTGGGGCCAACGGCGCACAAGCCATTCAGACGTGGCGCGTGCCCACGCAGCAGAGCGCTTGTGCGCCACTGGTCCGACATAACAGTAATCAGCAGGCAGCCGTCCAGCGAAGCACCAGTGACCAGCACAATTAGGAAGTGTCGCAGGCCCAGGCATTAGCGGGCTTGTGTGCTGTGGGCCCCTACATAATCAGCAGGCAGCTGCCACCGACCACCATAATTTAAAGATACTGCCGGGGGCCTGGGATGGAATTAAAGGTACTGGGGGGGGGGCTATGTAAAAATGATGACTGATTGTGGGTGGGGCTGGGACAGAATTTAAAGGTGCCAGGTATATATTAGTATACAATTTGGTTAAGAATGGTTTTTTTTTTCCTTGTTTTCCTCTGGGGTGCTACTTATGGAGCGAAAAATACAGTAGTTATCTGAGAAAAGATCCCCTTTAGTACAACTGATTCATAAAGATTTGTTGTGACATGCAGAATATGTATTCAATAAAGAATACTTTTACTTTTCTTTTGAAGCAAGAACAGGACATTGAGACTACTTTCTATTCTTTGACTTAACCTTTTCCTATCGTGTGTCCCGGATGACGGGACATTCCAAAAATGTCATTGCCATCGTATGTTCCATACTAATAAAGAGCCAGGAACACAAAATATTTGAATTTACAGACTTATGACTTATTTACATTATGTTTACAATAGCTGTAAATGATAACGGTAAATAATACAAAACTTTGCTAAAATAATTACGATTGGAACCAGCATAACATAAAATGTATTACGATAGGAAAAAGTTAAGGATTGATTCTGATTGTTCATTTAATTGCATTTTGTTCTTTGGCTGTCTCCTGATGCAGGCGTTGTACGCTGAAACATAGCTCATGTTGGATCAATAAAGACAAGCCCTTGTTCAAAGAGGCCTTTTGTGATTTTTTTTTTTGCTATATTCAATAAAGAATGTTCCAATGCAATAGTAATGGTATTTGCTGAAATTAAGGGTTGTCCATGCCTGCTCGCGTACATTCTGCAGAAGATGTCAATCATAGCTTTTTAGATGCTCCTCCTTCTTTGTGGTCTCTGCTGTCCTCATAGAAACATAGAATATGATGGCAGAAAAGGGCCACCGGCCCAAAAAGTCTGCCCACTCTAAGGACCCTCCCCCCTAAGCACTTCCCCGAAGTGAACCCACATGCTTATCCCATTTTTTCTTAAAATCGAGCACGTTGCTTGCCTCAATTACCTGAAGTGGAAGATCATTCCAATGATCAACCACCCTTTCGGTGAAGAAATATTTCCTAGTGTTACTATGAAATCTCTCACCCCTGAGTTTCAACGGATGCCTTCTTGTTGCCATAGGTCCTGTAAGGAAAAAGATATCTTCTACCTCAATACGGCCAGTAACATATTTGAATGTCTCTATCATATCTCCCTTCTCTCTGCATTCCTCGAGAGAGTATAGCTGCAACTTACCTAGACGTTCTTCATATGGGAGATCCTTGAGTCCTGAGACCATCCTGGTTGGCCATTCGCTGAACCGACTCCACTCTCAGCACATCCTTTTGATAATGTGGCCTCCAAAATTGAACACAATATTTCAGATGAGGTCTCGCCATGGACCTGTACAAAGGCATTACAACTTCGGGATTCCGGCTGACAAAACTTCTTCGGATGCATCCCAGCATTTGCCTAGCCTTGGATGAAGCTTTCTCTACTTGATTGGCAGTCTTCATATCTTCACTAATGATTACTCCTAGGTCCCATTTTGCGGCAGTTCTTGTTAAGGTCTCACCATTCAGAGTGTAAGTACTGCATGGATTTCTGCTGCCAAGGTTCATAACCTTATATTTTTTGGCATTAAAGCTCAGTTGCCAAGTTGCGGATCATTGTTCCAGTAAGAGTAGGTCCTGCGACATACTGTGGGTCATTGTGCTTTTGCCCACTATGATGCACAGTTTAGCGTTGTCGGCAAATAATGCAATTTTACCTCGAAGTCCATGAGGCAGGTCCTGTACAAAGATATTAAATATGATGGGACCCATGACCGAGTTCTGCGGCACTCCACTGATCACTTCCGACGCTTCAGATGGAGTACCATTTACCACCACCCTCTGAAGTCTGCTGCTGAGCCAATCTTTAACCCATGCCGTCAATGTTTCCCCTAATCCCAACAAACTCATCTTGTTCAATAACCTACGGTGTGGGACACTGTCAAAAGCCTTACTAAAGTCCAAGTACACGATATCCAGGGACTCTCCCATATCTAGCTTTTTTGTTACCCAGTCAAAGAAACTGATTAGATTGGATTGGCAGGACCTTCCCTTTGTAAATCCATATTGGTAGGGATCCCTTAGTCTCTCATCATCCAGGATCGTATCTAATTTGTGTTTAACCTTTTCCTATCGTAATACATTTTATCCCAGGACAAGCAGGCAGCCTATTCTCACATGTGGGTGACATCATCCGAAGGAGCCCCGATGCGGATGCCTCACAAGCAGACTTGCTTGAAGAAACTAGAAGTTTCGAGTCGCCCGCACCATGCAGGCGCGAGTACCTTCCCGCCCAGCACAGGACGCGTCTCCTCAGTTCATATTTTTCCGCGGAGCCGAGAAGTCCGTCTTTTGACTCTCTGCGTTCAACTTCGTTCACTTTTTGCCTTCTCTACGACCGTGGTTCGTGTTTTCTCTTCATGAATCGTTGTTTTATTTTGTTTTCATTGGTTAGTTTAAAAAAAACCAAAAACAACTTTTAGTCTTCCATTCGTTCTCCAAGACGGGCCACTCTGCCGTAGCCTGCGAGCTTCAGCTTTGCAGCAGCTATTTTTTGGTCTATGTCCCAACCTTTTACAGGCTTTAAGGAGTGTAGCAAGTGTTGGTGCGCGATCTCCCTCACGGACCCTCACAGACGCTGCCTCAAGTGCCTTGGGCTGAAACATCATCCAACGTCGTGCCTGCCTTGTCAAACACTTCAGCCTCGTGCTTTCAAGTGTCATTGCATATTGGTGGATAAGCTCTTTGACGAGTCTCCAACTGATCCCTCGACCTCGAAGGCGTCTTCGGCCTCGACTTCCATCGAGACTCTTGCGCCTCCTTCCACCTCGAACCTCATCAAACCTTCATCATTTGCAGCGGCTCTTGCTTCGACGTTACCTGCTGTATCTTCCCCTGTTTCCTCAGGTCAGATAGCTCAGCAATTGGTTCCGTCGGTGGTGATTAAAGTGTCCAAGACTGCTAAGTCGAAGCACACTCACACTGCCTCGAAGGAACCTCCAGCCAAGGCAGGTGGACTGGTTTCAGACGCGGATCCACCCTTGCCGGCTTCTTTTCAGACCATATTAGAGAAGCAGTTTCTTCAGTACCTTACTATTATGGGTCCTAAACTGCTTCCTATTATCTTGCCTGGGCATTCAGCAGACTCCCGCGAGGTCGAGCTGCTTCCAATGTCCCAGTTGGGGCTTTCACACTCTTTGCAGGGAGCAGAGTCTCTGCGAGTGTCTGGTCTGTCATCAAAGCACGAACAGCAAGGAGCAAATTCTTTGCGAGTGCATCGAAGAGAATCCTCACACTCTCAGCAAGGAGCAGAGTCTTTGCGAGTGCATCGAGGTTCCTCCTCCAAGCCCCTGGAGCTTCGATCTACAGCCTCTAGCCCTATCCACACATTGGCATCGTCTGCTTGTGTCTCTGAGGCAAAATCTCCTCGATCCTTGAGATCTGGTTCTCGACACAGCTCTCATCATCGTTCGAGGACTTCATTGAGGCATTCTTCCAAGCATTGTTCTTCGCAGGACATTCCTTCTTCCTTGAAGCCTCGTTCTACTCCGACCTCAACCAGACCACCGACTCCTCGGTCGAGGTCTCTGATGCCAGACCTCGAGGATGTTCCAGTCTCAGTTGCCTCGTCCAAATCACCAGGTTCCTTCGATGCTTTTTTCCATGCAGAAGCTTCTTCTTCGACACAAGCTGCCTCAACAGCCTCGAGTCCTTTTCGAGACCAAGCCTTACCAGATCAGCTATCTTTTTCATCTTTCCTGCGACAGATGGCTATGGACTTGGATGTAAAATTGGACACTGGCTCCAAATATTCTAAGGAATATCTAGAAATCATGCATCTCCCTCAGCCTCCGGCTAAGAGTCTCAAGCTTCCACTTCATAAGCTTTTGAATCAGACTTTTGCTCGGTGCATGGAGACCCCTTTTTCCATACCAGCAGTTCCAGGAAAATTGGACTCGAGATATAAAACTGTGCATCACAAGGGCTTTGACAACACACAGCTTTCTCATCAATCCCTGTTTGTTGAATCTTCCTTGAAGAGATTCCATCCTTCCAAGGTCTATGCCACAGTTCCTCCTGGGAGAGAGGGGAAAACTATGGACAAATTTGGACGTCGCATCTACCAGAATGCTATGATGTCCTCTAAAGTCCTCAACTATAATTTTTATTTCATTGCTTATTTTGAATTTCTTCTTTCCCTTCTGCCAAAGTTTTTGGCTTATATGGACAACCAAATGCATTTTGAGTTTCAACAACTGATTGCTTCTTTCTCTCAATTACGTCTCTATCTCCTTCAATCATCTTATGATGCTTTTGAGTTATGTGCCCGAGCGGCTGCTTGCTCAGTGGCTATGCGTCATCTAGCCTGGCTTCGAACCATTGACATGGACTCTAATCTTAAGGACCGCTTAGCTAACCTTCCTTGTCAAGGCAACAACCTCTTTGACGAATCCATCGAGGCAGCCACCAAGAAATTATCTGACCATGCGAAATCGTTTGCTTCCATCGTCAGACCCAAACCAAAACCGGCTCCAGCCAAACCTACACGCCCTCCTGTCATCTATCAAAGGTGTTTTCCTCCAAAGCCAGCTCCTTATACTCGCCCTCCTCTGAAAAAGAAACATCCTCAGAAGCAACAACAATCCCAACCTTCTTCTGTACCTAAGACTTCTCAGCCTTTTTGACTGTTTACAACAGAGCATAACCTCCATCGTTCTGTCTCTGTCTCCATTTCCCCCTATAGGAGGTCGTCTCCATAATTTTTACTGCCGATGGACGATAATTACATCCGACCTCTGGGTACTTTCCATCATCAGGGAAGAATACTCTCTTCATTTCACTCAGGTTCCACCAGAGCTTCCTCCAAGAGATTATCCTTCCAATCCATCCCAGATCGCCCTTCTTCTTCTGGAAGCTCAAGCTCTGCTTCATCTCCATGCCATCGAACCAGTTCCCTTGGAACAGCAGAACAGGGGGTTTTACTGCCGTTACTTCCTTGTTCCGAAGAAGACGGGCGATCTGTGGCCCATTCTAGATCTCAGGACTCTCATCAAATTTCTAGTCAGAGAAAAATTTTGAATGTTGTCCCTGACATCTCTTTATCCCCTTCTCGAGCAGAACGATTGGTTATGCTCTCTGGATCTCAAGGAGACCTATACTCATATTCCAATCCATCCGGCCTCCCGTCAATACCTCAGATTTCGGGTGGGGAATCTGCATTAACAATATAGAGTTCTACCCTTTGGCCTGGCCTCGTCTCCCAGAGTATTCACCAAGTGCCTGGTAGTGGTAGCAGCAACTCTAAGGAATCATGGTTTTCAGGTATTTCCCTATCTAGACGACTGGCTTATCAAAGATTCCACATCTCAAGGGGTTATTGTAGCGACCCAACGGACTATCGGGTTCCTACAAAGTTTGGGATTCGAAATCAACTTTCCCAAATCTCAACTTCAACCCTCACAGACTCTACAATTCACTGGAGCTGTTCTGGACACTGTCCAACTCAGAGCATTCCTCCCTCAACATCTGGAAGCTCTTCTACAACTTTGTCACACAGTGTCTTCCCGCTCTTCCATCTCGGCAAGACACATGATGGTACTTCTGGGTCACATGGCCTCCTCAGTACACGCGACTCCTTTTGCCAGACTTCACCTCAGAATTCCTCAGTGGACCATGGCATCTCAATGGACGCAAGTTTGCGACCCTCCTTCCCGACACATTTCAGTCACTCCTTCCTTCAAGAAGTCTCTCCGTTGGTGGATGCTCTCTTTCAATCTTTCCAGAGGCTTGCTTTTTCAAACGCCCCCCATCAGAAGGTCCTCACGACAGACTCTTCGACCTACGCTTGGGGCGCTCATATCGATGGTCTCCGTACTCAAGGCCTCTGGACCAGTACAGATCATCTGTGTCGTATCAATCAGTTGGAACTCAGAGCGATCCTCAAAGCTCTCCATGCTTTTCAACATCTCCTTCACGATTCAGTAGTCATTCGCACGGACAACCAAGTCGCCATGTATTATGTCACCAAACAGGGAGAGACAGGGTCTGCCTCCCTTTGTCAAGAAGCTCTGGAAGTTTGGAACTGGGCAATCCATCACAACACCTTCCTCAAGGCTGTCTACATTCAAGGGGCGAAGAATTGCTTGGCGGACAACTTGAGTCATCTCCTGCATCCTCACGAATTGTCACTTCATTCCTCGCCTCTTCATCACATTTTTTCACAGTGGGGAATGCCTCAGATAGATCTCTTTGCAGCTCCCCACAACTATAAACTGCCTCAGTTCTGCTCCAGGATATACTGTCCTCACCGCCTTGAGGCAGATGCTTTTCTTCTGGAATGGATGAGTCTTTTCCTCTACGCATTCCCTCCTTTTCCTCTCATTCTCAAGAATCTGGTCAAGTTGAAGAACGATCATGCCACCAAGATTCTAATCACTCCTTGATTGCCGAGGCAACCCTGGTACTCCCTTCTACTTCAACTCAGCAGCAGTGAGCCATACCTTCTACCAGTTTTTCCTTCTCTGCTTACACAGAGTCAGGGATCTCTGCTTCATCCCAACCTACAATCTCTACACCTGACAGCTTGGTTCCTCTCAACATAACCCCTCTTCAGTTTTTTCAATCTGTAAGAGATGTTTTAGAAGCTTCTAGAAAGCTTACCACTAGACAATGCTATCACCAAAAATGGACTAGATTTTCTACATGGTGTTTTTCTCATCATAAGGAGCCTCAGCATTCCTCCTTATCTTCTGTTTCGGACTATCTTTTGCACTTATCCAATTCTGGCCTCAAGTCTACATCTATACGAGTCCATCTTAGTGCAATTGCGGCTTTTCATCAGCCTATTGAAGGAAAACCCCTTTCTGCTCATCTGGTGGTTTCCAGATTCATGAAATGACTTTTCAATGTCAAACCTCCTCTCAAACCACCTCAAGTGGTTTGTGACCTCAATGTTGTCCTTTCTCAACTCATGAAGCCTCCATTTGAACCAATTGATAAGGCTCATCTGAAGTATCTCACTTGGAAAATGGTGTTTCTCATTGCCCTCACTTCTGCTTGACGAGTCAGTAAAAGATTAATCAACGTTTCCATAAGTTTACACACTATCGATGTAAGACTTACCGGTCTGTAATTTTCAGCCTCCATCCTGCATCCCTTTTTGTGCAGCAGAATTACGTTAGCTGTTTTCCAGTCCAATGGGACTCTTCCTGTACTCAGGGAAAGATTGAAGAGCATAGCTAACGGTTACGCAAGGACATCTCTCAACTTCCTAAGTACTCTGGGATGTAGATTATCCGGTCCCATGGCTTTGTTCATTTTGAGCCTTGATAGTTCTTGGTAGATGCTGCCGGCGAGCATGGAGGTGTCATTCTAACCTGCTCCCTTTATTTCTATATTTTTGCTGTGTTTTTTTGCAGTCTCTTTTGGTTGTTCACAGATTTTACATGGCTTCAGGACTAGCTGTGCCTGCTTGGAGAGGAGCAGACTCTGTCTGCAGCTAGCAGATGCATCCTTCAGGGACCTGTTCAGCTAACCTGCTGAATATTTGTGAAGGTCAGTGTTCCGGGCCATCAACATTTGCTTGCATCCTTGTCTCAGTCAGGTGCTTGAGCGCAAGCTGTTAGGCATCAACATCATCCTTCGGGGTACTCATAGTGCTTGCTGTGTTTTCAACCCCATCCTTCTCTTTTTTGACAGCTGTTGTGGCCTGGAGGGGTGGAAGTTCAGTCTGAGTGAGGTCTGACTTGCAGGCTGAAGATCTTGGCATGGCATCTGACCAGTGGCTTGAGGCAGAAAATCCCTCCAGTTCCAGCTACTCCCTTAAGGAGCTGAGGCAGGCTGCAGCACCTTTACCTCTGCACAACATCTGTTAGTACAGGCTGTGACAGCCTATAGAGAAAATTGGGGGAGGGAGGTCTGAAAAACTATGTTTTGACAGTTTTTACAGACAGAGCCTTATTTCCTCCCCACACCCTTAAAATTCTATTTTTAGTAAATTTTGGTCAGCCCTGAAATGTTTTAAAAGCCATTTTTTGGCACCAAAACACTATTATGGTGGTCATCTTGGCTTCCCAATTTTTTTCCCCTAAGTTCTCAGACTTCCTTAAAACCCCTCATTTTGTCTCAAAATCAATAGGGATGGAGTCCTCAGACGCTAATACCCGTCTATGGGGAAAGTGTCCACAATTTATTTATTTCTGTTTATTATTCCTATCTTCCCAACTTCCTTTTGTATTTACCTTAATTTGTTTTTTTTTTCTATTACAATTGCATTTCTCCCCCCCCCCCCTTCCTATTGTTCCTCGGGGCTCTATAGTGCCAATTACCCCATATGTACTCGCCAATTAGTCATGTATGTCTTATTTGTCAAATCCCTAGTAGATTTGTTATCTTGGTCTGCTATGTTCAGTTTGTCAAAATATTTATTTGTCTTTGTTATTTTTTTAAAATATTTTGTAAATCACTTTGCATTTTTGAATAAGCGTTTAATCAAAAACTTGAATAAACTTGAAACTTGAATATCATGCCTTATTTGTGCTAGATAGGCGACTGAACAACACCCATGTGCCACGTGCTGTGTGGCACAGGGAGTAGGGGCAGGAGCTTTGGTCTTAGCCCCTAAGCAAGCATCTAGGATTGGAAAAAGGCAGATGGAAGCCATCAGGGTGAATGCAGCATCTTCCAGGGTCCTTGGACAGCACTTCTGTGCAACATAAGGGCAAAGAGGTTTGCAGGTGAAGAAAAGGTATCTGCTCCACCCTGAGGGACAAGGAGACTTGCTCTCTCAGGCCTTTACACCAGAGTTTATTAATCTCATCTGGCAGTTTTATGCACAAGGCAGAAACCCACCAGTCCAGTCCACAGGCAAGCAGACCAGCATGCAGACCTTATTGGAATCTCAGAGTGCTTCCTTTTGACCTCTAAAAGTGTAGACTATTCTGGACTATAATGGTCTTTCAGACAGGGACTCAGAGGATGAGGGATCGGATCTGATCCCTTTACTGAGGCTTCCCTGAAGGGTAACACAGCCTCCCATTCAGAGGACCAAGAGTTATTGGCTATGAAGCAAGGAGAAGATAGAAACATAGAAATGGGGGTGGCAAGATGGCGACGGTGTGAGGACTCGAGAGAGATGCAGTAAAGAGCTAACAGTTTCTGCTTTCCTCACTAAACATTGTGGAAAGGGGTGATTAGGGTCATTTCCTAGCTGGCCCTGGCGTCCACCCCTGTTTAGCAGACTTTAAATCGCTTCTTCTCGGTCCCCTCGGTAACTGTACAGTGGAGACCCCAACGGGCGGAGACAAGAGGGAGTTTTTCGCCCTTTCGGGCATGGAAATTTTGCTTTCTCCTCCGGGTTCCCTCCACCTTCTGTGTCCAGCGACTGCCGAGGCGCTGAGGCAGGAGACATGTGATCCCAGAAGTGGAGACGCAGGGTCTCCCAGCGAGGGCACGATGTCCACGGCAGATCAACTGATGGCTGAAAGCGAGAGGAGTTTTCGTCCTTTCCCGTGGAGGGGTCCTTGAACAACATTTGGCTTCTCCTCCAGCGAATGGAGAGTAAAATGTCTAAATCAACAGAAGAGGTAACGAAAATAACTGATAAACTTGACTCTTTAACAAAAACTGTTAAATTAATGAAATCGGACTTTACAGGCCAAACCATGCAAATGCAGGAGGAAATTCATCAATTGCAGCAGTTCAAGATAGCATCAATTAAAGACAATACCTCAAAAATAGGAAATTGGAACAATTTGAGAATTTTAATAGGAGTTTAAATCTTCGTATCCTAAATTTTCCACAAATTCCAGGTGCGTTACCCCTGGCTTTATTAAAAAGGTACTTGATTGAAAATTTAAGAATTTCCTCAAATTGTATTCCTCCAATAAATAAGATTTATTATTTAATAAATAAAAAGATTCCTGGAAGAGAAGAAGAATAAAAAAGAAAAAGGAAAAAAGAACAATGAGATAGATTTTGCTAATGTGATTGCTCTTCTTGAACAAACAATAACAGCTGACACTGATAGAGCTATGCTCTTAGTATCATTTGTATTTAAGCAGGACGTTAACATGATTTTGAAATTGTGCTTCAAAAATTCTCAAAAACTATTTAGGGGAACAGAAAATATGGATATACCCTGATGTCGCTAAGACGGAGGAAAGATTTTCTTTCTATGCGTCAAGAAACTATTAAGTTAAGAGCTACGTTTCTTTTAGCATATCCCCGCAAGTGTTGGTTAGGTACTTAGGAATCAAATACACTTTTTTTTCTCCAAATCATCTGAAGGAGTTTTTAGATGTTAAGAAAATTGTCAAGGAATGATGAAAGAGGGGTTTTGGAAAGTAAAGCAGTTGTTAAGATACACTAAGCCTTTTTCTTAATTTAACTAATTTCCTCTTTTTCACCTCTTGTATAGTTTGACCATTCTCCCCAATATTGTGGTCTAAGAAAGGGAACATAAGACCATAAGAAATTGCCTCCACTGAGTCAGACCAGAGGTCCATCCTGCCCAGCGGTCCGCTTCCGCGGTGGCCCATCAGGCCTAATTGCCTGAACAGTGTCCATGACTAATTTTGTAACTGCCTCTAATCCTATCCCTATTACCTACCTCTACTCCTATCTGTACCCCTCAATCCCTTTGTCCTCCAGGTACCTGTCCAGACCCTCTTTGAAGCCCTGTAGTGTGCTTCTGCTTATCACATCCTCCGGTAGCGCATTCCATGTATCCACCACCCTCTGAATGAAAAAGAACTTCCTGGCGTTTGTTCTAAACCTTTCCCCTTTCAATTTCTCCGAGTGCCCCCTTGTGCTTGTGGTTCCCCGTAATTTGAAAAATCTGTCCCTGTCCACTCTTTCTATGCCCTTCATGATCTTGAAGGTTTCTATCATGTCTCCTCTAAGTCTCCGCTTTTCCAGGGAGAAAAGCCCCAACTTCTTCAGTCTGTCAGTATATGAGAGGTCTTCCATACCCTTTATTAGCTTAGTTGCTCTTCTCTGGACTCTCTCAAGTACCGCCATGTCCTTCTTGAGGTACGGCGACCAGTACTGGACTCGGTACTCCAGGTGCGGGCACACCATTGCACGATACAGTGGCAGGATTACTTCCTTCATCCTGGTCGTGATACCCTTCTTAGTGATGCCCAACATTCTGTTCGCCTTCCTTGAGGCTGTGGCGCACTGCGCTGACGCCTTCAATGATGTGTCTACCATCACTCCCAGGTCTCTTTCAAGGTTACTCACCCCTAGCGGTGATCCCCCCATTTTGTAAATGAACATCGGGTTCTTTTTCCCTACATGCATGACCTTGCATTTCCCTGTGTTGAAGCTCATTTGCCACTTTTTGGCCCACTCTTCCAGTGTTGTCAGATCTTTTTGGAGGTCTTCAAAGTCCTCCATGGTTTTGACCCTGCTGTATAGTTTAGTGTCATCTGCAAATTTAATGACCTCACATTTTGTTCCTGCCTCCAGGTCGTTGATAAATATATTGAACAGGAGCGGTCCCAGCACCGACCCCTGCGGAACTCCGCTTGTGACCCATTGCCAGTGTGAGTAATAGCCTTTTATTCCAACCCTCTGTTTCCTATCCGCCAGCCAGTTTTTGATCCATCGGTGGACCTCCCCTTGCACCCCGTGGTTCCATAGCTTCCTTAGCAGTCTTTCATGTGGTACCTTGTCGAAGGCTTTTTGGAAGTCAAGGTAAATGATGTCTATAGATTCCCCTTTATCCACCTGGCTGCTTACCCCCTCAAAGAAGTATAATAAGTTAGTGAGGCATGACCTGCTCTTGCAGAAGCCATGCTGGCTCGGCTTTAGCTGCCCAGTGTTTTCGATGTGTTCCCAGATGCAGTCTTTAATCAGCGCTTCCATCATCTTTCCCGGGACCAAGGTCAAGCTCACCGGCCTGTAGTTTCCTGGGTCTCCCCTTGAGCCTTTCTTGAAGATGGGCGTGACATTTGCTATTTTCCAGTCTTCCGGAATCTCTCCAGTTTTTAAGGATAGGTTGCATATTTGACAAAGTGGCTCAGCTATTTCATTCCTTAGGAATCACTATGGGTTAAGCTATCCGGAGGTTCTGGAGCAGACATAAAATTGGGTCTGTACTATCGCTCACCTGGACAAACGGAAGAAACCAACCAGGATCTGGAGGCTGAAATGAGGCAAGTATGCAAAAGCGGAAGTGTGGTGGTGATGGGGGACTTCAACTACCCGGGAATAGACTGGAGTATCGGGCACTCAAACTGCATGAGGGAGACCGCATTCCTGGAGGTCACAAGGGACTGTTTTATGGAACAGCTGGTCACAGAACCAACACGGGGGGATGCAACTCTTGACCTAATCTTCAACGGACTAGGGGGACCCGCCAAGGAGGTGGCGGTACTAGCCCCACTAGGATAAAGCGACCACAACACGATCCAGTACAGGCTAGAAATTGGATCTACAAAGGTGAATAGAACTACAACGACAGCACTCAACTTCAAAAAAGGGAATTATGATGCCATGAGGAAAATGGTGGGAAAGAAACTCAACAACACTGCAAGGAAGATGGAGTCTGTAGAAAAAGCCTGGATCCTACTTAAGGACACGGTGCACGAAGCACAGACCCTGTGCGTCCCCAAGTTCAGGAAAGGGTGCAAGAAGAATAGACTATGATGTATTGATATTGTAAGATTGATTTTATTGCCTGATTTGATTTTCCTCCCTGTGTTTAATGGAGCAAGATGTATTCTTGTAAAGATTACTGCATAATTAGAAATAATTAAAGAAAAAAAGAAAAAAAAAAAGAAACAGAAACATGATGGCAGATAAAAGCCAAATGGCCCATCTAATCTGCCCATCCACAGTAACCATTATCTTTTTCTCTCTGAGAGATCCCACATGCCTATCGCAGGCCCTCTTGAATTCAGACAGTGTCTGTTTCCACCACCTCTTCCAAGAGACACTTCCAAGAGACACTTCCACGCATCTACCACCCTTTCCGTAAAAAAGTATTTCCTCAGATTACTCCGGAGCCTATCACCTCTTAACTTCATCCTATGCCCTCTCATTGCAGAGTTCCTTTCAAATGAAAGAGACTCGACTCAAGCGCATTTATATTATGTAGGTATTTAAACAACTCTATCATATCTCCCCTTTCCCGCCTTTCCTCTAAAGTATACATATTGAGATCTTTAAGTCTGTCCCTATACGCTTTATGATGAAGACCACACACTGTTTTAGTAGCCTTCCTCTGGAGCAACTCTATCCTTTTTATATCTTTTTAAAGGTGTAGCCTCCATTATTATACACAATATTATAAATGAGGTCTCACCAGAGTATTATACAGAGGCCATACCTCTCCCTATGCAACCTAGCATCCTTCTAGATTTCGCCGTCACCTTTTCAACCTGTTTGGCCACCTTAAGATCATCACATACAATCACACCCAGTCCCACTCTTCTAACGTGCACATAAGTTCTTCACTCCATAAACTACTCTTCCCTCGGGTTTTTGCAGGCCAAATGCATGACTTTGCATTTCTTAGCATTAAATTTTAGCTGCCAAATTTGAGACTATTCTTCAAGCTTCACCAGATCTTTCTTCATGTTATTCACACCATGCGGTGTGTCTACTCTATTGCAGATTTTGGTATCATCCACAAAGAGGCAAATCTTACCCGACAACCCTTCAGCAATATCATTTATTTTAAAATATATTTTATTGAGCTGAAATGAAACAACACACCAAGCAATATAACAATGCAGCAATACAAGCTCATAGATTTAACAGAAAACCCACAAACCCCTCTGTCCACCCACCACCCATACCAACCCCCCCCCCAGGTCCTCCTTTACCCAGATATAAACAATGGAATCAATCCAAGACACAAAATAGAAAACATGTAATCACATTGAAATAAGATTTTGCGATTTAATCAAAGAATTTATTAAACTTGAAACTTGAAAAAAGGTAGCAATATCATTTATAAAAATGTTAATAAGAACAGGCCAAAGAACAGAACCTTGAGGCACACCACTGGTAACATCCCTTTCCTCAGAGCGATCTCCATTGATCACTACACTCTGTCGCCTTCCACTCAACCAGTTCCTGATCCAGCCGTCACTTGGGAACCTATCCCAAGGGCACTCAGTTTATTTATTAGACATCTGTGTGGAACACTATCAAAGGCCTTCTATCCTATCCGCTGACTTTTAGGTCCTTGGCCCAAATGGAAAATATTACCATGTCTCTCTGAGAACTGAAAACAAACCCTCCGCAAACCCTGTCTTCCCAATGTTCTGAGTGGCATCTGGGCTTAGCCCACGTCTTTCCCATGGCACTCAAACATGAGGTTCTTAATCCCAGAGCCTCGGAAGACCCCTAAAGGTTCTCTGAAAGTGGTTAAGACTATGGCTAAACTGTATCCAGTGGATCAGGAATTCCAGGAAATATTTGCTATGCCAAAAGTGGACGCCTTGGTAGTCCTGATGACCAAACACACTTCCCTACTCAGTGAGGGAGGAGTGGTTTTAAAAGATACACAGGTCCGAAAAGTGGATATGGTCCTGAAGAGGCAATTTGAGGCTTTGGCCTTAGCAGGCAAGGTTGTAGCCACGCTTCCTTCATAGCATATGCCTCACACTCTAGGCCAGGGGTGTCAAATTCAATCATATAAGGGGCCAAAATCTAAAACATAGACTAAGTTACAGGCCCATTTTTTTATTAAGATACATAGGGGTGCTTTTATTAAGGTACACTAACCGATTTACGCATGCTAAAGATTAGCACACGCTAATAAAAGGACCCCTTAGTCTTAGTAGAAATATAGGGTTACAATCTCTCCAACCCCATGCCAGCTCTGTGATGTAAACAAAATAAATAAAAAAGACTTTTCCTCTCTCTTTTAGGTCCTAGTTCATGCTTGCTGTCTAACACCAGCTCTTTTCCAAACTTCTTTCCTCTTTATCAATATATATGAGCTAACACCAGCTCTGGCAGGATACACATTTCAAATCTGACATATTGTGATCACAAAACAGAAAATAAATTTATTTTTTCTAACTTTTGTTTTCTAGTCATTATTCAAATCATGTTGGTCCCAGGCTCTAGTTTCTGTTTGTCTTCTGATAACTCACTTGTCAGATTCTCCTGCCCATTTGTTGTTTTATTTTTTCTCCGTGATAACCATCCATCTTCCATCTCTGTCCTCCCCTCCCGTTTCCCTTCCCCTCCCCTCCCCTGAGGTCTGACATCTTTCCTTTTTTTTGTCAGCTGAAGCGATGGACTCCACCATCCCCATATCCACCATATCTCCTTTTCTCAACTACCCTTTCATCCAGCATTTCTCCCTCCTTCACCCCCACCCCAGGGTCCACCATCTCTCCCTTTCTCTTCCCAACTACCCTCCTATCTGAACTTTAATTATGCTTATGCATAATTTGATAAGCTTATTATGACATCGTGTTAGCAACTATGTTTTCTTTATTATTGTCCTCAGAAAATATTTTGTTTATCCTGTATTTTAAATTTTACTTCATATTGCTGTATTCTATGGTGACAGGTATTCTAAGCTGTCACACATTGCAACAGTGTCTTTTATTTGGTTTAACTGCTGACATCACCAGAAATGAGTTCTTGCAAAACACACAGAAAAAGAAAAATTATATCTAGTGTGCATTCACTGAGTGCATCATCTGCCCATGAGTTAAATTTACATAATAGGCATATATTAGGGTTTCTTAGTACTCTGCATTATTTTACACCTTATTGATTTAATTCTAGGTTACTATGCAAAACTCTTCTGAGCATAGGGACCAGTTCTAAGTTAGGTAATACTGAGGTTCTCTTATTTTAGGGAAATCTAGGGATTTAGATATGTTTAATATATATCTAAACTAAACTAAACCTTAAGTTTGTATACCGCATCATCTCCACAAAAATAGAGCTTGACACGGTTTACAGGAATTGATATAGAAAGGAACTCCAATGAAGAGGGGAAGAACTTAGTAAAGAGGAAGATAGAGGGACTTAGCATATCAAAGAGGGGGGGGGAGTAGTTACATTTTAGAAAAAAGCCAGGTTTTCAAATGTTTTCGGAAGCGTTGGAGGGAGGTCGTACTCCAAAGCGGGGCAGTAAAGCCGTTCCACAGCTCGGTGATCCTGAAGAGGAGGGATGTCCCTAGTTTTCCTGTGTGGGATATGCCTTTTAAAGAGGGGAAGGATAGTTTGAATTTTTGTGTAGATCTGGTGGAGGTAGGATTCGAGGAGATCCAAGATAGTGGGAAAAGAGGAGTAGAGTCTTGAAGGCTAGACAGGCGCATTTGTAGTGAACCCTAAGGATTACTGGGAGCCAGTGAAGCTTAGACAGAAGTGGGGAGACGTGGTCGAATTTGCTTTTTGCGAAGATTAGTTTAGCCGCGGTGTTCTGAATCCGCTGGTCTAAGAAGGCTTTTCTTTGTTAGGCTTAAGTAGATGGAGTTACAGTAATCTAATCTGGAAAGAATGATGGATTGGACGAGGACGGCAAAGTGTTGTTGATGGAAGCAGGATCTCACTTTTCTTAACATGTGGAGATTGAAGAAGCATTTTTTTTACTAAGGAGTTGAGGTGATCGTTGAAGGATAGTGTAGAGTCAGTGATGATTCCCGGAACTTTGCTTGAGTGCTCAAACTTCATTGTGGTGCCAGAGGATAGTGGGATGAGGGTGGGTAGCTGATCTAAATCTGAGCCGAGCCAAAGTAGTTTTGTTTTGGTCTCGTTTAGTTTCATTTGTACGGTGAGATCCCAGGATTGGAGGTTCGCTATACATGAAGAAATGTTCTCGGAGAGGTTGGTGAGGTTGGAGTCGGTCTCGAGGAGGACAAGGATGTCATCGGCGTAAGTGTAAAGTGTTTCCAAGAGGGATAGTTGGAGGAGTTTCAGGGAGGTCATATACACATTGAAGAGAATTGGGGATAGAGGAGAACCCTGAGGAATTCCGCAAATCGATTTCCAAGGGAAGGATGAGGTGCCATTCATGTTAACAGAGTAGGAGCGGGAACGTAGGAATTTTGAGAACCAGTCTAAGACTGTGGAGTTTATGCCAATTTCAGAGAGTTGGAGAATTAGTATGTCATGATGGACAATGTCGAAAGCTGCAGAAAGGTCGAATTGAAGAATGACAGCGAACTTGTTGCAGGAGTGAAGTTGTTGGACCTTTGAGATTAATGAGGCCAGTAAGGATTCGGTGCTGAAGTTGGGTCTGAAGCCATGTTGGTAGGGTAGGAGAATGGAAAATCTCTCGAGATAGGATGGGGGTTGGGTGGCTATGATGGACTCCAGCATCTTGGTCAGGAGAGGAATATTTGCTATTGGGCGATAGCTGGAGGGTGTTGAGGGGTCTAGATCGGCTATTTTCAGTAGAGGGAATAAGGCAATGTGTCCCATTTCTGCAGAGAATAGGCCTGAAAGTAGGGTGGAGTTTATAAGCTTGGTGAGAGATGAGATGGCTTGTGTGGGAATTTTCTCGTATAGGTAGGAGGGGAAAGGATCCAAGGTACAGTTGCAGGATTTTAGCTTGAGGCAGTTTGGAGACCAGGGAATCGGATATGAGCTCAAAGGCGGACCAGGATCTGTCGGCTGGGATATGGTTGGCGATGGTTAGGGTAGGGTTGGAGACGGTGAGCACCAGGGAGTTATAAGAGGGTGCTGGTGGGAAAGAGCATCGTAAGGAAGTGACTTTCTCATTGAAAAATTTTGCTAGATCCTCGGCAGATGGAAAACAGGGGAGTTTGGTGGAATCATGTTTAGAGGATATGGAGCAACAAATGTTGAACAATGTATTACTTTGGTTGTTGGATCTGGAGATTTTGTTACCGTAGTAGTTCTTCCTTGATTTTTTTAGTTGAATGTTGTAGAGCTTAATATTAAACCTCCAGGACTGTCTGTCTGTGGGGGATTTAGATTTTTTTCCATTTGCGTTCCAGTATTCAACATTTCTGCTTCAGCTCTCTGTGATAAGGAAGGTTCTATCTTTCTCTTAGCTATACTTTCTTTACATTTTCTGACCTTTATACCTCAAAAGTACTAGAGTTTCATTGATGCCTCTATGAATAAAAGAACAGACGCAAGTTTGGTCTCTGCTCTGCTCTAGGGCTATTGCACCTGTTCTAGAATGGACACTACCTATATACCTACCACTGGAATGGTAAGTTTCCTGTATGATGTAGCTTAGCTAGCAACTTACATAAATTACTTGAAGATGGGTTTTATCTAGGACAGTGGATGGGATTTGCTTGCTTCCTCACCTAAGAAATCAAGCATACCATGGGTAAGACACTCTCTGGGCTACTGTTAAGCCTGAGAATTGGGATTTCCTGGTTCTTTGTTGAATTTGTCCTGTTTAATTGGCCTTAGACTCATGTTTGCAGCAGTAGACCTCAACTATACTCTGATCCATAGGTGATTGGTCCTGTCCAAAGCATCCTTGCAGAAGAAAGAAGGACAAGTGACATCCAACTAGGCTTAAGTGTGTCCGCCTTCGCCATAAATGGCTCGACGGCCAAGAGGGGGCTGAAGAGGCCTGGGCTGGCGCATACTATGCAGAAGCGTGAGCAGGGCGTGGCAGAGACTTGCTTAGTTTAGATCAGAGGGTCTTATATACATGCAAACACATTTCAAACTTTGAAAAAGTCAGGATAAGTAACAAAAGACCAGGAAATCTATGTGTAGCGTAGGAAAATGGGAATTTCATATTTATATGAATTGTTCGGTGAAGCAAGAACATAAGGGAAATCAGGCCACATTTCTAGAGGTATGAAACTGCCTCCATGTTTTTGTTTTTTTCTTTTTCTCTCTCTCTCTCTCTCTGTATGTTGTTTGTTCTCTTTGTTCAGTTTCCCACTTTAAACCTTGTGGTTTTAATTGATACCAGATGTGCTTAGGCTGGTTAGGAACAGCATATTAGCTTACGTATCCCAAACTGAGATATAACATGCATTAAATAAGAATGAAATACATGGTGTGGAACTGTGAATGAAAGAGGTCCCGAATGATGGATGTATGAAAGATATATATGAAATAATAGTGTGTACTTAATTTCTAATATTTTATATATTTTAAACCTGAAGAAACACTAAAGAAAAATCCTAAGGTAACATCTGGAAGTAGTTAAGTTAGAATCTGAGACGCTGCACTAGTCTCCAATATAGGAAGGCTTCTGTGTGTGTATCAGTGAAACCTAACACTGTCAGTTTGAGCAAGGGGGGAACAGCCCCTCTTTTTTCTGATGCTGACAGGAAGGGCCAAAAACTTTTCAGCAGGTTACATAGACGAACTGTCTGAAATAACATAACATAAGAACATAAGAAATGCCATGGGTCCATCTAGTCCGGCGATCCACACCCGCGGAGGCCCAGCCAGGTCTACCCTGGCGAATACCTTAGTTACTTAATGTGTTTTTCAAGAAGATATGCATCCAACTTGCCCTTAAATCCTGGAATGGTGGTTTCCTCCACAACCTCTTCCAGGAGAGCGTTCCAGGCATTCACCATTCGCTGTGTAAAGCAGAACTTTCTGACATTTGTCCTGGCCCTGTCTCCCCACAGCTTCAGTCCATGACCTCTTGTCCGAGTCACCTTCGACAATGTGAATAAAGGTTTTTCCTGTTCTATTTTGTCGAATCCTTTCAGTATTTTAAAAGTCTCAATCAGATCCCCTCGCAGTCTCCTCTTCTCGAGGGTGAAAGTCCCAGTTTTCTGAGGCGATCTTTGTAGCTCAAATTTTCCATACCTTTTATTAGCTTCGTCGCTCACCTCTGCACCCTCTCCAGTAGTATTATATCCTTCTTTAGATAGGGAGACCAATGTTGTACACAGTATTCCAAGTGTGGTCTCACCATCGCTCTGTATAACGGCATTATTACATCCTCAGATCTACTCATGATACCCTTCTTTATCATGCCCAACATCCTGTTTGCTTTTTTTGCCGCCGCTGCACATTGAGCCAACGGCTTCAGGGTCCTGTCTATCATTACCCCCAGGTCCCTTTCTTGTTCGCTTTTGCCCAAGGTTGCATCAAATAAGGTATACTAGTGCTCCTTGTTTTTCCTGCCCAGTTTTGAGAAGGACAAAAATAATATTGAATATGTAATAATGGGTTTATGTATATTCAGAAATGAATGTAAACAAAAATGATTTCTGAAACTTTTATTCCATGTTAAAAAAGAGTTCTTTGTCCAAATTTATTTTTAAACCTTTTAATCAGTTTTGTCTTTCCCTTCCTGCTGTTCTCAACCCCTAATTGTTTGCTCCTATATCAATTAGATTGTATTTCTTTCCTTGCCTTGCCTATTGTCTCATTGAATTTGAAAATGTGTTTTTTTATTATGTTTTGTAGACTTTGTCCCTTTGTTAGTTATGTATTTTTATTTTAACTATGTATTTTGTTGACTTGTACATAGCTTAGAATTTGGAATAGGTGATTAATCAAATTATAAAATAAACTTGAAACTTGACAGCCTCTGTTAATGGATTGGCTGACAAGTAATGATGTCATGCAGGACAAAAGATATATATTGGGGAGCAACGAATTATCGAGTTGAAATCTTTGTCAGGAAGGCCAGCGTTTGGCATCTGTAAAGATTTCCCAGATGACGCAATAACCCTTTTGAGGTCCATTCTGACAATTAATAAACGGAAATAACAATTTTAATGAAATTTGCATCATGTGTTATTTTTCATGTACTGTTTACACACCTAGATCGAAAGCTAGCTGCTTACGGCTGCTTAGTACTCGTGTGCCGCCATGCTCAGGATGTAATGTAATGTAATGTAATTTATTTCTTATATACCGCTACATCCGTTAGGTTCTAAGCGGTTTGAAGAAAGTATACATTAAGATTATAAATGAGAAGTAAGAAGGATGGCATGCTGTCTGATCATCACCTGGTTTGGATGGAGCTGCTTAACCCCCGGGTGTCACATAGACCGCAGTCTGGTTGGCGCATGAATCCCACATTGTATGAGGATGAGGAGTTCCACCTATTTTTGGGACAGCAATGGGATCACTATGTGGCAGATAACTCCTTCTCTGAAGTTTCTGGGGTTACATTTTGGGAAGCCAGTAAATTACCGTATTTTCACACACATAACGCACACACGTGTACAACGCGCACACGGGTATAGCGCGCGGGAACAAGGAATTTATGTAAGAAAATTTAGGTATTCCGTGCATGCTCCTTATTTTGTTTCCTAGGTTTTCTATTGTAATGCCTATTCCATTGTGATGCGGTGTTTTCTGTCTTGCTGGCGCCCTCCTCCATGTTCCTGCATCGTTCGCTAAAAGCCGTGGGCAGCGGATCCTATGTGCCTCTTGCGGCTGACCCAGAAGTGTTCCTCTGACATCATGATGTCAGAGGGAACGCTTCCCAGCTGCAGGAGGCGCATGGAAGCTGCTGCTGCGGCTTTCAGCGAACACTGTAGGAAGATGGAGGAAAGGCGCTAGCAAGACAGAAAACAATTGTATAACGTGCTCACACATATAACGTGCATGGTTATGCTCGGTTTGTAAAATCTTGTATAACGCTTGCGTTATATGCGTGAAAATACGGTAATTATGAGGGGGACACATTATGAAATATACTTCTCGCAAGCAGAGGGCTCAGGATCAGGCACTCTTGGACTTGGCTCGCCTATTGGGAGTCATTCAAGGGAACCTGCACAAAACTTGCAAAGCTGATTCTGCAGTTGTTCGGAGTCATCATTTGGACATAAAACGGCAAATTAATGATTTGTTGGGCCAAAGAGCCCTCCGGGATATTCAGATGTACAAGTATCGATTACATCGATAGGGAAATAAAGCAGGGATGTTGTTAGCATCACTGGTTAACTGGAGAGCTCGCAAGCGCCTTATTTCTAAAATTCGGGCTTCTGATGGGACTGAGCTTCCAGGGCTACCGGCTATCCAACAAAGCTTTGTAGATTTTTACCAGTTATTAAATGATAGGGGGACTTGTGACACACAGCAGAAGGCTGCCGCCTTTCAGGACCTGCACCTTTCGAGTCTGACACAGGGGCAGCGGGATGTGTTGAATGCTCCTGTCCAGAAGTTGGAGATCCAGCAGGCCATTCATGCGTTGAAACTTGCTAAAGCGCCTGGGCCTGATGAGCTTGGCTCTGAATACTACAAGCTGCTGGGGACTCGGGTGCTGGGCCTTTTTCAAGCCCTGTTGGGGGGGGGGGGGGGTTGCCCCCACATAGGCTCACCCATGCGCATATCATTGTTCTTCAGAAACCTGGCAGAGCAGAAGACCAGCTGGGTTCCTATCGGCCCATTTCCTTGCTCAATCAGGATATCAAGTTGTTTACAGCAATTATAGCAGCTCGACTGGGTAAGGTATTGCCTTTCCTGGTTCACTCAGGCCAAGCTGGCTTTGTGCCTGGCCAATATTCATCTGCTAATGTTTTACGGGCGCTCTCAGTGCTACTGAACCCTGGGTTGTTGGGGGGAGGGGCATCCTGGCCAGGAGAACACCCTTATTGTTAGTTTGGATGCGGAAAAAGTGTTCAACAAGGTTTTGTGGAACTATCTTTTTAGGATTTTCCCTCATTTGGGCATCATGGGGGGTTTCCTGGCTGGGATCCATTCCTTAAATAACCAAACCACTGCACAGATTCTGGTGAATGGTGAGCTGACCGACTTGTTCACCCTAGCTCGCGGTACAAGGCAGGGCTGCCCTCTTTCCCCCATGCTATTTGTTTTGGCCTTGGAACCCCTGACTGCTAAAATTCACCAGCAGCAGTCTCTGCATGGTGTCAAGATGGGGTCTCAAGAGTTTAAAATTAACTTATTCATGGATGATATGCTCATCTTTTTGGGAGATGCGGCCCAGAGGGTTCCCCAATTGGTGGAGCTTATTCGTTGCTTTGGAACATTTTCTGGTTTACGGATCAATTTTGACAAGTCAGAAGTACTGACAGTTAACCCATCTTGCACTGCAGAGAGGGATCCCAACTTTCCATTGCAGTGGTCCAAGGGAACGCTTAAGTATTTGAGGGTTTATTTGCATGCTGACCCCAAGATAGTTTATCGGAAGGATGTGCTTGATAAGCTAGACACGTTAGAGCCTTGTGCTGGAGGTGTATGGACTTCCCGATTTCTTTTCTGGGACGTGTCACCCTTATCAAAATGGTCCTTTTACCTAAGTTGCTGTACCCCCTTCATACTCTGGAGCCTCTAAATTTGCCCGGGCGGGGTTTTGGTCCCTACTGGCTATTCCGGTTTCTGCTTTTAACACCTTGTGTGCTGGGGCTGGATTGTGCGCCTCTATGCTGCGGCTGTTGCGGGATGCGTGGTGTTGGTGGCGTTCTTCTTTTAGGGGGTGCAGTGGGCCTGTTGCCTTTTCTGGAATTTGTAGATAATCCTGGATTCCCTGCTGGTTCAGTGGCTGTCTTTTTCTAGAGAACTCGTTGGTCTGGATGCCGGTTTGTTGGGCAGGTCGCTGAGTTGGGCTCTGGATCGGTCTCTTTTTAGTCCTGTCGGGAGCATTGGAGTTGGCTGATGGGGGTCGGTGCTCGCTTATCTTCAGCTTAGAAGCTATTGTAACTCATTGAATTCACCTGGTTGACTTTTGCCTACTTTCTCCCCCTGGACCAGGTCTTTCTCTCCTGTCTGACTCCAACACGCTTTCGGGCTGGTATAAGATAGGACAGTCCAGGAAGCCTATGTGGTTTTTGGAATCGCCAGCAGAGGATTAGGGAGCTGGCCTGGGCGAGGTGGTTAGGCAGATGAGCTAGCCTTGAGCTTTGTGGACACTGCAGGGGCCTCTCCTAATGTGGGCTTACACGAGATACATCTTAATATTTTGCACAACGCCTATATCACAAGAACCAAAGGGTACAGGATGGGTTTGTGGCCTGATGCTTGTTGCCCGAGCTACCCAGCTTTGTGGGGTACGATGGTACAACATTTTTTGGAATGTTCCCGCCTGGGGAGTCTGTGGGTGCAGGTGCTTCAGACGGTGGAGGGAATCCTTAGAGTGATCCTATAAGACTTTGCTGCTGGGTATCAATAGTCCCCTGACTGAGGCTGGTATTGCAGAGCCCTGTCGGCGTTTTGTATTAGTGGTCCAAGGGCTTACAAAAAAGTTTATCCTGAAATATTGGGTGGGGAAGGCGTGCCCTACAGTCCAACAATGGCTAGCTCATATGTCTCAAATGGCGCTTTGGGAGCGATTGCGCAAGCAGAGTGCAACCAATTGGAAATCAGCGGCGGCGGAAATCAGAGTCCTGGGATGCAGGGGAGGGGGTTTGGAAGAGGCTGGGGGCGGGTAATCTTTTGCATTATAAAACTTGGAACTTGCATGGGAGTGGTTCCCACTTTTGTTTTGCTCTGCTTCTAGGGTTACTGTTGTCTAGTTGTAATGCCTTATGATTTCTTATTGTGGATGGTTTATGGGTCATTCTTCTGTGCAATGTTTCTTTAATAAAAATATTTCCCCCTCCCAAAAAAATGTACCTGCAAACTACACAAAGTCATCAAATATGTCAAAAACATCACAATCAATGATAGTTCTATAATTTTAGCGGACAACTCAGTAGGCAAAAGTAAGAGGGCATTCACAGGAGGAGATGCATGGGCCGTATATGGCTGCACAACATTTACGTGTAGGTTATAGAATAATGTTGTTAATGTTCTAAAGTGCTACATTTAGGTTTATGAAAGTACACCTACTATTGACGTGTCATAAGTGGGTGCACTTAAATGTTGGCATGTAACTGCTGACCTGTACTAGTATTTTATAATAAAATCTGGGTGCTCAAAAATAGAATTGATTCTTGGTGTGCTGCATCTTGGTGACTAATTTTTAACATCCTTTATAGACCCCCCCCCCCCTTTTGTATTTAAAGGTCAGGTGGTTGTTTGGATTACAAAAGTATGTGCATGATTCTAGAATAGATTGTCTCAAATGAAGGGGATAGAATAGGTACTTGGTATATGTTTGTACAATATTTTTAAGCTTCATTGTACATGCATAGTATTCCCTACCCTTGAAATGCCTCTTGAACTCCACTGCAGAATCACTGTTCTTACCCACTTAGATTCTTTCTAAATCTTTCAAAATAGTTTACTGTGACTTATTTATTTTTATAATTTTTGACATAAATTATTAGTAATGTTGTTATTTTTAGGAGATGATGCAACTGCTGCTGCTCAACTACAAGACCAAAGCAAATCAACCAGAAAAGTCACCAGTGAAATTGGCATCAGGAAACAATCAGGAGGTAATATATTAATATTTTTTTAATTAACCAAAAGGATAGAGATTGATAACACAGGCCAACAAAAAAAAAATTTTTTCTTGGTGCCTTGAGTTTCTTATTTGTTTCTGAAGTTATTTGGAGAGCTGATTCAGAACATTGCATTGGACAGACCACATCAGCTCTAATTTCTTAGATATGGTTGAATTTATGCCTTTGGGATAGTAGAGCCAAACATGAACATTGGACAAAAAAAGATTGGCCTCCGAGGGAATATTTGGTGGAGATAGAATCAAACTGCCAGCACTACATAAACTTGAAACTTGTTTGTGCATTGAATATATAGTTCATATGTTACCTGGACTTACCATGGAAAAACTGAAGGCAGGAATTTTTGATGGTCCACATATCAGACAACTTATAAATGACTCACATTTCATAGCATCAGTGAAAGAAATCAAATCATGTGTCTGATCTTCATTTGTTCTTGTTGCCAATAGATACAAACATCCAGCAGTGCCCTTCACTCATAACCAGGCTTTATTTAACCAACAATTTAGGTATACAATTCTAATTTCATTCTGCTTACTTTTTATTGAACTGTTATATTTATCTGCAGCATGTCTTCAACCTCTCTTACTAACAATATCCCAGTTTTCTGGGGCCATCGCCCCCCCCTAAATATACAACTTTAACACACCGACAACCTTACTTGTTAGAAATTCCTATCTCATCTCCTCCTACTAACCCTACTACAGTAAACACCGCCTTAACTAATCCTTTATATCTTTCCTTAAAAAACAAAAATTTAAAGCTCAGTCTCATTAACGTTAGATCTCTTAAGAATAAATATCATCTTTTAAAAGACTCAATTCTTCATCAGGGTTTACACATACTTTTCATTACCGAAACTTGGCTTTCTGAAGGCGAAGAAGCTTATCTCTCTTATTGCTGCCCTGATAACTACGATTATCTCTGTAACCATCACGAAAATCGTAAAGGCTAGCCATCATATTTCAAACCAACCTTATTAATTTCATTGATCACTCCAAAGGAAATAGCATCATTGAATATCTTCACCTTAAACTTAACTCATAAATTTATCTCAATTTCCTATTATTATATGTTCCTCCACCAGTAGGGCAAAATAAAATAACATTACTTCAAGACCTAATTTTTGACTTTTGTTCAACTACATCGTTCCCTCTGGTCTTAGTGATTTCAACATTCATTTTGATAATCCTTCTGATACTAATACCCAGGATATATTAAACATTCTTCAACCTTTAAATTTGCATTCAATTATAGCTGGCCCGACCCATTCGGCTAATCATACTTTAGACATGATATTCTCTCCCATATCTCACTACTTTGAATGCTCTGTTCCATTAGCCACCCCAGTACCTTGGTCTGATCATTATTTTATATCTGTTATTCTTCATTCCTATAAATTAATAACGCACAAAACTCAATCGGAATCTAAGCTAATCTCATATCGTGATTTTTCCAGCTTAGATAACACTGATATCTTACCATTTTTTGACCTACCCTCTATCAATGCTACGTCTAATTCAATCGAAGATCAACTGTTTCTCTGGAATTCCTCTCTACAACTACTCTTAGACAGCAAAGTACCAATAATTTCTAAATCCATATCGTTACGTAAAATTTCTAATCCATGGTATACAGCTGAACTCCTCCTTATAAAAAAATAGCTTCGCTCCCTTGAAAGAAAATGGCGACATACTAAATCTTTAATAAACCTACGAAACTTTAAAGAAAAGGCAGCTATTTATAAAATAAAAATCAATCAGGCAAAAAATCAATTTTATTCAGATAAAATTGATAAAGCAAGAAATTCTGCTACTTTGTATAATATTTTAAAATCCATTTCACCACATAATAAAAGAAATATTACATCACCCCAGACAATTTCTTTGAACACACAAGACATAGCTGATGCATTCAACCAGAAAATAAAAAACATCCGAAACACATTTTTCCCCAGTACAATAAATAGTGCCGCGAGCATAAACCATAATGAGCTCGTCCCAACAGCTAAATGTTCAAATTTTAAACTGCCCTCTCTTAACGATATCGAAACACTTTTTTCTCAAATTAACTTAAAAAGCTCTGGATCCGAAATTTTTCCTCCATTTTACATAAAAAAATTTCTTCATCACCTTGGACCCATCATCCACTCAATTGTTTTAAAAAGCTTGCTTACTGCTTCAGTTTCTACCCCTTGGAAAACTGCTATTATTACTCCATTACTGAAAGACCATAAAATCAGTAATAGTGATCCCACAAATTACCGACCAATTGCAAACATCCCCTTTTTAGCCAAACTGACCGAAAAACTGATATTTAACCAGGTATCTGATTTCATTAAATCAACCAATGTCTTGCACCCCAACCAAACAGGTTTTCGTAAATGTCATAATACCGAATATTCAATGATTGGTTTAACAAATAATATCCATTATTTGTTAGACCATCACAAATCAGTCGCTCTTTTTTCGCTAGATATCTCTGCTGCATTTGACACAATTGATCATGATCTCCTGCTTAGCCGACTTGAATCAATAGGCATTTGTGATCAAGTTCTCAACTGGTTTACTTCATATCTCACTAACCGTACTTCTTTAGTTAGATTCAATAATGAATACTCTAACTCTTACTCCACATCCTTTGGAATTCCTCAAGGATCAATTTTATCGCCTCTTTTATTTAATATTTTTCTTTCTCCATTATTGAGTCTTTGCCAGTCAGTTGGTTTTACCTCTTTTTCATATGCAGATGATATCCAATTAATGCATTCTTTTGACCCCGAAAATCATGAAGACATTATGTCCATAAATAAAAAACTTGAATTAGTTCAAAACTGGCTCAACAAGAACAAATTAGCGTTAAAATATCAAAAAAACAAAAACCATGATTTTTAACTGGAAAAATGACATAATCCTTAAAATGCCATTCGTTCTTAATAATAACACTATAGAAATTGTCCCCAATTAAAAAAATTTAGGGGTTATAATTGACGATAAATTGATATTCCATGATCATATTAATAATATAGTCAAATCTTGCTTTTATAAACTGCGATTAATAAGATCAATCGCCAAATTTCTTGAGCCTAAATCGCGTAACATTCTGATCCACTCACTAGTTATAGCTAAAATAGATTACTGTAACTCCTTATTACTCAACATCTCTCAAAAAGAAAAACGACGTCTTCAAATCATTCAAAATACTGCCATTAAATTGATCTATAACGCTAGGAAATATGATCATGTTACGCCACTATTTATCGATGCTCATTGGCTTCCTATCAGCCATCGCATTCTATTTAAGGTCATGCTGCTTATATTTAAAACCCTAGCCCACAACGAGCCTCAGTTTATAGCAAGAATGTTAATTCCTCATAATCCAGTACGCTCACTCAGATCATCCTCTCAATACTTACTAGCTATACCTTCCCTGAAAACAATAGGTACAAGAAGATCAGATATGTTTTCTGTTATGGGCCCACAATGGTGGAACTCTCTGCCACAACATATTAAAAATGAAAAAGATCTTCTTTCTTTTAAAAAATCCTTAAAAACGCACCTTTTTAAAGATGCTTTTTATACTCAATATTAATATTATTATTTTTTAATTTTTTAACTACCCCCCTTTCCTTCTGTTTTTTCCATATTTGTTTTTCTCGATATAACAGATGTAACCTTTGCCCTTCTTCCCTCCCCAGTTCAAGTCTGTCTTGTCTAAAATTTGATGTTAACAAATTTTTAATTTGTATCTTTATAATCTTATCCCTTTTTTACTTGTGTGCATCGCTTTGTAAACAGATTCAGCGATACATCAAATATTAATAAACCTTGAACCGTGAACAAGAGGATATGCTCTTTCATTTCAACAGGCTTGGCTGTAACATGAGTGATAAAGTCCATTATCTGCACAGGCACTTAGATTGCTTTCCAGAGAACCTTGGTGACTTAAGCGAAAAATAAGGTAAAAGATTTCACCAAGACATAAAAACAATGGAAGCCAGATACCAAGGAAGATGGGATGTAGACATGATGGCAGACTATTGTTGGAATCTTTTGTTGGATTGTCCTGGCAGATCCCACTCTCGGAAGTCTTACAAAAGGAACTTCTTATTGTGTTGAATGACTGGAAAGTTTGTATCATAAACTTGTGGAGTTTTCTTTTAATTTTTAATGTTTCCTTCATGCTTAAAAGATATTAAAATAACCTGATTTTCTTTTAATTTTTAATGTTTCCTTCATGCTTAAAAGACATTAAAATATCCTGATTTTTTTAATGGGCGAACAGAGTGAAGAGTAGTATATGGCACATTTGGGGGTTAGACATTGGAAGGATCCATATATACTGGGAGATGAGAGACTGATGTGAACAGATGTGGAGAAGGACCTTGGGATGATAGTTTCTTAAGATCTAAAAACAAAGAAACTGTGTGAAAAGGCAGTGGCTGTTGCCAGAAGGATGCTAGGTTGTATAGAGAGGTGCAACCAGTAGAAGAAAGAAGGTGTTGAGGCTCCACTTGGAGTATTGTGTTCAATTTTGGAGACTGTATCTGGCAAAGGATATAAGAAGACTGAAGTGGTCCAGAGGAAGGCGATGAAAATGGTAGGAGGTCTGCACCAAAAGACATATGAGGAGAGGCTGGAAGCCCTGAATATGTATACCCTAGACTAGAGGAAAGGAGGGAGGCGATATCATTTAGATGTTTAAATACTTGAACGGTATTAACGTAGAACAAAATCTTTTCCAGAGAAAGGAAAATGGTAAAACCAGAGGGCATAATTTGACATTGAGGGGTGGTAGACTCAAGAGGATATGGCGTTACTCGAGAGAGTTCAGAGGAGAGTGACGCATCTGATAAAAGGGATGGAAAACCTTTCATACGCTGAGAGATTGGAGAAACTGGGTCTATTTTCCCTGGAGAAGAGGAGACTTAGAGGGGATATGATAGAGACTTATAGGATCATGAGGGGCATAGAGAGAGTAGAGAGGGACAGATTCTTCAAACTTTCAAAAAATAAAAGAACAAGAGGGCATTCGGAAAAGTTGAAAGGGGACAGATTCAAAACAAATGCTAGGAAGTTCTTCTTTACCCAGCGTGTGCTGAACACATGGAATACGCTTCCAGAGGACGTAATAGGGCAGAGTACAATACTGGGGTTTAAGAAAGGATTGGACAATTTCCTGCTGGAAAGGGGGATAGAAGGGTATAAATAGAGGATCACTGCACAGGTCCTGGACCTGTTGGGCCGCCGCGTGAGCGGACTGCTGGGCACGATGGACCCCAGGTCTGACCCAGCAGAGGCATTGCTTATGTTCTTCTGTTATGTTTACGGAGAAGGTGGTTGATGCCTGGAATGAGCTCCAGAGGGAGGAAAACAGTGACAGAGTTCAATCAAGCATGGGATGAACACAGAGCATCTCTAATTAGAAAATAATAGGTATTCAATGGCTGGGATGGTTTAGATGGGCTGGAGTGAACTTTGATGGAGACTCCAGTAGATAGAACTTAAGCACACTACCTGGTAGAACTCTGGGTTTCTGGCCCAAAAAATATCTAAGTAAAAGGACCATTTAAATTAAACTATTAGGCCCAGATTCTCTAAAAGTGCGTCCCGATTTTAGGCAGCTGTAGGTGTCCTACAGCTGTCTAATCAGCCAATCGGGATGCACGTTTTTAAAAAAAAAAATGCTCCCCAGGCAGGCCGCCTATATTGAAGGCGAGGTCCGCAAGACACCTAGGCCCTGATTCTGTATAGGACGCCCGGGAGAGGCGTCCTATTCAGAATCGGCCTAAACTAAACCCCGATTCTGTAACCGGCGTCCATGTTACAGACGCAGGTTAGAGAATCGGGTTAGATTAGACACGGCCCGCTACACTTATCGCGGCAAGGGATCTCTCTGCCGCTATAAGTATAGCGGGCCGTGGCCCCCTGACCGATCACTGGCGTGAACTTTGATGGAGACTCCAGTAGATAGAACTTAAGCACACTACCTGGTAGAACTCTGGGTTTCTGGCCCAATCAGACCTTAGATTAAGTGGGGATGGGCGGACCCGCTATGCCTAAGGCCTGATTGGTCCAGGCTTCTAGAGCCTGGGCCAATCAGGCCTTAGGCTTCGGCGGGATGGTCCAGGAAGGGGCGGGCCCGCCTCATTTCGACGAGGCGTGTCTGCTTGCTCGACGTGCAAGACCCATCTGTAAAAACAGGTTTGGTGGAGTGGGGGTTGTTAGCGCCAGGGGGGGGGTGCGTCTTTGGGCAGGAGGGATTGGGCACCCTCCTGCCAGCGACCGATATTGTCGGGGGGGGGATCGGTAATGTCGGGGTGGGGCAGTCGGTAGTGTTGGGGGGGGGTGCGTCTTCGGGCAGGAGGGTTTGGGCACCCTCCTGCCAGTGATCGGTCAAGGGCCACGGCCCGCTATACTTATAGCGGCAGAGAGATCTCTTGCCGCGATAAGTATAGCGGCCGCGTTTACTTACAATGTAGACCAGCATTTTGCTGGCCTACATTTTTAAGCTTCTCATCTACTAGGGAGACGCGTAGGGCCGCCTAGGTTCAGCCTAAGGCCCGCCTAAGGCCCTTAGACGAGCTTAGGCATCTTGCGGGTCTCCCTAGGCTCCCGGAGGCGCCTTCAGGCCTGCCTGGGGAGCATTTTTTTTAAAAAAACGTGCATCCCGATTGGCTGATTAGACAGCTGTAGGATGCCTACAGCTGCCTAAAATCGGGACGCACTTTTAGAGAATCTGGGCCTTAATGTATAGAGCATGTATTGTTGGGCAGACTGGATGGACTATTTACTGCTGTCATTTACTATGCCGTCATTTACTATGTTACTATGTTCTGTATCTCCAAAACTAGAACTGATAGGAGAAAACTGGTGCCATTTTAGGAATCAGCAGGTCAAATATACCCAGAAACAGGTCTAAAATTTGAGGCACCAAAATGAGTGTTGGCCAGTGGAGGAAGCTGGAACAAGCTCTCCAGGCATGGGAGATCACTCCCCCTGACATCAGCCATGACCTATTAAGCCAAAGGCATGCTTCTTTATGCATCAACTTGTGCAGCAGAGGAAAACCTGACAGAGCACCAGTTCACCGAGTGACCTCTCCAATAATGAAACACAATAATTCCAAAGAAGGAATTTTGGAAAATCTTACACACAAGAGATGAAAATCTCTTTTTCTTGAGCTCACGTAACTTATTATAAATGCTATAGAAAAGGAACAAACTTGGAAAAGAGGAAAACTGGTAAAAAGACACATTGAACCCACTGAATTCAGAAAAGGCAGTTTATCCCAGGACAAGCAGGCAGCATATTCTCACATATGGGTGACATCATCCACGGAGCCCCAGTACAGACAGCTGCTAAAGCGCTCTTGCACTTTAAGAACTTTAGAAAGTTCACAACTGACCGCACCACCCGATGTAGGTGCATAGCTCTTCAGTTCTCAGTTTTCTGTGGAGCTACAAAGTGGTGTGTGAAATGGTCTCCTTTTTAGTTTGCCTTCCCGCTCGCTTGATTTTCTAATTTTTCTTCTATACTTTTCTTTTTTTCTTGCTAAATAAAAATACAAAAAAAAAAATTACTTTTTTTCAAAGCCATTTTTGATGGTGGGGCCTTTGTCTCTGCCTCAGCCCTTCAAGTTTTGATTTGGCTGAGGCGGGTTTTTCCCTTCCATGTCCCACCCATTTACTGGCTTCTAGAAGTGTGGTAGATGCCAGCGCACTATTTCTTTAACTGATCCACAGAAGTGGTCTATTCAGTGCCTGGGCCCAGACCATCGTGTGGAGTCATGTACATGCTGTTCGAACTTGCAGAAGTGCTCCATTAAGAACTGCTTTCTCCAACAAAAACTTATTTTCGGTACCATGGATACTTCGCAGGTACCTTCAACACTGTCCAAGCCATCAACATCGAAGGCATCGCCATCGACCGAAGTACCAGCTTCCGTGCCAGTGTCACAGGATATATCTCCATCAGATAAGCCAGCTAAGAAGTCACTAGCTTCCCAGACGGGGTCTCAGGCCACTAAGTCTAGTCATACTGGCCAAGAAGAATTAACTTCAACTTCGAAGGATGCATCTTCATGTCATCCTCTCCGGAGCAAGCCACAGCACCGTTGATACCGGCGCCCAAGCCACAGGTATTAGTGCAGGCTTTTAGAGAGAAGCTCGATGCTCTCTTTCAGTTGGAGTCCAGGGACATGTTCTAGCTTGTCACCCCCATGTCGGCTCCTCCAGTACTGGTCCAGCCTGAATGTTGCCCCATTCGAGATGCAGGTACCACTACTGCCTCCCTAGTACCGCACCTTTCTCGACATTGATCTTCGTCATCAAGCCATGCTTCTCGACACCGTTCTTCAAGGTACTGATCTCCTTCTACAAAACATCGATCTTTAAGACATAGATCTCCTTCTCCAAAGCATTCACATAAGAAACCTCATTCTTCTGGGACTTGTTCCAGGCATTCGTCTCCATGTCTTGGATCTTCTAAATCTGGAAAGCATTCTTCAAAATCCAAACAAATTTCTCCCAAATGCTCGGAAAAGTCTAAGAGGTCTATAGTGCCTGTTTCATTGGACCGGTACCAAGTTAAATGCCAGTACCGTTCTCCTTCCAGTAGATACAGATCTTCGTTTGGATTCTGATAAGGGCGCATCTCCATCATCTACAGAGGCTTATGATTCTCAGGCAGAGTACTCTTCTCGTACTACTTCTCACAGAGAACCTTCTTCTTCTGAGCCGGTTTCCTTTACTCGCTTTATTAGACAGATGAGTAAAGACATGGATGTAAAATTAGAAGCAGATTCCAAATATTCAGCGGAGTTTCTTGAAACTATGGATTACAAATATCCTTCTAAGGAGCTTCTCAAACTCCTTTACATGGTATCCTGAAAAAAACTCTTCATAAGAATTGGGAGTCCCCTTATTCTGTTCCAGCTGCTCCTAGAAAACTGGACTCTCAATACAAGATCATTCCCATTCCTGGTTTCGATAAACCTCAACTTTCTCATCAATCTCTCATAGTTGAATCCAC
Source organism: Geotrypetes seraphini (assembly GCF_902459505.1). Classification (NCBI taxonomy): domain Eukaryota; kingdom Metazoa; phylum Chordata; class Amphibia; order Gymnophiona; family Dermophiidae; genus Geotrypetes; species Geotrypetes seraphini. The sequence continues at coordinate 141,540,562 of NC_047089.1, read as the reverse complement.
TCTTAAGAAATCTGCTCCTTCTAAGGTCTATGCCACAGTTCCCCCAGGCTGGGAAGGTCGAACAATGGACAGATGTGGGAGACGTCTATACCAGAATTCCATGCTGGATAATAGAGTCATCAATTATAATTTTTATTTTACATGTTATCTCAAGTTTTTGGTAAAACAAATGCCAAATTATTTCAAGGATCTTCCACCTCATAAGAAGTCAGAGTTTCAGCACATATTCAGTACTCTCACTCAACTCAGGCAGCATATGATGCCTTTGAGCTGTCTTCTAGAGTTTCTGCAATGTCTGTAGCCATGAGGAGGCTGGCATGGTTAAGGATAGCAGATATGGGCACTAACCTCCAGGATCACTTAGCCAGTATTCCTTGCCTTGGAGATGAACATTTTGGAGATACTTTTCAAAGTGCAACTGAGCATAGGAATTTGACGCATAAGCTCAAAGGTGTGAAAAAATAATAAAAAATCAAAATTTCACTAACGTAAAGTTACCAGCAATTTTATTGTGTTTATATTCAATCATGGCACCAAAAGAATACAGCATAATTGCATTAATTAGCCGTTACATTAGCGGGAGATCGTTATAGTTGCCAAAATGCTGGCTTTCTGATAACGAGCTCCCTTAAGATCTCACGACACTCTCATTATATACGTTTGGCTCAGTGTGACATCATCAGTTTCTCAACCAATAAATATCAACAAAGGAGGTGTTTAAAAGTTAGACAAAGGAAAAAGTTTCAAAGGTGCTGAAAAGTTCTCAGCCTTAGAGGAAAAAAAAGCTCTCCCTAAGCTGACAGGTTCGAATTTCATGGCTCTAGCCCACAGAAGCCTTCCTAGAAAAGGAGGAGGAGGGACTGGTCTCCCCCTCTCTACACTAGAGACTGCTACTCATTTCCAGATGTTTAGGATTTCTTTAGGTTGCAAAGATATATATGTTTTTTCAAAACCCATTCTTTTGTTCAATACACAGCCACACATTCATATTTGCTTCATTCATATTTGCTTGGCCAAGTATTCCATACATTCATAACTTAATTCATTCATATTTAATAAATGTTATATCTCAGTTTAGGATACGTCTTCCCAGCCTAAGGCACAACTGGTATCAATTAACACCACGATGCTAGTAGCGGGAAAAACTCTGAACAAAAAAAAGTAGAGACAGAAGGTCACTGACTCAAAATGGATTCCAAAACACAAAAGATATAGCAAAACAGAGAACCAAAATGGAGTCCATGTATCCTTTATGATTTCCTCCATGATCTAGCCTAATAGCAAAGTACATAAAAAGATATTATTATGCTTTCCCTTATATTAATTTGCAGTGTGTTTTTCTGGCTTTAGCTTTATTCATATTCAGATTTTTATTCACCAGTTTGTCGTACGCTTCTATTGGGCGTAGCCTTAACTAACACATATGCTTGTATCTAACTAGAATTACCCAGAATCATACAAAAAACAGGCACTTAAGTGGCTATTCCAGCCACTCTCCTACTGACTGTAGTTCTGGCTCCAGATAAAGACTGGATCCTTAAACTTTTCTTTAAAAATAGAACCACAGACTTCCTGGGTTTTCATATTCAAATTTTTCCGGATGTCTCTAAGGAGACTCAAAAGAGAAGAAGGGAATTTCTAATGTTGAAACCTGGTGTGACCCAGATTGGGGGTTTATTTTTCCTTAGATATCCTTTTAAATGTGTAGTAAGGTATCATACTTTGAAATATTTGTTCTTTGAATCAGCTCATTTGACAGCCTTCCTCTCCACGAAGCGCCTTGGGAATGAAGGAAAATCAGCGTCCAAGGAATAATTAGCTCCTTTTCATTATCAGATAATGTGATTTTCTTTAGTTGTTATTTTGTATCCTTAAATCACTCCGTTTCTTAAGTCTTGGATCCTAATTTTGAGGACTAGTGTGCGATTAAGTTGAGAGTTATTTCTTCTTTTTTGGATAAAAAGTTTTTTTAATGTTGTGTTTAATATTATGTTTTCTTAATTGCACTTTCTGTACAAGATGATATGCTTGTTAAATAATGTAAAAATTTCTAAAATAAATTAAAAAAAAAAAAAACCAGGCACTTTTGTAGAAAAACTCCACAAAAATACTGCACCATCATGTTCTGATATCCATTCCATTACCGTCCCATAAACATCACCCCCTACTGGCCACGAGCCACTACTCCTCACAACTAAAAACTTTCAGAGCATGAAAAGTCGTTTAACTCATTTGCTCAGGCCTAAGTCTAAATCCTCTGCCTCGAAGTCTTTCAAACCATCTGCTTTATATCAGAGGCATTATACACCTAAGTCTACTCCTCTCTCCAAGCCACAACAAGAAAGCCTTGTTCCCATTGTCCTTAAAAAGCCTCAGACCTCTGCCGCTCCTAAGTCGAATCAGCCTTTTTGACTGACTACTCAAGAGCATAATCTCAAGCAACATAACTCTGCCTCTCCCTCGTCCCATTGGAGGTCATCTAACACATTTCCATGCTTGTTGGCAGCTAATCACCTCCGATCTCTGGGTTCTCAATATCATTCAAGAAGGTTATTCTCTTCATTTCCTCGAGATTCCTCCGGATCATCCTCCAAGAGTTTCCTTCCAACCCTCTGCAGTCCTCTCTTCTTCATTAGGAAGTCGAATCTCTTCTCCTTCTCATTGCCATCGAGACGGTACCTTTGGACCAGCAGAACATGGGATTTTATTCCCAGTATTTCCTCATCCCGATATTAGACCTCGAAGCTCTCAACAAATTTCTAGTCAAAGAGAAATTTTGGATGCGGTCTCTGGCATTTCTGTACCCCCTTCTGGATCAAAATAACTGGTTATGCTCTCTGGACCTCAAGGAGGCTTACACTCATTTCCCATTCATCCAGCCTCTTGCAAATTTCTCAGATTTCAGGTGGGAAATCTTCAATACCAGTACATGGTCCTGCCCTTTGGCCTTGTATTATCTCCCAGAGTTTTCACCAAGTTCCTGGTGGTGACGGCAGCGGCCTTGAGAATTCACGGTTTTCAAGTCTTTCTCTATGTGAACAATTGGCTCATCAAAGATCCTTCATCTCGAGGGGATACTGTAGCGACACAACAGAGTATATTGTTCCTGCAATATTTGGGATTAGAAATCAACTTCCCCAAATCTCAATTGCAGCCTTCTCAGACTCTTCAGTTCATTGGAGCTCTCCTAGATACTGTACAACTCAGGGCGTTTCTTCTTCAACAACGTCAAACTAAACTAAAGCTTAACTTTGTATACCGAGTCATCATTCTGAGAAAGCTCGACTCAGTTTACAGCAATTAAATAAACAGGGAATGATTTACAAATGATAAATAGAAGATAATAGCAAAATTTCAAAAGAATTAATTTTCAGAATGTTTGGCAAATAGAATAATAATAATAACAGTTTATATACCGCAGGACCGTGAAGTTCTATGCGGTTTACAATGATTAAAGGGTATTACAGATTGAGTGGAATAAGCATAGTTTAGAGTTAGTGAATTACAGTTCTAAAGATCATTTGTTGAGGACTAAGATTGAATAGGTCAGTTACCTAAATATTTCAGGAACAGATGTGTTTTTAGGCGTTTCCTGAATTCCCAATAAGTAGTAGGCTCGAGCAGTTGTTCTAGATCTTTACCCCCATAATGCTGCTTGATGTGAGAAAAGATGTTGGTGATGACTTTTGAATTTACAACCTCTAACCGGTGGAGAAACAAAGTTTGGATGTGAACTTCTCCTATGTCTGTTGGTTGTGAAAGAGAAAAGGTCTGTTATATATTTAGAGGCTAAGCCGTAAAGTACCTTAAAGCAAAAACAACCAAACTTGAACTTCACACTTGCTTCCATCGGTAGTCAGTGTAGAAGTCGATAGGAAGGTGTTACGTGATCAATCTTCTTCAGTCCATAAAGTAATCTAACTGCTGCATTTTGTACCAGTTGCAATTGCCGCATATTCTTCTGGGAGAGTGCCAAGTAGACGATGTTACAATAATCGAGTTGATTCAGTATGAGGGATTGTACCAGAATCTGATGGACCTCTGATGGACCGAAGCTTCCAGAGGGTGAGAAATATCATTATAATCAAGGAGTCTACCTGGTCTTTCATGGTCAGACTCTGAGAGTAGTTTTTAAAGATTTACAGAAAAATTGGAATGAACTGGAACTCCTTAAAAGAAAGGGGATATCATTCCAGAGTTGAGAGTTTAAAGACCAAAGGTTGACTGAAGATCTTGACTCCTTTAATCCCTTTTTTTTAGAAGGAAAGGAGAGTTTAAATTGTTGGATACCTCTTGCAAAGGAGAATTGGTAAGCATTCCAAAATAAAGGAATAAGAGTATTAAAGATACCATGTAGAACTTTTAAAGAAATACAAGCGCATTTATATTGAATTCTTAAAATAAACCGGGAGCCAATGAAAACTCTGAAGCAAAGGGGTCACATGGTCAAATTTATGTTTTCCAAAGATCAGCTTCGCAGCAGTATTCTGAATTAATTGTAATCTATGAAGACAAATTTTTGTAATGCCAAGGTAGATAGCGTTACAGTAATCAAGACAAGATAATATAATTGATTGAACTAAGATAGAAAAATGACGGTGATGAAAAAGATGTCTAACCTTCCTCAGCATTCGCAAACTAAAGAAGCTTTTCATGACCAAGGAATTTATTTGGTCCTTAAAGGAAAGAGAGGAATCAAAAAGGACTCCCAGCATCTTAGCAGAGAACTCAATTGGTAAGGAGGACCCAGATACTAGAGCTACAGTAAGAGGAAGACAGTCCACCAGCACTTCCCAACTGAACCTCCCCCCTCGCCCTCTAAAGCAGGAGCGGCAGCGGCCGGCCTGCAAGAGGTAGTGCTTCCGCTCCTGCTTTAGGGGAGAGGGGGGAGGGTCAGTCACTGAATTGGGAGGCTGATTTTTTTTTTTTTTAATTAATCGGGTGAATTGATTCGAATCGTGAATCGAGCAGCACTACTTCTCAGTGACTTCAACCTACCATTAGAAAACATTCTAAATGACTATGTTAAGGAACTTAACCAATACCTTTACAATATCTCATTTGTATACACAAAACTGTCCCTACTCATAAAAAAGGCCACTAACTAGATATGGTTACAGCAAATAATCCAAAACTGCTGTCCCTTTTATTGAATGGTTATCATTAATATGGCTAGACCACTATTTATATATATATATATTTTTTTTTTTTTTTTTTGATTTTTGATTTTATTTCTTATATACCGCTATACCGTGAGGTTCAAAGCGGTTTACAATGAAGATAGATTACAGATACATTAAAATAAAATAAATAAAAATGGTACTTTGGATTTCCCTAGCTGTCCCGAAGGTTCACAATCTAGCTAAAGTACCTGAGAAAATAAATGAAATAAAGTAAATTCCAGTCAGACAATAGGATCTGATGTTAGAAGTTCATAAAGATGATATGCCATGGAGCGAAAGCTTGTATGCTCCTTAAGCCCTGACGTATGCAGCCTAGCCAACACACAATATTTCAGCCATGAGGTTTCCTAGGAAGTAATAATGAGTGCCAAAATGCAGGCTAGTCATTTGGATCAGAGTCAATGCAATGCTAAAATGCAGGCATGTCATTTGGATCAGATGACCTCTGCAACAGCCAGACAACCGCCACTATCATCTTGGTGCATCAGCTGCATTAAACGGTAAACTGCCACCATTCTCAGATCCGATTTCTAGTATGGTATAGAACCCTGCTGGATCGGGGGAGGGGTGGAGCTGTGCTCTTAAGTCTCTGCCACTACTTTTGCTGCCTGCTGCTGGTTTCGGTGTGGCCCCGGCGTCTCCTTGTGCTCACCGTTATCCCCTGATGGATCGGGGGAGGGGAGGAGCTGTGCTCATTAAGTCCCTGCTGCTGATTCTGCTGTCTGCCGCTGATTTCGGTGCGGCCCCAGCGTCTTCTCGTGCTTAACCGTTAGCCCCTGCTGGATTGGGGGAGGGGTGGAGCTGTGCTCTTAAGTCCCCGCCGCTGCTTCTGCTGCCTGCCGCTCTTTTTGGCGCGGCTCCGGCAGCTCCTTATGCTCATCGTTATCCCCTGCTGGATCGGGGGAGGGGCTGAACTGTGCTCTTAAGACCCTACTGCTGATTCTGCTGCCTGCCGCTGGTTTCGGTATGGCCCCGGTGTATCTTCGTGCTCAACCAATTAGCCCCTTCTGGATCGGGGGAGGGGAGGAGCTGTGCTCTTAAGTCCCCGCTGCTGCTTCTGCTGCCAGCCGTTGGTTTCATTGCAGCCCGGCGTCTCCTTGTGCTCACCGTTATCCCCTGCTGGATCGGGGGAGGGGCGGAGCTGTGCTCTTAAGTCCCTGCTGCTGATTCTGCTGCCTGTCTCTGGTTTCGGTGCGGCCCTGGCGTCTCCTTGTGCTCAACCATTAGCCCCTGCTGGATCGGGGGAGAGGTGGAGCTATGCTCTTAAGTCCCCACACTGCTTCTGCTGCCTGCCGCTGGTTTCGGTGCGGCCTCGGCGTCTACTTGTGCTCACCGTTATCCCCTACTGAATCGGGGGAGAAGGAAGGAAGGAAGGAAGGAAGGATGCAGGAAGGGCCTCTGCTGAAAATGCACCATTCTAGGCCTTTAGGTTTGTAGACAGTTATGCTGCGATTCTATAACTGACAAAATCCTCCTTTCCAAGATGTTTTCAGACACGCCCGAGTGAAAATTAAAAGAAAAAAGTGTAGAACCTTGTAAAACTATGAATAAGGTATATGAAAGGAACAAAATAAAACTGGAAACCAACAAAGAAAACAAAATATAACTAAAAAGTTAAAAATATAAGAGAGAGACGCTGAAACCCAGGTCTTACTCAGGCAGGCAACATTCTAGAATTAGATTCACCTTAAATTGCGAAACATCACACACCAATCAAAGACCAAATAGAAAAAAAATAATTAAATCTGAAGGGAAAATTGAAGCCCAAATGTTCTGAGAGAAGCTGGGACCCTCTTTACAAAGGACAAACCCAATCCCAGACCAAAATCATAAAAAATGGACGGAATCTATAGAAATCACATTAGATTTAATAGCTCCACTAGTGAAAAAGAAAGTACCTAGAAGCGAAAAGAAACGGTGGTACTCAGCAGAACTGAGAAGCCTGAAAAGAGAATGCTGAAATCTTAGAATGAGCTTGGAGAAAATTAGAGACAGAGGAAACAATATGCATATTATAACGGACAAAACAAAATAAATGAAAATATTGCTCAGATATGATTGGGGTAGAAAAAACAGACTTAAGGAAGTTGTTTAAAATTCTAACAAAATGACAGATTGCACATCAACAGCCTCAAACGTAGGTCCCTTTACACCCAACTTGCTAAGCTAAACTAAAACTTAGCCGTATATACCGGATCTTCAACCATGGGAAGCTTGACACAGTTAACAATAAATTAATTTTAAAAAATACTACAATACATGGAAATTAATTTTCAAAGTGTTTAGCAAATAGAAAAGTTTTCAAGGATTTACAAAAAGATTAGAAGGAACCAAGACACCTCAAAATCAAAGGGAGATCATTCCATAATTGGGAGAATTTAAAAGCCAAAGAGAGGCTGAAATTCTTGATTCCTTTAATTTCTTTCTTGGAAGGGAGGGAAAGTTTTAAATTGTTGAGTACCTCTCGCATATAAAAATCTATAAACATTCCATAGAAGAGGAACAAGAGGACTAAAAATACAATATACAATTTAAAAATAATACATATATATTTAAACTGAATTCTGAGATAAACTGGGAGCCAATGAAGGCTCAAAAGCAAGGGAGTCACATTGTCGAATTTGCTTTTTCCATAAATCAACTTCGCAGCAGTATTCTGAATCAATTGTAGCCTTTGAAGACAGATCTTGTAAACCGCTTCAAACGTCACGGTATAGCGGTATATAAGAAATAAATTATTATTATTAGTATCTTTGTGATGCCAAGATAAATAGCATTACAATAATCTAGCCGAGAAAGTACAATTGATTGGACCAGAACAGAAAAGTGACGTTGATGAAAAAGAGATCTAACATTCCTCAGCATTCGTAAGTTTAAAAAAAAACATTTCTTAACCAGAGAGTTTATCTGATCATTAAACGTAAGGGAAGAGTCAAAAAGTATTCCCAAAATCTTGGAGGAGAACTCAATTTGTAAGGAGGCTCCAGAGTCCAGAAGTACAGTGGGAGGGAGATAATCCAGTTTTGGGCCTAACCACAAAAGTTTAGTTTTGGCTGCATTTAGCTTCATCTGGAAAGCCATAGCCCAGGCTTGAAGTTTGGAAATACAATGGTTTATTTTAAAAGTTAAATTGGTAATATTTAAATCAATCTCAATCAATATACAGATATCATCCGCATAGGTAAAGAATGTTTCCCAAGCTGACAACTTATACGTGTTCAAAGTAGTCATATAAAGATTGAACAAAATTGGAGAAAGCGGAGAGCCCTGGGGAACCCCACAAGGAGGCTGCCAGGAGTTATAAATATTGCCATCAATATTGACTGAATAAGAACGAGACAATAAAAATTTAGAGAACCAAACAAGGACAACCTGATTAAGTCCGATATCTGAAAGTAACTGAAGCAGAATATCATGATGCTTGCTAGCATCATACTTTGAGAATAAAATAGAGAACATAATTTGTTTTTTATTTATAAATTTATTGATTTGTTACAACATATAACAAGTTCAGGTAATACAAACAAGTATAGAAAAAATAAATCAAACTGAAAAATACTAATGTTATAGGGCTGAGTATCTCTGCCGTAGTCTCTAACATGATACAATAATAATTTATTATTATATACCGCCAAAGCCATGATAGTTTGAGGCGGTTTACAACAAGATAAGCTGGACAATCAGCGAAGTGGTTACAATAAAGAGTTATCGAATAAGTCATGATGTTTCGAGGCAGTTTACAACGAAAGGTGCTGGACAAACAGCGAAGTGGTCACAATACAAAAGTGGAAAGTTATAAGATTCTTAGGTTACAAATCGATGAAACAAATTCGTTTTTACAGATTTTCTAAAACTGAGGTAGGATGAGGAATGCGTAATAATATTACCCAGCCAATCATTCCATTTGCCTTCCTGGAAGGCGAGAGTTCTATCCAGGAATCTTTTGTAGTGGCAGGCCTTAATTGTCGGATAGGTGAACAGATGAATTCTATGTGTGGGCCTAATATAACTATCAAGATTAAATTGAGAAACCAGGTACGTGGAGGCCAGACCAAATATTGATTTATAACAAAGACAGAAAAATTTAAACAGAACTCGTGCTTCCAGGGGCAACCAATGAAGGGACTAATGTGTTTACATTTCTTCAGCCCAAAATCAGTCGCATTGCCGAATTTTGAATAACTCTAAGTCTTAGAATGTTTTTTTTTTAAAGGAATCCAAGTATATGATGATGCACTAATCGAGCATGCTTAAGATGGAGGATTGATCCAATAAGCGGAATGATGCTGCATCAAAGTATTTTCTGATGGTTCTGAGCTTCCAGAGTATCGAGAAGCATTTTCTAACCAATAAATCTGTGTGAACATTTAGAGTAAGGTGACGTCCAGAGTCACTCCCAGAATTTTTATGGAATGGCCATTCAAGAAAATCGATGTGTCTTTAATTTTGTCATTCGGGCTTACCAGGAAAAATTTGGTTTTGTCTGAGTTAAGTTTCAGTTTGAATTCGGTCATCCATAATTCGATTTGCTTTAGAATGGATGATAGTTGGTTCTTTGTCTCAGTAGTCAGGGTAGTAAGGGGAATCACTATAGTGATGTCGTCTGCATAGATATAAAATTTAACTTTTAAGCTTTGCAGTAAGTTCCCTAATGAGGCTAGGTAAATGTTGAACAGTGTAGGGGATAGAGGAGAGCCCTGCGGGACTCCGCAAGAGTTTACCCAGCTGCAGGATTGTTTAGTGTTACTATAGACTTGATATGATCGTTTGCTCAAAAATCCCTGAAACCATTTTAACACATTGCCTGAAAGACCAATTGACTCCAAACAGTCAAACAGAATAGCATGATCGACCAGATCGAAGGCACTACTTAAGTCCAATTGCAGAACTAGTGCACTAGTGCCTTGACTGAATAAGGTATGGAGGAAATCTAGTAGTGATGCAATGACCGTTTCAGTGCTGAACCCAGATCGAAAACCTGACTGAGTGTCTTGTAGTATGTTAAATTTGTCCAAATACATTACTAATTCTTGGTTGACCAAACCTTCTATCAGTTTAACGAATAAGGGAGTGCTCACAACGGGTCTATAATTTGATGTCAGCTTGATGGATTCCTTAGGATTTTTTTACGATTGGTGTAATCAGAATCTGGCCTAGGTCTTCAGGAAAAGTACTGATTAGTAATAGAGAGGAAAGCCAATTGTATAGTTTGGCTTTAAATGTGACTGGAGCGACTTTCATTATATTTGGAGGGCAGCAGTCTAATCTGCAATAGGAATCAGTGTATTTCATATAAAATTTGCAGAATTGTTGCCAGGATGGAGTGGTAAAATTATTCCAGGACATATCTACCCTAGGTTCATCTTTGTATTGGGCAACTGGATAGTTCAGATGGTTGGATTTGGAACCCTTTAGTTTGGATCTCAAATTATTGATTTTGTAGTTGAAAAATTCGGCCAGAACTTTTGCAGATGGTGGGGAATCTAGGGTGGAACAGGAAAAGGCCTGTATATCATTAAAGATTGTTAACTAATTCAAAGAGGTTTCTACTATTAGTGTTCGGCGAGCCAATTTTTTGGGCGTAAAAGTTAGTGTATTTCATTATTATTAGTTTTTTGTATTCTTTTAATTTTAGTCTCCAATTCGATCTCCCTTCATTGTCCCCTGATTTCAACCATTGTCTTTTGAGTTTCCGTAACTTTCGTTTCGCATCATTTGTTAAAACTCTAGACGGAACTCTCTCCTGTCCTATTATTAACACATTGGAAACGCCCCCTTGTGAAAATCTCCTTATCTGTATGGATCATAAGACTTATTTATTGACCAATTTGTGTCAATTATGGTGTATGTTGTTTGAAGATCATCATGCATGAAAATGTGATAACCTCTGAGACCTTACAAAACCAATATTCTTTACCCTCTTCACAATTAAGAAATAAAAACAAAAATATACTAATACACTCTAGAGTCAGGCAATTAAATTATCCATATTCATTCCATCTCAACCTCTGCAGTAGTTACAGGTAATATAACCAATTTGGATTTGTCTTGAAGAAAATTTTCTAAATGAGCTGGATCAAGAAAAATATATCTAGTATTCTGATATGTCACCAAGCACTTACATGGGAATTTAAGAAAAAATGAAGCCCCCACACCCAAGACTAGCCTTGAGTTGTAGGAATTGCTTCCTCCTGTATTGCGTCTGTTTAGAGACGTCTGGGAAAATGTTTATCTGTTAACCACAGAACAAGGCATTTTTATTTATACAATATAATTTAAGAATATCCTGTTTTTCTATTTCAGTCATAAAAGTAACCAATAATGTTGCTGTCATGGCTATAAAATCTTTCGATGACTCTAGAGATTGAGAAATATTTAAACTATCAGGTATCACTAATTGATCTTTCTTCCCTTCTTCTGAAACCTTTTTGGAACCCCTAGGTAAATAATAAAGATTGTGTGGAGAAAAATTTTCTAAATGAGTATAACAAAGTATGTCTTTTAAATACATTTTTAGTAGTTCCAAAGGAGAAAGGTAATGAGATATAGGCAAGTTCAGAAATCTGAGGTTCCTAGATCTCATAGCGTGTTCCATTTTTTTCCATCTGCAAATGTAATAAAGTATTATCCTTAACATGAGATACAGCACAAGATTGCATTACAGAAACAGATGTTTCCACTTTATCCAATTTCTTTCCCATTATTGCCAATTGAGAATCATGCTCAGTCACTTTATTTGTTATTTCTGAGGAAAATTGACAAAGCTGTACTACTGTGACCTGAAATGAGTTCTTAATTCTATTCACTACGGTCCAGACATCTTGAAGTGTAATTGGTTTATTGCCCAACTCAGGCCTAAGAGTAGGACCAGTAGGCATTGACACAGGAGACACTGTAAAAGATTGTTTCCCCTTCGATATGTTTTTTAAGTCCAAATCAGAAAGTAGTGGAGAAGTTGAATCCAAACCTGATAGAGAAACGGAGTCATCCTTCTGGTAAGGAGGTAAGAGGTTGAGGTAGAGGCAGATTGGGAGTTCTAGAGGAGTTCCAGATAGTAAAGATAAATGACGATTTATTTAATGAAGAGGAAGAGGTAATCTTAGCTTTTCGTTTTCCCATAGTTTCCTCCCAGCTGCTCCTCACTCCTCCTGGCTCCGGCAGGAGGCAGTCAGCTCTCTTGAACTCTGCAGCTCACAAGTTCTTTATCCTGAGGAGAGAGGACATCTCCTCTGCTCGGCAAATGCCGGTAGTGACTGCAGGGGTGCCTGACTGGAGAGTGGGAACTCCGGCAGGAGGCAGTCAGCCCTCAAAGAATATATTTAAACTACTTGATAATATGGCAGACGATCATCTAGAGGATATTATTTCTGAAAGCAATTAATTAGATATACCAGTTGATAGAACATGTACAGCATTTAATGGTGTCACAACAACAGAATTTGGTGAATAGGCTATCTAAAATGAAATTCCATCTGGATCTATGTCCATCCCACCTATACCAAGATATGCCAGAAGAAGTATTGAATTGGTTAGTCAAGATGATTAATTTTACACTAGGACAAGGATGGTTCTCAGAGGATTTCAGGGAAAGTCTACTTAGACCTATCCTTAAAAGATCAGACTAAGACCTATCTCAAGCTGCAAACTACAGACCAGTAGCAAGCATATTATTCATGATGAAATTGATAGAGTTTATAGTCACCACCCAACTAAAAGATTATACAGTCATGTGAAAAAATTAGGACACCCCATGAAATATTCAGTTCTTTCTTAAGAAATGTTTACATATCGATATCAAATCTTTTATTTATTTATCTCTGGAAAAGAAAGTGATGTAATTGCAGGTAAACAACGAAAGGTTTTCTTGATTTACTCATGAAACAAAAGATATCTACAAAAATGTGTATTCTAACTGAGAAATAAATTAGCACACCCTACACCCTAATAGCTAGTGTTACCCCCTTTGGCTGAAATAACTGCAGTGAGACGCTTCTTGTAGTAATCTACCAATCTCTGACATCGGTCTGAGGAAAGTTTAGCCCACTGTTCAATGCAAAATTCTTTCAGCTGTGAGATGTTTCAGGTTTTTTTTGCATGTACAGCTCATTTCAAATCACCCCACAGCATCTCAATGGGATTAAGATTAGGACTTTGACATGACTACTCCAGTACTCTCCATTTCTTAGTTTTCAGCCAGTCCTTGGTGGATTTACTGGTATGTTTTGGGTCATTGTCATGTTGCAGGGTCTAGTTCTGTTTCAGCTTTAATTTCTTACAGATGGTCTTGCATATTTCTCAAGCACCCTCTGATACACGGTAGAATTCATGGTGGATTCTATGATGGTGAGCTAGCCAGGTCCTGCTGCAACAAAGCATCCCCAAACAATGACATTTCCACCTCCATGCTTCACAGTTGGTATGAGGTTCTTTTCCTGGACTGCTGTATTTGGTGTACACCAAACATGTCCTCTTTTCTGGTGTCCAAATAATTCCATTTTAGACTCATCTGTCCATACAACACTATTCCAGAAGTCCTGGTCTTTGTCTATGTTCTCTCTGACAAACTTCATTCTGGCCTTGATGTTTTTCTAGAGAGCAACGGTTTCCTCCTTGCACACCTATGCGGTCTCTTTCTGATTTTAGAGGCATGCACTTTCACATCAACAGTAGAAAGAGCCTGCTGTAGGTCCCATGATGACATTTTAGGGTTTTTGGAGGCTTCTTTTAGCATCTTGTGGTCTGCTCTGGGGGTCAACTTGCTTGAATGGCCAGACCTGGGCATGTTGGCAGTTGTTTGGAAAGTACTCCACTTGTACACTATTTTCCGGACTGTGGAATGGCTAATGTTAAATTCTTTCGAGATCTTTTTAAATTTCTTTCCAGACTTATAAGTTGCTACAGTCTTCTTTCTGAAGGCCTCACACAGCTCTTTTGATCTCACCATGGTGTTCACTCTCTCCACAGTAGTCATGAGCACACTAAACTAAATGACTGAGCTTTAAGTAGGGCAAACCTTCAAAATGCTTCTGATGTGATACACCTGTTTGTGATTGCAGCCACTTTAAGTGGGAGGATATATGGGTGTGTCCTAATTTATTCCTCAATTAGAATACACATTTTTGTGGATATCTTTTGTTTCATGAGTAAATCAAGAAAACTTTTCCGATCTGTTTGTGATCCTCTTCTTTATCATTCCTAGCATTCTGTTCGCCCTTTTCACCACCGCCACACATTGCACGGATGGCTTCATTAACTTGTCAATCAGAACTCCCAAGTCTCTTTCCAGGGAGGTCTCTCCAAGTACCATTCTGGACATCCTGTATTCGTGAATGAGATTTTTGTTACAGGCATGCATCACTTTACACTTATCCACGTTGAATTTCATCTGCCATGTCGATGCCCATTCCTCAAGCCTGATTATGTCATGTTGCAGATCTTCGCAATCCCCCTGCGTCTTCACTACTCTGAATAACTTTGTATCGTCCACAAACGTAATCACCTCACTCGTTGTGCCTATGTCCAGATCATTTATAAAGATATTGGAGAGCACAGGTCCAAGCACCGAGCCCTGCAGCACCCCACTGGTGACGCTCTTCCAGTCCGAATATTGTCCATTTACCCCCACTCTCTGTTTCCTATGCTCCAGCCAGTTTTTAATCCACGTGAGTATTTCACCCTCGATTCCATGGCTCGCAATTTTCCGAAGTAGTCGTTCATGCGGAACCTTGTCGAGCACCTTCTGAAATTCCAAATATACAGTGTCGACCGGGTCGCCCTTGTCTATCTGCCTGTTTACTCCCTCGAAGAAGTACAGCAAGTTTGTCAGACAAGATCTGCCTTTGCTGAAACTGTGCTGGCTGGTCCTCATCAGACTGTGTCTGTCAAGGTAATCAATGATGCGGTCCTTTATCAGCGCCTCTACCATCTTTCCCGGTACCAAGATCAAACTCACCAGTCTGTAGTTTCCCGGGTCTCCCCTCAAACCTTTTTTGAAGATCGGCGTAACGTTCGCCATCTTCCAGTCCTCTGGAATCTTTCCCGATTTGATCGACAGATTTGCTATTAGTTGAAGCAGTTCAGCTATGGTCCCTTTCAGTTCCTTGATAACCCTCAGATGGATGCCATCTGGTCCCGGGGATTTATCTCTCTTCAGCCTATCAATCTGCCTACATACCTCTTCTAGACTGACCGTTAACCCTGTCAGTTTCCCGTTTTCACTTCCAGCATATAGTCTGATGGGTTCCGGTATGCTGTGTATGTCCTCTTCGGTAAAAACAGATGCAAAAAATGCGTTCAGTCTGTCAGCGATTGCTTTGTCCTCTTTTAGCGCTCCATTTATTCCTTGGTCATCTAGCAGTCCCACCGCTTCCTTCGCGGGTCGTTTCCCTTTAATATATCGAAAGAACGGCTTGAAGTTTTTCACCTCTGAAAAGGTTCTGGTCTCAATACTGCCTCACATGCTCTGTCGTTTGTAAGTCAGATGCATCTGGGGACAGTCTCCTTAGGAAGAAAGGACGCTCAAGCTCAGGTAAGTCCCAAAGAAATTCTCCATTTATTATGAGTCCTACATCCATTTATATAGCATTATACATGGGTCAGTTTTTTCAGCATATGACTGTAGGAAAGACCATATTTGGTAACAGGATACATAAAAGTAACATGACTGTAGGAAAGACCATATTTGGTAACAGGATATATTAGAAAGAGGTAGCAAACATAAGGGGGGGTTTCCATCTAAGTCTAAGAAGTTTCCATCTAAGGTCTAGCAATGTTTCTTATCTCTCTAAGCACAAGATGTAAGACACAGAGCTCAGAACACAAAGAGAAAATGACCTTGTGATTTAGCAAACATACACACTGTTTTCAGCAGTTCAAGCAGGAATAGAAAACTTACAAGGAATATATGTGCCCCTTCATGAATATGATGTCATAAGTGCACAGCATCAAGTTGGAGGGAGAGATAGTCCAGATATGTCTCTCGAGGAGGGAGCTTAGGAGCAGTAATACGAGCACTAGAACACATAAGCAGTCTAAAAATGACATAAGCAACATAGGTACAAATAATAATAGAGATTATAACAATAATAAGGTCTTTTACCCATCCCTGCATCCCAAGGATTAGATAACCCAGAGTTACATTTGAGCTCAGCAGAGAGGGCCTCTAATTTCTGAATGGCCATAGTAACCTTACCCGTAGGAACTGTATTGTCAGGAATAAAGGTGCAACAAGATAAAGTACTGGGGAGAATTTTACAGACACCCCTACTCAGCAAGGAACATATCCAGGGCCATGCGGTTAAACAGAGATTTACCATTTTGGTCCATACTTTTCTGAGCACTTTCCGGTTTATAAATCCAGTCAGTGCCAGTGTTCTACCCTACCACTCCCCAGGACGCACATTTATTCCCCCAATGTGAGTCAGTAACACATATTTATATGTCTTTTTAATTTTAGTAATATCACGGAACCACTCACACTGCCATGCGGCATCAATTGTTGAGCAGTCCCTAATGTCACAGTAGTCAAAGGAGAAGGTGGCCACCTGCACACTGCTGGAATTATACCAAAAGGTGGTATGCTGTCTGTCTTTCTGGATTCCAATTGAGAGGCAGCCCCCCCCTTTGGGAAGAAAAGTTCCAACTTGACGTTGCGTTCACAAAGAGGTGCCTGGGGTGTTGTTTACAGATGGGTAAGGGCAGAAAGTTTCGTGGACCCAGGACACATCATCTCTGTAGACACAGTTGGCGATGATCCATACAGGAAAAAAAAACTAGCAGCAATGCTGAAAGAAGGAGAATGAAAAAGCTGATGGTATGCTGCAGCGAGATCATCGTGCTGTTCCACTGGCGGGGGTGATGTCTGCGCAGGGACGGCTTGCTTCTGGGTTTTAGGTTAACCCTCTTCAAGCGACTTGGCGGATCCAAATAGGAGATTCCTCAGTGAGTACAGCGGTCCTGGTTGCTGCGATCACAGTGGTAGGAGGTCCAAAGGGGAAGTCCGTCTGTTTTCTATCCTTGAAAATCTTCTGGACGATGACCACGAAAGGAGAGGTGCAAGACATGTTTCTTTCAACATGCCATAATGTTCCTATGAGCTTTCGGACGTATTCTTCCTGTGTCAAGGGGAGATCACTACTCTCAACTATTGAGGGGTTATCTACCCATGGGGCAGGGAAAGGTCGTCCTATGAGAATCTCAAAGGAAGAGTGGTGCAGTGCGGCTGCATCCTAATTTCAGCTAGAAGAATAGGGAGGAATTTCTTCCATTTTACAAACGAGCCAGCTGTGGCTTTCCTAATTTTGTCCTTCATAGTTCTGTTCATGCGTTTGACAATATTGGAACTCTGGCAGTGAAAGCAGGACCTTTATCTGAGGTAATATGTGTGGGGCATCCCCACCTAGGGATGGTTTCGCGAAGTAAGATATTCACCACAGTCTGAGCTGTTTCATTTGCGGTGGGAAAAACTTCAGGCCATCGAGAAAACATGTCAACAATAACAAGGACGTACTCCTGTCGGGTCCTGGTGGCATAAGGAATATGAGTAAAATCAATCTGTAAGTGTGTAAAAGGAGAAGTGGGGCAAGTAAGGTGCTGGTGTGGTGCTTTATGGGGTATGTTGGGATTAGCATGGAGACAGGTTAGACATTGAGCTATATATGTCTGTATCAGGGAACAAAGATCAAGAATGAAAAAGTCACTGGCAAGAAATTGAAATGTAAAGGAGAGCTAGCGACTGGTATACAGAGTTTCTCCCCTCTTTGCACCAAAGTCCGTCCAAAGGGCGGCTTTGGGCACTGGCCAGGTTCCAGGCATCAAATTCAGAAGGGGAAACAAAGGATTGAAGTTGGGAAAAAAAAGGAAGGGAGAAAAGCAGGAGGGGAAAGAAGAGGAAGGAGAACAGGGGAGGGAGGGGGATCCAAAGACCAAGGGTCAGAGGAGTGCCCTTCTCTACCACCATAGCACATGCAGCCAGGGCTCTCAAGCAGGCAGGCAAGCCCTGTACTTGAACAGGAGGGACTGTTAAAAAAAAAAAAAAAGGCAACAGGGTGTAAGTTACCACCATGATCTTGTGCCAGGACTCCCACCATGGTTTTACAATTGTCTCAAGCAAATAGGTGAAACATTTGATTATAATCAGGAAAACCCCGGTCCGTGCTAAAAACCAAAGCACATTTCAAATATCCAAAAGCATCCAACATTTCTTTAGTCCATCCGATAAGATCAGTCATTTCAGGACCCAGGGTCTGTCTCAGAATCTGGTCATAGAAGGAACAATCAGGGATTCATTGGCAGCAGTAACCAATCATACCAAGAAAAGTAAGCAAGTCTTTCTTGGTAGCTGGGTGGGGCAGACCCAGAACATCAGCAATGCGAGAAGTGCTAATTTTCCTGACCATGAGACAGGACAAAACCCAGGTATTCCACCTCAGATTTACACCATTGCAATTTCTTTCGTGACACCTTGTGACCACACACAGACAACCATTGTAAAAAGTCCAAACTATCAGCCTGACAGGTCTCCTGAGTTATGAAACATAGGAGGAGGTCATCTACATTAGAGAATGACACTGACAAAATTCATCACCGTTCCCGTCCCTGCGGATAACTGCGGGAAATAATCCCATGTCATTTTCTAGTGTCTATTTCAACCTCAGTCCTTCTACACCAGCATTCTTCAAAGCAAAGCTTGCGGGTCAGTGGTTGTGGCTATTCATACTCTGATTCTTCCCTCTTTCCTTAAAGAATGACATGAAGATGGTTTCCCGCGGTTATCCGTGGGGACGGGAACGGTGATGAATTATGTCACCGTGTCATTCTCTAATCCACATACTGGATGAGGACAGAACCATGAGGGGCGGTCCATGGCTACAGAGTAGCCCGAAGGACAATGGAGAACACCACAGGGGAGTCAACCTAGCCCTGGGGCATTCTACACCAAGTATACTGCTGTTGCTGGAAGGTGAAGGCAAAAAGGGACTGAGTAGCCTCATCAACAGGGACAGAAAAAAAAAAACATTCTTCAATGACAGAGAAAAATAGTGACTGCAGGTGAAATGGAGGAGAGGAGGGAAGGAATGTCAGGGACAATGGGTGCAATGGGAACAACCAAAATCAGCAGAAGCCCAGATCGGGGAGTCTAAGGGGAGGGGCAAAGGCAGAGACGGAGGACAAATGGACATAAATGACGGGGGGGGGGGGGGGAAACATGCAAGCCTCCGGTATCATCTCTGACAGGGCAATGAGGAATAATAAGTAAAGAGTGGTAGAATAAAGTAGAGCCTGTATCTGGATGGGCTACAGATAGAGATGTAGTACGATCAGATTTAGTCAGAATCCCATTAATTCCCATAGAAGGTTCAACATTCATGCGCGGACCCCAATAGTGTAAGTAAGTTCTGACAGGAGCTGGTCTGGCAGTCAAAAGTACTTGTGCTCTATCTAATTCAGACTGCAAATCAGAGGAATGTCACTTTAAGTCAGAAAGAGTAAACCAAAATCACATTCCTTGAGGTCAGTGACTAGAGTGTCCAGATAAGCATAGAGAGAATTTACAACTTGCAAATCTTTCTGGCAGACAGCCAGATGGTCAGTGAGAAAAACATTAGCCTTGCTCCGCACAAGAAAGAAAGTCTGTAAAACGGATTTTTTTTTTAATTTTTCATAAGCCAGCACAGAACAAACACTTCTGAAAACTGAGCAAAAGAAATCATAGAGTGGGCAGTCAAACGACACAGAAACACAGCACAAGAAGCGACAGAAGTTTCCTTCAAAGCAGAAGGTAGCAGCCATAGGAGGGACTCAAAATATGAGTCAGGGTCAGACTATTTTACATTCGAGATGGAGCCAAGAAACAGTTCTGTTTACAAGCTACGGCAGGAAGGGAAGATCTTAGACTGAAAACAGCTTTCGCGCTCTGCCGGCAATGCATTCCACATTACAGTATTTCCTACCTTAGTGTTAAGTGTATACTGAGGAGGACTAGAGACACAGAGAGATGTGAGCTGGAGGGAGAGTGTCACACACACGGGCAACATAAGCTTTACAAGTCTCATCTGTCTTAGGAGGGGGAGGATCCTTAGTGCCTATCTGACCCAAGTCTGGCTTACCTTACCTTATAAGCAAGACACAATAATATATATTACAATACAAACTTATACTCTATAACCTTATCTTCTAAGCAATAGAAAGCAGAAAAAACACATGCACAAAGCTTTTTTCCCCACAGACAACAGAGCATGGCAGGCATGTCTATTAATAATTTTGTTCTTCCCAAAAGAACGTGTGGCTCCTCAAAAGTACTGCAGGAGTTCCCGAAACTCCAAGAGACTTGCTAAAAAGCCTCAATAACATATAAGGGTTTGGAAGAGGGCAGAGACCCCAGTGAGCATTGAAATTCATACTCACTTAGAGCCTTGGCACCAATCCAATACCGGACGAAGTCCCCAACTGAAAAGGTTCTGTCCCAATACTGCCTCACACGCTCTGTTGTTTGTAAGTCAGATGCATCTGGGGACAGTCTCCTTAGGAAGAAAGGACGCTCAAGCTCAGGTAAGTCCCAAAGAAATTGTCCATTTATTATGAGTCCTACATCCATTTATATAACATTATACATGGGTCAGTTTTTTCAGCATATGACTGTAGGAAAGACCATATTTGGTAACAGGATACATAAAAGCAACATGACTGTAAGAAAGACCATATTTGGTAACAGGATATATTAGAAAGAGGTAGCAAACATAAGGGGGGTTTTTAGTGGGAAGTTTCCTTCTAAGGTCTAGCAATGTTTCTTATCTCTCTAAAGCACAAGATATAAGACACAGAGCTCAGAACACAAAGGGAAAAGACCTTGTGATTTAGCAAACATACAAACTGCTTTCAGCAGTTCAAGCAGGAATAGAAAACATACAAGGAATATATGTGCCCCTTCAGCCTCCTTTTCTATTTTTTCCTCATAGTCTCTTTTGGCCCTTTTACTGCCTTATGGCACCTGCGTTGATGTTTGTGCTTGTTCCAGTTTTCATCTGTTTTTGATATTTTCCATTCCTTAAACGAGGCTTTTTTGTCTCTTATCGCTTCCTGTACCATGTCAGTATCAAAAATCTCAAGCACAAGTACAGGATGTCTTTGGCGGTACTTGGAGAGACCTCCCAGGAAAGGGACTTAGGAGTTCTGATTGACAAGTCGATGAAGTTGTCTACATAATGTGCAGTGGCAGCGAAAAGGGCGAACTGAATGCTAGGAATGATAAAGAAGGGGATCACTAACAGATCGGAGAAGGTTATCATGCCGCTGTACCGGGCCATGGTGCGCTCTCACCTGGAGTACTGCGTATAGTACTGGTCGCCGTACATGAAGAAAGACATGGTACTACTTGAGAGGGTCTAGAGAAGAGCGACTAAGATGGTTAAGAGATTGGAGGATCTGCCGTATAGATAAGGACAGGTTGTTCACCCTCTCCAAGGTAGGGAGAATGAGAGGGCACTCTCTAAAATTGAAAGAGGATAGATTCCGTACAAACGTAAGGAAGTTCTTCACCCAGAGAGTGGTGGAAAACTGGAACGCTCTCCCGGAGGCTTTCATAGGGGAAAAACACCTTCCAGGGATTCAGGACAAAGTTAGACAAGTTCCTACTGAAGAAGGACGTACGCTGGTAGGGCTAGTCTCAGGGTGCTGGTCTTTGACCAAAAGGGCCGCCGCGTGAGCGGACTGCTTGGCATGATGGACCACTGGTCTGACCCAGCAGTAGCAACTCTTATGTTTTTACAGTCAGCCACGCTGGTTCTTGTTTTCTTTTTCCTCTTTGATCCCTTGTTGATACACTGTATATATAGATTTTGTGCCTCAGTAACCGTATCCTTAAAAAGAGACCAAGCTTGCTCTAGCGTGTTTACAGTGTTTATCCTCTTCTTAATCTTCTTCTCCACCATGCGTCTCATCCCTTCGTAATCCCTTTTTGGAAGTTTAGCACCGTGGCCGTCGTTCTGGACTGATGTTTTGCCCCTATTTCCAGGTTGAAGCAGATCGTATTGTGATCACTGTTTCCCAGCATCCCTTCTACCTCTACATCTTGTGCCAGTCCTCGCAGTCCATTTTGAATTAGGTCCAGATTTGCGTTTCCTCTTGTATTTTCCTCTTGTAGTTTCCCGTCTTCGTTTCCCACGTATAGTCTGTCGGTTTCCAGTATGCTGTGTATATCCTCTTCGGTAAACACAGACACAAAAAATGTGTTCAGTTTGTCGGCGATGGCTATGTCCTCTTTTAGCACTTCCTTTATTTCTAGGTCATCCAACGGTCTCACCGTTTCCTTCGTGGGTCGTTTCCCCTTAATGTATCAAAAGAACGGCATGAAGTTTTTTTGCCTCCTTGGCTATTTTTTCTTCGTAGTCCCTTTTGGCCTCTCTCAACACCTCATGGCACCTGCTTTGATGCTGTTTGTGCTTTTTCCAGTTTTTGTCCATTTTTGACCTTTTCCATTCCTTAAATGAAGTCTTGTCTCTGATCGCTTCCTTCACTGCTACAGTGAGCAATGCCAGTTCCTTGTTCTTTTTCCTCTTGGATTGATTGTTGACCGCGGTATATATAGATTTTGCGCCTATGTGACTGTGTCCTTAAAAAAGGGACCATGCTTGCTCTAGCGTCTTTACAGTGCTTATCCTCTTCTTAATCTTCTTCCTTACCATGAGTCTCATCCCTTCATAATTCCCTTTTCGGAAGTTCAGCACTGTAGCCGTCGTTCTGGATCAATGTTTCACCCCTGTGTCCAGATCGAAGCGGATCATATTGTGATCACTGGTTCCCACCATCCTCTACTTCTACACCTTACGCCGGTCCTCATAGTCCATTTAGAATTAAGTCCAGAATTGCGTTTCCTCTCGTATTTTCCTTGACAAGTTGTACCAGAAAGCAATCGCCTACAGCAGGATGTCAAAGTCCTTCCTCAGTGGCCGCAATCCAGTTGGGTTTTCAGGATTTCCCCAATGAATATTCATGAGATCTATTTGCATGCACTGCTTTCATTGTATGCTAATAGATCTCATGCATATTGTTCTGCCACTTATTTCTGTCAGATGGGATGATCAATGACACTCAGAAAAACACACAGACAATATAAAAGCATAAACAATAACCCTTTAATATACTTATACAGTGGTGCCTCGCATAACGGACGCCTCGCACAGCGAACGCTGCGCATAACGAACTTTTTGTCTTGCTCCCTATAACGAACTTCGTTTCACACAACGAAGTCGCCCGAGGGGCCCGGGGGGGGGGGCGGAACTACTCTCGCCGCTTCCTAATGTGAGCCGGGAACAGCAGCACCCTCCTGTCTGAATGCAGTGTTCCATCATCTCCCTCCACCTTACCTTAGATGCCAAGTTTTCCGGCTTTCTTTTTCGGCCAGCCACACACTTTCAAAGAGCAGCACATGCGCGCATGCTCTGTTGTTCAATCTTCTCCTCTGACGCAACCGGAAACCGGAAGTTGCAGGAGAGGAGAACATTGATCAACTTCAGCAGCTGCGCGTGCACAGCTTTTTGAAAGCGTGCGGCTGGGTGAAAAAGAAAGCTGGCAAACTCTGCATATAAGGTGAGGTGGAGGGAGGGAAATGTAGGGCTGCAGAACGAATTATTTTGTTTTACATGTATTCTTATGGGAAAACGCGTTTCACACAACGAATGTTTCACATAACAAACTTGCTCCTGGAACGGATTAAGTTCGTTGTGTGAGGCACCACTGTATATATATATATATAGATGAATATAAAAATAGAATAACTTCACCGTGATCCTGGGCAACACCATCCTTCACAATCGGGAATCCCTGCAATTGATAGGTGGGTGGACACGGGACTGTCCCTTGGTTGCAACGAAATGGATTCTAATGTTAGGGGCAGAGTCCCGTTCTTATATAGGGTGGAAACTGCTGAGTTCATAGTTTTGCAGTAACCAGCTTCCTTCACTACGACCCAGGCATGCAACACCCAGGTCATTGAGGTCAGGATAGCAGATAAGCAGGCTTGTTGCAGAAACCAGCTGTCTTCACTCGGACACCTGGTCAACCTGGTTTTATTGTCCTTTTGTTCCTTGTTTTGGCAACACCCAGGTCACTGAGGTCAGGATAACAGATAAGCAGACTTGAGGAGACATATCACGTAGTATGCTGAGTTTCAGTTACCCCCTTGCCATAGGCATAACACATATTCATTGGGGAAATCCTGAAAACCCAACTGGATTGCAGCCCTCGAAGAGGGACTTTGACACCCCTGGCCTACAGCATCCAGGAACTTGGTCTCCCTACCACAGCCAGAGGTGCCTAGGTTCCAGTTTATCCACAGATAATTTAAGTCACCCATGATAACTGCGTTGCCTCCCTTGCAGTTGCGTTTAATCTCGTCTGCCATTTCTCCATCAATTTCTTCGGTCTGCCCTGAAAAAGGATCTGCAAAAGTTGGAAGAATGGTCTAATGTTTGGCAGATAAAATTCAGTGCAGAGTGGGAAACAGCGATCACAATATGATCAAGTTCAAAAATGAAGTAGGAATATCGAAGGGTAAGAGAACCACAGCAACAACCTTTAACTTCAAGAAAGGAAACTATGAAGCAATAAGAGTAATGGTAAGAAAGAAACTTAGGAACAACTCAAAGAAATCTCAGACTTTAAAGCAAGCCTGGTCATTATTCAAGGACATGGTGAGCGAAGCTAACTCTGCCCATCCCCTGACATCAACAGCCAAACTCCCCCCATAAAAGGGGATGAGCCAACGGCGGAGAGTCCACAGTGCAAGGCCAGCCGAAGGGAGACAGTAGGAGCTGTGCTTAGTCCTGAGCACGTGGCAGAACAGTGAGCGGAACAGGGAGCAGAGAGTGTGCTAGCAGGGGAAGAGCGTAGAGAGGAGCAGAGAAGGTGGTGCTAGCAGAGGAAGATCGGAGAGAGGAGCAGAGAAGGCGGTGCTAGCAGGGAGAGAGGAGCGGAGAAGGCAATAGAAGCGGAGCAGTCAGAGGAGCGGTAAGAGGAGAATCAGAAATCGGAGAAAGTAGTGAAGAAGGCAGATGGGACACAGAGGGGAAGAGGCGAGAGCTAACTCCGCCCAACCCCTGATGTCACCAGCCAAACTCCACCCATAAAAGGGGATGAGCCAATGGCGGAGAGTCCACAGTGCAAGGCCAGCAGAAGGGAGACTGTAGGAGCTGTACCTAGTCCTGAGCACGTGGCAGAACAGTGAGCAGAGCAGGTAGCAGAGAGTGTGCTAGCAGGGGAAGAGCGGAGAGAGGACTAGAGAAGGCGGTGCTAGTAGGGGAACAGCGGAGAGAGGAGCAGAGAAGGCGGTGCTAGCAGGGAGAGAGGAGCGGAGAAGGCAATAGAAGCAGAGGAGGAGGCAGAGGAAGCAGTCAGAGGAGCGGTAAGAGGAGAATCAGGAATCGGAGAAAGCAGTGAGGGAGGCAGACGGACATGGAGAGGGGAAGAGATGAGAGCTAACTCCGCCCCCCCCCCAACATCACCAGCCTTAGCAAGAGCGCCTTTGCAAAGGGCCTCAAGAAGGGCCTCAAGGATGGGCTCTGGATAACCGCCAAGGTAAGGTTTTAACACATAACAAGGCGGAGTACAACCACAAGGCACATACAACTAGCTATTTAACTTTTAGACTATCCTTTAAACTTTCTATCCAACTTTCAAACCAGACATACCTTTCTAACTAGCCTACAGCAGACAGACCTCTCTAACTAAGCAACAGCCAGACCTTACCAGTCACTTTATCCTTCAAATTTTCAAACTATTTATCAGGCAGACTAACAAACAGGCAGACTAAACTAACAATTAACTAACTAACTATCTCTATCCTTCAAACTTTCAAACTCTCTGACAGGCAGACTTCCATACTATCTAATAGGCAGACTTTTCTAACTCACTAACGATCAGGCAGACATACCTAACAGATATCTAAACTAACAAAAAAAAAAATAATAATAATTTTAAATGGCAGGAAGAACAAGAAGCAACAGGGCTACAATCAAGACCAGCAGCCCAGTCACCGAAGGGATCCAGGGGATGGCCATGGTTCACGTACAGACGGAAGGAGAGCCAGGACGGAGGACAGAGGTCTCTGTACAGACCCAGGCCATCCCCAAGCAGATGACAACAGTCTACACACAGACAGAAGAGATGGGTCAGCTAGACAGAGACATCTTGCAGGAGCTGAGGAGCCTGAGAGAGGAGGTAAAGTGCTTGAGAAGCATCCGAGAGGACGAGGCATTCATCGACGGAGTCATCCAGGAGTTGTCCCAGATCACCGAGAAGGAGCCAGACAAGACCATCCTCAGGACGCCCAAACTGTCCGAACCTGCAACTCTGAAACCAACGATTGGGGTACAAGAAGAGGCTGGAGACACTGACTCCCGGCAGTTGGTAATTTCCTCCACCGGCAAACATAGAAGACCTTCCTCTTCCTCTTCTTCTGTCGCTTTCTCTCGTACACAGGGCAGGTTAACATCGACCCCACCTTGAGGAACAGATTCCAGCTGTTATAGGAAGAACCTGCCAATGAGATTCAGGAAGTTGTCCACCAGACGATTCCAGTTCCGGAGACAACGTATCAGTTCCCCCCAAAGCAGCGCAGAGTGGTAGTCATTGGGGATTTCCTGCTGAGGGGCACCGATTGACCAATTTGCAGACCGGATATGCAATCAAGAGAGGTTTGCTGTCTGCCAGGAGCCAGGATCCGAGATATAACCGCCTGCCTAGACAAACTTATCAAGCCACATGACCACTTCCCCATGCTTCTCATCCACATCGGAATGAACGACACTGCCAGGAACACCATGGAGAACATATCAGAAGACTTTGGAGCCCTAGGTGAGAAGCTGAGGAGGATGGAAGTGCAGGTGGTCTTCTCCTTGATCCTCCCAGTAAGGGGCAAGGGGAGAGCCAGGGAGGATCGTTTCCAGAGGACAAACAACTGGCTGCATGGATGGTGCAGGGAGATGAACTTCGGATTCCTGAACCATGGAGAGACGCTGCAAGGACTACAGGGACCAGATAGACTTCACCTAACCAGAAGGGGAAAGAACGTCTTTGGACACCGACTAGCCCGCCTACTTCGTAGGGTTTTAAACTAGGTAAGTTGGGGGAGGGTACCCACTCACGGGTTGGCGCAAGCAACCAACTTGGCGAGGTAAGTTGCCAATCCATTTCTGAGTCCGAGGTAAGTACACACTGCATTTCCGAGTCAGAGGTAAGTCCACACATTGCAATCAATATTATAGGAGTCCAATTAGCTCAAGCAGGAATATCTACAGAGAGACATAGCAAACATAAGGTATGGAGGGCTATGTACATTAATGCCCACAGTTTGGGCAATAAGATTCTGGAATTAGAGACAGAAATGAGGAACGCCGACCTGGATGTGGTGGCGATATCCGAGACTTGGTTCATGGACTCCCATGGGTGGGATATGGCTATACCGGGATACAACTTACTTCGGCGGGACAGAGAGGGCAAAACGGGAGGAGGGGTAGCACTATACACTAAAGAGGACATCAAAGTTACCAAAATCGCAGATATCAAGTACACCGGGGAATCCCTCTGGGTGAATTTGGCTAGGGGAAAGGACAAATGCCTGTATCTTGGCATAGTATACAGACCTCCAAGACAACAGGAAGACATGGATATAGAATTAGTTGAAGACATTAAGAATATCATTTTGCGTGGAGACACAATATTCTTAGGAGACTTCAATATGCCTGATGTGGATTGGAACAAACTTTCCGCTACGACCAGCGACAGCAGGAAGCTAATAACCTCTATAAAGGGAGCAAGACTCAGACAAATGGTATTAGAGCCCACTAGGGATCGGGCGATACTGGACCTGATACTCACCAACGGAGAAAGTATCACAGAGGTCTCGGTAGGCGATACGTTGGCCCCAGTGACCACAACATGATACAGTTCAACCTCAGGAAAAGTTTCACTAAGTCAAGCACATCAACCAAGGTCCTCAACTTTAAGGGCACAAACTTCAAAAGCATGGGAGATTTTGTCCATCTTGCGCTGCAAAACCAAGCAGAAACAGATAATGTAGAGGTAATGTGGTCAACTCTGAAATCAACCATACACGAAGCAACCAACCACTACATCAAATCAGTAAATAAACGGCAAAGAAACAATAGACCATAGTGGTTCTCTACGGAGATCTCAGACCTCATAAAAAAGAAGAAAAGAGTGTTCATCTTCTACAAGCAATCAGGGAAGCAAGAATCCAAGGAAGATATCTGGCCAAGTCAAAAGCGGTCAAAACGGCAGTCAGGGAGGCCAAACTCCGAATGGAGGAGAACCTTGCGAAGAACATCAAGAATGGCGATAAATCCTTCTTCAGGTACATTAGTGACAGAAAAAGAAACACAGATGGGATAGTACGCCTTAGGAAACCCGACGGGAACTATGTAGAATCGGACTCCGATAAAGCCAAACTTTTAAATGAATACTTCTGCTTGGTCTTCACTTGCGAGGCGCCGGGATCCGGCCCTCAGCTGCCGACAAGGGAAAGATCGGAGGACCCATTTTGAAATTTCGAGTTTATGCCCAGCAGTGTCTACGATGAGCTATCAAGACTCAAGGTTAACAAAGCTATGGAACCGGACAAACTACACCCCAGGGTGCTCAGGGAGTTGAGTGATGTGCTGGTGGAACCGTTATCCGTGCTCTTCAATCTTTCCCCAAGTACAGGAAGAGTCCCGTTGGATTGGAAGACGGCTAACGTCATTCCACTCCACAAAAAGGGATGCAGGACGGAGGCTCAAATTATAGACCAGTGAGTCTCACTTCGATAGTGAGTAAACTTATGGAAACACTAATCAAACGCCAATTGGATGCGATTCTGAACGAGGAGAATCTGCGAGATCCCCATCAACATGGTTTTACGAAGGGAAGGTCCTGCCAATCAAATCTGATCAGCTTCTTTGACTGGGTAACAAGAAAGCTGGATATAGGGGAGTCCCTGGACGTCGTGTACTTGGACTTCAGCAAAGCGTTTGATAGCGTCCCACACCGCAGGTTATTGAGCAAGATGGGTTCGATGTGACTGGGTGAAACATTAACCGCATGGGTTAGGGACTGGCTTAGAGGTAGACTTCAGAGGGTAGTGGTAAATGGTACCCTCTCCGATACGACATAGGTGATCAGCGGAGTGCTGCAGGGCTCAGTCATGGGCTCGGTCCTATTTAACATCTTCGTAAGAGACTTGGCTGAGGGGCTTCAAGGTAAAATTACATTATTCGCCGATGACGCCAAACTATGCAACATAGTAGGCAAAAGCACAACAGATGAAAGCACAGTGCCCGACAAAAGCTCAATGCCCGACAGTATGACGCAGGACTTACTCCTGCTGGAGCATTGGTCAAAGACTTGGCAACTAAGTTTCAATGCCAATAAATGCAAGGTCATGCACCTTGGCAGCAAAACCTATGCAGGACTTACAACCTAAATGGTGAGATCCTAGCAAGGACTGTAGCAGAACATGACTTGGGGATGATCATTAGCGAAGACATGAAGACTACCAATCAAGTGGAGAAAGCTTCATCCAGGGCTAGACAAATTATGGGCTGTATCCATAGAAGTTTCATCAGCCGTAAGCCCGAGGTCATAATGCCGTTGTACAGATCCATGGTGAGACCCCCATCTGGAATACTGTGTACAATTCTGGAGGCCGTATTATCAAAAAGATATGCGGAGAGTTGAGTCAGTTCAGCGAATGGCCACCAAGGATGATCTCAGGTCTCAAGGATCTCCCATATGAAGAACGACTGGGTAAGTTGCAGCTATTCTCACTCGAGGAACGCAGAGAGAGGGGAGACATGATCGAGATGTTCAAATATGTCATGGGCCGTATCGAGGTGGAAGAAGATCTCTTTTTTCTTAAAGGACCCACAGCAACAAGAGGGCATCCGTTGAAAATCAGGGGTGGGAAATTTCATGGCGACACCAGAAAATATTTCTTCACTGAAAGGGTGGTTGATCACTGGAATAATCTTCCACAACAGGTAATTTAGCCCAGCAGCGTGCCAGATTTTAAGAAAAGACGGGATTGGCATGTGGGATTTCTTCATGGAGCAGACTAGATGGGTTGTGGTCCTTTTCTGCCGTCATTTTCTATGTTTCTATGAAGCGCAAAATCTGTACATCCCCAGATTTAGAAAAGGATGCAAAAAGAACTGAACTAAAGACCCGGCGTGGATAACCAAAGAAGTGAAGAAAGCGATTGGAGACAAGAAACATTCATTCCGGAATTGGAAAAAGGACAAAACTGGGGAGAACTGGAAAAAGCACAGGAAGCATCAAAAAGAATGTCACCGAATGGTTAGAAGAGCAAAAAGAGAATATGAAGAGAGGCTAGCCAGGGAATCACGAAATTTCAAACCGTTCTTCAGATACGTTAAAGGGATGCAGTCGGCTAGGGAGGAGGTGGGACCACTTGATGGAGATAGAAAGGGAGTGGTGAAGGAAGAAAAAGAGGTGGCAGATAAACTAAACATGTTCTTTTCATCAGTATTTACAAAGGAGGACACATCCAACGTGCCAGAACCTGAAAAAATCTTCAAAGGAGATCAAGCAGAAAAATTAACATCAATGGAGGTAAGCCTTGAAGACGTACATAGGCAGATAGATAGATTAAAAAGTGACAAATCTCCAGGCCCAGATGGAATCCACCCTAGGATTTTAAAGGAATTAAAGGAGGAAATAGCGGAACTACTACAGCAGATTTGTAACCTATCCCTGAATACAGGCGTGATCCCGGAGGATTGGAAGATAGCCAATGTTACGCCCAACTTTAAAAAAGGATCGAGAGGTGACCTGGGGAACTACAGACCGGTAAGTCTGACTTAGGTTCCGGGGAAGATGGCGGAAGCACTGATAAAAGACAGCATCGATGAGCATCTAGAAAGAAATAAACTGATGAAAACAAGCCAGCATGGCTTCTGCAAGAGTAGATCGTACCTAAGGAACTTATTGCACTTCTTCGAAACAAACAGATGGACAAAGTGGACCCCATAGACATCATATACTTGGATTTCCAAAAAGGTAC
The DNA here is from genome assembly GCF_902459505.1 of Geotrypetes seraphini. Lineage (NCBI taxonomy): Eukaryota > Metazoa > Chordata > Amphibia > Gymnophiona > Dermophiidae > Geotrypetes > Geotrypetes seraphini. The sequence continues at coordinate 141,509,305 of NC_047089.1, read as the reverse complement.
CCCATGAACGCCTACTACGGAAACTGAAGAACCATGGGGTGGAAGGAGACGTACATAGATGGATCAAAAATTGGTTGGCGGATAGGAAGCAAAGGGTAGGAGTGAAGGGCCACTAATCTGACTGGAGAAGAAGTCACAGTGGTGTTTCCACAGGGGTCGGTACTCGGACCGCTGCTGTTCAATGTATTTATAAACGATCTTGAAACAGGAACAAAGTGCGAAGTAATAAAATTTGCAGACGACACCAAACTATTTAGTGGAGTTGGGACTAAAGAGGTATGTGAAGACTTACAAAGGGACCTGAACAAACTAGAGGAGTGGGCGACGAGATGGCAGATGAAGTTTAATGTAGAGAAATGTAAAGTCTTGCTTGTAGGGAACAGAAACCCGAAGTACAGCTATACGATGGGAAGGCTGGTAATGGGTGAAAGTACCCTAGAAAAGGACTTGGGGGTAATAGTGGACAAAACAATGAAGCCGTCGGCACAGTGCGCACCGGCCTCAAAGAAGGCAAATAGACTGCTAGGTATTATCAAGAAAGGTATTACAGCCAGAACGAAAGAAGTTATCCTGCCGTTGTATCGGGAGATGGTGCGCCCGCATCTGGAGTACTGCATCCAATATTGGTCGCCAAACCTTAAGAATGATATGATGATACTTGAGAGGGTTCAGAAAAGAGCGACACAATTGATAAAAGGTATGGAAAACCTTCCATATGCTGAAAGGTTAGAGAAACTGGGGCTCTTTTCCCTGCAAAAGCGGAGACTTAGAGGGGACATGATTGAGACTTACAAGATCATCAAGGGCAAAGAGAAAGTGGAGAAGGACAGATACTTCGAACTTTCGAAAACTACAAGAACAAGAGGGCATTTGGAAAAATTAAAAGGGGACAGATTCAGAACCAATGCTAGGAAGTTCTTCTTCACCCAAAGGGTGGTGGACACCTGGAATGCGCTTACAGAGGGTGTGATAGGACAGAGTACAGTATTGGGATTCAAGAAAGGATTGGATGATTTCCTGAAGGAAAAGGGGATAAAAGGTTATAGATACAGGTTTACCATACAGGTCCTGGACCTGATGGGCCGCTGCATGAGCGGACTGCTGGGCATGATGGACCTCTGGTCTGACCCAGCAGAGGCACTGCTTATATTCTTATGGAGCTGTATGTGCTAGGAGGTGAAAGGCTGATATGCATAGATGGGGAGTGGAAGCTTGGGATGATAGTGTCTGAGGATCTGAAGGCGACAAAACGGTGTGACAAGATGGTGGCTTTAGCCAGAAGGATGCTAGGCTGTATAGAGAGAAGCATAAGCTGCAGAGGAAAGGAGGTGTTGATGCCCCTTACAAGTTGATGGTGAGGCCCCAGTTAGAGTATTGTGTTCAGTTTTGGAGGCCATATCTGGCTAAGGATATAAGAAGACTTGAAGTAGTCCAGAGGATGACAACAAAAATGGTAGGGGGTTTGCTCCAAAAGATGTATGAGAAGAGACAAAGATCGGTATCTGTATATTGTAGAAGAGAGGAGAGACAGGGGAGATATAATACAGACATTTAAATACTTGAAAGGTATTAATATGGAACCAAATCTTTTCTAGAGAAAGGAAAATGGTAAAACTAGAAGGCATAAATTGAGGATGTTAGGAGTAATGTTAGGAAATTCTTTTTCATGATTGAGGCCTGGAATGCCCTTCTGAGAAAAGGTAGTAGAGATGAAAATTATATCTACCTCATCATTCAATGATATATACTCTAAGAACATAAGAATTGCTGCTGCTGGGTCAGACCAGTGGTCCATCGTTCCCAGCAATCCGCTCACGTGGCAACCCTTAGGTCAAAGACCAGTGCCCTTACATGCGTACGTTCTTGTTCGGCAGGAACTTGTCTAACTTTGTCTTGAATCCCTGGAGGGTGTTTTCCCCTATAACAGCCTCCGGAAGAGCGTTCCAGTTTTCTACCACTCTCTGGATGAAGAAGAACGTACGGAATCTATCCCCTTTTAACTTTAGAGAGTGCCGTCTCGTGTTCTCTACCTTGGAGAGGGTGAACAACCTGTCTTTATCTACTAAGTCTATTCCCTTCATTATCTTGAATGTTTTCATCATGTCCCCTCTCAGTCTCCTCTTTTCAAGGGAGAAGAGGCCCAGTTTTTCTAATCTCTCACTGTACGGCACCTCCTCCAGCCCCTTAACCATCTTTGTCGCTCTTCTCTGAACCTTTTTGAGTAGTATTGTGTCATTCTTCATGTACGGCGATCAGTGCTGGATGCAGTATTCCTGGTGAGGGTGTACCATGGCCCGGTACAGCAGCATGATAACCTTCTCCGGTCTGTTCGTGATCTCCTTCTTAATCATTCCTAGCATTCTGTTCACCCATTTCGCAGTTGCCGCACATTGCGCAGATGGCTTCATTGGTTTGTCAACCAGTACTCCCAAGTCCCTTTCCTGGGGGGTCTCTCCAAGTACTGCACCGGACATCCTGTATTCGTGTATAAGATTTTTGTTGCTGACATTCATCACCTTACACTTATCCACGTTAAACCTCATTTGCTATGTTGCGGCCCATTTCTCTAGCGTATTTGTCACGTTGCAGGTCTTCGCAATTCTCCTGCGTCTTCCGTATCGTCTGCAAATTTATCTCCTCACTCGTCGTACCGATTTCCAGGTCGTTTATAAATATGTTGAAGAGCATGGATCGAAGCACCAAACCCTGCGGCACTCCACTCATAATGCTTTTCCAGTCCGAGTATTGTCCATTTATCCCCACTCTCTTGTTTCCTATCCGCCAGCGTTTTTAATCCACGTGAGTATTTCACTCTCAATTCCATGGTTCGCAATTTTTCAAAGTAGTCATTCATGTGGAACCTTGTCGAACGCCCTTCTGAAAATCCAGATATGCAATGTCGACCGGGTCACCCTTGTCTATCTGCCTGTTTACTCCCTCGAAGAAGTGCAGCAAGTTCGTCAAGCAAGATCTTCCTTTGCTGAATCCGTGCTGGTTGCTCCTGGCTGTGTCTGTCATGGTGATCAATGATGCTGTCCTTTATCAGCACCTCTACCATCTTTCTCGGTACCGAGATCAGACTCACAGGTCTCCTACTTTATTTTTTAGACTTCTAGCATTTGTATACAGACATTAAAAATTTTTTTTTTTCTTGTATCTACAGGCTGCTGAGAAGATGACAGGGATAACTTCACATCTTTACTCTGCTTCCCTCTTAAGCACTCTTGGCTTTCCTTCACCATTTTTGAAACCTTTCTATTGGAACTCCTGGGAGACTGTCAGCTTCCTCCCCTCCCAATCTTAGTTTAAAAGCTTTTCCATCGGCTTTGCCCCTGATGAACCTCTCTGTGGGTACTGAATCCAGTACCTCTGGTGGATTGTAGGGCTACATCTTTACATTTTGGGGACTCGTCTAGTTGTGTTTCCAAAACTTTACACCCTCCTGCCAGGGGAATTTGCAGGGGGGGATCTCTGCCACAGTCGCTCAGCTGATCATGGCAGAGGTGACAGAATTCAGAAAAATGTGGAATGAATACAATGGATCTCTAATTAGAACATGAATGGTATAAATTGAACTAAGGCTGGTACTGGGCAGCCTTGCATGGTCTGTGTCCATTATATAGATAATATAAAAAAGAGAAAAAAAACTCCCTCACAAATATGTAGTGTCACCCAAACAAAGAAAGAAAGTCAATATATCAATAGTGTAATCACAAAGAATAAAAGCCCCTTGGTTTTGAGAACCTAATTAATTTTTTTATTTTTTACATTATTTAAATTGTTTTTTAATAAGTTAACAATTTAATTCATTATGTACAAAAATATCAAGTGAAAACATCACTAAAATTTTAAAACATACATCCACATAGTCATAGTGTTCCAAAAGGCACTTAACTTTATGTTGGAATAGGGAAAAAAACAACCCATAGAAGTCCTTGTAAGGATCAGCTCCTGCCGCCAAGCACCCCCCCCCCCCTTTCTCTGGCAGCAGGAAAGATGCCTAATCTCTCCTGCCACCAACCAGCATTCCCCCAACCCCCTTTGGCAGCAGGAGAGATGCCCATGCTCTCCTGCCACCATGCAACCCTCCTGTGCCTACGACCCCCACCCTCTCCCACTTACCTTACTTTCAGATGGCTGGCCGGAGGGATGCCTACTCCCTGGCCAGCTGGCCCACCTCTTAAAAATGTTGAATCTTCCCCTCCCTGGGAAGCACCAGGGAGGGGCTTGAGGCTTTGATTGGCCAAGGTTGTTTAAGGCCCTCCTATGGGTGGGGCCTTATGCATCTTTGCCAGAGTCTTAGGCTCCTCCTCTAAGGCTTTGATCAGCCCAGATGCATAAGGTCCTATCCATAGGAGGGGAGGGGAAGGCCTGCCATTTTGAGGAGGCAGGCCATCCATCTGAAAGTAAGGTCAGGGGGAGAGGGTGGGGGTTGGAGTCACGGGGGGGGGGGGGGTTGCATGGCTGCGGGAGAGTACGTTAAAGTTATGAGAATCTGACCCTGAGTGCTCTCAGTATGGGCCTGGATTAGGAAGGCGACAGAGTGTAGTGATAAATGGAGCTCACTCAGTGGTAAGGGATGTTACCAAAGGTGTGCCACAAGGTATGGTTCTTTGTCTGATTCTTTTTAATGTTCTTATATATTGCTGAAGTGCTGTTTGGTAAACTTTGCCTTTTTGTGAATTGTACTAAAATCTTCCATAGGGTTGACATCAATGATTTATTTATTTTACAGTTTTTTATATATTGTCATTCTAGTCCAGCAGACTCATCAAAACTGATGGTGCAGACTATATGAGGAAAGACCTAGCAAAACTCAAAGAATGATCCAGAATCTGGCAGCTAAGATTTAATTATAAAACATGCAGGGTCATGCATTTGGGTTACAAAAACCCAATGGAATGGTACAGTTTAGGGGATGAAGAACTTTTGTGCATGCCAAAGGAGCGGGACTTGGGTGTGGTCATATGTAATTATCTTAAGGTGGCCAAACAGGTAGAAAGGTCACAACGAAAGCTAGAAGGATGTATAGGTGCAAAGGGAGAGGAATGGATAATAGGAAAAAGGAGGTGATGAAGTCCTTATATAAGACTGGTGAGATCTCATTAGAATATTGTGTACAATTCTGAAGACTGCACTTTCAAAAAGATGTAAACAGAATGGATTCAGTCCATAGGGTGGCTACTAAAATGGTGAGTGGTCTTCATCATAAAGAATATGGGAACAGACTTAAAAATCTCAAAATGTATATTTTGGAAGGGCAGGAGAGGGGAGATGAGAATACTTAAATACCTATGTGTCATAAATGCAAAGGAGGCAAGTCTTTCAATTGAAAGAAAGTTCTGGAATGAGGGGGCACAGGATGAAGGTCAAACTAAAGTAATCTGAGGAAAAAATAATGTGATAAATTTCAAGAAGTGACAATGCAGTTGGTTTAGTATAGCTTTCCTGTAGAGTAGGTACTAGTTTTGAAGAGATGGACAGGTAAAGAAGGGTTAAGGGCAATGTTCCCTCTAATTTTTCATAGTCTGTGTGCACAAAAAATTTCATCTGTGCGCATTTTAAAGAAAAACTAAATTTGTGTGTGCTATAAAAATGATTGCCAGAGGGCCCGGAGTTCAGTTATGGGTATTTATGGGCAGGTCTTTGAGTTTAGTCTGAATTAATGAAAACACAATGTAATTTTAGTTACACTTTATGTTAGTTACACTTTATGTAACATAAAGTCTCATTTCAATAAACATAAATTATGTTTCATTGAAATGTTTCATTGAGCGCTACCTATAAATAAGGTATCATTGTACTTTATACTTAAAATTTAGAAAATAACAGCAATTTAGTTTTCAAAGTTTTTCCCTGCGATCTTTCATATTTATCCAGCCAAATAAATTCTGTCAAGATCTGTTGAGCCTCCATCTTGAAGGTGACTCTTAACACGCATCAGCATTTCCAAATGCTCTAAATGTAAACGATTCCTTTGTTTAGTCTTTAAATTGTTCATTAGACTAAAACCACACTCACAATCTGAACTAGATGCTAAGAATGAGGCACCAATGTCTATCAATTTGATCATTCTGAAATGCAAATTTCATCATATCTAGAAAGCTGTTTATCAGATTGCTTTTGATTTTTTCTGCAACAAGGAATTTAAAGTCATTGTATTGCTGAATAATAACACTTTCCTCCGGAAGAAATTGTTTATACTTGAAACAAAGAAATCTGATATGTCCATGTCCGAAGTCAAAGTTGCAGGAAATCTTTCACCCAGATGCAAACATAGGATGTTGATGAAGGTTAATATGGAATTAGTATCCAATTAAACTTTTTCTCCAGACCTCATCCTGTTGTCAAGAAGACTGTTGACTTTATCACTCCACTTAACCTTGTCGCTTAAGTATTGCATTCGAAGTTTGTTCAATTTACCCTGTGCAAGATGATAAGCTTCCAATGATGTCAAATGTCATGGTTAAGAAAGTCAGTTCTGATAAGACATCATTCAAAATTTCAAGTGTAATATGAAATTGTTCACTGTTCAGCTTCTTATAGCAGTATTTTGCAATAGGATCATTATCTTTGTCTTCAAAATATTTTAATAGGGGATCATAATTTTGAATAATTGCTTTAAGTGCAAAGTGTCTAGATAACCAGCGCACTTCATTCAGAGGTCTGAAAGCAATTGAGTCACATTCAGATGCATCTGCTATTTCTTGAAAATTGCATCGTTTAGTAGAAGACTGATAGAACACCGTGTACACAGTTCTCATTACAGTTTCTACTTCTTTCATCAATTTTACTTCTTTCCATGAATCAGAAAGTCCCAAATCTTCCCGATGTGCAACCCAATGTTGCTGCACTAAATGTGGAATGTCTCAAATAGTATAGAGGTTTAAAAAAGGGAAATGTGTTAATGAAGTCATTAGGTTCAATCTAACCATTTATTTCTGCATGAATTTAAACAGCATTAAAAAAAAGATAAATATAGCTCATCCAGTCATACAAGAAATGGCTGTACAACACCTCTAATAATTTTTTGATCACTAGGTTCCTTCCTGAGGTCTCACTGAGGATATGAAATAGATGCTATCCCCACTTCCAGACCTCTTCCACATAATTTATGAAGAGGTGTTACTGAGCCTTGAAGGGCACCTGTGTGATTGATCTTCATCTGCTTCTTTTTTATTTTGCTATAGTGCAAAGTAAGAGCTAGGGCAAAACAGTATAGGTAAAGATGCAGGTAATAATTAGCAATGTATTAAAAATATTTTATTTTTATTTGCTTATAATGTCATTTGAAAGCTACTTGATGATAATACAACTTTAATTTAATTCTTTATAATGTGTGTCTGTGTGTTGGGGGGACAACACCTACGTCAACAGTAAAGTTAGAATAGAGTCATTAAATCCAGTGGTGTACCTAGTATATATGACAGCCAGTGCTAATCATTTTTTTAACAACCCCCTCCTCTATATAAGAAAATATATTTTTAGTAATAATCCATGAGTCACACAATAAGGGTGCATCTAGGAAAAGGCAGCATCTTAAACACTGCAGTGAGCACTAGAACACCAACACACGCATTGTAAAACTAAACAAACTAGATCCTACACAGTCAATTGATCCTGTAGTCGATGCTAACAGTAAGCCATGTCCTTTTCATACACACAAAACACAGATACACCCTCGCCCAATATGGAATAATCACAAACTAAAAATAGAAATATGTAGTCAAAAGTTAAACTGAACCAAGAAACCAGGCTCTGCATACAATGCAACACCACAGAAACAGTGACACATGTCCCCTAATACTGTGCAAAATATAAAGACAGTAGATGTAAATTTGAAAAAATCTTCTACATAAGTCACCACTTTACAAATTAACAAATAGAAATAAAATAATGAGAAATATGAAAATACCATTTTATTGGACTAATCCATTTTTCAATTAGCTTTCAGAGGCCAAATCTTTCTTCAAGACAGTACAGTATACAGTATCCTGTCCTGACCTGAGGAAAGGGGTTTATTCCCTCCCAAAATTGCCTTATTTCCATTTCCTATTGATAAATTTTAATCAATACAGTTACAATACTACTTGATTCTACGTAAAGCAACAAAAATATTTTTTTTCTACCTTTTGTCGTTTCTGCTTTAGTCATCTCTTCACTCTCTTCTTTCTATTCAGCATTTGTCCTCGCTCCCTTCCATGCAACATCTGTCCTCTCTCTTTGCCCCTTCCACCCAGCCTCTACCCTCTCTCTACCCCTTCCATCTACTGTCCACCCTATCTCTGCCCCTTGCATCTACTGTCCACCCTTTCTGCCTTTTCCATCCAGTGTCTGCCCTCTCTCTGTTCCATATGGTAGCTTCCTTCTTTCTCTCCTTTGTACATGATTTATTTCAGCTTCAACCCCTCTCCATTTTTTGTCTCCACCCATATGCTCTGGCATCTCTCTCTTCTCCTTTCCTTCCTTCCCACTCCACCCCATGGTCTGACATCTCTATCTCCTTCCCTTCTCTCCCCCCCCCCTCTCCAGTATCTGCCTCCTGTCTTTCCTCTTTGGTCTAGGCCTCTCTCTTTCTCTCCGTCTTTCTTCTGTGAGGAGATCATGTTGATCTTGAACACTGAATAATTCTTCCACATTCTCCATATCACTGTACTGTAGTCTGGTCCAGCAGACTGCTTTGGCACTATTACATGGGTAATAGTAAATTCATTATGCATCAGCTTTCTACACAGAATGCCACAAGTCTCTATTTCTTGTGCTGTGCTTACATCTGCCAGCGTCAGAAACTTGTGAGACAGATCCCTTGGCAATACTACACTTCAGAGCCCTTTGACCATCTGGTTCTGTATGGTTGCAGGCTTTAAAGCTCTGTTTACTGGAGGAGACTGTCCAGCAAATATAGTTGCATCACTCTTAAGGATCTGATCAGAGATGGTGGTATTTTTAGGCATGGAAAAACAGGACGTGTTCTCCTCAATCTGCTCAGATGCCTTCAAATGCCCTTTAATATTCGTCTGATCTCGGGCTAAATCTTGCCTCCTGAGCTGATCTTCAAAGGAGAGCGGAGTGAGAGCCATATCGGTAGTGATCCGTTTTGGGCCGCATGTTGTGCAGGGCTGGACTAAGGCAAGTTGTAAGCTTCCTTCCATCGCTGACCTATCTTCCATAAGTCAGCAACGGAAGGAAGCTTACAACTCGCTGCTCTTGCTTGCTTCGGGCCTTCCTCGTTGCCGGGTCCTGCCTACTTTCGGAAACAGAAAGTAGGCAGGATCCGGCAGCGAAGAAAGCCCGAAGCAAGCAAGAGCAAGTTGTAAGCTGACCTGTCTCCTATAGCGAACCCATGCTCCGGGGCGTGTGCATGCCGACTTCCCTTCTCTTCCTCCCTCAGGACGTGACTTCCGGTTTCGGAGAGAAGCGGCATGCACATGTTAGAGCCCCGGAGCATGGGTTCAAGTCGCTTGCTGGCGTTAAAAACTTAAAAAAAAATAAAAAGTCAGGCTCCTGCGATTCAGGCTGTGCCGAGTCAGCCCGGTAAATCTCCAAGCCGGTGAGAAGGGTTTTTTTTTTATGTTGAGCAGAAGGCGGCAGCAGCAGCAGGATTGCGATCGAGATTACAGCCGGGCGCTCATCTAAATTAGCTGGGCGGAGCGCCCGGCTGAAAGGCCCTGGGGAGAACACTGCCCTAGAAGAAAGGAGAGACAGGGGAGATATGATTCAGATGTTCAAATACTTGAAGGGTATTAACGTAGAACAAAATCTGATATTTGTCAGCATTTCTCATTTCTGATCTGAAAAAGAAGAGTTACCTTCAAAAGCTAATCAAAAAACGTTAGTCCAATAAAATGTATTTTTATTTATTGTAAGTCCATAATAATTTTGCAGTTAGGAATAAAAAGGAATTGATCCACTTATAACCATGTTGGACCATTATTTGAGGTTTTTTATTCAATATTATCATATCTAAAGTGTGAACTAATTCTCTTGCTCTGAAAATATTATACTGCTGAACTGGAGAACACATCTGACTAATGACTGTTTGACTATATCTTCTTGTCAGGCCAGTTGTCACCTTCCAAATCATATGGACTCGTTCCTCCAAAAAGATTTAAAGGAGATTCATCAGCCTTACAACGGACCAAGCAAAACCAGAATTTGTCAGGTACTGTGGTGAAATATTTTGGCCTTGATTGTCTGAGAACTAAAACTCAGCAGTATTTTCTTATTCTGCCTATAGTACATGGACTTATAACTAATAGTAATGCATTTATAACTTTCCCAAATAATGTGCTATTAGGATGTGTCAATTTTAAAAAGTACAAGTGAAAAAAATACTACAATTTTATGATGAAAATCAGTAACTATCTTTGGAATTTGTAGAAAATTATGCAAAAATGCAGAAGTACTGAAATATTTTTAAGTGCTCTGATAATAGTTCACACTTGCAGGTATGTCTGTCTATAAGTTTGTTGAGCTTCTCCATACGTCTGTCTTTCTCCTTCACTTTTGCTCTACCTAAAAAACATTGCTGGCTTGTTGCCACATGGATTTCAACTTTGCTTTAATCCTAACATGGCTGTTTTATAACAGGACCACTGAATTTTGGATTTGCTTTGTACCATTGAGCAAATAATCCAGATGTTAGGTCACTGACCAGTTCTTCAGTGCTGAAGTTTCTATCTTGATCACTGAAGTCTCTCAAATACAACCCATATCTATTGAGATCCCTGGCAAGTGGAAGTTTGTCACAGGCTCTAACTGATTCTACCAAATGATGGAAATAAGTCCAAACTTGCAATCTTGTTTTTCTTTTGGACATTTTCAATATTAGATTATCGCTATGATGACACTATGTTGAAAACCTGTGAATGAGAACATGAAACTAATGTGTTAGTGTCAGTATCGATAACTAAGATAAATATTGATGCACAAAATGCATTAATATGCAATGCAAACATATATAAACTATTATCAGAGCACTGGACTGAGCGAAATAGAGATTGCTATTGCTGCCTGGATTGATGCAGGACTCATCACTCACTTGGATACTGCTATGTTGACTGATCACAACAAGGTAAAGAGGACTCAGGGCAGAATCATGAAAAAACTGGATGTACAGTTTGAGGAGTAAGTTTAGCAGAATGGCATCAGTTGCCTTTTCTTTGATGGTCGTCATGATGATACCAGTTTCATGTTAAAAGCAGAAGAGAATGGCAAAATATATCCTGGTATGGTGAAAGAGAAAAATTACACAGTTTGTATGGAACCAGGAGGCAGATATCTGTGGCATTTTTTCCCTGCAAAAGTAACTAAAGAGAAAACTCATGCAGAAATAATTTCTAATAATTTGGTTGCATGGCTGAGAGAGAAAGAAGCAGACAAAACTCTTCAAGCTATTGGAGGTGATTCCTGTAATACAAACACTGGTTGGGAGGGAGGAGTAATGCATTATGTTGAGGAGAAACTACAAAGGAAGCTGGTGTGGATTATCTGCAACCTGCACAAAGGTTGGTGACTGCTTTGGATGGCACGATATTAAGCAACAACAAATGGGCAGGTCCCATTGAAAAAATGCTGGATTGTGCTGCTGAACTGGAACTCCTGAGGTCTGGAAATACTAAGGTCTCTGTTGGCTCTGATCTTCCTCAACTCAGGGATGAAATCTATTGCTACAGAATTATAACTACCATTAGAATAGGTGTCCTGCCAAAGAATCAGGTTTTGTTGGAAATAGGATCTCCGTCATATAGCAGGTGACTCACAACAGCTCTATTCATGAGAATATAGATTTCCAACCTGAGGAAGGTGCTGGGCAAACGTTTGCGGTCTGAATCCTGCAAAAGTTTGGATGGTTTGGATTAGAGAATGACATGGGGACAAATTTATCCCCGTCCCTGCGGAAACTCATTTTCCCATCCCTGCAAGCTCCATCCTCATCTGCACAAGCCTCAAGCACTTTAAAATCATTAAGTGTTGGAGGCTTGTATGGTTAAAGCAGAGCTTACAGGAATGGGGCAGGGACAGGGATAGCAACAAAACTCATGGGAAATTGAGTACCTACAGGGACAAATTTGCCTCCGTGTCATTCTCTAGTTTAGATAGGCTGGAATGCGCTTTTACAACAACTCCAGTAGTTGGGGCCCAAGGACAGTACCAGCCGGACTTCTGTCTATGACCCAGAAATAACAAAGGAAAAACAGGATGGTGTCGGTCCTACAGAAGGCTATTAAAATGGTCAATGGTCCTTAACTTGTTGGTATCAAAAGACATTATTATGTAACCACTATCCGCGCTCTTCAATCTCTCCCTTAGCACAGGTAGAGTCCCATTGGACTGGAAAACGGCTAACATCATTCCACTCCACAAAAAAGGTTGCAGGACGGAGGCTGAGAACTACAGACCAGTGAGTCTCACATCAATAGTGAGCAAACTAATGGAAACTTTAATCAAATACCAATTAGATAAGATCCTGCACGTGGAGAATCTATGGGATCCCCGTCAACATGGATTTACCAAGGGGAAATCCTGCCAATCCAACTTGATCAGCTTCTTTGACTGGGTGACGGGGAAGCTCGATGTTGGAGAGTCCTTGGACATTGTATACTTGGACTTCAGCAAAGCATTTGATAGCGTCCCACACCGCAGATTGTTGTGCAAAATGAGTTCTATAGGATTAGGTGACACTTTGACAAAATGGGTTGGAGACTGGCTTGGTGGTAGACTTCAGAGGGTGGTGGTGAACGGCACCCCCTCCGTAACGACTGCAGTGATCAGCGGAGTGCCGCAGGGCTCGGTCTTGGGCCCAATCCTTTTCAATATCTTTATAAGGGACTTGGCTGAGGGGCTTCGGGGTAAAATAACGTTATTCGCCGATGACGCCAAACTATGTAATATAATAGGTAAGAGCACAACGGACAATATGATACACGACCTACTCCTATTGGAGCAATGGTCTAGGACCTGGCAACTGAATTTCAATGCCAAAAAATGCAAAGTCATGCACCTTGGCAATCAAAATCCATGCAAGACTTACACCCTAAATGGCGAGATCCTAGCAAGGACTGTTGCGGAACGGGATTTAGGGGTAATCATCAGTGAAGACATGAAGACTGCCAATCAAGTGGAGCGGGCTTCATCTAAGGCTAGGCAGATCATAGGATGTATACATAGGAGTTTCGTCAGCCGTAAGCCTGAAATCATTATGCCGTTGTATAGATCCATGGTGAGGCCCCATCTGGAGTACTGCGTACAATTCTGGAGGCCTCATTACCGCAAGGATGTACTGAGACTTGAGTCAGTCCAGCGGATGGCCACCCGGATGGTCTCGGGACTCAAGGATCTCCCGTACGAGGAACGGCTAGATAAATTACGCCTATACTCACTCGAGGAACGCAGAGAGAGGGGAGACATGATCGAGACGTTCAAATACCTCACGGGCCGTATCGAGGTAGAAGAGGATATCTTCTTTTTCAAAGGTCTGATGGCGACAAGAGGACATCCATGGAGAATCAGGGGCGGTAAATTGCACGGCGACACCAGGAAATATTTTTTCACCGAAAGAGTAGTTGATCACTGGAATAAACTTCCACTTCAGGTGATCGAAGCAAGCAGCGTGCCTGATTTTAAGAAGAAATGGGATCGTCACGTGGGATCTCTACGCAGAGTTAGATAGGGGAGGGTCATTGGGGTGGGCAGTCTAGATGGGCCACGGCCCTTATCTGCCGTCATTTTCTATGTTTCTATGTTTCTTAGTCTTTAAGCACGTTACATTAACGGGTGCTAGAACATATGTGTGTGTGTCTGTCTTTATTTCTTTCTCTCTCTCTCCTTAGCCGCTTTCTTTCTTTCTGCCTTTATTTTTCCTTGGCTGTCCTCTGTTCCTTTTTCTTCACCCCCCTGTCCATCAGCATCTCTTTCCATCTCCCCCTGTCCAGCAGTAGGCATCCCTTCCTTTTTTATCCCCCCTCCTCCTTCTTATCCCTATGATACTCTTACCTTGCTCTGTCCCTGATCAGAGGTTCCCGACAGCCGCCCAGTTGCACACATTGGAAAAGTTCCCACTGCCGCATCCCGCACCCCTCCTGACGCGGCTCCCGCTGTCCTTTCTGTCTGTCTCTGTCCCTGGCCCCCTTTGCCTGTCTGTCTTTCTGTGTATCTCCCTGCCCCTGTGTCTTTCTTCTTTCTCCCTCTGTCTGTCTGTCCAAAGCAGCATTCCATCCCCCTCCATTTCCCTCCCCCCACACCAGTTCCCTGTGCAGCAGCATTAGCGTTTCCTCTACACCCCCCCTTTCCCTTCCCGCGGTCCGGACTACAAACGTGGTGATTACAGCAGCGCTTGCATCAGTCTCCACACGCTGCTTCGGGTCCTTCTACTGCCCTGATTTACTCTGGCACGTCCCTGATGACATCATCAGAGACGCAGCAGAGCAAATCAGGGCAGTAGAAGGGCCCGAAGCAGCGTGTGAAGACTGATGCACACGCTGCTGGAATCGCCATTCGGGCCTGCGGGAAGAGAAGGGGGTGGGTGTCAAAGGAGGAACGGAGATCGGCGGCGGCAGGAGGAACGGAGATCGTCGTCTGGCTGCGGTCGGGCTTGTGTAGAGCAGGAAGGCTGTGACGTATTAAGCGAGCAGGTGGTGACGTAAAACCCGCGCATGCGCACTCGTGTTTTCGCGACGGATCAGGGAACACGTTTTTTAGTGCGCATGCGCGGCCTATCATTTTATTATATTAGATAAACCATATAATCTTAAAGCTCTTAATGTTAGTCTAATATCCCTACTTCCTTAACAAGTATTAAACAACTCAGTAATACTAAGATGCAGACAGCAGTCCAGCAATGAGAGGGTTGCTATCCAGTCTTTTGCATTGAATGTCACATGCATAATTGGCGAGAGGTTAAATGTATGTGTGATGCAAAGAGTTCCTAACTCTCAGAGAACTCATCCATTTTCTTGAGGATAGAGTAGCAGACTTGGAGGAGCGGAGGCAGATGGCAGACCTACAGGGAGGTTGTAGAGAATTCCCACTTTCAGTCTAGCATCCCCAGAGCATCAACCTGGTAAAGTAAGAAATAATCCAGTAGCTAGGACCTGCCCACCAGAGAATGTAATATACTCTTACATCGAGGATGTGTCTGGAGTGGAGTCTTAACCTTGTTCTCAAGGACCTCCAGAAGTCTTCATTGGAGCCTATCCATAAGACCACAGTAAAAGTTTGTGCCCTATAGACAGGCTTCTTTGCTGCTATGACTTCAGCAAAGTGAGAATCTAAGTTCCAAGCCTGATCCTGCATAGACCGCTTCCTTCATTTCATGGAAGCAGGTGTTATAATCAGGATGGTTCCTTCATTTGTTCCAAAGATTGTTTCCTCCTTCCATCTGAGCTAGCCACTTTTCCTGCTATCATTCCATAGGGAGGACTATGGAATGGACTGATTTTGTTTTTTCTTTTAAAGCTTCTTGATGTCTGTATTACTCTATTGTGGTACTTAGAATTCAGCAAAGATTTCAGACTAGAGAATGACAAGGGGACAGTTTTTTCCCCAACCGTCCCTGTGAGTTTTGTTGCATCTCTTTTTGTTATGCTCAGGCTGGGCTACAGCTAGAAATTCGGGTCACAGCCCATAAAGTTCGAGCTATGGCAACTTCAGTAGCTTTTCTCCGCTCTACTCCTATTGCTGAAATCTGCAAAGCTGCTACTTGGTCCTTAGTTCATACCTTCACTTCACATTATTGGCTGCAATCTTATTCCAGATGGGATGGTTGCTTCGGCCAAGCAGTATTACAAAACTTATTTTCTTAAAGGCCAACTCTCCCACCATCCCATTCTGATTAGCTTGGAGGTCACCAATATGTGAGAATATGCTGCCTGCTTGTCCTGGGATAAAGCATGGTTACTTACTGTAACAGGTGTTATCCAGGAACAGCAAGCGGAAAGGCACTTGTGCATGCAAACTTTCTAAAGTTTTTACTGTGTACGTACACTTTAATAACTGTCCATACAGAGGCTCCGTGGGTGATGTCACCCATATGTGAGAATATCTGCCTTCTGTCCCTGGATAACACCTATTATGGTAAGTAACTGTGCTTTAGTGATCCCCTGAAGAAGCTCAGGGTGAAATGGGTCCTGTCAGGATCAGGATTTTTTCAGCCAAGCTGTCTTTTGATTTTGACCCTACATTTCATTTTGTGATTTATAAATAGAAAAGAAGGTATTTTATGACCGATGATTAAATGGATGTCCCATTCAATTGATCAGCTTAGGCTGTATGACGTGATTTGATGAGTATCTGAGGTCTTTTCCCCTCTTTTCATATATAAAATTGCATCCAGGATGTACAGTTTATAGTTTATAGTCTATTGATATTTCTATTACTGCAGATGTGATTATTTGAGATTAGAATTCCTTGCAGCTTTACTTTTGGTATTATCTTTTTGATTCCAGTTTGTAGAGTTTTTTGTTTGGTTTTCTTTTTAGAAGCCATATTCCCTCCATCACTTTGGGATTTCACCAGGCTCATTATAGTTACCTGTAACCCTCTTCCTTGAGGCATGAGCCTGGCAGCTTGGAAGTCCCATATGCTGAATATGCTGCCTGCTTCTCCTCAGAGAAAGCAAAGTACTTGTAGCAGGTATTCTACGAGGACATCAGGCAGATATCCTCACAACCCTCCCACGTCCCCTAGTTGGCTTCTTAGCTCTTTTATGGAACTTAGGAATCCGTGAGCTGATGTCGGGCGGGAAGGCACACACATATGTATGGTAGGGGCAGTGCTAAAGTTTTTTAAAGTGACAGTACATTTTGGTACATGTTCATACTGGGTTCCATGGATGAGTATCTGCTTGCTGTTCTCAGAGATACCTGCTAAAGGTGAGTGACTTCGCTTTCTCCAGTATCCTTGATAAAGATCCATGGGTCTTAAGACCATTTGGGCATGAAAGTATTTCAGGATGCCATGCTTTACATACTCACAGTAGCTCAGCAGCTTTACCTAGTTTGCTATATGCTTAAAATATAGACATTCTCATCCAGCTTTTCACTAAAGACTCAACCAGCAGCCATCTTAGCAGAAGATGAAGAGCATGGAATGCATGGCATGCGCTATCTTCAAAACTTTCTGAAGAGCCTTTATATTCACCTTCAGTCCTTGAAGTTTGCCGGGTTGGTAGGTTTTCAGGATATCTGTAATGAATGTGCATATGAGAGATTTGTATGACTACTACCTTCATTCTAATTTCTCTTGTGCATATTCATTAGAATATCCTGAAAATTTAGACCATTGGTCTAGAATTGCTGCTTCTAATCTCATCTGGAATTTATGGCTCACGCTATGCCTACATAGGTTCAAGGCGACTTACAAAATGGAATAAAGAGAACTGAAAGGAAAAAGGAATCTTAGGAATATTTTACAGCATAGGTATACATTACAGCAAGGAGAAGCATAGGCTTAAAATCATTGGGAATTGAAACAATAGAAAAGACGTATTGTGTAATTAAGGGAGATTGATACAACTCTAAAGTGTGGCACGGGGTACATCAAAGGAACATAAGGTGAGGAGCACATGCAACAGGAGAACTAGCATATTTAGAAGAAGCAAGTCATGAGGTAGATAGTCTGTTTCAGTCATTATCCAGTACTTCTGCTATTGCCACCAGGTGCCTAGCTTGAACATATTGTTTGGATTAAATGAAAATGTCCACACCAAACTGGCAGATGATTTTGGTCACCCAGTCAAAGAAATTGATCAGATTTGTCTGACAAGACTAATGTGACCATACATCCCATTTTGAACTGGACCATCCCGTTTTCAGGTAGCCTGTCCCATTGTCCCCAAGTACAGCTTCGGGACGCCGAAATGTCCCATTTTCAGAAAGAGAGCAACCCACTAAACTCTAGTGAATTGTTCTCTTTTTGAAAATGGGATTTTTCAGCATCCCGAAAATGTGCCCAAAACGTCAATCGTGATCTGAAGGCAACGCCAGTCGATTGCGAAGCCTGGAATTTCTCCCTGCTTCCCCAACACCGTTGCAGCAACAGATCAGGTGCATGCCGTGACTGCACAAGCCTTCCCCCCCTCCCTCGACATCAATTCTGATGTCGGAGTGGAAGTTCCGGGACAGCCAATCGCTGCCTGGCTGGCCTGAAACTTCCTCTCTGACATCAGAATTGACGTTGGGGGGGGGGGGAGGCTTATGCAGTCGTTGCACACACCTAGTCTGTTGCGGTGGCTTGGATAAATCGGCAATGGCTTAGGGGGGGCAGGGAGAGAGAAAGAAGAAAGGGGTCAGGGAGAAAGGCAGAAAGAGGGGACAGGGAGAACAAAAGAAAGGATGCACAGTCAGAAGGAAGTCACCAGATAACAGAGGTTGTGGAGGGGTGTGAGCAGCTGGACAGCAAAATGCCTTCCTCAAGGCAGGCCGAACTTCCCTCCTTTACCCCAACAGCATGTTCTCAGATATTGCAGAATCCTTCATGGTGACATTGTCTGAAGAAATTAATGAAAGACAATAACAGACAAAAACCCAAGAGTACTGTGAAGCAGCTTGATCCATTGTCATGCACTTTCTTCTTTTATCTGATCAAAAGAAGAAAATGAGCTCAAACAGAGAAATTTTCTGAGATAATTTTATAACAGGGCACCTATGTTTAAAGTCTTAAAAGGATGTTTGCTTTAAGGCACCCAGAACGATCCCCAGTAACAACTAATTTTCATACATAAATTTACCCATGTTCTGAAGTAGATGTCATATGTGCAAATATATAGCATACCTTTCCCTTCCCTTGCTCAAACTATCCTTTTCGGATTGCCTAAATGGAATCTTTTCAATATGCTTATCTGAATACTAGTCTTTAAGCCCGTTACATTAACGGGTGCTAGAATAGATGTGTCTGTCTATCTTTCTTTCTGTCTCTCTCTCTCCTTGGCCGCTTTCTGTCTGTCTGTCTGTTTCTCGTCTTGTTTCTGAAGACAGTCCTCAATAACTGCACGCTCGTAATCCCTGTACTGCTTCGCAAGTTCCTGCAGCAGCTGCTGATCGCTGCTCTGAGCTGATTTCAGGTCATTCAGCTCTTGCTGTTTTGCTTCTGTGTCTTTATCATACTTCTCCGTCCAATGTTCGAGCTTCTCTTCAAGCTCCCTCTGTTGGTGTCTGAGAAAGTTCTCAATCTCCATGTGCATGTGAATCTCTTCATCCATTTTGGCCTTTAGTTTCAAGATGTTTTCTTCCAGCTCTACCTCGGCATTGTTGCACTTCTTCTGTGTTTGATATACCTGTAGGTTCATATCTGTCTTCACATATGTGCCCTCCATGTTGGTTTTTGCCTTCATTTCTTGAAGCTGGTCCTTCAGGTGAGCAATCAGCTCATTGCGATGCTGAATTTCCACTTCCTTCTCTTTTTTTGACATCCTGCAACTGTTTCTACAGAAACTTTATCTTTTTCTTCCCTGGCAATTGTAGTATGAACATTTTCTTTCTGCTCCTTTCCCCCTTCCATGGTTGTGACAAGACTCTGGAAGGTTCCTGATGTCTTCAGTTCCTGCACTGTCTCAGCAATCACATCTATCATGAACTGCCTGTCAGCCTGAACTTTTCCTGGTTATCTGATGACAGAGGGCGTTTTGCTGCCTGCCCCCCAGCACACCCCTCCCCCGAAAGCAGCCCCTTTTCCCTCTCCCCCTCCACTTTCCTGTGCAACAGTAGCAGCCAGACGCCTCGCAGCACCTCGGACATCCTCCTGCCGTTGCTCTTACCACCGCCAGCGCCGCAAGCTGCCACACGCCACAAATTGAACACGGCACGGAAGCAGAAATCACGGCAGCAGGGATCATGCCGTGTCAACTGTGCATGCGTGGGTAAGGCTTTTATTATAGAGGATGTGCATATATGGTTAAATAGTGTTTAAAAGCACTTTTAGAACATAAGAATTGCCATACTGGGACAGATCGAAGGTCTGGCAATGAATTTCAGAGTTTAATTTACATGTTGTGTGAAGAAATATTTTCTCCGTTTTGTTTTAAATCTACTTAGTAGCTTCATCACATGCCCCCTAGTCCTAGTATTTTTGGAACGAGTGAACAAGCGATTCACATCTACCTTTCCACTCCACTCAGTATTTCTACATATAAATCATACCATACACATGTAAAAATTTTAGTAAAATTACCCCAGTGGTAGATTTCTTTCCAGATAGAGAGATTTATGAATAATGAATCTAGATAATATGAAATGTTTCAGATAGCAGATGATATGAATGCAACAATTTTTCAGATAATCAGGATTTTTCTAGCTTAACACTGGAGGGAGCTATACATTTTTGAAAAATGTTTTTTCAGATTAAATTTGCAGATAAGCACTGACATATTGTGGTGGGATTATAATATTTTATATACTATAAACTAATAGTATTAATTAACTTTCAGGTAATGTTTTTATTACATTTATGTATGTGTGTGTATATATATATTAACTAATTGTTCAATTATTTTCTACCATACTGTTATATTTTTAGAAGTTAAAGCAATTAGTCCCCCTGGCAAACCAACATCTATTAAAAGATCTTCAAAACAGCCAGAAATCACAGGACAAGTCAAGGTAGGAAAAGTTATAAGAGATTGAAGAAAGAAACTTTAACTTAGATTCAAGTTTTGCATGTTAGCTAAGCATAGATAGAGAGATAGATATGACATACTGGGTAATGTGTTACTGAGTATACAGCAGTTTAACACTAGAGGGACTTCTAGAGAACATGGAAGAACTCTGAATGGAAGGGAACTCCTTGTAATGCTGGAAAAGGAAAATCCTAAATTGTCAGGAAGTGAACTCATAACCCAGACAGTCTAGCATATATACTGAGTACTTCTAAGAACTCTCTTCTTAGGGAAGCAGCCTAGGATTGAATGTAAGATCAAACATCTACTCTGTGAGGCTCATTTATGCCCCCTGTGGGGCATAAACCAGGCACTTGGACGGCTTAATCGCCAAGATGTCCAAGTGCAGATTTTCAAAACTGACTTTTTGGACCTCTTGTTAAGCTTTGTAGCTTCTGGGTGTCCATAATTCAAGAGGGGTGTGTTACGAGTAGGCTTTGGGTGTGCTTAGACTTGGAAGTCTTACAGCAATAATCAAACCTTTCCCAAGATGTCCAGGGCGGAGATTAGATGTCTGGGGCCAGACCTTTTTAAAAGCATCTAAATTCAAAAAATGGATACAAACTGACCAGATGACCACTGGAGGGATTAGATAATTGACCCCACACATTCTCCCTCAATGATCACTGACCCCTCCACCCCAAATTCTGAATGAAATAGTACCTACCTTTCTTTAGAACAGCAGCACCTGGTAGGAGAAAACAAGAAACTGTATTGTAATGATGGGCTGCAGGAAAAAGAATCCTAGCTAAGAAATTCAGGCAATATGTTTCTAGGCATTTAAACTAGAAGGTAGGGGTGGCATATGTGTGGAAGTTACTTCCGGTGGCCACAACCAGCAAAAGACAAGATTTAATGATAATAAAGATAGCAATGAAAACAACAATATTAGCAATTCCCTTCCTAGGGGTGCAACAGAAAATGAGTTGAAATTGAAAACTATACAAAAAATGAGATTGTTGAGAAATAGTACTGGAAAGCAATGACCACAAATGCCCAGAGTCTAAGCAACAAAAATCAGAATCTGCAAGCCCTGATGTTAGAGGATGATATAGATATTGTTGCTGTCACTGAGACATGGTTCAGTGATTCCCATGGATGGAATGCCAACATATCGGGCTATAATCTCTTCAGGAAGGACAGAGATGGTAGAAAAGGTGAAGGAGTAGCTCTCTATATAAAGACAAGATATCCAAGCGACTGAAATGCAGGGCACCTGGAGAAAAGGAGAAGCAATATGGATTGTTTTAAAAAGAGAAAATGGAATTTCTGTTCACTTGGGTGTTGTCTACAGATCTCCAACTCAATTGCAGCAAATTGACAAAGATCTGATTACGGATGTACAAAAGTTGGGAAAGAAAGAGGAGGTGCTGTTGCTGGGTGATTTCAACCTGCCGGATGCAGACTGGAAAGTTCCATCTGTGGAATTAGAAAGAAGTAGGGAAATTGTGGATGCCTTTCAAGGGGCTTTGCTCAGACAAAATAGTAATGGACCCCACAAGGGAAAAAGTTATACTGCATCTAGTGCTCAAAAATGGTGACAGTGTCTATAATGTTCGAGTGGGGGCCCACCTGAGAAGTAGCAATCATCATAAGGTTTGGTTCGATATAGCGGCCAAAGTTGAGGATGGCCACATATAAGAACATAAGCAATGCCTTTGCTGGGTCAGACCTGGGGTCCATCGTGCACAGCAGGCCGCTCACGCGGCGGCCCAACAGATCCAGGACCTGTGCAATAATCCTCTATCTATACCCCTCTATCCCCTTTTCCTACAGGAAATTGTCCAATCCTTTCTTGAACCCCATACTCTGCCCTTTTACGCCCTCTGGAAGCGCATTCCAGGTGTCCGCCACACGTTGGGTAAAGAAAAACTTCCTTGCATTCGTTTTGACTCTGTCCCTTTTCAACTTTTCAGAATGCCCTCTTGTTCTTTTATTTTTCTAAAGTTTGAAGAATCTGTCCCTCTCCACTCTCTCTATGCCCTTCATGATCTTGTAAGTCTCTATCATATCCCCTCTAAGTCTCCTCTTCTCCAGGGAAAAGAGTCCCAGTTTCTCCAATCTCTCAGCCTATGAAAGGTTTTCCATACCTTTTATCAGACGTGTCGTTCTCCTCTGAACCCTCTCGAGTATCGCCATATCATTCTTAAGGTACGGCAACCAATATTGGACGCAGTACTCCAGATGCGGACGCACCATCGCCCGATACAACTGCAGGATAACTTCTTTCGTTCTGGTTGTAATACCCTTCTTGATTATACCTAGCATTCTATTTGCTCTCTTAGCGGCCGCTGCGCACTGTGCCGTCGGCTTCATTGTCATGTCCACCATTACCCCCAAGTCCCTTTCTTGGGTACTCGCATTCAATAACATCCCTCCCATCGTATAGCTGTATCTCGGGTTTCTGCTTCCCACATGTAGTACTTTACATTTCTCAACGTTTAACTTCATCTGCCATCTCGTCGCCCATTCCCCTAGTTTGTTCAAGTCCCTTTGTAATTCTTCGCACCTGAATGCAATTCAACATATTACCAACAATTGGAAAAATTATAAGAATCTTAATTACACATTCTGGTGGAATTCGTTATGCCATATTTTTAAGATGGAAAGAGCAATAGCGATACAAAAAGGGACATATAATAACTTTGTAAAGATATGGGGGCCATTGGTAAAGTATTGTGATGAATAGACATCAATTCTTTTCATTTCCTTTTCTTTTCTTTTTTAGATATAGTTAGCACACTCAAGGGGAAGGGTGGATATGGAATGTAAGTTAATGAGATAGGTTATCATATGTTATATAATATAGTACATTCTATTTTAGTTGAAAATGTGATGAAGGGTGGGTGGGTGAGTGCATGGGGTTTTATTTTTTATACAATATTAGATTTTATGTGTTAGATATTATGGTGCTATATGATATATTTTGATGCACTTGTTTTATGAATTGAAAATGAATAAAGAATTAAAAAAAAAAAAATTCTTCGCAGTCCTCTTTAGTCCGAGCTCCACTAAATAGTTTGGTGTCGTCCGCGAATTTTATTATCTCGCACTTCGTCCCTGTTTCTAGATCATTGATAAATATATTAAATAGCAGCAGTCCGAGCACCGAGCCCTACGGAACACCACTCGTGACCCTTCTCCAGTCCGAGTAGTGGCCTTTCACTCCTACTCGCCAACCAATTTCTGATCCATCTCCTTCCACCCCATGGTTCTTCAGTTTCCGAAGTAGGTGTTCATGGGGTACCTTGTCAAAGCTTTTTGGAAGTCTAGGTATATGATGTATATGGGGGTCTCCTCTGTCCATCCGTTTGTTAATTCCTTCAAAGAAGTGCAATATGTTTGTTAGGCACGATCTCCCCTTGCAGAATCCATGTTGGCTGGTTATCAGAAGTTTGTTTCTCTCAAAATGTTCATCGATATTGTCTTTTATCAGTGCTTCTGCCATTTTCCCCGGAACCAAGGTCAGACTCACCGGTCTGTAGTTTCCTGGGACACCTCTTGATCCTTTTTTAAAGATGGGCGTAACGTTGGCTATCTTCCAATCCTTCGGGATCATGTCAGTTTTCAGGGATAGATTGCAAATTTGATGCAGTAGTTCCGCTGTTTCCTCCTTTAGTTCCTTCAGAACCTTGGATGGATTCCGTCCGGACCCGGAGATTTGTCAGTTTTTAATTTTTTATCTGCCTCCGTACATCTTCAAGGCTCACTTCCATGGATGTTAATTTTTCTGCTTGATCTCCATTGAAGATTTGCTCAGGTATGTTGGTTGTGTCTTCATTTGTAAATATAGATGAAAAGAATATGTTAAGTCTTTCTGCCACTTCTTTCTCCTCCTTCACCACTCCCTTCCTGTCTCTGTCGTCCAACGGTCCCACCTCCTCCCTAGCCGGCTGCTTCCCTTTAACATATCTAAAGAACGGTTTGAAATTTCGTGCTTCCCTGGCTAGCCTCTCTTCATACTCTCTTTTGGCTTTTCGAACCACACGGTGACATTCTTTTTGATACTTCCTGTGCTCTTTCCAGTTCTCCTCAGTTTTGTTCTTTTTCCATTTCCTGAATGAATTTTTCTTATTGCCTATCGCTTCCTTCACTATTGTAGTTATCCATGCCGGGTCTTATATTTGACTCTTTTTGTACCCCTTTCTGAATCTGGGGATATACAGATTTTGCGCCTCGCTCACCGTGTCCTTGAAAAAAGACCAGGCATGTTCTTCTGTCTGCCAATTCTTGGAAGTGTTCCTAAATTTCTTCCTTACCATTTCCCCTCATTGCTTCGTAGTTTCCTTTCTTGAAGTTGAAAGTTGTCGCTATAGTTCTCTTTCCTTTCGGTATTCCTACTTCAACCTTGAACTTGATCATATTATGATCGCTGATTCCCAACGATCCCACTACTTTCACTTTCTTTGCAGGTCCCCTTAACCCATTTAGGATTAAATCCAGAGTGGCATTCCCTCTCGTTGATTCTCTAACAAGCTGCTCCATGAAGCAATCATGTGTAGCCTCCAGGAATTCTGTATCCCTAGTGCATTTTGAGCTTCCAAGACTCCAGTCTATCCCGGGATAGTTGAAGTCTCCCATAATAAATGTGTTACCGTTTATTCTCGCTTCGTCTCGGCTTCCATTTCTTTATCGATATCTCCGGTTTGCCCAGGTGGACGATAGTATAGGCCCATCTTTATTTCAGGGTCTTTCCTTCCCGATATTTTAACCCATAGCAATTCCAGCTTGTTGGTTATCTCTGCTGTGTCCACTCTTGTCGATTGTATGCTTTCTTTTATGTATAGGGCTATTCCACCTCCTTTCTATCCCGACCTGTCCTGGTGATAGATCTTGTACCCCGGCAGTGCTGTATCCCATTTGTTTTCTTCATTCCACCATGTTTCAGAGACTCCAATGATGTCTATGTCCTCTGCATTGGCCATGGCTTCTAATTCCCCCATTTTGTTTCTTAGGCTCCTTGCATTAGTATATATGCATTTTAGATCCTGGTATTTTCTTGTCTTCATTTCCTTTCCCTGTGCTTCGGTCTTTAGTTTCTTCTCTTGTGCTACAATCCTTCTGATCTCCTCTTTTGGGTTAGTCAACTCCTGTAATTTGCCCGTTGTTTCTTCCCAGCCTTTTTCCCCCTTAGTATTTTCATGGGATACCTTCTTCTGAATCGTCGACGTTTGGTTGACTGTCGGCTTTCCCCTTCTTCTTAGTTTAAAGCCTGTTCTATTCCTCTCCTGACGTTGTTTGCTAGCAGTCTAGTTCCCGCCACGCTCAGGTGCAGTCCATCTCTTCTGTAGAACTTGCTCTTGCCCCAGAATGTTGTCCAGTTCCTCACGAAGTGGAACCCCTCTTCCTCACACCATCTCCTCATCCATGCATTTATTGATTGTAGTTCCTCCTGCCTTTTCGCATCAGCCCTCGGTACCGGTAGGATCTCTGAGAACGCTATCTTCTGAGTCCTCATCTTCAACTTCCTTCCCAAAATCTTGAACTGTTCTACAGCGTGCTTCTTCTATAGTCTCTCCTGCTGACTCAAAGTCCTGCGTTTCAAACTTACGGACTTTAGTAACATGGGAGAGTACCTGAAGAAAGAGCTGAATGGATGGAAAGACATAAGAGAAGTTGAAAAACAGAGGTCCAATTTGAAAGGTGCGATAACTAGAGCTACTGACCTTTATGTGAAGAAAATAAATAAAAATAAGAGAAAAAGGAAACCAATAATGGTTTTCCTAACTAGTGGTGAAAAAAATAAAGACAAAAGAATCGGCGTTTGTGAAATATAAAAAAACCTCAAGAAGAGGAGCATAGAAAGGAATATCGGATGAAACTGAAAGAGACAAGAGAGAGATACTTCTGGCAAAAGCAAGTGGAAGAGCAAATGGCTATAAATATAAAAAAGGAAGACAAAAATATTTTCAGGTACAGTGGTGCCTCACACAACGAACTTAATTGGTTCCAGGAGCAAGTTTGTTATGTGAAACGTTCGTTATGTGAAACGCGTTTTCCCATAGGAATACATGTAAAAAAAAATAATTCGTTCTGCAGCATAAAATATGCTAAGATGACATAAAAAAAGATACATTTTTGGTTATTATTTTTATTTAGATACATCTAAAAACATAATTGTTTTTTAAAACAACACACATTTTTTAAATTTAAAGACAGACTAAGTAGAGTCTAATTTTACAGTGAGAGAGGGCAGAGTCTCAGCGGCAAAAACTGGGACTTAACTGTTCATTTTTTTTTTTTCTACCGTGTTTCCCCGATGATAAGGCAGGGCCATCAAATAAGACAGCCCCCCCCTTTTTAGAAAAAAATGTAAAATAAGGCACCCCCCCCGCAAATAAGCCACCCACCGATACCTGCGCTTACCCGAATCGGGTGGTA
Source organism: Geotrypetes seraphini (assembly GCF_902459505.1). Classification (NCBI taxonomy): domain Eukaryota; kingdom Metazoa; phylum Chordata; class Amphibia; order Gymnophiona; family Dermophiidae; genus Geotrypetes; species Geotrypetes seraphini. The sequence continues at coordinate 141,482,274 of NC_047089.1, read as the reverse complement.
CGGTGGGTGACTCCGTGTGGTCCCTGGCACCCCCGACACGATCGGGGCAAGAGGGAGCTCAAGCCCTCTTGCCCCCCCGACTCCCCGACACGATCGGGGCAAGAGGGAGCCCAAGCCCTCTTGCCCCCCGACTCCCCGACACGATCGGGGCAAGAGGGAGCCCAAGCCCTCTTGCCCCCCCGACTCCCCGACACGATCGGGGCAAGAGGGAGCCCAAGCCCTCTTGCCCCCCCCCGACTCCCCGACACGATCGGGGCAAGAGGGAGCCCAAGCCCTCTTGCCCCCCGACTCCCCGACACGATCGGGGCAAGAGGGAGCCCAAGCCCTCTTGCCCCCCCGACTCCCCGACACGATCGGGGCAAGAGGGAGCCCAAGCCCTCTTGCCCCGCCGATTCCCCAACTCCCCGACAATATCGGGCCAGGAGGGAGCCCAAGTCCTCCTGGCCACGGCGACCCCCTAACCCCACCCTGCACTACATTACGGGCAGGAGGGATCCCAGGCCCTCCTGCCCTCGACGCAACCCCCCCCCTCCCCCCAACGAACGCCCCCCCCCAAGAACCTCCGACCGCCCCCCCCAGCCGACCCGCGACCCCCCTGGCCGACCCCCACGACACCCCCAACCCCCTTCCCCGTACCTTTCTGTAGTTGGCCGGACAGACGGGAGCCAAACCCGCCTGTCCGGCAGGCAGCCAACGACGGAATGAGGCCGGATTGGCCCATCCGTCCCAAAGCTCCGCCTACTGGTGGGGCCTAAGGCGCCTGGGCCAATCAGAATAGGCCCGGGAGCCTTAGGTCCCTCCTGGGGGCAGGGCCTGAGGCACATGGTCGGGTTGGGCCCATGTGCCTCAGGCCCCGCCCCCAGGAGGGACCTAAGGCTCCCGGGCCTATTCTGATTGGCCCAGGCGCCTTAGGCCCCACCAGTAGGCGGAGCTTTGGGACGGATGGGCCAATCCGGCCTCATTCCGTCGTTGGCTGCCTGCCGGACAGGCGGGTTTGGCTCCCGTCTGTCCGGCCAACTACAGAAAGGTACGGGGAAGGGGGTTGGGGGTGTCGTGGGGGTCGGCCAGGGGGGTCGCGGGTCGGCTGGGGGGCGGTCGGAGGTTCTTGGGGGGGGCGGTCGTTGGGGGGAGGGGGGGTTTGCGTCGAGGGCAGGAGGGCCTGGGATCCCTCCTGCCCGTAATGTAGTGCAGGGTGGGGTTAGGGGGTCGCCGTGGCCAGGAGGACTTGGGCTCCCTCCTGGCCCGATCGTGTCGGGGAGTCGGGGGGGCAAGAGGGCTTGGGCTCCCTCTTGCCCCGATCGTGTCGGGGAGTCGGGGGGGCAAGAGGGCTTGAGCTCCCTCTTGCCCCGATCGTGTCGGGGAGTCGGGGGGGCAAGAGGGCTTGAGCTCCCTCTTGCCCCGATCGTGTTGGGGAGTCGGGGGGGCAAGAGGGCTTGGGCTCCCTCTTGCCCCGATCGTGTCGGGGAGTCGGGGGGGCAAGAGGGCTTGGGCTCCCTCTTGCCCCGATCGTGTCGGGGAGTCGGGGGGGGGGCAAGAGGGAGCCAGGCGGAGAGAGGGCAGTTAAGCGCAGTGCCTGCGCGGAAGGATGCAGCTCGGGCGACTTCGTTGTGTGAAACGAAGTTCGTTGTACGAATCAAGACATAAAGTTCGTTGTGCGCAGCGTTCGCTGTGCGAGGCGTCCGTTATGCGAGGCACCACTGTATATTAGTGAAAGGAGGAAGACAAAAAATGGAATTGTGAGACTGAAAGAAGGTATGAACTACTATGTGGAGAGTGATGAGGGCAAAGCAAATGTGCTAAACAAATACCATATTTTTCGCTCCATAAGACGCACTTTTTCGCCCCAAAAAAGTGAGTGGAAATAAGGATGCTTCTTATGAAGCAAATACCAAAACCCCTCCCCCCCCCCCGTGTACCTGTTTTTAATTCCGCCAGGCCTGTCCCTGTTCCTCAGAGGTGGCTTGTATAACAGCTTGCTTCTGCAGGTCGTTGGCCCGTGTCTTATGGTGCATTTGGGATCGGGTGCCAGTCGGCATGGGGGTGGCTGCCAGAAGTGTGGCTCACTGTGCCTCTGTGGGTAATTGTGGTTCAGGATGTCTTCGGGGGTGGATTGGACAGGTGCTGCGTTCGGGCCTGACTCTGCTGCTGCTGTGTTGGGAGAGGCGTTAGTGGCCGGCGGGGAACATAGCAGGGTGGATCGGCGGGCCAGTAGGTGATGGCTCCTGGGTCAGCATTCAGAGCTGCGCATCAAGCGATGGTGGGGAGCTGGAGTTCGAGGGGGGAGTCCCTGGAGTCGATGGTCAGATGGAGAATATTGGACACAGTCCGGCTCTTGGGGTATGGCTCCTGCCGTTTCCTAACCACTGGTGCTGTAGAGGTGTGGCACGTGGCTTTCGCAGGATCTTATTGTGTGTGTCCTCACACCTGCTGTTGGGGTTGGTGCCTCCTCCAGGGGGCCTAGCTTATTTGGAGGCAAGGTGGAGATTATTAGAAATAAGGTACCTCTAGGTTGGGAGTTAAGGGCAAACCGTTGGCTAAGAAAACAGTGATGAGAAGAAAAACAGCAGAAAATATAGGCAATATCCATGCGCAAGATGTGTTAAGGACAGCAATACACACCACAGGAAAAGCACCAGCGCAAGGATGGGACACTGGAATCATTTAATGCATACCTTGGAATGTACTGTTACGTTTATAAAATGTTCTGAGAAAAAACAGCTTATGCATTTGTCTTTAAAATTTACTTGCTAGCCCTCTCTTACTTATCTCCATTGAAATCTTGTTCAGGCTAGAGATAACCCATATCATCAGGTCTTCTTAAGAAAGCCTTATCATTGGATGGTATTTTATTCCACAAAGTGCTGAAGGACTTTGATGTCCGGTTACATGATAAAGTCTGACCAATCACAGTACAGCTCTCCCTCCGTATTCGCGGTTTTATCACTCGCAATTTCGGTTATTTGTGATTTTTACCATGCTGGCTCCTCCCTCAGAATGATGTCATCCCAGCACTTTCTTCAGGGTGCAGCATTGCTGAGTGGGCACTTTTCCCCATGAAGTTTCACTTACAGTATGTCTTTCTTACCTTGTTGCTAAGGACAATGAACCACCCTTCTCTCCAAAAGAACCCTGTCAGCTGCCGCTGCCGCAACTTCCAGCTCACCACCCCTCGCTATCGCTCCGATGGCTGCAGACATCGAACCACAGTTTACCCTTCTCTCCCTCTTAGCTCCTGCACTCAACAATGACCAGAATGACACTTCGTCCATTGAACTTTCAGTTGGACTCTCGCCACAAGAGTTTGAGCTGTATGTTGCCGTTGTCAACGTTGTGCCCACATAATCTGACAGCACTAATTCCGATATATGTACAGTCATAAAGGATACTGCAGACAACCAAGAGTCTGATGATGATGGGGATACTGCTGCGGTCATCACAACTAATGAAACACCTGCAGAGATTGTTTCCTTCTCAGACACGCTGAAGTCCCTACACACGCTGCGTTGTTATCTGGAGATAAATGTATGTCACAACTATGGCCAGTTTTACAGCATCAGTAGTCAGATACATAGCCTGAATCGTGCAATCTGCATGCAGAAAACAATGACTGATTATTTCAGTAGAATGTTGATTTAAAAAAAGGTTTACAGTGTATTGCATTAGATGGAACAGTGCTGATTCTAAAACTGAACCGTGTAGAATTGTTTTACGTGTGTTTTTTTGCTGAATAAAAGTTTTATTGCATTTGACTACAGCGTACCGTGATTTTTCATGACTAAAAAGTGGTACTCTGATTAAGCGCACACTCCGTTTAAGCGTACATGGTGGTCTGGTCCGGAGGCCTTGCACTTAAGCAGAGTTGACTGTATATCAAATCCCATTACCAATTTACACTGGGTTTTACTAAACGGCACTAGAGGTTTTTTGCATGGGCCAGTGAGATAAATGCTCCTATGCTATTAGGAATTCCATGAGCATCGGAACATTTACCTCGCTGGCCCACGCTAAAAACCTCTAGCGCCTTTAGTAAAAGGAGCTCTTAATAATGCATTAATGGCAGTGTAAACTGTGATTAACTTGTAACTCATATACTTGCATATATTTTATGTACTTATTTAGTCATTATCTTTGCATATTACTATTAAACAACATTTAATTATCTTAAACTTTGTTGATGCTACTGACATTATAGCATTACTACCTTGCAATTTTTGCTTGTTAAAAATATTTGAGCTAAAATAACTATCAGTTACTGACAAATTTTCTTAACATTGCTGGGTTTTTAGTTTTTGAGATGATATGCAGCTACTATTGCCTTTGCTCTGAAATCTTGTTCATGCAATGTATGGATTCTCATTTTACCCAGTACAGACGCCTTGCCCATGATTGCATTCCAGTCTTAAAGAAATTATCTGTAAATTATCATGTTATCAAATGCAAATAATTGTTTACAAAAGTCTGTCACTATGACATCATTAACAGTAAGCCGGTACCCAATTTTTTGTCTTTTTTTTTTTTTTCTTCTCAAATAATGGTAGTTTTATATTGGGAAAATCACTGGGTGGTCACACTAAAAAGTCTATACATTCACTTTTTAAAGATCATTTGATTTCACTCAGCACATATCATAGATAGTAACAACAAATAAAGCTGTAATATTTAACATTTAAAATCCAAGTGGTTCCTGAGAAAGCAGCAAAATTTGGTTGTAATGACTGAAGAAAAGCTGAGTGGTAGGACAAATATCCAAGTCCAGGAGCTCAAAGTTATTAAAAAAAATACTATAAATTTGGCTGTTTATTCACAATTCTAATTCACATTTCCAGTTATTCTCCCAAAATATGTACACGTGTGTGTTTGTATAGTGAACATAAAGTGATAAAAAATCCAAATTTCTTTTTAAGTGTTCACACTATCACTAAGGATTGGCTGAGCAAAATATACATCTTATTTGACATTATATGTTACCAAATATGAAGGATACAGTTTCAAGTCACTGATTAGTCAAACAATATATTCAGCTAGCACTTAACTGCGTTGCTGATAATAGAAGCCAACCGAGTTTCAATTTCGGCACTGAAACTGATCTGAAATCAGAGTTCAACCATAAATGCTCAGCATATTTTGGGCTCAAATTCCTCCCCCCCTTAACTAAATGTAGGATCCCTGGCTTCTGATCCCCTGCACTGAATCCGCCACTGCCCTCCCACCACCCATAGGCCTTGTCCAGGTCTCCCTTAGTGGTGGTTGAGTGGCCTTAAGACAGAAGTGATCGCCAGTTGTACCTGCCCATTCCAGTTGCAGAGTCAAAATGGCTGCTAGGGCCTTCAATGACAGTATCTCAGCAGATATTTTGAAAGCTGAACTGGCAAGGGAAGGAGCAATCTAGAATGGCTGCTGCGATTGCATGTGAAGCTCCAATGACAGTCTCTCGGCAGATATTTTGAAAATTGAACTGGCATGGGCAGGAGCAATCCAGAATGGCTGCTGCGACCTCATGTGAAGCTCCAATGACAGTCTTTCAGCAGACATTTTGAAAGTTGAACTGGCATGGGCAGGAGCAATCCAGAATGGCTGCTGCGACCTCATGTGAAGCTCCTAAGATTCATTACTCAACTTCTCTTGAACTTCTGAAAATGTATTTTAAAAAATGTTTTATATTATTCTTATGAAGAAATACAAACAGGCAGAAAAGAATAAAGGACCCTTCTTGTACAATCCTACTTCCTGTACCAGTGAATTATTTCCCTCTACCTATCAGGACTTTGTAGGAAGCCTCAGAATTTCAGAGACTTATATCTCTCCTCCTCATACCTCATCACTGTGCCAGTATCCAGCTCGCCAGTCTTCCTTCCTATAAGCCAGGCTGTAGGAGTCTATCTTTTCTGCTCAAGTTTTCAATTTTTTTGATATACCACAAATACAACCACAGTTAGGCTAAGCAGTTTTATGTTACATAGTTTCACTGTTTTGCGTTAGTGGGTAGAGTGCAGGCTGAGTGGTTCCAGAGAGGTGCGACCGGGATCAGAGCCAGACTGAGTTCCTCTGCCAGGCATCTGCGAAGCGTGTCAGAGGGTGGTGGAGGTCTCCAGCCATGGTGGTCAGGTCGATGGGGCAGTCAGAAAATTTGAAATCCAGATTTCCAGTTCACTGAGACAAAGGATCTCCCTGTAAACTGTTGCCAGCTCTGTCTGCAGTTTCTCTCATTCAGCACATTTCACAGTGAGTACAGGCTGCAGGGTTTCCCTGTCAGTACATGCTTCTGTGGGTACAAACTAACAGCTTGAATCAGAGATTTTGGGGGGTTTCCTTACATGCCCTAAACCCCCCACCCCTAAAATCCAAAAATTTCTGTTTTTGAAGAAGTTGTCTGTGGTTTTCCCGGGCTACTTTTAGTCAAAACAGGCCCTCAGTGGCCATCTTAGATTTTTTTTTAGATTTGATTTTAAAGTTATTTTTTATACTTGCCAGCTTCATTTTTGAAAGAAAGCCCCAGGTTTAGGATGTCATGGATTCATGCCTCATTTGTGGTGGATGGCTGTCGGATGCATAGCCATATTCCACGTGAGAGGTGAAAGGCTTGCCCAGATTTGGTGCCTTAGACCTCCAAGGAGGGTCTTCTAGTGCCTTCTTCCCAACTGCCATTAAAATAGTGTTGGGGAGGGGGGACCCTGGGGAGTGCGCAGGCGACGTAATGGAGAAACGCAAGCACATCTCAGGGGATAAACCTGATAAATCAAACAAACTGCCTCCAACTGGAATGCAGGGGTTGGCTCTGGCTGCAGATGATGGGTTTTCCCCAGATTTTGTTGATATGCTTTATCAGGCATAATTGAAAAAAAAAAAAAAAGTCTCTACCTGTCTCCCTTCCACTGGTCTTCATGCCGAACACAGGAACCCTTGAGACTGTGGTCCAGAGTCTTTTCTCTTGCTTCCCCTAGGTGGTGCTGGCAGGTAGTACCCATGGTTGCGCCAGATTCACTTTATATACCTCTGCTTTTGCAGGAAGGCACGGTGGTGGCCACAGATGTGGCAGATTTGGCAGTTCTCCAGGATCCGGACATTGCGGAACCCCTGATTTGGAGGAGGATTCCACTGTGCACAGATTTTTCATACACGTGCTTATTGTGGATTTGGTCTCTGAATCTCCACAGGCATTAAAGCTGCAGTCTGAGATGCCTGTCACTGCAGAATGTTCCCTCATGAGTGACCAGAGGCCACAATCTGTCTTTTTTCCTGATCATCCTGACCTTGTTTGGATTCTTACAGACATCAAAGAGACACCTGAAGGTCTATTGCGCTGTGATTTGCCTTTAACAAGTGCTTTGTGTCCCTGAAGGTGAATGCCTCTGTGGTGCAGGTCACCAAGCGCACTTTTCTCCCTAATGTGGATTTTGTCCTTAAGAGTCTGTTTGATTTGGCAGCCGCTGATGTTCAGGTGGCATCAGCATCTTCTTCATGGCTCAGGCATGCCATTCCAAGCTGCAGCGTGATCCTGACACTGTGGTGCTTTGTGATTTCAATTTTATAATCTCAGGAGTGGATTATATGGATGATGCCTTCTATGACATTTTGAAAATGATTGTTACCATGTATGGACATGAATACTGGTAACTTGTCTTTCAGAACCTGCAGATAAACTGGTCCCGTCATGGTCGTGTTTCGTCCACATGCCGAAATTGCGCCCTATACCATCATTTTTTTACACTGCTTTACTATAGGCACCACCTATTGTACCTTTTGTTTTGCAGGTCTCCAAACCCTCCCAGTGTAATTCTTAAACTGAGTGAAGGTGATGTAATCACTAAACATCAATTTCTCCCAGTCTGCAGACTTCCAGCTTCTGTATTTGTTGCAAAACTGAAGATGATCAGCAATGTTCTTGGCAGACAAAGGTTTTTTTGCTGGATGACATGACTTCGGAACACCTTCAAACAATCTGCGACGAATTGTCCATCTGCTCAGGTTCTGAAGGTGAGATGGTAAGCGAAAACGGAGTCGGGTGGCATTGATTCGAGGAGATAACTTTGCAGTCATTACAATTTTCCGACCATTCCAGCTAGTTGATGCATGAGGACAACCACTCTGTTGCCTGGAACCAAAGGATCCAGTATCTTTCACATTTTAAGTGTAGCATGCACAACTCCAAGTGAAATTTTCAATAATGATGCAATTCTGTGATATGAGAGACCTTCATTTCATAAAGCAGTAACCTTGCCTGGGTTTCAGGACTGAGTTCTGCTCCAATTTTTGGCATATTTCTTCAGATAAAACAAACTAAAATATAATAGATTTTAAAAGAAAACACATTTGTATCCCAAAAATCAGAAATCTCAATTAAGATTGGCTGGAAATACAATTAGTGTGTTTGGTTACAGTTCAGTTATTTAATAATTAATTATTAGAAATAAAAATTATTAGAGAACTTATTAGTAAATAAAACAGCTCTGAGAGAAAAAAATAAAGTCCTATAGATTCACAATTGGTCAAATACATACAATCAAGAGAATCTACTAATCAAAAAATACAATATAATTCAAGAAAAATTCATTCCATAATTTAATAATCTGATAATTAAATAACCTCAAAACATACATATTAAATATTAAAAATATATTTCAAAACTTGAAGGAAGGAATCCAGGATTTCATGCATTCAAACATTTCCAAACAGAATGATCGTGAGCAAAAACAATGAAACATACAATCGCTAGTAGAAGTGGCTCACTTATCTTGGATCTGTTCAAACTTCAGCATAAAGTTCAGGGAAACATCAAAAAAGCCAATGAGGATCCTTCCGAGAAAAGTCAATTTTCAAAATCCATGATCCAGATATAGCATCAAAGGTAAAGTGTGAGTGCAACAAACAAGTGATATTGTGATCAAATCATGTTCAAAAGTGTTGGAAATAAATCCATCAAATAAAAAGCATAAAGCATTCCATATCCATATCCATTTCAGCTCCCTCAACATGAGCCGTGTTTCGATAATACTCTTTATCAAGAAGGGAAGAAAGCACACAAACATACCCAGAAATATAAACACACAAAATGTAAATACCACAAAATATTATTAGTTACATATATAAGCAATACAGGTAAACATCTACAAATGTGAACAGTAATTATTGTAGTATGAATTTTTCAGAAATGCTAGCATCAACCCACATAATATATGCAAGATTTTAATTCATTCACCTGTGTTCTGATGGGTTTAGTCCAAATTTCTTTAAAAAACACTGAACTATCACAATGTTTATACAGAAACATGCTTTCGAGTATACAAACATTTATTGAAGAACACCAGGAAACAAAATAGACCATTATGGCCTTAGTTTCCATAGCACAAGCCTTGGAGGGAGGGGGCCCACTCTCAGGAATTATTCACCTCAGGGAAGATAGAGAAGCCATACAGTATTTGGCACCAGGTGACATCATGCTTCAATATTGCTCAGTGACCAATATGTATATCATCCAATCAACAGTAATGACAAATGTAACAATCCAATAGAAAGTGAGTATGTAATTTGTAGCCAGGAAATACATGTGACTTTAGGCTATTGTATTATAGTATAAAAGTAGTAGCCCGGCTGGCTTAAGCCCCAGGATGGATCCATAACAGATATGCCGGCTATTCTGTATGTAATCCATTAATTCAATTTGCTGTCACTTTACTACATGTAAGCTGACTTTTGTTTATTACTAATAAATTCATATTTTATACAGCAATTGGGTTGTCGTGTGAGGTCATTCTACTACATATTGGAGGTTTAGCAACACCTTCATTGTTCACAAACTTTTGCTCCCCACTATATATTTTGTAATCCACCTTGGCTAAAAGTGGGCTAGAAATGACTAAACGGCACTAGGGAGACGCTTAGGGATGCTTAAGACCATTTCCGGACAAAACCATGCCCAGCCTTGGGTGAGATTAAGTGTTCCTACGCATCTCCCTCAACCGCGACAGTGTAGGCAGCCTGCCTTGGGTTGTTTTCTTTAGAAAACTTGCATCCCGATTGACTGGTTAGACTGCAGTAGGACGCCTACCACCGTCTACAATTGGAATGCGTTTATAGACTGGCTATCTCTCCTGCCGCGATGGCGGTCCCCACCCCCCGAATCACGGCACTTCAGGGGGAGGATCACGGCAGGGGAGATGAGGCATATCTCCTGTCGCAATCGTTGCAGTGGGGGTGGGCAGGTTGCCAGGGCCGCTGAGCTGATTGCAACTATAGGCTGCTGAGAAGACAGGGAAAATTTGAGTCTTCCTCTTAAACCCTCCTGGTTTTCTTTCACCATTTTTGGAACCTCTATACCTGGACTCCCTAAATATCCTGTTTCAATAGTATCCTCCAAGGATACCTTACACCGAGCCATCCGCTTCTGGGCGACTGTCAGCTTTCTCCCACATCTCAGTTTAAAAGCTGCTCTATCTCCTTTTTAAATGTTAGCGCCAGCAGCTTGGTTCCATCCTGGTTAAGGTGGAGTCTGTCCTTTCGGAACAAGCTCCCCCTTTCCCAGAAGTTTGCCCAGTTCCTAACTAAACTAAATCCCTCATCCCTGCATCATCAACCACGCAGAGGTAAAAGGGCGCCTAAGATCATTAGATAGATCCTTTCCATATCAAGGATAAAGATTTGGAATTAATATTAGAAAATTATTTAAAACACATTTGTTTTCTTTAAATGAGACTGTTTCTACTCAGGATTAGGTTTTAATAAGAACTTATTCTGTTGGATACAATCAAAATTGTATATTACCCTATTTGTTGGGATACATTCCATGTAAATCACCTAATTTGTAGACTTTTTCTTTTTGTAATCCACTTTGAATCATCATTGAGAACCATGCATATAATAAATATCAGAAGAGAATAGTCCTTAGTTGAATGCAGGGCATAGCACAAGAGGTAATGGTGTTAGGTTCACTGAAAAACAGTGATCATAACATGATCAAATTTAAGCTAATATCTGGCGTGAAGTCACAAAAGAAATATAGCGGCTTTTCATTTTCAAAAGGGCAACTAGGATAAAATTAGGAATTGGTTACAAAAAATCTAAAAGGATCAGCTGCAAAGGTTGGGACTTTAAATTAGGCATGGGTGTTATTTAAAAATTCCATCTTGGAAACCCAGACAGAGGTGGAAAGAAGAGCAAACGACAGCCAGCCTGGTTAAAAGGTGAAGTGAAAGAGGTTATTAGAGCCAAAAGAATATCCTTCAAAGAAAATAAAAAGGATGTGAATGAAAAAAATAAGAAGCAACATAAGCCCTGGAAAGCATTGATATAGAAGGATGAAAAAGAATATGAAGAGAAACTTGCCACAGAGGTAAAAACTCGATAGTAACAACTTTTTCAGGTACATCAAAAGCAGAAAACCTGTGAGGGAACATATGAGACCATTAGATCATGAAAGAGCAAAGAGGCCATAGCGGAGAGATTGAATGCATTCTTTGCATTGGTCTTTATGGAAGAAGATGGAAGAGATTTCAAGAGTGATGATGCAGAGAAACTGAAAGAAATCTGTGTTCTGAGCCAAATTGACATATTAAAGATCTGGACCACGTGGTACTGAAAGAACTCAGACATGAAATTGCTGATTTGCTGTTAGTGATCTGTAACTTTTCATTAAAATTGTCCATGATTCCTGAAGATTGGAGGGTAGCCAACAATGTAACACCAAATTTTAAAAAGGGTTCTGGGGTAATCCAGGAAATTACAGACCGACAAGCCTGACTTCAGCACAGAGCTAAAGAGTGGGAACTATTGTAAAGAATAAAATTGCAGAACATATAGACAAATTTGGTTTAATGGGACAGAATCAACATGGGTTCAGCCAAGGGAAGTCTTGCCTCACTAATTTGTTTCATTTCTGTGAAGGTGTGAATAAACATGTAGCTAAAGCTAAGCTAGTTGATGTATCTAGTTTTTCTGACAAAATTCATCATAAGAGACCTCTAAGCAAGTTAAAAAGTCATGGGATAAGAAGCAATATTCTGTTGTGAATTGGTTATTGGACAGAAAACAGAGGATAGAGTCAAATGGCCATTTTTTTCTCAATGAAGGAGGGTGAACAATGTGGTACTGCAGGTATCTGTACTGGGACTAATGCTATTTAACATTTATAAATGGTTTGGATGATACAAAACTTTTCAAAGTTGTTAAAACATATGCAGACTGTGAAAAATTACATGAAGACCTTGGGAAATTGAAAGACCGGGCATCCAAACGACAGATGAAATTTAATGTGGACAAATACAAAGTAATCTGGAAAAATACTCCAGATCATAATTACAGTACTTGATGATAGAGTCCACTTTGGAAGTCAGCACAAAAGAAAAAGATTTAAGATAAATAATATGCTGAAATCTTTCCAGTGTGCAGTGGTGGCCAAAAACCCCTCAAACAAACAGGATGCTAGAAATGATTAGGAAAGGCATGATATGTAAGGCTAAGGGCTAGATTCACTAGGGACACCAATTGTGTCCCAACCATTTTGCGATCACTTAGCGACCTCAACCCAATTCACTAACCTTACTCCAGACCCGATCCGCACATGCAAATGAGGGGGAGCAGGCAGTGATTCGCTAAAAAAAAATGAGGGGCACCGACTGGGCTGGCCGATCAAAAAATAAGCGACTGCTGAGGACCAGTTGCTCAGGCCCTTTCCGATTGCCCTGCTCTTTGCTGCCCTGCTCTCTGCCCCAACTGTCCTCTCCTGCTCTCTGCTGCCCTGAGATCCTGCCTCTCTGCATCTTCCCAGAGCCTGTCTACCTTGTTCGAGGCTTCTAAATATCCTTTTGTGAAGTGTTGTTCTGCCCTGATCGCCGTCCTGCTCTCTGCCCCGATCACCACCTTGTATCTGCCCCGACTCACTGCCCTGCTATCTGCCCCGACTCTTCTGCTCTCTGTCTGACTTTCCTGCTCTCTGGCCCGATCGTTGCCCTGCTTCTGCCTGATTCTCCTTGCCTTTCCCGCATTGCAAGCCCGTGATTTTAACCCACAGGTTTAAAGCAGGTTAAAACCACAGGTTCACGAAAAAGTGTAAAAACCAAAAGTAAAAAGTTTTCTTTCCAGCAGCTGTGCCGGGTATGGAGGGCCAGTGCTTGTGCAGACTAGTGCTGCCCGATTCACGATTTGAATCAGTTCACCGATTCACTTCAGGTGAATTGATTCGAATCGATTTAAATTTTTTAAAAATCGGTTCCTGATTCAGACTATCTCCCCTCGCCCCCTAAATCAGGAGCGGCAGCGCTGCTCTTGCTGGCTGGCCGCTGCCACACCTGTTTTAGAGGGCAAGGAGGGAGGGAGGGTCAGTCAGGAAGTGCTGCTATCCGGCTTCCCTCCTGGTCTCCCCGAAGGACTGCCCCCCCCCCCGAAAGACTGCATACCCCCTCTCCCCCCCCCCCCCCGGGAAGGCCTCGTGTTCCCCCTGGCCTACCCATACCATTTACCTTACAGCTTCAGCCTGCAGCCGAAGATCGCGGTTACAGCATCTTTGCAGTGCTTTGAGCTGTTTCCTCTGCTGCGGTCCCGCCCCTCCTCTGACATCAGAGGCAGGATCGCGGCGGACGAAACAGCTTATAGCACTTTGCAAAGTCACTGCCACTGTTCCCTCTAAGCTGAGCAGGTGTCCTCCAGCTGCATTGCTACCACTAGGGGGTGGAATATTTTCAGTCGCTAAGGACAGGTATGTTCCCTGGAGTCCTGCAGAACTTGCCTGTCAAGTTTCAAGTTTCAAGTTTATTGGTTTTTTTTACCCCGATCATAAAAACAAATATCTGACCGGTTAACAATAATATGTAAAAAGGAAAGCAAGATATATTTAATTGTGTTTAAAGAGAGTAGTGAGAAAAATAGAAACAAATAATACGTATAGACAGACAAGACAGTGAGGGTAAGTGGGAGGGTTAGGAAAAAGTTACATAGTTGTAGGAGAAATGAGATAGAGGGAAGGGATATAACATGGGGGGCGGGGGTGCCTGGTATGAGTGATATGCTTTGAGAATGATAATTAGGTTGAAAAAGAAATCAACGAATGGACAAGAAAAAGATTAAGAATTGGCGTAGGCATCTTTAAATAGATAAGTTTTAAGATTAATCTTAAATTTTGGTAATTGAGTTTCGTCCCTAAGAAATTGGGGGAGAGAGTTCCATAATGTGGGTGCAGTTATGGCGAAGTTAGTATTCCTAGTGTAAAAGGATTCTTTTAGAGAGGGAATGAAAAGGAGTTTTTGATCAGATGATCTTAATGAACGAGGAGAACTTTGGGGGATTAAAAGTTTATCAAGAAATAGAGGTAGGCGTGAATGTTTAATTTTGAATGTAAGTAGTATAATTTTATAACATATCCGATGAGAGATGGGGAGCCAATGAGCCTCTTTGAAAAGAGGAGTAACATGTTCGAACTTGCCGACATTGTAAATGAGTTTAATAGCGGTATTTTGAACAAGTTGCAGCCGTCGTAGTTCTTTTTGGGGGAGTCCATTGAGAAGAGAATTACTATAGTCTAAGTGTGAGATGATTAGAGAATGAATTAGTATGTTAATCGAGTCGTTAGTTAAAAGAGATCTGAGGGAACGAATAATACGTAATTTGAAGAAACAAGTTTGTACAACAGAACTGATGTGATCGTGAAAAGTTAGTTCTCTATCTAAAAAGACGCCTAATAGTTTTATTTTAGTTTCCATACGTAAAGGTGTGGATTTAATGTAAATTGTACCAGGCATTGTTTCAGATTTTTTAATGGGGAGAAGAAGACCGCAAGATTTGTCAGCATTGAGTGAAAGTTTGTTAGAAAGGAGCCAATCGCTTAAGATAATCAGTTTGGCATTTAGTTCAGTAATATCTGAAAGGTTTGAGGTGGTAATCGGGTAAAGCAACTGTATATCGTCAGCGTAGGCGAAAATAGTGAAACCTAGTGATTGAGCGAGAGAAAGAAGAGGGGATAGAAAGATATTGAATAATAGAGGGGATAAAATGGAGCCCTGAGGGACTCCGAAATTTTGAATTACTGAAGACGAGATTTGGTTTTTTGAATAGACTTTGGATTTTCGCTGATGAAAGTAGGATATGAACCAGTTGAGAGCGTGTCCTGTAATATTACAGTCTGACAGTCTAGATAGTAATAGAGAGTGGTCGATGGTATCAAATGCCGCGGATAAGTCGAGAGAGATTAGTAGGACCGATTTTAAGTGGTCGTGAAAGTAATGTATAGTAGAGATGAGACCTAGTAATGATAGCTCGGTGGAATGTGAGGAGCGAAAGCCTGTCTGATACGGGTGAAGGGCATGTGTTTGATCAAAATATTCGGATAGTTGGGTGTGAACGATTTTTTCAGTAACTTTAGAGATTAACGACAAATTTGCAATTGGGCGGTAGTTATTAGGTAAAGAGGGGTCTGAGTTATATTGTTTGAGTTTAGGGAAGACCAATGCAGTTTTCCACGATGTTGGAACTTGACATTCAGAAAAAGATTTGGAAATCATTTCCCTTATGTAAGGTCCAAAAAAAGAGAAAAATTTTTTGAGTAAGTGTGGAGGGAAGGTTTCTACTATATTGTTTGGAGAATTTATTGAGTGTAGAATGGTGGATAATTGGGAAGTCGTGGGTACTTTGAATTGAGAAAGAGAACTGAGAGGTAAGAAGGATGAATCATTGTTGGTAGACGGAGAAAAAGGGGGAACAGGTGGTCCGAGATGGGTTCTAATATCGATCACTTTTTTGTGAAAAAAGTCGGAGAGTTCGTCTGCAGATGGGGATGTTGCAGTTGGTGGAAGAAGTTTCTTTTTTGAATATTTTGATAGAGATTGAGCTATGTTAAATGAAAAATGTGACAGTAAAACAGCACCCTCTATTGGTGAGACTGTGGGTGGAGGACTCCTGCTCAGCTTAGAGGGAACATTCGCTGCAGGCTGAAGCTATAAGGTAAATGGTTCGGGGAGGCCAGGGGGAACACAGAGGCCTTCCTGGGGGGGGGGTGCGCAGTCTTTCGGGGAGGGCAGTCTTTTGGGGGGCAGTCCTTCAGGGGGTGGGACAGGCCTTGGGGAGGGTGTAGGCCTTTAAAGGGGGAACAGGCATTTAAGGGGGAGTTCAGGCCTTCAAAGGGAGGACAGGCCAGGGACGATGGCATAGGCCTTCAGGGGGGACAGGCAGGCCTTTGGAGGGCAGTCCTTCAGGGGTGGGACAGGCCTTGGGGAGGTGCAGGCCTTTAAGGGGGGGTGCAGACCTTTAGGGGGGGGACAGGTCAGGGATGGTGGCATAGGTCTTCAGGGGGGACAGGCAGGCCTTCAAGGGGGGGTACAGACCTTCAGGGGGCAGGTACAGGCCTTCGGGGAGGGACAGACCTTCAGGGGAGGGGGGCTCCGGTGTAGAAGTACACGGAGGGAGGGAAGGGGGTTCAAAGAGATGTGCATATGCTGGTCTTTGGGGGTGAAGAAATAATGGGTCTAAAAATAGAGGAGAGGGAGAGAGATGATGGACAATGGGATTTAGGGAGGGAAGAAACAGAAAGGGAGAGAAGTTGGACACAAGGGATGGTGTGGAGGGGGGATAGAGATACTGGATAGGAGTGTAGTTGGGAAAAGAAAGGGAGAGATGGTGGACCCTGGGGTGGTGGGGAAGGAGGGAGAGATGCTGGATGAAAGGGTATTTAAGAAAAGGTGGATCTGTGGATGGAGACAAAAAAAGAAAGATGCCAGAGCTCTGGAAGAGGGAAGGAAAACGGAAGGGGAGGACAGAGATGGCAGATGGATGGTTAGCACGGAGAAAGAAGAAAGAAGGAGACCCTGGCAAGCAAGTTATTAGAAGACAACCAGAGCCTGGGACCAACAAGATTTGAATAATGACCAAACAAAAGGTAGAAAAACTAATTCTATTTTCTGTTTTGTGATTTCAGTGTATCAGATTTGAAATTTATATGCTGCCAGAGCTGATGTTAGACCGCAAACGTGAGCTAGGATTTAACAAAGAGAGGAAAAGTCTTTTTTGTTTCTTTATTTTGTTTACACCACAGCGCCAGTGTGGTTAGGAGAAGGCAAAGGGGGTGAAGAGGCTATAAAAATAAACCCAGCAGGATGTTTGAAAAAAATACCCAATTGGGCATGAAAATCGAATTGAAAAACTAATTCAGTAGGCTGAATCGAATCGAAATTTTTTTTTTTCCTGAATCGGGCAGCACTAGTGCAGACCATCTGCAGATGGTCTGCCATGCATCGGGATCACTGGAGAGCAATCCGTGTGGTCGGTTGGGGGTATGATTCCGATCATCCTCATTTGCATGAGGGTGATTTGTGAATCAGCCCCCTAGCCACGTATCGAATTCGATTCGTGGTTTCAGTGAATCTAGCCCTAAGAATGTTATAATGCCTCTGTATCACTCCATGGTGCAACCCCACCTTGCATATTGTGTTTAATTCTGGTCACCGTATCTGAAAAAAGATATAGTGGAATTTAAAAAAAAAAAAAAAGCTCAAAGAAGTACTACTAAAATGATAACGAGAATGGAACTCCTCTCTTACAAGGAAAGGCTATAAAGGGTTAGGGTTTTTCAGCTTGGAAAAGGGATGGCTGAGGGGAAAATGATTGAGCTCTAGAAATCCTGAATGATGTACAGTGGGTAAAAGTGAATCAATTTTTTACTCATCCAGAAAGTACAAAGACTAGAGGACACTCAATGAAGCTACATTTAAATACTTTTATAACAAATAGGAGACAATATTTTTTTACTCAATTAATAATTAAGCTCTGGAACTCATTGCCAGAGGATGTGGTAACAGTGCTTAGCGTATCTGGGTTTAAGAAACATTTGGACAAGTTCCTTGAGGAAAAGTCTATAGTTGCTATTGAGGTAGGCATGGGGGAAGCAACTGCTTGACCTTAGATTAGTAACTTGGAATATTGCTACTATTTGGATTTCTGCCAGGTACTTGTGACCTGGATTGGCCACTTTGAAATGGGATTCTGGTCTGGCCCTGTATGGCTATTCTTATGTCCTTATGGTACTATTCATGGAGCTGGTTTAGATCCATGGGTGAGCCACCAGGCCCTGTTTATTATAGGGAATGCTTCTGCTTGGTACTGCTGGGTTTTCAAATCTTAACTCGGCACACTGTGTTCAGGGTTATCCAGGCACTAGATTTTTGAATCTCAAAATCCCATCCTTGTTCTATATTTTAGTGTCAGAGCCTATGATATAGGCTTTCTTTTTTCTTTTTTTTTTTTTTTGGGGGGGGGCTACAATGAAGCAGTTGACATCCCTTCTTGTGAGGTTTTTGCAGTTGTGGCATTCCAAGGGGTTGGAGAGCTGGGTCCAGAGTCTTTCAGAATGGTACTTGGTTAGTTTGGGGACCTTGTGTGTTCCATTAGGTAACCACAGTGTTTCAGGAGCCTAATCTTTCACCAGTGTGGAGTTTTTACTGCTTTGGTATATTTCATGCATCTGAACTAGTTTAGCAGGATAAGGAAGATGAAATTTGTGCTTACCTGCTTGTATAATTTCTTTGAGTTATACTAGACCAGTCCAGGACCCATCTGAAAAGACTGTGGTACCCTTCTCTCTACAGATTATACCACTGCAGGTAGAAGTCCAAAGTGTTTCCTATAGGTGGCAAGTTTTCTACTTCTCTTCAGATTGGAATCTTAGCGGTGCTGCTTTAGTATGCAATCCAGGAAGTAGAATGATAAAGTATGTTGGTAAGTGTTGGGGTGTATATACTCTATATCAATGGCTATATCCAGTCAACTATAAGATGTACTGTACTTGCATTCTGAGAGGCCACTTTACCATGCAAAGTGGTTTTCATGGGATTATCTTTGGGAACTTCCTAAGGCGCTTCTCTATCTAGCTAAATTAAATGGTGAACCCACCCAATAGGTTAGCATGTAAAGTTAACTGGGGTGGGCTCTGGGAGGGGGTGAGGGGAGTAGTTTGAATTCCAGAGTGCTTCCTTCAAGTTAAGAAATTGTTCTAGTCTCTTGTTCTGCTGGTATAATTTATGATGTTTTTCGAGTCTCTTTCAGTTTTTGTTAGTAAAATACTGGCAGGTTTTCAGTGCTGCACCACTTGTTATAGACATGATGATGCTACTCAAAGCTTTGTTTATTTGCCACTATCTGTTGGTTAGGGAGCATAACCCAATCCATGCATCTGAACTGGTCTAGCAAGACTCAAGAAAATTGGGAATTATCAGGTAAACCCAAATTTCACCATACACAACTATCTGTATGCCCAGAAAGAAGATTCTTTAAGTTCTGTAATAAATTAAGGAGACACAATTAGGCAACAGCCGGATTAAGGCATAGACAAACTAGGCATATACCTCAGGCTCAAATGTTTAGGGGGACCCTGGCTAGGATTACCAGACGTCCGGAAAACCCAGACATGTCCTCCTTTTTAGAGGACTGGGCTCCAGGATGGATGGACTTTCCAAAACCCAGCAGTGTGTCCAGGTTTTGGAAAGCCCTAAGCTCTGGTTGAATCTGGAAGACTTCCATCATGGTAAATAATGCTTTCATCATTCCAGTCTCCTTTGTTCGCAAACTTGGAGTCATTTTCAATTCCAACCTCTCATTTTCTACACACATCCAACAAACTTCTAAGGCCTGTCGCTTCTATATCAACAACATCACCAGAATTTCGCTCCTTCCTCTCTGAGCACACTACCCAGACCCTTGTCTACACTCTTGTAATCTCATGCTTAGATTACTGCAATCTACTTCTAACTGGTCTCCTGCAGTGCCGCTTCTCCCCCCTGCAATCTGTGCAAAACTCTGCTGCATGACTCATCTTCTACCAACCTCGCTACACTTGCATTACCCCACTCCTTAAATCATTTCACTGGCTCCCTATCCACCTTCACATATAATTCAAGCTCCTATTGCTGACCTATAAGTATGTTCATTCTTCTTCTCCTCAATATCTCTCCTCTCTTATACACCTCCCAGACAACTCCATTCCTCAGATAAGCTGCTCTTAGCTGTACCCTTCTCCACCGCTGCCAATTCCAAACTTCGTTCCTTTCATTTAGCTGCCCCCTATGCCTGGAATAAATTACCCGAGTTTGTCTGCCAAGCCCCTTAACGTCCCTTGTTTAAAAGCAGGGAACCACAGAGAATCTAATCACGGAAAACCACAAAGAACCGGTCACAACACAGGATCAACTACCTAATCACAGAGAACCACGCCTCCTTCAAAACCTCCCCCCTACCACCAAAATGAAGCAAATCCCACAAACACTCACCTAGGTCATCCTTCTATTAATCCTCCTCATTACCAACTGGAAGGCAGTAGTGAATAACATACCCATCCCTCCCACTAGTTCAATTACAAACAAAATCTTCCAACAGTCAGAAGTTCGAATCACTAAACCAGCATTCAACATCCCATCTCCACAACATGGGAAAGAAGATCTACACATCCCAAGACTAAACCTCAACACTTACCAAAATCACTTATATACCTTAAAACGACTTACAACCACCAAACAGAAATCACCACACTAACATGTGCCTACCTAATCATCTGAGCCTTAGGCCCAAAAACAGAACATATAAAAAACTGGATAAAAAACAAGAAGCTAGACTGCCTCTTCCTTGCAGAAACCTGGCTAACATCAGACACAGATCCCAGAATAACTGAAGTCTGCCCTCAAAGATACAAAATAACAGTGACTTGCAGAGAGGAAAAAAGAGGATGAGGACTAGCAATCATAATCAAAGACTCCCTAATCCTAAACATTCTTGAAAAAACATCCACCCCATACATGGACCTTCTAGCATGTCAACTCTCAAGCACCACACTAAAAAACACACTAAATTGCATGCTCTGCTACATAACGCCGGGAACTGGACCACAGTAAGACCTGAATTTGAAAACTTCATATATTTCAAACTCTCTAACTCACAGGTGTCGAAGTCGGTCCTCGAGGGCCGGAATCCAGTCGGGTTTTCAGGATTTCCCCAATGAATCTGCATGAGATCTATGTGCATGCACTGCTTTCAATGCATATTCATTGGGGAAATCCAGAAAACCCGACTGGATTCCGGCCCTCGAGGAGGGACTTTGACACCCCTGCCCTAACTGCAGCATACAACCTTATCCTATAAGACATAAACCTACATCTTGAAGACCAAACATCCAAACCAGCAGATAACCTTCTATCATTTCTCGATGCCTTATCTTTTCAAATCTTAAACCCACAAACTACTCATGAGAAAGGACACCAACTTGACATCGCAGCCTTTATGACCCATCAACCATCCACTTCTGAAATTCAAATATCTAATGGAACCTGGTCCCCATCCCTTTGGTCAGACCACTACACATACAC
Organism: Geotrypetes seraphini; assembly: GCF_902459505.1. Taxonomy (NCBI): domain Eukaryota; kingdom Metazoa; phylum Chordata; class Amphibia; order Gymnophiona; family Dermophiidae; genus Geotrypetes; species Geotrypetes seraphini. The sequence continues at coordinate 141,460,948 of NC_047089.1, read as the reverse complement.
CTTCAATATCAACTAGACCAAAAACAAAACCACACCAAAAACCAAAAAAGTAACTTACACCACATGCAAGCACATCGGGGCCACCAAATTCTGGACAAAAATAGATGAAGCAATCTTGGAATGCAACCCCAAGGACTTCATTTCACATTGGAGCAATTTGAGCGCTAACACCCTTGATGAGCTAGTCCCACTACAAACCAAAACTAGAACCAGCAAACGATCGTACAAATAGTTTGACAATGACCTACTCCTACTCAAAAGACAATGCAGAAGACTAGAAAGAAAATGGAGGAAAAATAACTTAGACCACACGAAAACCGCCTGGAAAAAAATTAACCATCAATACAAACTACAACTAAAGGATAAGAGAAAAACATACTACACCAACCTAATAGGCACAGAAACCCAAGACACCAAAAAACTATTCCAAATATTAAAACAAAATATTAAAATAAAAAAAAAATAAAAAATAACAATAACAAATAACTACTGAAGGTCATAGATACATTTGGAAAATTCTCAGGATACAAAATAAATTGGACTAAATCAGAGATTTTACCTTTAAATGTGCATTGTACAAAAGGTATACTTGATTCTTTCCCTTTTATATGGAAAGAGGATGGAATAAGGTACTTAGGTATTTGGCTGAATAAAACACTTGAAGAGACAATGAGAATAAATGAAAAATTTTTATTACAAAAAGTTAGAGTTGTGTGAGCAATGGAATCCTTTACATTTGTCCTGGTGGGGAAGAGTACAAACTGTTAAAATGATGATTTTGCCTGTGGTTTGCTATCAATTGGGAATGATACCAGTGTTTTTTCAGGGGTCTTTCTATAAAAAATTAAATAGTATTCTGGTTAAATTTATTTGGCTGGGTAAAACTGCAAGAGTGGCTTTAGTGTCTTTGCAAAGACCAATTGAGGAGGGTGGGGTAAATTTTCCCAATTTTTATAGGTATCATCAGGCCTATATCATGCGCCAAGGTATGTATTGGGTCCTCCCAGAGCTTTTGGAACAATTACCAGAGTGGTTAAGGGTGGAGAGATCACTTATCTTTCCACTTAGGCTTGATCTTTTGCTTGGTATAAAAGTGCCTAGAATACGTAAGGACAATAGAGTATTAATGGATACTTGGAAAACATTAAGGTTTGTAGACAAATTAACTACTGATTCTATTTTAAAATCGAAACAACAGACAATTTGGGTAAACTCCAAGATACAAATAGGCGGGTTTAAGGTTGTCTGGAAAGATTGGATTAAAGCAGGTATAAGATCATTAACGGAAGTAATTGATAATGGTAAGATGCTTGAATTTTCACAATTGCAACATAAATATGGTCTGAATAAAAAACAAAATTATAAGTGGTTGCAATTGAAGCAGGCTATTCAGGTGGGGTTCCCTGAATGGAAATCTTTAAATGATCATTACAGCTTAGAATTCTTATGTTTCCAGGCAGATTTTCTGGGTCACCAGGCCGCAAAGTGGTATAAAATTATATCTAATTATTTGAATAAGAAGCCTAAAAATGGATTAAGAGATATTTGGAGCATTGAGATTAAGCATCAGATTAATGCATCTCAATGGCCACGTATTTGGTCTTGGAGAATTAAAGGTACGATGTCAGCATCTATTAGGCAAACATGGTTTTTTTTTGTTGCATAGAGCATTCTGGAACCCTACTAGATTACAAAAATTAGATTGCTCTAAGTCTAATAGATGCTGGCATTGTAAAATTGAAGTTGGAACTCTAGACCATCTTTTATTTTATTGTCCATGTATTCAGGCATTTTGGATATCAATATGGGATCAAGTTAATATGTTGAAGGAGAGTCATGTGGCTTTATCCTATGACACAGTGATTTTTGGAATGTGTATGAGGGCCAAATGCCAAATATCTGCAGCAAACAATAAATTATTGTTGATTCTTATGGGAGTGGGAATTCAACAGATAACAATAATTGGAAAGACTGTTCTAGATTGAATTGTAATTTTTGGTGGAACTCAGTTTGTCATATGTATAAGATGGAAAGATTTCTTGCGATACAGAGGGGGTATTTTAAAAGATTTCAAAAGGTGTGGAGGCCATTAATTGAATATTATAACGAGTAAAGTTTATTCTTTTTCCTTAGGGGATAATATATAGAAATGGGATGGGATGAGAGGGATAGGGAGGGAAAAATATTGGAAATATGTTGTTATGAAAAATAAGGAGATATATGTAATAGGATTGGATATTTATTGTTGTGCATTACTGGGTATAATAAAATGTTTAAAGTGTTTGAGGAAGAAGGATGGGGGGAGGGACAGATTTCATGTCAGATTAATTGTATTATCAAAAAGGGATGTATAATTATATATAAATTTGGAAGGAATATTTTATTGATATGGAAAAGGGTGGGAGGTGGGGGGAGGAATAAAAACATGTATAATAATATTTAAGAATGCCAAGTGTGTTATGTAAATTAATTGTAATAATACTGTACACTTGTTGAAAGAAATAAAAAGGAATAAAGATTTAAAAAAAAAACAAAAAACAACTAACAGACACCAAACTCCTCATGACCACTATCAATACACCCCCCAGCCACTCTCTTAGAACACTTCAAGAATAAAATCACGAATGCCAGAGCTACCCTCAACTGCACCCCATTCCACCCAATTGAATTCACAATATACACCATAGAAAAAGAATCAACAGCTGCAGACAGAACTTGGTCCCAATTCCCCAATATACAAAGGCCCAAATTCAACAAACTCTACAAAAAGTACAGCCATGCATCCTGTGACGTCAACCACTGCCCACCATATCTCTTAACTACATCAAGTACAAAATTCCGTACTCTACTCCTTCAATGGATACAAAACGTGCTCACAGACGGCTTTTTCCCAACTAATTTCAGCGAAATCATCATAACCCCGATCCAAAAAGACCCAAAAGGACCAACAGACCAACCTTCCAACTACAGACCCATCGCCTCAATAACTCTATATGTCAAACTAATAGAAAGACTAGTAGCCAAACTCCTCACTACCTACCTAGAAAACCATAACATACTCCACCCCACCCAATCTAGCTTCAGAACCAATTTCAGCACAGAGATATTACTAGGATCCCTCAATGACACAGTTAGACAACACCTCAGCACAGGAAAAAGAATGCTTCTCATGCAACTGGACCTGACCGCAGCATTCATCCTGGTAGACCATATTATACTACTGCAAATTTTAGACACAATAGGTATCTCAGATAATGTACTCTTATGATTTGAGGGTTTCCTAAAATCCAGAACATACAGAGTAAAATCGGATAAAGAAAAATCGGAACCTTGGTCCAACCCCTGCGGGGTACCACAAGGATCCCTACTATCCCCGACTCTATTCAACCTATACACTGCCTCCCTCGGGACATACCTGGACAAACTAGGCATAACCTCCTACAGTTATGCAGACGACATCACCATCCTCATACCTTTTGATCAACCAAAGACCACCATAACAGACACACTACATCGAACTCTGGAAACAGTAGCAAACTGGATGGAAGACCACAAATTGAAGCTCAATCCAGACAAAACAAAATTCATCCTCCTTGAAAATAACAAAAACCCAACTATAACCAACATAGAAATCAACTCTACTAAATACTCCATTCAAACCACCCTAAAACTACTAGGCATGACAATAGACAGATGCTGCACCATGCAACCACAGATAAACAAAACAATACAGAAATCTTTTGCCGTCATGAGAAACCAAAGACAAGTCATAGAAACATAGAAATTCTCTGAAAAAACATAGAAATTCTCTGAAAAAACACAATCCCAGCTCATAGTACAATCCCTTATCCTGGCTATACTAGATTATTGCAACATCCTCTATCTCCCCTGCTCTGCAACAATGACCAAACAGCTACAAACAATTAAAAATACAGCCCTAAGATTCGTCTACTCCTTAAGGAAACATGACCACATTACTGAAGCATTCATCAACTCACACTGGCTCCCAATCTAGGAAAAGATACTATTCAGATTCTACTGTATACTATTTAAAATTATAAATGGAGACAGTCCAATCTACCTGAACAACTGACTTATCCATAATACCTCATCCAGACATAGGAAAACTCACAACCCATTCACACACACACCAATCAAAGAAGTGAAACGGAAAAAAACTCTACGACGGCCTCCTGGCCACTCAAGCAGCGAGACTTGATAACCAGATCTCCAATCTACTAATAACAACCTCAGACTACAAATTATTCAGAAAAGAAATAAAAACAAGAAATCCCTGAACAAGTCATAACATCACAAATTCCTCCTTCCTCCTTTCTTCTTCCTGACTCTCTAAACTATCTGCCCTATTTTTTACCTTCTCTAGTCATGTCCACTGATCTCCTTTTGTAACTGACCAACCATAAATCTTTTGTAATCTGCCTTGAACTGCAAGGTAATAGCAGAATAGAAATCTATCATGTAATGTAATGTAATAGAAATCTATCATGTAAGTGCGAGGTTATAAAATTTGCAGACGATACTAAACTGTGCGGCAGAGTTAGGTCCACGGAGGAGTGTGAGGACCTGCAAAGGGACCTAGACAAGCTGGAAGACTGGGCAAACAAATGGCAAATGCGCTTTAACGTGGAAAAATGCAAGGTCATGCATATAGGGAAAAAGAACCCGTTGTTCAACTACAAATTGGGGGGGGGCATTGTTGGGAGACAGCAGACTTGAGAGAGACTTGGGTGTGCTGGTGGATGCATCACTGAAGCCATCTGCACAGTGCGCAGCAGCCTCGAAAAAAGCCAACAGGATGCTGGGCATCATAAAGAGGGGCATAACAACCAGGACGCGGGAAGTCATCATGCCATTGTATCGAGCGATGGTGCGTCCGCATCTGGAATACTGCGTTCAATATTGGTCGCCGTACCTCAGGAAGGACATGGCGGTACTTGAGAGAGTCCAAAGGAGAGCAACGAAACTGGTAAGAGGGCTGGAACACTGCTCATACGCCGAGAGGTTGGATAGGCTGGGGCTCTTCTCTCTAGAAAAAAGGAGGCTCAGGGGAGATATGATAGAGACCTTCAAGATCATGAGGGGCATAGAGAGGGTGGATAGGGACAGATTCTTCAGACTGAAGGGGACAACAGGTACGAGGGGGCACTCGGAGAAACTGAAGGGAGATAGGTTCAAAACAAATGCAAGGAAGTTTTTTTTTCACCCAAAGGGTCGTGGACACTTGGAATGCGCTACCGGAGGAAGTGATCAGGCAGAGTACGGTACAGGGATTCAAACAGGGATTGGACGGATTCCTGAGGGATAAAGGGATCGTGGGATACTGAGAGAGGTGCTGGGATGTAATACAAGTATAGAAAGCTAACCAGGTAATAAGTATAGAAACCCAACCAGGTTGTGAATGTGCAAGACCGGAGGGTTAGGACTCCGATGGGAAGATAGGACTTCAATGGGAAACCAAGGTGGCAAGGGGGCCCCTTCTGGTGATTCAGACAGGTCGTGACCTGTTTGGGCCACCGCGAGAGCAGACTGCTGGGCAGGATGGACCTATGGTCTGACCCGGCGGAGGCACTGCTTATGTTCTTATGTTCTTAATGTAATGTAGCCTTCAATCCATAGTCTTAGTCCCCACTGCCTGCCAACCTAGCCAGCAGATTAACCATTCCCCTTGATAGTATCCAAGACATCCTCTGTCTGTTTAGATTGTAAGCTCTTTCGAGCTCTTTGTGACTTTGTACAGTGCATACTTCTGGTAGCGCTATAGAAATAATTAAATGTAGTAGTAATAGCAGAATAGCAGTAGTAACATGCATCCGCGCATGCAGAAAGCCCTTCAAACGCAGCCTGGAGATCAAGAGAAAAAATATGTGTTTTATGGGGGCAGGGCTGGTGGGGCCATGCATTCAAGTTTCTCCATCGGCAAATCTGGTAAACTTAGCCCTGTCAGATGTGTTCAGGATTCAGGAGGCTAGGATTGCCAACTGTCTGGAGTCTAAAAAGTTGTAAATTACCTGTCTCAAAGCCATGCTCCCTCCTTCCACATCAGAGGCTGTAGTAGGCAATGTGAAGGCTGATCTAGTCAAAGGAAGGAGGGCTGAGCTGTAAGGACTGGGGGGGGGAAGCAGATTTCTGCACAGGATCTTTTGGGGAGAATCAATGGAACTAATGAGTGGACTAGGGGTGGGGGTTGTTGAAAAGAATTTGGTCTGAAGAATGGGGCAAAATGTGAAGGGGTTGCTGAGAAAAAGAACTGTCATCAAATGCCAGAATTTACCGTATTTTTCGCTCCATAAGACACACCTGACCATAAGACGCACCCTAGATTTAGAGGAGGAAAACAAGAAAAAAAAACCATTCTGAACCAAATTCTCCCTGCCAGGCTCTGCTCCCAACCCCACACTCTTTGCCAGGCTCTGCACCCTGTCCCCCCTCCCTGCAAGGCTCTGTACCCTGTCCCCCCTCTTGTGGTCTAGTGATAGGCTGGGACAGGGTACAGGGCAGTGCCTAGTGGCTGGCAGGCAGGTAGGGACAGGGCAGGCAGAGAAGTCTTTCTGTTTCCTGCTTATCTTTGGAAAATGCAAATCTCTAGTGGACATGCAAAGACGAGGACAGTATCTGAATTCAAGAAACCATGGCTATGAAAGGGATTATAGAGCCTAGAAGTAGAGGAGGTTTAAATGACTTGCCCAGGGTCATAAGGAGCTACTACAGCATTAACCATGAGGTTACCCCTTCAACCACTCCATGTGGTTGGAAAGACTAAATAGAATATTATATAATCTTTATCTGCCATTACTTCTCTGCATTTCTATGAACACAATTTTGAATAACAATAAAATTAAATTATACTGTATATCAACTTTAAATTCAACACTGAAATACTTGAAACTGATTTATCAAGGGTATTTCTTCTAGTTTACACATTTAAGAAAAATTCTTAAGCTCTATGAACTGGCCTTTGAAGAATTGGGGGGGATTTTTGTTTCCATGGTTGGCAAAAACGCATAGGGGTTTTATAAAAGCATTCTGAGAGAGCCAACCTAAATCTTCATGAAGAGAAATCACATTAAGCTTATTTGTTTGATTTCACTCAAAATTGTGATAGTTCTACTTTTGGGTGGTTTCACCCATCATCATCATCATATATAATAAAACGTTAAGCGCGCATGCGCACTCACGCCGCATGTTCCCTGATCTTTCGCGGCAGCACGAGTGCGCATGCGTGCCAGACAAGCTTCCCTGCTCTCAACCTCATAATATGGAAGTTTCTTTAGACGCTGACGATCGCCTCCACAAGCCTGCTCCCAGCCAGCCGACGATCACCTCCACAAGCCGGGACTGGGGCACAAACAGCGCCTCCTTCCCCCCTCCCCTCCGGGACGAACCGAAAAACTGACACCGCCGCCCGGGACCCAAGTCCTTTGCCACCCCACCCTTCCCTTCCCGCAGACCCGACTACAAACCTTGCGATTCCAGCATGTGCAGCAGTCTTCACACGCTGCTTCGGGCCCTTCTACTGCCCTGATTTGCTCTGCCGCGTCTCTGATGATGTCATCAGGGACGTGCCAGAGTAAATCAGGGCAGTAGAAGGACCCTAAGCAGCGTGTGAGGACTGCTGCACACGCTGCTGGAATCACCAGCTTTGTAGTCGGGACCGCGGGAAGGGAAAGGGGGGTAGAGGAAACGCTAATGCTGCTGCACAGCACCCGTTAATGTAACAGGTTTGCTTTCGGGAGGGGATAGGGAGACTGTCAGGGGCCACGGAGAGACAGTCAGGCATGCAACAACAGATAAATACAGGTAGGCAGGAGGCCAGGGAGAAAGACAGAGAGACATACAGAAAGAAAGACAGGGGGCCAGGGAGACAGATAGAATAAGCACAGACAGACAGCAGAGAAAGAGAGAAAGAAACCTCCCCCCCCCAGACAAACACTAGCCAAGGATAGAGAGAGAGAAAGAAAGAATGATAGACAGGGGGCCAGAGAGACAGACAGAAAGAAAGACAGACAGACAGACATCTATTCTAGCACCCGTTAATTTAACGGGCTTAAAGACTAGTTAACTGATAAACAGAAATAAAGTGCAAAATTTGTAGACCCTGATCCCGCTCTGCCGCCCGAATGTCCAGCGCTTCATCAGTAGGCTCCCTCATCTGCCGCGGAAGTGAAAGGCAGACACGAGCCCCGAGCACGCCTGCCTGGTCCTGCGCTGCTGCTCGAATGGTGCCATCAGCTCCTGCGAGTCTCGCGAGAACCAACGGCACCATTCGAGTGCTTGCGCCTGCCTTTCACTTCGCAGCAGATGGGGGGAGCCTGCCGATGCAGCGCTGGACCAAGCTGACAACACCATTCTAGTGGCAGCGTGGGACCAGGCTCGCGCCTGCCTCTCACTGCCGTGGCAGATGGGGACTCAGGCAGCCATCCAGCAGGGGAGCCTGCCAATGCAGCGCTGGACCACCAGGATTACATAAAGGTACGGGGGAGCGTACAGTATTCGCTGCGTAAAACGCACCCTTATTTCCACCCACTTTTTGGGGGGGAAAAAGTGCGTCTTATGGAGCGAAAAATACGGTACATGATGATGGGTAGACTTAATGGAGGATGGGGACACTGCCTGAAGAAGCACATGAGCAACAGGAAGGTACCAGAAAAGAGAGCTAAAATGTGTAAGTTTCTGTGTATCTGGTGAGGACAGTGTCATATAAATAAAGCTTCCCTTTGAAAATCTGGTCTGGAATAAGAAGTTCAGTGAGGAGAAATTTTCAGCTCAGTGAATTTACCTTGTTAACTACTAAATTGCTTGAGCAAATTCATTGAATACTGTCCTAATATTGCCTGCATCCTTTCAGAAGCATTAAAAAGAACAACAAACTATTTTATTTTATTTTGTTTTTTCCATTTATGAACCTTTTTTTTACTTGTAATACTTTATAAATGCACATCTTGTACACATTGCCGTTAAATCTCACTCTTTTGAGCAGTCCACCCTTGGAAAATTCCAGAGGCAATGGAAAATGAAAATAACTTGCCCAGCTTCCCTGGTTCTTGGCCCACTGCTACAGAGCTGCCAAATTACTCAGCTCCAGGAGGGAGACTTTTGGTCAGTCCTGTTTTTGAACTTAAATCCCAATTCAGTGTTCTGTTTGTAGTCCCTGTTACCACCAATTGAAATCAGCATTTCAGGTCCCATAATGTAGCAGGATAAGAGTTGTAGAAATCCAGAACTGATTTTCCTTTTGAACTGTAACTTTACCCATTAAGCTTCTCGATTCAAAACATGTGCTTGAATAGTCCCCATTCTCATTCACAAGCCATTATTACTATCAAACCCACAGCTAGGTAAAACAGTGGTGGGCAAGAGGGTCCCTGGTAGGAGGACCCACAAATATGTTTGCCTAGAGCCCAATATAGTGTTAATTTGGCCCTGTACATGTAGAGTCTTGTGCATGCTCAAAAAAAATTCATATCTATACTGTAGGATGGCATTACCAGCTTGTGTGTCCAGTTTATCATTCTGAAAGTTAAAGAAATTTAGCATTTAACATAGAAACAAAAATTTAGGAAAGCCTTTTTTTAAAATGACAAGTCCTATTTGAAAAAAGTTTATATATATATATATATATATTTATTTATTGCTTTTCTAGGGTGAATCTGGTGCAGTAAGAACAGTAATAGAAACAGCATCAGTAGCTGCAGCAGCAGTAGCTGTGGTAGCCGCAGCCAAACAGGTAAGATTTTCTTAGTTTAGGGTGGAGTGTTGAAGTTTGAGGCCAGTGGAAGGAGGGAGTGGGCATTCCTTCTGCTGATCTACCATGGAGGAGGGTTGTCAATGGTTCAGGGGGGGGGGCCATGGCAGGAGAGAATAGGCATCCTTCCTGCCGATCTACCATGGTGGATGTCAGCTGATTCGGGGACTGTGGCAAGATGGAATGGGCATCCCTCCGTCCAACCAGCTGAGCTGATCGTGGCAGGGGTATTTTCCCCCTGATCAGCTCAGCCGGCAGGGCTCTCCGAAGTCTCAGCTTCAGGGAGACCTGCTGGCTCAACTGATCGAGGATTCCCTTGCCGCGATCAGCTCAGCCAGCCGCGTCTACTTTAAGGATTTGAAATGTAGGCCAGCATTTTGCAGGTCTACATTTCAGGCATCTGTCATGGCTCTAGGGTGAGCCTAGGTGTCCCTGCACGTCTCCCTAGACCCAAACAAACACCTATAGTATAGGTGGCCTACCTCAGGCAGCTTTTTTCTAAAAACATGAATACCGATTGGCTGCCAGATGGCAGTAAGATGCCTACCACTGCCAAAATAAGGACGCCTGTTTATAGAATCAGCCCCTAAGGGCTTGATTCTAAAAGAGGTACCTGGTGGCACCTACATTGTATCACCAAGGGTGGCATAAATAAAATGTCGCCCCCAAAGCTAACACTTCTGGTCGTAGTAATAGAAATTCTCTCCTTCGTCTCTGGGTGTCTCTGGCTAAATCTGGGTACATCTGAATTTTAAAACCTAAAAATTCCTTCTGTTTTTGAAGAAATTTTTCATAAGAAAATTCTTATCTGGGGCCAAAGCCACCGTCAATAATAAAGTGGCTGATGTTACCATCTATTTATCAGATATTTCAAGCAATGTGGTTACATTCAAGCAATGTGGTTACATTCAGATAAGCAACTATTTCTTGCTGTTGATTTGTATTTTGGTAGGCAAATAGTAAACCTGTGTTAGAGGAGGAAAAAAACTCCTCCTTAATATCCAAAACCTCTATCGTGTACCTCTTTAACATCTCCCTAGGAGTAATCATAGTACTTCTAGGAAAGTTAATCAGTCTTATATTGTTAGATCTGAAAGAGTTCTTTAAAGATTCTAATTTTCTTCTCAAATTGATATTGTCCTTGATCAAGGTTTCTTGGACTTTTTTTTGACAAAATTATTTCCTGATTAATATTGCTCAATGAGGTTTTAGAGTCAACCAATTCAGTTTGAAGGTTCTTAATTTCTGTTGCCTGAAATTTTATTTTATCTTCTAAACGTTGAAAGTGAGGGTTTATAAGAGTGGGTAAACTTGCCACAAGATCCCAGATAGAGTCAAGAGTTACCTCTCGAGGTCTCGGGAGTTAAGAAAGGGAAATTTGTGACATAACCTCCTCTCCAGCTGGCAACTCCCCATGCTATTTGGTATTCTAGATTCGTCCGTCCCCAGAAGTTCCCTCCACCTCAGGTTCCACTTCTGAACTCTCCTGCAATGATAGGGAGTCCAGCTCCACATTCTCTTGTCTGTTCTCCCTGGTCTTCAGAATGGATTCCGCTCCGACATCCGGGTGCGCGTCCATTTGCAGGGAGCTGGTTCCATGAGGGCATGGGGGCAGGGCCCTAGTGTTGGGACTGAGAGTGGTTTTGAGTCCCAAACACACTACCTCCGACCCTCTGGCCCGAGGCGTCTCTAGCAGGAGAGTCTCCAACATTGGAAGGGCAGCCCGCATTCGCTGCAGCAGCTCCTTAATATTGCCAGAGCGGGCCAGTCCAGAGCTCTGTGAGGCCCCAGCCGAACTCTTTCCCCTCCACTTCAGCATCTCGAGTCAAGAAGACAATTTTCTAAGTGGAAGTCGACAAGAGGAGCTTTCTATTGCACGCTGCTCAGACAGGTCAGTCTGCAGCCATCTTGGATCAATTTCTTAAGTGTTTTATGGAATTTGTTACTGTTGATAATCCAAAATAAAGTGAGATTTTAAAATATATAAATGAAGTGTTTTAGAATTAATATTAGTATTAGTTTGTAATGTTTAATATGCAGTCTAAGCAAGCAGGTCAAAGCATTCTGCAAAATTAGTAATATGTATAAGTTTGAAATCTTTTGGTGACCCTCAGAGCTTTCTCATATTCATACTGCGGCCCTTCACATGGAAAAGCTTGGAGACCACTGACTACAAAATAGGTTGTAGTAGGGGCTCTCATACTAATAGGAAAATTAGCACTTGGCCCTTGTACTGCTGCAGTAAAAATGGCCTCAGTACACAGAAAAGACCTATGTAATGGCGTACTGAGGCCACCTTTTACTGTAGTTTGATAAAAGGGCCCCTTAGGTTGTAAGCTCACCTGGGCCAGTGAAAGACCTCTGATACCCAAATATAACTTGCCTTGAGCTACAACAAAGAAAGGTATGTTCTGTCCCTAGCAGTATTCAAATCCAGGCTGAAAGCCCACATTTTTCCGAGGTTGCTTTTAACTCCTAACTCCCACTCATTTGTAATGCACCCATGCCTAAGAAACTCCTTAACTCCCTACTTGTCCTGTTTGTTTGCCTGTTTGATTAGATTGTAAACTCTACTGAGCAGGGACTGCCTCTTGAATGTTCTATTCTGTTATGTCTCTTCTGGATTCCATATGCTAGGGGGCTCATAATCAAAAAACAAATACGTCTAGAAACCCGCCTAAATCGGCACTTGGATGATCAAAAAGGTTGTCCAAATACCGATAATCAAACAGGGTTTTAGACGTATCTAAAACTAACTTAGGCTTTTCACTGCCTCTGTGCACCCAGAGCGAAAAGCGGTGTTTTTAGAGGAGTGGGTAGGGCGGGAGGTGGGCCAACCTAGACTTAGTCATCTGGCAGTCATAATCGAAAAGTTTGACAGTTTGCCTGGACGGAACTTATATGTTTTGACTCAGACCAAGTCAAAACAGGTAGAAGTTCCAGATCGGGCCTCTGAACTAATCATGGCTGCTACTATCAACTCAGCAGCCCAGACAACCCGTTCCCCTGCCTGAATGCACCGTGACTCCCCCCTGAATGTTCGCGGCAGGAGAGATGCCAAATCTCTCCTGCCGACACCAGCGAAACCCCCTTAATCTTTGTCAGCAGGTGAGATGCCCAATCTTTCCTGCCGGAACTCCTGAACCCCCACCCCAATCCCCGCAATCTTCGCTGGTGGGAGAGATGCCCAATCTCTACTACCGACACTCCCCAACCCCCCTCCCCACAATCTTCACCGGCAGGAGAGATTCCCATTCTCTCCTGCTGACACCCATCGCAACCCCCCCCCCCCCCCCAGTGATCGCAGCAGGAGAGATGCCCAATCTCTCCTTCTAACACCTGCGAACCTCCCAAAAGTTCACTGGCAGGAGGGATGCCCAGTTCCTCCTGCCGATACCCCCCTGAATGTTTACCCCTACCCCCTGAAAGTTTGCCCCACCTGGAACCCCCCAACCTGGTTTAGTTGGCCGGTTGGCGGGCTCCTGCTTGCGACTGGCTGGCAGGCCCGCCTTCACTAGAATGGCGGGTCTGCCCCTTCCCGGTGCAACTTGGGAGGCACCAGGGAGGGGCCTAAGGGCCTGATTGGCCCAAGCGCTTAAGGCCCCTCCTGTAGGAGGGAACTTAGGCACCTGGTCCAACTGGAATCTTAGGCCTCTGCCAGTGCTAAGAAATGCAAGGTCATGCATTTGGGCTGCAAAAACTGAGAGAACTGTACAGTTTAGGGGGTGAAGGACTTATATGCATGACAGAAGAGCGGGACTTGGGTTTTAGGGGCAAACTTTCCGGGGGGTGTCGTCAAGAGGAACTGGGCATCCCTCCTGACAGCAAACTTTCTGGGGGTTGAGGGTATCGGCAAGAGGGATTGGGCATCCCTCCTGCCGGTGAACTTTCAGCAGGATTCGTGGGTATCGGCAGGAGAGATTGTGCATCTCTCATGCCGTGATCATTGGGGGGGGGGTTCGCGGCGGGTGTCGGCAAGAGAGATTGTGCATCTCTTCTGCACGATCGTTGCGGGGGGGACGGTTCCACGATTCTCTAACCGGTGGTTATGACAGACACTAGTTAGAGAATTGTGGTTTTAGGCGAAGGACTGGCCCCCTCCCACACCTAAAAGGTCTTGTTTTAGGCGTTTGGGACTTTGGTGATTTTTTTTTTCTGAGAATAGGGCTTAAAGGCTGATGTAGTGGCGGTCTGGGCGACTAAACCTCTGAACGTACAGATAGATAGGCTCTTCTTGAAAAAAACCACATTTTGGACATTTTTTTTCAAGCATGGACATTTCCCTGCTGCCTACTTTAGACACCTAGGGCCTTAGGCCAAAAGGGTACTTAGATGTTTTTTTTATTATGCCTCTCTATGTGTTCAATGCAAACCCACAACCCGGGTGTTGCAGAAATCCAAACACTTTTCTGAAAACATGCTCTACCCCCTTAGCCTGAGACCTAGAAAACATATCTAGTTACAATTTCTGCAAGCAATCTGAATAGAAGTCTTTTGCAGTTGCTTTGCTTCTTTTTCTTTGCTTGTTCGTTTCTCAGTGGCTTCAGTGCCTTGAGACCCCCTTCTCGGTGGTCCCCTGTCATAGGAAAGGACGCAGGCCCGTGGTGGTGGTCTGCTGCTTCACAGAGAAACTCTAGTGGACCTGTGGAGTTAGCCTGTTGTGTGCGACCCTTACTAAACTCAGAGACCTTCCCCTGGGAGTTTGCTAGCCCGCTGACTTTGTCACAGGCTGTATGCGTTTGGAGTGAATCCCACTGATCAGGATAATTGCACCCAAGCGTACTTATAGCTATTCTAGGTTGTAAAATGAAATGACAAAAATAATGATGCAAAATATTTTAATAAAATCAAAAATCTTATTTTTTATTAGTTATCAATAATAGATCATAAGAGTATCATTTGCATCATGAGAATTATTACAGAAGCCAAAAGCTGGCCTTGCTCATAAAAAATTCCAATGTTTTACCAGTTACACGTCCATATATCCTAAATGACGACATTCCTTCGTTACAATCCATCTGCAATATAATTGGTCCACATTATTTATTTCCATATAAGGCTAGCTTCATATAGGCGTGTCCTAAAATTTCATTCTTATATCTAAAAAGTTACATTCTCACATTAAGCTTACATATTTTATAAAAAGAAGAAATACATAGACAATATACTCACAAAACTCCTCAGCTTTTATATCCTTTCCTGTAAATATCAGTGTCCTTTTCTGAGATCTCTGTCTCACTAAGACTGAACAAAGAAAAAGATGGAAAGAGCAGGTACCCCTCCCATCAAGATTCTACGCAGTAGAAAAAAGTTGCTTAAGGTCAGAGGTCAAACACCATCTGTTGCCTTATCAGGATCTCAGATATATGGGGGGCGTGGCTTAACGCGAATGGACGTGTAATCGCGAAGCTCCTCTTCATCTAGGCAACGGAAGATAAAAATATTATTCCCTTCTTGAAGATTTCATCAAAAAAAAATAATTATTATTGATGTTGATGTTACCCTCTTATGCTGAAGTTGAAGTCTGTGAAATAACAGCTGAAAAGTCAGAGTGCCGTTTTTCCTCAGTGCTGGAACGAAGCGGTGTTGAGGTTTGAATCGCTGATTCGTGAAAGATAAAACTTTTAAAAATCAAGCCGCTTCTAAAATGGTAAAAATCAAGCACTGAGTCAGAGCCCTAAGGTGAAGAATCAAGGAGATCCTGAAAGAGATGAAAGTAAAAGTGCCGGTTTTTCAGTGCTGAATCAGCAAGACAACGGGAAGATAACTGACGGAAAAAAGGGGGAAAAAATCTATCAACGGAGATTATCTGATAATACTGCTGGTATTGAAGAAAACCTGAAAGGAAAGAAACAGTAAGATTGTTTTGAAAAAATAAATTGAAAACCGCCGATATCAAAAGAAAGCTGAGGGGAAGGTAATTGAATCTTTTACCGGCTTTTATATGTGCTGAAACGGCGAGGCAGTGTATGAAGGCTGATAAAATTTGAATTGACTAACGGAGGAAAAGTTTCAGTGCTATAACTGTGTTAAAAATTGAAACAGGGGAAATAAAAAGAAAATCTATTTCTCAGTTAATGGTTTATTAACTGCAGTGACCGCTTATAATGGAGTTGATGTGAAGCCTGAAAGAGAGAGAGCTGAAAATCCAGAGCACCGTTTTTTTTTTTTCTCAGTACTGAAACGAAGAGAAGTTGAAAGATATAAATTTAAAGATTGATGAAAAGTATACTGCCTGAGAATCAAATGATAGTCTGAAGGAGGAAAGTAAAGAAAGAGGGTTTGTTTCTCTTTATGCTGAGTTCTTTCAGGACAGGAAGTTGATAGCCAGAGCAACGGGGCATATTTGAAGTAAACTCAGCGTAAGTGACATCAGCCTGATATTA
This sequence comes from Geotrypetes seraphini, assembly GCF_902459505.1. Lineage (NCBI taxonomy): Eukaryota > Metazoa > Chordata > Amphibia > Gymnophiona > Dermophiidae > Geotrypetes > Geotrypetes seraphini. The sequence goes on along the minus strand of NC_047089.1, from coordinate 141,444,799 downwards.
TAAACTGCCAAGCCTGGGTAAGATATTGAAAGAGAAGCTTGAAATATAAAAAGTGTTGTTATTTCTATGTGCTAAAGCTGAATAACTGTTGAAAAGGAAGCCGATCTTGATGTGAGGCTGCTGACGGTTGATTGTGGAGCTGTGACAGTTTGATACAGCCTTCTCCTGCCAGTGCTGAGAAAGGCTGATAAAAAACTTTTTCCCTCCGTGCTAAAACGAATAGATATTGGGAGAGAGTAAAGCTAAACGGAGCTAGAGGGAAAAAGAGCTGACAAGATCTGTGAAAGGGAAATCAAAAATAAAATTTGCCGGTTTTTTCTCAGCGATGAAATGAAGCGACATCGGGAGTGAGTAACTGACAGAACAGTTAAAATTAACTGTTGAAAAAGATTGAGCCGCTGTAGCTAAACGGAACCTACAGAAAATAGGAAATAACTGTTTAAGTAAATATTACCCTCCTCCATTGAAACTGAGACAGGGCTTGAGAGAGGAAAGCTAGAGGAAAAGATTACCGGCATTTTATTTTCAAATACTGGAACGGAGAGGAACTGGAGATAAATAACTGACAGTTGCTTCTAAGAATACTCTTAAGAAAAGACTTGTGCCTGTTTTAAAGATTGCAATAGTCTTGCATTGAATTGCCCGATGATTTGACTACATTTCAGTACTAATATAAAGCAACAAGAAAAACTGCTGATATAATAAGATATCAAAGTCAGATTATTGGGAATTGTGACTGAAAGATACTATTGTGTCTCCTAATAAATATAAATAAAGAAAATCTAAGAAAAAGAAAATAACAACATGGCAAGTAGCAGACAAAACAAAAATGAGGCTGGTATGTCAGCAAAAAGACAAAAGCAAGATCAAATAACACCAAGCAAGATTCCACTTCCTGTTGAAGAATCTGACATGTTGAGTAGAGCTGAAGTTATGGAAGAACTAAGACAAATTAAGCAAATGCTAAAGGAAACTGTAACCAATATGTCAGATATGAAGGAAGAAATATTGAACATCCACAGACAACTGGAAGTTAATAATAAAAGAACAACAGTACTAGAATCAAAAATGGAGGTCATAGAAAGTGAAACAAACAGATACAAAAATGACAGTCTGGAATTAAATAAATTGAAAGATCAACTGGAAGACTATGAGAATCGAGGAAGAAGGAAAAACATCAAACTTTTTGGAATACAAGAAAATTTAGAAGGAAAAAATACTATACTTTTTCTTGAAAACTTAATTCCAAAAATATTACAACTGGACTTGAAACAACCACTTGAAATAGAAAGAGCGCATAGGATTCCAGTTAAAAATGTAGAAAATAAAGACAGGCCAAGACCAATAATTTTCAAAATGCTTAGATACCAACAAGCATTAGAAATATTAAATGCTGCAAAGAAAGACAAAAATCTAAATTATAAAGGATCCAGAATATGGTTTTTGCCGGACTTTGCTAAAAATACAGCAATTAAAAGAAAGAGACTATTAGACATGAGACCTCAACTAAAAGAAAAAGGTTTTAAATACGGTCTATATTATCCGGCAAAAATGAGAGTATCATCTGGAGATAAATCCTTGTATTTCGAGGATCCAGAAAAACTAAAAGCTTTTCTTTCTAAACCAGAACCTATGATATTTTAACATAAAACATTAAGATGGGTTTTGATGACTTTACGAAAAATTATAAAAGTATGAAATATTGAAATATCTGAAGAAAGGGAAAAAAAATGATATAAAGAAAAGATAATAAAAATTTATTTATGAAAAATGACTAAAGTTATTAAAGGTTAATATATACAGATAAAAGGGGAATTTGTTTGAATATTGAATATTGATTGCCTAGGGGGGAGGAGAATGTTCGGGTTACAATTCCAATGTGTATCCTTAAGCAGCCATTGTATTGGGTGGGAAAGGGAGGGAAAAGGAGAGTATTTACTAGAATGATTAAGGAAAAAATAAACAAGGGAATAGATACTTTAGGGGTAAATATGTGTGTCATGAAAAACATTTTTTGGATTTTAAATATGAAAGAAGAGGAGAAGAAGATTATAATGAGAAGTATTAAAATGTATAATGTCTTTTAAAATATATTCTATTAATGTCAATGGCCTGAATCACGTAATTAAAAGGAAAAAAGTATTAACATTTTTAAAAAAGCAAAATGCGGATATTTACTGTCTGCAGGAGACCCATCTTAATATAAAGGAATCACAGAAACTATCGGGTGGATGGGTAAAGGAATGTTTTTTTGCTCCAGCAGAGGGTAAAAAAGCAGGGGTAGCAATTCTTATAAATAAAAAATGTATGGCCAAGATTAAGGTAAAAAATTCAGATCCACATGGAAGATGGATACATATTGATATAGGTATGGGAAATGATACCCTGACGTTGTTTAATATATATGCCCCTAATTCGAATCAATCAGAATTTTTTAAAAAGTTACAGAATATGTTATTACCACTGGCTACTTCTAATTTAGTGGTGGCTGGAGATTTTAATGCTGTAATGGATCCATTATTGGATAAAAAACCAGGTAAAAATATAAAATCTTTAGGTTTAGATAATTTGGTTCAATCATGTGATTTGAAAGATATATGGCGTATTCTTCATTTTAATGATCAGGAATTTTCATTTTGTTCACAGGTTCATAAATCATTTTCAAGACTAGATTATATTTTTGTTTCAACAAATAAAGTGCAACAGGTGATTAAAGCTTCCATAGATCCTATTATCATTTCTGATCATGCGGGAATATGGATAGATTTACAATTAGATCAATTAGAGAATGGTAGACCTCTTTGGAGATTTGATAATGCATTGCTTGTGGATGACAAATTTTTGGAAAATTTTAAAACACAAATTAACAATTTTTTTCAAATAAATTTAGTGGAGGATACATCTATAGAGAATGTATGGGATGCATTTAAAGCAACTATGAGGGGTAATATTATATCATATTCAGCTTTTATTAGGAAACAGATTAAAATACAATATATAGAATTAGAAAAGGAAATAAAAATATTAGAAGCTAAATTGGTAAGTAAATGGGAATATGAAGTTTTGCAAGCTCTTTTGAAAGTAAAAGGTAAATATAATGAATTAACTTCAAAAATGATAAGAAGAGATTTGTTTTCCAAGCAAACAATGTATTATGGAAATTCTAATAAAGCGGGGAGATTATTGGCAAATTATCTTAAAGCAAAAAAAAGAAGAGCTAATATTAATGGAATAAAAGATGATAATGATATAATAACAAATCAAACAAATATAATATTAAAACAATTTTTAAAATTTTATAAGGACCTGTATTCTTCTGAACCTTATTTGGAGAGACAAAAAGATGGGAAAATTTTTTTACATTTAATTAATGGACCTAAGGTTCCTGATCATATAAAACGAAGTTTAGATGAACCTATATCATTAAAAGAATTAGAAACAGCATTGAGATCTCTTAGAGTTGGATCCGCTCCAGGTGGTGATGGTTATACAGTAGAATTTTATAAAACATTTCAAAATATCCTTTCCCCACATTTACTAAATTTATATCAGACACAACTTATAAAAGGTAATATTAAAGGTACTATGGCTGAATCAATAATAATTGTTTTGCCTAAGCCAAATAAAGATCCTACTTTGGTTTCAAACTACAGGCCTATATCTTTGATAAATGTTGATAATAAACTTTTGGCGAAAATTTTGGCTTTGAGATTAGCCAAAGCTCTCCCATATATTATAGATATGCATCAAACGGGTTTCGTTGCTAAAAGACATTCCTCTAATAACTCTAGACTATTGTTTCACATGTTAAACTTATCAAAAAAAATGGATGAACCGGCTTTTACAGTTTCATTAGATGCTGAAAAAGCATTTGATAGGGTAGAATGGAATTTTATGTATCAGGCTTTAGAATGGTTTGGTATAGGTTCTGGATTTATACAAATGGTAAAAACATTGTATAGCTTCCCGATTGCAAGACTAAATATTAATAATAAGATATCTGATGGTTTTCAATTGCAGAGGGGAGTTAGACAAGGTTGTCCTTTATCTCCTTTGTTATTTGATGTTGTATTAGAACCCTTATTGTTAGCAATACAGCAAAAGAGGGAGATACAAGGCATTCCATATTCAGATATGGAATATAAAATTTCGGCTTATGCTGACGATATTTTGCTTTATTTGAGAAATCCAGAGTCAACCTTATCTTCTTTATTGGAATTAATTGATAAATTTGGTAAATTTTCAGGTTATAAAATTAATTGGAATAAATCTGAAATTATACCCTTGAATGTTCATTGTGTAAAAGGATTATTTGATATTTTTCCATTCATATGGAAAGAAGAAGGATTTAAATATCTTGGCATTCAAGTTAAAAATACAATTGAAGATACTGTAAAAGAAAATGAAAAATATGTATTAAAAAAAGTTACGGAGTTATGTGAACAATGGAACCCATTACATATTTCTTGGTGGGGAAGAGTTCAAACTATTAAAATGATGATATTACCTGTAGTTTGCTACCAAATGAGTATGATACCTATTTATTTTCAGGGGTCCTTTTATAAAAAGCTCAATAGCATTTTAAAAAAATTTCTTTGGCTTGGTAAAACACCTAGAATAGCTTTAGTAACTTTGCAAAAATCAATTAAGGAGGGAGGGGTAAATTTTCCAAATTTCTATAGGTACCATCAAGCCTATATTCTACGTCAGGGTATGTATTGGATCCTCCCAGAACTTATGGATAATGCACCGGATTGGTTATATTTGGAATGGCGCCTTATGTTTCCCCTAAATTTAGTTCATCTTCCAAGTATCAACATGCCTAGAAGATACAGAGAAAATAAAATATTAATGGATACTTGGAAAACGTTGAGATTTATTGATAAATTAACACCTATCCCAATAAACAAATCAACTAATCAATCTATATGGATAAACTCCAAGATCAAAATTGGCGGAGCTCAAATCCTTTGGAAGAACTGGATTATTGCAGGCATTAGATCTATAGACGATGTTATTTCAGAAGGTAAACTGCTGGATTTTTCACAATTGCAACATAGATTTGGTCTTAATAAAACACAAAGTTTCAAATGGTTGCAATTGAAGCAGGCCATTCAGGTTGGGTTCCCTGAGTGGAAAACATTAAATAATCAATATAGTTTAAAGTTCTTATGTTTTCAAGCAGACTTCCTAGGACATCAAGCCGCATTGTGGTATAAATTAATATCTGGATATTTGAATAAAAAACCAAAAAATGGTCTAAGAGATATTTGGAGCATTGAGATTAAGCATCAAATTAATGCATCTCAATGGCCACTAATTTGGTCTTGGAGAATGGGATGTACAGTGTCAGCATCTATGAGACAAACTTGGTTCTTTTTATTACATAGAGCTTTTTGGACCCCTACACGTTTGCAAAAATTAGACAATTCTAAGTCAAATAAATGCTGGCACTGTAATCTAGAACCAGGGACAATAGATCATTTATTGTATCATTGTCCCTATATTAAAACTTTTTGGAATTCAATTTGGCCACAAATTAATAAATTGATGGAAAATCATATTGCAATATCATATGATACAATATTATTTGGAATGATGATGAGAAAAAAAAGTCAAATTTCACCAGAAAATAACAAGCTTTTATTAATTATGACAGGGGTTGCCATTCAGCATATAACTAACAACTGGAAGAATTATAACAACCTAAATTATACATTTTGGTGGAATACAATATGTCATATATTTAAAATGGAAAGAACAATAGCAATACAAAGGGGGACATATACTAAATTTATAAAAATATGGGGGCCATTGACAAAATACTGTAATGAATAAATAATAGGATTTTTCTTCTTTTCTTCTTTTAAGGATTTTTTTTTTTTTTTTTGACACATAGAGGGGGGGTAAGGAAAATAATTTCTACACAATATGATATAATATATTATACAATATCTAAGGTATGATTGAAAAATAATAGAAGGGTGGGGGGAGGGAGAGGGGATAAAATTTATTTAGAACATAATGTATTAGATATAAAAATGTTATTGAATATTCATCAATTGTATTATAACATGTTGTACACTTTCTGTAAAATTTGAAAATTAAAAATATTATATTAAAGTAATAAAAGGGTGGGGGGAGGGTGAGGGGGAAAATTAAATTTAGATATATAATGTAATAGATATAAAAGTGATACTATGTATTTATCAATTGTATTTTAATATTTTGTACACTTTATGTAAAATTTGAAAATAAAAAATAATGGGAAAAAAAAAAAGGATCTCAGATATATGAAAATCAAAATAAAATATATTCCTAATCTATATTTGTTGTTAACTTATATTTGTTAACTTATTACCTATAGCTACCTAAGTAATATTTCTATTGTGTAACTTTTCCTAACTTACTGACACTTAATTTTGGATCAATTCATACCATGATACACATGTGGTTTAGATTTGTCCTTCCCACAGCAAAACTCAAGTCATGGCAAACCTAGGGCCCCCTGGTATGTGGATACCAGGTCAAAAGCCAACTCCTGTCTGCCTACATTTACCTGAGGATTGGCCTAGTTCAGGCTGGTCACTCTTTAACACAAAGAAGCCCTATAAACTTAAGCTTTTCCATCTGTTGGTATGGTGGTTATCAATCATAGAATGTCTTAGCCTGCTTTCCTGGCTCAGTCCAGCACATGAGACATGTGTCAAATTCCTGTCTTAAACTTTTGTATTTCTGATCATTTTCATTTCAGCTTATCCAATTTTCATTTATTCATTTATAGCTACTAATCCACATTCTCACTTGCTCTTGGATTAGGCCCTATCTATCAACAGGTGTTTCTAACTAGTAAATCCTGGTGCAATGTGAGAAAGTGTAATAGCTGAATTTTTTATTGTTTGCTCACCCTTACCTGTCCAGGTAAACTAAGCTGGCCCGCCTCAGAACTACTTAAGGCATAGGACAAGGTCCTTACCACCCGGGTTTCAAGGCGCAGGCTGCCTTTCCTGGCTGCATGGTGAGGATCCGTGGGGGCAGAGGTCATAGTCAGTGTCCGGCCCACTGGCAGTCCAAAGATCTTCAACTCTGGTCAACTAAAGCCTGAAGTTCACCAACGCTGAAAGCTGAAATGACCACCACCAAAAATACCACTTTCCAGGTCAATAACTTCAGATGTGAGGAATTTCAGTGACCGATTGTGCAGCATGATCTGGAGCGCTTTGGTCTCTTGAGCGCTCGGCTTTAAGCCAGAAGGGCTATTCAGATTTGGTGGTATGTATGCTTCTTAGGGCCAAGAAGCCCGCCAAATTTGTGGCATAAGCCAAGGCATGGGATTCCTTCTAACTTTGGTGTCACAAGGAGAAGCTGGACCCTGTGATGGACTTGGTATCATCAGTGCCATCCTTTCTTCAGGAAGGCTTGAAAATGAGGCTGGCAGTTTCTTCACTGAAGGTTCAAGTAGCTGGAGTTTCCTGTTTTAGAGCCAAGGGTACCAGGTTTTCCTTCTCTTCGCACCCAGATATCAGATTCGCTAGCCCTGTCCTTCCTGGAACCTTAGCACGGTATTGGAGCGACTCTCATGGCCTCCATGTGAGCCCTTACATGAAGCCACATTTATGGTCCAGACTATCAAGACGGTCTTTCTGGTAGTTATCACTTCTGCTAGACATGTGTCAGAATTACAGGCTTAGTAATGCAGGGACCCTTACCTCCATATCACAGATGCAGGGGTTTCCTTGTGGACTATCTCTTCTTTCAGATAAAGGTGGTTTCGGTATTCCATATCAATCATATTTGGCTTCTGGCTTTCCAGCCCTCTGGTTCTAAAAAAAGGGGCAAAATCTTGAAAGTGCTGGATATCCAGGGGACTATCTTGCAATACCTGGAAGTTACTAATGATTTTCATCTCTCAGACCATCTTTTTGACTTGATGAATTGAGGGAAGAAAGGGAAGAAGGGGAAGCTGTCTTCCAAGGCTATCATTTCAAGATGGATTAGGTCAGCTATTTCATCGTCCTACATTGTCTGCAGAAAGCAGCCACCTTTCGCCCTTCAAGTGCATTCGACTAGAGGAGTTGCCTCTTCTTGGGCTGAATCTAGAACAATTCCACCGGATGAGATTTGTTGAGCGGCAACTTGGCCATCTCTTCACACTTTCATCAAGTTTCATAGGGTGGACGTGGCGGCATGGGAGGATTCTTCATTTGGAGCTTCTGTTTTGCGGGCAGGCTTATCTCTCCTACCTAGGGTTTCGGGGACTGCTCAGATAGGTCCCTTGGTTTAGCATACCCATCCCTATTGCACTGGAAAAAGAGATTAGATTCTTACCTTGATAATAACTTTTCCAGTAGATGGGTATGGTATTTTGAAACCCCCTGCCCATTGTTGTCAATGTCTTTGCCTGAACTATTTGCTGCCTGGAGATTACATTTCTGAACTTTCTGCCAGCTATATTTAATTTGAATAAATTGTATATTGAATGTATATAGTTCATGGGGGTTTCCCCTGAGTTCCAGAGTCTTATTTTATATAAGCAAATCAAGTTCCTGTTGAGGGGGTCTTCTCGTTTCCCTTCTGTAGGTTTGTCGCCAGCTTTGAAACTGACTGGGGGCAGCAGAAAGGGAGAATGAAGGGCTGCTGAAAGCAGTGATCAATCTCTCCTGCAACAGACTTGTGGGAGCAGATGGAAGACCCTTGGTTCAGCATACCATCTCTATCCTACTGTAAAAGATATTATCAAGGTAAGAACTAGAGAATGAAATGGGGACTGTTTTCCTGCGACTAGCCGCAGCTAACCCACAGGTACGGGGGAAAAAAATTGGCCCTTTGCTGCGGGTATGGGAACAAGGCTTTTCACCTCCCAGCAGAGCGATAAATGGCCTTGTCCGCACAATGGATCTGCCGCTAGTTGCCTCCCTTCCCACCCCTCCCATCCAGCAGCCCCCCTCATGATTACGGGTCCTGCAACCCCCTCATGAGTCCATCAGTCCCCTCATTCCCTCCCTCATTTCCCTACATATTACGGTCCAACAGCCCTCTCCCTCACTCCCTCCTTCCCGATCACAGTCAAAACTGGCAAAAAAAAAACCCCTATGACTCCCCTAGGTCCGCCCCGGGACCTTCTTTCGGCCAAGTCTCTCCTTCCAATGTATCTTTCGGCGCAGAGAGAAGATTAGAAACATAGAAACATAGAACATGACGGCAGAAAAGGGCCACGGCCCATCTAGTCTGCCCACACTAATAGCCCACCCCCTAATTACCTCCATGAAGAGATCCCACATGACAATCCCATCTTTTCTTAAAATCTGGCACGCTGCTGGCCTCAATTACCTGTTGTGGAAGATTATTCCAGCGATCAACCACCCTTTCGGTGAAGAAATATTTTCTGGTGTCGCCATGAAATTTCCCACCCCTGATTTTCAACGGATGCCCTCTTGTTGCCGTGGGTCCTTTAAGGAAAAAGAGATCCTCTTCCACCTCGATACGGCCTGTGACATATTTGAACGTCTTGATCATGTCTCCCCTCTCTCTGCGTTCATCAAGTGAGTACAGCTACAACTTACCCAGTCGTTCCTCATATGGGAGATCCTTGAGTCCTGAGACCATCCTGGTGGCCATTTGCTGAACCGACTCAACTCTCCGCACATCTTTTTGATAATGCAGCCTCCAGAATTGTACACAGTATTCCAGATGGGGTCTCACCATGGATCTGTACAACGGCATTATGACCTCGGGTTTACGGCTGATGAAACTTCTACGGATACAGCCCATGATTTGTCTAGCCCTGGATGAAGCTATCTCCACTTGATTGGCAGTCTTCATGTCTTCGCTAATGATCACCCCCAAGTCATGTTCTGCTACAGTCCTTGCTAGGATCTCACCATTTAGGGTGTAAGTCCTGCATGGATGCTAGACATGGGGGAGAGTAAGAACACAGAAGGAAGATGCTGAACAGGAGGGACATAGGGATATAGAGGAGTGATATTGTACGCAGGGAGAGAGGATCATAGAATGGTGAGATAATGAAGGCAGTGAGATGGGCACAGGAGAAATACTAGAAAGGGACTTATGGAAGACAGAGAGAAGGGAGATGTTGAACATGGGGAACAATACATACATAGAGATAGAAGATGGATGTTTGGGCATGGAGAAAGAAGAAATGTCAAATGGTCAGGAGACCCTGAGTTAAGAGAAGACAAAAGAAACAGAGACCAGCGCCTGAGACCAACATGATTTGAAGAATAAAATGACGAGACAACAAAAGTAGAAAAAAAAATGTATTTTCTATTTTGTAATTAGAATATATTTGATTTAAAATATATATCTTGCTAGAGCTGGTGTTAGACATAACTGGGGATCGAAAGTCTAGACTGTGCTTCTCAGCTTCCAGCTGACTTAGGGCTCTCTCTCTGACCAGTTGCACTCCCCTAATACTATTCCTATCTTGTGTGACTGCGGTATTCTGATAGCATGATTTTTCTGTGTAGCATTCTGTAGTAATTTGGCTTATTTGGTTTTCCTGATAGTGAAGGGGATATTTGGGGAAGGGAGATAGGGGTTTTGTTGTTCCTTGCTGTATATTATTTGTGTTTATAAAATGATAATTGTACAGAATATTGTTTTTTTACACTTTAATAAAATAAATTCGATATAAAATCATAACTATTTGAGGCTTGTGCGGATGGGATCAGACGGTTTACAGGGACAGAGACCGAGCTCACGGGGACAGGGTGGATACGGGGACAAATTTTTTCCTCGTGTCATTCTCTAGTAAGAGCCTAATCTCTTTTTCCAGTGCAATAAGTGAGACATTCTAGACAGTAGGGTTATTTCCCTTTAGTCACATGACTGCAGAAAGAATCCACTCCGGATTTTTCACTCTGCCTCACTGTGCAGTTTATCACCCTCTACTGTTTTTTCTTTCTGCACACATGGATGCAGTTGTGTGTGTTCTGCTTTCCCCATTTTATTGTTTTAATTTGATGCAATTTCATCCCCTTTCAGGTAATTTAGAGCTTGGAGCAATTTTAAAGCTCTGCCTGCTTGAGAATTCACAGACTTCGATCTGTAGCTGATAGGCCGATCCCTCTGGGTGCCTGTTGGCCAGCCTGCAAAGTTTTCTCCAGAGCTCAGGGTCATCCCTGAGGTGATCTCACCTTCTATTAACATAGTAGATGACGGCAGATAAAGACCCGAATGGTCCATCCAGTCTGCCCAACCTGATTCAATTTAAAAAAAATTTTTTTAATTTTTCTTCTTAGCTATTTCTGGGCAAGAATCCAAAGCTTTACCCGGTACTGTGCTTGGGTTCCAACTGCCAAAATCTCTGTTAAGACTTACTCCAGCCCATCTACACCCTTCCAGCCATTGAAGCCCTGCCCATCCTCCACCAAACGGCCATACACAGACCGTGCAAGTCTGCCCAGTAACTAGCCTAGTTCAATATTTAATATTATTTTCTGATTCTAAATCTTCTGTGTTCATCCCACGCTTCTTTGAACTCAGTCACAGTTTTACTCTCCACCACCTCTCTCGGGAGCGCATTCCAGGCATCCACTACCCTCTCCGTAAAGTAGAATTTCCTAACATTGCCCCTGAATCTACCATCCCTCAACCTCAAATTATGTCCTCTGATTTTACCATTTTCCTTTCTCTGGAAAAGATTTTGTTCTACGTTAATACCCTTCAAGTATTTGAACGTCTGAATCATATCTCCCCTGTCTCTCCTTTCCTCTAGGGTATACATATTCAGGGCTTCCAGTCTCTCCTCATACGTCTTCTGGCGCAAGCCTCCTATCATTTTCGTCGCCCTCCTCTGGACCGCCTCAAGTCTTCTTACGTCTTTCGCCATATACGGTCTCCAAAACTGAACACAATACTCCAAGTGGGGCCTAACCAATGACCTGTACCGGGGCATCAACACCTTCTTCCTTCTACTGACTACGCCTCTCTTTATACAGCCCAGCATCCTTCTGGCAGCAGCCATTGCCTTGTCACACTGTTTTTTGCCTTTAGATCTTCAGACACTATCACCCCAAGGTCCCTCTCCCCATCTGTGCATATCAGCTTCTCTCCTCCCAGCATATACGGTTCCTTCCTATTATTAATCCCCAAATGCATTACTCTGCATTTCTTTGCATTGAATTTTAGTTGCCAGGCATTAGACCATTCCTCTAACTTTTGCAGATCCTTTTTCATATTTTCCACTCCCTCTTCGGTATCTACTCTGTTACAAATCTTGGTATCATCTGAAAAAAGGCACACTTTTCCTTCTAACCCTTCAGCAATGTCACTCACATACATATTGAACAGGATTGGCCCCAGCACCGAACCCTGAGGGACTCCACTAGTCACCTTTCCTTCCTTCGAGTGACTTCCATTAACCACCACCCTCTGGCGTCTGTCCGACAGCCAGTTTCTGACCCAGTTCACCACTTTGGGTCCTAACTTCAGCCCTTCAAGTTTGTTCATCAGCCTCCTATGAGGAACTGTATCAAAGGCTTTGCTGAAATCCAAGTAAATTACATCTAGCATATGTCCTCGATCCAGCTCTCTGGTCACCCAATCAAAAAATTCAATCAGGTTCATTTGGCACGATTTACCTTTTGTAAAGCCATGTTGCCTCGGATCCTGTAACCCATTAGATTCAAGGAAATACACTATCCTTTCTTTCAGCAACACTTCCATTATTTTTCCAACAACTGAAGTGAGGCTCACCGGCCTGTAGTTTCCTGCTTCATCCCTGTGACCACTTTTATGAATAGGGACCACATCCGCTCTCCTCCAATCCCCAGGAATCACTCCCGTCTCCAGAGATTTGTTGAACAAGTCTTTAATAGGACTTGCCAGAACCTCTCTGAGCTCCCTTAGTATCCTGGGATGGATCCCGTCTGGTCCCATCGCTTTGTCCACCTTCAGTTTTTCAAGTTGCTCATAAACATCCTCCTCCGTGAACGGCGCAGAATCTACTCCATTTTCTTGTGTAACTTTGCCAGACAATCTCGGTCCTTCTCCAGGATTTTCTTCTGTGAACACAGAACAGAAGTATTTCTTTAGCACATGTGCTTTCTCCTCATCACTCTCCACATATTTGTTCCCAGCATCTTTTAGCCTAGCAATTCCATTTTATATCTTCCTCCTTTCACTAATATATCTGAAAACATTTTTTCTCCCTTTTTTACATTTTTAGCCATTTGTTCTTCCGCCTGTGCCTTCGCCAAACGTATCTCTCTCTTGGCTTCTTTCAGTTTCACCCTGTAGTCCTTTCTGCTCTCCTCTTCTTGGTTTTTTTTATATTTCATTAACGCCAACTCTTTCGCCTTTATTTTCTCAGCCACTAGGTTGGAGAACCATATCGGCTTCCTTTTTCTCTTGTTTTTATTGATTTTCTTCACATAAAGGTCCGTAGCCATTTTTATCGCTCCTTTCAGCTTAAACCACTGTCTTTCCACTTCTCTTATGTCCTCCCATCCTAACAGCTTTTTCTTCAGGTACTTTCCCATTGCATTAAAGTCCGTACGTTTGAAATCTAGGACTTTAAGTATCGTGCGGCCGCTCTCCACTTTAGCCGTTATATCAAACCAAACCGTTTGATAATCGCTACTACCCAGGTGAGCACCCACTCGAACATTAGAGATACTCTCTCCATTTGTGAGGACCAGATCCAATATCGCTTTTTCCCTTGTGGGTTCCGTCACCATTTGTCTGAGCAGAGCCTCTTGAAAGGCATCCACAATCTCCCTACTTCTTTCCGATTCCGCAGACGGTACATTCCAGTCCGCATCCGGCAGGTTGAAATCTCCCAACAGCAGAACCTCCTCTTTCCTTCCAAACTTTTGGATATCCACAATCAGATCCTTATCAATTTGCTGCGATTGAGTCGGAGGTCTGTAGACTACACCCACGTAGATAGAAGTTCCATCTTCTCTTTTCAGAGCAATCCATATCGCTTCTTCCTCTCCCTAGGTCCCTTGCATTTCGGTCGCTTGGATATTGATCTTTACATAGAGAGCTACTCCTCCACCTTTATGACCATTTCTGTCCTTCCTAAAAAGATTATATCCCGGTATGTTTGCATCCCATCCATGTGATTCACTGAACCATGTCTCTGTGATAGCAACAATATCTAGATCTGCCTCTAATATCAGGGCTTGCAGATCATGAACTTTGTTGCTTAGACTGCGAGCATTTGTGGTCATCGCTTTCCAGCTATTTTTCAGCGATAATCTCCTTTTTCGTATGGATTTTTGTGTCGTTTCACTTTCCGTTGCAATACTAAGAAATTAGTTGCTGATATTGCTTATGTTGCAGCCTTTACTATTATCACATCTTTTCTTTTGCCGGGGGTGGTCTCTATAATTGTCCTTCGTACATACACCACCCCCACCTTCTAGTTTAAATGCCTAGAAAAATATTGTCTAAATTTCTCTGCAAGGTTTCTTTTTCCTGCTGTAGTAATATGTAGCCCATCAGTGCAATATAGCTTCTTGTCCTTCTATGCATTTCCCCATCCTCCTATGTACCTGAAGCCTTCTTGATGACACCAGGCTCTGAGCCATCTATTAAAGTCCTCTGTGTTTTTCACTCTTTGCTCTCCCTTTCCATATGCAGGCAGTATTTCAGAAAAAGCTAAAGTCTTTACAAAAGGTTTCACGCCCTCACCAAGTTCCCGAAAAGCTTTCAGTGCTGCAAGTGTGGAGTTGTTGGCCAGGTCATTTGTTCCCAGATGGATAACAACATCAGTGTTAAAATCCTTAGTTTCTTCCTTAATTATAGTCAGTATTTGCCTGGAACTCCTGGTAGCTGAAGATCCTGGAAGACATTTCACTATTTTGGTCTCCTCGCCCTGTGTTCCAAGGTTAATGCCTCTGATGATAGAATCCCCCAACAGTAATAGTTTTCTGTTTTTGGCTTTTTTATTTGTACTTAGGGTGCGCTTGTTCTCTTGAGTTATCTTCATTGGTTCCAGTCCCACCTCCCTTCTGTTTTCCTGAGTATCGCAGTGCACTAGTGGAGCGAAGGAATTCTGTAGAGGTAATATTAGTGAAGGTGGATGTTTCTGTGTTACATGTCGCAGTCTTTCTGAGCCTACTGTGACCCATTTATTCCTGGGCTGTTTTATTCTTTGAGGTAGAGGTGGTAAGTTGGTATGATTTTGTGGAGTGATGGAAGCTGCTTTAATTGTATTCAATTCCTGTTTAAGTTTGCAGAGCTCCTCCTTAATACTGGCAAGTTGAAGACAGATGGGGCAAGCCTTAAGCCTCCAAATAGTATGTCTTGGAATTAAAGCACCACAGTGATTGCATAGAATAAAGGTCATCTTGATTGATTGTGAAGTGACTTGATTTGAGTAGTCCTGATTATATGGATCTCTATATATGAATAGTGGTCCCTGGGGTTGGTGGGGACTATAAGTCTTACCCTAATTCCTATGAAGGGAAAGGGAAAGAGGAAATAATATTTAACAGAGGAAAGAGAAGGGTTTATTTTTTGTGCTTTTTTTTTTTAGTAAGAAATAGGGATGAGAAGAGAAATTAAGCAGGTATAATGCTGAAAACCAGTGAAAAGAGCAGAATATGAAATGCTGAGTAACTTAGCTTTTAGAAGTTCACAGGGCAGCCTTGTTCACAGCAATGTCCCAAAGATAATGCAATTAACCTTAGAAGTAAAACAGAGCCCCTCCCTTCTCCACCTAATCAGCAGAAAACAATGGCTGAATACTAGTAAGACAGAAATATAGGCTCTATACCACCTAAAACACAGTATTTTAAACAAAAATGCAGGTTCTATCAGTGCTACCCTAAAACACAGGATTTATAACAGGATTTTCCCTACTTTAGTCACCCTGAGCCTGTCCCAAAGATAATGCAATTAACCTTAGAAGTAAAACAGAGCCCCTCCCTTATCCACCTAATCAGCAGAAAACAATGGCTGAATACTAGTAAGACAGAAATATAGGCTCTATACCACCTAAAACACCGTATTTTAAACAAAAATGCAGGTTCTATCAGTGCTACCCTAAAACACAGGATTTATAACAGGATTTTCCCTACTTTAGTCACCCTGAGCCTGTCCCAAAGATAATGCAATTAACCTTAGAAGTAAAACAGAGCCCCTCCCTTCTCCACCTAATCAGCAGAAAACAATGGCTGAATACTAGTAAGACAGAAATATAGGCTCTATACCACCTAAAACACCGTATTTTAAACAAAAATGCAGGTTCTATCAGTGCTACCCTAAAACACAGGATTTATAACAGGATTTTCCCTACTTTAGTCACCCTGAGCCACAGGCACCAGGATTTAATTAGAGTTAACAAAGTCTTACCCTTTTTCCTATGAAGAGGAAGAGGAAATAAGATTTAACAGAGGAAAGAGAAGGGTTTATTTTTTTGTGTTTGTTTTATATTTTTTTTTTAGTAAGAAACGGAGGAGAAGAGAAATTAAGTAGATATAATGCTGAAAACCAGTGAAAAGAGCAGAATATGAAATGCTGAGTAACTTAGCTTTTAGAAGTTCACAGGGCAGCCTTGTTCACAGCAATGTCCCATAGATAATCAGGGGTAGAGCGCAGGCAGTTAGGCGCACTTAGGAGGCTCAGCAGTGTCTCACAGGGTGCCAGCTGCGTCGTCACACCTCCGCCCATTCCAGTGCGAATCTGATGGTTCACAAGGGTAGAGGTATAGTCAGACATTGGAGTCTGACTGGCAGCCCGAGGATCAGCTTTGTAGGAGCATTCTCAGCATTGTGGCAGTGATTATTCTTATCCAGCTACCATGAAAGAGCTTATGCAGGCTTGCAGCACTTCTAACTGATTCTCTCAGGTCACAGTAACTATAAACAGTTTGACAGCCTGTGAGAGACATCGGGGAGATATGAAAAGTGGGGTTTTGAGTGTTTCTGAATGTTCTTCTATGTTCTCCCTCCTGAAAAATCCTAAAATTGCCATTTTTTTGAGTTTAGGAAATGTGAAGAATATCACAATTTTGGCGTGAATTTTGTGACGGTGGCCATCTTGATTTTTTAGCGATTTTGTTTTCTAAAGCTCCTTGCTTCTTCAAAACTGCCAATTTTGTCTGGAAACTTGCTGGGTTACATAGAAACATAGAAGATGACGGCAGATAAGGGCCATAGCCCATCAGGTCTGCCCACTCTACTGACCCACCCCCAAGTCTACTATCCTAGGGATCCCACTCCCGGTGACAGGTTCCCTTGGTTTAACCCTCTAAGGGATCCCACATGGGCATCCCATTTGCTCTTAAATTTTTGCACGCTGTTTGCCTCAATCACCTGCACTGGGAGCTCGTTCCAAGGATCAACCACTCTCTCGGGTTGGCGTCCTTGAGCTCTCCTCTTGTGAATTCTTGCCAGGATGTTCAATTTTAGCACTTTTAGAGCATTTGTTTGGGGGGTCACAGCATCTAGTTTAGTCTCTCCCTTGCTGAAGCAGGTGACCAAATGCTTAGCTAGTCCAGTGGGGCTGCTTTCATAGGTTTCGGGGCTTGGCAAGGCTGGTAATTCATTCATCCAGGCTGCAACCTCAGTTAACCACCTTAATCTGACCTATGCCCCAGGAGCCAGGCACCTTTGCAACATTTTTGAAATTTTTGCACTTTGGATTTCGAACCACTGTGTTTTCCCCCCTGCACTGTCTCAATCCACCTACACAGCTATGCTTGTACTGCCTGACCCTGATCTGGGGGATCCGGATGCGAATGATTTGCTGGCTGACCCCATCTTTCCAGATGCAGCACTTCCCAGGACGGGGATCAGGGACTATATGCTGGATCTGTGGATTCATCTGGGGTTTGGGAGCCTGGAAATGCTAATCTAATCTAATCTAATCCTTAGATTTGTATACCGCATCATCTCAAGCCTGCACCTATTTAAATTTGCGGCTTTGCCAGATCTTCTTTCTGAATCTTTACAGGAGGTCTTTTTGGTCACTCAGCCAGCTCCGTCCACATCTTCCTTCTAGCTTTGTGGTGTGTATTTAAAGTTTGCTGCCTTTTCCTGGTACCCTAATATGTACGTTCTGATCTTGGAGCAGTTTATCTCTCCGGAGGATGCTCTGACTATTGCTAGAGCTATGCCACGCTGGGATTTAATGGCACAGAAATGTCAGCAACTTTTGGATCAGCCCAGGGTGGATTTTTGATAGCGCAGGTGACAAGATGCACCTTTCTCCCCAATGTGAGTGGTTTAGTATTGGAAGATATGTAGGATTACCTTGTGGAGGTGGTCCTCAGGAAGCTCTTTGATGCAATTGCTTTAGGCATTAAAGCTGTTTTTACGACGTCTTGTGTCACACATGCCTGTCATGCTTAAAAGCGTTCTCTGGAACGTGAGATGGTGGTTCCCTCTCCTCAATTTTTTTTTTGCAGGCACAGTATATATGCCGGATGCATTGTATGCCCTTATGCGAGTTTGACTCAGGTGTCAGAGTACTCCATCTCTGCCTGCAGTGGGCTGCTATTTCCACATCCAAGGCTTGGCTGCCTTTTCAGGAGTTGTGATTGTTTGGCAAAGGTTTGGATGACTTCATGGATTGTAGACTGGACCATCGCCCTACGAAACAGCATGATAGCAGACTCAGCATTCCTGAGATTCTGGTCGTTCTGATCTTGTGGCACCCAGCACTTCTAACCGTGTACAAGTGACATGTCACAGGTGTTTTCTCAGGGCTACCAATGATGGTATAATGGCTTCAGGTGTTCCTAGCCTCCCGAATCCAGTGGTCAACCTCCTGATGCACGTGCACAATGGCACCAGGTCAAGGGATGCCCTGCTGCGGATAGGGGACTGTCTCAAAACATTTCTGCCTGTTTGGATGCGCGTTAACATCCGACCAGTGGGCCATGGACTTTATTTGGTCAGGTTACCAACTAGAATTTGCTCGACCTCTTAACAGATTGGTTAGTGAGCTCTGCTCAGATTGGCTGGTTAAAGTACTCAGGATTCCAGCCACTATTCTACGCTTGCTGGATATTCAAGCTATGGAGCCAGTACCATCCAACCTCTCGGGCTCAGGCAGATACTCCATGTAATTTCTTGTGCCAAACAAAGGCTCTGAAGAGTGGAAGCCTATTCTGGATATTCAGCATGTGTCTGCGGCTCTCATGATTTCACAATTTCAAATGGAGACAGTGCGTTTGGTCCTAGCAGCAGTGACTCCAGGACAGTTTCTTGTCTCTCTAGATCTTATAGAGACATGCTTGCATATCCCCATTTTTCCAATCCACTGCTAAGTTTTATGGATTCAGGTTGGAACTGCATTATCAGTTCTCGGCCCTGCCCTATGGACTAGCTTCAGAGGTCCAGACTTTCACTAAGGTGATGGTAGTGGTGACTGCTTACCTGCGGCAGATGGGTCTCCAGATGCACCCTTATTTAGAGGGTTGGCTAATCAGAGCTCTCTCATTGGCCAAGGGATGCCGCATGTTAAAGCTGGTGCTCCAGGTGCTAGAAGACCTGGGTTGGAGTGTCAGATTCAAAAAGTGAAAAAAGGAGGTAAAATATACACCATCTGACACACATTCGCTCGGATACTTGGGAGTTCCTTTCAACCTGGCAGTGGGCCGCATTTCTCTGCCAGTAGCCCACCTGCAGAAACTATGTGCTCAGCTTTCTTCCCTTCTGGAGCAGCTGGCTCCTTAGGCATGAAATTGTCATCAGCTTCTGGGATCAATGGTTTCCGTGTTGGCTGTGATTCCATGGGCAAGGGCACGCATGCGTCCTCTAAAATATACTTTACTGTGACTTCTCTCGCAATTGTTCCAAGTTCTTCAGAGAATCACAGCTATTCCAGGTTGCGTTATTCTGGTGGCTCCAGATTGGCCTCACAGTTCATGGTACACAGATTTGCTGTGCTTGTGCAGAGGTTGCAGCCTTCAGCCGAGCCTCTCTCCAGACTTCCTCACGCAAGGTCTGGGTTCCGGGTTGTTTTGCTCTTCCAGCTTGGCCCTTGAGCATGCAGCCTTAGAGCGTCAGAATATTCTGCCCTGGTTGTTGATGCTCTTTGGAAGTCTACAAAGTCATCTGCGGTGTCTATTTACGCTACTTGTATGGAAGGCCTTTCACAATTGATGTGCACAGGTTCAGGTGGACCCTTATTCAGCTCCAATCTCATTAATTCTCACCTTTTTTCAGGCTGGTTTGGATACAGGCCTTACTGTGGTTTCTCTTTGAGTCCATGTGGCAGGACTTTCCTGATTTAGATCCTGGAAGGGTCGGTCTTCCTTGGCATCTCATCTTGTTGTTGCTAGACTCTTGAAGGGAGCTCTTCATGTCCAACCACTAGTTATGCACCTTTTTCCCTTTCTGGGACCTTTACCGGATAATGGTCTAGTTTGCTAAGGCATCTTTTGAGCCCCTTCGAGATGCAGCCCTCTTGGACTTGTATCTCAAGACCATTTTTCTGGTCGCCATTACATGGGCGCATCTGATATCAGTACTGAGGACTTAGTCTTGCAGGGTCAAGTTTCAAGTTTTATTTATATTTGATTAATCGCTTAATTAAAATTATATCTAAGCGAAGTACAGTGTATGAATAAACATGATACTAAAGTAGTAAGTAACATGAAATATTATAAAATTAACAATTTATACTAAAATTTACTAAAATAGTAAATAACATGAAATATTATAAAAGTTAACAATTTATACATTAAGTAATAAAATATTTTTAAAAAAAGATATAAAAAAAATAGGAAATAACATGAAATATTACAAAGTTATAAAATAAAAGTTAAATTGAAAAATTTTTCTTAACTATTATATAATAAGCTAAAAGTTTATAAATGATGTAAAAAATATTTACATGTAAGAGGAGCTCGTAATTAATTTTAAGGCTAAACGTTAAAAGCATCCTTGAATAAAAAGCATTTTAAGTTCTTTTTGAAATCGTTTAAGTTATTTATTTCTCTTAAATGTAAAGGTAAAGAATTCCAAAGTTGAGGCGCTGATACTGAGAACATATCCTGACGGCGGGTACCAATCATTTTTAAAGAGGGAATAGTTAAAAGTTTATGGTTATTTGAGCGTAAAGAACGTGAGGTATTGTATGGAATAAGTAATTTATTTATAAATTGGGGTTCATTAGTGTCGAGAGTTTTAAATGTTAATAATAGGATTTTATAAGTAATCCGATGATTAATGGGGAGCCAGTGTGATTTGATCAAAAAGGGAGTAACATGATCGTATTTTTTTCCTTTATAAATAAGTTTAATGGCAGTGTTTTGTATAATTTGTAAACGTTTCTTTTCTTTTAGTGTAATATTTAACAGTAGAGAATTACAATAATCAAGTTTAGAGATAACCAAAGAATGAAGTAGGATATTTAGCGATTTTGGTTCTAAAAATTTTGAGATTGATCGGATTAGACGGAGTCTATAAAAGCATGATTTAATAGTATTATTTAGATGATCATGGTAGGAGAGGTTATTGTCGATAGTGATACCAAGTATTTTTAAAGATGATACAATCTCAATAGACATATTGTTAAGAGTAAAAGGAGCATGCAGATTGATTCCTTGTTTCCAAGTGAACAATATAGCCTTGGTTTTTTGCACATTAAGGGCTAACATGTGTGTTGTAAGTCATGGTTGGATTTTTTCTAGTTTTGAATTAATTTGTTGTATTTCTTCTTTGTTTTCAGGATCTATAGGATGAATAATTTGTATGTCGTCAGCATAACTAAAAGTAGTAAAGCCTATAGATTGGCATAATGTTAGTATTTTGGAGACAGGGGTTTTTCTTTGGATAGTTCCTTCCTGCTTGCTGAACATGATTTCGGTTTTCCTGGTCAGTCTCGATGTCAGCCAACAGGTTCCCAGTCACAGGATCGCTTGTTAAAGAAGCTGGATGTGCATAGAGTTCTTCTGCGTTCCTTGGAAGTTTTGTCTCTTTGACCATTTGTTTGTACTGACTGATTCCATTCAGTGGGGTGCTCCCGCTTCCAAGGCCACGATTACCAGATGGTTTCATAGGGACATTTCATAAGCTCACATTCTTGTGGGAATGCAATCTCCTTTTTCAATCAAGGCGCATTTTGCCAGATATGTGGCCTCTTTGTGGGCCGCAGCTAAAGCTGTCTCTTTTGTAGATTTGCAGGCCAGCAACGTGGTCTTCTCTTCACACGTTTGCCAAGTTCTACAGAGTGGATGTGGTGGCAAGACAGCACTCCGCCTTTTGGTCCTCTGTCCTAGGAGTTGGCTCAGCAAGCCCACCCTAGTTTTTGGGGGGACTGCTTTTTACGTCCCTACTGTCTAGAATGTCTCACCTATTGCACTGGAAAAAGAGATTATGTATTTAT
Source organism: Geotrypetes seraphini (assembly GCF_902459505.1). Taxonomy (NCBI): domain Eukaryota; kingdom Metazoa; phylum Chordata; class Amphibia; order Gymnophiona; family Dermophiidae; genus Geotrypetes; species Geotrypetes seraphini. The sequence goes on along the minus strand of NC_047089.1, from coordinate 141,422,488 downwards.
CCTGGTAAGCTCTTTTCCAGTAGATAGGTGAGACATTCTAGACTCCCGCCCAGTATTTACTTCGCCTGCTTACAGTTTTCAATCTGTTTATGCTTCTCCAAGCTGTTTCTTGGAGGCCTATCAGCCCTTGTGGGCTGGAAATAATTTGTATATATGTTCCATTTATTAGGGAGTGTTTTCTCAGCTTCTTTTAAGCCAGTGTTGGCATTTCGCTTTCCTATTGGTTCAGTTGGTTTAAGCATGTTGCTACAGGTGCTTCTACTTTACTTTATGGGCTAGAGTCACTAATCGTATACCGATTGGTTTGTGATCCCTTTGTGACCCTGACCCGATTCACTAACCTGGCCGATCCTGTCTGCACCTGATCCAATCCACTTATGCAAATTAGGGAAATGGCATGCAAGTCTAGGAAGGCAATGATTCACCAACATTTTTCAGGCACACCGACTAGGCTGGCCGATCTGAAATCAAGCGACTGATGAGGATTAGTCGCTCACTCCTTTCCTGCTCTTCTGCCGCGCTGAAATACCAGCCCTGCAGTCCAGCAAAAATTCTACTCTCTGCCGCCCAGCCTGCTTCATGTGTTTAAGCAGCAATCCTGCTTCTCTGTGGGGAAAAGTGCCGCCCCAACTATCCTGCTCTCTGCCGCCCTTCCCTGCAGTGCAGCCCTGCTTTAAAACCATGGACTCGCACTGCGGAGAAGGGCAGCAGAGAGCAGGAGAGTCGGGGTGGGGTTTCGTGTTCTGGTTAGGGCATCTGCATGTGTCTGCTCTATTCTGGCCCAGCCTTGCATCCAAGGTGCCTTGCCCTATCTTCTTCCTTTTTGTCCCCCAATCCACGCTGAAGGCCAGCCATCCGACCTGGGAACCGAGAGCCCCCTGTCCCGGAAACCTATACTGACAGCCTTAGATCTAGCCTCCTCGATCCCCCCTCTCCCTCCCCCTCCCACGCTTGTGCTGAGAGCCAATGTATGCTGTGGCCGGGCCCGTCCTCGAGTAGGTGGGAAACTCAGGCTCGGACCACAAGCAATAATTTTAGGACACCTTTTATATGGTTGTGAAAGGAAGACCCGGATACCGGATTCCTTGAAAAACAATACCAGGTTTATTAGTGTCTCAAAGTAAAAAGAAAAGCAAACAAAACAAGAGAAAACATTCACATTGGTTTGTTAGAATCCTTTGGGTGCATCCTGCACGCTACTATATCACAGTCCAGGTGAGTCTTAGGGGTTTTTACTGAGGAGCTGGATTGCCCCTCCTTATCAAAAGAAAAATACTATAAATTCAAAATATTGCATCAGTTCAATGCCTTCATCGGCTCATATCCCCACTGGGATTTACTGGTCTCTTTGGACCCCAACAACTTCTGACTTTATAGCTGAGCACGGCTTGTGTCAACCCTTTTCACCTCTCAGCTCTCTTTATCCTCAGACAAGCTTTTCTCACCTAATTAGCTCTGCCAGCAATGCTCTGGCTTCCGGGTGAAACAATTGGAGAACCTTCTTCATGAGATTAGCTGAGGACTTTCACATATTGTATACCCTCAGGTCCATGTCCTCTTCACTTACATTATCACTCGGGACACTGCACATTTCCCATTCACCCTCATGGGCATTCTGGCTTAGCATTTCCTCATTCCTCCCAGGCTGTGCATCCCATCCCCCTTTCTGCAGGTCTGCCAAACTGCCTGCAGCATTTCCCTGGGGATAATTTCCCAGCCCTTCTCTCTGGGGTTTAAGCTGCCAGTCACTGTACCTCCCAAGTGTTGTATCACCTTTCCTTAGGTGCTGGCTTCCTGCCATACGATCATGCTGGGGCTTAGGCACCCTCTGTGACCTGGAACCTCCGTGAGTGGTTTGGCTTCTCTCATCAGAGTCAGCTGTGTCCTTCCTTCTCCACCCCAACTGACTTTGCCTATAAGGCAAACTCCAGGGTCTGACTCCACTCCTCTCCAAATTGGCCTCAGGTTTCTCCCTGACTTGGGGAAAGGAGTGATAGGGGAAATTAGTGGTTTTCAGAGCCTTCCCTAATTGTCTCTTCAGCTGTGCTGGGACCTGCCTTGGCTTGCATTCTCTTGGCTGAGCCAGCTGTCCTGGCTCCAGGCCGGGTTTTACAGAGCCCTGTGCTACATTCTGGGGAGTTTTAGCAGTAGTTTTCACTGTGACAGGAGCTTCCCTGTCACAATGCGCAGACCATCTACAGGAAAATCAGATGGTCCGTGCATGCGTCCCAATCGCTCTGCAGCAATCCGTTCAGTGACTGTGGGGCGTTTCTCCAATTGCATTAATTTGCATGCGGGGGCTTGCTGAATCAATCACCCAAGAAGACTCGTAAACGGATCGGCCACGGATCACCCAGCAAAGGCAGGCTTTGTGAATTTAGCCCTTTGTGTTTTGGGTGGTTCTCCATGCTTGGGTACTAACTGTAGAGAGCGCTAAACTACACAATGAAGTGCTACAGAGGCAGAATGAAAAATCCGGAGTGGATTCCTTCTGCAGCCATGCGACTAAAGGAAATAACCCTACTGTCTAGAATGTCTCACCTGTCTACTGGAAACGAGCTTACCAGGGTAAGTACATAATCTCTTTATCATTTTTAACTATTCTTTTAGGTAATAGAAGTAAAATTTGACTCTTTTATAAGATCTGTTAAGTACCTTTTCTGGATAACCTCTTTTTTTAAACTTCTCCATCAGTCTTAGCTTGTTCCTTGAAGATCTTACAGTTGGAACAATTTCTTCTAATCCTGAATAATTGTGAAAAAGGAAGACTTTTTTTAATCTTCTCAGATGACAGCTGCCAAATTGCAGAAGAATGTTTCTGTCTGTGGGCTTAATAAAAACCTCTGTTGAAAAACTTTCTATGCCCTGTTTAATTATGCTATTCAGAAAATTAATGTCCCTGGAGGCAGATAATTTAAATTTTAAATGTTCATTGCAGAATTCAGCCAGTTAGTGAAAGCTCAGTTCTTTATCTGTGCCTTTCCACAATAGAAATATATTGTCTATGAAACTGTGCCAACTATGAATTTTTTCATAAGGTGAACAATACTGTATATCCATTCCTCCTCAATATGAGCTATATATAAGTTGGCTTCCGATGAGGCAAAAGTGGTCCCCATCTCCAGCCCTGATTTTTGCACATACAATTGCTTATTAAAGATTTTAAAAATGTCTTTCATAGTTAGTCTAGAAAGGTCCATAAAGAATTTTGGTGGAATTAAATGTGGCCTTTCACTTGCTTCAAGGGTTATCCAGATGACATCTAAAGCTTCATTTTGTGGGATTGATATATAGAGTGAAGTCACATCAAGAGTCACCATCAAGAATGGAAAATGTTCTGTCTTAATTTCATTAAGGATATTTTTAAAAATGAGCCTGTCTAATAAAAGATAGATAATTTATCACAGCCGGTTTCAAGAAATAATCATAAGAATTGCCGCTGCTGGGTGAGACCAGTGGTCCATTGTGCCCAGCAGACCAGTGGTCCATTGTGCCCAGCAGACCAGTGCCTTAGCAAGCAGGATTAAGAGAGAACAACAGGAGCCAGAGGGTCATCCAAACATGGGGAAGCAGGCTGAGGACGACACAGACACACCGCAGGATGGGGATGAACACAACAATGCTCGGGGGCTGGCAACCCAGGAGGAGGTTGGCAGGAGCGCCAAACCACGAGGAGAACCAACGAAAAAGGCAAACAACCAGGACTTAAATTGCCTATACACTAATGCTAGGAGCCTAAGAGCCAAAATGGGAGAACTAGAAGTCATAGCCAGTACAAAGGACCTGGACATAATTGGAGTCACAGAAACATGGTGGACTGATGACAACAAATGGGATGTGGCCATACCAGGGTACAAACTCTACAGGAGAGACAGGATACACAAGAAGGGTGGAGGAATAGCGCTTTATATAAAGGACTCCATACCTTCAACCAGGATGGAAACAACAGTAAGGGCGGACGACTTGGAATCACTATGGGTTAAGCTACCTGGAGGAACTGGAGCAGACATAAAATTGGGGATGTACTATCGCCCACCTGGACAACCGGAAGCACTCGACCAGGACCTGGAGGCTGAGCTGAGGCAGGTATGCAAAAGCGGAAGTGTGATGGTGATGGGGGATTTCAACTACCCTGGGATAGACTGGAGTATTGGACACTCAAACTGCATGAGGGAGACCAAATTCCTGGAAACCACGAGGGACTGTTTCATGGAACAGCTGGTCACGGAACCAACACGGGGAGATGCCACTCTTGACCTAATCCTCAACGGGCTAGGGGGACCTGCAAAGGAGGTGGCGGTGCTAGGACCCCTAGGAAACATCGATCACAACATGATCCAGTGCAAGCTGGAAATTGGATCATCAAAGGTGAAAAGAACCACAGCGACAGCACTCAACTTCAAAAAAAGGGAATTATGATGGCATGAGGAAAATGGTGGGAAAGAAACTCAACGGCAATGCAAGGAAGATGGAGTCTGTAGAAAAAGCCTGGTCCCTACTCAAAGGCACGGTGCAAGAGGCACAAAACCTGTACATCCCCAGAATCAGGAAGGGGTGCAAAAAAAATCGAACAAAAAACCCAGCGTGGATAACAACTGCAGTGAAAAAGGCGATAAGTGACAAGAAAGCATCGTTCAAAAAATTGAAAAAGGACCAAACAAAGGACAACCAAAAGGAGCACAAAGAACACCAAAGAGAGTGTCACCGTGTGGTTAGGAAAGCTAAAAGAGAATATGAGGAGAGACTGGCGGGGGAAGCAACAAACTTCAAATCGTTCTTCAGATTTGTGAAGGGGAAGCAACCGGCAAGGGAGGAAGTGGGGCCATTGGATGATGGAGACAAAAAGGGAGTGGTAAAGGAGGAAAAAGAGATAGCTGACAGGTTAAATAAGTTCTTCATGTCAGTCTTCACGAGGGAGGACACATCCAATATTCCAGAACCGGAGGACATCGTAAATGGGGATCGGGATGAAAAGCTGGTCCAACTAGAGGTAAGCCAAGAGGATGTCCTCAGGCAGATAGACAGACTAAAGAGCGACAAATCGCCAGGTCCGGACGGCATTCACCCAAGGGTACTCAAGGAACTAAGGAACGTAATAGCAGAGCCACTTCACCAAATATGTAACCTATCCTTAAAAACTGGAGAGATCCCAGAGGACTGGAAAATTGCAAATGTCACGCCCATCTTCAAGAAGGGTTCAAGGGGGGACCCGGGAAACTACAGGCCGGTGAGCTTGACCTCGGTCCCGGGAAAGATGATGGAAGCACTGATTAAGGACAGCATCTGTGAACACATAGAAAACAATGGACAGCTAAAGTCGAGTCAGCACGGCTTCTGCAAGGGTAGGTCATGACTCACAAACTTATTGTACTTCTTTGAGGGGGTAAACAGCCAGGTGGATAAAGGGGAATCCATTGACATCATTTACCTTGACTTTCAAAAAGCCTTCGACAAGGTACCGCATGAAAGACTGCTTAAAAAGCTGTGGAAACACAGGGTGCAAGGGGAGGTCCACCGATGGATCAAAAACTGGCTGGCGGACAGGAAACAGAGGGTTGGAGTAAAGGGCCATTACTCAAACTGGCAATGGGTCACGAGCGGAGTTCCGCAGGGGTCGGTGCTGGGACCGCTCCTGTTCAATATATTTATTAATGACCTGGAGGCGGGAACAAATTGCGAAGTTATTAAATTTGCGGATGACACCAAACTCTACCGCAGGGTTGAAGCCATGGAAGACTGCGAAGATCTGCAAAGAGACCTAACGACACTAGAATAATGGGCCAAAAAGTGGCAAATGAACTTTAACGTAGGGAAATGCAAGGTCATGCACGTAGGGAAAAAGAACCCGATGTTCAGCTACAAAATGGGGGGATCACTGCTAGGGGTAAGTAACCTTGAAAGAGACCTGGGAGTGATGGTAGACACAACTTTGAAGGCGTCGGCACAGTGCGCCACAGCCTCAAGAAAAGCAAACAAAATGTTGGTTATCATTAAGAAGGGTATCACGACCAGGACGAAGGAGGTCATCCTGCCACTGTATCGTGCAATGGTGCGACCGCATCTGGAGTACTGTGTCCAGTACTGGTCGCCGTACCTCAAGAAGGACAAGGTGGTACTTGAGGGAGTCCAGAGAAGAGCAACTAAACTGATAAGGGGTATGGAAAACCTCTCATATACTGACAGACTGAAAAAGCTGGGGCTGTTCTCCCTAGAAAAGCAAAGACTTAGAGGAGACATGATAGAAACCTTCAAGATCCTGAAGGGTATAGAAAAGGTAGACAGGGACAAATTTTTCAGATTATGGGGAACCACAAGTACAAGGGGGCACTCGGAGAAATTAAAAGGGGACAGGTTTAGAACAAATGCCAGAAAGTTCTTTTTCACCCAGATGGTGGTGGATACATGGAACACGCTTCCGGAGGCTGTGATAGGCCGGAGCACGTTACAAGGCTTCAAAGAAGGTTTGGATAGGTTCCTAGAGGATAAAGGAATTGAGGGGTACAGATAGGAGTAGAGGTAGGTTATAGGGATAGTCTGGGACCACTGCTCAGGCAATGGGCCTGATGGGCCGCCACAGGAGCGGACCGCTGGGCAAGATGGACCTCTGGTCTGCCTTAGCGGAGGCAACTTCTTATGTTCTTATTTGAGTCTAGCCTTACCTCCGTATGTTCTGGTTCAGCAGGAACTTATCTAACCTTTTCTTGAATCCCTGGAGGGTGCTTTCCCCTATAACAGCCTCTGGAAGAGCGTTCCAGATTTCTACAACTCTCTGGGTGAAGAAGAACTTCCTTATACAGAATCTATCCCCTTTTAACTTTAGAGAGTACCCTCTCGTTTTCTCCACCTTGAAGAGGATGAACAATCTCTCTTTCTCTACTAAGTCTATTTCCTTCAATATTTTGAATGTTTCGATCATGTCCCCTCTCAGTCTTCTCTTTTCAAGGGAGAAGAGGCCCAATTTCTCTAGCCTCTCATTGTACAGTAACTCCTTCAGTCCCTTAACCATTTTGTCACTCTTCTCTGGACCCTTTTGAGTAGTACTATTTCCTTTTTCATGTTGAATGCAGTGTTCCAGGTGGGGGTGCACCATGGCCCGGCATGATAACCTTCTCTAATCTGTTTGTGATCCCCTTCTTAATCATTCCTAACATTCTATTTGCCCTTTTCGCCACCGCTGCACATTGCGCAGACGGCTTCATTGACTTGTCTACAAATACTCCCAAGTCTCTATCGTGGATAGTGGTTCCAGTAGAGAACCTTTTGAAGACATGATGAGTTGTCCCAGTGGATTTCCTAGATTCTTATAAATCTTGGGCAATAAATACCAAGTAGGGACTGTCAAATGTTTTTTTATTCAAAAAGGAATAATCTATATAGGTCAGAAAGCCTCCTTTTAAACCTTAATTTATTATTTTTTCAATGATACTCTGTGATATTCTAGTTGGATCTAAAGACAGTTTTTAATGATTCTTCATGCATTAATTGCCTCATGGCTTCCGCACAGTATTCTTTATTTTGCACCACTTATCAGTCTACCTTTCTCTGCTCTTTTGATTATTATTGAATTATCCTGTTTTAAATTTGTTATTGCTTGTCCTCAACTAGGAGGTTTTCAGGCAGGAATAGAAGGCAATCCTACTACTTTCAAAGGCGTAAGTATCTGCCTCCTTCTCACTCTGCCTGGCAGTTCCAGCTCCTGGGTTCCCTTCCCTGTCAACAGAATGATCAGACAGCTCCCCAATCAAAGCAGGAGACAAGTTTTTGATGGACTCTGTGAGACCACAGCCGCAGAAACCATACCAAATGATCTACCAGTAGGAGGGAGGCTAAATTTTTTCTATCAAAGGTGGTGGTTTTTCAAATAGTCCATCTTGGTTACTCCCTGAATCGGTGTCAAAGACCACCAAATTACCCACCAAGACTATCATTCCTCAGCTCTCCGCACAAGCAGGTACTGATTCAGGAAATCTCCACCCTTTTACAGGCCAATGTAGCTGAGCCCATGAAACCAGGAAAAAAGGGAAGGGATTTTTATTCAAGGTATGTTTTTGTGCTGAAGAAAACAAGCGGATTTTGTCCCATCTTAGACCCAATGGCACTGAACAAGTTCCTAGTCAAAAGTTCAGGATGATTTCCCTGGACACCTTCCTTTCAATGATTCAGGAAAAAAGATTAACTATGCTCTATGGGTTTCAAGGATGCCTACACCCACTTTTCGATACTTTCCACTCACAGGTATCTCAGATTTCAAATAAAGAAACACCACTTCCAGTACTGTGCTCTGCCTTTTGGCCTTCTGTCAGCTCCCAGGGTATTTATCAAATATCTAGCAGTAGTAGCTACATTTTTGTGCAGAATGAGGGTGTTCCCCTATCTGGAAAAATTGACTGATAAAGAGCGCACGACTCAGGAAGGGGCTTCAGAGTTCATGCCCAGTGCTATTCGGGTGCTGGAGTGACTCAGTTTTGTGATAAACTAGCCTAAGTTCTACCTACTTCCTGTTCAGCAATGGGAATACATAGGAGCCCTGCTGGACACATTATAGTCTCAGGTATACTTGCCCTAAGCAAGGGCAGACACCTTAGTGACTTTAGCCTTGCAAATCCAAAACAGCAAGGAAGTCACAATTCAGTACATGTTGAAATTGATGGGGCCGCATGGTCTGCACAGTGCATGTCACATCCATGGTATGTCTCCTTTTAAGAGAAGTCAAGTGGACCCTAGCTTTCCAGTGGTTTCAGGCAGCTGAAAACCTAGCAGATGTCATTCAAGTAATGCCAGAGTTGAGACAATCTCTTCTCATGTAGACCATTTGATCCAATCTGACCCTGGGATTTCCATTCCAAATTCTATTTCCTAAGAAGGTATTAATGATGGATGCTTCCAAATTGGGATGGGTAGCCCATGTAGATAGGCTTCAGGGGAAATGGTGGGCTCAGAAAACAGATCTCCACATCAACCTCTTGGAGCCAAGGTCTATTTGGAACGCTCTAAAGCAGGGGTGCCCAATAGGTCGATCGTGATCGACCGGTAGCTCGCCAAGACAAAGTGAGTCGATCACCCAGGACTCACTTTGCCTTGGCGATCTATCGGGCCGATCAGTCTTCCTCTCCCCGACGTCAATTCTGCCGTCGGAGAGGAAGTTCGGGCCAGCCAATCACTGCCTGGATGGGCGGAACTTCCTCTCCGACGGCAGAATTGACGTCGGGGAGAGGAATGCTGATCGGCCCGAAGCAAGGAGAGCATGGGGCGGCGTTGGCTTTGGGGCCTGTTATCCATTGGTGGCAGTTTGGGTCCTGTTCCCCGATGGCAGCGGCAGTGGCAGTAGCTTGGGGAAGGAAGAAAGAAAGGGGTCAGGCAGGGAGACAGAAGGAAAGAAGAGAAACAGAAAAAAAGAAAGGGGGCATGAAGAGAGAAAGAAAGAAAGGTCAGGGAGAGAGGAAGAAAAAGTTGGAGGAGGGAATGAGGTGTGGAGGAGAGGAAGCATACAGGCTAAAAGAAAGATTGGATGCACAGTTAGAAGAAGAAAGTGCAACCAGAGATTCATGAAATCACCAGACAAGGTAGGAAAAATGATTTTATTTTAAATTTAGTGATCAAAATGTGTCTGAATTTATATCTGCTGTCTATATTTTACAATATGGTCCCCTTTTACTAAACCGCAATAGTGGTTTTTAGCGCAGGGAGCCTATGAGCGTCGAGAGCAACGCTGGGCATTCAGCGCAGCTCCCTGCGCTAAAAACTGCTATTGTGGTTTAGTGAAAAGGGAGGGGGGTGGGTATTTGTCTATTTTTGTATGGTTGTTACTAAGGTGACAGTGCATAGAGTCATCTGCTTTGACCTCTTTGAAAAAACCCCGGAATAGGAATGATAATTAACAATTCTATGCGTACAGTGTGCATTGTGTTTTTTAAAAATTTTATTGTTGGTAGATCATTTTGACTTGATCATTTTAAAAGTAGCTCGCGAGTCAAAAAAGTGTGGGCACCCCTGCTCTAAAGGCTTTCAGAAATCAGCTACAGAATTAAATAATTCTAATTTAAACAGACAATCAGATTTTTTTATGTAAACCAGCAGGGGAGGTATGGTTTCCTACCCCTTGTGCCAGGAGGCTGTAAGTATGTGGCAGTGGACTTTGGGCAGACTGAGCAGGGTTTTGTATCTGCACATGTGGTCGTTTAGCATGAGTATAGCCTACAAGATCTTCAGAGAGTAAGACAACCCCTCATTGGATCTTTTTGCCACTCTTCTCAACAACAAGGTTCCCCAGTTCTGTTCCAAGCTCAGATCATATGGCAGACTTGCATCAGATGCCTTTCTTCTGAATTGTGGGATGGGTCTTCTGTTTGCTTATCCTCCAATCCCTCTCATAAAAATACTTCCCGAAACTCATGCAAGACTATGGAACTATGATCTTAATTGCACCATATTGGTCAAGCCAGACCTGGTTCCCTCTTCTCCTGGATTTGTCCATTGAAGAACCATGGAGATTGGACTGTTTTCCAACACTCATAACACAGAACTAGGGATCCTTTCTGCATCCAAAGCTCCAGCCTGGATATTGAGCATAGAATTTGAGTTTCTGCTTCAGAAAAGATACCACTAAGAGGTGCTACTCTTTTAAATGGAAAAGTTTTGCCATCTGGAGTGAGGACAAGGCCCTATATCAGGAGTGTCCAACCTGCGGCCCAAGGGCCGCATGCAGCCCTGTAAAATATTTTGTGTGGCCCCAGTCGAGGGCAATGCAGTGTTTTCTTCTGCTGCCCCCGGGTGTTTACCGTCTTTCTGGCTCCTTCCTCTGTCTTGCTGCAGTGTTTGCGCATTTGTATGGCCCCAGAAAAATTTTAAATTTTTTTTAGGCCAATGCGGTCCAGGAAAGCCAAAAGGTTGGACACCCCTGCTCTAAAGCAATGCTGAGCAAGCTCCCATTCAGGGGACAAATGCCGTTTGGCAAGGGCCTAGATGATCTTATGGCCAGTGTACAAGATTTCTGGCCTAGATCTTTACCAAACAGCAGACCCCAAGAAGCCAGAGGCCATATCCGGGGGGCAAAGCTGTCAGAATCTTCTCTGACAATGTTACTGCAGTAACCCATGTTGATAGGCAGGGAAGCATCAGGAGTGCTTCGCTCCAGCAGGAAGTGAAAGCATTGTTCTGTTGGGCAGAAGCACACCTGCAGGTGATCTCTATGACACACTTGGCTAGGGTGGACAATATTCAAGCGGATTATCTCAGCAGACAGACCTTAGACCTGGGAGAGTGGTTGTTGTCCCTGAAAGCATTCTAGGCCATTGTGAGACAATGGAGTTGTCTGACCTTTGACCTCATGTTGACTGCAAAGAAAAAGGTGGCTTGGTTCTTCAGTCAAATATGTGAACCCAGAATTGCAGGGTTAGATGCACTGGTTCAACCATGGCCAAAAACTAGGCTACTGTATGTGTTGCCTCCCCAGGCCCATGATAGACTCCCGAATAGCAAATCACACAGGAACGGTAGTTCTTGTAGCACTAGATTGGCCCCGGCACTTGAGGTACACAGATCTTGTATGACTACAAAAGGAGCAAAGTCTTACTTCAGGTACATCCAGACTTGGTCTTGCAGGGGCCAATTGCCATAGAAGATCCAGGATGCTTTGAACTTACGACATGGCTCTTGATCACACAGTTCTAGTCCAAAAAGGATACTCAGAAGTAGTTATTGCTACTTTCCTTAGAGCCAAAAAGCCAATGACGGTTTCAGCATTTGCTAAGGCATGGGAGACATTTCAGTGCTGGTGCAGCAGAGAAAAGTTAGAGCCGGGCAATGCTCCCATCTTTTGGGTACTTGCAGGCCTACAAGAGGGCTTTGACAAGAGATTGGCTATGGCATCCCTTAAAGTTCAAGTAGCAGGGCTCTTATGCTTTCAGGTCAAGAGATGAGAGCTTCACTAGCAGCCCATTTGGACATAGGTTTTTGAAGGGTGCCTTGAGACTATGGCTGCCGATTTGAGACCTGTTTCAATCCTGGAATTTTAATATAGTCTTAAAAGAACTCAGTAGTCCTCCGTATGAGCCCTTACAGGAAGCCTCCATCATGGATCTATCAGTTAAAGCAGTCTTCTTATTGGCAATTACTTTTGCCAGAAGAGCCTTGGAGTTGCAAGCAGTGTTGTGCAGAGAGTTGTTCCTTAGGATCTTGGAAGCAGGTATGACCTTGCTTTTGGTTCTCTTCTTCTTACCGAAAGTCATTTCGGCATTTTATGTCAACCAAGAGGTTAGGTTGCCAGCATTTCACCCCACAGGGTCTAAGAAGAAAAACAAGGCCTTAAAGGTTATGGATGTCAGGAGATTCCTATTGCGTTACCTGGAGGTGACTAATTTGTCTCTCAGATCATCTGTATGTGTTAACCAATCAGGCAAGATGAGGCAGACCCGCTTCCAAGATGGATTCATAGAGCTATATCCTCTTCATACATCAGTTGCGGCAAACATACGTCTATCTCGTTGAAGGCTCCTGAGGAGATTTGTAGATTAGTAACCTGGTCCTCCTTCATACCTTCACCAAATTCTACAGAGTGGACATAGCAGCACAGGAGGATGCCGCTTTTAGGACCTTAGCACCCCACTGATTGGAATCAGTCCCACCCTAGAGTTTAGAAACTGCTTAGATATGTCCCTATAATTCATCATGCCTTCCCTATTGTACTGGAAAAAGAGATTAGGTTCTTACCTTGATAATATTTTTTCCAGTAGATAGAGATGGTATTCTGAACCCCCTGCCCAGCAATTCATCTGATGCGCCTGCTCTCTGACTAAAGCTTAATGATGAGCTCCATACCTAAGATCTCACTGTCAGTCAGACTTTTGGATTAGGAAGAATATGTATGGATTACAAGGGAGGAATGGTTGAGCTCCCTAAAAGTTCAGGCTGTTTGTTTCTTGTTTAAATTGTATTTTCGTGCATTCATTGTTCCTTTCAGAGGCTTGTTAATCTTTTAACTACTGTGATTGTTTTGCATTCATCTGAGCAGATCTTACACCTGGCATCTGGGAAATCCCCATATCCTCCTTCTCCTGTCTTCTGTAGGACTAGCGCCAGCTTTGGTACAAACTGAAGGGGGCAACAGAGTCCGTGGAGGAGGGGTTGAAAAGCTGTAGTATGCTCATGAACTCAGATGGATAACTCTATGGTTCAGCATACCATCCCTATCTACAGGAAAATATATTATCAAGATAAAAATCTAATCTCTCTTTGAACTTCAGGAAGTTCTTGTTCCAGGTATGGTTGTAGTGTCCACTGAATGGCCCAGTATAGAGTCTTCTGGCATATGGAATCAGAGTGATTCTATAATAATTTCCATAGTCTGTTCTTCAGTATTTGTATGAACATAAATCCAAATTCCTGGCAGTTCTGTAAGCATTGTAACAACTATATCTTTATTTATTTATTTATTCAGCCCGTCCTCACAAAAGCACCCAGAACGGTTACAAGAGTACATTCACAGTATATACAGGACAAAACTTAAGTGAAAAGTACAGACTTAGCAGACATAGCATAGTTGAAATTGCAACATTCACAGTACAGACATAACAGAAAGGTAGTATAGCTTTTGCATTGCAGGGAGGTTTGTTCTTTGATAAAACTTTCAGTGCTGTTTTGACTTCTTCTGTCATCACCAGTGGTTTCCAATTGTAAAGTACAGGCTGAAATGACTATTGATCCACTTAATTTGTACAGTATAATGACTCACCCTCAAATTCTATATATGGTGTATTGTGAAGATCAGAACGATACTTAGTACGATTCTATAAAAGGCATTCACTATGGGCTTCTTTTACAAAGGTGCATTAGGGCCTTAACGCACAGAATAGCGCGTGCTAAATTGCCACGCGCACTAGCCACTACCGCCTCCTCTTGAGCAGGTGGTAGTTTTTCGGATAGCGCACGCTAATCCGGTGCGTGCACTAAAAATGCTAGCACACCTTTGTAAAAGGAGCCCTATATGTAAATAGAATCACACTTGGTGGCTGTACACGGCATAACATTTAGGCTAAGGAAAACCAGACCTAAATACCTATGCCTAAGTAGTGAGTGGATCAAGCATATTCTATTACAGTTTGCCTAACTTATAGGAACACCCATGATCCATCCATGCTTCTCCTTTGACCACATCCTCTTTTGAGATTCGGACACAAAATTGTGCAGGTAACTTTTAATGAGTGCCAGTTAGCATCAATTATTAAGCAATATTTGCCAATTATCAGCACCAATTGGCTTGTTAAACAATTAAGTTGTGTGCATGCAAATCGGCTATGTGCACTTAGGACACCATATACAGAATTTGTATTTCCACCTTTCCTTCATTTTTTCAATATCATTCATCATGGATCCTTGAGCATCTTTAGCATTCCAATTTGAGGCTGAAATTTTCTCTAACTCTTGTAGCTTTAGGAAAACTGGTCTTGTTCATCCTTTTATATTTTCTAATTCTATTTCCCGGAACACATTTTATAGTACTTCTTTGTCTTTTCTTATAGCATGTTGGAAACTCCATTTAAGTTATTTGACTGGCTCTCTTTTCTTTGACTTTAACTTCCCTACATTTCTGAGCAATTTTTGAGTGCTTCTTCAGTCATCCATTTTCACCATTTTTTTTTTTTTTAAATTCTTTTCTTGCAGGAACTTTTCACTTTCTTTTAGTACAACTTTCATGATGTTTTCTCATAAATCTTCTGATACATTGTTGTTAGATCCAATGTGACAAATCAGTTTCTAAGACTGTCTTTAAATTCCAATGGAGCATTTTCTGTCCCTGCGAGTACCTATGTACGTATTGTACAAAAGTAGGTGCTGTGTTTTCTGAGCACCTATTTTCTGTACACACATAACTCTTGACATTTTATAAGTACCTACTTAAGTAAATATATTTATCCCAGGACAAGCAGGCAGCCTATTCTCACATATGGGTGACGTCATCCACGGAGCCCGGATACAGACAGCCTCGCAAGCAGACTTGCTTGTAGAAATGTAGAAGTTTCGAGTCTGCCGCACCGCGCATGCGCGAGTGCCCTCCCGCTCAGCACAGGGCGAGTCCTCAGTTCTCAGCTTTCTGCGGAGCCAAGAAGACTGTCTTTGATGCTTTTCGCTAAACTTCGTTGCTTCGTGCCTTCTCTTCACTGCGGTTTGTGTTAGTTATTTCTCGAATCGCTGTGTTACTTTCTTTATTTTCTATTTTTTTTAAAAAGAGAGACTTTTATTTTTTTTCATCGCTGGTCGCTCGCCCGTAGCCTGTGGGCTTCAACTTTGCAGCGGTTATCTTCCCTCCTATGTCCCGGCCAGTCACGGGCTTAAAGAAGTTTAGCCAGTGCCAGCGTGCGATTTCCCTCACAGACCCACACCGCTAGTGTCTTCGCTGTCTCGGGCCAGACAATAGTCCTAAGTCGTGCCTGCGCTATGCTACTGTTCAACCTTGAGCCCATAAATGTTGTCGAGTTCAAGTGGAAAAGCTGTTCAAGATGAACTCTTCAGCTACATACTCGGCCTCTGACTCAGTTCAGGCTTCAGCTGGAGTTCCTACTGTTTCTACTACTCCGACCTCGAGCCTCATCAGATCTTCCTCGTTCAGATCATCGTTGACCTCAAGTACACCTGCTCTATCTTCTCCTGAGCTTCCCTCAGGTCAGACACCTAAGCAGAAGGTTCCTGTGGTGGTCCTCAAGTTATCCAAACATCAGTCCAAGTTGAAGCATGCTTCTACTGCCACCTCCTCCAGCCTCAGCAAGTGATCCAGTTTCAGGTTCAGATCCACAATTGCAGGCTACTCTCCAGACCATGTTAGAGCAGAAATTTGTTCAATTACTGAGCAAATACATTCCTGCTTCAACTCTGTTTCCTGCAGTCCAGCCTGGGCAATCAGCAATCTCTCACGAGGTCGAGTCCCTGACTGTACCTCGAGCTGAGTCGAGTCTTTGCGAGTGTCTGGTCTGGAATCTACACACTCTACGCAAGGAGTCAAGTCTTTGTGAGTGTCTCGATTGGAATCTTCACACTCTTTGCAAGGAGCCAAGTCTGCAAGTGTCTCAACAGGAATCCTCACACTCCATACAAGGAGCCGAGTCTTTGGGAGTGATTTGAGATTCTTCGCTCCAAACCACTGAGTTTCGATCTATAGCTTCTAGCCCTATTCCTTCTTTTTTTTTCCATAACCTTTATTCATTTAAACATTTTACAACAAGTGTATCAATAAATTGACATTTGAAATTACGTACATCACTTGAATTTCTTTCATATTTAACATCTCATATTTTTCATCTCTAATTGGCATCTCCCATACAGGAAAACACGGTACTTCCCTCCTCTTCAGGATCACTGAGTTGTGGAACAGCTTTACGGCCCATCTTCGGAGTTCGACCTCCCTCCAACATTTCAGAAAACATCTGAAAACCTGGCTTTTCACCAAAATGTAACCACTTCCTCCCTCTCCACTATTCTATGTACCTCCTCCGTCCTCCTCCGTCCTTGTTCACTTCACCTCTCCCTCCTTCCATTGTAGTTCCTCTTCTTTATTTTTAATCCCTGTAAACCGTGTCGAGCTCCACTTCCGTGGAGATGACGCGGTATATAAACTTAAGGTTTAGTTTAGTTTAGTTTAGTTTAGTAATACATAAAATTTAATCCCTTCCCTCCCACCCTTACTATAACATATGTAATATTTTTTTTTAAACATATACAATAAGTGAAATATAGAGTAAATTAATCATTTTACAATATAGAAATTACTTAAAATTCTCAAAAATTCATACTTATTAATACCCTCCCCTCACCCACCAAAACTTTTCCAACCATTTTTCAATCTTATTTGCCTCCCATCCCTCCCCCCTCCCCCCCCGAATGTGCATATTATCTTATGACAAACCATAACTATAGAGATTCTACAAAAGACGTCAATGGGCCCCAAATTAATTTAAAATTTTCATTATTCCCTAATATGGCAGCATTCATTTTCTCATATTTATATATTAGACATAAACTTGCCCACTAAAATGTAAAGTTGAGGCGATCCCAATTTTTCCAGTTTTGTGTAATCAGTTGTATAGCTGTACTTGTCATAATTAAAAAGAGACATTAAATAATTAAAAAGAGGGGATCTTTAATATGCAAAATAGTACTTCAAATTATTATTTCATAAGTTAAAAGAATCTCAGAATTTAAAATATTCCTTCACCAGCGGTACTGCCCGTTACCAGACATAGGGCGAAGTCTCCTCGATCTCAACTACCAGGCAGCACTCTCGTCATAGATCAAGGCCATCATCGAGGCATCCATCGAGGCACAAGCCTTTTTCTGCAGAAAAGCCTTCCTCATCCATGCCTCAATCCAGACCTTCCAGCTCTTCGAGGCCTCCAACTCCTCGATCAAGGTCTCCTCTTCCAGACCCTGAGGACTTAGTTGATTCCAATGCCTCCTCCAAGTCTGTCTAAATTGGACGCTGGTTCTAAATATTCTAAGGAATATTTAGAAGAAATGCAGCTGCCTCAGCCTCCTGCAGAGTCACTTAAGTTTCCTCTTAATAGACTTTTGTCTCAAACTTTCAAACAAAGTCTGGCAACTCCTTATGCTATACCTGCTGTTTCAGACAAATTGGAATCGAGGTATAGAACACTACATTAAGAACATAAGAATTGCCGCTGCTGGGTCAGACCAGTGGACAATTATGCCCAGCAGTCCACTCACGTGGCGGCCCCCCAGTCAAAGACCAGTGCCCTAACCGAGACTAGTCCTATCAGCGTACGTCCTTGTTCAGCAGGAACTTGTCTAACTTTGTCTCGAATTCCTGGAGGGTGTTTTCCCCTATGACAGACTCCGGATGAGCGTTCCAGTTTTCTACCACTCTCTGGATGAAGAAGAACTTCCTTACATTTGTACGGAATCTATCCCCTTTCAACTTTAGAGAGTGCTCTCTCGTTCTCCCTACCTTGGAGAGGGTGAACAACCTGTCCTTGACTACTAAGTCTATCCCCTTCAGTACCTTGAATGTTTCAATCATGTCCCCTCTCAATCTTCTCTGTTCGAGGGAGAAGAGGCCCAGTTTCTCTAATCTTTCGCTATATGGCAGTTCCTCCAACCCCTTAACCATCTTAGTCGCTCTTCTCTGGACCCTTTTAAGTAGTACCGTGTCCTTTTTCATGTACGGCGACCAGAGCTGGACGCAGTACTCCAGGTGAGGGTGCACCATGGCCCGGTACAGCAGCATGATAATCTTCTCCGATCTTTTCATGATCCTCTTCTTTATCATTCCTAGCATTCTGTTTGCCCTTTTCGCTGCCGCCACACATTGCATGGACAGCTTCATTGATTTGTCGATCAGAACTCCTAAGTCCCTTTCCTGGGAAGTCTCTCCAATACTGCCCCGGACATCTTGTATTCGTGCATGAGATTTTTGTTACCGACATGCATCACTTTACATTTGTCTACTTTGAACCTCATCTGCCATGTTAATTTCCATTACTTGAGCCTGATTATGTCACGTTGCAGATCTTCGCAGTCCCCCTGTGTCTTCACTACTCTGAATAACTTCGTATCATTTGCAAATTTAATCACCTCGCTCTTCGTACCTATGTCCAGATCCAAGGGATTTGAGAATTCACAGCTATCTCACCAATCCCTTCTTGTGGAATCTTCCTTGAAGAGAATCCATCCATCCAGAGTTTATGCCATAGTACCTCCTAGAAGAGAGGGCAAGACTATGGACAAGTTTGGCCGTTGCCTTTACCAGAATTCCATGATGGCCTCTAGAGTACTCAATTACAATTTCATCTTCAAGACTTATTTGAAGTTTTTGATTGACCATCTTCCCATTTTTATGAAGAACTTGGATGAACATAGACATGTGGAGTTTCTGGAGCTCGGTGCAACCTTGGCGCAACTCCGGTTACATCTTCTCCAGTCATCTTACGATGCTTTTGAACTTTCTTCCAGGGTCACTGCTTTCTCAGTAGCGATGCGCCGCCTGGCCTGGCTTCACACCATTGATATGGACCCTAATCTTCAGGATCATCTGGCTAATATTCCTTGTGAGGGCAATGACCTCTTTGATGAATCCATAGAGGCCGCCACCAAGAAGTTGTCTGAGCATGAAAAATTGTTTGCTTCAATTGTCAGACCAAAGCCTAAGCTAGCTCCTGCAAAGCCTTCTCAACCTCTTCCAACTTTCCAGAGGCGTTATCCTCCAAGGGCAGCTCCTTATACTTGAGCACCCGCCAAGAAACATCAGCAGCAGAAGCAACAGAAACCTCAGCCTTCTTTGCACCTAAGGCTGCTCAACCTTTTTGACTGTCTCATACAGAGCATAACTTCCATCGTTCTGCATCTGTCCTCCCTTCCCCCCTTGTAGGAGGTCATCTCCATCATTTTTACCATCGATGGGAGACCAATAGTCAGGGAAGGATACTCTCTTCATTTCTCTCACATTCCACCAGAGCTTCCTTCAAGAGAGTATCCTTCCAATCCATCCCAGACTGCCCTTCTTCTTCAGGAAGCTCAAGCTCTGCTTCATCTCCGTGCTATCGAGGAAGTTCCCTTGGAACAGCAGAGTAGGGGTTTTACTCCCATTACTTCCTAGTTCCGAAGAAGACAGGCAATCTGCGACCCATTTTGGATCTCAGGGCTCTCAACAAATTTTTGGTCAAAGAAAAATTTTGCATGCTGTCCCGGGCATCCCTGTATCCCCTTCTAGATCAAAATGATTGGTTATGTTCTCTGGATCTCAAGGAGGCTTACACTCACATTCCCATTCATCTGGCATCCCATCAGTACCTCAGATTTTGGGTGGGAAATCTGCATTATCAATACAGAGTGCTACCCTTCGGTCTGGCATCATCTCCCAGATTGTTCACCAAGTGTCTAGTGGTGGTAGCAGCAGCTCTAAGGAGCCATGGTCTTCAGGTCTTTCCCTACCTAGACTGGCTCCTTAAAGATTCCACATTTCAGAGGGTTATTGTAGTGACCCAACAGACTACATGGTTCCTACAAAGCTTGGGATTTGAAATCAACTTTCCCAAATCCCATCTTCAACCCTCTAAGAATCTACAATTCATCGGAGATATTCTGGACACTATCCAACTCAGAGCATTCCTTCCCCAACAATGTCTGGATGCTCTTCTTCAGCTCTGTCACAGTGTCTTCCCGCTCTTCACTCTCAGCAAGACATATGATGGTACTTTTAGGTCACATGGCCTCCACAGTTCACATGACTCTTTTTGCCAGGTTTCACCTCAGAATTCCTCAGTGGACCCTATCATCTCAGTAGACTCAGGCTTGCGATCCACTCTCTCAACACATTACAGTCACTCCTTCCTTGAGACAGTCTCTTCGCTGGTGGATGCTCTCTTCCAATCTCTCCAGAGGCTTGCTGTTTAAGACGCCCCCTCATCAGAAGATCCTCACAACAGATTCCTTGACCTATGCTTGGGGGGCTCACCTCGACGATCTCCGTACTCAAGGCCATTGGTCCAGCACGGATCGTCAGTGTCATATCAATCTGTTGGAACTCAGAGAGATCTTCAATGCTCTCAAAGCTTTTCAACATCTTCACAACCAAGTAGTCCTCATTTGGACGGACAACTAGGTCGCCATGTATTATGTTAACAAACACGGAGGAACAGGATCTCCCTCTCTTTGTCAAGAAGCTCTGAAGGTTTGGGACTGGGGAGTCCTCCACAACATCTTCCTCAAAGCAGTCTACATCCAAGGGGCGAAAAATTATTTGGCAGACAAATTGAGTCATCTTCTGCAACCTCACAAATGGACACTCAATTCCTCGCCTCTTCATCACATTTTTCCACAGTGGGGAACTCATCAGATAGATCTCTTTGCATCTCCCCACAACCACAAGCTGCCTCAGTTCTGCTCCAGGATATACTCTCCTTATCGCCTCAAGGCAGATGCTTTTCTATTGGAATGGACGATTCTCTTCCTGTATGCATTCCCTCCATTCCCTCTCATTCTCAAGACTCTTGTCAAGTTGAAGAACGGTCATGCCACCATGATTCTGATAATTCCTCGGTGGCCAAGACAACCTTGGTACTCCCTCTACTTGAACTCTACCAGTTTTTCCATCTCTGTTTACACAGAGTCAAGGGTTTCTACTTCATCCCAACCTGCAGTCTCTACACCTGACAGCTTGGTTCCTTACAACATGATGCCTCTTCAGTTTTCTCAACCTGTAAGAGACATTTTAGAGGCTTCAAGAAAGTCTGCCACTAGACAGTGCTACCACCAAAAATGGACTAGATTTTCTACGTGGTGCATCTCTTATGACATGGAGCCTTGAGATACTTCCTTGGCTTCTGTTTTGGATTATCTTTTTCACTTGTCTACTTCTGGCCTCAAGTCTACATTCATTCGAGTCCATCTCAGTACAATTGCTGCTTTTCATCAGCCTATTGAAGGGAACCCCTCTATGCTCATCCGGTGGTTTCCAAATTTATGAAAATACTTTTCAATGTTAAACCTCCTCTCAAATCTCCTTCAGTGGTTTGGGATCTCAATGTTGTTCTTGCTCAATTGATGAAGCCTCCATTTGAACCAATGTCTACGGCTCATCTGAAGTATCTCACTTGGAAAGTGGTGTTTCTCATTGCCCTCACATCTGCTCGAAGAGTCAGTGAGCTGCAAGCGTTAGTTGCTGATCCACTTTTCACAGTTTTCCATCATGACAAGGTGGTCCTCCGTACTCTTCCTAAATTCTTACCTAAAGTGGTTTCAGAATTTCATCTCAACCAATCGATTGTACTTCCAGTGTTTTTTCCAAGACCTCATTCTCATCCTGGAGATTGAGCTCTTCATGCTTTGGCCTTCTACTTGGAACACACCAAACCACACAGATCTGCTCCTCAACTTTTTGTCTCCTTTGATCCGAACAAGTTGGGACATCCAATTTCTAAACGTACCATCTCCAACTGGATGGCTGCTTGTATCTCTTTCTGCTATGCCCAGGCTGGACTGCATCTACAGAGTCGAGTCACAGCCCACAAAGTCAGAGCCATGGCGGCTTTAGTAACTTTCCTCAGATCCATTCCTATTGAGAAGATTTGCAAAGTTACCACCTGATCCTCGGTTCATACTTTCACCTCTCATTATTGTCTGGATGTTTTCTCCAGACGGGATGGCCATTTTGGCCAGAGAGTATTACAAAATTATTCTCCTAATTTGCCAACGCTCCCACCATCCCATTCTGGTTAGCTTGGAGGTCACCCATATGTGAGAATAGGCTACCTGCTTGTTCCGGGATAAAGCACAGTTACTTACCGTAACGGGTGTTATCCAGGGACAGCAGGCAGCTATTCTCACAACCCACCCACCTTCCCTGGTTGGCTTCTCTGCTAGCTATCTGAATTGAGGAGACTCACCCTGTGCTGGGCGGGAGGGCACTTGCGCATGCACGGTGCGGCAGACTCAAAACTTCTATGTTTCTACAAGCAAGTCTACTTGTGAGGCTGTCCACATCCGGGCTCCGTGAATGACATCACCCATATGTGAGAATAGCTGCCTGCTGTCCCTTGATAACAACTGTTATGGTAAGTAACTGTGCTTTCTGCACCTTCTAGTCACTTATACAAGTTCCACTAAAATGAGTACACAAAATTTTTTTACAAGAGGGAGGATCGACAGAATGGAACATATCCCTTTTTAGAGCCATAATCTGCATGCTACTAAGAAGCTTCTTATTTTTCTAGAGTAATTTTGAATATTTAATCTTCTCAATTTATTTTTTAGGGTAAGCTTGACGTTAAAAAACCAGTAGAAGAATCATCAATAGTGGAAAAACAGGTAAATATTTCTGGAAAATATGAATTTCATACCTTTTTGTAAATATTATAGTTTAATTTAAAGTTTATTTAAAATTTGCTGTAGAGCCTCCAATGACATGCATATCCAAGCGGTTTACAATTTTAAAGTAAAATCAACATGGAAAACGAACTACAAATTTTTAACAGGAATGATATTGTACTCTGAGGAAACATACATCCTAGAAAGAAAGAAAAGCTAGGAGACTGAGAGCTAGATGCACTAAAGTCAGCGATCGTACAGTCTATTGTACTTGCCAAGTTGGATTATTATAATTCTGTATATCTAGGTATCAAACAGGGTAGTTTAAAAAGACTTCAGTTAATAAAGAATACGGCAGCTAAACTCATCTTTGGGAAGAGAAAGCTTCATTGGCTCCCAATCCGTTTTACTTGTAAATCGAGTCGAGCTCCGCTGGGAGATGATCTGGTATATAAATCGAAGATTAGATTAGATTGCTTTAGCGACGATCGTATTTGCTGACCCGATGCAGAAAACACTTCACTGCGTGGTTTTCTACATGATCGCTCATTGCCTAACTCAGTCATGCAAATAAGCTCTTTAATATTAAAAGGCCATGCAAACTAGCCAAGCAATTTATGCACTAACATTGCATGGCGAAGCACAAAAATAGAACGATTAGTTTTAGTGATCCATACTTTTTTTTTAAATGGGCACAGATGCTGTGAAGACAACCACGGGTTCCCCCCCCTAATGATGGCTTTCCCCCTGCACTCCCTCACACTCTCCCCAACACCCCTCCACCTTACACAAAGATCTCTCCTACCACTACCCCACAAACAAGATCCCAATGACAGCCCTGGTGGGCTGGAGGAGTCAGCTCAGAACCCCCCCAGCTCAAGCACCCCACAGCCCCTTTCCCATACCGCAATATAGAAGCCAGCAAGAGGGATGCCCGCTTCCTCTTGCTAGCAGGCCCACCTCATCAGAATGGTGGCCTTCTTCTTCCCGGTGCATCCTGGGATGCACTGGGAAGGGGCCTAAGGCACTGATTGTCCTGGATACCTTAAGCCTCTTCTATAGGCAGGGCCATAGGTACCCAGGAATATCTGAGTATTAGGATTCTCCCCAAGGAGAGGCCTCAGACTCTGATTGGCCTGGAAACCTTAGGCCCCTCCATAATAATAAAAACATAGAAACATGACGGCAGATAAAGGCCAAATGACCCATCTAGTCTGCCCATCCACAGTAGCATTATCTCTTTCTCTCTCGAGATCCCACGTGAATATCCCAGGCTCTCTTGAATTCAGACACAATCTCTGTTTCCACCACCTCTTCCGGAAGACTGTTCCACCCATCAGCAGTACATGTATATACATACAGCAATTAATGGTGCCCTTGCATTTTATAAAGCAGAGATACAAAACCAGATTAAATTCATGACATAGGTAACATAGCAAGATATTATATCGCAGAAAGAAGGAAATCAAAATTCATCAGGACAATATGAAAATAGATATCAAAAGGGAACTAAAGAATAGGGAAATATATATATAGTCAAAATTTCATATTAGAGACAAGTCCATTGGAATCGAAAATGGTAAGGAGAAGGTACAAATATCTAGAGTTAGGAAATATCGAGAAATTCATAATACAAATAGGTCATCAGTGTCTATAAAAACATACATTTAATGGCAATCATACTAATAGAAAAAAGAAATACTTAATAAGAGTCAATATGAGATGTAAGCAATATATTAAAGCATTATAGCACATAAAATATAGAAGTATAATTCATCAGGACAATATCAAGAAAGATGGACAGAAGGAAGGGCAATAGAGTAGTTGAGAAAGAAGAGTGATAAAGTAAAATAAATATATAAATATGGCAAGGAAATAGAACCATTATAGTAATAAAATGATATTCAGAAATACATACTAAAACAGTGCTGAAGATATCCAATATAGTACATGGATAAAAGAAGATAAGACAGGGCGCATATCAAAAGGGGAATGAATAATAAGGATATAAATATGAATTCATATTATAGACATTTCCAGTGGAATCAATAATGATAATAAGAAAATACAAATATTTAGAAGAGATAAATATCGAGAAATTGATAGTCCAAACAATTCATCAATGCCTATAAATACATACAACAGTTAAATTCACCTATGCATATAGTAAAGGAGTCAGGGACACCAGTGTGCAAGAAGATAATTAATTCACCAGTGTGCAAGAAGATAATGTAGCTGAACTCGACACGCTACAGGATAGAATGCAATCCAGAAAGCAAGAAAATATAGAGAAGATAGGAAATGAGGAATATGGAAAGAAAGTAGAAGAACAGGAGGATAAATTAGAAAGGGAAATTCATACAGCAGTTAAATTAGAAGTACCAGGAAAGATAAAATTAAAGATAAAAGTATTCAAGTATATAGAACAGGATAAATAAGGCCTGAAGTCACTATCAAATAAGCAAATACGTGTAAAAGAAAATAAAGTTTAACATAAGAAGACACAAGGAAAGGCTTTGAGCAAAATATATGAGAACAACAAAAAGTAAGGCCATAAAATTAACTAATTAAACTAAAGAGAATCAAAAGAAAAGGGATATGGCAGGAGCACAACAGGGAGGCGAGCTATAGCATAGAATTAAGTAATACAGGAAAATCACGAACAGACGTAATGAAAATAAAATAACTGGAATATAAACCAAATGAGCAGTGAATCCATCATGAGAAAACAGTTTATGCGGAGTTAGAAATCCTTGAAGATAGGTGAGACAAAGTCATACTGAGCAGGAGAAAATTCAAAATCCAACATAGAAAAACCAGAATGAATCAAGAGGGACCGAGATAGTTGAACACCAGGTGGTATAACAATGGACACTAATGGCGTGTAAGAGCACGAGGCGCCAAGGAGCAAGCCAGTCATCCCATCTTAGTTTGTTGGATCCAGTTTCATAGCAGTTCGGGATCCAAGTATGTGTCGGTCTGATTGCGGAATGTAATTCCAACTTATAGTACAATCCCTAATACTAGGTATATTGGACTACTGCAACATCCTCTTCCTTCCTTGCCCTGCAACTACGATTAGACAACTCCAAACAATCCAAAATACAGCTTTGAGACTCATCTACTCATTGAGAAAACATGACCACATCACTGAAGCCTTCATCAACTCACATTGGCTTCCAATCCAAGAAAGAATCCAATTCAAATTCTACTGCATATTATTTAAAACCCTACACGGAGACAGCCCATCATACTTGAACAATCGCATCATCCAAGCACCCACTACCAGACACAGAAAAACGCACTCCCCATTCATACCCCCCCCAATCAAGGAAGTAAAAAGGACAAAACTACACGATGGCCTCCTAGCCACTCAAGTCGCAAGGCTGGACAACCAGATCTCCAACCTTCTGATGACCACCCCAGACTATAGGACGTTCAGAAAAGAAATAAAAACCACACTTTTCAAGAAATTCCTGAAGTAGCAATAACATCACGACCTCTTAGTAACTCTAAAACTGACATCTGATCTACCCATTACTGCACTAATAATAACAAAAGAACCTCCACTATGACCACCTATTAATTCTTTTACAAACCACCTCACCCTCAACAACCCGTTAAATGTTTATAAGATCTACAACTTACCTCTCTAGCTAATCATTGTAACTCTGTTTTTTTATTTAAATTAACCTTTTGTAATCCGCCTTGAACCGCAAGGTAATGGCGGAATAGAAATCCCTAATGTAATGTAATGTAATGTAACCCGGAACCTCACAGGGTAGAACAGGCCTTATTGGGCACCAAGATCTTTGAGGTCTTGCTGAAGAGCCAGGAATGCTTTTTTTTTTTAGCTGCTGTGGTGGGAGCCAGATCAGGAACAATAACAATCTTACGGCCCTGATGGATCATAGAAGCTTTTGCCTTAGCGGCCGTGAGAATCTGCAATGTGTGCTGGAACCACAGAACCTTGACTATAATGGGTCTGGGGTGAGAAGAGCCCTGCAACAGTTTGGACAGTGATCTGTGCGCTCGCTCAATTTCAAACGCAGGAGAAAACTCCAGACCCAGGAATTTCGGCAGCCAGCTGGTTATAAAAGCCAGCGAATCATTACCTTCGGCGGCTTCAGGCATGCCTAAGATGCGTAAATTGCACCTACGGCTGTGATTAGCCATATCCTCAAGATCCGAGGTAAGTTTTTTAATGGCGGTTGCGTTGACTCGGATGGTCGGAATATCTTTTTCCACGGCAGACAGGCGTTGTGAAAGCAGCTCAAAATACTGCTAAGATGCAGCAAGTTGTGAGTGGATAGTTTCTAGTTCCATTCTCATATCTTTAGAGATGTCAAGATGGGTCTTCATGAGAGATTTTAAACTCCGAAGCTCAGCCAGTACAGAGTTATCTTCAGCCTTGTGGTCATCCGCGCTGCACGATTTCTCTGGAGATGGGGGTGCAGATTTCAGTCTCTTATTTGCAGGAATAGGATTGCTCTTATTTTTTTAGTTGCCATCATAGAAAATAGGAATTCTTGAGACAAGATCAGAAGTAGCAAAAGATCGTTGTAAATGACAGTCATAGAATGATGTACAATATCAGGGAGAAGGAGCACTAAGCTCATACTGCCATATTGCTCAGTCTCCAACCGGAAGTCCTTTGGCACGAATTCTTGAATTTTTATCAATCTTTTTTTTCAAAGTTTTATTTCTACCTCAAAACCCCTTGATTTGATTAAAAATTGTTTGGGATGGACTCCGCAGCCCCTAATCGGTGAAATGTGTACATTGATGCCACAGCATGCTGGGGAAGGGGGCAGGAGGTTCAGGCTTCTCCTCTCGGTCCTCCAGGGCTGGGGAGCTGACCTGGGTCTGTGATTTCTGGAAAAAGTCTCACCCAAAGGCTGTTCTGGAGTCTGGCGCCAAATGCCTGCGTTGCAAGTCTGGACACTCTTTTGGCACGGTGTGGGTGCTTCAGCAGGGCCCTGCAGTGGATACAGAGTGTGAATTTTCACTGGACTTTATTCAGCTCCTCTGGAAAGCGTATTCTTTGGACCCAGATTGTTTGACACAGGCGAGTCAATGTCTTCTGAGCCTGTTGCACCAGTGGCAGAGATTCCTTTGTGGGAGCCCTCTCAACTGGCTATGGCAGAGCTTGATTGCATTAGTTGTCATATGGATATTATGCTTCTTTTGTCTCCTGACACTGCTTCTGTTTTGGATCTACCTTTTTGGCCTTTCTTGAGTTTCTTAGATATGGTTGAATTTATTAATTTTTTTTTACCACTATTTAAAAGATCTCTTCTACAGAATTGGGATGTCATAACAAACTTTCTTTTTTGAATGGGAAATTTATGTATTTAATCCCTCCAGGGATTCAAGACAGGGTTGGACAAGTTCCTGCTGAATCAGAATGAACACAAAGTAGGGCTGGTCTCGGTTAGGGCACTGGTCTTTGACCTGGGGGCTGCTGCGTCAGCGGACTGCTGGGCGCAATGGACCACTGGTCTGACCCAGCAGCGGCTTTTCTTATGTTCTTATGTTATGTTCCCTCCTTTACAAACGCAGAGCGCAGGTTTTAGCACCAGAAGTAGTGGTAACTGCTCTGATGCTCATAGAATTCCTATGAGCGTCGAAGTAGTTACCGCTGCTGCTGGCACTAAAACCAGCACTTTGCGTTAGTAAAGGAAGGGGGGTAAATTACATTTCTTTTTGTGTATAATGACCTTTGTTTCACAACTATTCATCTATTTCCTTTCCTATAATGCACACTGGCATAAAAATGTAAAGCTCAAATGACAAAATCGCCTTTGTTCTATTATATTACATAATTATGTGCAAAAAATTTAGATGGTAAACATGGTTTCCTTAGACTACATAAATTTGTATTTCAAAGGTTTCTCCGCCTGATCTGTTTAAAACAGTTGCACATAGATTTAAATTCTAATGGGTTTTTCAACTTTGTCTTCTGTTACCTGGTTTGTGTTTTTGCGTACAAGTTAGCAGATATAGTGAGAGTACAGTGGAACCTCGATTTGCGAGTAACCCGGTTTGCGAGTATTTTGCAAGTCGAGCAAAACACTCAGTAAACTTTTGACTCGCAAACCGAGCACTGCCCCGATAAACGAGCACTTACAGCCCAGGAAGCACCGCTTCGGGGGATTTCTCTTCCGTCTTCCGGCCAGCCTTCCACGTTGGGTGCCTTCCGCAGGTTGGAGGACCTCTGTCTGGGCCTGCGCGGCCGGGTGCCGTCCCGCCTGCGCGTTGTGTGTGACGCGCACAGCGTCAATCATCGGCGTTGTGCATGTCATGCACGTGGGGCAGCGCTCAGCTGCGTGGGCTTGGGTGGGGGCTCTCCAGCATACGGGGGCATCCGACGTGGAGGGCTGGCCGGCGGATGGAGGAGGCATCCCTCTGAAGCGGCACTGCGGGGTTCTCCTGCAGCTGGCGGACATTAGAGACATCCCCCCCGAAGCGGCACTGTGAGGTTCTTCTTCGGATGGCGGACGGAGGAGACGGCACTGCAGCACCCGACACCCGACAGGTACAGACCCCGGGTTCTGGAACGAATCGTCAGTGTTGACACTATTTTCTATGGGGAACTTTGCTTTGATAAACGAGCATTTTGGATTACGAGCATGCTCCTGGAACGGACTATGCTCGTAATCCAAGGTACCGCTGTATTTCCAACTGTAGTTTTACATCCAAAACATTGGATTGTAAAAGGTAAGTAGCTTAACTGTATAATAGTTATGATTGTATAGAAGGTATGTGTATATTCCCACTCATATCATTTCATTTTTGCAGATCGAATACCATAGAGGTTATAGCTACTTCAAGACGGAGCTACTTGAATCATCCCAACGTATTTTGTTATATTTGTGGGGAGTTCACACTGAAAGCAAGTCGGAAACCTATTTCTAAGTTGTAAAAAAAGCATATGTAGATTATTTTGGTGTCAAGCTTGGCGATCAAGATAAGCCATGGGCTCCTCAGATTGTATACAAAACTTATATGGAACATTTGTGCCAGTGGACAAATGGAAAGAGAAGCTGTCTGAAATTTGGAGTACTAATGGTTTGGAGGGAAGCAAAAAACCACTTTGGTGACTGTTATTTTTGTATCGTTAATATCATAGGCATCAATCAAAATAATCGTGACAAGGAGACCTGTTCTGCACTCGGATCTTGTACCCATTCCACCTTTCCATGAACTACTACAGCTCTCAGAGGAAGAGTTTTGCATGTCTGATATCACACGAGGTAAAGAAAGTGGGGGCAATGACAGTGATTCACAAACAACTTCACATAGTGAACGTTTTGATCAGAATGAATTGAGCGATCTGATCAGGGACTTAAATCTTTCCAAGGAGTCTTTTGAATTGCTTGCCTACAGACTAAAGGAAAACAATGTACTTCAGCTTGGAATGAAAATTACATTTTATTGAAGGAGAGAAAAGGACTTGCTGCCATTCTTTACCGAAGACAACTTAGTATACTGCAATGACATCAAAAACCTTCTGAAGAAAATGGGTCTTTTAGAATATAACCCAAGTGATTGGTGTCTTTTCATTGACAGTTCAAAATGTAGTTTGAAATATGGTTTTTTAAAATAATGAAAACAAATATGGTTTTATTCCAATCGGTCACTCCAGGATGAAAGAAGAGTACAAAGCCATCTCTTTAAATTTGGAAAAGATAAATTACCAAGAATATCAACAGGTGATTTGTGTAGACTTGAAGATGGTTATTTTCTTTTTGGTCAACAAAGTGGCTACTCAAAGTATCCATTCTTTTTATCTCTTTGGGATAGTAGAGCCAAACATGAACATTGGCCAAAAACAGATTGGCCCCCGAGGGAATATATGGTGGTTGGAGGACAAAATATAATCATTGAACCTTTAGTAGCATGAGATAGAATCATGCTTCCACCACTACATATAAAGCTAGGCCTGATAAAACAATTTGTAAAGGCTTTGTATAAAAATGGTTCGTGCATTGAATACATAGTGCATATGTTACCTGGACTTACCATGGAAAAACTGAAGGCAGGAATTTTTGATGGTCCACAGATCAGATAACTTATAAATGACCCACATTTCATAGCATCAATGAATGAAATTGAATCATGTGCCTGGTCTTCATTTGTTCTTGTTGTGAAAAGCTTTCTTGGCATCAAGAAGGCAGACAACAAGATGCAATTAATAAAGGATAGTCTCTTTCATTTCAGCAGGCTTGGCTGTAACATTATCTACACAGTTGCTTAGATCGCTTTCCAGAGGACCTTGGTGACTTGAGCAAGGTGAAAGATTTCACCAAGACATAAAAACAATGGAAGCAAGATACCAAGGAAGATGGGATGCACACATGATGGCAGACTATTGTCAGAATCTTATGCAGGAAGTCTTATTAAATGAGCTTCTTGTGGGTCAAATGACTGAAGAGTTTGAGAATAGTGCAGAACACTGCTGTCCATCTGATATTTGGGCTGAAGAAAAGTGATCATGTTAGTCCCTACTGTAGACTTTTGCAATGGTTGCCAATGGAGGCACAAGTAATATTTAAGTTCTCTTATATATGCTTTAAGCTGATTTGGGGATTGGTCCTGACCTACCTTTTGTCTCATTTCGAACTATACAGCCCTATGAGGATAACCAGAAATTGTAATTTATTTGCCTACCCAAAAATTACTGGTTGTAGATACAGGTCTTTTCTGGATAGGACTTTTTCGTTTCAAGCAAGTAAGCAGCAGTCCTGGTTAGGTAATTACATCATTTTCTTAATCCTGGATCCCTTTGTAGGATTTGAGTAAAATTAAACATACTTTTGTTCTATTATGCATATTATATCTATTTCTTTTTTATCTATTTGTATAGTTTTCATTTAAAATTTCTTAGAATTCTATTGTTTAACTGCTTTTCTTTCCATTATTCATATGCCTTCCTCTACCTTTTCTTTTTTTCTTCACTTCTAATGTTTATTTTTCTTTTTACATTTTTTATAGTTGATTTAATTCTTAAAATTATTTTCTATTTAATTAGTTTCTTTCCATTACATTATTATTTTGGAATGTACGTTTTGTTTTTAACAGTAATGGTTTTGAGAGTTCAATGTATTCTTGTTAGGATGCTTCATATCTCATTTTTTCCTCTATCTTTATTTTCCTCTCTATTATATTGCTAATTTGTTTGTTCTTAGGTACTTTAGTTAGATTGTGAGCCTTCGGGACAGTAAGGGAATTTCAAAGTACCTATTATTTATTTATTTATCTTATTTTTATTGTATCCTTTAATGTATATTTCTTTGTAAACCTAAATTACTTATAATTTTAATGCACCCTATTATCTATTTTCTGTAAACCGCTTAGAATCCTAACGGAGTTTAGCGGTATATAAAAAATAAATTACATTACATTACATTTGATTTGCAAATATCTGAATATTATTTTGCTCAGATAGCAGGTTCAAAATATGCAAATGATTTTAAGGGTCTCTGCAGATGTTAAAACAGCATAAATTTTGATGTCTTCTCTTTTACATTAAGACATTTTTCCATTAAATTGTAGAGTGAAAACAATTTTTGTAAAGAACATTTTCCATGTATTTCTCTGTGAATCTGAAAAGATTACAGTAATTTTCTCTAATCATTCTGCCTGATGTTTAGCCTGTGGTGGTAAGCGATGTCTGAGCTGCTCCAGCCACAGTCTGAACCCTGGTTATTCGATGCTGGGGCATACAGCTCCTTCCATTCAATATTTGGGACTCAGCGGTTACTCAGAAGTGCATTTGATTTGCAAATATATGAATATTATTTTTCTTAGATAGTAGGTTCAAAATATGCAAATGATTTTAAGGGTTTAAAATCCTTCAAAACAGGATTCCTCATCATAAGAATTCCCTAATAAACAATGGAAATCAGCTTCTGTGATGTCATCAGCTTAGACACTGTCATCATTGCCATCATCATCACTACTGTTGCTCTCTTATAACACATCATCTTCAGTGCCATCCATGACATTGCTTTTACCACATTTTTTGAAAGCATTTTGAACCATATCTTCTGGAATGTCTTCCCAAGCATCTCTGACCCACTTTGCAATCAGTTCAATGTCTGGTTTTATCAGATTTCCAGCTTTTCTCAAGCGTGTTTGACCAGAGGACATCCATTCATGCCACATCTTTCGCACATGATCTTTTAAGGGTTTATTCAAACAAACATCTAGTGGTTATAAAACAGATGTAAGACCTCCTGACATAACTGCTAGAATAGTCTGAAGAGATTTTGTCGTCTTTTTTTTTTTTTTTAAAGTCTTCAGATATGTGGGTTTTAAACATGTCCCAAACAAGCAATGATGTTTTTTTTTTTTTCAAAGCAATATCTGGTCATCTATTCCAAATCTCGTCAAGCCATATTTTGGTTCCTTCTTCATCCATCCATCCAGCCTCTCACATGTGCATGCACAGTTATTCGTGGAGGAAATTTAACATTTTTTGACAATGTCTTCCTTTTATAAATGACTGCAGGCCTCAGCTTGATTCCATTCACCAAACAAGAAAGAACAACAGTAAATAGTTCTTTTCATTCCCAGTTGTCCTAAAAAAAAAACAGTTTTATCTCCTAGGCATGCCACAGTTCTGTTGCTGGGAAAGTCAAATGTCATTGGTGTTTCATCCATGTTTCCAATTTCTCCAAGCTCAAAATTGTATAATTTTCGTTGTTTTATAATTATGAAATGAAGATACTTTTTCTTCAATATCCTGTGTCAGTTTCTGAGCAATTTTTGTTCTTTGTCACAAACAAAGACCATACCTGTTCATAAAGCGGCTACACCAACTTGCAGACGCAACAAATTTGTCTGTACCTTTAGCTTTATATTTGTAATGCAGTATCCATTTTTCCGGCACTCTAGAACCCAGCTGTTCAAGTCATCTTCAAAAACCGAGAAGGATGTAGTTAAACCTCAACAAGCCTTTTTGGATTTTGGTATTTTTTCTAATTTGGCCTTCTGCTTTCTCCAATCTCTTACTTGCTTTTTGCTAATACCAAATTCTTGTTGCAATTGAATTATTGCTCTCTTCTGTTCTCGATACAGCTTTTAATTTAAATGCAGCATCATATGACATCCGTTTTCACTTTCCACCAAGACTAGCCATTCCTAAAACAATGTAAAGAAACAAAATTTAAAGGAAAAATTTGGTTCCTTAATGTCCCCCAGCTGTACAGATTGTTCATATGGAAATTGCCGTAATGCACACTACATGCTAAGAAGCTCATAGGTATAAAATGGGCTTCTTGACATTCAGCGTATGTAACGGTAATTATGTGCCACAGGTACTGGTAGATCGTAGAGAAAATAGTGAGATAAGATAGAGCAAACATTCTATTAGTCTCAGAAAAATCTTGCCTCTTTCTTCTGCAATCCATGAAATGGTACTATAAATGACTTCCAGGTGACCTAGTATACCATTACCCTATTACTCTCTCCCCCCTCCCCCCACAGATGACCCACACCATTGTCCTCCACATACCAGTATCCCCCACAAATTTGACATCAGCAATAGACTTTAACCCAGAAGGTCCAACAAATTCCACAGCAGCAATAGATTTTATGTTTGACACATTTTTATTGATGACAACCACAGCATGAAAGCAAAATACATAGCAACATAGTAACATAGTAAATGACGGCAGATGGACAGTAACATCCTTATGTTCCAATTTAGTACAAAGGCCAGAAAGCAAAATACCTTACAAGTGCCAACCTGCCAGAGGATGGACCTCCAAAGAAAAGATCAACAATACAAGTCATCAATTATATTTCACAGTAATGTTTACAGTGATAAACTCCTAACCTCCCCCTCCCAATCACTACCAAAATACTACCAGGTTGAGAGTACACCCCCCAAAAATAGATTTTAAACAAAAAGGTACCACAAATCCCAAAACAAAAAACAATATTGTGGGATATCTCAGAAACGGTGCTCCAAGCCCCAGAAAAAGCTGTTTACCAGTTTGCGATCTGTGTGGGGCTTTGAGCATCTGCACATTAGTGCTGATTCAGGAAAAAAATATTTTGATTCGATTTAGCCTATTGAATTGATTTTTCGATTCGATTCGATTCGATTTTCCTGCACAATTGGGTGCTTTTTTCCAAACATCCTGGTGAGTTTATTTTATAACCTCTTCACCTTCTTTGCCCTATCCTACCCACACTGGTGCTGTGGTGTAAACAAAATAAACAAAAAAGACTTTTCCTCTCTCTGTTAAATCCTAGCTCAGCTCTGGCAGGATACAAATTTAAAATCTGACACATAATCACAAAACAGAAAATAAAATGATTTTTTTTTACCTTTTGTTGTCTGGTCATTTTTCAAATCATGTTGGTCCCAGGCTCTACAACAAATGTCTTCTGATAACTTGCTTGCCAGGGTCTCTTGCCCAGATCCACCATCTCTTCTTTTCTCAACTACCCTGTCATCCAGCATCTCTCCCTCCTTCCCCACCAGCTCTCCTTTTCTCTTTCTAACTACCCTCCAATCCAGTATTTCTATCTCCCCCACCATCCCTTGTGTCAAACTTCTGTTCCCTCTCCTGTTTTTAGATCCTTATTTCTTCTATCCTTCCACCCATCTCACCTCTCCATGATCTCCCCCAAGTCCATCTCCCCACTCCACCATCCATCTAACCCCCCCACCAAGTTCATTTCTCTCATCTATTTTCTCCCCATCTCTCCTCCAGTCCACCAACTCCCCATCTCCCCTCCCCCTCCATCTATACCTTTTTTATTTTTTTTATGGTACATAAAATATTTATTGTGGTGTAGCACAATTATTATAGATTTTAGCCAGAAAAGAAAAAGCTTTGCACTATCTCTCTAAGGCACATAAATGTGAAGCCCATCGGAGTGGCTGGGACAAGGACATTTCCTCGTTAGGGTTAGCCATTGTGCCACTCTCCTGCCACCACCTCACTGGAACTTCCCAATCCCTCCAATCTGTGACACCCCCTCTCCAGATCCCACTACATCAGTAGACCTCCCAAAAACCTGTAGACCCCCTGGCACTCCTAAGCCCCCACCATCACCACACCCCCACACCTTTCCCAAAGAGAGTCTGGCAGGAGGGGTGCATCTAGGAAGAGGTCTGGTGGCAGTAGTGATCCACTCCTGCCAGCACTCCTTGCGTCTTCTCTCCACTGCGGCCCACCCTCAGTGAAAACTTCCTGTTTCCGCTTGGGCAGCCGAATGGAGAGAAGACACCCGGAGTAGCGGCAGGATAGTGAATTGCATTCGGTACTGCCGCTTTTGCCTGGCTAGGGAGGAGAGGAGAGAGCCTTGCTGCCGCCGATCTGCACCAGATACCCATTCGGGCTTTCCCTCTGCCACCGGAGTCCTTGCTTCGATGTAACTTCCGGTTTTGCAAAACCGGAAGTTAATCAGAAGCAAAGACTCCGGTGGCAGAGAGAAAGTCCAAACGAGTCTTTAGTAAGGGGCTCAA
This sequence comes from Geotrypetes seraphini, assembly GCF_902459505.1. Classification (NCBI taxonomy): domain Eukaryota; kingdom Metazoa; phylum Chordata; class Amphibia; order Gymnophiona; family Dermophiidae; genus Geotrypetes; species Geotrypetes seraphini. Next base: position 141,386,190 of record NC_047089.1, on the reverse strand, counting down.
CAAATCAGTAAGTCTGATTTTCTTCAATAACAAACCAATTCGAATCGATTCACCCAAAGTGAATCGGAGAATCGATTCGAATCGCAAATTGGGCAGTACTACTGCGCATGCTCAAGGCCTACCAACTCCCGCCTTCTGCTAAGAAGAATGCTGACATCATCGGGGGTAGGAGCAGTCCTACGGAAAGTGTCATTGGAAGTCATCACTGCTAGTGCACACCAATCTGGTGTGGGGCCCTGAGCATCGGATTCCTCAAAAGACCCAAGCAGGAGCTGGTAAAACAAAACAAAAAATAATGTGTAATGGGTGAGAAAGAGGGACAGGCCATCAGAAAGCAGCATCGGAGCAGAGCAGAGCACGCGGGTAGGCAGGCAGAGGGGGCGGTGTCCTTCAGATCGGCAGTGGAACTAGCATCGGAAATGGGGGGGAATCTTCATAAAACAGTGGGGGGGGGTCTTCAAAAAACAGCGTTGGAAGTAGGGGGACCTTCAAAAAGCTGCATGGTGATGGAAGCAGCATCGGCGGTGAAAGGCTAGCGTGCGAGAGAGCAGCGGCATTCATCAGGTGTTGGTGGGAGTTTAGGAGAACATTACTCATCAAAGCAGCTACCTGCTTGACCCAAATATAAGATGAAATCCCCCCATTTTGGGGCCATTTTTTTGACCCAAAAATCTTGTCTTATATTTGAGTATATATGGTAATTTTTGGGTAAAATAAGTGACTTGTGATTTTTTATTTTTTTTTTCATTTTATGCAGATGCCTATGATGTCACCAAGTAAGAAAGTACACATCCAGGTAAAACTACTTGTAATTATATCTTCCTGAGGAATTTAAGATGGTATCTAGACCATATACTAATTACACATTTTACCTTTTGGAATACCCAGTATAATTATTTACATTATATTCAAAATCAAAGCAAAACCACATAAACATAAATACAATTTTATATTACACAACCAAACAGGAATATAAATTTAGATCTCCATGTCATGTGTGTGTTAGGTGTCAACAACTCATGTTCGAGACCTAGTGATTTCATGAATTACAGATCTAAAAAGAAATCAGTTTTGTGCTAGTTTGGTAAGGTCATCTATTATCATCCCCATGGTGGTTTTCAATGTGTTCAGCCATCTGATTACAGGTTGCCCTCTTCGCCTGGTTCCTTCGATCTTCCCAAACATGAAGTCCTCCTTCAATTATCTGATATACATATTCATTGTATTCTGAAATTGCAAACTTTTTAGAGCTTTGTTGACATGGAACTATCAATTTACTTACCTGCAAAAAAGGAAACAACTTTTTTCTTCCAAAAGTAATTGCGCCTAATCAAGCAGACCAATAAAATGAAATCCAAAAGGTTTTATTTTGGTTTTATACTACTACTACAATGGCAGCAGCGTAAAACTCAGACTCCTGATGCACCTAAGCTTTCTCAGTTTTTTTAACCAACTCACACAGAGAGCATAACCTTACTCATTCTACATCTATCATCTATTTTTTCCATAGGGGGTCATTTCCATCATTTCTACCAAGGATGGGACCTCATTCTCATCTGGGAAGGCCACTTCCTTCCAATTACAAAAGAGTAGCCTTGAATCAGGTGCTGCCTTCTGAGGGAACCATCTTTGGGAAGATGGAGGAGGTGTAGAACCCTTATCTGTGGAAGGGTTCAAGTTTGATCTGATAATGGAGGCAAATGACTTCTCATGCTCAGACAAGCGCTTTGTAATTGCCTCAATAGTCATCAAACAACTCATTGTCTTGGCATGGGATGTTGACCAGTTGATCTAGATTTGGATCCATATCTATGGTGTGGTGCCAGGCGAGATGGCGCATCGCCACCAAGAAAGCAGTGGCCCTGGAGAACATCTCAAAAGCATCATATGCAGCCTGGACCTTATGTATGCGAAGTTGTTCCAGAGTGGAATGCATATGCTGGAACTCTGTCAGTCATCCAAGTATGGGAATACCTGGAGACCATGGCTGCACAGAGCTACTGCCACTACTACCAGACACTTGGTGAAAACTCTGGAAGATGATCTAGGCCAAAAAATAGCAATCTGTACTGAAAATGATGATTTCCCACCTGAAATCTGAGGAGCTTGTAAGAGGCTAGACGAATAGAAATGTGTAAGCCTCTGAGATCTAGGGAGCATAACCCATCGGTTTGATCCAGAAGAGGATACAATGATGCTATAGATAGAATTCAAAATTAATCTCTGACAAGGAATTTGTCCAGGATAGGTCGCAGATCCCCCGTCTTCTTCAGAAAAGGAACTAAAAACTGTTCTCCCTTACCAGGACAACTATCCATTAATTCCATTCCAATACAATTAGAATCAAAGTTAAAACTCCTAGGCTTCATCATTGACAAAGACCTCACTTACCATGATCATATCAGCTCAACTGCAAAAATCTGTTTTTTCAAACTTCGTATAATTCGGTCACTACTTTCAATCTTAGAGACCGAATCAATCAATATCCTAATCCACTCTTTACTCATCTCCCACTTAGATTACTGTAACTCTCTCCTCAACGGTCTCCCCCCAAAAGAAATCAGACGCTTACAACTAATACAAAACACAGCAATAAAACTCATCTACAAAAAAGGCAAATTCGATCATGTCACTCCTCTTCTCAAAGAGGCTCATTGGCTCCCCATTAACTACCGCATCACCTATAAAATCATTCTACTCACCTTCAAAATAAAACATTCTCACCAACCTTTATTTCTTGATAAACTTCTTATTTCCCAATGCTCCCCTCGTACTCTAAGGTCAACAGACCAAAAACTTCTCTTCATTCCCTCTATAAACGACTTTTACTATACTCTGAAAACAAATTTCGCAGTAACTGCGCCAACACTGTGGAACTCTTTACCACAGCAAATCCGTGACGACCTTCATCTAGACAAATTTAAGATAAACTTAAAGACTTTTTTATTTCGTGACGCCTTTGGCTAAGTTCAGACTTACCTTAATCTTCTTTTTTCCTCTTTTTTTTTTATTTTTATTTTTTTTTCCCCTTTTTTCCCTCTCATTCTAATCTCAACCAACCGCTTTCATAAAGCGATCCATCCTATATGTTCTTTCCCCTTCCCCACTGTCACCAGTTCTTAAGACTTCACTATGTAACTTTCCCCTTCCCTCCCCTTTACCCTCACTTTCAAGTTTGTCCTGTCTATGTTATATATGTACACATATTTATTTTTAATACCTAATATTTTATCTTACTTTTATCTTGTTTTATATATATTGTAAACAGTCCAGATATTTGTTTGATGGTCGGTATATTAAAAAACCAATAAACTTGAAACTTAAAACCCTGTGTTCTGCTGTTCCAGAGGAACCTCCTCGATGACATGGAGACAAAACGGAGCTTAAGCTTCATGAAGAAAAAGGGTGGTAACACTACTTGTAATTATAGCTTCCTGAGGAATTTAAGATGGTATCTAGACCATATACTAATTACACATTTTACCTTTTGGAATACCCAATATAATTATTTACATTATATTCAAAATCAAAGCAAAACCACATAAACATAAATACAATTTTATAGTACACAACCAAACAGGAATATAAATTTAGATCTCCATGTCATGTGTGTGTTAGGTGTCATCAACTCATGTTCGAGTCCTAGTGATTTCATGAATTACAGATCTAAAAAGAAATCAGTTTTGGGGGGGTCTTTGACGCTTGCTCCGGGGGGAGGGGAGAGACATGGGGACCCGTATGCATCAAGGCATGACTCCAGCGTTCTATTTCGCTTCGGCGGAACAGAGCGAGCCTTGTTTGTTGGGGAGAGGTTTGGTAGTGGGGGATGGTTGGTTGGGTTGAGTGGCGGGAGAATAGGGCACAGGGATGGTTGGGAGGAAGTAGCAAGGGATGGTCAGGAAGTTGGGGGTTTGGTAGTTGGGTGTTTATTTCTCTTGCTATATCTGATTTGTTCAACCATTAACTTCATGAATATGTACTATATTGTTGTGTACCAATGGGTTTCCTTTGCTCTCCAGGTGCCTTCATATTGGCTTTGGGTGAAATGGGTGCAGCTTTGCTCTGGTTCTGGGTTCCTTATGGATCCTCTGAGTCAGGACTGGGAGCCCTTAGGATGTCTCTGTTTCTGTTTCATGTATTGTGCTAATCTAATTTTCCAATTTTTTCCTAAATGCCTAGATATACCCTAAAACTGGTTACTTGGAATGTGACAGGAATCACATCACCCATTAAAAGATCCAAGATCCTCTCCCAGTTAATAAAACAGGCTGCCAATATTGCCTGTCTTCAAGAAACTAAATTGACTAATGTAGAACATGCGACATTGGTTACAGCTTGGGTTGGGCAGGTGTTCTGCTCTTTCAATCCCTGTAAGAAAGGGGGAGTGGTGGTTTTAATACGCAAAGGTATATTGGGCCACTCCAACAGCTCTACTGTGACGCTTATGGGAGATACGTGTTGTTGCAGGTACAGCTGCACCATCTGACATTTATTCTATTGGCTGTCTATGCACCCAACAATTATGAACATGCTTTTTTCCGACAGCTGGTCAGAGTTGTCACAAGTGCTACCACATTGCCAGTGGTTCTTGCAGGTGACTTCAACCAAGTGCTTGACCTGAGTCTAGGCAATTCTTCCACTAGAGGCTCTATGCTGGGACTGCCTTTTCTCTGTGATGCATCGCAGGTGGTGGACCCTTGGCGTCTTTTGCATCCCCCTGATCAAGATTAAACCCACCTAAGGCGCAAGGCTCCCTCTCGCGAATAGATTATATATTGTTATCGTCTTCACTTTTCTAGAAGGTGGTATCTGTAGAAATGTGGCCCATTGTTGTGTCAGACCATGCTATTTGTTGGGTTGAGTTGGAACTCGCCTTGAATTTGGTGGTGGCTTTTCGCTAGCATTTCCCAGCTGACTTACACACGGACATGCATTTTCAGAAATATCTTGTTACTAAATGTGAGGAGTTTAGTTGCTTTAATGCACAGCATCAGAATACCCCAACTCTTTGTTGGGATACTCTTAAAGTGGTGTTGCGTGGTGACATTCTCCAGTATATGTCTTCGCAGTCCAGACGCATTTCCCAGGGTATCATTACATTGGAAAAACAACTCCAAAAGGCCAAGGCTACTTACATCTGGAACCCTTCTAGAGCATCTAAAGAAGCCTATTTGTCTGCACAATCAGCCTTGAATGCGCTCCTCCACAAACAGACTAAACCACATCTTTTCCATTGACGTTTTAATTTCTGCAAACATGGAAATCGAGCTGGTAAATGTTGGGGTATTGGATGAATTCTCCTTCTATTCTGGATTCCAACTTAATAGGCATAAATCTCTCATCCTTTCTTTGGATGATAGTTTTCCCCAGGGGTGGGTTGGCAGTTTTCCTTTTATTTGGGTGGAGGAGACCATTAAATATCTATGGGTCTGGATCCTGAGGGACTTGTCTCATTTGTATGCTTTAAATCTGACGGCACGTTTGAAGTTTATGGAGCATAAATTGTGCATTTGGCGGGCATATCCGCTTTCCCAGGTGCGCAAGATTTCTCTCTCCAATATGTTATTATTCCCATATTGGCTTTCTCTTCCAGCTGCTCCCTCTTTCTTTTTCTACGGTAAACTATCAGATTTATGTGAGGTTACTGCAGGGCTTTTTGTGGAATAGGAAAAGACATCGCCTTGCTTTCTGTGTATTTGTTCTTTCCACAGAGCATGCGCACTTAGGGTTTTATGTTCCCTGCCACTGTGGTGTGTGATCCGTGGCCGTATTCTATTTTAGAACGTGGCGGCAGGGAACACTCTGGAGCTTCCCCCCCTCCCACCCTCACTCACTGCAAAACAAACCGCTGTCGCCACCGCCGTTCCTTCTGCTCCCCTCTTTGGAGTGTGCATTGCGGCTGTGCACGTGGACCCGGATGTGCACCGAGAGTGTAACGGGGTTCCTGGGCAGCTGAGCGCAGTCTCCGGGTGGCTGCAGCCTCAGCAACCACCGGTCTTCCTCCCAGCTCGCGTCCAGAGCCTTTCTGTCCAGTCCGCCCCCAGCGACAGGTTGAGTACCACTTCGGCCTCGAGGCCCAAAAAGTGCAGATCCAGGGCGCTGCCGCCGCCCAGCAGCAAGGGGACGCAAAGGCAGGCGAGGAGGAACAGCGGCGGCCTCTCTTCCATGCTTCCCAGAAGCAGCCTGTATTTTGCTGGCTCTGCTGGTGACTCTACGACCTGCATACCGGCGGGGAGCGGACAATGTAAGGATGACGCCCGACCCACGGAAGGGGAGGGGGAGAAGAGGGTATAAAATCGAGGGAAGAGCAAGGGAGAGGGCCGATCTTTTACCTGAGGGAAGAAGTAATGAGACAGCTATGCTAAATTACGGGGGCCAGAACTTGGAGGTGAGAGATAATGCATATTAAGGGGTAGGGAGAGACCTTGATCAAAGGGAAGAGGATGAAATGGGGCAGATGAACTGGAGGGGGAGAGGGAAAGGGGGCTGCTTTGGTGGAGGGGTGTGCTGGGAGGCAGACAGCTTTGTTGACCGGCTCTTATCAGGTCGTGTGTGTCTAGGTGCTGGACTATGCTATCTTTGATCAGCGCCTCAACCATCTTTCCAGGGACAGACATGAGACTCACAGGTCTGTAGTTGCCTGGCACTCCTCTCGATCCTTTTTTAAATATCGGCGTGACGTTCACTATCTTCCAGTCATCCGGTATCTGTCTTGTTTTGATTGACAGGTTGGCAAGTTTTTGCAATAGTTCTCCGATTTCAGATTTTAGTTCTTTTAGGACTCTCGGATGAATTCCGTCCGGTCCAGGAGATTTATCACTCTTAAGTTTGTCGATCTGTTGGTAAATCTGGTCCAAGTCCACTTCTACTGTGGTGAGGCTGTCCTGTACGACTCCCTTGAACACTTTCACTGTGTCAGGTATTGTTGCGGTGTCTTCCTTTGTAAAGACCGACGCAAAGAATTTGTTTGTCATCCTTGACGCACCCTTTTCCTCCCAGGTTGTCCAGCAGTCTCACTGCCTCCCTTGCAGGTTTTCCCCTTAATGTATCTAAATAAGGGCTTGAAATTCATGGCCTCCTGCGCTATTTTCTCCTCGTAGACCTTTTTTGGCAATCCTCACCGCCTTGTGACATTTTTTCTGAGCATCTCTATGTTTGCTCCAATATTTTTGGGTATATCAAATAAACTGAACCTGAAAGAAATCGAAGCAGTTTACAAGGTTTAAAAAACAAACAAACTTGTGTGGAAAGGACGGGACACAAATGACTATTGCATCACAAAGGGTTCAAATCCACACTGCTCCCTGTGACACTGGATAAGTCATTGTCCCAGGTACATTAGATGGATTGTGAGCCCACTGGGACAAACGGAAAAATGCTCGAGTTCCTGAATAAATTCATGAAAACTGTTCTGAGCTTCCTTAGGAGAATGTTATCGAAAATTGAATAAATAAATATGAGTTGAAAGGCTAACAGAGGCATAAAAAAGTTAAAATTTAAACAAAGGTAAATATCCAGATAGGTGCATACGTCATTAAGGGATCCAACTCTGTCTCTGTCTCCTTTAGGAGCCCAACCTAGTAAGCATGCCTACTAAGCATCCCAAAAAACCTCTCATAGAAATCCTCCCTCTTTCCCCCTCCCTCAATAAACCTAGCTCTGGGGCCTTATAACTTACCGATTCCTTAAAAGCCAAATGTACTTCCAAACCCAGAATTGGTGCATTCAATCTTTCCCATGCTTCCAAACTCAGTTCAATCAGTGGCAAATCCTTAAGGTATTACTGAATCTTGTTCTAAGAAGCATGGCCTTCATGAGCATACAGTGTAAAGTAATATTTAACAAACTGAGCCTTGATCCTCTCATCCACATGTTCATCCTTCTTCCTTCATTCTTCACATTGATGATCATCACGCTTTTCTTCAATTTTGAAACTAAGAACCTATAGGCTTATTTTACTATTCATAGATGTGCTGCTTCAAGAAGGTCATATAAAAATTAATCTCTTTCAGTTATAGTTCATTTTAAGTTTCTGTCTCATTCCATAGTAGCATAGTAGATGACAGCAGATAAAGACCCGAATGGTCCATCCAGTCTGCCCAACCTGATTCAGTTTAAATTTTTTCTTCTTAGCTATTTCTTGGCAAGAATCCAAAGCTTTACCCGGTACTGTGCTTGGGCTCCAACTGCTGAAATCTCCATCAAAACCTACTCCAGCCCATCTTTACTCTCCCAGCCATTGAAGCCCTATCCAGCCCATCCTCCCCCAAACAGCCATACACAGACACAGACTGTGCAAGTCTGCCCAGTACTGTCCTTAGTTCAATATTTAATCTCGGAAAGCAGTGTTAATGTGGTCATATTTTTTCAGTGAGTAAATCAGTCTAAGAGCTGTATTTTGGACTGTAATTGTTTTAGCATGTTGGTTAGGCATGACATGTATAAGATGTTACAGTAGTCCAGGAGTCCTAGGATTAGCGCTTGTACCAAGAGTTTGAATTGATCGTTGTTGAAGTATTTTTGGATTTGCCTTAGGTTGTGCATGGTTGCAAATGCCTTCTGGATCATTTTGCTGATTTGAAGGTGCTTGGTGCAGCCTTTGTCTATCATTATTCCCAGCAGTTTTAGGTTGGGTTGCATGGAGTATGTGATGGAGTCTATTTCTAGGTTTGTTATGAACATAAGAACATAAAAATTGCTGCTGTTGGGTCAGACCAGTTGTCCATCGTGTCCAGCAGTCCGCTCACGCAGCGGCCCTTTGGTCAAAAACCAGCGCCCTAACTGAGACTAGCTCTACCTGTGTACATAGAAACATAGAAACATAGAAAGATGACGGCAGAAAAGGGCTACAGCCCATCAAGTCTGCCCACTCTACTGACCCACCCCATTAAGTCTGGGTGCTAATGACTTAGTTCTTTAGCTCAACCCTCGTAGTGATCCTACGTGGATGTCCCATTTATTCTTAAAGTCGAGCACGCTGGTGGCCTTGATCACCTGCATCGGAAGTAGAGAATGACACGGTGAAAAAATTGGTCCCCGTCACCGCCCCGTCCCCATCTCACCATCCCCGTCACCGCCCCGTCCCCGTCTCACCATCCCCGTCACCCCCCCGTCCCCGTCTCACCATCCTCTTCACCGCCCCGTCACCGCCACTGCCACCCCATTCACCGCCCCGTCACCGCCACTGCAATCCCATTCACTTTTCTTTATTTACGTATAAAGGAAACATTCTTTAAAACTTTAAAACTTAGTTAAATATTAGTTAATAACTATACAAAAACAAAACACGCAGAGAAAAAATTAATTAATATAAATTCCCTGACTTCCCTGCACTGTCCCCCCTTGAAGGTCTGTCCCCATCCTGAAAGCCTGATGCCCCCCCCCCCGACGTCCGATACATCCCTCCCCCCGAAGGACCGCCGACTCCCCAACAATATCGGGCCAGGAGGGAGCCCAAATCCTCCTGGCCACGGCGACCCCCTAACCCCACCCCGCACTACATTACGGGCAGGAGGGATCCCAGGCCCTCCTGCCCTCGACGCAAACCCCCCTCCCCCCAACGACCGCCCCCCCCAGCTTCAAAATGATGCCTGAAGTTACCTTGGGGGTTCTGAGCACTATTAATTTTAATTTATTACAGCACTCCAGAAATATTTTTCTAATTGTTTTAACTTGGAAAAGCGAACCAGGATTGTCTTAATGAAAGGCTTATGTTCTGCACTGCAGCCCTCCTGCCCTCGACGCAAACCCCCCTCCCCCCAACGACCGCCCCCCCCAGCTTCAAAATGATGCCTGAAGTTACCTTGGGGGTTCTGAGCACTATTAATTTTAATTTATTACAGCACTCCAGAAATATTTTTCTAATTGTTTTAACTTGGAAAAGCGAACCAGGATTGTCTTAATGAAAGGCTTATGTTCTGCACTGCAGCCCTCCTGCCCTCGACGCAAACCCCCCTCCCCCCAACGACCGCCCCCCCCCCCAGCCGACCCGCGACCCCCCTGGCGACCCCCATGACCCCCCCACCCCCCTTCCCCGTACCTTTGGTAGTTGGCCGGACAGACGGGAGCCAAAACCGCCTGTCCGGCAGGCAGCCAACGAAGGAATGAGGCCGGATTGGCCCATCCATCCTAAAGCTCCGCCTACTGGTGGGGCCTAAGGCGCGTGGGCTAATCAGAATAGGCCCTGGAGCCTTAGGTCCCACCTGGGGGCGCGGCCTAAGGCACATGGTCGGGTTGGGTGCGGGTGGGAGCGCATGCGAGCGGTCGTTCGGGGTGGGGGTGCGAGCGGTCCTGCTGGGGGGGGTGAATCGGGCGTCGGGCGGTAAATAGCGGTTCCTAGAAGGGGGTACATTGGCCCGCAGGGACAAACCTGTTCACCGTTTCCGCGGTCGGTGAATGGCCTTGTCCCCGTCACCGCAGCGACTGCTAGTTTTCTTCCCCGTTTTCGGCGGTGACCCGCGGCTTAAATGCGGTGGCCGCGGGTAAACCGTCACCGTGTCATTCTCTAATCGGAAGTTTGTTCCAGTGATCCACCACCCTTTCTGTGAAGAAGTACTTCCTGGTGTCAACATTAAAGTTCCCTCCTGAGTTTGAGTTCGTGCCCTCTTGTGACCGATGGTCCTTTGAGAAGGAAGATGTCGTTTTCCACCTCGACACGTCCTGTGACATATTTAAATGTCTCAATCATGTCCCCCCTTTCCCTGCGCTCCTCTAGAGTATAGAGCTGCAATTTGCCCAGTCTTTCTTCGTATGAGAGACCCTTGAGTCCGGAGACTCAAGGGTGTACGTTCTAGTTCAGCAGGAACTTGTCTAACTTTGTCTTGAATCCCTGGAGGGTGTTTTCCCCTATGACAGACTCTGGAAGAGAAGAGCGTTCTAGTTTTTTTCTAGAAGTAAGAATTTGGTTTTGTCTTGATTCAGCTTTAATTTGTGGTCTCTCAACCATTTTGACACTGTTTCTAGTGCAGTATGTATTTTGTTCATTGTGTTGGGGTTGGTTTGGTCGAAAGGCAGGAGGATGGTGATGTCATCTGCATAGCTGAAGTTATGCCTATTTTGTCTAAGCGTGTGCTAAGTGTGGCTATATAGAGGTTGAATAGTGTTGGAGATAGTGGGGAGCCTTGGGGGACTCCGCAGGGGTTGTTCCAGGATTCTGGCTGTTACTTGTTTGCTTTAACTTTGTATTTTCTTGAGTGGAAGAATCCTTCAAGCCAGTTGTAGACTTTGCCTGTGATTCCTATTGGCTCCAGTGTTTGTAGTAGGTTGTTGTGATCTACTAGGTCAAATGCAGCTGTGAGATCAAGTTGTATGAGTAGCATTTTTTTTGCCTTTACTTAGATGTTGTTTGGCTTTGTCTAGGAGGGAGACTAATAATAATAATCAGTTTATATACCACAAGGCCGTAAAGTTCTATGTGATTTACAATAGTTTAAAAAAACAAACAATTAAAGAAGTTGAATAGAACTAAAAAAAAGTTAAAAGCCAATAATTAGAGACACTAAAATGATCAAAATAGTGCATAATAAATTTTTTACGAATTAGCTGCCTAAATACTTCGAAAACAGATATGTTTTTAGATGTCTCCTAAATTCCCCATAAGTGTCAGTAAGCAAAAGCAATTGTTCTAAATTCTTACTCCATAACACTGCTTGATATGAAAAAAGATTTTGATGATGTTTTTTTAAGTTTACATTTTTTAACAGGCAGAAAAACAAAATTCAGATGTGAGTTTCTCTTATGTCTTTTGGTTGCAAAAGAGAAAAGCTCAATTATATATTTGGAAGTTAAACCAAACAAAGCCTTAAAACTAGTAGTGTTTCTGTGCTGCAGTTGCCTTTGAAGCCTGATTGTGAAGGGTGGAGTATGTTGTGGTTTTCTAAGTATTCGGTGAGAAGTTTTGCTACGAGGCCTTCCATTAGCTTGAAGTAAAGCAGTATGGAGGCTATAGGTCTGTAATTGGATGGCTGATCTGTAGCTCCCTTTGGGTCTTTCAGGATAAGGGTTATGATGATTTCGGATAAGCCTTGTGGAAATTGGCTCTTTGTGAGCGTGTAACTGATCCACCACATGAGGTGGATGCGGAATATATTGCTGGCTGCTTTTAACAGATATGGGGGTCAGTGGTTGAGGTCGCCGGCTACATGATTGTATTTGTTGTAGTCTTTCTAGGTCAAGCCATTGTAAGTTTGAGAAGTCTGACCAGTTTCTGTCTGCTGCATAGGCCTCTTTTTCTATGGGTGGTAGTAAGATTTCTTCAGAATGGAGTCCCAGTGAATGTGTTTCTGGCTGTTGAGATTTTGTTTCTGAACAATTCAGCTAGTTGGTTTGCTTTGGGGGGAGGGGCAGTTTTGGTGGCTAAGTAGGGTTTGGTGTCTGTGAGTTCCTTTAATAGTTTGAAAAGTTTTTTAGTATCTTGGATTTTTGTGCCTATTTGGCTGGTGTAGTATGATTTTCTTTTTTGTCTTTTAGCTTTTGTTATATTGTTTGTTCAGTATTGTCCGAGTTGTTTTTATGTGTTCTTGGTTGTCTTTTCTCCATTCTCGTTCAAGATGTCTGAATTGTCGTTTGAGTTGCAGTAGTTCATTGTCAAACCATTTGTCTGAGTGTCTACAGATTCTGATTTTTATATGGGGTTGTGTCACATCTTTAAGGATGGATGTGCATAGAGTGCATCAGTGGTTTAGGAAATTCTTGGGGTTGCCATCTTGGATCATGGTGTCTATTTTGTTCCAGAATTTAAGTGGGTCAATCTTTTTGTGTGTTTCGTATGTTAAGCTTTGGTTATTTTGTTTGGTTTTGCCCTGTGTTCAGTTGATTTTGAAGGTGTACCCATATTGGTCTGACCAGAGGGTGCGAGACCATGTTCCGTTTGTGGTGTGTATTTCTTGTGTGGTGGGTGTTTGAGACATGAAGACAGCTATGTTGAGTTGGTGGCCCTTTTTGTGTGTGGTTTGTAGGTCCAGGATTCTGTAGGAAAGGGTTTTGAGGAATGCAAGGAGGTTTTCTGTTTGATTGGAAGATTCGTCTTCTAGGTGCAGATTAAGATTGTCAAGGATTAGGTTGTATGTTGATGTGAGGGAGTTTGAGTATAAATTCTTCAAATTCTAATTTTGTTATGTTCCATTTTCCTGATGTTATGTAGCAAAAGGTTCCTTTGAGGGTGGGGCTCGATTGTTGGCAGGCGGGTAGATTCATGTGTGGGGTGGAGGCTTTGTCCTGTAGGGCTATATTTAGAGTGTTTTTGGCTAGGATGGCTAGTCCTCCCCCTCATTTTTTGTCTCTGCAAACTACTTGTATTTTGTAGCCTTGTGGACAAACTTCTGTTATTCTGGGGTCGGCATCTGAGGTTATCCATGTTTCTGTGAGGAAGAGGCATCCTGATTTTTCTGTTTCTATCCAGTCCCTTATAATCTCAGTTTTTGGGCCTAGGAATCTGATATTCATGTATGCGCATTTTATTGATGCAAATTTTGTTTTAGTGTTACTTGAAGTTTTCATGTAGATGAGGGTGTTTGCTTGGGGGATGGGTTTGTTCCTGGGATGGTTTTGGTGGGTATATGTAGGCTATTTTCAAAAATGTAAATTTCCGCTTTCCTCTTCCACCAACTCCACTGTTCTTCCCTTTTAATTTTTGTAAACCTTGTCGAGCTCTATATTTATAGAGAAAATGTGGTATATAAGCTTAAGGTTTAGTCTTCTCCCCCAGGTCTGGGGTGCATGCAGGAGGAGCACTCAGCCACATTTATATGGTTTCTCCCTGCTGGGTGGTGGTTTCAATTGCTTGTTACTATAACTGGAATTGGAGAGTTATAGCTTCCTTTTGCTTTCCGGTTTGTTAGGATCAAGAGTAGCAGGATGATGACTATTTGTTTTTGTTTTGTTATCTTCATTTTGTCACCATTCCACTGAACTAACCCATCATGGCTTAGTTGATCTTAACATTGGCAAGGATGTTCTATTAATCTCAATGGATTTGACTGTAGCTTTTCACTGGTCCTTCATGACATTCTCCTATGACATCTTTCTGACCTTGGCATTTCTAATACTGATTTAGTTCCTATCTTTAGGATCACGCTTTTTGGGTTTCTTGGCAAAATTTTATTTCCAAAACCATCTCTCTCTGCTCTGGTGTCCCCCAAGGATCTGTTTTTGACTGTTTTGTTTAATATCTGTTTGGCCTGGGGAAGAGGGGGAGGACTAGGAATAATTTTTAGAGACTACTTAAACTGCTCCACACTAAACTCCAAATCCTCTTCCAACTTAGAAATTTTATCTCTTTCATTAACATCTAAATCCCTATCGGCTACTTTAACTACAATCTTGTTTTATGTTACACCAAAAAAATGGAATCTAGCCATGGAGGACTTTTTTGAATTCCTACTAACTAATTCATTATCAAGCCCATATAACCTACTATGCGGGGATATTAATTTGCACCTTGAGCAAACAGATCAATCAGAAATTAAGGAATTTTGGTCACTCATCTCTCTATTAGGTTACGCCAAACCCTCGCCAGTTAATACACATCAAAAAGGCCATCAATTAGACCTAGTTACATTCTCCTGTAAAGTACTGACCAATCCCAAAATCTATTGGAAACAAGATTATTGAACAGATTCTTTATGGTCTGATCCAGACTATGCAACTTTAATATTGACTGCCAATTAAAGACAACTAAATCAACAAACATAAACTACAAAACCAGAAATAAAAAAGTTCATGCTAGTAGAGATAAGATAAACCGTGTTAAATTTTGGTCTCATTATGAGATTGTTTCAAAACAAAATGAAGAAACCGAACAACTCATGAACTCCTGGATTAACGACAGCACAAACATTTTAAATGAAATAGCTCCCATTAAAACCCGTAGAATGCGACCAAAAAACTTAGAAGATGGTTTGATACAGAGCTGCTAATGACAAAGAGAGATTTAAGAAAATCAGAAAGACAATGGTTAAAATCAGACACTCAAGAGCATAGAGTTGCCTGGAGATTAAAATTAAAAAACTACAAAAACCTCTCTAAGGAAAAACGGAAAAATTTCTATGCCCAAAAAACTGGAAACATATCTACCAATAGTAGAAGCCTTTTTAAACTGGTCAATGATTTATATAATATAGAGACATTTATTGACACCCAGGAAGAATCTACCTTAACTGCAAACAGCTTGGCAGATTTCTTTATCTCAAAAATACAAACGTGAACTCGCAGGCCTTGAGCGTGTGCACATGCTCAAGGCCAGCACAGAAGAGGAGGCCGACATGCCGGTGCTACATTAAAGTAAGAATAGGGCTCTGGGGACTTCAGGTCGTGGCGGAGAGGTGCCCGATCGCGGTGGGGGGTGCCCGATGGCGGGGGGTGCCGGATCCCGAGGGGAGGGTGTCAGATTGCGGGGCCTTCGGGGGGGGAGCAATGCTGGTTCTTGTGGGGGGGAGCAGCGCTGCTGGCCTCGGTGGGGGGGTGGGAACGTATCAAAGCGAGTTTCCGTTATTTCCTATGGGGAAACTCGCTTTGTGGTCAAATATATTTTATTGAGCAAGCAAGAACACAACATAGTAACACAAAGTACAGAAACAGCTCAAAATTTAGTGTTTTGAAATAGTCCCCAAAAGAACCCCCCCCAAACCCCCCTCCCCACCATACCCACCCCTGGGTCCTCCTTCGAAACACAAATTAACAAAGAATTGAATAACAAACTATACAAAAGAGGCACAAAAGGGAAGTACAGACAAAGCATCAATTAAGTATCCGGCTACGAGCCAGAGGGGTCAAAGTATTCCAGAAAGGTTCCCAAGTGGTCTGGAAAAGACGACCTTGTCGAGAAGCCAAGTCAGTCACATCCCTTCGCTCCCACATCAAAAGAGCGATCATGCGGCTCCTCCAAAGGGAATAGTCCGGTGCCTCAGCTTCAAGCCATTTCAGCAGGATGCATTTCAAGGCAATCAGGATAGACCACTTGAGGAAAGCTGCAACTCCCTTGAAACGTGGAAAGTAGTGAGGAACAGTCCCAAATAAAAGCAAAGGGGAACTGCGAACAGTAACATGCCAAATAGACTCCACAAAAGCAAATATAGCAGTCCAAAAAGTTGTATCTGAGGACAAGTCCAGAACATGTGGCCTAAGCTGGCTTCCGGAGCCTGACAGCGAAGACAGGCTGCATGGGGACGGAAGTGAGCCAAATAAGCCCTTCTAGGAGAAACATATAAACGAAAAATCAATTTAAAATGCTTCTCCCAAAAGGTAGTGTATTTACGAAAAGCAGGCAGTCGCCGGACAGCCTGAAGAAGGACATCAGAAGGCAAATCAACAGCAAGATCACCGGACCAAGCATCTCGCAGCTTAGAATGGTCAAACAAAGGGCATTCATCCTTCAAGTGGCGGTGATGAAACGTGAGAGGGACCGATTGTTGAGAACCAAGGGTAAAGGCCGTGGACAAAGTCTCATGACAAGCGGCCTTCAAGGAGCTAGAAGGTAAGGAAGAGATATAATGATGGATTTGCATGTAAGCGAAAGAGTCAGTAGCAGGGAGATCAAATTCAGCTCGCAACTGAGCAAAAGATTTAGTGGCGCCTTCATCATTAACCAAGTGAAATAGATAATGAATGCCCCTTGTTTCCCACCGAGCAAAGCTCGGCCCATCAATCCCAGGTAAGAAAGAACCATTGAAACGAATAGGAAGGAAGGGAGAGACAGAAGGAGAAAGAGAGTGAAATTTACAGACCCAACGCCAAACCTTCCTTAAGGGTCGATGTAAAACTTTCATAGAAAGAGACTCAGGTTCTGAAGAAGGAACAGAATGAAGATATGCACTGAAATGAGTAGAAGAAAAGCAGGAAAGTTCCAGAGCTGAGTTAGTGAATGCCGAAGTACCCCTTAAGAGATCATTAATATGCCTCATTCCACAACCAACTGTCAAATAACGGAGATTCAGTAATCCCAAGCCACCCCTATACCAGGGAGTCGCCGCCCGCTTATAAAGCAAGCGAGGCCTCTTCCCTGCCCAAAGAAATTTCTGGACCAGTCGTTCCAATCGGCGCTCGTCACGAAACGTCAAATAAAGGGGAAGGACCTGGAAAACATAAAGCCAACAGGGGACCAGAAGCATGTTGTACAGGTGTACTCGACCCAACAGTGAGAAAGGAAGAGACTCCCAAAGGTGCAACCTATTCTGTAACGTCTGAAACAACGGGGCTACATTCAACCGGTACAAGCTAGACAAGTCTAGCGGAATAGTAACCCCCAAGTACCGCAAAGAAGAATCTGCCCAACGAAGAGGGAAGACACCCCGCCACGAAGTACGTAAATCTGGTGGAAAAGGTAAGGCCAAGGATTTATCGAAGTTAAGAGACAGCCCTGAATAAAACCCAAATTCAGAGATGAGATCCAGAGCCGCCGGGAGAGAATCTTCAGGTCGGGTAAGAATGAGAAACATATCGTCCGCATACGCCAGGGTCTTAAGTTCGAAGTCACCGACCGAGAGACCTCGTACCTCCGCAAACCCCCAAAGAGTGCATAACAACGGTTCCAAAGAAAGAAGAAACAAAAGAGGGGAGAGAGGGCAGCCCTGTCGGGTTCCACGAAGAATAGGGAAAGAGTCAGTACAAGTCCCATTAACAAGCAATGATGCCAAGGGATTGGAATATAGAGAACGCACAGCGTCTAGAAAGAACCCCCCGAGCCCCACATACTCCAATGTACGAAATAAGAAGGACCAGTGAATACTATCAAACGCCTTAGAAGCATCCAAGCTAACAAATAAGGTCGGAATCCGGAAAGATTGACACTGGGCAAGAGCAAGAAGTACCTTGCGGACATTATGTACAGACTGTTGGCCCCGAACAAAGCCTACTTGATCCTCATGGATAAGCTGAGGTAAATGAGGAGCAAGACGATCAGCCAACATACGAGCAAAAAGTTTAAGGTCCACATTGATCAATGAAATGGGACGATAAGATTCCGGCAAATCAGCAGTCTTACCAGGCTTCAAGAGTAAGGTAATAAGGGCCTCATTTGCAAAACGTGGAAAAGAACCACGGGCCGTAGCAGCATCAAAATATGCCAATAAAGGTCCATAAAGTGTCGGAGAAAGGAGCCGATAGAAATCACCCGAGAACCCATCCGGACCCGGAGCCCGGTCAGAGCGGAGCGATTTAATAGCAGACTCCAATTCAACCGCCCTAAACGGACTATTAAGAGAGGCAATCGCATCCGCTGACAAACGAGGCAACCCAGAAGAGTGAAGATAGTCCGATATCATATCCAAAGAAGCGTCTTCCGGAGCTTCATATAACCGACTAAAGAAATCAAATAAGACCCCAGAGATCTCAGAAGTCCGACACACCACACCTCCGCCCTGGGTACGCAGAGATAAAATCGGCTTCCTGCCAGTCGTAGCGTTAACCAAACGAGCCATAAGACGGCCGGGTTTGTTACCGTAACGAAGGAAACGATGATGATAAAAGGCTTTGCATTTTTGGGAACGAGAATGGAGAAGGGAGTTCAGGGCCACCTGAGTAGACAAGTAGCAGTCCCGAGTCCCCGGAGAAGAGTGAAGAGAAAAAGACCGCTTTGCCAAACGCAAAGCCCGTTCCAGGGTAACAATCCCCTGATTAATACGCCTATGACGAGCACAAAGAAAGGAGATGATATGCCCTCTAATCACCGTCTTCCCAGCCTCCCAAAACAAAATAGGATCAGCCATGTGGGAAGCATTATTTGTAGAATAATCGTCCCACTGGGTCTGCAAAAAAGCACGAAATTCCTCATCCTTAGGAAGATAAAAGGGAAACCGCCAAGACGGCGCGCGGAGGTAGGTAGGATCCAGGACAACATCAACCCAAATCGGGGCATGATCCGAAATCGACAAAGGTCCAATCTCCACCGAGTGGACAGAAGGAAACAAAGAGGTAGATAAGAAAATATAATCGAGACGGGACCAAGTACCATGGGCACGAGAGAGATGGGTATAGTCACGAACTTCAGGGTGGAGAAGACGCCACGGGTCTACAACCGAAAGTGAGTCACAGAAATCGGAAAGGAGATGATTCTTAGAACCCAAAGAAGAGGCAGAAGAGCTAGACTTATCCTGGTCGGGATGCATCACCAAGTTAAAATCTCCCAAAAGAAGCAGCGGGTCATCAGGAAAGCGAGAACGAAGATGAAGCAATCGCTGTAGGAAGGCTGATTCTCCAGAATTAGGGCCATATACCACAAGGAAAAGATAAGAGCGACCACCCAAAGTAAGGCGAAGAAGCAAGAAGCGACCGTCAGATGACTTATCCAGAACCTGGACACCTATTGGAGAAGACTTACGGACCAGCACTGCAATGCCCCCATGACGACCCGAAGAAGAAGCAAAAAACACCTCCCCCACCCAAGAACGACGCAACTTAAGATGTTCTGCATCAGTCAATCTGGTTTCCTGTAGACAAGCAATATCAGACCGGTAACGTTGTAGAGCAACAAGTATTTTGGATCTCTTGACAGGCGACGTGATCCCCCCAACATTCCAAGAGGCAATTCTAAAAGGGGTACTCATAGTTGAAAAGCAGGAAGGAAGCAAGGCCAAAAAAGGAAAGGTAGGTGAAAACTACCCCAAGGGCCCAGCCTCCCCCAGAGCAGTAGAAATCGCCAAAAATGCAGTGAACAGAAAAGACCAATAATGAAACATAGCAAACTTAAAAGGTAAATATAGAGAAGGAGGACCCCCCACCCCCCAAAACCCACCCCTCCCAATCCCAACCCGCCCATCCCAACCCCCCTCTTCCCCCCCCAACCCCCCTCCACCCCCCAGAAACAAACCCTCCAAAAACCCCACCAGAATACAAACCCCGTCCCACATACGTGGAACAGAGATGAGGCACAGAAAATGTAGTCAGGGCCCCAAATCCCTCAATCCCATACACACCACAGACACGCCAAATACCTCATTCATACAACACACCCACCGGGAGAAGCATAGGGGAGCGAAGCTAGAAAACATAAAGACCCGGAACACGGGGAATAAAGAGCCCAATAGCCAGTAGGCCTGAAATAGGCACCAAAATACCCCCGAAAAGAACATATAAGTAAAGCAGAAATAGTAAAAGCAGCCCCACTAGAACAGAGGAGGTAGGCACGCAATCACCAACTCTCAACCACACCAATACCCCCCCTATCACCCACTCCCAGCCATACACACCCAGTCCATACCCCAACGGAGAACTCAACCCCCACTAACATACCCCAACCCACCAAGAGGAGACAAATCCCAGAACCAAACAGGACACAAACTCCACCCAAAGGTATCATCCATACAACCCCTCAATACACCCACAGCCAACCAAGGCCACCAAAACTGCAAGCAGTAATAACCGGAACAGAAACTATAAGATTGAAACTGTAAAGCCAGATACTCAACCACAAGAATAACAAATTGTAGGTGAAACAGAGAGGTATCACAGGTAGGCCACAGAGCAGCCCAAACTTTGGGTGAGATATCATGGGCAGTAGAGTCCAGAAGGCTTAAGAGCCAAATAGGAAGCAAGTAATAGTTAAGCTCAAAAGGCCAGCAATGATGAAACAAAACAAAGCCTCTCATTAAAGGAGAACAGCTCCCCACACCAACTCTGCCCCAGGGCTCAGGTAGCCGAAGAGGGTCCCGCCTCTCCCGGTAGGGAATCCAGGTAGGCCTGGGCATCCTCTGCCGTGGAATACAGGCGCCAGCCAGCTGGAGTCCAAACCTTCAGTTGCGCCGGATAGAGTAGCTGGAACCGCTGTTTCTTATCAAAAAGGGCAGAGCACACCCGGGAGAAGCGCCGTCGACGTTCTTGTAAGGCAGGGGAGTAGTCCTGGAACAGACGCACCGGGATACCCTCATAGGAGAGAGTATTCCGCTTTTGCCGGTACTGCCGCATGAGTTCAGACTTCGCCGCCGAATTGTGAACTTTGAAGATGGTGACTCGGGAGCGTTCATGATCATCCGAACGCCGGCCCAGGCGGTGAGCCCGATCAAGCTTCAAGGGCCCCACCCCCGCTGGAAGCGGCAACTCCTGCTGAAGCCAAGACTCCACGAGGGAAAGGAGACGAGAGTCAGGAACAGATTCAGGTAGACCAATCAGTCGGATGTTATCCCTCCTCGAGCGGTTTTCAAGATCTTCGATCTTTTCCGCTTGTCTCTGGAGCTGGGAACGCAGAGAGGCCAGATCCGCTGCCGAGGAGGAGCACGTGTCCTCAACCCCCGAGACTCGATTCTCTAATTCTCCCGTCCGCCGTGTCGTCTCCCCCAACAGGGATTCAAGAGAGGTAAGCTGGCTGGAGAGAAGATCAAAGCGAGAGTCCAGTGCCCGCACCACGGAAGCCGACAATGCCGCTATGTGGGCCTCCGACAGGGGAAGCGCGGAACCCAAGTCTCCCGCCGCCATCTTAGGCTCGGGTCGCGCTGATCTAGTCTCCCTGTCCTTGCCGGCGCGGCTCGATTTAGTGCTCATTACCGGGCTGGGCGTCTGTAAAAAACGGTCCATAAACCTCCTCGATAATTCAGTGCAGGGTAAGGGCTGGCCAAAATAAGCAATACGGTGCTGAGGGATTCAGGGCCCCAGAGCACGAGTGAAGCACGTCTCACCCTGCTCAACACATCACGTGACCTCCTACAAAAACGGGAAACTCGCTTTGATAAATAAGCATTTTGGATTACGAGCATGCTCCTGGAATGGATTATGCTCGTAATCCAAGGTACCACTGTATTGAATTTCTTGAAAAAGCAAGAGGCTGATGTCTATTTCTTGTAGGAAACGCACCTCTCTTCAGTTGAAGCCACTAAATTGGAGGGTGGATGGGTAAAACATTCTGTGGGAAGGAAAGCCGGTGTGGCTATCCTGGTCAATAGGAAATGCTCTGCGTTATTTAGTAATGCTAGTGCTGATTCTAAGGGAAGATGGATTCATATTGACATGACCTTAGGAAACGATACCCTGAAGCTTTTTAATGTTTATGCCCCTAATACAAATCAGGCTGATTTCTTTAAAAAACGCCAACATTTAATTTTGCCACTTGCTACATCTAATATGATTGTGGCTGGAGACTTCAATGCTGTCATGGATCCATTGCTGGACAAACAACCCAGTAGACAGCTAAATTTATTAGGCTTAGATAATCTTGTGCAATCATATGGTTTAAAGGATATATGGAGGCTTTTTCATTTTTATGCTCGTGAATTTTCCTTTTGTTCCCAGGTTCATCAATCTTTCTCTAGAATTGATTATTTTTTGTTACAGACTATTTAACAAGGCAGGTTACACAGGTAAGCATAGATCCGATTCTCTTGACTGATCATGCTGACATTTGGATTGAGTGCCGAATTGGTGAAATTGATTTTACTATACCTGTTTGGAGATTCAATAATACACTACTTTCGGATTCAAACTTTCTTGAGGAAATAAAACAAAAAATGGTTGACTATTTTCAATTTAATATCTCAGAGGAAGTCTCATTGAAAACCATTTGGGATGCTTTTAAAGCTACGATGAGAGGGCAAATAATTTCTTATGCAGCCCACATATGGAAAATGCTGAAATTAGAATTTTTAATTTGGAACAAAATATTCGATCCTTAGAATCACAATTGGCTTCAAAATGGGAATATACTACTTTACAGGCCCTCTTGAAAGCTAAATATAAATACAATGATATTTCTTCACAATATGCTAGGAAAGATTTGTTTTCTCAACAAGCTCTGTATTATGGAAACTCGAATAAAGTACGGGAAGCAGCACGGGACCAGGCAGCCTTGTGCGCCGCTCTAACGTTAGAGAAGGGAAGAGGAGGCAGCCACTTCAGCTGACCAGGCAGGCAGCATTGCGCACCGCCCTGCCACTAGAGAGGCAACCGCGTCTTTACAGGAGCAGTAACTTCCCCGGGGGCCGGGCGTGAGCAACACCCAAAGGAACCGGAAGCTGCTGAGAGTCCCGGTATGGTGGAGCGGTCCTGATAGCGGCTAGGGCAGCAGTGGAGTCTGGTTCCGGCCTCCTGCTCTCCTCCCTCCCTTCTCCCATGGCACATCCGGGCCTCAGCCTCCTCCACTGCCGTTCCTCTGACTTCCTTCGCATTCTCCTTCGCCTTCACCTCTTGCAGGACATGTCTAACCAGGGCTTCAGGAGGAAAATAAGGTACAGGGAAAGTTTGGAGGGTGTGGGGGATCCTGCCTACTTCGGGGTGGGGGAGAGATAAGGAGTACAGGAGGGAGCAAAGGGACAGAGACATGGAATAATGCTGGAAAGGGGGAAGGAATAAAGATAGAGTAGCGATTAGCGCACGTGTGCTGCGCTCTATGCCAAGCTCGAGGTGCTTAGGAATAATGGCACTCACACATACATTACCAGTTCAATATTATAATTTATTTATTAACTAGCTTTATAGCCCGTTACATTAACGGGTGCTAGAATATATGTGTGTTTGTCTTTATTTCTTTCTCTCTCTGTCTCCTTAGCCGCTTTTTCCTGTCCATTCTCCCTTATTTTTACCTCCCCTGTGTCCACCACCACCCCTTCACTGCTCCCCTTATCCAGTAGCAGCCCTTTTCCCTTTGTTTTACCTCCCCCCTGTCCATCAGCACCTCTTCCTGCTCCCCCTGTCCAGCAGTAAACCTTCCTTCATTTTTCCCCCGTGTCCATCATGACCTCTTCCTGCTCCCTCTGTCCAGTAGTAGGCCTCCCTTCATTTCCCCCCGTCCATCAGCACCTCTTCCTGCTCCCCATGTCCAGCAGTAGGCCTCCCTTCATTTCACCCCCCCCGTGTCCATCAGCACCTCTTCCTGCTCCCCCTGTCCAACAATAGGCCTCCATTCCTTTCCCCCCCCGTCCATCATCACCTCTTCCTGCTCCCTCTGTCCAGCAGTAGGCCTCCCTTCATTTCCCCCCCTGTCCATCAGCACCTCTTCCTGCTCCCAATGTCCAGCAGTAGGCCTCCATTCGCCCCCGTGTCCATCAGCACCTCTTCCTGTCCAACAATAGGCCTCCATTCCTTTCGCCCCCGTCCATCAGCACCTCTTCCTGCTCCCCCTGTCCAGCAGTAGGCCTCCCTTCATTTTCCCCCCTGTCCATCAGCACCTCTTCCTGTTCCCCCTGTCAAGCAATAAGCCTCCCTTCCTTTTTTCCCCCCGTCCATCATCACCTCTTCCTGCTCCCTCTGTCCAGCAATAGGCCTCCCTTCATTTCCCCCACCCCTGTCCATCAGCACCCCTTCCTGCTCCCCCTGTCCACGGGAGTTAGTACAGGGCCAGTGTCTGGTAGTCGGGTCCGCAGGAAGGGGGGTGAGTGGAAAAAGACACGGACTCCTGTGGTCTGTCGCGGAGGGTGGCCAGGCTCCATTTCAGCCGCAGGGAAGGCTCACTGGCCCAGCTCCTTACCCGTCCGCAGCCCGGACCAGGCCTCCTGCGCTTTCTCAGCGGCCCGGCTCGCTCGGTTGTTTTTTTTTTTTTTTACTCCGCTTCCTGCATTCGCTGCTCTCAGTGACGTAATAAGCGCGCATGCGCACTTGTCTTGCCACATCCCGACAGGGGTCAGGGAACACACGAGGAAAGTGCGCATGCGCGGGCTACCATTTTATTATTATAGATGTTAATCTTACGTGTCTCAGAAATCATATGTGTGATGGAGTCCCATCAGGTGTGAAATTTGCACCTCTCCTGATGATCTCTCCCCGAGTCTATACTGGTCCGTTCCTTTTATATTTTTCACAAGGCAGTATGACATCACACTTGTCAGCCAATCCATTAACAGAGGCTGTCCTTAAGTTTAAACAAAGAAACTCCCTTTACATAGTTTTTCACACTCAAAAGCAAAGTTTTTAAAATCATATTTTTGTTTACATTAATTTCTGAATATGCATAAACATATTATAACATAGCCAAAGAAACTTTGAATCCAAAACTGCTTTCTGTTCCAGACAAAAACTTGCTTTGTAAAACTGATAGTTTCAAGTTTCACTGACACACACACAGAAGACCCAGATACCTTCCTATGCTTGAGGCTAGTACAGTGTCTCTGATTCTAACTTAACCATTTCCAGATGTTGCCTCAGGATTTCTCCTTAAAGTTTCTTGCATCTTATATATATCTATATAAAACCTTTAAATACAAGTACAAATCATTTTCTCACATCATTCATCATTCATTCGGGGCCCCATTCACACATCCAACACAGTATATTGCATTCATACTTAATACAAGAAGGCTTTCTCTATTATACCCATTTTTGGGATATGTAATCTAATATGCTCCTAACCAGCTCAAGCACATCTGTTATCAATTAGAACCACGAGGGAAACTGAACAAAGACATAGAAGGGACATAGGCCAAACACAAAATGGAGTAAAGCCAAGCAGAAGATACAGAAAGACAGAGAACCAAAATGGAGTCATTAGAGTTCTTTACCTGATTTCCTCTATGAATCTGGCCTACCTAACACCTTACACAAATAGTGAATTCCCCTTTTCCTATGCTATATATTGGTTTCCTGATCTTTTGTTTATTATCCTGACTTTTTCAAAGTTTTAAATGTGTTTGCATGTATATAAGACCCTCTGATCAGAACTAGGAAGGTCTCTGTCATGCCCTGCTAATGCTTCTGCGTAGTATACGCCAACCCAGTACTATTCAAGAGATGGTACACATGCATAGTGAAGAAGAGAAGAAAGATTGTGCACATTGGGGGGCCCTGCCTGTCACTAGGCCACTTTATAGCTCCCCATCTACCAGATTATATATTAATAATACTTTTTTAGAACGTTTCCTTCTACAGAGGGAGTTAGACAAGGATGTCCATTATCTCCTTTGCTGTTTGATATTGTTCTGGAACCCTTGTTGTTGGCTGTTCAACAGGCAGAGGAGATACAGGGTATTCCTTATGCAGGTCGGGAATATAAGGTCTCTGCGTATGCAGATGATATCTTGTTTCATTTGAAGAATCCTGAATCCACCATTCCACATTTACTGGAATTGATTGAAAGATTCGGTAAATTTTCTGGTTATAAAATAAATTGGAGTAAATCCGAGATTGTACAAAATTGGAGTAAATCTGAGGTTGTACAAAAGGATTATTTGAGTCATTTCCATTCCTTTGGAAGGAAGAAGGGATAAAATATTTAGGCATAATGATACACAAGACTATGGAAGACACAATGACAGTAAATGAAAAATCTTTATTGCTGAAAGCCAAAGAAATGTGTGAGCATTGGAACCCTTTACAACTTTCTTGGTGGGGGAGAGTACAAACTGTCAAGATGATGATTTTGCCTGTGGTTTGTTACCAAATGTGAATATTGCCAGTCTTTTTTCAGGGGTCCTTCTATAAGAAACTAAATAGTATTATCACTAGCTTTATTTGGCTGGGTAAAACTGCTAGAATAGCTCTGGTATCTTTGCAAAAACCAATTACGGAGGGTGGGGGTAAATTTTCCAAATTTATCATGCGGCAGGGTATGTACTGGATCCTTCCTGAGTTCATGGAACATCTTCCTGATTGGCTATACTTAGAGTGGCAACTTATGTCCCCATTACAGGTGTTTCATGTGTTGAATATCAAGTTACCCAGATATGTCAAGGACAATAGTATTTTATTTGACGCCTGGAAAACCTTGAAATTTATTAACAAACTAACAGATATTCCAGTAGAGAAATCTACTTATCAATCCTTATGGTTAAACTCCAAGATTCAAATTGGCGAGTCTGGGATCTTCTGGAAGCACTGGATGCAGGCAGATATACGTACACTAGATGATGTTTTATCAAATGGGAGAATGCTTGATTTTTCATGACTGCAACAATCTTTTGGCATTGCAAAGTCTGAAATTTACAAATGATTGCAGTTGAAGCAGGCCATTCAGAAGGGGTTCCCTGATTGGTGTAATCTAGAAAATCATTATAACCTGCAGGTCCTGTGCTTCCAGACAGATTTCCTAGGGTTTCAAGCCGCTCAGTGGTATAAATTAATATCTGGTTATATGAATAAGAAACCAAAAACTAGTCTTAGAGACATTTGGAACATTGAAATAAAGCAGCAAATTTCTGCTACTCAGTGGCCACGAATTTGGACTTGGAGGATGAGATGTACAGCGTCGGCATCTATGAGACCAACATGGTTTTTCTTGTTACATAGAACTTTTTGGACCCCTGTTGGTTTACAAAAGTTAGACAGTTCTAAATCAAATAGATGCTGTTCTTTTGTCCTTTGATGCTCAATTTTTAGAAGTCGATATGGGGACAGATTAATGCTATACTTGAGTCATCAATTCCATTGATATATGAGGTAGTTATATGTGGGATGATATTACATCTGAAGCCCTCATTGGATAGATATAAAGTTCGGCTTTTCCTTATTATGACCAGGATAGCCATACAAATGGTTTCTCACAATTGGAAGAACTGGGATCACCTTAAATTTACTTTTTGGTTGGCAAATTTATGTTTAAGTTATAGGTATGAAAAGATGAATGCGGATATGCTGGGGCATACTAAGAGATTCAAGTTAATTTGGGGCCATTGTAATCTTTTATGGATTCATTATAGTTGCCTTTTCCTTTATTTCTGTTGGTATAATATGCACACACTCGGGGGAGGGAGGGCGGGAGGGGGGTATTTCTTTTGTATGGTTCTATTCCCTTATGAAAATGTTGGTTGGGCGGGGTTTTTTTTAATGTCGCATGCATTCTGATTGATTATAAGTGCATATATGATTACTGTTATTTGTATAGATATTGTATTACATTTTTGTTAGCTTTAGAAACTCAATAAAGATTAAAAAATTAAAAAAAAGAATATCTACATAGACAAATTTCCTACTCAGCCCTTTCTTTCATCTCTGAGGGAGGCCAAGGGATAACAACCAGACTCAAATTGAAATTTAAAACATAAGGGCCACGTGGGAGAATAATTGGGGCCTGCAGTATCCACCCAAGCATCTCTCACTGAACTATGGGTTGCAGGCCATTTTATTAACTTCCATCTCTTTTACAAAACCGCACAAGAGGTTTTTAGCCCAGCCAGCATGCTGAATACTCTGTACTGCTCCGATGGTCATAGAATACCTATGAGCATTGGAGTAACACAGAGCATTCTGGTTTTCTTGGACTGTTTATGACACCATTTCATTTATTACTATATCTGTACATACTTAAGTTGGTACATTTTCCAATCACAGTTCAATTACTTCATTAAGATCTGCTGATATTTGGTTCATTGGTCATATAATTTCTTGTCAATTCTACTTCATTAGTAATTTTTCCTAACATTTGCAAACCTAATGATTTAGTTAATCATGTGCAATTATTTTTGCTCCTGTTAGCAATTTAGGGGGTTACATCTAGACTTTCTGAGATTATCATCATCATCTATTTCAATGCATTGAACATCTTATAACAACATGTTAGCTTAGAGTCCAGTGACCTGTTTCTTGTTCTAGGACAGACATGGGCAACTCCGGTCCTCGAGGGCCGGAATCCAATCGGGTTTTCAGGATTTCTCCAATGAATATGCATTGAAAGCAGTGCATGCAAATAGATCTCATGCATTCATTGGGGAAATCCTGAAAATCCGAATGGATTCCGGCCCTTGAGGACCAGAGTTGCCCAAGTCTGTTCTAGGACTTAGGTCTTAGGTCAGTAAACATGGCACTTCCTCTATTCTGTCATTGGAACAGACTTGGACAGAAGACGTATAAGGAGAGACTGGAAGCCCTGAATATGTATACCCTAGAGGAAAGGAGAGACAGGGGAGATATGATTCAGACGTTCAAATACTTGAAGGGTATTAACGTAGAACAAAATCTTTTTCAGAGAAAGGAAAATGGTAAAACCAGAGGACATAATTTGAGGTTGAGGGGTGGTAGATTCAAAGGCAATGTTAGGAAATTCTACTTTACGGAGAGGGTGGTGGATGCCTGGAATGTGCTCTAATTGCGCACATGCGTACTAATAGCTTTCTAGGATTGTAAAATGAAATTAAAAAAAAAATAATGATGCAAAATATTTTCATAAAATCCAAAATCTTATTTTTTATTAGATATCAATATTAGGTCATAAGAGTACGCAATTAATTTTATTAGCAAATCAATTGAGTATCTTTTGCATCAGAGAATTATTATAGAAGCCAAACGTGGCTTTCTCCTAACAATTCTAAAGTTTTTAGTAGTTACATGTCCATATATAACTTTTGGTTTAGTGACATCATCAAGTCTGACGACCAATAACATTTCTATGGGTGGTCTTAAAGTTTAGACAAAGAAACATTCCTCCATGTTTAAAAGTTATACAAAGTTTTCAGAAAATTACTTTTGATTTCTGAATTAACATTATAACATTCAAGAGAATCTATAATTATTAACATGGTGCTGATAAATTCTCAGCCCTTCCATGCTGACAAGCTCTGAGCCTTAAAGAAAAAACAAACTCCTAAGCTGACAGATTCAAATTGCACAGCCTTACACAGAAAGCTTACTCAGGAGAAAAAAGGGGGGGTTAAATCCCCCTCTCCTCTTCCTGAAGCGTGGGCTTCCAATGCCCCCCTTCTCCCTATTCTTGAGACTGACTCTAATCACTTCCAGATGTTGTGCTCAAGATTTTTTCTTAGTGTTTCTGCTTATAAATCATTTATATTTCACATTCATGGGCCCCAAACATTCATAATTTCATTCATATCTTGGCCATTCATACTTCATACATTTTATATCTCAGTTTGGAATATGGAATCTAATATGCTTTTCCTAACTGGCCTGAGCACATCTGTTAACAATTAGAACCACGAGGCTAAAGGCGGGAAGCTGAACAAAGAACAGAAACTATTCACTGGCACAAGATGGTGACCTAAGACAGGACAGTTATAGCACATACAAAAGAACCTAAACTGGACTCCATGTAATCATGTAATCATGATTTCCACCATGATTTAGCTCAACAGCAAAGTACACAAGAAAACACCATTCTTTTCCTTATATTAATCTTTAGTGTGTTTTTTCTTCTGGCCTTAGCTACATTATATTTAAATGTTTTATCCAACTGTTTTTCCGTACGCTTCTATTTGGGCGCAGTCCTTAACTAACACAGATGTTTGTCTAACTAGAATTACCCAGAATCATACGAAAAACTGGCGCTACAAAAATACTGCACTATCATGCTTCTGACATCCATTTCATCGTACCATAAACACGAGCCACGAGTCAGCTCCCGAGAAAGGTGGTGGAGAGTAAAACTGTGACTGAGTTCAAAGAAGCGTGGGATGAACACAAAGGATCTAGAATCAGAAAATAAGATTAAATATTGAACTAAGGCCAGTACTGGGCAGACTTGCACGGTCTGTGTCTGTATATGGCCGTTTGGTGGAGGATGGGCTGGGGAGGACTTCAATGGCTGGGAGGGTGTAGAGTAAGACTTAACAGAGATTTCGGCAGTTGGAACCCAAGCACAGTATAGGGTAAAGCTTTGGATTCTTGCCCAGAAATAGCTAAGAAGAAAAAATAAAAAATTTAAATTGAATCAGGTTGGGCAGACCTGATGGACCATTCGGGTCTTTATCTGCTGTCATCTACTATGTTACTATGTTACATCTATTTTAAACCTTTAAGTAACATATGCCAGTCATATTATAATATTATTTTTTACTGTTACCCTTAAATCATTTTCTCTTTCAGCTTGATTTTTTTATTTATCTACTAGTTTTTAAGCACGTTACATTAACGGGTGCTAGAATAAGAGTTTTTACCTCATGCAAAATTGTCATTTCTTTAATAAGACATTAACTATTTTTTCTGCAGCCCTCCAAGTACCCTACTCTTTCTGCAGCCCTCACAGTTAAAGTTTAACATCTTTCCTTTCTCAAAACTGACACATTTCAATCAATATATGAAAAATAAAATCATTTTCCCTACATTTATTGTCTGGTGTCTTTATTTTTCTGTGCTTTTAACTATGTTTCCAGGGCCACATAGAAACATAGAAATAGACGGCAGATAAGGGCCACTGCCCATCCAGTCTGCCCACCCTAATGTCCCACCCCTAACTTTGCCCTGTGAATAGATCCCATGTGCCGATCCCATTTGGCCTTAAAATCAGGCACGCTGCTGGCCTCAATTACCTGCAGTGGAAGACTATTCCAGCGATCAACCACCCTTTCAGTGAAAAAGAATTTCCTGGTGTCACCTCGTAGTTTCCCGCCCCTGATTTTCTATGGATGCCCTCTTGTTGTCGTAGGGCCCCTGAAAAAGAAGATATCTTCCTCCACCTCGATGCAGCCCGTAAGATACTTGAACGTCTCGATCATGTCCCCCCTCTCCCTGCGCTCCTCGAGCGAGTAAAGCTGCAATTTGTCAAGCCTTTCTTCGTATGGGAGATCCTTGAGTCCCGCGACCATCCAGGTGGCCATTCTCTGCACTGATTCCAGCCTCAGTACATCCTTTCGATAATGCGGCCTCCAGAATTGCACACAGTATTCCAGGTGGGGCCTCACCATGGATCTATACAATGGCATAATGACTTCCGCCTTACGGCTGACAAAACCCCTTCGTGTGCAACCCATGATTTGTCTTGCCTTGGATGAAGCTTGCTCCACTTGATTGGCAGACTTCATGTCCCCACTGACGATTACCCCCAAGTCCCGTTCTGCTACCGTTTTTGCTAGGATCTCCCCATTAAGGGTATAGGACTTGCATGGATTTTGGCTGCCCAGGTGCATAACTTTGCATTTTTTGGCATTGAAGTTGAGTTGCCAGGTCCTAGACCAGCGCTCCAGTAGGAGTAGGTCGTGCATCATGTTGTCGGGCATTGAATCTTCGTCCGTTGTGCATTTGCCCACTACATTACTTAGTTTGGCGTCATCGGCGAATAATGTTATCTTACCTCGAAGCCCTTTTGCCAGGTCCCTTATAAAGATGTTGAATAGGATCGGGCCCAAGACTGAGCCCTGTGGCACTCCACTGATCACCTCTGTCATTTCGGAGGGGGTGCTGTTTACCACTACCCTTTGAAGCCTACCTCCAAGCCAGTTCCCAACCCACTTTGTCAAAGTGTCACCTAATCCTATAGAACTCATCTTGCTTAGCAACCTGCGGTGTGGTACACTATCGAATGCTTTGCTAAAGTCCAGGTACACGATGTCCAGGGACTCCCCAATATCCAGCTTCCCCGTCACCCAGTCAAAGAAGCTGATCAGGTTGGATTGGCATGATCTCCCTTTAGTAAATCCATGTTGACGGGGATCCCGTAGATTCTCCTCATCCAGGATCTTATCCAATTGGCGTTTGATTAGGGTTTCCATTAGTTTGCTCACTATCAATGTTAGACTCACTGGTCTGTAGTTTGCTGTCTCCAGCTTTGAGCCTTTCTTGTGGAGTGGAATGACGTTAGCCGTCCTCCAGTCTAACGGAACGGTGCCTGTACTAAGGGAGAGGTTGAAGAGTTCGGACAGTGGCTCTGCCAAGACATCACTCAGCTCCCTAAGCACCCTGGGGTGTAGGTTGTCAGGCCCCATTGCTTTGTTAACCTTAAGCCTTGACAGCTCATCATAGACACTGCTGGGCGTAAACTCCTGCTGGGCGTAAACTCCTGCATGTTTCTCCTTTGGTCCTCCTTCCCTCCTCCAATCAACATCTATCTCTCCATCCCTCCACTAGTCCAACTTTTCACTCTCTGCCCTCTTTCCCCTTCCCCAGTGTAACATTTCTCCTTTCTGCCCTCCCCATCCATCTCCCATTCTCCACGTCCAACACTTTCTGCCTTCTGCACACTTTCTCTGTCATTGCCTCTTCCCTCAGTGGCATCCCTCTTTCCCACCCCCAACCCAACATGGTCTCTCCCCATGCACCATCTCATCTTCACCTCCAGCATGTAGCACCTTTCCCTCCCTTTCTGCCAGGTCCAGTAGCACCTCTTCTCCCTTCCTTTTACTTCCCCCTGTCTGGCAGTACCCCTTCCCTGCTCCCCCTATCCAGCAGTACCCCTTCTCCATTCCCTGTTCCCCCTGTCCAGCAGTACTCCTTCTCCCCTGTTCAGCAGCACCTCTTCTTCCTTCCTTTTACCTCCCCTCATCCATCAGTACCCCTTCTCTGCTCCCCCTGTCCAGCAATACTCCTTTCTCTCTGTCCAGCAGCACCTCTTCTCCCTTCCTTTTACCTCCCATGTCCAGCAGTACCCCTTCCCTGCTCCCCCTATCCAGCAATACCCCTTCTCCCTTTCTTTTACCTCGCCCCTGTTTATGTTCTCCCTTCCTTTTACCTCCCCCTGTCCAGCAGTACCTCTTCTCCCTTCCCTTCTCCCCCTGTCCTGCATCCGCTAGCTTTAGTTTAGGTTTAGCTGCGGTTTCATCAGGCAGCCTCGGGGCTTTTGCTAGGCCGGCCTGCCTCGCATCATCGAAGTGGGTCGGCATAGCAAAAGCCCCAAGGCTGCTTGATGAAACCGCAGCTAAAGCTAAACTAAAGCTAGCTGCTGCTGCTGGTCTGGAGGTGAGAAGAAGAGGAGTCCTGCCAGCGTATAGCAGAAGGCAGGGTCAGCCAGCATCGACGAACGGGGCAGAAGGCAGGAAATCAGCTGATGCCAGCATGGTTGATCGGCGGCAGAAGGCGATATTATTGTACTGCGCATGCGGAGGCACGCTAAGGGTTTTATTATTATAGATATTGGTATCTTTCTCCTTTTTTCAAGCAATGGGTTTAACTACTGTCTCAACAAAATGATAATATTATAGTTCTTATTTCTCTTATGCTTTTTTTAATATGCTTTTTTAATATGCTTTTTTTAACAGGAAGGGAGCCAGGGCGCGAAGACCACTTTAGCAGCCGCGAGGAGAGGAGCAGAAGCAGCGGAGGCAGGGGAGAAACAGCCGGTGAGAGAAGCCGGAAGAGTTTTTCTTTTCTTTCTTTTTGAAGGAGGCAGCAGAGAGGAGCGGGTAGCGGCGAGAGGAAGCTCTGCCCACCCCCTCCACGTCAGCAGCATCATCGCCCCGACTCCCCCTTAACAGGAAGGGAGCCAGGGCGCGAAGACCACTTTAGCAGCCGCAAGGAGAGGAGCAGAAGCAGCGGAGGCAGGGGAGAAACAGCCGGTGAGAGAAGCCGGAAGAGTTTTTCTTTTCTTTCTTTTTGAAGGAGGCAGCAGAGAGGAGCGGGTAGCGGCGAGAGGAAGCTCCGCCCACCCCCTCCACGTCAGCAGCGTCATCGCCCCGACTCCCCCTTAACAGGAAGGGAGCCAGGGCGCGAAGACCACTTTAGCAGCCGCGAGGAGAGGAGCAGAAGCAGCGGAGGCAGGGGAGAAACAGCCGGTGAGAGAAGCCGGAAGAGTTTTTCTTTTCTTTCTTTTTGAAGGAGGCAGCAGAGAGGAGCGGGTAGCGGCGAGAGGAAGCTCCGCCCACCCCCTCCACATCAGCAGCGTCATCGCCCCGACTCCCCCTTAACAGGAAGGGAGCCAACGGCGCGCGGCCGTTCGGCACGCGGCGAAGGCGAGCGGCAAAGGCGCTCGCCTTAGCGAGAACGCCTTTGCGAAGGGCCTTGAGAAGGGTCGAGAAAAGACAGCCAAGGACTTCAGAACACCAGAACACCAGGTAAGGAAGAAGCGAGCACGCATGTAGGGAGAGCACACGCACAAGAAGAAAACACACAATAAGACACACACAAGACAGCAAAGGATAAAGAAGCAGGCTTCGGAGACAAGAAAGAGGCCCAAGGGAGGCTAACAGACCCACCAATACAAAAAGCGGCAGAAGAAGTAGACAGGAAAGAGCCAAACACAGGAGAGAGCACAGAGCCCGCACACATAAGAACATAAGACAAGGGAGAGGACATCTAGTGGACTCCGAAGAAAGAGAAATGGAAGCAGCAGGAACCCGGAGGAGCTTCCCAGTGTACTGCACAGAGTGTCATATGTATGACTACCTTCCCTCGGGAAGGCAGGCATACATATGCAGTCGGTGTCAGGAACTGGAAAGCCTGAAGAAGGAAGTTGGTAGACTGCAGTGCAGGGTTCAAGAGCTGGAGGGACTCCACATCTCAGAAGCACCTTTCAAGACAACTGAGGACCCCGCAGGAGAAAGCCACATCGAGGAGCAAGTAAGGGAGCTCGAAAGATTCATCGAGGAGGCCTACAGGCAGGCAAAAGAGCAGGATCATCAGCAGCACTGGAGCGAGGAAGCTACAGCTACACAAGATGGAGGACATGGGCCAACAGATGGAAGACAGGGGCCAACAGACGCCGAGGATGAAGGATCGCATGGAAGAGTCGTGCAAGCAGAGACGACGAAGACTGGCGGGTGCCCCGAAAGAGAAGAGCTAAACCACACCGAGGATACAGACTTGAGACCTGTGAGAAAGCTGAAGAAGGGGAAATCTGCAGTCGTCGTGGGAGACTCAATCATGAGAGAAGTGGACAGTCACGTAGCAGGAGGGAGAGAGGATCGGCTAGTGACCTGTCTCCCAGGAGCAAGAACGAAGGACATCACCGACAGAGTCGAGAGGATCCTAGACGGAGCAGAAACAGAAGAGACAGCAGTGATAATTCACGTGGGAACAAATGATGTCAACAGGAGAAATTACAGCAGGACTACGCTAATTGAACAGTTCAAGATCCTGGGAAGGAAACTGAAGCTGAGGACACAGAAGATAGCATTCTCAGAGATTTTGCCAGTACCGAGGGCAGACGTGAAGAGGCAGTCCAAGCTACAAGCAATAAAAGCATGGTTGAGGAGATGGTGCGAAGAAGAAGGATTCCTTTTTATAAGGAACTGGACAACTTTTTGGGGGAAGAACAAGCTCTTCAGGAGGGACGGACTACACCTGAGCAAGGCAGGAACGAGACTGCTAGCAAACGTCAAGAGAGGAATTGAGCAGGCTTTAAACTGAGAAAAAGGGGAAAGCCGATAGTTGACCTGACGTCGACGGTTCGGACAAGAGTATCCAAAGAAGATACTGAGAGGGAAAAATGCTGGGAACAGGCAAGAGATGAACAACAGAAGCTGTTGACCAACAAAAAGGACAATCAGATAAAATTAGAGGAACAGGAGAGATCAGGAAATCAGGATGCAGACGAAAAAGATACACTAAAAAATAAGGAACAAAGGAACAGAAAAGATACACCAAAAAATAAGGAAGAAGGGAACAGAAATGAGGGACCGGCAGCCCAAATAGGGGATGGTATGGGGAGCAAAACACATGTAAAACCAGCAGAGAAAAGAAAAGACCAGGACTTAAATTGCTTGTACGCTAATGCAAGGAGCCTAAAGTCCAAAATGGGAGAATTAGAAGCCATAGCCATAAAAGAAAACCTAGACATCATTGGAATCACGGAAACATGGTGGAACGAGGATAACCAATGGGACGTAGTGCTGCCAGGGTACAAACTCTATAGAAGAGACAGGACCAACAAGAAGGGTGGAGGAATAGCACTATACATAAAAGACACCATTCCCTCATCCGGAGTGGATATAGAACCAAAGGCGGAAGGACTGGAGTCATTATGGGTCAAATTACCAGGAAAAGGTGGCCTTGACATAAGATTGGGTCTATACTATCGTCCACCTGGACAAACGGAAGCAAACGACAAAGATCTGGTGGCAGAATTGAGGTGGGAAGGCAACAACAGGAATGTGACAGTAATGGGAGATTTCAACTACCCCGGGATAAACTGGAGTATTGGAAACTCAAACTGTGCGAGGGAAACAGAATTCTTAGAGGCTGTGAGGGACTGCTTTATGGATCAGCTTGTCAAGGAACCAACAAGAGGAGATGCCACTCTTGACCTAATCCTCAACGGATTAGGGGGACCTGCAAAAGAAGTGGAAGTAGTAGGGCCACTAGGAAACAGTGATCACAACATGATCCAGTACAAATTAGGAGTAAGTACAACAAAAGGGAAAAGAACCACAGTGACAACGCTCAACTTCAAGAAAGGGAACTATGATGCTATGAGAGCAATGGTAAGAAAAAAACTTAGAAACAGCTCAAGGAAAACAGAAACTGTAGAGCAAGCCTGGTCTCTATTCAAGGGCACAGTGCAAGAAGCACAACATATGTACATCCCCATATTTAGAAAAGGGTGCAAAAAAAAACCGAACAAAAGACCCCGCATGGATAAACAATGAGGTGAAGAAAGCGATAGGAGACAAAAAAAAATCATTCCGGAAATGGAAAAAGGACCAGACTGGGGAAAACTGGGATGAACACAGGAAAGGCCAAAGAGAATGTCACCAAGTGGTTAGGAGAGCGAAAAGAGAATACGAAGAGAGACTGGCCAGGGAGGCAAAAAACTTCAAATCATTCTTCAGATATGTTAAGGGGAAGAAACCGGCGAGGAAGGAAGTAGGACCGTTGGATGATGGAGATAAAAAGGGAGTGATAAAGGAGCAAAAAGAGGTAGCTGACAGGTTAAACAAATTCTTCTCGTCAGTCTTCACAAGCGAGGACACATCCAATGTACCGGAACCCGACGAGATCTTCCATGGTGATCAAGAAGAAAAACTGTCGGCAATAGAGGTGAGCCATGAGGATGTCCTCCAACAGATAGATAGATTGAAAAGCGACAAATCACCAGGCCCAGACGGAATCCACCCTAGGGTACTAAAAGAACTAAGAAATGAGATAGCGGAAATACTCCAACGAGTTTGCAACCTATCCTTGAAAACTGGAGAGATACCGGAGGACTGGAAGATAGCAAATGTTACACCTATCTTTAAAAAGGGGGCAAGAGGAGACCCGGGAAACTATAGGCCGGTAAGTTTGACATCGGTGCCAGGCAAGATGGTAGAAGCACTGATAAAGGACAGCATCTGCGAGCACATCGAAAAAAATGGGCTGATGAAAGCGAGCCAACATGGCTTCTGCAAGGGAAGATCGTGCCAAACAAACTTACTGCACTTCTTCGAGGGGGTAAACAACCATTTGGACAAAGGGGAACCTGTAGACATCATCTACCTTGACTTCCAAAAGGCCTTTGACAAGGTACCCCATGAGCGGTTACTTAGGAAGCTGTGGAACCACGGGGTGGAAGGGGACGTACACAGATGGGTCAAACACTGGTTGGCAGGCAGGAGACAGAGGATTGGAGTGAAGGGTCACTACTCGGGCTGGAGGAAAGTCACGAGTGGAGTTCCGCAGGGGTCTGTACTTGGACCGCTGCTGTTCAATGTATTTATTAATGACCTGGAAACGGGGACGAAATGTGAAGTTATAAAATTTGCGGATGACACTAAACTCTGTAGAAGGGTCAGAACTACGGAAGAGTGTGAGGACCTACAAAGGGACCTAAGCAAACTGGAGGAGTGGGCGAATAAATGGCAGATGAAATTCAATGTAGGGAAATGCAAGGTCATGCATATAGGGAGAAAGAACCCGATGTTCAGCTACCAAATGGGGGGATTAGTATTAGAGGGAAGTAACCTTGAAAGAGATTTGGGTGTACTGGTGGATACAACAATGAAGTCAACGGCGCAATGCGCAGCAGCCGCGAAGAAGGCGAACAGAATGTTGGGTATTATTAAAAATGGTATTATGACCAGAACAAAAGAAGTCATCCTGCCGTTGTATCGGGCAATGGTGCGCCCGCACCTGGAGTACTGTGTTCAGTATTGGTCACCGCACCTTAAGAAGGATATGGCAATACTTGAGAGGGTCCAGAGGAGAGCGACACGAATGATTAAGGGCATGGAAAACCTTTCATACACTGAAAGATTGGAGAAGCTGGAGCTCTTCTCCCTGGAAAAGCGGAGACTCAGAGGAGACATGATAGAGATCTACAAGATCATGAAGGGCATAGAGAAAGTGGAGAGAGACAGATTCTTCAAACTTTCAAAACATAAAAGAACAAGAGGGCATTCCGAAAAATTAGAAGGGGATAGATTCAAAACAAATGCTAGGAAGTTTTTCTTTACTCAGCGGGTGGTGGACACCTGGAATGCGCTTCCAGAGGATGTAATAGGGCAGAGTACGGTACTGGGGTTTAAGAAAGGATTGGACAATTTCCTGTTGGAAAAGGGGATAGAGGGGTATAGATAGAGGATTATTACGCAGGTTCTGGACCTGTTGGGCCGCCGCGTGAGCGGACTGCTGGGCACGATGGACCTCAGGTCTGACCCGGCAGAGGCATTGCTTATGTGCTTATGTACTCCAGTTTTTAATTATAGTTTTTATGCTTTTTTTGCTATGCTCTCTAGTCTTAATTACAGTGGTGCCTCGCATAACGGACGCCTCGCACAGCGAACGCTGCGCACAACGAACTTTATGTCTTGATCCGTACAACGAACTTCGTTTCACACAACGAAGTCGCCCGAGCTCCATCCTTCCGCGCAGGCACTGCGCTTAACTGCCCTCTCTCCGCCTGGTTCCCTCTTGCCCCCCCCCCCGACTCGATCGGGGCAAAAAGGAGCCCAAGCCCTCTTGCCCCGCCGATTCCCCAACTCCCCACACAATATCGGGCCAGGAGGGAGCCCAAGTCCTCCTGGCCACGGCGACCCCCTAACCCCACCCTGCACTACATTACGGGCAGGAGGGATCCCAGGCCCTCCTGCCCTCGACGCAAACCCTCCCTCCCCCCAACGACCGCCCCCCCCCAAGAACCTCCGACCGCCCCCCCAGCCGACCCGCGACTCCCCTGGCCGACCCCCACGACACCCCCAACCCCCTTCCCCGTACCTTTCTGTAGTTGGCCGGACAGACGGGAGCCAAACCCGCCTGTCCGGCAGGCAGCCAACGACGGAATGAGGCCGGATTGGCCCATCCGTCCCAAAGCTCCGCCTACTGGTGGGGCCTAAGGCGCCTGGGCCAATCAGAATAGGCCCGGGAACCTTAGGTCCCTCCTGGGGGCGGGGCCTGAGGCACATGGGCCCAACCCGACCATGTGCCTCAGGCCCTGCCCCCAGGAGGGACCTAAGGCTCCCGGGCCTATTCTGATTGGCCCAGGCACCTTAGGCCCCACCAGTAGGCGGAGCTTTGGGACGGATGGGCCAATCCGGCCTCATTCCGTCGATGGCTGCCTGCCGGACAGGCGGGTTTGGCTCCCGTCTGTCCGGCCAACTACAGAAAGGTACGGGGAAGGGGGTTGCGGGTGTCGTGGGGGTCGGCCAGGGATGTCGCGGGTCGGCTGGGGGGGCGGTCGGAGGTTCTTGGGGGGGGGCGGTCGTTGGGGGGAGGGAGGGTTTGCGTCGAGGGCAGGAGGGCCTGGGATCCCTCCTGCCCGTAATGTAGTGCAGGGTGGAGTTAGGGGGTCGCCGTGGCCAGGAGGACTTGGGCTCCCTCCTGGCCCGATATTGTCGGGGAGTTGGGGAATCGGCGGGGCAAGAGGGCTTGGGCTCCCTTTTGCCCCGATCGTGTCGGGGAGTCGGGGGGGCAAGAGGGCTTGAGCTCCCTCTTGCCCCGATCGTGTCGGGGAGTCGGGGGGGCAAGAGGGCTTGAGCTCCCTCTTGCCCCGATCGTGTCGGGGAGTCGGGGGGGCAAGAGGGCTTGAGCTCCCTCTTGCCCCGATCGTGTCGGGGAGTCGGGGGGGGCAAGAGGGCTTGAGCTCCCTCTTGCCCCGATCGTGTCGGGGAGTCGGGGGGGGCAAGAGGGCTTGAGCTCCCTCTTGCCCCGATCGTGTCGGGGAGTCGGGGGGGCAAGAGGGCTTGAGCTCCCTCTTGCCCCGATCGTGTCGGGGGTGCCAGGGACCACACGGAGTCACCCACCGTACCACCCGATTCGGGTAAGCGCAGGTATCGGTGGGTGGCTTATTTGCGGGGGGGTGCCTTATTTTACATTTTTTTCTAAAAAGGGGGGGCTGTCTTATTTGATGGCCCTGCCTTATCATCGGGGAAACACGGTAGAAAAAAAAAAAAAATGAACAGTTAAGTCCCAGTTTTTGCCGCTGAGACTCTGCCCTCTCACTGTAAAATTAGACTCTACTTAGTCTGTCTTTAAATTTAAAAAATGTGTGTTGTTTTAAAAAACAATTATGTTTTTAGATGTATCTAAATAAAAATAATAACCAAAAATTTATCTTTTTTTATGTCATCTTAGCATATTTTATGCTACAGAACGAATTATTTTTTTTAACATGTATTGTTATGGGAAAACGCGTTTCACACAACGAACGTTTCACATAACAAACTTGCTCCTGGAACGGATTAAGTTCGTTGTGTGAGGCACCACTGTATATGTAAACTGAGTCGAGCTCCATTGGGAGATGACCCGGTATATAAACCAAAGATAAAATTATAGATTTGCCCTCTCCTCTAAATCCTGCTTAATACTATTATTCCCATCACTTACAGCCAGTCAGAATCCTCATTTCTTCAATTTAAATGTCATTTAAAAGCTTTCTAACTTCTTTCTGCCTACAGGTCATGAATAGTCCAGTATCTGTGGGTCTGAATCATAATTAGTAGTGCTTCTTCTAGATCCTCCTTCTCCTTCTTTCTTACAATGGTCCCCTTTTATCAAGCCATGTTAGGGTTTTTTTTTATCACTGGTAGCTGCAGTAAAAGCTCTAACACTCATAGAATTCCTATGAGCGTCAGAGTTCTTACCACAATGGGCAGCAATTTAAAATATCCTAACGCAGCTTGATAATAGGGAGCCTGCATTGGTTAGTACTAAGAGGTGTGAATATTTTAACTCTTTCATATTTTAATTGTAGTTCTTTTCTTATTCTTGTTTTGTTAACTATTATAAACCACATTGATCTGACCTCAGAAAATGTAGTATAGCAAGTTTTAGAATAAGTAATAAACAATAAATAGTACTGTGTTGAAAATATACACTGAATCGTGTCCTGAAATTTAAAACTTCTAAAATATTCTAGCTTTTGAGGAAAATACATTTTGATAAAATATGTAAGAGTTCATTTTCTATTGTTGGACTAATGAAGTTGAGCCAATTACCATTGAATATAAAAATAACAACTGATATAGGTCAATTTTAGAAATTACTGAAAAGTCATCTGTTTTGTTAAAACTTATATAACTGATGCCAGTAAATAGGATACCTAGCAAAAAAAATTTCAGTCCCCTGACAGGTTTAGTTGGACTGCAGCACCTGGACAAAGTAGCTAATTTGTGTTTTGCTGAGCAAGGCACTCTGAAGGTGACCTTCATTCAGCTGCCTGTAAGTCTTGAACCAATAGAGATCCAGTTGAAAAATGTGCCATGATTTAGTTTGAGACCCTAGTGACATCGTAAAATTTTATTCAAGTTGGAGGAGGTCAAGCATGGACAATTTTCAAAATTGGTCCACTTGACGTGAAATGACCCACTACTGTTTAGAGCACCACTCCAGAAAAGACAGTTGGTTTGGGCAAGTAGCTCTGAAAAATTTATTCTCTACTTAAAGCCAGTTTTCCCTCCAACTCTATAAGGTTTCACCAGGCTCCAGTATATTCATTATTTAACCTCTTCCATAGACTTGTCTCACATGGGAGTCCCACATTTTAGAATGTTATGCCTGCTTGTCCTCGGAGAAAGCAAAGATACTTACCTGTAGCAGGTGTAACCTGCCTACCTCCCTTAGTTGGCTTCTTAAATTTTTTACTGAATTGATGATCTCATGAGCTGACATCAGGTGGGAAGGCACCGTCACGCGCACGGTATGGGAACTGCTTAAGGATTTAAAGTGACAGTGTACATATCGGGTTCCATGGATGACATCACCCACATGTGAGAATATATGCCTATTGTCCTCGGAGAACACCTACTACAGGTAAGTATCTTTGCTTTTAAGAACCTAATATCATTTATGTGATTTCAATTAAAAGCAACATGGTGAAAACAAATCAAAGATTTTTCATTCCTGAGTTACAATTTGACCTTCTTGTCAGTGAATTTGCGTCTTCCGGTAGGAGGGGTTGGACACCCTCCTGCCGGAGATTGTGCGGATGGGCGACCTTCCGGCAGGAGGGGTTGGGCACCCTCCTGCCGGTGATTGGGAGGTGTCGAGGGGCATCCTCCAGCAGGAGGGGTTGGGCACCTTCCTGCCGGCGATTGCCGGGGAGACAGGTGGCTGCGGCCACTATACCTATCGCAGCAGGGAGATCCCTTGCCGCGATAAGTGTAACGGCTGAGTCTACTCAAACCCGATTCTGTAACCAGCATCTGTAACATGGATGTCGGTTACAAAATCGGAGTTAGTTTAGGCCCAATTCTGTATAGGACGCCCATCTGGGCCGATGTATCTAAAGTATGAAAGTTGGAAGCTCAAATGACAAGACTTTTTTTTTTTTTTTTCCCTCGTAGGGATCCCACATGGGTATCCCATTTATTCTTTTATGTTGAATCGATTTTTTATTTCCAAATAACAAGAAACAATCTCATATGCAATAACACACCAACAGAAGTAAACAATCAAAAACAAACAATAGATCCAACAATCCCACCCAACCCACCCCCCATCCCCAAACCCCCTAGGCTAAAGCAGAGATAGCGTGCTGCAGTAGGCTTGGACTCTGATAGTCCACTGCTAAAGACAATGATTGACTCCAACAGTGAAAAAAGGAAGAAAGAGAGAAGGAAAGAAAAGGAAAGAGAAGTATACCTGGCGCCCCGCAAAGATGGAGATCAAGCCCGGTTGGCAAAAAAATCACAAGGAATTTAGAATGTCACTTCTAGCCCGTGGTGATAAGGAAAAAAGATAAGAATCCCAGGTCCGAAGAAACTGGCGTTTTCTTCGCAAGCTAAGAGATGCATCCCTCCGCTCCAGCAGCAGCAGAGCATGCAAACGATTTCTCCAGTCCCAAAAGGAAGGTAAAGTTTCCCCAATCCAAACAGATAGAATTACCTTCTTCCCCAAGACACCCACCCGTCTCATAAACTGCCGCTGACCCGAATCTGATAAACGGAAGGCCTCATACTTATCCAGCAGGAGTCCAGCTGCAGAAAAAGGTAATGTAGTGCCTAACACACGCTCCACATAAGATAGAACTTGACGCCAAAAATGTTTGATTTTCACACAAGTCCAAAAGGCGTGAAGAAACGAATGGGGCAGCTGGAAACATTTGGGGCATAAAGGAGAATCCGTGTAACCCGAATAATACAATTGGCTCTTCGTGAAATATCCACGGTGAAGTACCCTGAACTGACACTCCCGTAGATCCGCATTAACAGAGATTCCCGGGATTCGTGCAATCAAGGAAGGGAGATTCAAAGCGTCTCGCGCTATCCCCAGATCTTGACACCAACGAGCATGTAGGACAGCACGATCGGGCGAACCCAATAAACGGTGGAAGTCTTTGTAAAGACCTGAAACTGTAAACCCATCTTCCAAATAGGGATC
This sequence comes from Geotrypetes seraphini, assembly GCF_902459505.1. Taxonomy (NCBI): domain Eukaryota; kingdom Metazoa; phylum Chordata; class Amphibia; order Gymnophiona; family Dermophiidae; genus Geotrypetes; species Geotrypetes seraphini. The sequence continues at coordinate 141,341,958 of NC_047089.1, read as the reverse complement.
CAACAGTGCCGCTAATCTGTCCTCAATAGGAAAAGCCAAAGCGGTCCGGGGGAGGGATCGGACATAATGATGAAGTTGCCGAAACGCTAGAAAGTCGCCTGCTGAAAAAACCCCCGACCTGACCAGAGCGTCCCAGGATATTAAAGAGCCGTCAACCTGGAGAACATGGGTAAGTAACGTGAAATCCCGGGATGCCAGTTTACGAAAACTAGCATTCTCCATGCCGGGGCTGAATTGTAAATTCCCCTGAATAGGTAAGTATCTAGTAATCGAGGGAGTACCCTTCCATGAGTCCAACACATAAGACCAAATAATGCGGAGCGAGTGCAACAACAAACTCCCCCGAAGGGGCGCTGGTAAGGCAGAACGGGGCGCATGTACCAAAGACAAAATATGCCAGGGCGCAAAGAATTCCTTCTCATAGGCTTTTGGAATAAAGTCCTGACGATCTGAAAGCCACTCTCCCAGAAATCGCATCAAACAAGCAGCGTTGTACAACCGAAAATGTGGCACCCCCAGTCCCCCTCCACCCCACGCTCCCATCATATAACGCAATGCTACCCGTGGTCGTCGTCCCCCCCCAACAAAATCGAGAAAGCATAGATTGTAGTCTAATAATATCTCGTTTCAAAAGCCAGAAAGGAAGCATCTGCAAAGTATAAAGCCATTTAGGAAAAAGGACCATATTAAACAAATGAATCCTGCCTGACAAGGACAGAGGAAGAGGAGACCATCGAGCGAAATAGTCAGCCGAAGAGCAGAACAAAGAATCGATGTTAACTCGATATAACGCAGAAGTACAAGGCGTCAATTGGATCCCAAGATAACGAAACGAGGAAGAAGCCCATTGAAGAGGAAACGGTCCAGGCCAAGAGTCCCGCAGAACCGAGGAAGTGGCCAATGCCATGGATTTATCGACATTAAGCTTAAAACCAGAATAATCTCCATATTCTTGAAACGTGGTCATCAGATTGGAAAGAGATATCACAGGGTCCGAAATATGGACCAGAAGATCATCCGCAAAGGCCGAGATCTTAAATTCAGAAGAACCAATTCGAATACCCGAAATCGCTCCATTAAGCTGAATATCACGGATCAAAGGATCCAACGACAGAGCAAAGAGCAATGGGGAAAGGGGACATCCCTGACGCGTGCCCCGACATATTGAGAATGAAGAAGAACGAAGTCCATTGGCCCAGACAAAAGCAGTAGGAGAATGATAAAGCACCCGAATCGCATCCTGAAAAAGACCCGTTATGCCATACCGAGTTAAAACCTCAAATAAAAAAGTCCAAGAGACCCGATCGAAGGCCTTCTCAGCATCAAAGCAGACCAATAGAGAAGAGGTGTTGGTTCTCTCCACGAATTCTAAAGACGCCAATATGGATCTAATGTTTTTCACACTAGTACGCCCCTGCACAAATCCCACCTGAGGGGCGGCAATCAAATCAGGAAGGACACAGGCCAATCGATTAGCCAAAACCTTGGCGAAGATCTTGGCCTCCACATTCAACAACGAAATGGGGCGGTAAGAGGAAGAGAGGGCCGCATCCTTATGGGGCTTCAAGAGCACAATTATTTGAGCTGAAGTGAGAGATACCGGAAGGGCACCTCGCTGAATGGCTGCTGTGAAGGTATCAGCCAATACAGGAGCTATTGTAGGATGTAGAAGTTTATAGAATTCCATCCGGAAACCATCTGGTCCGGGCGCCTTTAACAACGCTCCCTGCTGTATGACTCCTGCCACCTCCTCCGCCGTAATAGGGGCATTAAGTTTAGCCACCGCCTCATCAGATAAGCACGGAAGGGAAAGGCCATCCAAATACGTTGAGCCCTCCATTAAATCAGATTGTTGAGAATAAAGCTTTTTATAATAATCAAAGAACACTGCGTTTATCTCGGCATCCGTCCTGACCATATCCCCCCCTGCCGTGCGAAGTTGCAAGATAGGAGTGCGACCCGCCGACCTTCTGGCCACCTTTGCCAGAAGCGCCCCACGTTGATTTCCATGGCGAAAAAATTGATACTTATAGTAAGCTAGCGATTTGGCGGTTCTAGCATGCAACAGTTCCTGAAGCTGACATTGGGAGGCTAAAAGCTGGGAACGTAAGGATGAAGCGTGAGACTGACTATAAAGTCGACGGAGGTTGCCAATCTTATGTTCTAACTGTAAGAGCTCCCTATCTCGCGCACGACGTTGATGGCTGGAATATGCTATAATCTCACCGCGGAGTACCGCTTTCGCGGCTTCCCAGTAGAGCGGAGAGTCAGTCCGATGTACGCACCCTTTTCCTCCCAGGTTGTCCAGCAGTCTCACTGCCTCCCTTGCAGGTTTTCCCCTTAATGTATCTAAATAAGGGCTTGAAATTCATGGCCTCCTGCGCTATTTTCTCCTCGTAGACCTTTTTTGGCAATCCTCACCGCCTTGTGACATTTTTTCTGAGCATCTCTATGTTTGCTCCAATATTTTTGGGTATATCAAATAAACTGAACCTGAAAGAAATCGAAGCAGTTTACAAGGTTTAAAAAACAAACAAACTTGTGTGGAAAGGACGGGACACAAATGACTATTGCATCACAAAGGGTTCAAATCCACACTGCTCCCTGTGACACTGGATAAGTCATTGTCCCAGGTACATTAGATGGATTGTGAGCCCACTGGGACAAACGGAAAAATGCTCGAGTTCCTGAATAAATTCATGAAAACTGTTCTGAGCTTCCTTAGGAGAATGTTATCGAAAATTGAATAAATAAATATGAGTTGAAAGGCTAACAGAGGCATAAAAAAGTTAAAATTTAAACAAAGGTAAATATCCAGATAGGTGCATACGTCATTAAGGGATCCAACTCTGTCTCTGTCTCCTTTAGGAGCCCAACCTAGTAAGCATGCCTACTAAGCATCCCAAAAAACCTCTCATAGAAATCCTCCCTCTTTCCCCCTCCCTCAATAAACCTAGCTCTGGGGCCTTATAACTTACCGATTCCTTAAAAGCCAAATGTACTTCCAAACCCAGAATTGGTGCATTCAATCTTTCCCATGCTTCCAAACTCAGTTCAATCAGTGGCAAATCCTTAAGGTATTACTGAATCTTGTTCTAAGAAGCATGGCCTTCATGAGCATACAATGTAAAGTAATATTTAACAAACTGAGCCTTGATCCTCTCATCCACATGTTCATCCTTCTTCCTTCATTCTTCACATTGATGATCATCACGCTTTTCTTCAATTTTGAAACTAAGAACCTATAGGCTTATTTTACTATTCATAGATGTGCTGCTTCAAGAAGGTCATATAAAAATTAATCTCTTTCAGTTATAGTTCATTTTAAGTTTCTGTCTCATTCCATAGTAGCATAGTAGATGACAGCAGATAAAGACCCGAATGGTCCATCCAGTCTGCCCAACCTGATTCAGTTTAAATTTTTTCTTCTTAGCTATTTCTTGGCAAGAATCCAAAGCTTTACCCGGTACTGTGCTTGGGCTCCAACTGCTGAAATCTCCATCAAAACCTACTCCAGCCCATCTTTACTCTCCCAGCCATTGAAGCCCTATCCAGCCCATCCTCCCCCAAACAGCCATACACAGACACAGACTGTGCAAGTCTGCCCAGTACTGTCCTTAGTTCAATATTTAATCTCGGAAAGCAGTGTTAATGTGGTCATATTTTTTCAGTGAGTAAATCAGTCTAAGAGCTGTATTTTGGACTGTAATTGTTTTAGCATGTTGGTTAGGCATGACAGGTATAAGATGTTACAGTAGTCCAGGAGTCCTAGGATTAGCGCTTGTACCAAGAGTTTGAATTGATCGTTGTTGAAGTATTTTTGGATTTGCCTTAGGTTGTGCATGGTTGCAAATGCCTTCTGGATCATTTTGCTGATTTGAAGGTGCTTGGTGCAGCCTTTGTCTATCATTATTCCCAGCAGTTTTAGGTTGGGTTGCATGGAGTATGTGATGGAGTCTATTTCTAGGTTTGTTATGAACATAAGAACATAAAAATTGCTGCTGTTGGGTCAGACCAGTTGTCCATCGTGTCCAGCAGTCCGCTCACGCAGCGGCCCTTTGGTCAAAAACCAGCGCCCTAACTGAGACTAGCTCTACCTGTGTACATAGAAACATAGAAACATAGAAAGATGACGGCAGAAAAGGGCTACAGCCCATCAAGTCTGCCCACTCTACTGACCCACCCCATTAAGTCTGGGTGCTAATGACTTAGTTCTTTAGCTCAACCCTCGTAGTGATCCTACGTGGATGTCCCATTTATTCTTAAAGTCGAGCACGCTGGTGGCCTTGATCACCTGCATCGGAAGTAGAGAATGACACGGTGAAAAAATTGGTCCCCGTCACCGCCCCGTCCCCATCTCACCATCCCCGTCACCGCCCCGTCCCCGTCTCACCATCCCCGTCACCGCCCCGTCCCCGTCTCACCATCCTCTTCACCGCCCCGTCACCGCCACTGCCACCCCATTCACCGCCCCGTCACCGCCACTGCAATCCCATTCACTTTTCTTTATTTACGTATAAAGGAAACATTCTTTAAAACTTTAAAACTTAGTTAAATATTAGTTAATAACTATACAAAAACAAAACACGCAGAGAAAAAATTAATTAATATAAATTCCCTGACTTCCCTGCACTGTCCCCCCTTGAAGGTCTGTCCCCATCCTGAAAGCCTGATGCCCCCCCCCCCCCGACGTCCGATACATCCCTCCCCCCGAAGGACCGCCGACTCCCCAACAATATCGGGCCAGGAGGGAGCCCCAATCCTCCTGGCCACGGCGACCCCCTAACCCCACCCCGCACTACATTACGGGCAGGAGGGATCCCAGGCCCTCCTGCCCTCGACGCAAACCCCCCTCCCCCCAACGACCGCCCCCCCCAGCTTCAAAATGATGCCTGAAGTTACCTTGGGGGTTCTGAGCACTATTAATTTTAATTTATTACAGCACTCCAGAAATATTTTTCTAATTGTTTTAACTTGGAAAAGCGAACCAGGATTGTCTTAATGAAAGGCTTATGTTCTGCACTGCAGCCCTCCTGCCCTCGACGCAAACCCCCCTCCCCCCAACGACCGCCCCCCCCAGCTTCAAAATGATGCCTGAAGTTACCTTGGGGGTTCTGAGCACTATTAATTTTAATTTATTACAGCACTCCAGAAATATTTTTCTAATTGTTTTAACTTGGAAAAGCGAACCAGGATTGTCTTAATGAAAGGCTTATGTTCTGCACTGCAGCCCTCCTGCCCTCGACGCAAACCCCTCTCCCCCCAACGACCGCCCCCCCCAGCCGACCCGCGACCCCCCTGGCGACCCCCACGACCCCCCCCACCCCCCTTCCCCGTACCTTTGGTAGTTGGTCGGACAGACGGGAGCCAAAACCGCCTGTCCGGCAGGCAGCCAACGAAGGAATGAGGCCGGATTGGCCCATCCATCCTAAAGCTCCGCCTACTGGTGGGGCCTAAGGCGCGTGGGCCAATCAGAATAGGCCCTGGAGCCTTAGGTCCCACCTGGGGGCGCGGCCTAAGGCACATGGTCGGGTTGGGTGCGGGTGGGAGCGCGTGCGAGCGGTCGTTCGGGGTGGGGGTGCGAGCGGTCCTGCTGGGGGGGGTGAATCGGGCGTCGGGCGGTAAATAGCGGTTCCTAGAAGGGGGTACATTGGCCCGCGGGGACAAACCTGTTCACCGTTTCCGCGGTCGGTGAATGGCCTTGTCCCCGTCACCGCAGCGACTGCTAGTTTTCTTCCCCGTTTTCGGCGGTGACCCGCGGCTTAAATGCGGTGGCCGCGGGTAAACCGTCACCGTGTCATTCTCTAATCGGAAGTTTGTTCCAGTGATCCACCACCCTTTCTGTGAAGAAGTACTTCCTGGTGTCAACATTAAAGTTCCCTCCTCTGAGTTTGAGTTCGTGCCCTCTTGTGACCGATGGTCCTTTGAGAAGGAAGATGTCGTTTTCCACCTCGACACGTCCTGTGACATATTTAAATGTCTCAATCATGTCCCCCCTTTCCCTGCGCTCCTCTAGAGTATAGAGCTGCAATTTGCCCAGTCTTTCTTCGTATGAGAGACCCTTGAGTCCGGAGACTCAAGGGTGTACGTTCTAGTTCAGCAGGAACTTGTCTAACTTTGTCTTGAATCCCTGGAGGGTGTTTTCCCCTATGACAGACTCTGGAAGAGAAGAGCGTTCTAGTTTTTTTCTAGAAGTAAGAATTTGGTTTTGTCTTGATTCAGCTTTAATTTGTGGTCTCTCAACCATTTTGACACTGTTTCTAGTGCAGTATGTATTTTGTTCATTGTGTTGGGGTTGGTTTGGTCGAAAGGCAGGAGGATGGTGATGTCATCTGCATAGCTGAAGTTATGCCTATTTTGTCTAAGCGTGTGCTAAGTGTGGCTATATAGAGGTTGAATAGTGTTGGAGATAGTGGGGAGCCTTGGGGGACTCCGCAGGGGTTGTTCCAGGATTCTGGCTGTTACTTGTTTGCTTTAACTTTGTATTTTCTTGAGTGGAAGAATCCTTCAAGCCAGTTGTAGACTTTGCCTGTGATTCCTATTGGCTCCAGTGTTTGTAGTAGGTTGTTGTGATCTACTAGGTCAAATGCAGCTGTGAGATCAAGTTGTATGAGTAGCATTTTTTTGCCTTTACTTAGATGTTGTTTGGCTTTGTCTAGGAGGGAGACTAATAATAATAATCAGTTTATATACCACAAGGCCGTAAAGTTCTATGTGATTTACAATAGTTTAAAAAAACAAACAATTAAAGAAGTTGAATAGAACTAAAAAAAAGTTAAAAGCCAATAATTAGAGACACTAAAATGATCAAAATAGTGCATAATAAATTTTTTACGAATTAGCTGCCTAAATACTTCGAAAACAGATATGTTTTTAGATGTCTCCTAAATTCCCCATAAGTGTCAGTAAGCAAAAGCAATTGTTCTAAATTCTTACTCCATAACACTGCTTGATATGAAAAAAGATTTTGATGATGTTTTTTTAAGTTTACATTTTTTAACAGGCAGAAAAACAAAATTCAGATGTGAGTTTCTCTTATGTCTTTTGGTTGCAAAAGAGAAAAGCTCAATTATATATTTGGAAGTTAAACCAAACAAAGCCTTAAAACTAGTAGTGTTTCTGTGCTGCAGTTGCCTTTGAAGCCTGATTGTGAAGGGTGGAGTATGTTGTGGTTTTCTAAGTATTCGGTGAGAAGTTTTGCTACGAGGCCTTCCATTAGCTTGAAGTAAAGCAGTATGGAGGCTATAGGTCTGTAATTGGATGGCTGATCTGTAGCTCCCTTTGGGTCTTTCAGGATAAGGGTTATGATGATTTCGGATAAGCCTTGTGGAAATTGGCTCTTTGTGAGCGTGTAACTGATCCACCACATGAGGTGGATGCGGAATATATTGCTGGCTGCTTTTAACAGATATGGGGGTCAGTGGTTGAGGTCGCCGGCTACATGATTGTATTTGTTGTAGTCTTTCTAGGTCAAGCCATTGTAAGTTTGAGAAGTCTGACCAGTTTCTGTCTGCTGCATAGGCCTCTTTTTCTATGGGTGGTAGTAAGATTTCTTCAGAATGGAGTCCCAGTGAATGTGTTTCTGGCTGTTGAGATTTTGTTTCTGAACAATTCAGCTAGTTGGTTTGCTTTGGGGGGAGGGGCAGTTTTGGTGGCTAAGTAGGGTTTGGTGTCTGTGAGTTCCTTTAATAGTTTGAAAAGTTTTTTAGTATCTTGGATTTTTGTGCCTATTTGGCTGGTGTAGTATGATTTTCTTTTTTGTCTTTTAGCTTTTGTTATATTGTTTGTTCAGTATTGTCCGAGTTGTTTTTATGTGTTCTTGGTTGTCTTTTCTCCATTCTCGTTCAAGATGTCTGAATTGTCGTTTGAGTTGCAGTAGTTCATTGTCAAACCATTTGTCTGAGTGTCTACAGATTCTGATTTTTATATGGGGTTGTGTCACATCTTTAAGGATGGATGTGCATAGAGTGCATCAGTGGTTTAGGAAATTCTTGGGGTTGCCATCTTGGATCATGGTGTCTATTTTGTTCCAGAATTTAAGTGGGTCGATCTTTTTGTGTGTTTCGTATGTTAAGCTTTGGTTATTTTGTTTGGTTTTGCCCTGTGTTCAGTTGATTTTGAAGGTGTACCCATATTGGTCTGACCAGAGGGTGCGAGACCATGTTCCGTTTGTGGTGTGTATTTCTTGTGTGGTGGGTGTTTGAGACATGAAGACAGCTATGTTGAGTTGGTGGCCCTTTTTGTGTGTGGTTTGTAGGTCCAGGATTCTGTAGGAAAGGGTTTTGAGGAATGCGAGGAGGTTTTCTGTTTGATTGGAAGATTCGTCTTCTAGGTGCAGATTAAGATTGTCAAGGATTAGGTTGTATGTTGATGTGAGGGAGTTTGAGTATAAATTCTTCAAATTCTAATTTTGTTATGTTCCATTTTCCTGATGTTATGTAGCAAAAGGTTCCTTTGAGGGTGGGGCTCGATTGTTGGCAGGCGGGTAGATTCATGTGTGGGGTGGAGGCTTTGTCCTGTAGGGCTATATTTAGAGTGTTTTTGGCTAGGATGGCTAGTCCTCCCCCTCATTTTTTGTCTCTGCAAACTACTTGTATTTTGTAGCCTTGTGGACAAACTTCTGTTATTCTGGGGTCGGCATCTGAGGTTATCCATGTTTCTGTGAGGAAGAGGCATCCTGATTTTTCTGTTTCTATCCAGTCCCTTATAATCTCAGTTTTTGGGCCTAGGAATCTGATATTCATGTATGCGCATTTTATTGATGCAAATTTTGTTTTAGTGTTACTTGAAGTTTTCATGTAGATGAGGGTGTTTGCTTGGGGGATGGGTTTGTTCCTGGGATGGTTTTGGTGGGTATATGTAGGCTATTTTCAAAAATGTAAATTTCCGCTTTCCTCTTCCACCAACTCCACTGTTCTTTCCTTTTAATTTTTGTAAACCTTGTCGAGCTCTATATTTATAGAGAAAATGTGGTATATAAGCTTAAGGTTTAGTCTTCTCCCCCAGGTCTGGGGTGCATGCAGGAGGAGCACTCAGCCACATTTATATGGTTTCTCCCTGCTGGGTGGTGGTTTCAATTGCTTGTTACTATAACTGGAATTGGAGAGTTATAGCTTCCTTTTGCTTTCCGGTTTGTTAGGATCAAGAGTAGCAGGATGATGACTATTTGTTTTTGTTTTGTTATCTTCATTTTGTCACCATTCCACTGAACTAACCCATCATGGCTTAGTTGATCTTAACATTGGCAAGGATGTTCTATTAATCTCAATGGATTTGACTGTAGCTTTTCACTGGTCCTTCATGACATTCTCCTATGACATCTTTCTGACCTTGGCATTTCTAATACTGATTTAGTTCCTATCTTTAGGATCACGCTTTTTGGGTTTCTTGGCAAAATTTTATTTCCAAAACCATCTCTCTCTGCTCTGGTGTCCCCCAAGGATCTGTTTTTGACTGTTTTGTTTAATATCTGTTTGGCCTGGGGAAGAGGGGGAGGACTAGGAATAATTTTTAGAGACTACTTAAACTGCTCCACACTAAACTCCAAATCCTCTTCCAACTTAGAAATTTTATCTCTTTCATTAACATCTAAATCCCTATCGGCTACTTTAACTACAATCTTGTTTTATGTTACACCAAAAAAATGGAATCTAGCCATGGAGGACTTTTTTGAATTCCTACTAACTAATTCATTATCAAGCCCATATAACCTACTATGCGGGGATATTAATTTGCACCTTGAGCAAACAGATCAATCAGAAATTAAGGAATTTTGGTCACTCATCTCTCTATTAGGTTACGCCAAACCCTCGCCAGTTAATACACATCAAAAAGGCCATCAATTAGACCTAGTTACATTCTCCTGTAAAGTACTGACCAATCCCAAAATCTATTGGAAACAAGATTATTGAACAGATTCTTTATGGTCTGATCCAGACTATGCAACTTTAATATTGACTGCCAATTAAAGACAACTAAATCAACAAACATAAACTACAAAACCAGAAATAAAAAAGTTCATGCTAGTAGAGATAAGATAAACCGTGTTAAATTTTGGTCTCATTATGAGATTGTTTCAAAACAAAATGAAGAAACCGAACAACTCATGAACTCCTGGATTAACGACAGCACAAACATTTTAAATGAAATAGCTCCCATTAAAACCCGTAGAATGCGACCAAAAAACTTAGAAGATGGTTTGATACAGAGCTGCTAATGACAAAGAGAGATTTAAGAAAATCAGAAAGACAATGGTTAAAATCAGACACTCAAGAGCATAGAGTTGCCTGGAGATTAAAATTAAAAAACTACAAAAACCTCTCTAAGGAAAAACGGAAAAATTTCTATGCCCAAAAAACTGGAAACATATCTACCAATAGTAGAAGCCTTTTTAAACTGGTCAATGATTTATATAATATAGAGACATTTATTGACACCCAGGAAGAATCTACCTTAACTGCAAACAGCTTGGCAGATTTCTTTATCTCAAAAATACAAACGTGAACTCGCAGGCCTTGAGCGTGTGCACATGCTCAAGGCCAGCACAGAAGAGGAGGCCGACATGCCGGTGCTACATTAAAGTAAGAATAGGGCTCTGGGGGACTTCAGGTCGTGGCGGAGAGGTGCCCGATCGCGGTGGGGGGTGCCCGATGGCGGGGGGTGCCGGATCCCGAGGGGAGGGTGTCAGATTGCGGGGCCTTCGGGGGGGAGCAATGCTGGTTCTTGTGGGGGGGAGCAGCGCTGCTGGCCTCGGTGGGGGGGTGGGAACGTATCAAAGCGAGTTTCCGTTATTTCCTATGGGGAAACTCGCTTTGTGGTCAAATATATTTTATTGAGCAAGCAAGAACACAACATAGTAACACAAAGTACAGAAACAGCTCAAAATTTAGTGTTTTGAAATAGTCCCCAAAAGAACCCCCCCCCCCCAAACCCCCCCAAACCCCCCTCCCCACCATACCCACCCCTGGGTCCTCCTTCGAAACACAAATTAACAAAGAATTGAATAACAAACTATACAAAAGAGGCACAAAAGGGAAGTACAGACAAAGCATCAATTAAGTATCCGGCTACGAGCCAGAGGGGTCAAAGTATTCCAGAAAGGTTCCCAAGTGGTCTGGAAAAGACGACCTTGTCGAGAAGCCAAGTCAGTCACATCCCTTCGCTCCCACATCAAAAGAGCGATCATGCGGCTCCTCCAAAGGGAATAGTCCGGTGCCTCAGCTTCAAGCCATTTCAGCAGGATGCATTTCAAGGCAATCAGGATAGACCACTTGAGGAAAGCTGCAACTCCCTTGAAACGTGGAAAGTAGTGAGGAACAGTCCCAAATAAAAGCAAAGGGGAACTGCGAACAGTAACATGCCAAATAGACTCCACAAAAGCAAATATAGCAGTCCAAAAAAGTTGTATCTGAGGACAAGTCCAGAACATGTGGCCTAAGCTGGCTTCCGGAGCCTGACAGCGAAGACAGGCTGCATGGGGACGGAAGTGAGCCAAATAAGCCCTTCTAGGAGAAACATATAAACGAAAAATCAATTTAAAATGCTGCTCCCAAAAGGTAGTGTATTTACGAAAAGCAGGCAGTCGCCGGACAGCCTGAAGAAGGACATCAGAAGGCAAATCAACAGCAAGATCACCGGACCAAGCATCTCGCAGCTTAGAATGGTCAAACAAAGGGCATTCATCCTTCAAGTGGCGATGATGAAACGTGAGAGGGACCGATTGTTGAGAACCAAGGGTAAAGGCCGTGGACAAAGTCTCATGACAAGCGGCCTTCAAGGAGCTAGAAGGTAAGGAAGAGATATAATGATGGATTTGCATGTAAGCGAAAGAGTCAGTAGCAGGGAGATCAAATTCAGCTCGCAACTGAGCAAAAGATTTAGTGGCGCCTTCATCATTAACCAAGTGAAATAGATAATGAATGCCCCTTGTTTCCCACCGAGCAAAGCTCGGCCCATCAATCCCAGGTAAGAAAGAACCATTGAAACGAATAGGAAGGAAGGGAGAGACAGAAGGAGAAAGAGAGTGAAATTTACAGACCCAACGCCAAACCTTCCTTAAGGGTCGATGTAAAACTTTCATAGAAAGAGACTCAGGTTCTGAAGAAGGAACAGAATGAAGATATGCACTGAAATGAGTAGAAGAAAAGCAGGAAAGTTCCAGAGCTGAGTTAGTGAATGCCGAAGTACCCCTTAAGAGATCATTAATATGCCTCATTCCACAACCAACTGTCAAATAACGGAGATTCAGTAATCCCAAGCCACCCCTATACCAGGGAGTCGCCGCCCGCTTATAAAGCAAGCGAGGCCTCTTCCCTGCCCAAAGAAATTTCTGGACCAGTCGTTCCAATCGGCGCTCGTCACGAAACGTCAAATAAAGGGGAAGGACCTGGAAAACATAAAGCCAACAGGGGACCAGAAGCATGTTGTACAGGTGTACTCGACCCAAAAGTGAGAAAGGAAGAGACTCCCAAAGGTGCAACCTATTCTGTAACGTCTGAAACAACGGGGCTACATTCAACCGGTACAAGCTAGACAAGTCTAGCGGAATAGTAACCCCCAAGTACCGCAAAGAAGAATCTGCCCAACGAAGAGGGAAGACACCCCGCCACGAAGTACGTAAATCTGGTGGAAAAGGTAAGGCCAAGGATTTATCGAAGTTAAGAGACAGCCCTGAATAAAACCCAAATTCAGAGATGAGATCCAGAGCCGCCGGGAGAGAATCTTCAGGTCGGGTAAGAATGAGAAACATATCGTCCGCATACGCCAGGGTCTTAAGTTCGAAGTCACCGACCGAGAGACCTCGTACCTCCGCAAACCCCCGAAGAGTGCATAACAACGGTTCCAAAGAAAGAAGAAACAAAAGAGGGGAGAGAGGGCAGCCCTGTCGGGTTCCACGAAGAATAGGGAAAGAGTCAGTACAAGTCCCATTAACAAGCAATGATGCCAAGGGATTGGAATATAGAGAACGCACAGCGTCTAGAAAGAACCCCCCGAGCCCCACATACTCCAATGTACGAAATAAGAAGGACCAGTGAATACTATCAAACGCCTTAGAAGCATCCAAGCTAACAAATAAGGTCGGAATCCGGAAAGATTGACACTGGGCAAGAGCAAGAAGTACCTTGCGGACATTATGTACAGACTGTTGGCCCCGAACAAAGCCTACTTGATCCTCATGGATAAGCTGAGGTAAATGAGGAGCAAGACGATCAGCCAACATACGAGCAAAAAGTTTAAGGTCCACATTGATCAATGAAATGGGACGATAAGATTCCGGCAAATCAGCAGTCTTACCAGGCTTCAAGAGTAAGGTAATAAGGGCCTCATTTGCAAAACGTGGAAAAGAACCACGGGCCGTAGCAGCATCAAAATATGCCAATAAAGGTCCATAAAGTGTCGGAGAAAGGAGCCGATAGAAATCACCCGAGAACCCATCCGGACCCGGAGCCCGGTCAGAGCGGAGCGATTTAATAGCAGACTCCAATTCAACCGCCCTAAACGGACTATTAAGAGAGGCAATCGCATCCGCTGACAAACGAGGCAACCCAGAAGAGTGAAGATAGTCCGATATCATATCCAAAGAAGCGTCTTCCGGAGCTTCATATAACCGACTAAAGAAATCAAATAAGACCCCAGAGATCTCAGAAGTCCGACACACCACACCTCCGCCCTGGGTACGCAGAGATAAAATCGGCTTCCTGCCAGTCGTAGCGTTAACCAAACGAGCCATAAGACGGCCGGGTTTGTTACCGTAACGAAGGAAACGATGATGATAAAAGGCTTTGCATTTTTGGGAACGAGAATGGAGAAGGGAGTTCAGGGCCACCTGAGTAGACAAGTAGCAGTCCCGAGTCCCCGGAGAAGAGTGAAGAGAAAAAGACCGCTTTGCCAAACGCAAAGCCCGTTCCAGGGTAACAATCCCCTGATTAATACGCCTATGACGAGCACAAAGAAAGGAGATGATATGCCCTCTAATCACCGTCTTCCCAGCCTCCCGAAACAAAATAGGATCAGCCATGTGGGAAGCATTATTTGTAGAATAATCGTCCCACTGGGTCTGCAAAAAAGCACGAAATTCCTCATCCTTAGCAAGATAAAAGGGAAACCGCCAAGATGGCGTGCGGAGATAGGTAGGATCCAGGACAACATCAACCCAAATCGGGGCATGATCCGAAATCGACAAAGGTCCAATCTCCGCCGAGTGGACAGAAGGAAACAAAGAGGTAGATAAGAAAATATAATCGAGACGGGACCAAGTACCATGGGCACGAGAGAGATGGGTATAGTCACGAACTTCAGGGTGGAGAAGACGCCACGGGTCTACAACCGAAAGTGAGTCACAGAAATCGGAAAGGAGATGACTCTTAGAACCCAAAGAAGAGGCAGAAGAGCTAGACTTATCCTGGTCGGGATGCATCACCAAGTTAAAATCTCCCAAAAGAAGCAGCGGGTCATCAGGAAAGCGAGAACGAAGATGAAGCAATCGCTGTAGGAAGGCTGATTCTCCAGAATTAGGGCCATATACCACAAGGAAAAGATAAGAGCGACCACCCAAAGTAAGGCGAAGAAGCAAGAAGCGACCGTCAGACGACTTATCCAGAACCTGGACACCTATTGGAGAAGACTTACGGACCAGCACTGCAATGCCCCCATGACGACCCGAAGAAGAAGCAAAAAACACCTCCCCCACCCAAGAACGACGCAACTTAAGATGTTCTGCATCAGTCAATCTGGTTTCCTGTAGACAAGCAATATCAGACCGGTAACGTTGTAGAGCAACAAGTATTTTGGATCTCTTGACAGGCGACGTGATCCCCCCAACATTCCAAGAGGCAATTCTAAAAGGGGTACTCATAGTTGAAAAGCAGGAAGGAAGCAAGGCCAAAAAAGGAAAGGTAGGTGAAAACTACCCCAAGGGCCCAGCCTCCCCCAGAGCAGTAGAAATCGCCAAAAATGCAGTGAACAGAAAAGACCAATAATGAAACATAGCAAACTTAAAAGGTAAATATAGAGAAGGAGGACCCCCCACCCCCCAAAACCCACCCCTCCCAATCCCAACCCGCCCATCCCAACCCCCCTCTTCCCCCCCAACCCCCCTCCACCCCCCAGAAACAAACCCTCCAAAAACCCCACCAGAATACAAACCCCGTCCCACATACGTGGAACAGAGATGAGGCACAGAAAATGTAGTCAGGGCCCCAAATCCCTCAATCCCATACACACCACAGACACGCCAAATACCTCATTCATACAACACACCCACCGGGAGAAGCATAGGGGAGCGAAGCTAGAAAACATAAAGACCCGGAACACGGGGAATAAAGAGCCCAATAGCCAGTAGGCCTGAAATAGGCACCAAAATACCCCCGAAAAGAACATATAAGTAAAGCAGAAATAGTAAAAGCAGCCCCACTAGAACAGAGGAGGTAGGCACGCAATCACCAACTCTCAACCACACCAATACCCCCCTATCACCCACTCCCAGCCATACACACCCAGTCCATACCCCAACGGAGAACTCAACCCCCACTAACATACCCCAACCCACCAAGAGGAGACAAATCCCAGAACCAAACAGGACACAAACTCCACCCAAAGGTATCATCCATACAACCCCTCAATACACCCACAGCCAACCAAGGCCACCAAAACTGCAAGCAGTAATAACCGGAACAGAAACTATAAGATTGAAACTGTAAAGCCAGATACTCAACCACAAGAATAACAAATTGTAGGTGAAACAGAGAGGTATCACAGGTAGGCCACAGAGCAGCCCAAACTTTGGGTGAGATATCATGGGCAGTAGAGTCCAGAAGGCTTAAGAGCCAAATAGGAAGCAAGTAATAGTTAAGCTCAAAAGGCCAGCAATGATGAAACAAAACAAAGCCTCTCATTAAAGGAGAACAGCTCCCCACACCAACTCTGCCCCAGGGCTCAGGTAGCCGAAGAGGGTCCCGCCTCTCCCGGTAGGGAATCCAGGTAGGCCTGGGCATCCTCCGCCGTGGAATACAGGCGCCAGCCAGCTGGAGTCCAAACCTTCAGTTGCGCCGGATAGAGTAGCTGGAACCGCTGTTTCTTATCAAAAAGGGCAGAGCACACCCGGGAGAAGCGCCGTCGACGTTCTTGTAAGGCAGGGGAGTAGTCCTGGAACAGACGCACCGGGATACCCTCATAGGAGAGAGTATTCCGCTTTTGCCGGTACTGCCGCATGAATTCAGACTTCGCCGCCGAATTGTGAACTTTGAAGATGGTGACTCGGGAGCGTTCATGATCATCCGAACGCCGGCCCAGGCGGTGAGCCCGATCAAGCTTCAAGGGCCCCACCCCCGCTGGAAGCGGCAACTCCTGCTGAAGCCAAGACTCCACGAGGGAAAGGAGACGAGAGTCAGGAACAGATTCAGGTAGACCAATCAGTCGGATGTTATCCCTCCTCGAGCGGTTTTCAAGATCTTCGATCTTTTCCGCCTGTCTCTGGAGCTGGGAACGCAGAGAGGCCAGATCCGCTGCCGAGGAGGAGCACGTGTCCTCAACCCCCGAGACTCGATTCTCTAATTCTCCCGTCCGCCGTGTCGTCTCCCCCAACAGGGATTCAAGAGAGGTAAGCTGGCTGGAGAGAAGATCAAAGCGAGAGTCCAGTGCCCGCACCACGGAAGCCGACAATGCCGCTATGTGGGCCTCCGACAGGGGAAGCGCGGAACCCAAGTCTCCCGCCGCCATCTTAGGCTCGGGTCGCGCTGATCTAGTCTCCCTGTCCTTGCCGGCGCGGCTCGATTTAGTGCTCATTACCGGGCTGGGCGTCTGTAAAAAGCGGTCCATAAACCTCCTCGATAATTCAGTGCAGGGTAAGGGCTGGCCAAAATAAGCAATACGGTGCTGAGGGATTCAGGGCCCCGGAGCACGAGTGAAGCACGTCTCACCCTGCTCAACACATCACGTGACCTCCTACAAAAACGGGAAACTCGCTTTGATAAATAAGCATTTTGGATTACGAGCATGCTCCTGGAATGGATTATGCTCGTAATCCAAGGTACCACTGTATTGAATTTCTTGAAAAAGCAAGAGGCTGATGTCTATTTCTTGTAGGAAACGCACCTCTCTTCAGTTGAAGCCACTAAATTGGAGGGTGGATGGGTAAAACATTCTGTGGGAAGGAAAGCCGGTGTGGCTATCCTGGTCAATAGGAAATGCTCTGCGTTATTTAGTAATGCTAGTGCTGATTCTAAGGGAAGATGGATTCATATTGACATGACCTTAGGAAACGATACCCTGAAGCTTTTTAATGTTTATGCCCCTAATACAAATCAGGCTGATTTCTTTAAAAAACGCCAACATTTAATTTTGCCACTTGCTACATCTAATATGATTGTGGCTGGAGACTTCAATGCTGTCATGGATCCATTGCTGGACAAACAACCCAGTAGACAGCTAAATTTATTAGGCTTAGATAATCTTGTGCAATCATATGATTTAAAGGATATATGGAGGCTTTTTCATTTTTATGCTCGTGAATTTTCCTTTTGTTCCCAGGTTCATCAATCTTTCTCTAGAATTGATTATTTTTTGTTACAGACTATTTAACAAGGCAGGTTACACAGGTAAGCATAGATCCGATTCTCTTGACTGATCATGCTGACATTTGGATTGAGTGCCGAATTGGTGAAATTGATTTTACTATACCTGTTTGGAGATTCAATAATACACTACTTTCGGATTCAAACTTTCTTGAGGAAAATAAAACAAAAAATGGTTGACTATTTTCAATTTAATATCTCAGAGGAAGTCTCATTGAAAACCATTTGGGATGCTTTTAAAGCTACGATGAGAGGGCAAATAATTTCTTATGCAGCCCACATATGGAAAATGCTGAAATTAGAATTTTTAATTTGGAACAAAATATTCGATCCTTAGAATCACAATTGGCTTCAAAATGGGAATATACTACTTTACAGGCCCTCTTGAAAGCTAAATATAAATACAATGATATTTCTTCACAATATGCTAGGAAAGATTTGTTTTCTCAACAAGCTCTGTATTATGGAAACTCGAATAAAGTACGGGAAGCAGCACGGGACCAGGCAGCCTTGTGCGCCGCTCTAAACGTTAGAGAAGGGAAGAGGAGGCAGCCACTTCAGCTGACCAGGCAGGCAGCATTGCGCACCGCCCTGCCACTAGAGAGGCAACCGCGTCTTTACAGGAGCAGTAACTTCCCCGGGGGCCGGGCGTGAGCAGCACCCAAAGGAACCGAAAGCTGCTGAGAGTCCCGGTATGGTGGAGCGGCCCTGATAGCGGCTAGGGCAGCAGTGGAGTCTGGTTCCGGCCTCCTGCTCTCCTCCCTCCCTTCTCCCATGGCACATCCGGGCCTCAGCCTCCTCCACTGCCGTTCCTCTGACTTCCTTCGCATTCTCCTTCGCCTTCACCTCTTGCAGGACATGTCTAACCAGGGCTTCAGGAGGAAAATAAGGTACAGGGAAAGTTTGGAGGGTGTGGGGGATCCTGCCTACTTCGGGGTGGGGGAGAGATAAGGAGTACAGGAGGGAGCAAAGGGACAGAGACATGGAATAATGCTGGAAAGGGGGAAGGAATAAAGATGGAGTAGCGATTAGCGCACGTGTGCTGCGCTCTATGCCAAGCTCGAGGTGCTTAGGAATAATGGCACTCACACATACATTACCAGTTCAATATTATAATTTATTTATTAACTAGCTTTATAGCCCGTTACATTAACGGGTGCTAGAATATATGTGTGTTTGTCTTTATTTCTTTCTCTCTCTGTCTCCTTAGCCGCTTTTTTCCTGTCCATTCTCCCTTATTTTTACCTCCCCTGTGTCCACCACCACCCCTTCACTGCTCCCCTTATCCAGTAGCAGCCCTTCTCCCTTTGTTTTACCTCCCCCCTGTCCATCAGCACCTCTTCCTGCTCCCCCTGTCCAGCAGTAAAGCTTCCTTCATTTTTCCCCCGTGTCCATCATGACCTCTTCCTGCTCCCTCTGTCCAGTAGTAGGCCTCCCTTCATTTCCCCCCGTCCATCAGCACCTCTTCCTGCTCCCCATGTCCAGCAGTAGGCCTCCCTTCATTTCACCCCCCCGTGTCCATCAGCACCTCTTCCTGCTCCCCCTGTCCAACAATAGGCCTCCATTCCTTTCCCCCCCGTCCATCATCACCTCTTCCTGCTCCCTCTGTCCAGCAGTAGGCCTCCCTTCATTTCCCCCCCCTGTCCATCAGCACCTCTTCCTGCTCCCAATGTCCAGCAGTAGGCCTCCATTGCCCCCCGTGTCCATCAGCACCTCTTCCTGCTCCCCCTGTCCAACAATAGGCCTCCATTCCTTTCGCCCCCGTCCATCAGCACCTCTTCCTGCTCCCCCTGTCCAGCAGTAGGCCTCCCTTCATTTTCCCCCCTGTCCATCAGCACCTCTTCCTGTTCCCCCTGTCAAGCAATAAGCCTCCCTTCCTTTTTTCCCCCCGTCCATCATCACCTCTTCCTGCTCCCTCTGTCCAGCAATAGGCCTCCCTTCATTTCCCCCACCCCTGTCCATCAGCACCCCTTCCTGCTCCCCCTGTCCACGGGAGTTAGTACAGGGCCAGTGTCTGCCATTCTCCCCAGAGTCCTTGCGCCCCCCCTTCCCTTCCCACGGACCTGATTACCTACCCGGCGATTCAAGCAGCATGTGCACCAGTCTTCACACGCTGCTTCGGGTCCTTCTATTGCCCTGATTTACTCTGGCACGTCCCTGATGACATCATCAGAGACACGGCAGAGCAAATCAGGGAAGTAGAAGAGCCCGAAGCAGCGTGTGAAGACTGGTGCACACGCTGCTTGAATCGCCAAGGTAGTCGGGTCCGCAGGAAGGGGGGTGAGTGGAAAAAGACACGGACTCCTGTGGTCTGTCGCGGAGGGTGGCCAGGCTCCATTTCAGCCGCAGGGAAGGCTCACTGGCCCAGCTCCTTACCCGTCCGCAGCCCGGACCAGGCCTCCTGCGCTTTCTCAGCGGCCCGGCTCGCTCGGTTGTTTTTTTTTTTTTACTCCGCTTCCTGCATTCGCTGCTCTCAGTGACGTAATAAGCGCGCATGCGCACTTGTCTTGCCACATCCCGACAGGGGTCAGGGAACACACGAGGAAAGTGCGCATGCGCGGGCTACCATTTTATTATTATAGATGTTAATCTTACGTGTCTCAGAAATCATATGTGTGATGGAGTCCCATCAGGTGTGAAATTTGCACCTCTCCTGATGATCTCTCCCCGAGTCTATACTGGTCCGTTCCTTTTATATTTTTCACAAGGCAGTATGACATCACACTTGTCAGCCAATCCATTAACAGAGGCTGTCCTTAAGTTTAAACAAAGAAACTCCCTTTACATAGTTTTTCACACTCAAAAGCAAAGTTTTTAAAATCATATTTTTGTTTACATTAATTTCTGAATATGCATAAACATATTATAACATAGCCAAAGAAACTTTGAATCCAAAACTGCTTTCTGTTCCAGACAAAAACTTGCTTTGTAAAACTGATAGTTTCAAGTTTCACTGACACACACACAGAAGACCCAGATACCTTCCTATGCTTGAGGCTAGTACAGTGTCTCTGATTCTAACTTAACCATTTCCAGATGTTGCCTCAGGATTTCTCCTTAAAGTTTCTTGCATCTTATATATATCTATATAAAACCTTTAAATACAAGTACAAATCATTTTCTCACATCATTCATCATTCATTCGGGGCCCCATTCACACATCCAACACAGTATATTGCATTCATACTTAATACAAGAAGGCTTTCTCTATTATACCCATTTTTGGGATATGTAATCTAATATGCTCCTAACCAGCTCAAGCACATCTGTTATCAATTAGAACCACGAGGGAAACTGAACAAAGACATAGAAGGGACATAGGCCAAACACAAAATGGAGTAAAGCCAAGCAGAAGATACAGAAAGACAGAGAACCAAAATGGAGTCATTAGAGTTCTTTACCTGATTTCCTCTATGAATCTGGCCTACCTAACACCTTACACAAATAGTGAATTCCCCTTTTCCTATGCTATATATTGGTTTCCTGATCTTTTGTTTATTATCCTGACTTTTTCAAAGTTTTAAATGTGTTTGCATGTATATAAGACCCTCTGATCAGAACTAGGAAGGTCTCTGTCATGCCCTGCTAATGCTTCTGCGTAGTATACGCCAACCCAGTACTATTCAAGAGATGGTACACATGCATAGTGAAGAAGAGAAGAAAGATTGTGCACATTGGGGGGCCCTGCCTGTCACTAGGCCACTTTATAGCTCCCCATCTACCAGATTATATATTAATAATACTTTTTTAGAACGTTTCCTTCTACAGAGGGAGTTAGACAAGGATGTCCATTATCTCCTTTGCTGTTTGATATTGTTCTGGAACCCTTGTTGTTGGCTGTTCAACAGGCAGAGGAGATACAGGGTATTCCTTATGCAGGTCGGGAATATAAGGTCTCTGCGTATGCAGACGATATCTTGTTTCATTTGAAGAATCCTGAATCCACCATTCCACATTTACTGGAATTGATTGAAAGATTCGGTAAATTTTCTGGTTATAAAATAAATTGGAGTAAATCCGAGATTGTACAAAATTGGAGTAAATCTGAGGTTGTACAAAAGGATTATTTGAGTCATTTCCATTCCTTTGGAAGGAAGAAGGGATAAAATATTTAGGCATAATGATACAAAAGACTATGGAAGACACAATGACAGTAAATGAAAAATCTTTATTGCTGAAAGCCAAAGAAATGTGTGAGCATTGGAACCCTTTACAACTTTCTTGGTGGGGGAGAGTACAAACTGTCAAGATGATGATTTTGCCTGTGGTTTGTTACCAAATGTGAATATTGCCAGTCTTTTTTCAGGGGTCCTTCTATAAGAAACTAAATAGTATTATCACTAGCTTTATTTGGCTGGGTAAAACTGCTAGAATAGCTCTGGTATCTTTGCAAAAACCAATTACAGAGGGTGGGGGAAAATTTTCCAAATTTATCATGCGGCAGGGTATGTACTGGATCCTTCCTGAGTTCATGGAACATCTTCCTGATTGGCTATACTTAGAGTGGCAACTTATGTCCCCATTACAGGTGTTTCATGTGTTGAATATCAAGTTACCCAGATATGTCAAGGACAATAGTATTTTATTTGACGCCTGGAAAACCTTGAAATTTATTAACAAACTAACAGATATTCCAGTAGAGAAATCTACTTATCAATCCTTATGGTTAAACTCCAAGATTCAAATTGGCGAGTCTGGGATCTTCTGGAAGCACTGGATGCCGGCAGATATACGTACACTAGATGATGTTTTATCAAATGGGAGAATGCTTGATTTTTCATGACTGCAACAATCTTTTGGCATTGCAAAGTCTGAAATTTACAAATGATTGCAGTTGAAGCAGGCCATTCAGAAGGGGTTCCCTGATTGGTGTAATCTAGAAAATCATTATAACCTGCAGGTCCTGTGCTTCCAGACAGATTTCCTAGGGTTTCAAGCCGCTCAGTGGTATAAATTAATATCTGGTTATATGAATAAGAAACCAAAAACTAGTCTTAGAGACATTTGGAACATTGAAATAAAGCAGCAAATTTCTGCTACTCAGTGGCCACGAATTTGGACTTGGAGGATGAGATGTACAGCGTCGGCATCTATGAGACCAACATGGTTTTTCTTGTTACATAGAACTTTTTGGACCCCTGTTGGTTTACAAAAGTTAGACAGTTCTAAATCAAATAGATGCTGTTCTTTTGTCCTTTGATGCTCAATTTTTAGAAGTCGATATGGGGACAGATTAATGCTATACTTGAGTCATCAATTCCATTGATATATGAGGTAGTTATATGTGGGATGATATTACATCTGAAGCCCTCATTGGATAGATATAAAGTTCGGCTTTTCCTTATTATGACCAGGATAGCCATACAAATGGTTTCTCACAATTGGAAGAACTGGGATCACCTTAAATTTACTTTTTGGTTGGCAAATTTATGTTTAAGTTATAGGTATGAAAAGATGAATGCGGATATGCTGCACACACTCGGGGGAGGGAGGGCGGGAGGGGGGTATTTCTTTTGTATGGTTCTATTCCCTTATGAAAATGTTGGTTGGTTGGGCGGGGTTTTTTTTTAATGTCGCATGCATTCTGATTGATTATAAGTGCATATATGATTACTGTTATTTGTATAGATATTGTATTACATTTTTGTTAGCTTTAGAAACTCAATAAAGATTAAAAAATTAAAAAAAAAGAATATCTACATAGACAAATTTCCTACTCAGCCCTTTCTTTCATCTCTGAGGGAGGCCAAGGGATAACAACCAGACTCAAATTGAAATTTAAAACATAAGGGCCACGTGGGAGAATAATTGGGGCCTGCAGTATCCACCCAAGCATCTCTCACTGAACTATGGGTTGCAGGCCATTTTATTAACTTCCATCTCTTTTACAAAACCGCACAAGAGGTTTTTAGCCCAGCCAGCATGCTGAATACTCTGTACTGCTCCGATGGTCATAGAATACCTATGAGCATTGGAGTAACACAGAGCATTCTGGTTTTCTTGGACTGTTTATGACACCATTTCATTTATTACTATATCTGTACATACTTAAGTTGGTACATTTTCCAATCACAGTTCAATTACTTCATTAAGATCTGATGATATTTGGTTCATTGATCATATAATTTCTTGTCAATTCTACTTCATTAGTAATTTTTCCTAACATTTGCAAACCTAATGATTTAGTTAATCATGTGCAATTATTTTTGCTCCTGTTAGCAATTTAGGGGGTTACATCTAGACTTTCTGAGATTATCATCATCATCTATTTCAATGCATTGAACATCTTATAACAACATGTTAGCTTAGAGTCCAGTGACCTGTTTCTTGTTCTAGGACAGACATGGGCAACTCCGGTCCTCGAGGGTCGGAATCCAATCGGGTTTTCAGGATTTCTCCAATGAATATGCATTGAAAGC
The DNA here is from genome assembly GCF_902459505.1 of Geotrypetes seraphini. Taxonomy (NCBI): domain Eukaryota; kingdom Metazoa; phylum Chordata; class Amphibia; order Gymnophiona; family Dermophiidae; genus Geotrypetes; species Geotrypetes seraphini. Next base: position 141,317,969 of record NC_047089.1, on the reverse strand, counting down.
AGTGCATGCAAATAGATCTCATGCATTCATTGGGGAAATCCTGAATGGATTCCGGCCCTTGAGGACCAGAGTTGCCCAAGTCTGTTCTAGGACTTAGGTCTTAGGTCAGTAAACATGGCACTTCCTCTATTCTGTCATTGGAACAGACTTGGACAGAAGACGTATGAGGAGAGACTGGAAGCCCTGAATATGTATACCCTAGAGGAAAGGAGAGACAGGGGAGATATGATTCAGACGTTCAAATACTTGAAGGGTATTAACGTAGAACAAAATCTTTTTCAGAGAAAGGAAAATGGTAAAACCAGAGGACATAATTTGAGGTTGAGGGGTGGTAGATTCAAAGGCAATGTTAGGAAATTCTACTTTACGGAGAGGGTGGTGGATGCCTGGAATGCGCTCCCGAGAAAGGTGGTGGAGAGTAAAACTGTGACTGAGTTCAAAGAAGCGTGGGATGAACACAAAGGATCTAGAATCAGAAAATAAGATTAAATATTGAACTAAGGCCAGTACTGGGCAGACTTGCACGGTCTGTGTCTGTATATGGCCGTTTGGTGGAGGATGGGCTGGGGAGGACTTCAATGGCTGGGAGGGTGTAGATGGGGCTAGAGTAAGTCTTAACAGAGATTTCGGCAGTTGGAACCCAAGCACAGTATAGGGTAAAGCTTTGGATTCTTGCCCAGAAATAGCTAAGAAGAAAAAATAAAAAATTTAAATTGAATCAGGTTGGGCAGACCTGATGGACCATTCGGGTCTTTATCTGCTGTCATCTACTATGTTACTATGTTACATCTATTTTAAACCTTTAAGTAACATATGCCAGTCATATTATAATATTATTTTTTACTGTTACCCTTAAATCATTTTCTCTTTCAGCTTGATTTTTTATTTATCTACTAGTTTTTAAGCACGTTACATTAACGGGTGCTAGAATAAGAGTTTTTACCTCATGCAAAATTGTCATTTCTTTAATAAGACATTAACTATTTTTTCTGCAGCCCTCCAAGTACCCTACTCTTTCTGCAGCCCTCACAGTTAAAGTTTAACATCTTTCCTTTCTCAAAACTGACACATTTCAATCAATATATGAAAAATAAAATCATTTTCCCTACATTTATTGTCTGGTGTCTTTATTTTTCTGTGCTTTTAACTATGTTTCCAGGGCCACATAGAAACATAGAAATAGACGGCAGATAAGGGCCACTGCCCATCCAGTCTGCCCACCCTAATGTCCCACCCCTAACTTTGCCCTGTGAATAGATCCCATGTGCCGATCCCATTTGGCCTTAAAATCAGGCACGCTGCTGGCCTCAATTACCTGCAGTGGAAGACTATTCCAGCGATCAACCACCCTTTCAGTGAAAAAGAATTTCCTGGTGTCACCTCGTAGTTTCCCGCCCCTGATTTTCCATGGATGCCCTCTTGTTGTCGTAGGGCCCCTGAAAAAGAAGATATCTTCCTCCACCTCGATGCAGCCCGTAAGATATACTTGAACGTCTCGATCATGTCCCCCCTCTCCCTGCGCTCCTCGAGCGAGTAAAGCTGCAATTTGTCAAGCCTTTCTTCGTATGGGAGATCCTTGAGTCCCGAGACCATCCAGGTGGCCATTCTCTGCACTGATTCCAGCCTCAGTACATCCTTTCGATAATGCGGCCTCCAGAATTGCACACAGTATTCCAGGTGGGGCCTCACCATGGATCTATACAATGGCATAATGACTTCCGCCTTACGGCTGACAAAACCCCTTCGTGTGCAACCCATGATTTGTCTTGCCTTGGATGAAGCTTGCTCCACTTGATTGGCAGACTTCATGTCCCCACTGACGATTACCCCCAAGTCCCGTTCTGCTACCGTTTTTGCTAGGATCTCCCCATTAAGGGTATAGGACTTGCATGGATTTTGGCTGCCCAGGTGCATAACTTTGCATTTTTTGGCATTGAAGTTGAGTTGCCAGGTCCTAGACCAGCGCTCCAGTAGGAGTAGGTCGTGCATCATGTTGTCGGGCATTGAATCTTCGTCCGTTGTGCATTTGCCCACTACATTACTTAGTTTGGCGTCATCGGCGAATAATGTTATCTTACCTCGAAGCCCTTCTGCCAGGTCCCTTATAAAGATGTTGAATAGGATCGGGCCCAAGACTGAGCCCTGTGGCACTCCACTGATCACCTCTGTCATTTCGGAGGGGGTGCCGTTTACCACTACCCTTTGAAGCCTACCTCCAAGCCAGTTCCCAACCCACTTTGTCAAAGTGTCACCTAATCCTATAGAACTCATCTTGCTTAGCAACCTGGTACACTATCGAATGCTTTGCTAAAGTCCAGGTACACGATGTCCAGGGACTCCCCAATATCCAGCTTCCCCGTCACCCAGTCAAAGAAGCTGATCAGGTTGGATTGGCATGATCTCCCTTTAGTAAATCCATGTTGACGGGGATCCCGTAGATTCTCCTCATCCAGGATCTTATCCAATTGGCGTTTGATTAGGGTTTCCATTAGTTTGCTCACTATCAATGTTAGACTCACTGGTCTGTAGTTTGCTGTCTCCAGCTTTGAGCCTTTCTTGTGGAGTGGAATGACGTTAGCCGTCCTCCAGTCTAACGGAACGGTGCCTGTACTAAGGGAGAGGTTGAAGAGTTCGGACAGTGGCTCTGCCAAGACATCACTCAGCTCCCTAAGCACCCTGGGGTGTAGGTTGTCAGGCCCCATTGCTTTGTTAACCTTAAGCCTTGACAGCTCATCATAGACACTGCTGGGCGGTAAACTCCTGCTGGGCGTAAACTCCTGCATGTTTCTCCTTTGGTCCTCCTTCCCTCCTCCAATCAACATCTATCTCTCCATCCCTCCACTAGTCCAACTTTTCACTCTCTGCCCTCTTTCCCCTTCCCCAGTGTAACATTTCTCCTTTCTGCCCTCCCCATCCATCTCCCATTCTCCACGTCCAACACTTTCTGCCTTCTGCACACTTTCTCTGTCATTGCCTCTTCCCTCAGTGGCATCCCTCTTTCCCACCCCCAACCCAACATGGTCTCTCCCCATGCACCATCTCATCTTCACCTCCAGCAATGTAGCACCTTTCCCTCCCTTTCTGCCAGGTCCAGTAGCACCTCTTCTCCCTTCCTTTTACTTCCTCCTGTCTGGCAGTACCCCTTCCCTGCTCCCCCTATCCAGCAGTACCCCTTCTCCATTCCCTGTTCCCCCTGTCCAGCAGTACTCCTTCTCCCCTGTTCAGCAGCACCTCTTCTTCCTTCCTTTTACCTCCCCTCATCCATCAGTACCCCTTCTCTGCTCCCCCTGTCCAGCAATACTCCTTTCTCTCTGTCCAGCAGCACCTCTTCTCCCTTCCTTTTACCTCCCATGTCCAGCAGTACCCCTTCCCTGCTCCCCCTATCCAGCAATACCCCTTCTCCCTTTCTTTTACCTCGCCCCTGTTCATGTTCTCCCTTCCTTTTACCTCCCCCTGTCCAGCAGTACCTCTTCTCCCTTCCCTTCTCCCCCTGTCCTGCATCCGCTAGCTTTAGTTTAGGTTTAGCTGCGGTTTCATCAGGCAGCCTCGGGGCTTTTGCTAGGCCGGCCTGCCTCGCATCATCGAAGTGGGGTCGGCATAGCAAAAGCCCCAAGGCTGCTTGATGAAACCGCAGCTAAAGCTAAACTAAAGCTAGCTGCCGCTGCTGGTCTGGAGGTGAGAAGAAGAGGAGTCCTGCCAGCGTATAGCAGAAGGCAGGGTCAGCCAGCATCGACAAACGGGGCAGAAGGCAGGAAATCAGCTGATGCCAGCATGGTTGATCGGCGGCAGAAGGCGATATTATTGTACTGCGCATGCGGAGGCACGCTAAGGGTTTTATTATTATAGATATTGGTATCTTTCTCCTTTTTTCAAGCAATGGATTTAACTACTGTCTCAACAAAATGATAATATTATAGTTCTTATTTCTCTTATGCTTTTTTTAATATGCTTTTTTAATATGCTTTTTTTAACAGGAAGGGAGCCAGGGCGCGAAGACCACTTTAGCAGCCGCGAGGAGAGGAGCAGAAGCAGCGGAGGCAGGGGAGAAACAGCCGGTGAGAGAAGCCGGAAGAGTTTTTCTTTCTTTCTTTTTGAAGGAGGTAGCAGAGAGGAGCGGGTAGCGGCGAGAGGAAGGCTCCACCCACCCCCTCCACGTCAGCAGCGTCATCGCCCCGACTCCCCCTTAACAGGAAGGGAGCCAGGGCGCGAAGACCACTTTAGCAGCCGCAAGGAGAGGAGCAGAAGCAGCGGAGGCAGGGGAGAAACAGCCGGTGAGAGAAGCCGGAAGAGTTTTTCTTTTCTTTCTTTTTGAAGGAGGCAGCAGAGAGGAGTGGGTAGCGGCGAGAGGAAGCTCCGCCCACCCCCTCCACGTCAGCAGCGACATCGCCCCCGACTCCCCCTTAACAGGAAGGGAGCCAGGGCGCGAAGACCACTTTAGCAGCCGCGAGGAGAGGAGCAGAAGCAGCGGAGGCAGGGGAGAAACAGCCGGTGAGAGAAGCCGGAAGAGTTTTTCTTTTCTTTCTTTTTGAAGGAGGCAGCAGAGAGGAGCGGATAGCGGCGAGAGGAAGCTCCGCCCACCCCCTCCACGTCAGCAGCGTCATCGCCCCGACTCCCCCTTAACAGGAAGGGAGCCAGGGCGCGAAGACCACTTTAGCAGCCGCGAGGAGAGGAGCAGAAGCAGCGGAGGCAGGGGAGAAACAGCCGGTGAGAGAAGCCGGAAGAGTTTTTCTTTTCTTTCTTTTTGAAGGAGGCAGCAGAGAGGAGCGGGTAGCGGCGAGAGGAAGCTCCGCCCACCCCCTCCACATCAGCAGCGTCATCGCCCCGACTCCCCCTTAACAGGAAGGGAGCCAACGGCGCGCGGCCCGTTCGGCGCGCGGCGAAGGCGAGCGGCAAAGGCGCTCGCCTTAGCGAGAGCGCCTTTGCGAAGGGCCTTGAGAAGGGTCGAGAAAAGACAGCCAAGGACTTCAGAACACCAGAACACCAGGTAAGGAAGAAGCGAGCACGCATGTAGGGAGAGCACACGCACAAGAAGAAAACACACAATAAGACACACACAAGACAGCAAAGGATAAAGAAGCAGGCTTCGGAGACAAGAAAGAGGCCCAAGGGAGGCTAACAGACCCACCAATACAAAAAGCGGCAGAAGAAGTAGACAGGAAAGAGCCAAACACAGGAGAGAGCACAGAGCCCGCACACATAAGAACATAAGACAAGGGAGAGGACATCTAGTGGACTCCGAAGAAAGAGAAATGGAAGCAGCAGGAACCCGGAGGAGCTTCCCAGTGTACTGCACAGAGTGTCATATGTATGACTACCTTCCCTCGGGAAGGCAGGCATACATATGCAGTCGGTGTCAGGAAACTGGAAAGCCTGAAGAAGGAAGTTGGTAGACTGCAGTGCAGGGTTCAAGAGCTGGAGGGACTCCACATCTCAGAAGCACCTTTCAAGACAACTGAGGACCCCGCAGGAGAAAGCCACATCGAGGAGCAAGTAAGGGAGCTCGAAAGATTCATCGAGGAGGCCTACAGGCAGGCAAAAGAGCAGGATCATCAGCAGCACTGGAGCGAGGAAGCTACAGCTACACAAGATGGAGGACATGGGCCAACAGATGGAAGACAGGGGCCAACAGACGCCGAGGATGAAGGATCGCATGGAAGAGTCGTGCAAGCAGAGACGACGAAGACTGGCGGGTGCCCCGAAAGAGAAGAGCTAAACCACACCGAGGATACAGACTTGAGACCTGTGAGAAAGCTGAAGAAGGGGAAATCTGCAGTCGTCGTGGGAGACTCAATCATGAGAGAAGTGGACAGTCACGTAGCAGGAGGGAGAGAGGATCGGCTAGTGACCTGTCTCCCAGGAGCAAGAACGAAGGACATCACCGACAGAGTCGAGAGGATCCTAGACGGAGCAGAAACAGAAGAGACAGCAGTGATAATTCACGTGGGAACAAATGATGTCAACAGGAGAAATTACAGCAGGACTACGCTAATTGAACAGTTCAAGATCCTGGGAAGGAAACTGAAGCTGAGGACACAGAAGATAGCATTCTCAGAGATTTTGCCAGTACCGAGGGCAGACGTGAAGAGGCAGTCCAAGCTACAAGCAATAAAAGCATGGTTGAGGAGATGGTGCGAAGAAGAAGGATTCCTTTTTATAAGGAACTGGACAACTTTTTGGGGGAAGAACAAGCTCTTCAGGAGGGACGGACTACACCTGAGCAAGGCAGGAACGAGACTGCTAGCAAACAACGTCAAGAGAGGAATTGAGCAGGCTTTAAAACTGAGAAAAAGGGGAAAGCCGATAGTTGACCTGACGTCGACGGTTCGGACAAGAGTATCCAAAGAAGATACTGAGAGGGAAAAATGCTGGGAACAGGCAAGAGACGAACAACAGAAGCTGTTGACCAACAAAAAGGACAATCAGATAAAATTAGAGGAACAGGAGAGATCAGGAAATCAGGATGCAGACGAAAAAGATACACTAAAAAATAAGGAACAAAGGAACAGAAAAGATACACCAAAAAAATAAGGAAGAAGGGAACAGAAATGAGGGACCGGCAGCCCAAATAGGGGATGGTATGGGGAGCAAAACACATGTAAAACCAGCAGAGAAAAGAAAAGACCAGGACTTAAATTGCTTGTACGCTAATGCAAGGAGCCTAAAGTCCAAAATGGGAGAATTAGAAGCCATAGCCATAAAAGAAAACCTAGACATCATTGGAATCACGGAAACATGGTGGAACGAGGATAACCAATGGGACGTAGTGCTGCCAGGGTACAAACTCTATAGAAGAGACAGGACCAACAAGAAGGGTGGAGGAATAGCACTATACATAAAAGACACCATTCCCTCATCCGGAGTGGATATAGAACCAAAGGCGGAAGGACTGGAGTCATTATGGGTCAAATTACCAGGAAAAGGTGGCCTTGACATAAGATTGGGTCTATACTATCGTCCACCTGGACAAACGGAAGCAAACGACAAAGATCTGGCGGCAGAATTGAGGTGGGAAGGCAACAACAGGAATGTGACAGTAATGGGAGATTTCAACTACCCCGGGATAAACTGGAGTATTGGAAACTCAAACTGTGCGAGGGAAACAGAATTCTTAGAGGCTGTGAGGGACTGCTTTATGGATCAGCTTGTCAAGGAACCAACAAGAGGAGATGCCACTCTTGACCTAATCCTCAACGGATTAGGGGGACCTGCAAAAGAAGTGGAAGTAGTAGGGCCACTAGGAAACAGTGATCACAACATGATCCAGTACAAATTAGGAGTAAGTACAACAAAAGGGAAAAGAACCACAGTGACAACGCTCAACTTCAAGAAGGGAACTATGATGCTATGAGAGCAATGGTAAGAAAAAAAACTTAGAAACAGCTCAAGGAAAACAGAAACTGTAGAGCAAGCCTGGTCTCTATTCAAGGGCACAGTGCAAGAAGCACAACATATGTACATCCCCATATTTAGAAAAGAGTGCAAAAAAAAACCGAACAAAAGACCCCGCATGGATAAACAATGAGGTGAAGAAAGCGATAGGAGACAAAAAAAAATCATTCCGGAAATGGACAAAGGACCAGACTGGGGAAAACTGGGATGAACACAGGAAAGGCCAAAGAGAATGTCACCAAGTGGTTAGGAGAGCGAAAAGAGAATACGAAGAGAGACTGGCCAGGGAGGCAAAAAACTTCAAATCATTCTTCAGATATGTTAAGGGGAAGAAACCGGCGAGGGAGGAAGTAGGACCGTTGGATGATGGAGATAAAAAGGGAGTGATAAAGGAGCAAAAAGAGGTAGCTGACAGGTTAAACAAATTCTTCTCGTCAGTCTTCACAAGCGAGGACACATCCAATGTACCGGAACCCGACGAGATCTTCCATGGTGATCAAGAAGAAAAACTGTCGGCAATAGAGGTGAGCCATGAGGATGTCCTCCAACAGATAGATAGATGAAAAAGCGACAAATCACCAGGCCCAGACGGAATCCACCCTAGGGTACTAAAAGAACTAAGAAAATGAGATAGCGGAAATACTCCAACGAGTTTGCAACCTATCCTTGAAAACTGGAGAGATACCGGAGGACTGGAAGATAAGCAAATGTTACACCTATCTTTAAAAAGGGGTCAAGAGGAGACCCGGGAAACTATAGGCCGGTAAGTTTGACATCGGTTCCAGGCAAGATGGTAGAAGCACTGATAAAGGACAGCATCTGCGAGCACATCGAAAAAAATGGGCTGATGAAAGCGAGCCAACATGGCTTCTGCAAGGGAAGATCGTGCCAAACAAACTTACTGCACTTCTTCGAGGGGGTAAACAACCATTTGGACAAAGGGGAACCTGTAGACATCATCTACCTTGACTTCCAAAAGGCCTTTGACAAGGTACCCCATGAGCAGTTACTTAGGAAGCTGTGGAACCACGGGGTGGAAGGGGACGTACACAGATGGGTCAAACACTGGTTGGCAGGCAGGAGACAGAGGATTGGAGTGAAGGGTCACTACTCGGGCTGGAGGAAAGTCACGAGTGGAGTTCCGCAGGGGTCTGTACTTGGACCGCTGCTGTTCAATGTATTTATTAATGACCTGGAAACGGGAACGAAATGTGAAGTTATAAAATTTGCGGATGACACTAAACTCTGTAGAAGGGTCAGAACTACGGAAGAGTGTGAGGACCTACAAAGGGACCTAAGCAAACTGGAGGAGTGGGCGAATAAATGGCAGATGAAATTCAATGTAGGGAAATGCAAGGTCATGCATATAGGGAGAAAGAACCCGATGTTCAGCTACCAAATGGGGGGATTAGTATTAGAGGGAAGTAACCTTGAAAGAGATTTGGGTGTACTGGTGGATACAACAATGAAGTCAACGGCGCAATGCGCAGCAGCCGCGAAGAAGGCGAACAGAATGTTGGGTATTATTAAAAATGGTATTATGACCAGAACAAAAGAAGTCATCCTGCCGTTGTATCGGGCAATGGTGCGCCCGCACCTGGAGTACTGTGTTCAGTATTGGTCACCGCACCTTAAGAAGGATATGGCAAATACTTGAGAGGGTCCAGAGGAGAGCGACACGAATGATTAAGGGCATGGAAAACCTTTCATACACTGAAAGATTGGAGAAGCTGGAGCTCTTCTCCCTGGAAAAGCGGAGACTCAGAGGAGACATGATAGAGACCTACAAGATCATGAAGGGCATAGAGAAAGTGGAGAGAGACAGATTCTTCAAACTTTCAAAACATAAAAGAACAAGAGGGCATTCCGAAAAATTAGAAGGGGATAGATTCAAAACAAATGCTAGGAAGTTTTTCTTTACTCAGCGGGTGGTGGACACCTGGAATGCGCTTCCAGAGGATGTAATAGGGCAGAGTACGGTACTGGGGTTTAAGAAAGGATTGGACAATTTCCTGTTGGAAAAGGGGATAGAGGGGTATAGATAGAGGATTATTACGCAGGTTCTGGACCTGTTGGGCCGCCGCGTGAGCGGACTGCTGGGCACGATGGACCTCAGGTCTGACCCGGCAGAGGCATTGCTTATGTGCTTATGTACTCCAGTTTTTAATTATAGTTTTTATGCTTTTTTTGCTATGCTCTCTAGTCTTAATTATATGTAAACTGAGTCGAGCTCCATTGGGAGATGACCCGGTATATAAACCAAAGATAAAATTATAGATTTGCCCTCTCCTCTAAATCCTGCTTAATACTATTATTCCCATCACTTACAGCCAGTCAGAATCCTCATTTCTTCAATTTAAATGTCCATTTAAAAGCTTTCTAACTTCTTTCTGCCTACAGGTCATGAATAGTCCAGTATCTGTGGGTCTGAATCATAATTAGTAGTGCTTCTTCTAGATCCTCCTTCTCCTTCTTTCTTACAATGGTCCCCTTTTATCAAGCCATGTTAGGGTTTTTTTTTATCACTGGTAGCTGCAGTAAAAAGCTCTAACACTCATAGAATTCCTATGAGCGTCAGAGTTCTTACCACAATGGGCAGCAATTTAAAATATCCTAACGCAGCTTGATAATAGGGAGCCTGCATTGGATTAGTACTAAGAGGTGTGAATATTTTAACTCTTTCATATTTTAATTGTAGTTCTTTTCTTATTCTTGTTTTGTTAACTATTATAAACCACATTGATCTGACCTCAGAAAATGTAGTATAGCAAGTTTTAGAATAAGTAATAAACAATAAATAGTACTGTGTTGAAAATATACACTGAATCGTGTCCTGAAATTTAAAACTTCTAAATATTCTAGCTTTTGAGGAAAATACATTTTGATAAAATATGTAAGAGTTCATTTTCTATTGTTGGACTAATGAAGTTGAGCCAATTACCATTGAATATAAAAATAACAACTGATATAGGTCAATTTTAGAAATTACTGAAAAGTCATCTGTTTTGTTAAAACTTATATAACTGATGCCAGTAAATAGGATACCTAGCAAAAAAAATTTCAGTCCCCTGACAGGTTTAGTTGGACTGCAGCACCTGGACAAAGTAGCTAATTTGTGTTTTTGCTGAGCAAGGCACTCTGAAGGTGACCTTCATTCAGCTGCCTGTAAGTCTTGAACCAATAGAGATCCAGTTGAAAAATGTGCCATGATTTAGTTTGAGACCCTAGTGACTGTGCACACAAAATTTTATTCAAGTTGGAGGAGGTCAAGCATGGACAATTTTCAAAATTGGTCCACTTGACGTGAAATGACCCACTACTGTTTAGAGCACCACTCCAGAAAAGACAGTTGGTTTGGGCAAGTAGCTCTGAAAATTTATTCTCTACTTAAAGCCAGTTTTCCCCTCCAACTCTATAAGGTTTCACCAGGCTCCAGTATATTCATTATTTAACCTCTTCCATAGACTTGTCCTCACATGGGAGTCCCACATTTTAGAATGTTATGCCTGCTTGTCCTCGGAGAAAGCAAAGATACTTACCTGTAGCAGGTGTAACCTGCCTACCTCCCTTAGTTGGCTTCTTAAATTTTTTACTGAATTGATGATCTCATGAGCTGACATCAGGTGGGAAGGCACCGTCACGCGCACGGTATGGGAACTGCTTAAGGATTTAAAGTGACAGTGTACATATCGGGTTCCATGGATGACATCACCCACATGTGAGAATATATGCCTATTGTCCTCGGAGAACACCTACTACAGGTAAGTATCTTTGCTTTTAAGAACCTAATATCATTATGTGATTTCAATTAAAAGCAACATGGTGAAAACAAATCAAAGATTTTTCATTCCTGAGTTACAATTTTGACCTTCTTGTCAGTGAATTTGCGTCTTCCGGTAGGAGGGGTTGGACACCCTCCTGCCGGAGATTGTGCGGATGGGCGACCTTCCGGCAGGAGGGGTTGGGCACCCTCCTGCCGGTGATTGGGAGGTGTCGAGGGGCATCCTCCAGCAGGAGGGGTTGGGCACCTTCCTGCCTGGCGATTGCCGGGGAGACAGGTGGCTGCGGCCACTATACCTATCGCAGCAGGGAGATCCCTTGCCGCGGATAAGTGTAACGGCTGAGTCTACTCAAACCCGATTCTGTAACCAGCATCTGTAACATGGATGTCGGTTACAAAATCGGAGTTAGTTTAGGCCCAATTCTGTATAGGACGCCCATCTGGGCCGATGTATCTAAAGTATGAAAGTTGGAAGCTCAAATGACAAGACTTTTTTTTTTTTTTTTTCCCTCGTAGGGATCCCACATGGGTATCCCATTTATTTTTTTATGTTGAATCGATTTTTTATTTCCAAATAACAAGAAACAATCTCATATGCAAATAACACACCAACAGAAGTAAACTATCAAAAACAACAATAGATCCAACAATCCACCCAACCCACCCCCCATCCCCAAACCCCCTAGGCTAAAGCAGAGATAGCGTGCTGCAGTAGGCTTGGACTCTGATAGTCCACTGCTAAAGACAATGATTGACTCCAACAGTGAAAAAAGGAAGAAAGAGAGAAGGAAAGAAAAGGAAAGAGAAGTATACCTCGCGCCCCGCAAAGATGGAGAGATCAAGCCCGGTTGGCAAAAAAATCACAAGGAATTTAGAATGTCACTTCTTAGCCCGTGGTGATAAGGAAAAAAAGATAAGAATCCCAGGTCCGAAGAAACTGGCGTTTTCTTCGGCAAGCTAATAGATGCATCCCTCCGCTCCAGCAGCAGCAGAGCAATGCAAAGCGATTTCTCCAAGTCCCAAAGAGGAAGGTAAAGTTTCCCCAATCCCAAACAGATAGAATTACCTTCTATCCCAAGACACCCACCCGTCTCATAAACTGCCCGCTGGACCCGAATCTGATTAAACGGAAGGCCCTCATACTTATCCAGCAGGAGTCCAGCTGCAGAAAAAGGTAATGTAGTGCCTAACACACGCTCCACATAAGATAGAACTTGACGCCAAAAAATGTTTGATTTTCACACAAGTCCAAAAGGCGTGAAGAAACGAATGGGGCAGCTGGAAACATTTGGGGCATAAAGGAGAATCCGTGTAACCCGAATAATACAAATGGCTCTTCGTGAAATATCCACGGTGAAGTACCCTGAACTGACTCCCGTAGATCCGCATTAACAGAGATTCCCGGGATTCGTGCAATCAAGGAAGGGAGATTCAAAGCGTCTCGCGCTATCCCCAGATCTTGACACCAACGAGCATGTAGGACAGCACGATCGGGCGAACCCAATAAACGGTGGAAGTCTTTGTAAAGACCTGAAACTGTAAACCCATCTTCCAAATAGGGATCCAACAGTGCCGCTAATCTGTCCTCAATAGGAAAAGCCAAAGCGGTCCGGGGGAGGGATCGGACATAATGATGAAGTTGCCGAAACGCTAGAAAGTCGCCTGCTGAAAAAAACCCCGACCTGACCAGAGCGTCCCAGGATATTAAAGAGCCGTCAACCTGGAGAACATGGGTAAGTAACGTGAAATCCCGGGATGCCAGTTTACGAAAACTAGCATTCTCCATGCCGGGGCTGAATTGTAAATTCCCCTGAATAGGTAAGTATCTAGTAATCGAGGGAGTACCCTTCCATGAGTCCAACACATAAGACCAAATAATGCGGAGCGAGTGCAACAACAAACTCCCCCGAAGGGGCGCTGGTAAGGCAGAACGGGGCGCATGTACCAAAGACAAAATATGCCAGGGCGCAAAGAATTCCTTCTCATAGGCTTTTGGAATAAAGTCCTGACGATCTGAAAGCCACTCTCCCAGAAATCGCATCAAACAAGCAGCGTTGTACAACCGAAAATGTGGCACCCCCAGTCCCCTTCCACCCCACGCTCCCATCATATAACGCAATGCTACCCGTGGTCGTCGTCCCCCCCCAACAAAATCGAGAAAGCATAGATTGTAGTCTAATAATATCTCGTTTCAAAAGCCAGAAAGGAAGCATCTGCAAAGTATAAAGCCATTTAGGAAAAAGGACCATATTAAACAAATGAATCCTGCCTGACAAGGACAGAGGAAGAGGAGACCATCGAGCGAAATAGTCAGCCGAAGAGCAGAACAAAGAATCGATGTTAACTCGATATAACGCAGAAGTACAAGGCGTCAATTGGATCCCAAGATAACGAAACGAGGAAGAAGCCCATTGAAGAGGAAACGGTCCAGGCCAAGAGTCCCGCAGAACCGAGGAAGTGGCCAATGCCATGGATTTATCGACATTAAGCTTAAAACCAGAATAATCTCCATATTCTTGAAACGTGGTCATCAGATTGGAAAGAGATATCACAGGGTCCGAAATATGGACCAGAAGATCATCCGCAAAGGCCGAGATCTTAAATTCAGAAGAACCAATTCGAATACCCGAAATCGCTCCATTAAGCTGAATATCACGGATCAAAGGATCCAACGACAGAGCAAAGAGCAATGGGGAAAGGGGACATCCCTGACGCGTGCCCCGACATATTGAGAATGAAGAAGAACGAAGTCCATTGGCCCAGACAAAAGCAGTAGGAGAATGATAAAGCACCCGAATCGCATCCTGAAAAAGACCCGTTATGCCATACCGAGTTAAAACCTCAAATAAAAAAGTCCAAGAGACCCGATCGAAGGCCTTCTCAGCATCAAAGCAGACCAATAGAGAAGAGGTGTTGGTTCTCTCCACGAATTCTAAAGACGCCAATATGGATCTAATGTTTTTCACACTAGTACGCCCCTGCACAAATCCCACCTGAGGGGCGGCAATCAAATCAGGAAGGACACAGGCCAATCGATTAGCCAAAACCTTGGCGAAGATCTTGGCCTCCACATTCAACAACGAAATGGGGCGGTAAGAGGAAGAGAGGGACGCATCCTTATGGGGCTTCAAGAGCACAATTATTTGAGCTGAAGTGAGAGATACCGGAAGGGCACCTCGCTGAATGGCTGCTGTGAAGGTATCAGCCAATACAGGAGCTATTGTAGGATGTAGAAGTTTATAGAATTCCATCCGGAAACCATCTGGTCCGGGCGCCTTTAACAACGCTCCCTGCTGTATGACTCCTGCCACCTCCTCCGCCGTAATAGGGGCATTAAGTTTAGCCACCGCCTCATCAGATAAGCACGGAAGGGAAAGGCCATCCAAATACGTTGAGCCCTCCATTAAATCAGATTGTTGAGAATAAAGCTTTTTATAATAATCAAAGAACACTGCGTTTATCTCGGCATCCGTCCTGACCATATCCCCCCCTGCCGTGCGAAGTTGCAAGATAGGAGTGCGACCCGCCGACCTTCTGGCCACCTTTGCCAGAAGCGCCCCACGTTGATTTCCATGGCGAAAAAATTGATACTTATAGTAAGCTAGCGATTTGGCGGTTCTAGCATGCAACAGTTCCTGAAGCTGACATTGGGAGGCTAAAAGCTGGGAACGTAAGGATGAAGCGTGAGACTGACTATAAAGTCGACGGAGGTTGCCAATCTTATGTTCTAACTGTAAGAGCTCCCTATCTCGCGCACGACGTTGATGGCTGGAATATGCTATAATCTCACCGCGGAGTACCGCTTTCGCGGCTTCCCAGTAGAGCGGAGAGTCAGTCCGATGTACGCACCCTTTTCCTCCCAGGTTGTCCAGCAGTCTCACTGCCTCCCTTGCAGGTTTTCCCCTTAATGTATCTAAATAAGGGCTTGAAATTCATGGCCTCCTGCGCTATTTTCTCCTCGTAGACCTTTTTTGGCAATCCTCACCGCCTTGTGACATTTTTTCTGAGCATCTCTATGTTTGCTCCAATATTTTTGGGTATATCAAATAAACTGAACCTGAAAGAAATCGAAGCAGTTTACAAGGTTTAAAAAACAAACAAACTTGTGTGGAAAGGACGGGACACAAATGACTATTGCATCACAAAGGGTTCAAATCCACACTGCTCCCTGTGACACTGGATAAGTCATTGTCCCAGGTACATTAGATGGATTGTGAGCCCACTGGGACAAACGGAAAAATGCTCGAGTTCCTGAATAAATTCATGAAAACTGTTCTGAGCTTCCTTAGGAGAATGTTATCGAAAATTGAATAAATAAATATGAGTTGAAAGGCTAACAGAGGCATAAAAAAGTTAAAATTTAAACAAAGGTAAATATCCAGATAGGTGCATACGTCATTAAGGGATCCAACTCTGTCTCTGTCTCCTTTAGGAGCCCAACCTAGTAAGCATGCCTACTAAGCATCCCAAAAAACCTCTCATAGAAATCCTCCCTCTTTCCCCCTCCCTCAATAAACCTAGCTCTGGGGCCTTATAACTTACCGATTCCTTAAAAGCCAAATGTACTTCCAAACCCAGAATTGGTGCATTCAATCTTTCCCATGCTTCCAAACTCAGTTCAATCAGTGGCAAATCCTTAAGGTATTACTGAATCTTGTTCTAAGAAGCATGGCCTTCATGAGCATACAGTGTAAAGTAATATTTAACAAACTGAGCCTTGATCCTCTCATCCACATGTTCATCCTTCTTCCTTCATTCTTCACATTGATGATCATCACGCTTTTCTTCAATTTTGAAACTAAGAACCTATAGGCTTATTTTACTATTCATAGATGTGCTGCTTCAAGAAGGTCATATAAAAATTAATCTCTTTCAGTTATAGTTCATTTTAAGTTTCTGTCTCATTCCATAGTAGCATAGTAGATGACAGCAGATAAAGACCCGAATGGTCCATCCAGTCTGCCCAACCTGATTCAGTTTAAATTTTTTCTTCTTAGCTATTTCTTGGCAAGAATCCAAAGCTTTACCCGGTACTGTGCTTGGGCTCCAACTGCTGAAATCTCCATCAAAACCTACTCCAGCCCATCTTTACTCTCCCAGCCATTGAAGCCCTATCCAGCCCATCCTCCCCAAACAGCCATACACAGACACAGACTGTGCAAGTCTGCCCAGTACTGTCCTTAGTTCAATATTTAATCTCGGAAAGCAGTGTTAATGTGGTCATATTTTTTCAGTGAGTAAATCAGTCTAAGAGCTGTATTTTGGACTGTAATTGTTTTAGCATGTTGGTTAGGCATGACAGGTATAAGATGTTACAGTAGTCCAGGAGTCCTAGGATTAGCGCTTGTACCAAGAGTTTGAATTGATCGTTGTTGAAGTATTTTTGGATTTGCCTTAGGTTGTGCATGGTTGCAAATGCCTTCTGGATCATTTTGCTGATTTGAAGGTGCTTGGTGCAGCCTTTGTCTATCATTATTCCCAGCAGTTTTAGGTTGGGTTGCATGGAGTATGTGATGGAGTCTATTTCTAGGTTTGTTATGAACATAAGAACATAAAAATTGCTGCTGTTGGGTCAGACCAGTTGTCCATCGTGTTCAGCAGTCCGCTCACGCAGCGGCCCTTTGGTCAAAAACCAGCGCCCTAACTGAGACTAGCTCTACCTGTGTACATAGAAACATAGAAAGATGACGGCAGAAAAGGGCTACAGCCCATCAAGTCTGCCCACTCTACTGACCCACCCCATTAAGTCTGGGTGCTAATGACTTAGTTCTTTAGCTCAACCCTCGTAGTGATCCTACGTGGATGTCCCATTTATTCTTAAAGTCGAGCACGCTGGTGGCCTTGATCACCTGCATCGGAAGTTTGTTCCAGTGATCCACCACCCTTTCTGTGAAGAAGTACTTCCTGGTGTCAACATTAAAGTTCCCTCCTCTGAGTTTGAGTTCGTGCCCTCTTGTGACCGATGGTCCTTTGAGAAGGAAGATGTCGTTTTCCACCTCGACACGTCCTGTGACATATTTAAATGTCTCAATCATGTCCCCCTTTCCCTGCGCTCCTCTAGAGTATAGAGCTGCAATTTGCCCAGTCTTTCTTCGTATGAGAGACCCTTGAGTCCGGAGACTCAAGGGTGTACGTTCTAGTTCAGCAGGAACTTGTCTAACTTTGTCTTGAATCCCTGGAGGGTGTTTTCCCCTATGACAGACTCTGGAAGAGAAGAGCGTTCTAGTTTTTTTCTAGAAGTAAGAATTTGGTTTTGTCTTGATTCAGCTTTAATTTGTGGTCTCTCAACCATTTTGACACTGTTTCTAGTGCAGTATGTATTTTGTTCATTGTGTTGGGGTTGGTTTGGTCGAAAGGCAGGAGGATGGTGATGTCATCTGCATAGCTGAAGTTATGCCTATTTTGTCTAAGCGTGTGCTAAGTGTGGCTATATAGAGGTTGAATAGTGTTGGAGATAGTGGGGAGCCTTGGGGGACTCCGCAGGGGTTGTTCCAGGATTCTGGCTGTTACTTGTTTGCTTTAACTTTGTATTTTCTTGAGTGGAAGAATCCTTCAAGCCAGTTGTAGACTTTGCCTGTGATTCCTATTGGCTCCAGTGTTTGTAGTAGGTTGTTGTGATCTACTAGGTCAAATGCAGCTGTGAGATCAAGTTGTATGAGTAGCATTTTTTTGCCTTTACTTAGATGTTGTTTGGCTTTGTCTAGGAGGGAGACTAATAATAATAATCAGTTTATATACCACAAGGCCGTAAAGTTCTATGTGATTTACAATAGTTTAAAAAAACAAACAATTAAAGAAGTTGAATAGAACTAAAAAAAAGTTAAAAGCCAATAATTAGAGACACTAAAATGATCAAAATAGTGCATAATAAATTTTTTACGAATTAGCTGCCTAAATACTTCGAAAACAGATATGTTTTTAGATGTCTCCTAAATTCCCCATAAGTGTCAGTAAGCAAAAGCAATTGTTCTAAATTCTTACTCCATAACACTGCTTGATATGAAAAAAGATTTTGATGATGTTTTTTTAAGTTTACATTTTTTAACAGGCAGAAAAACAAAATTCAGATGTGAGTTTCTCTTATGTCTTTTGGTTGCAAAAGAGAAAAGCTCAATTATATATTTGGAAGTTAAACCAAACAAAGCCTTAAAACTAGTAGTGTTTCTGTGCTGCAGTTGCCTTTGAAGCCTGATTGTGAAGGGTGGAGTATGTTGTGGTTTTCTAAGTATTCGGTGAGAAGTTTTGCTACGAGGCCTTCCATTAGCTTGAAGTAAAGCAGTATGGAGGCTATAGGTCTGTAATTGGATGGCTGATCTGTAGCTCCCTTTGGGTCTTTCAGGATAAGGGTTATGATGATTTCGGATAAGCCTTGTGGAAATTGGCTCTTTGTGAGCGTGTAACTGATCCACCACATGAGGTGGATGCGGAATATATTGCTGGCTGCTTTTAACAGATATGGGGGTCAGTGGTTGAGGTCGCCGGCTACATGATTGTATTTGTTGTAGTCTTTCTAGGTCAAGCCATTGTAAGTTTGAGAAGTCTGACCAGTTTCTGTCTGCTGCATAGGCCTCTTTTTCTATGGGTGGTAGTAAGATTTCTTCAGAATGGAGTCCCAGTGAATGTGTTTCTGGCTGTTGAGATTTTGTTTCTGAACAATTCAGCTAGTTGGTTTGCTTTGGGGGGAGGGGCAGTTTTGGTGGCTAAGTAGGGTTTGGTGTCTGTGAGTTCCTTTAATAGTTTGAAAAGTTTTTTAGTATCTTGGATTTTTGTGCCTATTTGGCTGGTGTAGTATGATTTTCTTTTTTGTCTTTTAGCTTTTGTTATATTGTTTGTTCAGTATTGTCCGAGTTGTTTTTATGTGTTCTTGGTTGTCTTTTCTCCATTCTCGTTCAAGATGTCTGAATTGTCGTTTGAGTTGCAGTAGTTCATTGTCAAACCATTTGTCTGAGTGTCTACAGATTCTGATTTTTATATGGGGTTGTGTCACATCTTTAAGGATGGATGTGCATAGAGTGCATCAGTGGTTTAGGAAATTCTTGGGGTTGCCATCTTGGATCATGGTGTCTATTTTGTTCCAGAATTTAAGTGGGTCGATCTTTTTGTGTGTTTCGTATGTTAAGCTTTGGTTATTTTGTTTGGTTTTGCCCTGTGTTCAGTTGATTTTGAAGGTGTACCCATATTGGTCTGACCAGAGGGTGCGAGACCATGTTCCGTTTGTGGTGTGTATTTCTTGTGTGGTGGGTGTTTGAGACATGAAGACAGCTATGTTGAGTTGGTGGCCCTTTTTGTGTGTGGTTTGTAGGTCCAGGATTCTGTAGGAAAGGGTTTTGAGGAATGCGAGGAGGTTTTCTGTTTGATTGGAAGATTCGTCTTCTAGGTGCAGATTAAGATTGTCAAGGATTAGGTTGTATGTTGATGTGAGGGAGTTTGAGTATAAATTCTTCAAATTCTAATTTTGTTATGTTCCATTTTCCTGATGTTATGTAGCAAAAGGTTCCTTTGAGGGTGGGGCTCGATTGTTGGCAGGCGGGTAGATTCATGTGTGGGGTGGAGGCTTTGTCCTGTAGGGCTATATTTAGAGTGTTTTTGGCTAGGATGGCTAGTCCTCCCCCTCATTTTTTGTCTCTGCAAACTACTTGTATTTTGTAGCCTTGTGGACAAACTTCTGTTATTCTGGGGTCGGCATCTGAGGTTATCCATGTTTCTGTGAGGAAGAGGCATCCTGATTTTTCTGTTTCTATCCAGTCCCTTATAATCTCAGTTTTTGGGCCTAGGAATCTGATATTCATGTATGCGCATTTTATTGATGCAAATTTTGTTTTAGTGTTACTTGAAGTTTTCATGTAGATGAGGGTGTTTGCTTGGGGGATGGGTTTGTTCCTGGGATGGTTTTGGTGGGTATATGTAGGCTATTTTCAAAAATGTAAATTTCCGCTTTCCTCTTCCACCAACTCCACTGTTCTTCCCTTTTAATTTTTGTAAACCTTGTCGAGCTCTATATTTATAGAGAAAATGTGGTATATAAGCTTAAGGTTTAGTCTTCTCCCCCAGGTCTGGGGTGCATGCAGGAGGAGCACTCAGCCACATTTATATGGTTTCTCCCTGCTGGGTGGTGGTTTCAATTGCTTGTTACTATAACTGGAATTGGAGAGTTATAGCTTCCTTTTGCTTTCCGGTTTGTTAGGATCAAGAGTAGCAGGATGATGACTATTTGTTTTTGTTTTGTTATCTTCATTTTGTCACCATTCCACTGAACTAACCCATCATGGCTTAGTTGATCTTAACATTGGCAAGGATGTTCTATTAATCTCAATGGATTTGACTGTAGCTTTTCACTGGTCCTTCATGACATTCTCCTATGACATCTTTCTGACCTTGGCATTTCTAATACTGATTTAGTTCCTATCTTTAGGATCACGCTTTTTGGGTTTCTTGGCAAAATTTTATTTCCAAAACCATCTCTCTCTGCTCTGGTGTCCCCCAAGGATCTGTTTTTGACTGTTTTGTTTAATATCTGTTTGGCCTGGGGAAGAGGGGGAGGACTAGGAATAATTTTTAGAGACTACTTAAACTGCTCCACACTAAACTCCAAATCCTCTTCCAACTTAGAAATTTTATCTCTTTCATTAACATCTAAATCCCTATCGGCTACTTTAACTACAATCTTGTTTTATGTTACACCAAAAAAATGGAATCTAGCCATGGAGGACTTTTTTGAATTCCTACTAACTAATTCATTATCAAGCCCATATAACCTACTATGCGGGGATATTAATTTGCACCTTGAGCAAACAGATCAATCAGAAATTAAGGAATTTTGGTCACTCATCTCTCTATTAGGTTACGCCAAACCCTCGCCAGTTAATACACATCAAAAAGGCCATCAATTAGACCTAGTTACATTCTCCTGTAAAGTACTGACCAATCCCAAAATCTATTGGAAACAAGATTATTGAACAGATTCTTTATGGTCTGATCCAGACTATGCAACTTTAATATTGACTGCCAATTAAAGACAACTAAATCAACAAACATAAACTACAAAACCAGAAATAAAAAAGTTCATGCTAGTAGAGATAAGATAAACCGTGTTAAATTTTGGTCTCATTATGAGATTGTTTCAAAACAAAATGAAGAAACCGAACAACTCATGAACTCCTGGATTAACGACAGCACAAACATTTTAAATGAAATAGCTCCCATTAAAACCCGTAGAATGCGACCAAAAAACTTAGAAGATGGTTTGATACAGAGCTGCTAATGACAAAGAGAGATTTAAGAAAATCAGAAAGACAATGGTTAAAATCAGACACTCAAGAGCATAGAGTTGCCTGGAGATTAAAATTAAAAAACTACAAAAACCTCTCTAAGGAAAAACGGAAAAATTTCTATGCCCAAAAAACTGGAAACATATCTACCAATAGTAGAAGCCTTTTTAAACTGGTCAATGATTTATATAATATAGAGACATTTATTGACACCCAGGAAGAATCTACCTTAACTGCAAACAGCTTGGCAGATTTCTTTATCTCAAAAATACAAACGTGAACTCGCAGGCCTTGAGCGTGTGCACATGCTCAAGGCCAGCACAGAAGAGGAGGCCGACATGCCGGTGCTACATTAAAGTAAGAATAGGGCTCTGGGGGACTTCAGGTCGTGGCGGAGAGGTGCCCGATCGCGGTGGGGGGTGCCCGATGGCGGGGGGTGCCGGATCCCGAGGGGAGGGTGTCAGATTGCGGGGCCTTCGGGGGGGAGCAATGCTGGTTCTTGTGGGGGGGGGCAGCGCTGCTGGCCTCGGTGGGGGGGTGGGAACGTATCAAAGCGAGTTTCCGTTATTTCCTATGGGGAAACTCGCTTTGTGGTCAAATATATTTTATTGAGCAAGCAAGAACACAACATAGTAACACAAAGTACAGAAACAGCTCAAAATTTAGTGTTTTGAAATAGTCCCCAAAAGAACCCCCCCCCAAACCCCCCCAAACCCCCCCCCACCATACCCACCCCTGGGTCCTCCTTCGAAACACAAATTAACAAAGAATTGAATAACAAACTATACAAAAGAGGCACAAAAGGGAAGTACAGACAAAGCATCAATTAAGTATCCGGCTACGAGCCAGAGGGGTCAAAGTATTCCAGAAAGGTTCCCAAGTGGTCTGGAAAAGACGACCTTGTCGAGAAGCCAAGTCAGTCACATCCCTTCGCTCCCACATCAAAAGAGCGATCATGCGGCTCCTCCAAAGGGAATAGTCCGGTGCCTCAGCTTCAAGCCATTTCAGCAGGATGCATTTCAAGGCAATCAGGATAGACCACTTGAGGAAAGCTGCAACTCCCTTGAAACGTGGAAAGTAGTGAGGAACAGTCCCAAATAAAAGCAAAGGGGAACTGCGAACAGTAACATGCCAAATAGACTCCACAAAAGCAAATATAGCAGTCCAAAAAAGTTGTATCTGAGGACAAGTCCAGAACATGTGGCCTAAGCTGGCTTCCGGAGCCTGACAGCGAAGACAGGCTGCATGGGGACGGAAGTGAGCCAAATAAGCCCTTCTAGGAGAAACATATAAACGAAAAATCAATTTAAAATGTTGCTCCCAAAAGGTAGTGTATTTACGAAAAGCAGGCAGTCGCCGGACAGCCTGAAGAAGGACATCAGAAGGCAAATCAACAGCAAGATCACCGGACCAAGCATCTCGCAGCTTAGAATGGTCAAACAAAGGGCATTCATCCTTCAAGTGGCGGTGATGAAACGTGAGAGGGACCGATTGTTGAGAACCAAGGGTAAAGGCCGTGGACAAAGTCTCATGACAAGCGGCCTTCAAGGAGCTAGAAGGTAAGGAAGAGATATAATGATGGATTTGCATGTAAGCAAAAGTCAGTAGCAGGGAGATCAAATTCAGCTCGCAACTGAGCAAAAGATTTAGTGGCGCCTTCATCATTAACCAAGTGAAATAGATAATGAAGGCCCCTTGTTTCCCACCGAGCAAAGCTCGGCCCATCAATCCCAGGTAAGAAAGAACCATTGAAACGAATAGGAAGGAAGGGAGAGACAGAAGGAGAAAGAGAGTGAAATTTACAGACCCAACGCCAAACCTTCCTTAAGGGTCGATGTAAAACTTTCATAGAAAGAGACTCAGGTTCTGAAGAAGGAACAGAATGAAGATATGCACTGAAATGAGTAGAAGAAAAGCAGGAAAGTTCCAGAGCTGAGTTAGTGAATGCCGAAGTACCCCTAAGAGATCATTAATATGCCTCATTCCACAACCAACTGTCAAATAACGGAGATTCAGTAATCCCAAGCCACCCCTATACCAGGGAGTCGCCGCCCGCTTATAAAGCAAGCGAGGCCTCTTCCCTGCCCAAAGAAATTTCTGGACCAGTCGTTCCAATCGGCGCTCGTCACGAAACGTCAAATAAAGGGGAAGGACCTGGAAAACATAAAGCCAACAGGGGACCAGAAGCATGTTGTACAGGTGTACTCGACCCAAAAGTGAGAAAGGAAGAGACTCCCAAAGGTGCAACCTATTCTGTAACGTCTGAAACAACGGGGCTACATTCAACCGGTACAAGCTAGACAAGTCTAGCGGAATAGTAACCCCCAAGTACCGCAAAGAAGAATCTGCCCAACGAAGAGGGAAGACACCCCGCCACGAAGTACGTAAATCTGGTGGAAAAGGTAAGGCCAAGGATTTATCGAAGTTAAGAGACAGCCCTGAATAAAACCCAAATTCAGAGATGAGATCCAGAGCCGCCGGAGAGAATCTTCAGGTCGGGTAAGAATGAGAAACATATCGTCCGCATACGCCAGGGTCTTAAGTTCGAAGTCACCGACCGAGAGACCTCGTACCTCCGCAAACCCCCGAAGAGTGCATAACAACGGTTCCAAAGAAAGAAGAAACAAAAGAGGGGAGAGAGGGCAGCCCTGTCGGGTTCCACGAAGAATAGGGAAAGAGTCAGTACAAGTCCCATTAACAAGCAATGATGCCAAGGGATTGGAATATAGAGAACGCACAGCGTCTAGAAAGAACCCCCCGAGCCCCACATACTCCAAGTACGAAATAAGAAGGACCAGTGAATACTATCAAACGCCTTAGAAGCATCCAAGCTAACAAATAAGGTCGGAATCCGGAAAGATTGACACTGGGCAAGAGCAAGAAGTACCTTGCGGACATTATGTACAGACTGTCGGCCCCGAACAAAGCCTACTTGATCCTCATGGATAAGCTGAGGTAAATGAGGAGCAAGACGATCAGCCAACATACGAGCAAAAAGTTTAAGGTCCACATTGATCAATGAAATGGGACGATAAGATTCCGGCAAATCAGCAGTCTTACCAGGCTTCAAGAGTAAGGTAATAACGGCCTCATTTGCAAAACGTGGAAAAGAACCACGGGCCGTAGCAGCATCAAAATATGCCAATAAAGGTCCATAAAGTGTCGGAGAAAGGAGCCGATAGAAATCACCCGAGAACCCATCCGGACCCGGAGCCCGGTCAGAGCGGAGCGATTTAATAGCAGACTCCAATTCAACCGCCCTAAACGGACTATTAAGAGAGGCAATCGCATCCGCTGACAAACGAGGCAACCCAGAAGAGTGAAGATAGTCCGATATCATATCCAAAGAAGCGTCTTCCGGAGCTTCATATAACCGACTAAAGAAATCAAATAAGACCCCAGAGATCTCAGAAGTCCGAGACACCACACCTCCGCCCTGGGTACGCAGAGATAAAATCGGCTTCCTGCCAGTCGTAGCGTTAACCAAACGAGCCATAAGACGGCCGGGTTTGTTACCGTAACGAAGGAAACGATGATGATAAAAGGCTTTGCATTTTTGGGAACGAGAATGGAGAAGGGAGTTCAGGGCCACCTGAGTAGACAAGTAGCAGTCCCGAGTCCCGGAGAAGGGTGAAGAGAAAAAGACCGCTTTGCCAAACGCAAAGCCCGTTCCAGGGTAACAATCCCCTGATTAATACGCCTATGATGAGCACAAAGAAAGGAGATGATATGCCCTCTAATCACCGTCTTCCCATCCTCCCGAAACAAAATAGGATCAGCCATGTGGGAAGCATTATTTGTAGAATAATCGTCCCACTGGGTCTGCAAAAAAGCACGAAATTCCTCATCCTTAGCAAGATAAAAGGGAAACCGCCAAGACGGCGCGCGGAGATAGGTAGGATCCAGGACAACATCAACCCAAATCGGGGCATGATCCGAAATCGACAAAGGTCCAATCTCCGCCGAGTGGACAGAAGGAAACAAAGAGGTAGATAAGAAAATATAATCGAGACGGGACCAAGTACCATGGGCACGAGAGAGATGGGTATAGTCACGAACTTCAGGGTGGAGAAGACGCCACGGGTCTACAACCGAAAGTGAGTCACAGAAATCGGAAAGGAGATGACTCTTAGAACCCAAAGAAGAGGCAGAAGAGCTAGACTTATCCTGGTCGGGATGCATCACCAAGTTAAAATCTCCCAAAAGAAGCAGCGGGTCATCAGGAAAGCGAGAACGAAGATGAAGCAATCGCTGTAGGAAGGCTGATTCTCCAGAATTAGGGCCATATACCACAAGGAAAAGATAAGAGCGACCACCCAAAGGAAGGCGAAGAAGCAAGAAGCGACCGTCAGACGACTTATCCAGAACCTGGACACCTATTGGAGAAGACTTACGGACCAGCACTGCAATGCCCCCATGACGACCCGAAGAAGAAGCAAAAAACACCTCCCCCACCCAAGAACGACGCAACTTAAGATGTTCTGCATCAGTCAATCTGTTTCCTGTAGACAAGCAATATCAGACCGGTAACGTTGTAGAGCAACAAGTATTTTGGATCTCTTGACAGGCGACGTGATCCCCCCAACATTCCAAGAGGCAATTCTAAAAGGGGTACTCATAGTTGAAAAGCAGGAAGGAAGCAAGGCCAAAAAAGGAAAGGTAGGTGAAAACTACCCCAAGGGCCCAGCCTCCCCCAGAGCAGTAGAAATCGCCAAAAATGCAGTGAACAGAAAAGACCAATAATGAAACATAGCAAACTTAAAAGGTAAATATAGAGAAGGAGGACCCCCCACCCCCCAAAACCCACCCCTCCCAATCCCAACCCGCCCATCCCAACCCCCCTCTTCCCCCCCAACCCCCCCCACCCCCCAGAAACAAACCCTCCAAAAACCCCACCAGAATACAAACCCCGTCCCACATACGTGGAACAGAGATGAGGCACAGAAAATGTAGTCAGGGCCCCAAATCCCTCAATCCCATACACACCACAGACACGCCAAATACCTCATTCATACAACACACCCACCGGGAGAAGCATAGGGGAGCGAAGCTAGAAAACATAAAGACCCGGAACACGGGGAATAAAGAGCCCAATAGCCAGTAGGCCTGAAATAGGCACCAAAATACCCCCGAAAAGAACATATAAGTAAAGCAGAAATAGTAAAAGCAGCCCCACTAGAACAGAGGAGGTAGGCACGCAATCACCAACTCTCAACCACACCAATACCCCCCCTATCACCCACTCCCAGCCATACACACCCAGTCCATACCCCAACGGAGAACTCAACCCCCACTAACATACCCCAACCCACCAAGAGGAGACAAATCCCAGAACCAAACAGGACACAAACTCCACCCAAAGGTATCATCCATACAACCCCTCAATACACCCACAGCCAACCAAGGCCACCAAAACTGCAAGCAGTAATAACCGGAACAGAAACTATAAGATTGAAACTGTAAAGCCAGATACTCAACCACAAGAATAACAAATTGTAGGTGAAACAGAGAGGTATCACAGGTAGGCCACAGAGCAGCCCAAACTTTGGGTGAGATATCATGGGCAGTAGAGTCCAGAAGGCTTAAGAGCCAAATAGGAAGCAAGTAATAGTTAAGCTCAAAAGGCCAGCAATGATGAAACAAAACAAAGCCTCTCATTAAAGGAGAACAGCTCCCCACACCAACTCTGCCCCAGGGCTCAGGTAGCCGAAGAGGGTCCCGCCTCTCCCGGTAGGGAATCCAGGTAGGCCTGGGCATCCTCCGCCGTGGAATACAGGCGCCAGCCAGCTGGAGTCCAAACCTTCAGTTGCGCCGGATAGAGTAGCTGGAACCGCTGTTTCTTATCAAAAAGGGCAGAGCACACCCGGGAGAAGCGCCGTCGACGTTCTTGTAAGGCAGGGGAGTAGTCCTGGAACAGACGCACCGGGATACCCTCATAGGAGAGAGTATTCCGCTTTTGCCGGTACTGCCGCATGAGTTCAGACTTCGCCGCCGAATTGTGAACTTTGAAGATGGTGACTCGGGAGCGTTCATGATCATCCGAACGCCGGCCCAGGCGGTGAGCCCGATCAAGCTTCAAGGGCCCCACCCCCGCTGGAAGCGGCAACTCCTGCTGAAGCCAAGACTCCACGAGGGAAAGGAGACGAGAGTCAGGAACAGATTCAGGTAGACCAATCAGTCGGATGTTATCCCTCCTCGAGCGGTTTTCAAGATCTTCGATCTTTTCCGCCTGTCTCTGGAGCTGGGAACGCAGAGAGGCCAGATCCGCTGCCGAGGAGGAGCACGTGTCCTCAACCCCCGAGACTCGATTCTCTAATTCTCCCGTCCGCCGTGTCGTCTCCCCCAACAGGGATTCAAGAGAGGTAAGCTGGCTGGAGAGAAGATCAAAGCGAGAGTCCAGTGCCCGCACCACGGAAGCCGACAATGCCGCTATGTGGGCCTCCGACAGGGGAAGCGCGGAACCCAAGTCTCCCGCCGCCATCTTAGGCTCGGGTCGCGCTGATCTAGTCTCCCTGTCCTTGCCGGCGCGGCTCGATTTAGTGCTCATTACCGGGCTGGGCGTCTGTAAAAAACGGTCCATAAACCTCCTCGATAATTCAGTGCAGGGTAAGGGCTGGCCAAAATAAGCAATACGGTGCTGAGGGATTCAGGGCCCCGAGCACGAGTGAAGCACGTCTCACCCTGCTCAACACATCACGTGACCTCCTACAAAAACGGGAAACTCGCTTTGATAAATAAGCATTTTGGATTACGAGCATGCTCCTGGAATGGATTATGCTCGTAATCCAAGGTACCACTGTATTGAATTTCTTGAAAAAGCAAGAGGCTGATGTCTATTTCTTGTAGGAAACGCACCTCTCTTCAGTTGAAGCCACTAAATTGGAGGGTGGATGGGTAAAACATTCTGTGGGAAGGAAAGCCGGTGTGGCTATCCTGGTCAATAGGAAATGCTCTGCGTTATTTAGTAATGCTAGTGCTGATTCTAAGGGAAGATGGATTCATATTGACATGACCTTAGGAAACGATACCCTGAAGCTTTTTAATGTTTATGCCCCTAATACAAATCAGGCTGATTTCTTTAAAAAACGCCAACATTTAATTTTGCCACTTGCTACATCTAATATGATTGTGGCTGGAGACTTCAATGCTGTCATGGATCCATTGCTGGACAAACAACCCAGTAGACAGCTAAATTTATTAGGCTTAGATAATCTTGTGCAATCATATGGTTTAAAGGATATATGGAGGCTTTTTCATTTTTATGCTCGTGAATTTTCCTTTTGTTCCCAGGTTCATCAATCTTTCTCTAGAATTGATTATTTTTTGTTACAGACTATTTAACAAGGCAGGTTACACAGGTAAGCATAGATCCGATTCTCTTGACTGATCATGCTGACATTTGGATTGAGTGCCGAATTGGTGAAATTGATTTTACTATACCTGTTTGGAGATTCAATAATACACTACTTTCGGATTCAAACTTTCTTGAGGAAATAAAACAAAAAATGGTTGACTATTTTCAATTTAATATCTCAGAGGAAGTCTCATTGAAAACCATTTGGGATGCTTTTAAAGCTACGATGAGAGGGCAAATAATTTCTTATGCAGCCCACATATGGAAAATGCTGAAATTAGAATTTTTAATTTGGAACAAAATATTCGATCCTTAGAATCACAATTGGCTTCAAAATGGGAATATACTACTTTACAGGCCCTCTTGAAAGCTAAATATAAATACAATGATATTTCTTCACAATATGCTAGGAAAGATTTGTTTTCTCAACAAGCTCTGTATTATGGAAACTCGAATAAAGTACGGGAAGCAGCACGGGACCAGGCAGCCTTGTGCGCCGCTCTAACGTTAGAGAAGGGAAGAGGAGGCAGCCACTTCAGCTGACCAGGCAGGCAGCATTGCGCACCGCCCTGCCACTAGAGAGGCAACCGCGTCTTTACAGGAGCAGTAACTTCCCCGGGGGCCGGGCGTGAGCAGCACCCAAAGGAACCGAAAGCTGCTGAGAGTCCCGGTATGGTGGAGCGGCCCTGATAGCGGCTAGGGCAGCAGTGGAGTCTGGTTCCGGCCTCCTGCTCTCCTCCCTCCCTTCTCCCATGGCACATCCGGGCCTCAGCCTCCTCCACTGCCGTTCCTCTGACTTCCTTCGCATTCTCCTTCGCCTTCACCTCTTGCAGGACATGTCTAACCAGGGCTTCAGGAGGAAAATAAGGTACAGGGAAAGTTTGGAGGGTGTGGGGGATCCTGCCTACTTCGGGGTGGGGGAGAGATAAGGAGTACAGGAGGGAGCAAAGGGACAGAGACATGGAATAATGCTGGAAAGGGGGAAGGAATAAAGATGGTAGCGATTAGCGCACGTGTGCTGCGCTCTATGCCAAGCTCGAGGTGCTTAGGAATAATGGCACTCACACATACATTACCAGTTCAATATTATAATTTATTTATTAACTAGCTTTATAGCCCGTTACATTAACGGGTGCTAGAATATATGTGTGTTTGTCTTTATTTCTTTCTCTCTCTGTCTCCTTAGCCGCTTTTTCCTGTCCATTCTCCCTTATTTTTACCTCCCCTGTGTCCACCACCACCCCTTCACTGCTCCCCTTATCCAGTAGCAGCCCTTCTCCCTTTGTTTTACCTCCCCCCTGTCCATCAGCACCTCTTCCTGCTCCCCCTGTCCAGCAGTAAACTTCCTTCATTTTTCCCCCGTGTCCATCATGACCTCTTCCTGCTCCCTCTGTCCAGTAGTAGGCCTCCCTTCATTTCCCCCCGTCCATCAGCACCTCTTCCTGCTCCCCATGTCCAGCAGTAGGCCTCCCTTCATTTCACCCCCCCGTGTCCATCAGCACCTCTTCCTGCTCCCCCTGTCCAACAATAGGCCTCCATTCCTTTCCCCCCGTCCATCATCATCTCTTCCTGCTCCCTCTGTCCAGCAGTAGGCCTCCCTTCATTTCCCCCCCCTGTCCATCAGCACCTCTTCCTGCTCCCAATGTCCAGCAGTAGGCCTCCATTCCCCCCGTGTCCATCAGCACCTCTTCCTGCTCCCCCTGTCCAACAATAGGCCTCCATTCCTTTCGCCCCCGTCCATCAGCACCTCTTCCTGCTCCCCCTGTCCAGCAGTAGGCCTCCCTTCATTTTCCCCCCTGTCCATCAGCACCTCTTCCTGTTCCCCCTGTCAAGCAATAAGCCTCCCTTCCTTTTTTCCCCCCGTCATCACCTCTTCCTGCTCCCTCTGTCCAGCAATAGGCCTCCCTTCATTTCCCCCACCCCTGTCCATCAGCACCCCTTCCTGCTCCCCCTGTCCACGGGAGTTAGTACAGGGCCAGTGTCTGCCATTCTCCCCAGAGTCCTTGCGCCCCCCCTTCCCCCACGGACCTGATTACCTACCCGGCGATTCAAGCAGCATGTGCACCAGTCTTCACACGCTGCTTCGGGTCCTTCTATTGCCCTGATTTACTCTGGCACGTCCCTTGATGACATCATCAGAGACACGGCAGAGCAAATCAGGGAAGTAGAAGAGCTCGAAGCAGCGTGTGAAGACTGGTGCACACGCTGCTTGAATCGCCAAGGTAGTCGGGTCCGCAGGAAGGGGGTGAGTGGAAAAAGACACGGACTCCTGTGGTCTGTCGCGGAGGGTGGCCAGGCTCCATTTCAGCCGCAGGGAAGGCTCACTGGCCCAGCTCCTTACCCGTCCGCAGCCCGGACCAGGCCTCCTGCGCTTTCTCAGCGGCCCGGCTCGCTCGGTTGTTTTTTTTTTTTACTCCGCTTCCTGCATTCGCTGCTCTCAGTGACGTAATAAGCGCGCATGCGCACTTGTCTTGCCACATCCCGACAGGGGTCAGGGAACACACGAGGAAAGTGCGCATGCGCGGGCTACCATTTTATTATTATAGATGTTAATCTTACGTGTCTCAGAAATCATATGTGTGATGGAGTCCCATCAGGTGTGAAATTTGCACCTCTCCTGATGATCTCTCCCCGAGTCTATACTGGTCCGTTCCTTTTATATTTTTCACAAGGCAGTATGACATCACACTTGTCAGCCAATCCATTAACAGAGGCTGTCCTTAAGTTTAAACAAAGAAACTCCCTTTACATAGTTTTTCACACTCAAAAGCAAAGTTTTTAAAATCATATTTTTGTTTACATTTTCTGAATATGCATAAACATATTATAACATAGCCAAAGAAACTTTGAATCCAAAACTGCTTTCTGTTCCAGACAAAAACTTGCTTTGTAAAACTGATAGTTTCAAGTTTCACTGACACACACACAGAAGACCCAGATACCTTCCTATGCTTGAGGCTAGTACAGTGTCTCTGATTCTAACTTAACCATTTCCAGATGTTGCCTCAGGATTTCTCCTTAAAGTTTCTTGCATCTTATTATATCTATATAAAACCTTTAAATACAAGTACAAATCATTTTCTCACATCATTCATCATTCATTCGGGGCCCCATTCACACATCCAACACAGTATATTGCATTCATACTTAATACAAGAAGGCTTTCTCTATTATACCCATTTTTGGGATATGTAATCTAATATGCTCCTAACCAGCTCAAGCACATCTGTTATCAATTAGAACCACGAGGGAAACTGAACAAAGACATAGAAGGGACATAGGCCAAACACAAAATGGAGTAAAGCCAAGCAGAAGATACAGAAAGACAGAGAACCAAAATGGAGTCATTAGAGTTCTTTACCTGATTTCCTCTATGAATCTGGCCTACCTAACACCTTACACAAATAGTGAATTCCCCTTTTCCTATGCTATATATTGGTTTCCTGATCTTTTGTTTATTATCCTGACTTTTTCAAAGTTTTAAATGTGTTTGCATGTATATAAGACCCTCTGATCAGAACTAGGAAGGTCTCTGTCATGCCCTGCTAATGCTTCTGCGTAGTATACGCCAACCCAGTACTATTCAAGAGATGGTACACATGCATAGTGAAGAAGAGAAGAAAGATTGTGCACATTGGGGGGCCCTGCCTGTCACTAGGCCACTTTATAGCTCCCCATCTACCAGATTATATATTAATAATACTTTTTTAGAACGTTTCCTTCTACAGAGGGAGTTAGACAAGGATGTCCATTATCTCCTTTGCTGTTTGATATTGTGCTGGAACCCTTGTTGTTGGCTGTTCAACAGGCAGAGGAGATACAGGGTATTCCTTATGCAGGTCGGGAATATAAGGTCTCTGCGTATGCAGACGATATCTTGTTTCATTTGAAGAATCCTGAATCCACCATTCACCACATTTACTGAATTGATTGAAAGATTCGGTAAATTTTCTGGTTATAAAATAATTGGAGTAAATCCGAGATTGTACAAAATTGGGAGTAAATCTGAGGTTGTACAAAAGGATTATTTGAGTCATTTCCATTCCTTTGGAAGGAAGAAGGGATAAAATATTTAGGCATAATGATACAAAAGACTATGGAAGACACAATGACAGTAAATGAAAAATCTTTATTGCTGAAAGCCAAAGAAATGTGTGAGCATTGGAACCCTTTACAACTTTCTTGGTGGGGGAGAGTACAAACTGTCAAGATGATGATTTTGCCTGTGGTTTGTTACCAAATGTGAATATTGCCAGTCTTTTTTCAGGGGTCCATTCTATAAGAAACTAAATAGTATTATCACTAGCTTTATTTGGCTGGGTAAAACTGCTAGAATAGCTCTGGTATCTTTGCAAAAACCAATTACGGAGGGTGGGGATAAATTTTCCAAATTTATCATGCGGCAGGGTATGTACTGGATCCTTCCTGAGTTCATGGAACATCTTCCTGATTGGCTATACTTAGAGTGGCAACTTATGTCCCCATTACAGGTGTTTCATGTGTTGAATATCAAGTTACCCAGATATGTCAAGGACAATAGTATTTTATTTGACGCCTGGAAAACCTTGAAATTTATTAACAAACTAACAGATATTCCAGTAGAGAAATTCTACTTATCAATCCTTATGGTTAAACTCCAAGATTCAAATTGGCGAGTCTGGGATCTTCTGGAAGCACTGGATGCAGGCAGATATACGTACACTAGATGATGTTTTATCAAATGGGAGGAATGCTTGATTTTTCATGACTGCAACAATCTTTTGGCATTGCAAAGTCTGAAATTTACAAATGATTGCAGTTGAAGCAGGCCATTCAGAAGGGGTTCCCTGATTGGTGTAATCTAGAAAATCATTATAACCTGCAGGTCCTGTGCTTCCAGACAGATTTCCTAGGGTTTCAAGCCGCTCAGTGGTATAAATTAATATCTGGTTATATGAATAAGAAACCAAAAAACTAGTCTTAGAGACATTTGGAACATTGAAATAAAGCAGCAAATTTCTGCTACTCAGTGCCACGAATTTGGACTTGGAGGATGAGATGTACAGCGTCGGCAATCTATGAGACCAACATGGTTTTTCTTGTTACATAGAACTTTTTGGACCCCTGTTGGTTTACAAAAGTTAGACAGTTCTAAATCAAATAGATGCTGTTCTTTGTCCTTTGATGCTCAATTTTTAGAAGTCGATATGGGGACAGATTAATGCTATACTTGAGTCATCAATTCCATTGATATATGAGTAGTTATATGTGGGATGATATTACATCTGAAGCCCTCATTGGATAGATATAAAGTTCGGCTTTTCCTTATTATGACCAGGATAGCCATACAAATGGTTTCTCACAATTGGAAAGAACTGGGATCACCTTAAATTTACTTTTGGTTGGGCAAATTTATGTTTAAGTTATAGGTATGAATAAGATGAATGCGGATAAGCTGGGGCATACTAAGAGATTCAAGTTAATTTGGGGCCATTGTAATCTTTTAGGATTCATTATAGTTGCCTTTTCCTTTATTTCTGTTGGTATAATATGCACACACTCGGGGGAGGAGGGGCGGGAGGGGGGTATTTCTTTTGTATGGTTTCTATTCCCTTATGAAAATGTTGGTTGGGCGGGGGGTTTTTTAATGTCACATGCATTCTGATTGATTATAAGTGCATATATGATTACTGTTATTTGTATAGATATTGTATTACATTTTTGTTAGCTTTAGAAACTCAATAAAGATTAAAAAATTAAAAAAAAGAATATCTACATAGACAAATTTCCTACTCAGCCCTTTCTTTCATCTCTGAGGGAGGCCAAGGGATAACAACCAGACTCAAATTGAAATTTAAAACATAAGGGCCACGTGGGAGAATAATTGGGGCCTGCAGTATCCACCCAAGCATCTCTCACTGAACTATGGGTTGCAGGCCATTTTATTAACTTCCATCTCTTTTACAAAACCGCACAAGAGGTTTT
This sequence comes from Geotrypetes seraphini, assembly GCF_902459505.1. NCBI lineage: Eukaryota > Metazoa > Chordata > Amphibia > Gymnophiona > Dermophiidae > Geotrypetes > Geotrypetes seraphini. The sequence continues at coordinate 141,283,213 of NC_047089.1, read as the reverse complement.
TAGCCCAGCCAGCATGCTGAATACTCTGTACTGCTCCGATGGTCATAGAATACCTATGAGCATTGGAGTAACACAGAGCATTCTGGTTTTCTTGGACTGTTTATGACACCATTTCATTTATTACTATATCTGTACATACTTAAGTTGGTACATTTTCCAATCACAGTTCAATTACTTCATTAAGATCTGATGATATTTGGTTCATTGATCATATAATTTCTTGTCAATTCTACTTCATTAGTAATTTTTCCTAACATTTGCAAACCTAATGATTTAGTTAATCATGTGCAATTATTTTTGCTCCTGTTAGCAATTTAGGGGGTTACATCTAGACTTTCTGAGATTATCATCATCATCTATTTCAATGCATTGAACATCTTATAACAACATGTTAGCTTAGAGTCCAGTGACCTGTTTCTTGTTCTAGGACAGACATGGGCAACTCCGGTCCTCGAGGGTCGGAATCCAATCGGGTTTTCAGGATTTCTCCAATGAATATGCATTGAAAGCAGTGCATGCAAATAGATCTCATGCATTCATTGGGGAAATCCTGAAAATCCGAATGGATTCCGGCCCTTGAGGACCAGAGTTGCCCAAGTCTGTTCTAGGACTTAGGTCTTAGGTCAGTAAACATGGCACTTCCTCTATTCTGTCATTGGAACAGACTTGGACAGAAGACGTATGAGGAGAGACTGGAAGCCCTGAATATGTATACCCTAGAGGAAAGGAGAGACAGGGGAGATATGATTCAGACGTTCAAATACTTGAAGGGTATTAACGTAGAACAAAATCTTTTTCAGAGAAAGGAAAATGGTAAAACCAGAGGACATAATTTGAGGTTGAGGGGTGGTAGATTCAAAGGCAATGTTAGGTAAATTCTACTTTACGGAGAGGGTGGTGGATGCCTGGAATGCGCTCCCGAGAAAGGTGGTGGAGAGTAAAACTGTGACTGAGTTCAAAGAAGCGTGGGATGAACACAAAGGATCTAGAATCAGAAAATAAGATTAAATATTGAACTAAGGCCAGTACTGGGCAGACTTGCACGGTCTGTGTCTGTATATGGCCGTTTGGTGGAGGATGGGCTGGGGAGGACTTCAATGGCTGGGAGGGTGTAGATGGGCTAGAGTAAGTCTTAACAGAGATTTCGGCAGTTGGAACCCAAGCACAGTATAGGTAAAGCTTTGGATTCTTGCCCAGAAATAGCTAAGAAGAAAAAATAAAAAATTTAAATTGAATCAGGTTGGGCAGACCTGATGGACCATTCGGGTCTTTATCTGCTGTCATCTACTATGTTACTATGTTACATCTATTTTAAACCTTTAAGTAACATATGCCAGTCATATTATAATATTATTTTTTACTGTTACCCTTAAATCATTTTCTCTTTCAGCTTGATTTTTTATTTATCTACTAGTTTTTAAGCACGTTACATTAACGGGTGCTAGAATAAGAGTTTTACCTCATGCAAAATTGTCATTTCTTTAATAAGACATTAACTATTTTTTCTGCAGCCCTCCAAGTACCCTACTCTTTCTGCAGCCCTCACAGTTAAAGTTTAACATCTTTCCTTTCTCAAAACTGACACATTTCAATCAATATATGAAAAATAAAATCATTTTCCCTACATTTATTGTCTGGTGTCTTTATTTTTCTGTGCTTTTAACTATGTTTCCAGGGCCACATAGAAACATAGAAATAGACGGCAGATAAGGGCCACTGCCCATCCAGTCTGCCCACCCTAATGTCCCACCCCTAACTTTGCCCTGTGAATAGATCCCATGTGCCGATCCCATTTGGCCTTAAAATCAGGCACGCTGCTGGCCTCAATTACCTGCAGTGGAAGACTATTCCAGCGATCAACCACCCTTTCAGTGAAAAAGAATTTCCTGGTGTCACCTCGTAGTTTCCCGCCCCTGATTTTCCATGGATGCCCTCTTGTTGTCGTAGGGCCCTGAAAAAGAAGATATCTTCCTCCACCTCGATGCAGCCCGTAAGATATACTTGAACGTCTCGATCATGTCCCCCCTCTCCCTGCGCTCCTCGAGCGAGTAAAGCTGCAATTTGTCAAGCCTTTCTTCGTATGGGAGATCCTTGAGTCCCGAGACCATCCAGGTGGCCATTCTCTGCACTGATTCCAGCCTCAGTACATCCTTTCGATAATGCGGCCTCCAGAATTGCACACAGTATTCCAGGTGGGGCCTCACCATGGATCTATACAATGGCATAATGACTTCCGCCTTACGGCTGACAAAACCCCTTCGTGTGCAACCCATGATTTGTCTTGCCTTGGATGAAGCTTGCTCCACTTGATTGGCAGACTTCATGTCCCCACTGACGATTACCCCCAAGTCCCGTTCTGCTACCGTTTTTGCTAGGATCTCCCCATTAAGGGTATAGGACTTGCATGGATTTTGGCTGCCCAGGTGCATAACTTTGCATTTTTTGGCATTGAAGTTGAGTTGCCAGGTCCTAGACCAGCGCTCCAGTAGGAGTAGGTCGTGCATCATGTTGTCGGGCATTGAATCTTCGTCCGTTGTGCATTTGCCCACTACATTACTTAGTTTGGCGTCATCGGCGAATAATGTTATCTTACCTCGAAGCCCTTCTGCCAGGTCCCTTATAAAGATGTTGAATAGGATCGGGCCCCAAGACTGAGCCCTGTGGCACTCCACTGATCACCTCTGTCATTTCGGAGGGGGTGCCGTTTACCACTACCCTTTGAAGCCTACCTCCAAGCCAGTTCCCAACCCACTTTGTCAAAGTGTCACCTAATCCTATAGAACTCATCTTGCTTAGCAACCTGCGGTGTGGTACACTATCGAATGCTTTGCTAAAGTCCAGGTACACGATGTCCAGGGACTCCCCAATATCCAGCTTCCCCGTCACCCAGTCAAAGAAGCTGATCAGGTTGGATTGGCATGATCTCCCTTTAGTAAATCCATGTTGACGGGGATCCCGTAGATTCTCCTCATCCAGGATCTTATCCAATTGGCGTTTGATTAGGGTTTCCATTAGTTTGCTCACTATCAATGTTAGACTCACTGGTCTGTAGTTTGCTGTCTCCAGCTTTGAGCCTTTCTTGTGGAGTGGAATGACGTTAGCCGTCCTCCAGTCTAACGGAACGGTGCCTGTACTAAGGGAGAGGTTGAAGAGTTCGGACAGTGGCTCTGCCAAGACATCACTCAGCTCCCTAAGCACCCTGGGGTGTAGGTTGTCAGGCCCCATTGCTTTGTTAACCTTAAGCCTTGACAGCTCATCATAGACACTGCTGGGCGTAAACTCCTGCATGTTTCTCCTTTGGTCCTCCTTCCCTCCTCCAATCAACATCTATCTCTCCATCCCTCCACTAGTCCAACTTTTCACTCTCTGCCCTCTTTCCCCTTCCCCAGTGTAACATTTCTCCTTTCTGCCCTCCCCATCCATCTCCCATTCTCCACGTCCAACACTTTCTGCCTTCTGCACACTTTCTCTGTCATTGCCTCTTCCCTCAGTGGCATCCCTCTTTCCCACCCCCAACCCAACATGGTCTCTCCCCATGCACCATCTCATCTTCACCTCCAGCATGTAGCACCTTCCCTCCCTTTCTGCCAGGTCCAGTAGCACCTCTTCTCCCTTCCTTTTACTTCCTCCTGTCTGGCAGTACCCCTTCCCTGCTCCCCCTATCCAGCAGTATCCCTTCTCCATTCCCTGTTCCCCCTGTCCAGCAGTACTCCCTTCTCCCCTGTTCAGCAGCACCTCTTCTTCCTTCCTTTTACCTCCCCTCATCCATCAGTACCCCTTCTCTGCTCCCCCTGTCCAGCAATACTCCTTTCTCTCTGTCCAGCAGCACCTCTTCTCCCTTCCTTTTACCTCCCATGTCCAGCAGTACCCCTTCCCTGCTCCCCCTATCCAGCAATACCCCTTCTCCCTTTCTTTTACCTCGCCCCTGTTCATGTTCTCCCTTCCTTTTACCTCCCCCTGTCCAGCAGTACCTCTTCTCCCTTCCCTTCTCCCCCTGTCCTGCATCCGCTAGCTTTAGTTTAGGTTTAGCTGCGGTTTCATCAGGCAGCCTCGGGGCTTTTGCTAGGCCGGCCTGCCTCGCATCATCGAAGTGGGTCGGCATAGCAAAAGCCCCAAGGCTGCTTGATGAAACCGCAGCTAAAGCTAAACTAAAGCTAGCTGCCGCTGCTGGTCTGGAGGTGAGAAGAAGAGGAGTCCTGCCAGCGTATAGCAGAAGGCAGGGTCAGCCAGCATCGACAAACGGGGCAGAAGGCAGGAAATCAGCTGATGCCAGCATGGTTGATCGGCGGCAGAAGGCGATATTATTGTACTGCGCATGCGGAGGCACGCTAAGGGTTTTATTATTATAGATATTGGTATCTTTCTCCTTTTTTCAAGCAATGGATTTAACTACTGTCTCAACAAAATGATAATATTATAGTTCTTATTTCTCTTATGCTTTTTTTAATATGCTTTTTTAATATGCTTTTTTTAACAGGAAGGGAGCCAGGGCGCGAAGACCACTTTAGCAGCCGCGAGGAGAGGAGCAGAAGCAGCGGAGGCAGGGGAGAAACAGCCGGTGAGAGAAGCCGGAAGAGTTTTTCTTTTCTTTCTTTTTGAAGGAGGTAGCAGAGAGGAGCGGGTAGCGGCGAGAGGAAGGTCCACCCACCCCCTCCACGTCAGCAGCGTCATCGCCCCGACTCCCCCTTAACAGGAAGGGAGCCAGGGCGCGAAGACCACTTTAGCAGCCGCAAGGAGAGGAGCAGAAGCAGCGGAGGCAGGGGAGAAACAGCCGGTGAGAGAAGCCGGAAGAGTTTTTCTTTTCTTTCTTTTTGAAGGAGGCAGCAGAGAGGAGTGGGTAGCGGCGAGAGGAAGCTCCGCCCACCCCCTCCACGTCAGCAGCGACATCGCCCCGACTCCCCCTTAACAGGAAGGGAGCCAGGGCGCGAAGACCACTTTAGCAGCCGCGAGGAGAGGAGCAGAAGCAGCGGCGGCAGGGGAGAAACAGCCGGTGAGAGAAGCCGGAAGAGTTTTTCTTTTCTTTCTTTTTGAAGGAGGCAGCAGAGAGGAGCGGGTAGCGGCGAGAGGAAGCTCCGCCCACCCCCTCCACGTCAGCAGCGTCATCGCCCCGACTCCCCCTTAACAGGAAGGGAGCCAGGGCGCGAAGACCACTTTAGCAGCCGCGAGGAGAGGAGCAGAAGCAGCGGAGGCAGGGGAGAAACAGCCGGTGAGAGAAGCCGGAAGAGTTTTTCTTTTCTTTCTTTTTGAAGGAGGCAGCAGAGAGGAGCGGGTAGCGGCGAGAGGAAGCTCCGCCCACCCCCTCCACATCAGCAGCGTCATTGCCCCGACTCCCCCTTAACAGGAAGGGAGCCAACGGCGCGCGGCCGTTCGGCGCGCGGCGAAGGCGAGCGGCAAAGGCGCTCGCCTTAGCGAGAGCGCCTTTGCGAAGGGCCTTGAGAAGGGTCGAGAAAAGACAGCCAAGGACTTCAGAACACCAGAACACCAGGTAAGGAAGAAGCGAGCACGCATGTAGGGAGAGCACACGCACAAGAAGAAAACACACAATAAGACACACACAAGACAGCAAAGGATAAAGAAGCAGGCTTCGGAGACAAGAAAGAGGCCCAAGGGAGGCTAACAGACCCACCAATACAAAAAGCGGCAGAAGAAGTAGACAGGAAAGAGCCAAACACAGGAGAGAGCACAGAGCCCGCACACATAAGAACATAAGACAAGGGAGAGGACATCTAGTGGACTCCGAAGAAAGAGAAATGGAAGCAGCAGGAACCCGGAGGAGCTTCCCAGTGTACTGCACAGAGTGTCATATGTATGACTACCTTCCCTCGGGAAGGCAGGCATACATATGCAGTCGGTGTCAGGAACTGGAAAGCCTGAAGAAGGAAGTTGGTAGACTGCAGTGCAGGGTTCAAGAGCTGGAGGGACTCCACATCTCAGAAGCACCTTTCAAGACAACTGAGGACCCCGCAGGAGAAAGCCACATCGAGGAGCAAGTAAGGGAGCTCGAAAGATTCATCGAGGAGGCCTACAGGCAGGCAAAAGAGCAGGATCATCAGCAGCACTGGAGCGAGGAAGCTACAGCTACACAAGATGGAGGACATGGGCCAACAGATGGAAGACAGGGGCCAACAGACGCCGAGGATGAAGGATCGCATGGAAGAGTCGTGCAAGCAGAGACGACGAAGACTGGCGGGTGCCCCGAAAGAGAAGAGCTAAACCACACCGAGGATACAGACTTGAGACCTGTGAGAAAGCTGAAGAAGGGGAAATCTGCAGTCGTCGTGGGAGACTCAATCATGAGAGAAGTGGACAGTCACGTAGCAGGAGGGAGAGAGGATCGGCTAGTGACCTGTCTCCCAGGAGCAAGAACGAAGGACATCACCGACAGAGTCGAGAGGATCCTAGACGGAGCAGAAACAGAAGAGACAGCAGTGATAATTCACGTGGGAACAAATGATGTCAACAGGAGAAATTACAGCAGGACTACGCTAATTGAACAGTTCAAGATCCTGGGAAGGAAACTGAAGCTGAGGACACAGAAGATAGCATTCTCAGAGATTTTGCCAGTACCGAGGGCAGACGTGAAGAGGCAGTCCAAGCTACAAGCAATAAAAGCATGGTTGAGGAGATGGTGCGAAGAAGAAGGATTCCTTTTTATAAGGAACTGGACAACTTTTTGGGGGAAGAACAAGCTCTTCAGGAGGGACGGACTACACCTGAGCAAGGCAGGAACGAGACTGCTAGCAAACAACGTCAAGAGAGGAATTGAGCAGGCTTTAAACTGAGAAAAAGGGGAAAGCCGATAGTTGACCTGACGTCGACGGTTCAGACAAGAGTATCCAAAGAAGATACTGAGAGGGAAAAAATGCTGGGAACAGGCAAGAGACGAACAACAGAAGCTGTTGACCAACAAAAAGGACAATCAGATAAAATTAGAGGAACAGGAGAGATCAGGAAATCAGGATGCAGACGAAAAAGATACACTAAAAAATAAGGAACAAAGGAACAGAAAAGATACACCAAAAAATAAGGAAGAAGGGAACAGAAATGAGGGACCGGCAGCCCAAATAGGGGATGGTATGGGGAGCAAAACACATGTAAAACCAGCAGAGAAAAGAAAAGACCAGGACTTAAATTGCTTGTACGCTAATGCAAGGAGCCTAAAGTCCAAAATGGGAGAATTAGAAGCCATAGCCATAAAAGAAAACCTAGACATCATTGGAATCACGGAAACATGGTGGAACGAGGATAACCAATGGGACGTAGTGCTGCCAGGGTACAAACTCTATAGAAGAGACAGGACCAACAAGAAGGGTGGAGGAATAGCACTATACATAAAAGACACCATTCCCTCATCCGGAGTGGATATAGAACCAAAGGCGGAAGGACTGGAGTCATTATGGGTCAAATTACCAGGAAAAGGTGGCCTTGACATAAGATTGGGTCTATACTATCGTCCACCTGGACAAACGGAAGCAAACGACAAAGATCTGGCGGCAGAATTGAGGTGGGAAGGCAACAACAGGAATGTGACAGTAATGGGAGATTTCAACTACCCCGGGATAAACTGGAGTATTGGAAACTCAAACTGTGCGAGGGAAACAGAATTCTTAGAGGCTGTGAGGGACTGCTTTATGGATCAGCTTGTCAAGGAACCAACAAGAGGAGATGCCACTCTTGACCTAATCCTCAACGGATTAGGGGGACCTGCAAAAGAAGTGGAAGTAGTAGGGCCACTAGGAAACAGTGATCACAACATGATCCAGTACAAATTAGGAGTAAGTACAACAAAAGGGAAAAGAACCACAGTGACAACGCTCAACTTCAAGAAAGGGAACTATGATGCTATGAGAGCAATGGTAAGAAAAAAAACTTAGAAACAGCTCAAGGAAAACAGAAACTGTAGAGCAAGCCTGGTCTCTATTCAAGGGCACAGTGCAAGAAGCACAACATATGTACATCCCCATATTTAGAAAAGAGTGCAAAAAAAACCGAACAAAAGACCCCGCATGGATAAACAATGAGGTGAAGAAAGCGATAGGAGACAAAAAAAAATCATTCCGGAAATGGACAAAGGACCAGACTGGGGAAAACTGGGATGAACACAGGAAAGGCCAAAGAGAATGTCACCAAGTGGTTAGGAGAGCGAAAAGAGAATACGAAGAGAGACTGGCCAGGGAGGCAAAAAACTTCAAATCATTCTTCAGATATGTTAAGGGGAAGAAACCGGCGAGGGAGGAAGTAGGACCGTTGGATGATGGAGATAAAAAGGGAGTGATAAAGGAGCAAAAAGAGGTAGCTGACAGGTTAAACAAATTCTTCTCGTCAGTCTTCACAAGCGAGGACACATCCAATGTACCGGAACCCGACGAGATCTTCCATGGTGATCAAGAAGAAAAACTGTCGGCAATAGAGGTGAGCCATGAGGATGTCCTCCAACAGATAGATAGATTGAAAAGCGACAAATCACCAGGCCCAGACGGAATCCACCCTAGGGTACTAAAAGAACTAAGAAATGAGATAGCGGAAATACTCCAACGAGTTTGCAACCTATCCTTGAAAACTGGAGAGATACCGGAGGACTGGAAGATAGCAAATGTTACACCTATCTTTAAAAAGGGGTCAAGAGGAGACCCGGGAAACTATAGGCCGGTAAGTTTGACATCGGTTCCAGGCAAGATGGTAGAAGCACTGATAAAGGACAGCATCTGCGAGCACATCGAAAAAAATGGGCTGATGAAAGCGAGCCAACATGGCTTCTGCAAGGGAAGATCGTGCCAAACAAACTTACTGCACTTCTTCGAGGGGGTAAACAACCATTTGGACAAAGGGGAACCTGTAGACATCATCTACCTTGACTTCCAAAAGGCCTTTGACAAGGTACCCCATGAGCAGTTACTTAGGAAGCTGTGGAACCACGGGGTGGAAGGGGACGTACACAGATGGGTCAAACACTGGTTGGCAGGCAGGAGACAGAGGATTGGAGTGAAGGGTCACTACTCGGGCTGGAGGAAAGTCACGAGTGGAGTTCCGCAGGGGTCTGTACTTGGACCGCTGCTGTTCAATGTATTTATTAATGACCTGGAAACGGGAACGAAATGTGAAGTTATAAAATTTGCGGATGACACTAAACTCTGTAGAAGGGTCAGAACTACGGAAGAGTGTGAGGACCTACAAAGGGACCTAAGCAAACTGGAGGAGTGGGCGAATAAATGGCAGATGAAATTCAATGTAGGGAAATGCAAGGTCATGCATATAGGGAGAAAGAACCCGATGTTCAGCTACCAAATGGGGGGATTAGTATTAGAGGGAAGTAACCTTGAAAGAGATTTGGGTGTACTGGTGGATACAACAATGAAGTCAACGGCGCAATGCGCAGCAGCCGCGAAGAAGGCGAACAGAATGTTGGGTATTATTAAAAATGGTATTATGACCAGAACAAAAGAAGTCATCCTGCCGTTGTATCGGGCAATGGTGCGCCCGCACCTGGAGTACTGTGTTCAGTATTGGTCACCGCACCTTAAGAAGGATATGGCAATACTTGAGAGGGTCCAGAGGAGAGCGACACGAATGATTAAGGGCATGGAAAACCTTTCATACACTGAAAGATTGGAGAAGCTGGAGCTCTTCTCCCTGGAAAAGCGGAGACTCAGAGGAGACATGATAGAGACCTACAAGATCATGAAGGGCATAGAGAAAGTGGAGAGAGACAGATTCTTCAAACTTTCAAAACATAAAAGAACAAGAGGGCATTCCGAAAAATTAGAAGGGGATAGATTCAAAACAAATGCTAGGAAGTTTTTCTTTACTCAGCGGGTGGTGGACACCTGGAATGCGCTTCCAGAGGATGTAATAGGGCAGAGTACGGTACTGGGGTTTAAGAAAGGATTGGACAATTTCCTGTTGGAAAAGGGGATAGAGGGGTATAGATAGAGGATTATTACGCAGGTTCTGGACCTGTTGGGCCGCCGCGTGAGCGGACTGCTGGGCACGATGGACCTCAGGTCTGACCCGGCAGAGGCATTGCTTATGTGCTTATGTACTCCAGTTTTTAATTATAGTTTTTATGCTTTTTTTGCTATGCTCTCTAGTCTTAATTATATGTAAACTGAGTCGAGCTCCATTGGGAGATGACCCGGTATATAAACCAAAGATAAAATTATAGATTTGCCCTCTCCTCTAAATCCTGCTTAATACTATTATTCCCATCACTTACAGCCAGTCAGAATCCTCATTTCTTCAATTTAAATGTCATTTAAAAGCTTTCTAACTTCTTTCTGCCTACAGGTCATGAATAGTCCAGTATCTGTGGGTCTGAATCATAATTAGTAGTGCTTCTTCTAGATCCTCCTTCTCCTTCTTTCTTACAATGGTCCCCTTTTATCAAGCCATGTTAGGGTTTTTTTTTATCACTGGTAGCTGCAGTAAAAGCTCTAACACTCATAGAATTCCTATGAGCGTCAGAGTTCTTACCACAATGGGCAGCAATTTAAAATATCCTAACGCAGCTTGATAATAGGGAGCCTGCATTGGTTAGTACTAAGAGGTGTGAATATTTTAACTCTTTCATATTTTAATTGTAGTTCTTTTCTTATTCTTGTTTTGTTAACTATTATAAACCACATTGATCTGACCTCAGAAAATGTAGTATAGCAAGTTTTAGAATAAGTAATAAACAATAAATAGTACTGTGTTGAAAATATACACTGAATCGTGTCCTGAAATTTAAAACTTCTAAAATATTCTAGCTTTTGAGGAAAATACATTTTGATAAAATATGTAAGAGTTCATTTTCTATTGTTGGACTAATGAAGTTGAGCCAATTACCATTGAATATAAAAATAACAACTGATATAGGTCAATTTTAGAAATTACTGAAAAGTCATCTGTTTTGTTAAAACTTATATAACTGATGCCAGTAAATAGGATACCTAGCAAAAAAAATTTCAGTCCCCTGACAGGTTTAGTTGGACTGCAGCACCTGGACAAAGTAGCTAATTTGTGTTTTGCTGAGCAAGGCACTCTGAAGGTGACCTTCATTCAGCTGCCTGTAAGTCTTGAACCAATAGAGATCCAGTTGAAAAATGTGCCATGATTTAGTTTGAGACCCTAGTGACTGTGCACACAAAATTTTATTCAAGTTGGAGGAGGTCAAGCATGGACAATTTTCAAAATTGGTCCACTTGACGTGAAATGACCCACTACTGTTTAGAGCACCACTCCAGAAAAGACAGTTGGTTTGGGCAAGTAGCTCTGAAAAATTTATTCTCTACTTAAAGCCAGTTTTCCCTCCAACTCTATAAGGTTTCACCAGGCTCCAGTATATTCATTATTTAACCTCTTCCATAGACTTGTCTCACATGGGAGTCCCACATTTTAGAATGTTATGCCTGCTTGTCCTCGGAGAAAGCAAAGATACTTACCTGTAGCAGGTGTAACCTGCCTACCTCCCTTAGTTGGCTTCTTAAATTTTTTACTGAATTGATGATCTCATGAGCTGACATCAGGTGGGAAGGCACCGTCACGCGCACGGTATGGGAACTGCTTAAGGATTTAAAGTGACAGTGTACATATCGGGTTCCATGGATGACATCACCCACATGTGAGAATATATGCCTATTGTCCTCGGAGAACACCTACTACAGGTAAGTATCTTTGCTTTTAAGAACCTAATATCATTTATGTGATTTCAATTAAAAGCAACATGGTGAAAACAAATCAAAGATTTTTCATTCCTGAGTTACAATTTGACCTTCTTGTCAGTGAATTTGCGTCTTCCGGTAGGAGGGGTTGGACACCCTCCTGCCGGAGATTGTGCGGATGGGCGACCTTCCGGCAGGAGGGGTTGGGCACCCTCCTGCCGGTGATTGGGAGGTGTCGAGGGGCATCCTCCAGCAGGAGGGGTTGGGCACCTTCCTGCCTGGCGATTGCCGGGGAGACAGGTGGCTGCGGCCACTATACCTATCGCAGCAGGGAGATCCCTTGCCGCGATAAGTGTAACGGCTGAGTCTACTCAAACCCGATTCTGTAACCAGCATCTGTAACATGGATGTCGGTTACAAAATCGGAGTTAGTTTAGGCCCAATTCTGTATAGGACGCCCATCTGGGCCGATGTATCTAAAGTATGAAAGTTGGAAGCTCAAATGACAAGACTTTTTTTTTTTTTTTTTCCCTCGTAGGGATCCCACATGGGTATCCCATTTATTCTTTTATGTTGAATCGATTTTTTATTTCCAAATAACAAGAAACAATCTCATATGCAATAACACACCAACAGAAGTAAACTATCAAAAACAAACAATAGATCCAACAATCCCACCCAACCCACCCCCCATCCCCAAACCCCCTAGGCTAAAGCAGAGATAGCGTGCTGCAGGAGGCTTGGACTCTGATAGTCCACTGCTAAAGACAATGATTGACTCCAACAGTGAAAAAAGGAAGAAAGAGAGAAGGAAAGAAAAGGAAAGAGAAGTATACCTGGCGCCCCGCAAAGATGGAGATCAAGCCCGGTTGGCAAAAAAATCACAAGGAATTTAGAATGTCACTTCTAGCCCGTGGTGATAAGGAAAAAAGATAAGAATCCCAGGTCCGAAGAAACTGGCGTTTTCTTCGCAAGCTAAGAGATGCATCCCTCCGCTCCAGCAGCAGCAGAGCATGCAAACGATTTCTCCAGTCCCAAAAGGAAGGTAAAGTTTCCCCAATCCAAACAGATAGAATTACCTTCTTCCCCAAGACACCCACCCGTCTCATAAACTGCCGCTGACCCGAATCTGATAAACGGAAGGCCTCATACTTATCCAGCAGGAGTCCAGCTGCAGAAAAAGGTAATGTAGTGCCTAACACACGCTCCACATAAGATAGAACTTGACGCCAAAAATGTTTGATTTTCACACAAGTCCAAAAGGCGTGAAGAAACGAATGGGGCAGCTGGAAACATTTGGGGCATAAAGGAGAATCCGTGTAACCCGAATAATACAAATGGCTCTTCGTGAAATATCCACGGTGAAGTACCCTGAACTGACACTCCCGTAGATCCGCATTAACAGAGATTCCCGGGATTCGTGCAATCAAGGAAGGGAGATTCAAAGCGTCTCGCGCTATCCCCAGATCTTGACACCAACGAGCATGTAGGACAGCACGATCGGGCGAACCCAATAAACGGTGGAAGTCTTTGTAAAGACCTGAAACTGTAAACCCATCTTCCAAATAGGGATCCAACAGTGCCGCTAATCTGTCCTCAATAGGAAAAGCCAAAGCGGTCCGGGGGAGGGATCGGACATAATGATGAAGTTGCCGAAACGCTAGAAAGTCGCCTGCTGAAAAAAACCCCGACCTGACCAGAGCGTCCCAGGATATTAAAGAGCCGTCAACCTGGAGAACATGGGTAAGTAACGTGAAATCCCGGGATGCCAGTTTACGAAAACTAGCATTCTCCATGCCGGGGCTGAATTGTAAATTCCCCTGAATAGGTAAGTATCTAGTAATCGAGGGAGTACCCTTCCATGAGTCCAACACATAAGACCAAATAATGCGGAGCGAGTGCAACAACAAACTCCCCCGAAGGGGCGCTGGTAAGGCAGAACGGGGCGCATGTACCAAAGACAAAATATGCCAGGGCGCAAAGAATTCCTTCTCATAGGCTTTTGGAATAAAGTCCTGACGATCTGAAAGCCACTCTCCCAGAAATCGCATCAAACAAGCAGCGTTGTACAACCGAAAATGTGGCACCCCCAGTCCCCTTCCACCCCACGCTCCCATCATATAACGCAATGCTACCCGTGGTCGTCGTCCCCCCCAACAAAATCGAGAAAGCATAGATTGTAGTCTAATAATATCTCGTTTCAAAAGCCAGAAAGGAAGCATCTGCAAAGTATAAAGCCATTTAGGAAAAAGGACCATATTAAACAAATGAATCCTGCCTGACAAGGACAGAGGAAGAGGAGACCATCGAGCGAAATAGTCAGCCGAAGAGCAGAACAAAGAATCGATGTTAACTCGATATAACGCAGAAGTACAAGGCGTCAATTGGATCCCAAGATAACGAAACGAGGAAGAAGCCCATTGAAGAGGAAACGGTCCAGGCCAAGAGTCCCGCAGAACCGAGGAAGTGGCCAATGCCATGGATTTATCGACATTAAGCTTAAAACCAGAATAATCTCCATATTCTTGAAACGTGGTCATCAGATTGGAAAGAGATATCACAGGGTCCGAAATATGGACCAGAAGATCATCCGCAAAGGCCGAGATCTTAAATTCAGAAGAACCAATTCGAATACCCGAAATCGCTCCATTAAGCTGAATATCACGGATCAAAGGATCCAACGACAGAGCAAAGAGCAATGGGGAAAGGGGACATCCCTGACGCGTGCCCCGACATATTGAGAATGAAGAAGAACGAAGTCCATTGGCCCAGACAAAAGCAGTAGGAGAATGATAAAGCACCCGAATCGCATCCTGAAAAAGACCCGTTATGCCATACCGAGTTAAAACCTCAAATAAAAAAGTCCAAGAGACCCGATCGAAGGCCTTCTCAGCATCAAAGCAGACCAATAGAGAAGAGGTGTTGGTTCTCTCCACGAATTCTAAAGACGCCAATATGGATCTAATGTTTTTCACACTAGTACGCCCCTGCACAAATCCCACCTGAGGGGCGGCAATCAAATCAGGAAGGACACAGGCCAATCGATTAGCCAAAACCTTGGCGAAGATCTTGGCCTCCACATTCAACAACGAAATGGGGCGGTAAGAGGAAGAGAGGGACGCATCCTTATGGGGCTTCAAGAGCACAATTATTTGAGCTGAAGTGAGAGATACCGGAAGGGCACCTCGCTGAATGGCTGCTGTGAAGGTATCAGCCAATACAGGAGCTATTGTAGGATGTAGAAGTTTATAGAATTCCATCCGGAAACCATCTGGTCCGGGCGCCTTTAACAACGCTCCCTGCTGTATGACTCCTGCCACCTCCTCCGCCGTAATAGGGGCATTAAGTTTAGCCACCGCCTCATCAGATAAGCACGGAAGGGAAAGGCCATCCAAATACGTTGAGCCCTCCATTAAATCAGATTGTTGAGAATAAAGCTTTTTATAATAATCAAAGAACACTGCGTTTATCTCGGCATCCGTCCTGACCATATCCCCCCCTGCCGTGCTGAAGTTGCAAGATAGGAGTGCGACCCGCCGACCTTCTGGCCACCTTTGCCAGAAGCGCCCCACGTTGATTTCCATGGCGAAAAAATTGATACTTATAGTAAGCTAGCGATTTGGCGGTTCTAGCATGCAACAGTTCCTGAAGCTGACATTGGGAGGCTAAAAGCTGGGAACGTAAGGATGAAGCGTGAGACTGACTATAAAGTCGACGGAGGTTGCCAATCTTATGTTCTAACTGTAAGAGCTCCCTATCTCGCGCACGACGTTGATGGCTGGAATATGCTATAATCTCACCGCGGAGTACCGCTTTCGCGGCTTCCCAGTAGAGCGGAGAGTCAGTCCGATGTACGCACCCTTTTCCTCCCAGGTTGTCCAGCAGTCTCACTGCCTCCCTTGCAGGTTTTCCCCTTAATGTATCTAAATAAGGGCTTGAAATTCATGGCCTCCTGCGCTATTTTCTCCTCGTAGACCTTTTTTGGCAATCCTCACCGCCTTGTGACATTTTTTCTGAGCATCTCTATGTTTGCTCCAATATTTTTGGGTATATCAAATAAACTGAACCTGAAAGAAATCGAAGCAGTTTACAAGGTTTAAAAAACAAACAAACTTGTGTGGAAAGGACGGGACACAAATGACTATTGCATCACAAAGGGTTCAAATCCACACTGCTCCCTGTGACACTGGATAAGTCATTGTCCCAGGTACATTAGATGGATTGTGAGCCCACTGGGACAAACGGAAAAATGCTCGAGTTCCTGAATAAATTCATGAAAACTGTTCTGAGCTTCCTTAGGAGAATGTTATCGAAAATTGAATAAATAAATATGAGTTGAAAGGCTAACAGAGGCATAAAAAAGTTAAAATTTAAACAAAGGTAAATATCCAGATAGGTGCATACGTCATTAAGGGATCCAACTCTGTCTCTGTCTCCTTTAGGAGCCCAACCTAGTAAGCATGCCTACTAAGCATCCCAAAAAACCTCTCATAGAAATCCTCCCTCTTTCCCCCTCCCTCAATAAACCTAGCTCTGGGGCCTTATAACTTACCGATTCCTTAAAAGCCAAATGTACTTCCAAACCCAGAATTGGTGCATTCAATCTTTCCCATGCTTCCAAACTCAGTTCAATCAGTGGCAAATCCTTAAGGTATTACTGAATCTTGTTCTAAGAAGCATGGCCTTCATGAGCATACAGTGTAAAGTAATATTTAACAAACTGAGCCTTGATCCTCTCATCCACATGTTCATCCTTCTTCCTTCATTCTTCACATTGATGATCATCACGCTTTTCTTCAATTTTGAAACTAAGAACCTATAGGCTTATTTTACTATTCATAGATGTGCTGCTTCAAGAAGGTCATATAAAAATTAATCTCTTTCAGTTATAGTTCATTTTAAGTTTCTGTCTCATTCCATAGTAGCATAGTAGATGACAGCAGATAAAGACCCGAATGGTCCATCCAGTCTGCCCAACCTGATTCAGTTTAAATTTTTTCTTCTTAGCTATTTCTTGGCAAGAATCCAAAGCTTTACCCGGTACTGTGCTTGGGCTCCAACTGCTGAAATCTCCATCAAAACCTACTCCAGCCCATCTTTACTCTCCCAGCCATTGAAGCCCTATCCAGCCCATCCTCCCCCAAACAGCCATACACAGACACAGACTGTGCAAGTCTGCCCAGTACTGTCCTTAGTTCAATATTTAATCTCGGAAAGCAGTGTTAATGTGGTCATATTTTTTCAGTGAGTAAATCAGTCTAAGAGCTGTATTTTGGACTGTAATTGTTTTAGCATGTTGGTTAGGCATGACAGGTATAAGATGTTACAGTAGTCCAGGAGTCCTAGGATTAGCGCTTGTACCAAGAGTTTGAATTGATCGTTGTTGAAGTATTTTTGGATTTGCCTTAGGTTGTGCATGGTTGCAAATGCCTTCTGGATCATTTTGCTGATTTGAAGGTGCTTGGTGCAGCCTTTGTCTATCATTATTCCCAGCAGTTTTAGGTTGGGTTGCATGGAGTATGTGATGGAGTCTATTTCTAGGTTTGTTATGAACATAAGAACATAAAAATTGCTGCTGTTGGGTCAGACCAGTTGTCCATCGTGTTCAGCAGTCCGCTCACGCAGCGGCCCTTTGGTCAAAAACCAGCGCCCTAACTGAGACTAGCTCTACCTGTGTACATAGAAACATAGAAAGATGACGGCAGAAAAGGGCTACAGCCCATCAAGTCTGCCCACTCTACTGACCCACCCCATTAAGTCTGGGTGCTAATGACTTAGTTCTTTAGCTCAACCCTCGTAGTGATCCTACGTGGATGTCCCATTTATTCTTAAAGTCGAGCACGCTGGTGGCCTTGATCACCTGCATCGGAAGTTTGTTCCAGTGATCCACCACCCTTTCTGTGAAGAAGTACTTCCTGGTGTCAACATTAAAGTTCCCTCCTCTGAGTTTGAGTTTGTGCCCTCTTGTGACCGATGGTCCTTTGAGAAGGAAGATGTCGTTTTCCACCTCGACACGTCCTGTGACATATTTAAATGTCTCAATCATGTCCCCCCTTTCCCTGCGCTCCTCTAGAGTATAGAGCTGCAATTTGCCCAGTCTTTCTTCGTATGAGAGACCCTTGAGTCCGGAGACTCAAGGGTGTACGTTCTAGTTCAGCAGGAACTTGTCTAACTTTGTCTTGAATCCCTGGAGGGTGTTTTCCCCTATGACAGACTCTGGAAGAGAAGAGCGTTCTAGTTTTTTTTCTAGAAGTAAGAATTTGGTTTTGTCTTGATTCAGCTTTAATTTGTGGTCTCTCAACCATTTTGACACTGTTTCTAGTGCAGTATGTATTTTGTTCATTGTGTTGGGGTTGGTTTGGTCGAAAGGCAGGAGGATGGTGATGTCATCTGCATAGCTGAAGTTATGCCTATTTTGTCTAAGCGTGTGCTAAGTGTGGCTATATAGAGGTTGAATAGTGTTGGAGATAGTGGGGAGCCTTGGGGGACTCCGCAGGGGTTGTTCCAGGATTCTGGCTGTTACTTGTTTGCTTTAACTTTGTATTTTCTTGAGTGGAAGAATCCTTCAAGCCAGTTGTAGACTTTGCCTGTGATTCCTATTGGCTCCAGTGTTTGTAGTAGGTTGTTGTGATCTACTAGGTCAAATGCAGCTGTGAGATCAAGTTGTATGAGTAGCATTTTTTTGCCTTTACTTAGATGTTGTTTGGCTTTGTCTAGGAGGGAGACTAATAATAATAATCAGTTTATATACCACAAGGCCGTAAAGTTCTATGTGATTTACAATAGTTTAAAAACAAACAATTAAAGAAGTTGAATAGAACTAAAAAAAAGTTAAAAGCCAATAATTAGAGACACTAAAATGATCAAAATAGTGCATAATAAATTTTTTACGAATTAGCTGCCTAAATACTTCGAAAACAGATATGTTTTTAGATGTCTCCTAAATTCCCCATAAGTGTCAGTAAGCAAAAGCAATTGTTCTAAATTCTTACTCCATAACACTGCTTGATATGAAAAAAGATTTTGATGATGTTTTTTTAAGTTTACATTTTTTAACAGGCAGAAAAACAAAATTCAGATGTGAGTTTCTCTTATGTCTTTTGGTTGCAAAAGAGAAAAGCTCAATTATATATTTGGAAGTTAAACCAAACAAAGCCTTAAAACTAGTAGTGTTTCTGTGCTGCAGTTGCCTTTGAAGCCTGATTGTGAAGGGTGGAGTATGTTGTGGTTTTCTAAGTATTCGGTGAGAAGTTTTGCTACGAGGCCTTCCATTAGCTTGAAGTAAAGCAGTATGGAGGCTATAGGTCTGTAATTGGATGGCTGATCTGTAGCTCCCTTTGGGTCTTTCAGGATAAGGGTTATGATGATTTCGGATAAGCCTTGTGGAAATTGGCTCTTTGTGAGCGTGTAACTGATCCACCACATGAGGTGGATGCGGAATATATTGCTGGCTGCTTTTAACAGATATGGGGGTCAGTGGTTGAGGTCGCCGGCTACATGATTGTATTTGTTGTAGTCTTTCTAGGTCAAGCCATTGTAAGTTTGAGAAGTCTGACCAGTTTCTGTCTGCTGCATAGGCCTCTTTTTCTATGGGTGGTAGTAAGATTTCTTCAGAATGGAGTCCCAGTGAATGTGTTTCTGGCTGTTGAGATTTTGTTTCTGAACAATTCAGCTAGTTGGTTTGCTTTGGGGGGAGGGGCAGTTTTGGTGGCTAAGTAGGGTTTGGTGTCTGTGAGTTCCTTTAATAGTTTGAAAAGTTTTTTAGTATCTTGGATTTTTGTGCCTATTTGGCTGGTGTAGTATGATTTTCTTTTTTGTCTTTTAGCTTTTGTTATATTGTTTGTTCAGTATTGTCCGAGTTGTTTTTATGTGTTCTTGGTTGTCTTTTCTCCATTCTCGTTTAAGATGTCTGAATTGTCGTTTGAGTTGCAGTAGTTCATTGTCAAACCATTTGTCTGAGTGTCTACAGATTCTGATTTTTATATGGGGTTGTGTCACATCTTTAAGGATGGATGTGCATAGAGTGCATCAGTGGTTTAGGAAATTCTTGGGGTTGCCATCTTGGATCATGGTGTCTATTTTGTTCCAGAATTTAAGTGGGTCGATCTTTTTGTGTGTTTCGTATGTTAAGCTTTGGTTATTTTGTTTGGTTTTGCCCTGTGTTCAGTTGATTTTGAAGGTGTACCCATATTGGTCTGACCAGAGGGTGCGAGACCATGTTCCGTTTGTGGTGTGTATTTCTTGTGTGGTGGGTGTTTGAGACATGAAGACAGCTATGTTGAGTTGGTGGCCCTTTTTGTGTGTGGTTTGTAGGTCCAGGATTCTGTAGGAAAGGGTTTTGAGGAATGCGAGGAGGTTTTCTGTTTGATTGGAAGATTCGTCTTCTAGGTGCAGATTAAGATTGTCAAGGATTAGGTTGTATGTTGATGTGAGGGAGTTTGAGTATAAATTCTTCAAATTCTAATTTTGTTATGTTCCATTTTCCTGATGTTATGTAGCAAAAGGTTCCTTTGAGGGTGGGGCTCGATTGTTGGCAGGCGGGTAGATTCATGTGTGGGGTGGAGGCTTTGTCCTGTAGGGCTATATTTAGAGTGTTTTTGGCTAGGATGGCTAGTCCTCCCCCTCATTTTTTGTCTCTGCAAACTACTTGTATTTTGTAGCCTTGTGGACAAACTTCTGTTATTCTGGGGTCGGCATCTGAGGTTATCCATGTTTCTGTGAGGAAGAGGCATCCTGATTTTTCTGTTTCTATCCAGTCCCTTATAATCTCAGTTTTTGGGCCTAGGAATCTGATATTCATGTATGCGCATTTTATTGATGCAAATTTTGTTTTAGTGTTACTTGAAGTTTTCATGTAGATGAGGGTGTTTGCTTGGGGGATGGGTTTGTTCCTGGGATGGTTTTGGTGGGTATATGTAGGCTATTTTCAAAAATGTAAATTTCCGCTTTCCTCTTCCACCAACTCCACTGTTCTTCCCTTTTAATTTTTGTAAACCTTGTCGAGCTCTATATTTATAGAGAAAATGTGGTATATAAGCTTAAGGTTTAGTCTTCTCCCCCAGGTCTGGGGTGCATGCAGGAGGAGCACTCAGCCACATTTATATGGTTTCTCCCTGCTGGGTGGTGGTTTCAATTGCTTGTTACTATAACTGGAATTGGAGAGTTATAGCTTCCTTTTGCTTTCCGGTTTGTTAGGATCAAGAGTAGCAGGATGATGACTATTTGTTTTTGTTTTGTTATCTTCATTTTGTCACCATTCCACTGAACTAACCCATCATGGCTTAGTTGATCTTAACATTGGCAAGGATGTTCTATTAATCTCAATGGATTTGACTGTAGCTTTTCACTGGTCCTTCATGACATTCTCCTATGACATCTTTCTGACCTTGGCATTTCTAATACTGATTTAGTTCCTATCTTTAGGATCACGCTTTTTGGGTTTCTTGGCAAAATTTTATTTCCAAAACCATCTCTCTCTGCTCTGGTGTCCCCCAAGGATCTGTTTTTGACTGTTTTGTTTAATATCTGTTTGGCCTGGGGAAGAGGGGGAGGACTAGGAATAATTTTTAGAGACTACTTAAACTGCTCCACACTAAACTCCAAATCCTCTTCCAACTTAGAAATTTTATCTCTTTCATTAACATCTAAATCCCTATCGGCTACTTTAACTACAATCTTGTTTTATGTTACACCAAAAAAATGGAATCTAGCCATGGAGGAACTTTTTTGAATTCCTACTAACTAATTCATTATCAAGCCCATATAACCTACTATGCGGGGATATTAATTTGCACCTTGAGCAAACAGATCAATCAGAAATTAAGGAATTTTGGTCACTCATCTCTCTATTAGGTTACGCCAAACCCTCGCCAGTTAATACACATCAAAAAGGCCATCAATTAGACCTAGTTACATTCTCCTGTAAAGTACTGACCAATCCCAAAATCTATTGGAAACAAGATTATTGAACAGATTCTTTATGGTCTGATCCAGACTATGCAACTTTAATATTGACTGCCAATTAAAGACAACTAAATCAACAAACATAAACTACAAAACCAGAAATAAAAAAGTTCATGCTAAGTAGAGATAAGATAAACCGTGTTAAATTTTGGTCTCATTATGAGATTGTTTCAAAACAAAATGAAGAAACCGAACAACTCATGAACTCCTGGATTAACGACAGCACAAACATTTTAAATGAAATAGCTCCCATTAAAACCCGTAGAATGCGACCAAAAAACTTAGAAGATGGTTTGATACAGAGCTGCTAATGACAAAGAGAGATTTAAGAAAATCAGAAAGACAATGGTTAAAATCAGACACTCAAGAGCATAGAGTTGCCTGGAGATTAAAATTAAAAAACTACAAAAACCTCTCTAAGGAAAAACGGAAAAATTTCTATGCCCAAAAAACTGGAAACATATCTACCAATAGTAGAAGCCTTTTTAAACTGGTCAATGATTTATATAATATAGAGACATTTATTGACACCCAGGAAGAATCTACCTTAACTGCAAACAGCTTGGCAGATTTCTTTATCTCAAAAATACAAACGTGAACTCGCAGGCCTTGAGCGTGTGCACATGCTCAAGGCCAGCACAGAAGAGGAGGCCGACATGCCGGTGCTACATTAAAGTAAGAATAGGGCTCTGGGGGACTTCAGGTCGTGGCGGAGAGGTGCCCGATCGCGGTGGGGGGTGCCCGATGGCGGGGGGTGCCGGATCCCGAGGGGAGGGTGTCAGATTGCGGGGCCTTCGGGGGGGAGCAATGCTGGTTCTTGTGGGGGGGAGCAGCGCTGCTGGCCTCGGTGGGGGGGTGGGAACGTATCAAAGCGAGTTTCCGTTATTTCCTATGGGGAAACTCGCTTTGTGGTCAAATATATTTTATTGAGCAAGCAAGAACACAACATAGTAACACAAAGTACAGAAACAGCTCAAAATTTAGTGTTTTGAAATAGTCCCCAAAAGAACCCCCCCCAAACTCCCCCAAACCCCCCTCCCCACCATACCCACCCCTGGGTCCTCCTTCGAAACACAAATTAACAAAGAATTGAATAACAAACTATACAAAAGAGGCACAAAAGGGAAGTACAGACAAAGCATCAATTAAGTATCCGGCTACGAGCCAGAGGGGTCAAAGTATTCCAGAAAGGTTCCCAAGTGGTCTGGAAAAGACGACCTTGTCGAGAAGCCAAGTCAGTCACATCCCTTCGCTCCCACATCAAAAGAGCGATCATGCGGCTCCTCCAAAGGGAATAGTCCGGTGCCTCAGCTTCAAGCCATTTCAGCAGGATGCATTTCAAGGCAATCAGGATAGACCACTTGAGGAAAGCTGCAACTCCCTTGAAACGTGGAAAGTAGTGAGGAACAGTCCCAAATAAAAGCAAAGGGGAACTGCGAACAGTAACATGCCAAATAGACTCCACAAAAGCAAATATAGCAGTCCAAAAAAGTTGTATCTGAGGACAAGTCCAGAACATGTGGCCTAAGCTGGCTTCCGGAGCCTGACAGCGAAGACAGGCTGCATGGGGACGGAAGTGAGCCAAATAAGCCCTTCTAGGAGAAACATATAAACGAAAAATCAATTTAAAATGCTGCTCCCAAAAGGTAGTGTATTTACGAAAAGCAGGCAGTCGCCGGACAGCCTGAAGAAGGACATCAGAAGGCAAATCAACAGCAAGATCACCGGACCAAGCATCTCGCAGCTTAGAATGGTCAAACAAAGGGCATTCATCCTTCAAGTGGCGATGATGAAACGTGAGAGGGACCGATTGTTGAGAACCAAGGGTAAAGGCCGTGGACAAAGTCTCATGACAAGCGGCCTTCAAGGAGCTAGAAGGTAAGGAAGAGATATAATGATGGATTTGCATGTAAGCGAAAGAGTCAGTAGCAGGGAGATCAAATTCAGCTCGCAACTGAGCAAAAGATTTAGTGGCGCCTTCATCATTAACCAAGTGAAATAGATAATGAATGCCCCTTGTTTCCCACCGAGCAAAGCTCGGCCCATCAATCCCAGGTAAGAAAGAACCATTGAAACGAATAGGAAGGAAGGGAGAGACAGAAGGAGAAAGAGAGTGAAATTTACAGACCCAACGCCAAACCTTCCTTAAGGGTCGATGTAAAACTTTCATAGAAAGAGACTCAGGTTCTGAAGAAGGAACAGAATGAAGATATGCACTGAAATGAGTAGAAGAAAAGCAGGAAAGTTCCAGAGCTGAGTTAGTGAATGCCGAAGTACCCCTTAAGAGATCATTAATATGCCTCATTCCACAACCAACTGTCAAATAACGGAGATTCAGTAATCCCAAGCCACCCCTATACCAGGGAGTCGCCGCCCGCTTATAAAGCAAGCGAGGCCTCTTCCCTGCCCAAAGAAATTTCTGGACCAGTCGTTCCAATCGGCGCTCGTCACGAAACGTCAAATAAAGGGGAAGGACCTGGAAAACATAAAGCCAACAGGGGACCAGAAGCATGTTGTACAGGTGTACTCGACCCAAAAGTGAGAAAGGAAGAGACTCCCAAAGGTGCAACCTATTCTGTAACGTCTGAAACAACGGGGCTACATTCAACCGGTACAAGCTAGACAAGTCTAGCGGAATAGTAACCCCCAAGTACCGCAAAGAAGAATCTGCCCAACGAAGAGGGAAGACACCCCGCCACGAAGTACGTAAATCTGGTGGAAAAGGTAAGGCCAAGGATTTATCGAAGTTAAGAGACAGCCCTGAATAAAACCCAAATTCAGAGATGAGATCCAGAGCCGCCGGGAGAGAATCTTCAGGTCGGGTAAGAATGAGAAACATATCGTCCGCATACGCCAGGGTCTTAAGTTCGAAGTCACTGACCGAGAGACCTCGTACCTCCGCAAACCCCCGAAGAGTACATAACAACGGTTCCAAAGAAAGAAGAAACAAAAGAGGGGAGAGAGGGCAGCCCTGTCGGGTTCCACGAAGAATAGGGAAAGAGTCAGTACAAGTCCCATTAACAAGCAATGATGCCAAGGGATTGGAATATAGAGAACGCACAGCGTCTAGAAAGAACCCCCCGAGCCCCACATACTCCAATGTACGAAATAAGAAGGACCAGTGAATACTATCAAACGCCTTAGAAGCATCCAAGCTAACAAATAAGGTCGGAATCCGGAAAGATTGACACTGGGCAAGAGCAAGAAGTACCTTGCGGACATTATGTACAGACTGTCGGTCCCGAACAAAGCCTACTTGATCCTCATGGATAAGCTGAGGTAAATGAGGAGCAAGACGATCAGCCAACATACGAGCAAAAAGTTTAAGGTCCACATTGATCAATGAAATGGGACGATAAGATTCCGGCAAATCAGCAGTCTTACCAGGCTTCAAGAGTAAGGTAATAAGGGCCTCATTTGCAAAACGTGGAAAAGAACCACGGGCCGTAGCAGCATCAAAATATGCCAATAAAGGTCCATAAAGTGTCGGAGAAAGGAGCCGATAGAAATCACCCGAGAACCCATCCGGACCCGGAGCCCGGTCAGAGCGGAGCAATTTAATAGCAGACTCCAATTCAACCGCCCTAAACGGACTATTAAGAGAGGCAATCGCATCCGCTGACAAACGAGGCAACCCAGAAGAGTGAAGATAGTCCGATATCATATCCAAAGAAGCGTCTTCCGGAGCTTCATATAACCGACTAAAGAAATCAAATAAGACCCCAGAGATCTCAGAAGTCCGAGACACCACAACTCCGCCCTGGGTACGCAGAGATAAAATCGGCTTCCTGCCAGTCGTAGCGTTAACCAAACGAGCCATAAGACGGCCGGGTTTGTTACCGTAACGAAGGAAACGATGATGATAAAAGGCTTTGCATTTTTGGGAACGAGAATGGAGAAGGGAGTTCAGGGCCACCTGAGTAGACAAGTAGCAGTCCCGAGTCCCCGGAGAAGGGTGAAGAGAAAAAGACCGCTTTGCCAAACGCAAAGCCCGTTCCAGGGTAACAATCCCCTGATTAATACGCCTATGACGAGCACAAAGAAAGGAGATGATATGCCCTCTAATCACCGTCTTCCCAGCCTCCCAAAACAAAATAGGATCAGCCATGTGGGAAGCATTATTTGTAGAATAATCGTCCCACTGGGTCTGCAAAAAAGCACGAAATTCCTCATCCTTAGCAAGATAAAAGGGAAACCGCCAAGACGGCGCGCGGAGGTAGGTAGGATCCAGGACAACATCAACCCAAATCGGGGCATGATCCGAAATCGACAAAGGTCCAATCTCCGCCGAGTGGACAGAAGGAAACAAAGAGGTAGATAAGAAAATATAATCGAGACGGGACCAAGTACCATGGGCACGAGAGAGATGGGTATAGTCACGAACTTCAGGGTGGAGAAGACGCCACGGGTCTACAACCGAAAGTGAGTCACAGAAATCGGAAAGGAGATGACTCTTAGAACCCAAAGAAGAGGCAGAAGAGCTAGACTTATCCTGGTCGGGATGCATCACCAAGTTAAAATCTCCCAAAAGAAGCAGCGGGTCATCAGGAAAGCGAGAACGAAGATGAAGCAATCGCTGTAGGAAGGCTGATTCTCCAGAATTAGGGCCATATACCACAAGGAAAAGATAAGAGCGACCACCCAAAGTAAGGCGAAGAAGCAAGAAGCGACCGTCAGACGACTTATCCAGAACCTGGACACCTATTGGAGAAGACTTACGGACCAGCACTGCAATGCCCCCATGACGACCCGAAGAAGAAGCAAAAAACACCTCCCCCACCCAAGAACGACGCAACTTAAGATGTTCTGCATCAGTCAATCTGGTTTCCTGTAGACAAGCAATATCAGACCGGTAACGTTGTAGAGCAACAAGTATTTTGGATCTCTTGACAGGCGACGTGATCCCCCCAACATTCCAAGAGGCAATTCTAAAAGGGGTACTCATAGTTGAAAAGCAGGAAGGAAGCAAGGCCAAAAAAGGAAAGGTAGGTGAAAACTACCCCAAGGGCCCAGCCTCCCCCAGAGCAGTAGAAATCGCCAAAAATGCAGTGAACAGAAAAGACCAATAATGAAACATAGCAAACTTAAAAGGTAAATATAGAGAAGGAGGACCCCCCACCCCCCAAAACCCACCCCTCCCAATCCCAACCCGCCCATCCCAACCCCCCTCTTCCCCCCCAACCCCCCTCCACCCCCCAGAAACAAACCCTCCAAAAACCCCACCAGAATACAAACCCCGTCCCACATACGTGGAACAGAGATGAGGCACAGAAAATGTAGTCAGGGCCCCAAATCCCTCAATCCCATACACACCACAGACACGCCAAATACCTCATTCATACAACACACCCACCGGGAGAAGCATAGGGGAGCGAAGCTAGAAAACATAAAGACCCGGAACACGGGGAATAAAGAGCTCAATAGCCAGTAGGCCTGAAATAGGCACCAAAATACCCCCGAAAAGAACATATATGTAAAGCAGAAATAGTAAAAGCAGCCCCACTAGAACAGAGGAGGTAGGCACGCAATCACCAACTCTCAACCACACCAATACCCCCCCTATCACCCACTCCCAGCCATACACACCCAGTCCATACCCCAACGGAGAACTCAACCCCCACTAACATACCCCAACCCACCAAGAGGAGACAAATCCCAGAACCAAACAGGACACAAACTCCACCCAAAGGTATCATCCATACAACCCCTCAATACACCCACAGCCAACCAAGGCCACCAAAACTGCAAGCAGTAATAACCGGAACAGAAACTATAAGATTGAAACTGTAAAGCCAGATACTCAACCACAAGAATAACAAATTGTAGGTGAAACAGAGAGGTATCACAGGTAGGCCACAGAGCAGCCCAAACTTTGGGTGAGATATCATGGGCAGTGGAGTCCAGAAGGCTTAAGAGCCAAATAGGAAGCAAGTAATAGTTAAGCTCAAAAGGCCAGCAATGATGAAACAAAACAAAGCCTCTCATTAAAGGAGAACAGCTCCCCACACCAACTCTGCCCCAGGACTCAGGTAGCCGAAGAGGGTCCCGCCTCTCCCGGTAGGGAATCCAGGTAGGCCTGGGCATCCTCCGCCGTGGAATACAGGCGCCAGCCAGCTGGAGTCCAAACCTTCAGTTGCGCCGGATAGAGTAGCTGGAACCGCTGTTTCTTATCAAAAAGGGCAGAGCACACCCGGGAGAAGCGCCGTCGACGTTCTTGTAAGGCAGGGGAGTAGTCCTGGAACAGACACACCGGGATACCCTCATAGGAGAGAGTATTCCGCTTTTGCCGGTACTGCCGCATGAGTTCAGACTTCGCCGCCAAATTGTGAACTTTGAAGATGGTGACTCGGGAGCGTTCATGATCATCCGAACGCCGGCCCAGGCGGTGAGCCCGATCAAGCTTCAAGGGCCCCACCCCCGCTGGAAGCGGCAACTCCTGCTGAAGCCAAGACTCCACGAGGGAAAGGAGACGAGAGTCAGGAACAGATTCAGGTAGACCAATCAGTCGGATGTTATCCCTCCTCGAGCGGTTTTCAAGATCTTCGATCTTTTCCGCTTGTCTCTGGAGCTGGGAACGCAGAGAGGCCAGATCCGCTGCCGAGGAGGAACACGTGTCCTCAACCCCCGAGACTCGATTCTCTAATTCTCCCGTCCGCTGTGTCGTCTCCCCCAACAGGGATTCAAGAGAGGTAAGCTGGCTGGAGAGAAGATCAAAGCGAGAGTCCAGTGCCCGCACCACGGAAGCCGACAATGCCGCTATGTGGGCCTCCGACAGGGGAAGCGCGGAACCCAAGTCTCCCGCCGCCATCTTAGGCTCGGGTCGCGCTGATCTAGTCTCCCTGTCCTTGCCGGCGCGGCTCGATTTAGTGCTCATTACCGGGCTGGGCGTCTGTAAAAAACGGTCCATAAACCTCCTCGATAAATCAGTGCAGGGTAAGGGCTGGCCAAAATAAGCAATACGGTGCTGAGGGATTCAGGGCCCCAGAGCACGAGTGAAGCACGTCTCACCCTGCTCAACACATCACGTGACCTCCTACAAAAACGGGAAACTCGCTTTGATAAATAAGCATTTTGGATTACGAGCATGCTCCTGGAATGGATTATGCTCGTAATCCAAGGTACCACTGTATTGAATTTCTTGAAAAAGCAAGAGGCTGATGTCTATTTCTTGTAGGAAACGCACCTCTCTTCAGTTGAAGCCACTAAATTGGAGGGTGGATGGGTAAAACATTCTGTGGGAAGGAAAGCCGGTGTGGCTATCCTGGTCAATAGGAAATGCTCTGCGTTATTTAGTAATGCTAGTGCTGATTCTAAGGGAAGATGGATTCATATTGACATGACCTTAGGAAACGATACCCTGAAGCTTTTTAATGTTTATGCCCCTAATACAAATCAGGCTGATTTCTTTAAAAAACGCCAACATTTAATTTTGCCACTTGCTACATCTAATATGATTGTGGCTGGAGACTTCAATGCTGTCATGGATCCATTGCTGGACAAACAACCCAGTAGACAGCTAAATTTATTAGGCTTAGATAATCTTGTGCAATCATATGGTTTAAAGGATATATGGAGGCTTTTTCATTTTTATGCTCGTGAATTTTCCTTTTGTTCCCAGGTTCATCAATCTTTCTCTAGAATTGATTATTTTTTGTTACAGACTATTTAACAAGGCAGGTTACACAGGTAAGCATAGATCCGATTCTCTTGACTGATCCTGCTGACATTTGGATTGAGTGTCGAATTGGTGAAATTGATTTTACTATACCTGTTTGAAGATTCAATAATACACTACTTTCGGATTCAAACTTTCTTGAGGAAATAAAACAAAAAATGATTGACTATTTTCAATTTAATATCTCAGAGGAAGTCTCATTGAAAACCATTTGGGATGCTTTTAAAGCTACGATGAGAGGGCAAATAATTTCTTATGCAGCCCACATATGGAAAATGCTGAAATTAGAATTTTTAATTTGGAACAAAATATTCGATCCTTAGAATCACAATTGGCTTCAAAATGGGAATATACTACTTTACAGGCCCTCTTGAAAGCTAAATATAAATACAATGATATTTCTTCACAATATGCTAGGAAAAATTTGTTTTCTCAACAAGCTCTGTATTATGGAAACTCGAATAAAGTACGGGAAGCAGCACGGGACCAGGCAGCCTTGTGCGCCGCTCTAACGTTAGAGAAGGGAAGAGGAGGCAGCCACTTCAGCTGACCAGGCAGGCAGCATTGCGCACCGCCCTGCCACTAGAGAGGCAACCGCGTCTTTACAGGAGCAGTAACTTCCCCGGGGGCCGGGCGTGAGCAGCACCCAAAGGAACCGGAAGCTGCTGAGAGTCCCGGTATGGTGGAGCGGCCCTGATAGCGGCTAGGGCAGCAGTGGAGTCTGGTTCCGGCCTCCTGCTCTCCTCCCTCCCTTCTCCCATGGCACATCCGGGCCTCAGCCTCCTCCAGTGCCGTTCCTCTGACTTCCTTCGCATTCTCCTTCGCCTTCACCTCTTGCAGGACATGTCTAACCAGGGCTTCAGGAGGAAAATAAGGTACAGGGAAAGTTTGGAGGGTGTGGGGGATCCTGCCTACTTCGGGGTGGGGGAGAGATAAGGAGTACAGGAGGGAGCAAAGGGACAGAGACATGGAATAATGCTGGAAAGGGGGAAGGAATAAAGATAGAGTAGCGATTAGCGCACGTGTGCTGCGCTCTATGCCAAGCTCGAGGTGCTTAGGAATAATGGCACTCACACATACATTACCAGTTCAATATTATAATTTATTTATTAACTAGCTTTATAGCCCGTTACATTAACGGGTGCTAGAATATATGTGTGTTTGTCTTTATTTCTTTCTCTCTCTGTCTCCTTAGCCGCTTTTTCCTGTCCATTCTCCCTTATTTTTACCTCCCCTGTGTCCACCACCACCCCTTCACTGCTCCCTTTATCCAGTAGCAGCCCTTCTCCCTTTGTTTTACCTCCCCCTGTCCATCAGCATCTCTTCCTGCTCCCCCTGTCCAGCAGTAAACCTTCCTTCATTTTTCCCCCGTGTCCATCATCACCTCTTCCTGCTCCCTCTGTCCAGTAGTAGGCCTCCCTTCATTTCCCCCCCGTCCATCAGCACCTCTTCCTGCTCCCCATGTCCAGCAGTAGGCCTCCCTTCATTTCACCCCCCCCCGTGTCCATCAGCACCTCTTCCTGCTCCCCCTGTCCAACAATAGGCCTCCATTCCTTTCCCCCCCGTCCATCATCACCTCTTCCTGCTCCCTCTGTCCAGCAGTAGGCCTCCCTTCATTTCCCCCCCCTGTCCATCAGCACCTCTTCCTGCTCCCAATGTCCAGCAGTAGGCCTCCATTCCCCCCCGTGTCCATCAGCACCTCTTCCTGCTCCCCCTGTCCAACAATAGGCCTCCATTCCTTTCGCCCCCGTCCATCAGCACCTCTTCCTGCTCCCCCTGTCCAGCAGTAGGCCTCCCTTCATTTTCCCCCCTGTCCATCAGCACCTCTTCCTGTTCCCCCTGTCAAGCAATAAGCCTCCCTTCCTTTTTTCCCCCCGTCCATCATCACCTCTTCCTGCTCCCTCTGTCCAGCAATAGGCCTCCCTTCATTTCCCCCACCCCTGTCCATCAGCACCCCTTCCTGCTCCCCCTGTCCACGGGAGTTAGTACAGGGCCAGTGTCTGCCATTCTCCCCAGAGTCCTTGCGCCCCCCCTTCCCTTCCCACGGACCTGATTACCTACCCGGCGATTCAAGCAGCATGTGCACCAGTCTTCACACGCTGCTTCGGGTCCTTCTATTGCCCTGATTTACTCTGGCACGTCCTTGATGACATCATCAGAGACACGGCAGAGCAAATCAGGGAAGTAGAAGAGCTCGAAGCAGCGTGTGAAGACTGGTGCACACGCTGCTTGAATCGCCAAGGTAGTCGGGTCCGCAGGAAGGGGGGTGAGTGGAAAAAGACACGGACTCCTGTGGTCTGTCGCGGAGGGTGGCCAGGCTCCATTTCAGCCGCAGGGAAGGCTCACTGGCCCAGCTCCTTACCCGTCCGCAGCCCGGACCAGGCCTCCTGCGCTTTCTCAGCGGCCCGGCTCGCTCGGTTGTTTTTTTTTTTTTTACTCCGCTTCCTGCATTCGCTGCTCTCAGTGACGTAATAAGCGCGCATGCGCACTTGTCTTGCCACATCCCGACAGGGGTCAGGGAACACACGAGGAAAGTGCGCATGCGCGGGCTACCATTTTATTATTATAGATGTTAATCTTACGTGTCTCAGAAATCATATGTGTGATGGAGTCCCATCAGGTGTGAAATTTGCACCTCTCCTGATGATCTCTCCCCGAGTCTATACTGGTCCGTTCCTTTTATATTTTTCACAAGGCAGTATGACATCACACTTGTCAGCCAATCCATTAACAGAGGCTGTCCTTAAGTTTAAACAAAGAAACTCCCTTTACATAGTTTTTCACACTCAAAAGCAAAGTTTTTAAAATCATATTTTTGTTTACATTAATTTCTGAATATGCATAAACATATTATAACATAGCCAAAGAAACTTTGAATCCAAAACTGCTTTCTGTTCCAGACAAAAACTTGCTTTGTAAAACTGATAGTTTCAAGTTTCACTGACACACACACAGAAGACCCAGATACCTTCCTATGCTTGAGGCTAGTACAGTGTCTCTGATTCTAACTTAACCATTTCCAGATGTTGCCTCAGGATTTCTCCTTAAAGTTTCTTGCATCTTATATATATCTATATAAAACCTTTAAATACAAGTACAAATCATTTTCTCACATCATTCATCATTCATTCGGGGCCCCATTCACACATCCAACACAGTATATTGCATTCATACTTAATACAAGAAGGCTTTCTCTATTATACCCATTTTTGGGATATGTAATCTAATATGCTCCTAACCAGCTCAAGCACATCTGTTATCAATTAGAACCACGAGGGAAACTGAACAAAGACATAGAAGGGACATAGGCCAAACACAAAATGGAGTAAAGCCAAGCAGAAGATACAGAAAGACAGAGAACCAAAATGGAGTCATTAGAGTTCTTTACCTGATTTCCTCTATGAATCTGGCCTACCTAACACCTTACACAAATAGTGAATTCCCCTTTTCCTATGCTATATATTGGTTTCCTGATCTTTTGTTTATTATCCTGACTTTTTCAAAGTTTTAAATGTGTTTGCATGTATATAAGACCCTCTGATCAGAACTAGGAAGGTCTCTGTCATGCCCTGCTAATGCTTCTGCGTAGTATACGCCAACCCAGTACTATTCAAGAGATGGTACACATGCATAGTGAAGAAGAGAAGAAAGATTGTGCACATTGGGGGGCCCTGCCTGTCACTAGGCCACTTTATAGCTCCCCATCTACCAGATTATATATTAATAATACTTTTTTAGAACGTTTCCTTCTACAGAGGGAGTTAGACAAGGATGTCCATTATCTCCTTTGCTGTTTGATATTGTTCTGGAACCCTTGTTGTTGGCTGTTCAACAGGCAGAGGAGATACAGGGTATTCCTTATGCAGGTCGGGAATATAAGGTCTCTGCGTATGCAGACGATATCTTGTTTCATTTGAAGAATCCTGAATCCACCATTCCACATTTACTGGAATTGATTGAAAGATTCGGTAAATTTTCTGGTTATAAAATAAATTGGAGTAAATCCGAGATTGTACAAAATTGGAGTAAATCTGAGGTTGTACAAAAGGATTATTTGAGTCATTTCCATTCCTTTGGAAGGAAGAAGGGATAAAATATTTAGGCATAATGATACAAAAGACTATGGAAGACACAATGACAGTAAATGAAAAATCTTTATTGCTGAAAGCCAAAGAAATGTGTGAGCATTGGAACCCTTTACAACTTTCTTGGTGGGGGAGAGTACAAACTGTCAAGATGATGATTTTGCCTGTGGTTTGTTACCAAATGTGAATATTGCCAGTCTTTTTTCAGGGGTCCTTCTATAAGAAACTAAATAGTATTATCACTAGCTTTATTTGGCTGGGTAAAACTGCTAGAATAGCTCTGGTATCTTTGCAAAAACCAATTACGGAGGGTGGGGATAAATTTTCCAAATTTATCATGCGGCAGGGTATGTACTGGATCCTTCCTGAGTTCATGGAACATCTTCCTGATTGGCTATACTTAGAGTGGCAACTTATGTCCCCATTACAGGTGTTTCATGTGTTGAATATCAAGTTACCCAGATATGTCAAGGACAATAGTATTTTATTTGACGCCTGGAAAACCTTGAAATTTATTAACAAACTAACAGATATTCCAGTAGAGAAATCTACTTATCAATCCTTATGGTTAAACTCCAAGATTCAAATTGGCGAGTCTGGGATCTTCTGGAAGCACTGGATGCAGGCAGATATACGTACACTAGATGATGTTTTATCAAATGGGAGAATGCTTGATTTTTCATGACTGCAACAATCTTTTGGCATTGCAAAGTCTGAAATTTACAAATGATTGCAGTTGAAGCAGGCCATTCAGAAGGGGTTCCCTGATTGGTGTAATCTAGAAAATCATTATAACCTGCAGGTCCTGTGCTTCCAGACAGATTTCCTAGGGTTTCAAGCCGCTCAGTGGTATAAATTAATATCTGGTTATATGAATAAGAAACCAAAAACTAGTCTTAGAGACATTTGGAACATTGAAATAAAGCAGCAAATTTCTGCTACTCAGTGGCCACGAATTTGGACTTGGAGGATGAGATGTACAGCGTCGGCATCTATGAGACCAACATGGTTTTTCTTGTTACATAGAACTTTTTGGACCCCTGTTGGTTTACAAAAGTTAGACAGTTCTAAATCAAATAGATGCTGTTCTTTTGTCCTTTGATGCTCAATTTTTAGAAGTCGATATGGGGACAGATTAATGCTATACTTGAGTCATCAATTCCATTGATATATGAGGTAGTTATATGTGGGATGATATTACATCTGAAGCCCTCATTGGATAGATATAAAGTTCGGCTTTTCCTTATTATGACCAGGATAGCCATACAAATGGTTTCTCACAATTGGAAGAACTGGGATCACCTTAAATTTACTTTTTGGTTGGCAAATTTATGTTTAAGTTATAGGTATGAAAAGATGAATGCGGATATGCTGGGGCATACTAAGAGATTCAAGTTAATTTGGGGCCATTGTAATCTTTTATGGATTCATTATAGTTGCCTTTTCCTTTATTTCTGTTGGTATAATATGCACACACTCGGGGGAGGGAGGGCGGGAGGGGGGTATTTCTTTTGTATGGTTCTATTCCCTTATGAAAATGTTGGTTGGGCGGGGGTTTTTTTAATGTCACATGCATTCTGATTGATTATAAGTGCATATATGATTACTGTTATTTGTATAGATATTGTATTACATTTTTGTTAGCTTTAGAAACTCAATAAAGATTAAAAAATTAAAAAAAAGAATATCTACATAGACAAATTTCCTACTCAGCCCTTTCTTTCATCTCTGAGGGAGGCCAAGGGATAACAACCAGACTCAAATTGAAATTTAAAACATAAGGGCCACGTGGGAGAATAATTGGGGCCTGCAGTATCCACCCAAGCATCTCTCACTGAACTATGGGTTGCAGGCCATTTTATTAACTTCCATCTCTTTTACAAAACCGCACAAGAGGTTTTTAGCCCAGCCAGCATGCTGAATACTCTGTACTGCTCCGATGGTCATAGAATACCTATGAGCATTGGAGTAACACAGAGCATTCTGGTTTTCTTGGACTGTTTATGACACCATTTCATTTATTACTATATCTGTACATACTTAAGTTGGTACATTTTCCAATCACAGTTCAATTACTTCATTAAGATCTGATGATATTTGGTTCATTGATCATATAATTTCTTGTCAATTCTACTTCATTAGTAATTTTTCCTAACATTTGCAAACCTAATGATTTAGTTAATCATGTGCAATTATTTTTGCTCCTGTTAGCAATTTAGGGGGTTACATCTAGACTTTCTGAGATTATCATCATCATCTATTTCAATGCATTGAACATCTTATAACAACATGTTAGCTTAGAGTCCAGTGACCTGTTTCTTGTTCTAGGACAGACATGGGCAACTCCGGTCCTCGAGGGTCGGAATCCAATCGGGTTTTCAGGATTTCTCCAATGAATATGCATTGAAAGCAGTGCATGCAAATAGATCTCATGCATTCATTGGGGAAATCCTGAAAATCCGAATGGATTCCGGCCCTTGAGGACCAGAGTTGCCCAAGTCTGTTCTAGGACTTAGGTCTTAGGTCAGTAAACATGGCACTTCCTCTATTCTGTCATTGGAACAGACTTGGACAGAAGACGTATGAGGAGAGACTGGAAGCCCTGAATATGTATACCCTAGAGGAAAGGAGAGACAGGGGAGATATGATTCAGACGTTCAAATACTTGAAGGGTATTAACGTAGAACAAAATCTTTTTCAGAGAAAGGAAAATGGTAAAACCAGAGGACATAATTTGAGGTTGAGGGGTGGTAGATTCAAAGGCAATGTTAGGAAATTCTACTTTACGGAGAGGGTGGTGGATGCCTGGAATGCGCTCCCGAGAAAGGTGGTGGAGAGTAAAACTGTGACTGAGTTCAAAGAAGCGTGGGATGAACACAAAGGATCTAGAATCAGAAAATAAGATTAAATATTGAACTAAGGCCAGTACTGGGCAGACTTGCACGGTCTGTGTCTGTATATGGCCGTTTGGTGGAGGATGGGCTGGGGAGGACTTCAATGGCTGGGAGGGTGTAGATGGGCTAGAGTAAGTCTTAACAGAGATTTCGGCAGTTGGAACCCAAGCACAGTATAGGGTAAAGCTTTGGATTCTTGCCCAGAAATAGCTAAGAAGAAAAAATAAAAAATTTAAATTGAATCAGGTTGGGCAGACCTGATGGACCATTCGGGTCTTTATCTGCTGTCATCTACTATGTTACTATGTTACATCTATTTTAAACCTTTAAGTAACATATGCCAGTCATATTATAATATTATTTTTTACTGTTACCCTTAAATCATTTTCTCTTTCAGCTTGATTTTTTATTTATCTACTAGTTTTTAAGCACGTTACATTAACGGGTGCTAGAATAAGAGTTTTTACCTCATGCAAAATTGTCATTTCTTTAATAAGACATTAACTATTTTTTCTGCAGCCCTCCAAGTACCCTACTCTTTCTGCAGCCCTCACAGTTAAAGTTTAACATCTTTCCTTTCTCAAAACTGACACATTTCAATCAATATATGAAAAATAAAATCATTTTCCCTACATTTATTGTCTGGTGTCTTTATTTTTCTGTGCTTTTAACTATGTTTCCAGGGCCACATAGAAACATAGAAATAGACGGCAGATAAGGGCCACTGCCCATCCAGTCTGCCCACCCTAATGTCCCACCCCTAACTTTGCCCTGTGAATAGATCCCATGTGCCGATCCCATTTGGCCTTAAAATCAGGCACGCTGCTGGCCTCAATTACCTGCAGTGGAAGACTATTCCAGCGATCAACCACCCTTTCAGTGAAAAAGAATTTCCTGGTGTCACCTCGTAGTTTCCCGCCCCTGATTTTCCATGGATGCCCTCTTGTTGTCGTAGGGCCCCTGAAAAAGAAGATATCTTCCTCCACCTCGATGCAGCCCGTAATATATACTTGAACGTCTCGATCATGTCCCCCCTCTCCCTGCGCTCCTCGAGCGAGTAAAGCTGCAATTTGTCAAGCCTTTCTTCGTATGGGAGATCCTTGAGTCCCGAGACCATCCAGGTGGCCATTCTCTGCACTGATTCCAGCCTCAGTACATCCTTTCGATAATGCGGCCTCCAGAATTGCACACAGTATTCCAGGTGGGGCCTCACCATGGATCTATACAATGGCATAATGACTTCCGCCTTACGGCTGACAAAACCCCTTCGTGTGCAACCCATGATTTGTCTTGCCTTGGATGAAGCTTGCTCCACTTGATTGGCAGACTTCATGTCCCCACTGACGATTACCCCCAAGTCCCGTTCTGCTACCGTTTTTGCTAGGATCTCCCCATTAAGGGTATAGGACTTGCATGGATTTTGGCTGCCCAGGTGCATAACTTTGCATTTTTTGGCATTGAAGTTGAGTTGCCAGGTCCTAGACCAGCGCTCCAGTAGGAGTAGGTCGTGCATCATGTTGTCGGGCATTGAATCTTCGTCCGTTGTGCATTTGCCCACTACATTACTTAGTTTGGCGTCATCGGCGAATAATGTTATCTTACCTCGAAGCCCTTCTGCCAGGTCCCTTATAAAGATGTTGAATAGGATCGGGCCCAAGACTGAGCCCTGTGGCACTCCACTGATCACCTCTGTCATTTCGGAGGGGGTGCCGTTTACCACTACCCTTTGAAGCCTACCTCCAAGCCAGTTCCCAACCCACTTTGTCAAAGTGTCACCTAATCCTATAGAACTCATCTTGCTTAGCAACCTGCGGTGTGGTACACTATCGAATGCTTTGCTAAAGTCCAGGTACACGATGTCCAGGGACTCCCCAATATCCAGCTTCCCCGTCACCCAGTCAAAGAAGCTGATCAGGTTGGATTGGCATGATCTCCCTTTAGTAAATCCATGTTGACGGGGATCCCGTAGATTCTCCTCATCCAGGATCTTATCCAATTGGCGTTTGATTAGGGTTTCCATTAGTTTGCTCACTATCAATGTTAGACTCACTGGTCTGTAGTTTGCTGTCTCCAGCTTTGAGCCTTTCTTGTGGAGTGGAATGACGTTAGCCGTCCTCCAGTCTAACGGAACGGTGCCTGTACTAAGGGAGAGGTTGAAGAGTTCGGACAGTGGCTCTGCCAAGACATCACTCAGCTCCCTAAGCACCCTGGGGTGTAGGTTGTCAGGCCCCATTGCTTTGTTAACCTTAAGCCTTGACAGCTCATCATAGACACTGCTGGGCGTAAACTCCTGCTGGGCGTAAACTCCTGCATGTTTCTCCTTTGGTCCTCCTTCCCTCCTCCAATCAACATCTTTCTCTCCATCCCTCCACTAGTCCAACTTTTCACTCTCTGCCCTCTTTCCCCTTCCCCAGTGTAACATTTCTCCTTTCTGCCCTCCCCATCCATCTCCCATTCTCCACGTCCAACACTTTCTGCCTTCTGCACACTTTCTCTGTCATTGCCTCTTCCCTCAGTGGCATCCCTCTTTCCCACCCCCAACCCAACATGGTCTCTCCCCATGCACCATCTCATCTTCACCTCCAGCATGTAGCACCTTTCCCTCCCTTTCTGCCAGGTCCAGTAGCACCTCTTCTCCCTTCCTTTTACTTCCTCCTGTCTGGCAGTACCCCTTCCCTGCTCCCCCTATCCAGCAGTATCCCTTCTCCATTCCCTGTTCCCCCTGTCCAGCAGTACTCCTTCTCCCCTGTTCAGCAGCACCTCTTCTTCCTTCCTTTTACCTCCCCTCATCCATCAGTACCCCTTCTCTGCTCCCCCTGTCCAGCAATACTCCTTTCTCTCTGTCCAGCAGCACCTCTTCTCCCTTCCTTTTACCTCCCATGTCCAGCAGTACCCCTTCCCTGCTCCCCCTATCCAGCAATACCCCTTCTCCCTTTCTTTTACCTCGCCCCTGTTCATGTTCTCCCTTCCTTTTACCTCCCCCTGTCCAGCAGTACCTCTTCTCCCTTCCCTTCTCCCCCTGTCCTGCATCCGCTAGCTTTAGTTTAGGTTTAGCTGCGGTTTCATCAGGCAGCCTCGGGGCTTTTGCTAGGCCGGCCTGCCTCGCATCATCGAAGTGGGTCGGCATAGCAAAAGCCCCAAGGCTGCTTGATGAAACCGCAGCTAAAGCTAAACTAAAGCTAGCTGCCGCTGCTGGTCTGGAGGTGAGAAGAAGAGGAGTCCTGCCAGCGTATAGCAGAAGGCAGGGTCAGCCAGCATCGACAAACGGGGCAGAAGGCAGGAAATCAGCTGATGCCAGCATGGTTGATCGGCGGCAGAAGGCGATATTATTGTACTGCGCATGCGGAGGCACGCTAAGGGTTTTATTATTATAGATATTGGTATCTTTCTCCTTTTTTCAAGCAATGGATTTAACTACTGTCTCAACAAAATGATAATATTATAGTTCTTATTTCTCTTATGCTTTTTTTAATATGCTTTTTTAATATGCTTTTTTTAACAGGAAGGGAGCCAGGGCGCGAAGACCACTTTAGCAGCCGCGAGGAGAGGAGCAGAAGCAGCGGAGGCAGGGGAGAAACAGCCGGTGAGAGAAGCCGGAAGAGTTTTTCTTTTCTTTCTTTTTGAAGGAGGTAGCAGAGAGGAGCGGGTAGCGGCGAGAGGAAGGCTCCACCCACCCCCTCCACGTCAGCAGCGTCATCGCCCCGACTCCCCCTTAACAGGAAGGGAGCCAGGGCGCGAAGACCACTTTAGCAGCCGCAAGGAGAGGAGCAGAAGCAGCGGAGGCAGGGGAGAAACAGCCGGTGAGAGAAGCCGGAAGAGTTTTTCTTTTCTTTCTTTTTGAAGGAGGCAGCAGAGAGGAGTGGGTAGCGGCGAGAGGAAGCTCCGCCCACCCCCTCCACGTCAGCAGCGACATCGCCCCGACTCCCCCTTAACAGGAAGGGAGCCAGGGCGCGAAGACCACTTTAGCAGCCGCGAGGAGAGGAGCAGAAGCAGCGGAGGCAGGGGAGAAACAGCCGGTGAGAGAAGCCGGAAGAGTTTTTCTTTTCTTTCTTTTTGAAGGAGGCAGCAGAGAGGAGCGGGTAGCGGCGAGAGGAAGCTCCGCCCACCCCCTCCACGTCAGCAGCGTCATCGCCCCGACTCCCCCTTAACAGGAAGGGAGCCAGGGCGCGAAGACCACTTTAGCAGCCGCGAGGAGAGGAGCAGAAGCAGCGGAGGCAGGGGAGAAACAGCCGGTGAGAGAAGCCGGAAGAGTTTTTCTTTTCTTTCTTTTTGAAGGAGGCAGCAGAGAGGAGCGGGTAGCGGCGAGAGGAAGCTCCGCCCACCCCCTCCACATCAGCAGCGTCATTGCCCCGACTCCCCCTTAACAGGAAGGGAGCCAACGGCGCGTGGCCGTTCGGCACGCGGCGAAGGCGAGCGGCAAAGGCGCTCGCCTTAGCGAGAGCGCCTTTGCGAAGGGCCTTGAGAAGGGTCGAGAAAAGACAGCCAAGGACTTCAGAACACCAGAACACCAGGTAAGGAAGAAGCGAGCACGCATGTAGGGAGAGCACACGCACAAGAAGAAAACACACAATAAGACACACACAAGACAGCAAAGGATAAAGAAGCAGGCTTCGGAGACAAGAAAGAGGCCCAAGGGAGGCTAACAGACCCACCAATACAAAAAGCGGCAGAAGAAGTAGACAGGAAAGAGCCAAACACAGGAGAGAGCACAGAGCCCGCACACATAAGAACATAAGACAAGGGAGAGGACATCTAGTGGACTCCGAAGAAAGAGAAATGGAAGCAGCAGGAACCCGGAGGAGCTTCCCAGTGTACTGCACAGAGTGTCATATGTATGACTACCTTCCCTCGGGAAGGCAGGCATACATATGCAGTCGGTGTCAGGAACTGGAAAGCCTGAAGAAGGAAGTTGGTAGACTGCAGTGCAGGGTTCAAGAGCTGGAGGGACTCCACATCTCAGAAGCACCTTTCAAGACAACTGAGGACCCCGCAGGAGAAAGCCACATCGAGGAGCAAGTAAGGGAGCTCGAAAGATTCATCGAGGAGGCCTACAGGCAGGCAAAAGAGCAGGATCATCAGCAGCACTGGAGCGAGGAAGCTACAGCTACACAAGATGGAGGACATGGGCCAACAGATGGAAGACAGGGGCCAACAGACGCCGAGGATGAAGGATCGCATGGAAGAGTCGTGCAAGCAGAGACGACGAAGACTGGCGGGTGCCCCGAAAGAGAAGAGCTAAACCACACCGAGGATACAGACTTGAGACCTGTGAGGAAGCTGAAGAAGGGGAAATCTGCAGTCGTCGTGGGAGACTCAATCATGAGAGAAGTGGACAGTCACGTAGCAGGAGGGAGAGAGGATCGGCTAGTGACCTGTCTCCCAGGAGCAAGAACGAAGGACATCACCGACAGAGTCGAGAGGATCCTAGACGGAGCAGAAACAGAAGAGACAGCAGTGATAATTCACGTGGGAACAAATGATGTCAACAGGAGAAATTACAGCAGGACTACGCTAATTGAACAGTTCAAGATCCTGGGAAGGAAACTGAAGTTGAGGACACAGAAGATAGCATTCTCAGAGATTTTGCCAGTACCGAGGGCAGACGTGAAGAGGCAGTCCAAGCTACAAGCAATAAAAGCATGGTTGAGGAGATGGTGCGAAGAAGAAGGATTCCTTTTTATAAGGAACTGGACAACTTTTTGGGGGAAGAACAAGCTCTTCAGGAGGGACGGACTACACCTGAGCAAGGCAGGAACGAGACTGCTAGCAAACAACGTCAAGAGAGGAATTGAGCAGGCTTTAAACTGAGAAAAAGGGGAAAGCCGATAGTTGACCTGACGTCGACGGTTCGGACAAGAGTATCCAAAGAAGATACTGAGAGGGAAAAATGCTGGGAACAGGCAAGAGACGAACAACAGAAGCTGTTGACCAACAAAAAGGACAATCAGATAAAATTAGAGGAACAGGAGAGATCAGGAAATCAGGATGCAGACGAAAAAGATACACTAAAAAATAAGGAACAAAGGAACAGAAAAGATACACCAAAAAATAAGGAAGAAGGGAACAGAAATGAGGGACCGGCAGCCCAAATAGGGGATGGTATGGGGAGCAAAACACATGTAAAACCAGCAGAGAAAAGAAAAGACCAGGACTTAAATTGCTTGTACGCTAATGCAAGGAGCCTAAAGTCCAAAATGGGAGAATTAGAAGCCATAGCCATAAAAGAAAACCTAGACATCATTGGAATCACGGAAACATGGTGGAACGAGGATAACCAATGGGACATAGTGCTGCCAGGGTACAAACTCTATAGAAGAGACAGGACCAACAAGAAGGGTGGAGGAATAGCACTATACATAAAAGACACCATTCCCTCATCCGGAGTGGATATAGAACCAAAGGCGGAAGGACTGGAGTCATTATGGGTCAAATTACCAGGAAAAGGTGGCCTTGACATAAGATTGGGTCTATACTATCGTCCACCTGGACAAACGGAAGCAAACGACAAAGATCTGGCGGCAGAATTGAGGTGGGAAGGCAACAACAGGAATGTGACAGTAATGGGAGATTTCAACTACCCCGGGATAAACTGGAGTATTGGAAACTCAAACTGTGCGAGGGAAACAGAATTCTTAGAGGCTGTGAGGGACTGCTTTATGGATCAGCTTGTCAAGGAACCAACAAGAGGAGATGCCACTCTTGACCTAATCCTCAACGGATTAGGGGGACCTGCAAAAGAAGTGGAAGTAGTAGGGCCACTAGGAAACAGTGATCACAACATGATCCAGTACAAATTAGGAGTAAGTACAACAAAAGGGAAAAGAACCACAGTGACAACGCTCAACTTCAAGAAAGGGAACTATGATGCTATGAGAGCAATGGTAAGAAAAAAAACTTAGAAACAGCTCAAGGAAAACAGAAACTGTAGAGCAAGCCTGGTCTCTATTCAAGGGCACAGTGCAAGAAGCACAACATATGTACATCCCCATATTTAGAAAAGAGTGCAAAAAAAACCGAACAAAAGACCCCGCATGGATAAACAATGAGGTGAAGAAAGCGATAGGAGACAAAAAAAAATCATTCCGGAAATGGAAAAAGGACCAGACTGGGGAAAACTGGGATGAACACAGGAAAGGCCAAAGAGAATGTCACCAAGTGGTTAGGAGAGCGAAAAGAGAATACGAAGAGAGACTGGCCAGGGAGGCAAAAAACTTCAAATCATTCTTCAGATATGTTAAGGGGAAGAAACCGGCGAGGGAGGAAGTAGGACCGTTGGATGATGGAGATAAAAAGGGAGTGATAAAGGAGCAAAAAGAGGTAGCTGACAGGTTAAACAAATTCTTCTCGTCAGTCTTCACAAGCGAGGACACATCCAATGTACCGGAACCCGACGAGATCTTCCATGGTGATCAAGAAGAAAAACTGTCGGCAATAGAGGTGAGCCATGAGGATGTCCTCCAACAGATAGATAGATTGAAAAGCGACAAATCACCAGGCCCAGACGGAATCCACCCTAGGGTACTAAAAGAACTAAGAAATGAGATAGCGGAAATACTCCAACGAGTTTGCAACCTATCCTTGAAAACTGGAGAGATACCGGAGGACTGGAAGATAGCAAATGTTACACCTATCTTTAAAAAGGGGTCAAGAGGAGACCCGGGAAACTATAGGCCGGTAAGTTTGACATCGGTTCCAGGCAAGATGGTAGAAGCACTGATAAAGGACAGCATCTGCGAGCACATCGAAAAAAATGGGCTGATGAAAGCGAGCCAACATGGCTTCTGCAAGGGAAGATCGTGCCAAACAAACTTACTGCACTTCTTCGAGGGGGTAAACAACCATTTGGACAAAGGGGAACCTGTAGACATCATCTACCTTGACTTCCAAAAGGCCTTTGACAAGGTACCCCATGAGCGGTTACTTAGGAAGCTGTGGAACCACGGGGTGGAAGGGGACGTACACAGATGGGTCAAACACTGGTTGGCAGGCAGGAGACAGAGGATTGGAGTGAAGGGTCACTACTCGGGCTGGAGGAAAGTCACGAGTGGAGTTCCGCAGGGGTCTGTACTTGGACCGCTGCTGTTCAATGTATTTATTAATGACCTGGAAACGGGGACGAAATTTGAAGTTATAAAATTTGCGGATGACACTAAACTCTGTAGAAGGGTCAGAACTACGGAAGAGTGTGAGGACCTACAAAGGGACCTAAGCAAACTGGAGGAGTGGGCGAATAAATGGCAGATGAAATTCAATGTAGGGAAATGCAAGGTCATGCATATAGGGAGAAAGAACCCGATGTTCAGCTACCAAATGGGGGGATTAGTATTAGAGGGAAGTAATCTTGAAAGAGATTTGGGTGTACTGGTGGATACAACAATGAAGTCAACGGCGC
The DNA here is from genome assembly GCF_902459505.1 of Geotrypetes seraphini. Lineage (NCBI taxonomy): Eukaryota > Metazoa > Chordata > Amphibia > Gymnophiona > Dermophiidae > Geotrypetes > Geotrypetes seraphini. The sequence continues at coordinate 141,238,565 of NC_047089.1, read as the reverse complement.
AATGCGCAGCAGCCGCGAAGAAGGCGAACAGAATGTTGGGTATTATTAAAAATGGTATTATGACCAGAACAAAAGAAGTCATCCTGCCGTTGTATCGGGCAATGGTGCGCCCGCACCTGGAGTACTGTGTTCAGTATTGGTCACCGCACCTTAAGAAGGATATGGCAATACTTGAGAGGGTCCAGAGGAGAGCGACACGAATGATTAAGGGCATGGAAAACCTTTCATACACTGAAAGATTGGAGAAGCTGGAGCTCTTCTCCCTGGAAAAGCGGAGACTCAGAGGAGACATGATAGAGACCTACAAGATCATGAAGGGCATAGAGAAAGTGGAGAGAGACAGATTCTTCAAACTTTCAAAACATAAAAGAACAAGAGGGCATTCCGAAAAATTAGAAGGGGATAGATTCAAAACAAATGCTAGGAAGTTTTTCTTTACTCAGCGGGTGGTGGACACCTGGAATGCGCTTCCAGAGGATGTAATAGGGCAGAGTACGGTACTGGGGTTTAAGAAAGGATTGGACAATTTCCTGTTGGAAAAGGGGATAGAGGGGTATAGATAGAGGATTATTACGCAGGTTCTGGACCTGTTGGGCCGCCGCGTGAGCGGACTGCTGGGCACGATGGACCTCAGGTCTGACCCGGCAGAGGCATTGCTTATGTGCTTATGTACTCCAGTTTTTAATTATAGTTTTTATGCTTTTTTTGCTATGCTCTCTAGTCTTAATTACAGTGGTGCCTCGCATAACGGACGCCTCGCACAGCGAACGCTGCGCACAACGAACTTTATGTCTTGATCCGTACAACGAACTTCGTTTCACACAACGAAGTCGCCCGAGCTCCATCCTTCCGCGCAGGCACTGCGCTTAACTGCCCTCTCTCCGCCTGGTTCCCTCTTGCCCCCCCCCCGACTCGATCGGGGCAAAAAGGAGCCCAAGCCCTCTTGCCCCGCCGATTCCCCAACTCCCCACACAATATCGGGCCAGGAGGGAGCCCAAGTCCTCCTGGCCACGGCGACCCCCTAACCCCACCCTGCACTACATTACGGGCAGGAGGGATCCCAGGCCCTCCTGCCCTCGACGCAAACCCTCCCTCCCCCCAACGACCGCCCCCCCCAAGAACCTCCGACCGCCCCCCCAGCCGACCCGCGACCCCCCTGGCCGACCCCCACGACACCCCCAACCCCCTTCCCCGTACCTTTCTGTAGTTGGCCGGACAGACGGGAGCCAAACCCGCCTGTCCGGCAGGCAGCCAACGACGTAATGAGGCCGGATTGGCCCATCCGTCCCAAAGCTCTGCCTACTGGTGGGGCCTAAGGCGCCTGGGCCAATCAGAATAGGCCCGGGAGCCTTAGGTCCCTCCTGGGGGCGGGGCCTGAGGCACATGGGCCCAACCCGACCATGTGCCTCAGGCCCTGCCCCCAGGAGGGACCTAAGGCTCCCGGGCCTATTCTGATTGGCCCAGGCGCCTTAGGCCCCACCAGTAGGCGGAGCTTTGGGACGGATGGGCCAATCCGGCCTCATTCCGGCGATGGCTGCCTGCCGGACAGGCGGGTTTGGCTCCCGTCTGTCCGGCCAACTACAGAAAGGTACGGGGAAGGGGGTTGGGGGTGTCGTGGGGGTCGGCCAGGGGGGTCGCGGGTCGGCTGGGGGGGCGGTCAGGAGGTTCTTGGGGGGGGGCGGTCGTTGGGGGGAGGGAGGGTTTGCGTCGAGGGCAGGAGGGCCTGGGATCCCTCCTGCCCGTAATGTAGTGCAGGGTGGGGTTAGGGGGTCGCCGTGGCCAGGAGGACTTGGGCTCCCTCCTGGCCCGATATTGTCGGGGAGTTGGGGAATCGGCGGGGCAAGAGGGCTTGGGCTCCCTTTTGCCCCGATCGTGTCGGGGAGTCGGGGGGGCAAGAGGGCTTGAGCTCCCTTTTGCCCCGATCGTGTCGGGGAGTCGGGGGGGCAAGAGGGCTTGAGCTCCCTCTTGCCCCGATCGTGTCGGGGAGTCGGGGGGGCAAGAGGGCTTGAGCTCCCTCTTGCCCCGATCGTGTCGGGGAGTCGGGGGGGCAAGAGGGCTTGAGCTCCCTCTTGCCCCGATCGTGTCGGGGAGTCGGGGGGGGGCAAGAGGGCTTGAGCTCCCTCTTGCCCCGATCGTGTCGGGGAGTCGGGGGGGCAAGAGGGCTTGAGCTCCCTCTTGCCCCGATCGTGTCGGGGGTGCCAGGGACCACACGGAGTCACCCACCGTACCACCCGATTCGGGTAAGCGCAGGTATCGGTGGGTGGCTTATTTGCGGGGGGGTGCCTTATTTTACATTTTTTTCTAAAAAGGGGGGGCTGTCTTATTTGATGGCCCTGCCTTATCATCGGGGAAACACGGTAGAAAAAAAAAAAATGAACAGTTAAGTCCCAGTTTTTGCCGCTGAGACTCTGCCCTCTCACTGTAAAATTAGACTCTACTTAGTCTGTCTTTAAATTTAAAAAATGTGTGTTGTTTTAAAAAACAATTATGTTTTTAGATGTATCTAAATAAAAATAATAACCAAAAATTTATCTTTTTTTATGTCATCTTAGCATATTTTATGCTACAGAACGAATTATTTTTTTTAACATGTATTGTTATGGGAAAACGCGTTTCACACAACGAACGTTTCACATAACAAACTTGCTCCTGGAACGGATTAAGTTCGTTGTGTGAGGCACCACTGTATATGTAAACTGAGTCGAGCTCCATTGGGAGATGACCCGGTATATAAACCAAAGATAAAATTATAGATTTGCCCTCTCCTCTAAATCCTGCTTAATACTATTATTCCCATCACTTACAGCCAGTCAGAATCCTCATTTCTTCAATTTAAATGTCATTTAAAAGCTTTCTAACTTCTTTCTGCCTACAGGTCATGAATAGTCCAGTATCTGTGGGTCTGAATCATAATTAGTAGTGCTTCTTCTAGATCCTCCTTCTCCTTCTTTCTTACAATGGTCCCCTTTTATCAAGCCATGTTAGGGTTTTTTTTATCACTGGTAGCTGCAGTAAAAGCTCTAACACTCATAGAATTCCTATGAGCGTCAGAGTTCTTACCACAATGGGCAGCAATTTAAAATATCCTAACGCAGCTTGATAATAGGGAGCCTGCATTGGTTAGTACTAAGAGGTGTGAATATTTTAACTCTTTCATATTTTAATTGTAGTTCTTTTCTTATTCTTGTTTTGTTAACTATTATAAACCACATTGATCTGACCTCAGAAAATGTAGTATAGCAAGTTTTAGAATAAGTAATAAACAATAAATAGTACTGTGTTGAAAATATACACTGAATCGTGTCCTGAAATTTAAAACTTCTAAAATATTCTAGCTTTTGAGGAAAATACATTTTGATAAAATATGTAAGAGTTCATTTTCTATTGTTGGACTAATGAAGTTGAGCCAATTACCATTGAATATAAAAATAACAACTGATATAGGTCAATTTTAGAAATTACTGAAAAGTCATCTGTTTTGTTAAAACTTATATAACTGATGCCAGTAAATAGGATACCTAGCAAAAAAAATTTCAGTCCCCTGACAGGTTTAGTTGGACTGCAGCACCTGGACAAAGTAGCTAATTTGTGTTTTGCTGAGCAAGGCACTCTGAAGGTGACCTTCATTCAGCTGCCTGTAAGTCTTGAACCAATAGAGATCCAGTTGAAAAATGTGCCATGATTTAGTTTGAGACCCTAGTGACTGTGCACACAAAATTTTATTCAAGTTGGAGGAGGTCAAGCATGGACAATTTTCAAAATTGGTCCACTTGACGTGAAATGACCCACTACTGTTTAGAGCACCACTCCAGAAAAGACAGTTGGTTTGGGCAAGTAGCTCTGAAAAATTTATTCTCTACTTAAAGCCAGTTTTCCCTCCAACTCTATAAGGTTTCACCAGGCTCCAGTATATTCATTATTTAACCTCTTCCATAGACTTGTCTCACATGGGAGTCCCACATTTTAGAATGTTATGCCTGCTTGTCCTCGGAGAAAGCAAAGATACTTACCTGTAGCAGGTGTAACCTGCCTACCTCCCTTAGTTGGCTTCTTAAATTTTTTACTGAATTGATGATCTCATGAGCTGACATCAGGTGGGAAGGCACCGTCACGCGCACGGTATCGGAACTGCTTAAGGATTTAAAGTGACAGTGTACATATCGGGTTCCATGGATGACATCACCCACATGTGAGAATATATGCCTATTGTCCTCGGAGAACACCTACTACAGGTAAGTATCTTTGCTTTTAAGAACCTAATATCATTTATGTGATTTCAATTAAAAGCAACATGGTGAAAACAAATCAAAGATTTTTCATTCCTGAGTTACAATTTGACCTTCTTGTCAGTGAATTTGCGTCTTCCGGTAGGAGGGGTTGGACACCCTCCTGCCGGAGATTGTGCGGATGGGCGACCTTCCGGCAGGAGGGGTTGGGCACCCTCCTGCCGGTGATTGGGAGGTGTCGAGGGGCATCCTCCAGCAGGAGGGGTTGGGCACCTTCCTGCCGGCGATTGCCGGGGAGACAGGTGGCTGCGGCCACTATACCTATCGCAGCAGGGAGATCCCTTGCCGCGATAAGTGTAACGGCTGAGTCTACTCAAACCCGATTCTGTAACCAGCGTCTGTAACATGGATGTCGGTTACAAAATCGGAGTTAGTTTAGGCCCAATTCTGTATAGGACGCCCATCTGGGCCGATGTATCTAAAGTATGAAAGTTGGAAGCTCAAATGACAAGACTTTTTTTTTTTTTTTCCCTCTTAGGGATCCCACATGGGTATCCCATTTATTCTTTTATGTTGAATCGATTTTTTATTTCCAAATAACAAGAAACAATCTCATATGCAATAACACACCAACAGAAGTAAACAATCAAAAACAAACAATAGATCCAACAATCCCACCCAACCCACCCCCCATCCCCAAACCCCCTAGGCTAAAGCAGAGATAGCGTGCTGCAGTAGGCTTGGACTCTGATAGCCCACTGCTAAAGACAATGATTGACTCCAACAGTGAAAAAAGGAAGAAAGAGAGAAGGAAAGAAAAGGAAAGAGAAGTATACCTGGCGCCCCGCAAAGATGGAGATCAAGCCCGGTTGGCAAAAAAATCACAAGGAATTTAGAATGTCACTTCTAGCCCGTGGTGATAAGGAAAAAAGATAAGAATCCCAGGTCCGAAGAAACTGGCGTTTTCTTCGCAAGCTAAGAGATGCATCCCTCCGCTCCAGCAGCAGCAGAGCATGCAAACGATTTCTCCAGTCCCAAAAGGAAGGTAAAGTTTCCCCAATCCAAACAGATAGAATTACCTTCTTCCCCAAGACACCCACCCGTCTCATAAACTGCCGCTGACCCGAATCTGATAAACGGAAGGCCTCATACTTATCCAGCAGGAGTCCAGCTGCAGAAAAAGGTAATGTAGTGCCTAACACACGCTCCACATAAGATAGAACTTGACGCCAAAAATGTTTGATTTTCACACAAGTCCAAAAGGCGTGAAGAAACGAATGGGGCAGCTGGAAACATTTGGGGCATAAAGGAGAATCCGTGTAACCCGAATAATACAATTGGCTCTTCGTGAAATATCCACGGTGAAGTACCCTGAACTGACACTCCCGTAGATCCGCATTAACAGAGATTCCCGGGATTCGTGCAATCAAGGAAGGGAGATTCAAAGCGTCTCGCGCTATCCCCAGATCTTGACACCAACGAGCATGTAGGACAGCACGATCGGGCGAACCCAATAAACGTGGAAGTCTTTGTAAAGACCTGAAACTGTAAACCCATCTTCCAAATAGGGATCCAACAGTGCCGCTAATCTGTCCTCAATAGGAAAAGCCAAAGCGGTCCGGGGGAGGGATCAGACATAATGATGAAGTTGCCGAAACGCTAGAAAGTCGCCTGCTGAAAAAACCCCCGACCTGACCAGAGCGTCCCAGGATATTAAAGAGCCGTCAACCTGGAGAACATGGGTAAGTAACGTGAAATCCCGGGATGCCAGTTTACGAAAACTAGCATTCTCCATGCCGGGGCTGAATTGTAAATTCCCCTGAATAGGTAAGTATCTAGTAATCGAGGGAGTACCCTTCCATGAGTCCAACACATAAGACCAAATAATGCGGAGCGAGTGCAACAACAAACTCCCCCGAAGGGGCGCTGGTAAGGCAGAACGGGGCGCATGTACCAAAGACAAAATATGCCAGGGCGCAAAGAATTCCTTCTCATAGGCTTTTGGAATAAAGTCCTGACGATCTGAAAGCCACTCTCCCAGAAATCGCATCAAACAAGCAGCGTTGTACAACCGAAAATGTGGCACCCCCAGTCCCCCTCCACCCCACGCTCCCATCATATAACGCAATGCTACCTGTGGTCGTCGTCCCCCCCAACAAAATCGAGAAAGCATAGATTGTAGTCTAATAATATCTCGTTTCAAAAGCCAGAAAGGAAGCATCTGCAAAGTATAAAGCCATTTAGGAAAAAGGACCATATTAAACAAATGAATCCTGCCTGACAAGGACAGAGGAAGAGGAGACCATCGAGCGAAATAGTCAGCCGAAGAGCAGAACAAAGAATCGATGTTAACTCGATATAACGCAGAAGTACAAGGCGTCAATTGGATCCCAAGATAACGAAACGAGGAAGAAGCCCATTGAAGAGGAAACGGTCCAGGCCAAGAGTCCCGCAGAACCGAGGAAGTGGCCAATGCCATGGATTTATCGACATTAAGCTTAAAACCAGAATAATCTCCATATTCTTGAAACGTGGTCATCAGATTGGAAAGAGATATCACAGGGTCCGAAATATGGACCAGAAGATCATCCGCAAAGGCCGAGATCTTAAATTCAGAAGAACCAATTCGAATACCCGAAATCGCTCCATTAAGCTGAATATCACGGATCAAAGGATCCAACGACAGAGCAAAGAGCAATGGGGAAAGGGGACATCCCTGACGCGTGCCCCGACATATTGAGAATGAAGAAGAACGAAGTCCATTGGCCCAGACAAAAGCAGTAGGAGAATGATAAAGCACCCGAATCGCATCCTGAAAAAGACCCGTTATGCCATACCGAGTTAAAACCTCAAATAAAAAAGTCCAAGAGACCCGATCGAAGGCCTTCTCAGCATCAAAGCAGACCAATAGAGAAGAGGTGTTGGTTCTCTCCACGAATTCTAAAGACGCCAATATGGATCTAATGTTTTTCACACTAGTACGCCCCTGCACAAATCCCACCTGAGGGGCGGCAATCAAATCAGGAAGGACACAGGCCAATCGATTAGCCAAAACCTTGGCGAAGATCTTGGCCTCCACATTCAACAACGAAATGGGGCGGTAAGAGGAAGAGAGGGCCGCATCCTTATGGGGCTTCAAGAGCACAATTATTTGAGCTGAAGTGAGAGATACCGGAAGGGCACCTCGCTGAATGGCTGCTGTGAAGGTATCAGCCAATACAGGAGCTATTGTAGGATGTAGAAGTTTATAGAATTCCATCCGGAAACCATCTGGTCCGGGCGCCTTTAACAACGCTCCCTGCTGTATGACTCCTGCCACCTCCTCCGCCGTAATAGGGGCATTAAGTTTAGCCACCGCCTCATCAGATAAGCACGGAAGGGAAAGGCCATCCAAATACGTTGAGCCCTCCATTAAATCAGATTGTTGAGAATAAAGCTTTTTATAATAATCAAAGAACACTGCGTTTATCTCGGCATCCGTCCTGACCATATCCCCCCCTGCCGTGCGAAGTTGCAAGATAGGAGTGCGACCCGCCGACCTTCTGGCCACCTTTGCCAGAAGCGCCCCACGTTGATTTCCATGGCGAAAAAATTGATACTTATAGTAAGCTAGCGATTTGGCGGTTCTAGCATGCAACAGTTCCTGAAGCTGACATTGGGAGGCTAAAAGCTGGGAACGTAAGGATGAAGCGTGAGACTGACTATAAAGTCGACGGAGGTTGCCAATCTTATGTTCTAACTGTAAGAGCTCCCTATCTCGCGCACGACGTTGATGGCTGGAATATGCTATAATCTCACCGCGGAGTACCGCTTTCGCGGCTTCCCAGTAGAGCGGAGAGTCAGTCCGATGTTCGTTATTATGGAGTTGATAGTCAGACCATTTTTGAAGTAAAAAGTCCTGGAATTTCGGATCCCGATACAAACGGAGCGGGAATTGCCAACGGAAGGTGCCCGGAGAAGAGACATCCAAATGCAAGATTAACAAAAGCATGGCGTGATCAGAAGCATCAAATGAACCAATAGTAGCCGATTCAACTCGAGAAAACAGGGAGCTAGAGGGTAGCCAGTAATCGATCCGGGACAAAGAAGCATGAGCTCTAGATATGTGAGTATAGTCACGGTCACCTGGGTGAAGCGTCCGCCAAACGTCAATAACGTCCAAGGACGAGCAAAGTAGGGAGATGCCTCTAGCGGGATGCACCCGATCTTGGGGAGCAGGAATGGATTTATCCAAGAAGGGGTCATGGACACAATTAAAATCCCCCCCTACAAGCAAAGGAATATCCGAATGTTGACCAAGAAGGCGAATAAGTGAAGAAAAAAACCGAGAGTCATAGTTGTTAGGGGCATAGACATTACAAAGAATCAAGGGCTGACGATTAAGTAGCACCTTGGCGATGATATACCTACCTCCTGGATCAGTCCACTGCTGTTGGATAGCAAAGGATACCCCCTTCCGAATCAATATCAAGACTCCTGCCTTACGGTTAGTCGCCGGTGCCCCCACATGATGGCCCACCCACCAGGTCTGCAGTTTAGCATGCTCCGCCGCAGACAGATGCGTCTCCTGCAAGAAAGCTAGTTCGGCTCTCTGGCGGTTCAAGGCTCTCAAAATCTTATGTCGTTTAATAGGCGAAGTGACACCATTTATATTCCAGGAAATACATCTAAGAGGTTTCATGAGAAAAAAAAGGATAAGGCTAAAATCCAAGATAATCTCAAAATAGAGCCGAGAGCAAGGCCGTCCCAGCCAGCGACCAGCTCCCGAAACCGTGATCTAGACACTTGCATCCACCTAAGGAGAAAAGGCCAAAAGCGGAGCACCAGGAATACAAAAAAAGAAGTAGGAAAGAAGAAAAAAGAGAAACAAGAGAGAAAAAAGAATATAAAGAAAGAACAGACAAAAACCCCAGCATATCCTCCCTCCCACCCACCCCTCCCCCCACCACCCCGTCCCCCTCCCTCATGCATCCCACTAGTGGTCTAAGGGTCCTGTGGATCAGCTCCCAACTCCCCCTCCCAGCAAACTAAACCTACCATAAACCACCTCCCTCCAAGCCCTCACCCCTACCTATAGACTCTCAAGAAAGGAACATCCCGATATCCCACCCATCCAATACAAACACAAGTTCCATAACACGTAAGATGCCCATGAACAGGTTGGGCAGCAATAACTGACATCTGCAAATCCTAACAAAGCAATATACTAGGGATCATCATGAAATGGTACAAAGAGTCACCACTTGTATCTCCATTATCTCCCACCCGTCATGCAAACATCCCCTCCCTTAGCAACCACATGTGTAACCCTCCTGCAACCAGTCAATTTCTGTAATAAACAGGCATTCCCCCACCAAGGAAGGGCATGACATCCCCTCCAACACAAACAGGCCCACCCTCCCCAGCCATCCACACATTCCAAAAAGAAGGAAAAAAAATTGTCTCAAAAAGCGTCCAGAGCAATCCAGTGCCCCAGGCCCCAGGACAAGGCCCTCAAGCCGGCAAAAAGGGCACATCAACAATCAAGCCACCTCGTGAGCGGCTCGTCAGGCACGAAAACCTTCAGGATGCAACAAGCTGAGGCAAAACATTGGGTTCCATGCTCCAAGCAAGAGTCCAACCTGAAACAAAAGAACTAAACCCAAATCAGTCAAGGAGCCGGTTCAGGAGCCTGCAGGGACTGGAGAAATCGAAGAGCTTCAGCCGCCACAGTGAAGAAGCGGGTCTGACCAGCATGTCTGATCCGCAACCGGGCTGGATACAGTAAGGCAAAAGGCACTTTCATCCGAAACAGCTGGGAATAGATGGGGGTAAAGTCCTTCCGTTTGACTTGCAAAGCTGGAGAATAATCCTGGAAGCATAGCACCCTGGAGTTTTCATACATCAGGGGGCCCGAAGTACGAATAGCTCGCAAAATCTCTTGTTTATGGGCTGAGTTCAACAACTTAAGTATAACGGTGCGAGCTCTCGAGCCAGGTTCACCCAGTGGGCCCAACCGATGGGCACGTTCAATTCTCAGGGGACCATGTGCTGTAGTTAGGTGTAGAGTATGTTGCAGCCAAGATTCCAAAAAGGTATGGAGCTCACCATCCTTCACCGACTCAGGCAGGCCAACCAGTCGCAGGTTTCCCCGACGGAAATGACAAGACTTTAAGGAAACTTACCCCCTCTTTACTAAGATGTACTATGCTTTTTAGCGCATGCTAAATATGCGCTAAATGCTAACGCGTGCATGTTATCCTATGGACGCATTAGCAGTTAGCGCACGCGTTGATTTAGTGCATGCTAAAATGCTTAGCACACCTTAGTAAAACAGGGCCTTAGGTTTAATCTCCTCCAATAACAATTGATTTATTCTTTGGGCAAATATTCTACACTAGCACTGTAATTTAAAGATATTGATGTTTCTGCTTGTTTGCCTTAGGTATATACTTAGATTGTACATCCTTGGTGACAGGAAAATACCTACTGTAGCTGAATGTAACCCGCCTTGAACTACTGATTAAAAGGTGTGAGCTAAATATAGATAACCTAGAAAAGAACAGTATTATGGGTGTCATTAAGGAAGTATGTGAGAAAAGTCCAGGCCCATGAGATCAAATTCATTGTTTGATCTATGTATCATGTTTGCATTGGGAATGGAGGAACAGAGACTTTTTATCAGGAAGGCTTATTTGTTGAAGGGGAATAACTGATTTTATAAGTGCAGAAAGAGCCAGATTCACTCTTACTGTGGCAAAGAAGAAACATTAATGCTGAACTGTGCAGGAACTGCAATGGTATAGATGGAGAATAAAGAAAAAGTGATATTATGTTATATTGAAATACTTCTGTTTATGGAATGATGCACAACAACCTAAGAAACAAATGGATAGTGGATGTCGGAATGTTTTCTTCAATAAAGAATTTAAAAATAAATAGCCTTTTACTTTTTTCCAAAAATGACTCAGATATCATGAAAAGTCAATAATATATGATAGCACTTTCAATTGTAATAGATGCTTGATGTCCAATGGTATAATGTAGAAACAGCATAGGCTTTGTACCAAATTGAAACTGAAGGAAAAAGCCTCAGACAAGGGCCCTCCAACTCCACAAATGTGGTTTACTAAAGGTGGTTGAGTGGTCACCTCATTGGCAAAAAACCTTCAATGAAAGATTTAAAAAGTTCTATGCTGTGCTATAGAAAACAAAAAAGATAGAAGAAAATCATTTCCACTTATCTTCTGCTGATCGGTACAACGACGATGGCCAGCGTTTCACAAATCTGCTGCCTCAGGGTGTGACACGACCGATCAGACTGGAACCACAATAGAAAAATAACATAAAGTTAAAAACCTTATTTCGTGTTCCAATCATAGTCTTCAATAGCATAAATAAAAATCCACAGGACATACCTATAAAGTGGAATGCTGAACGCGTCTCGCAATGAACGCGTCTCACATCTTGCAATGAACTGATCTCGCAATGAATTTGAACACTCCCGGTATAGTGATGTCATAACCGAAAGTGGTAACCTGTCAATTCTAGGACACTGTTACTACAACATGAATTCGCTGACAAGCTGACAATCGAAAAAAGTAAAAGGTATCCGTACTTGTGATAAAGTGCAAAGTAAGTGCAGTATTAAAGTGTTGAATAAATATCATAAAAAGTGCAATGAAAAAAATCATTCAATATAACTCTGAAAGGTGAAAAAGAACATAAGAATTGCCTCTTCTGGGTCAGACCAGTGGTCCATCATGCCCAGCAGTCCGCTCACGCGGCGGCCCTCTGGTCAAAGACCAGCGCCCTAACTGAGACTAGCCCTATCAGCTTATGTCCTTGTTCAGCAGGAACTTGTCTAACTTTGTCTTGAATTCCTGGAGGGTGTTTTCCCCTATGAAAGACTCCAGAAGAGCATTCCAGTTTTCTACCACTCTTTGGGTGAAGAGGAACTTCCTTACGTTTGTACAGAATCTATTCCCTTTCAACTTTAGAGAGTGCCCTCTCATTCTCCTTACCTTGGAGAGGGTGAACAACCTGTCCTTATCTACTAATTCTATCCCCTTCAGTACCTACAATCTACAATCCAATGTTCAAATAATTTAATAGATTAATAAAAAGCATTCCAATCTAATCTCTGGTTCAATCCCTCGGGTTCTTCACTGTTTAAAATGTGAATCCAAAACTGTTTGGCTTGCAAAAGTCGTTGGGATCTATTCATGCTGCCTTCCCTGATGTGGTCAGTCACAAGCAGCGTAACTCGGTAAATTTATGAGCAAGTTTATTAAAATTTGTTGTGTACGCAATATCAAGTATTTCAATGCATATTACAAGTTAAAAAGAGGGGACAAATTATAAGACAATTACAAATAAAATATATAGGTATAAATTTAATTACCGATACAAAAGGAGAGAGGGATGAACTACAATCATTAAAGAAAATAAAGAGACATTTATGAGGAGCACCTCAGGAGGGTAGCAAAGAGGGAAGATAAGAAAGTAGAGAAGAAGAAAGAGGAAAAAGTTTGCGTCTTATAAATAAGGACTGATTGAGACTAAATATTAGGGTATAAAATTTTAACTGTAAACAAGTTATCTTATCTATGTCTCAAATGCATCTTTATACAGGAAACTTTTTAAAGAACCTTTAAATTTTTCTAATGAGGGTTCATCACGTAAGTAACTGTATCATCAGTAGTGGTTTTATCCATTGAAACAAACAAAAGGTCCCTATTGAGAAATTTTGCCCTTTTGTAAGCTTCCTTAAGCTTTTGTTTGTTCCGAGGGTCCAACCCCCATGCTTAAGAAAGCTTACAAAAGGGCAAAATTTCTCAATAGGGACCTTTTGTTTGTTCCGAGAGATAAAACCACCACCACAGTTACTTGCGTTTTGCAATATTCATCTAGAACAGGGATCTCAAAGTCCCTCTTTGAGGGCCACATCCAGTCGGGTTTTCAGGATTTCCCCAATGAATATGCATTGAAAGCAGTGCATGCACATAGATCTCATGCATATTCATTGGGGAAATCCTGAAAACCGGACTGGATTGCGGCCCTCAAGTAGGGACTTTGATACCCTGATCTAGAATGAATTTAATAACAAAGATACTAAGGAAACATTGGGAGATCATGGAGTTGTACCCTACATTTACTGAAACTCATTTTTTAATTGCCTTCATGAGACTAAAAATGTCAAAGAACTTTTGAGTCCCTCTGATGTGAGCAACACACAGGAAATTCAGAACCAACCCACTGGACATTACCAATGTGGAGCCTGTATGACAGGGGTGTCCAATGTCGGTCCTCGAGGGCCGCAGTCCAGTTGGATTTTCAGGATTTCCCCAATGAATATACATGAGGTCTATTTGCATGCACTGCTTTCATTGTATGCTAATAGATCTCATGCATATTCATTGGGGAAATCCTGAAAACCCGACTGGATTGCGGCCCTCGAGGACCGACATTGGACACCCCTGCTGTATGACATGTGAAGTGACCCTAGAGTTGATTAACAACTTTATATATCCTTGCACTGGTCAAATTTTTGATCTTGAACATGTCACCTCATGCATAACAGCTTTTGTTGTTTACGTTTTTATTTGTCCTTGCCCAAAGATCTACTTGGGCCAGACCATGCGTCCTTTCAAAAAACGGGTCACAGAACACAAGAGCTGTATACATCATAACAGAATACAAGCCCACCTAGTCATTCACTGTCTAGAACATGATCATAAATTTACTGAGTTACGCTGCTGTGTGATTGACCACATCATGGCAGCATGAATAGATCCCAACTTTTGCAAGCCGAACAGTTTTGGATTCACATTTTAAACAGTGAAGAAACCGAGGGATTGAACCAGAGATTAGATTGGAATGCTTTTTATTAATCTATTAAATTATTTGAACATTGGATTGTAGATACATGATCTTTTTCACCTTTCAGAGTTATATTGAATGATTTTTTTCATTGCATATTTTTGTTGCACTTTTTATGATATTTATTCAGCACTTTAATACTGCACTTACTCTGCACTTTATCATGAGTATGGATACCTTTTACCTTTTTCGATTGTCAGCTTGTCAGCGGATTCACGTTGTAGTAACAGCATCCTAGCATTGATACGTTACCTCTTTTGGGTATGATGTCACTATACCGGGAGTGTTCAAATTTATTGCGAGCCTTAAGGAGCCATTTTCAGATGCAGAAGAAGTGTTCAGCGTTTCACTTTACAGGTATCTCCTGTGGATTTTTATTTATGCTATTGAAGACTATGGGGAGAAATATCGGTCCAAACCGACAGCCACGGCACTGAACTTCCGAAAAGGAAATTACGAAGGGATGAGACTCATGGTAGGGAAGAAGATTAAGAAGAGAATAAGCACTGTAAAAACAGTAGAGCAAACTTGGTTACTTTTTAAGGACACAGTCACCGAGGCGCAAAATCTAAATATACCGCGTATCAACAAGGGATCCAAGAGGAAAAAGAACAAAGAACCAAAGTGGCTCACTGTAGAGGTGAAAGAAGCGATCAGAGACAAGAAAACTTCATTTAAGGAATGGAAAAGGTCAAAAACGGACGAAAACTGGAACAAGCACAAATAACATCAACGCAGGTGCCATAAGGTGGTAAAAGGGGCCAAAACAGACTACGAGGAAAAAATAGCTAAGGAGGCAAAGAACTTCAAGCTGTTCTTTCGATATATTAAGGGGAAACAACCCGCGAAGGAAGCAGTGGGATTGTTGGATGACCATGGAATAAAGGGAGCGCTAAAAGAGGACAAAGCAATTGCCGACACACTGAACACATTTTTTGCGTCTGTATTTACCGAAGAAGATGTACACAGCATATCGGAACCCATCAGGCTATATGCTGAAAACAAAGACGGAAAGCTGACAGGATTGACTGTCAGTCTAGAGGAGGTATGTAGGCAGTTTGATATGCTTAAGAGCGATAAATCCCCAGGACTGGATGGCATCCATCCGAGGGTCATCAAGGAACTGTTGATCAAATCGGGAAAGATTCCAGAAGACTGGAAGGTGGCGAATGTTATGTCAATCTTCAAGAAAGGTTCGAGGGGAGATCTGGGAAACTATAGACCTGTGAGTCTGACCTCGGTACCGGGAAAGATGGTAGAGTCACTGATAAAGGACAGCATCATTGATCACCTTGACGGACATGGGCTGATGAGGACCAGTCAGCATGGTTTTAGCAAAGGCAGATCGTGTTTGACAAACTTGCTGCACTTCTATGAGGGAGTAAACAGACAGATAGACAAGGGCGATCCTGTCGACATTGTATATCTGAATTTTCAGAAGGCATTCGACAAGGTTCCACATGAACGACTGCTTCGGAAAATTGCGAGCCATGGAATCGAGGATGAAATACTCGTGGATTAAAAACTGGCTGGAGCATAGGAAACAGAGAGTGGGGATAAATGGACAATACTCGGACTGGAAGAGCATCACCAGTGGGGTGCCGCAGGGCTCGGTGCTTGTACCCGTGCTCTTTAACATCTTTATAAACGATCTGGACATAGGTACGACGAGCGAGGTGATTAAATTTGCGGACGATACGAAGTTATTTAGAGTAGTGAAGACGCAGGGGGATTGCGAAGATCTGCAACTTGACATAATCAGGCTCGAGGAATGGGCATCGACATGGCAGATGAGGTTCAATGTGGATAAGTATAAAGTGATGCAAGTCGGTAACAAAAATCTCATGCACGATTACAGGATGTCCAGGGCGGTACTTGGAGAGACCTCCCAGGAGAGGGACTTGGGAGTTCTGATCGACAAGTCGATGAAGCCGTCCACGCAATGTGCGGTGGCGGCAAAAAGGGCAAACAGAATGCTAGGAATGATAAAGAAGGGGGGATCATGAACAGATCAGAGAATGTTATCATGCTGCTGTACCAGGCCATGGTGTGCCCTCACCTGGAGTACTGCGTCCAGCACTGGTCTCTCCCTCTAACAGAGGAGATTGAGAGGGGACATGATCGAAACATTCAAGGTACTGAAGGGGATAGACTTAGCAGATAAGGACAGGTTGTTCATCCTCTCCAAGGTAGGGAGAACGAGAGGGCAGTCTCTAAACTTGAAAGGGGATAGATTCTGTACAAACGTAAGGAAGTTCTTCTTCACCCAGAGAGTGGTAGAAAACTGGAACCCTCTTCCGAAGGCTGTTATAGGGGAAAATACCCTCCAGGGATTCAAGACAAAGTTAGACAAGTTCCTGCTGAACAAGAACGTGCACTGATAGGACTAGTCTCGGTTAGGGTGCTGGTCTTTGACCAGAGGGCCGCCGCGTAAGCGGACTGCTGGGCATGATGGACCACTGGTCTGACCCAGCAGTGGCAATTCTTATGATCTTATGATTGGAACACAAAACAATGTTTTTAACTTTGTTATTTTTCTATTGTGTTTCCAGTCTGATCAGTCGTGTCATACCCTGAGGCAGCAGATTTGTGAAACGCTGGCCACCGTCGGTGTACCGATCAGCGGAAGAGAAGTGGAAATGTTTTTCTTGTATCTTTTTTGTTTTCTATAGCACAGCACAGCATAGCATAGAGCTTTTTAAATCTTTCATTGAAGGTTTTTTGCCAATGAGGTGACCGCTCAACCACCTTTAGTAAACCACTTTTGTGTAGGTGGGATGGCCCTTGTCTAAGGCTTTTTCCTTCAGTTTCAATTTGGTACAAAGCCTATGCTGTTCCTACATTATACCATTAGACATCAAGCATCTATTACAATTGAAAGTGTTATCATATATATATACTTTTACTTTTTTCCACCAGTTTAAGTTGGCTAATTTTACCTAGAAACATTTACATTTAATGTACTTCAGTATTTCCTTTCCATTTACCAACTTTGTTTCTGCTTTTCTCTAGGCTGCACCAAAAGTAGTAAAACCAGTAGTAGAAATCACAATTCCAACAGCACAGGTGAGTCTTACCTAGAAATTTAAATTAAATGATATTTTTACATTTATAAGAAATAAAAATAGTCATACTGGATCAGACCAATGGTCCATCTAGCCCTGTATCCTGTTTCCTACAGTGACCAGTCCAGGTCAAAAATACCCGGCAGAACCCCAGTTCTGTTATATAAACACAGGAGTCTGTACATTAGGTAATCATGAACTGTTTGCAGAAGGGTATCACATCATTCTGCTCCTCCTCCTTCACCAGTGGAGTATAGTGCCCGTTTCAGTTTTTTCTTTTGCAAGCAAACTGATGTGTTCTGATCTGCTCTATTTGATTTTTATTGTTTTCTTCTATTTCGAGGACCTCATGTTTGTGCTACTCTGCCTGGGAGAGGACACAGACTCCACAAGGGTGGGCTTCAGCTTGTAGGGCAACTCCCAGATGCACTGTTGAGCCAGCCTGCTTTGCACTTCTGCAAGGCTCAGTGTCCATTCCCCTGCGAGCCAGCTCACCTTCTGATTTATCAGAGGCTGTAGGGCCTCTGTGTGAATCCCTTTGAGTTTCAGGGAACCGGCTGCTTAATCTTCCCTCATCACACCACGAGGATCTGTGGGGTAGAGACCTCAATCAGTGTTTATCTGACTAGCAGCCTGAAGATCTCCAGTTGTGGACTGTTTCCTACAAGGATTTGAGGCAGAAAGCCCTCCCCATTCATTCAGGCTGCAGCAAAGCTGACACAGGCAGACACCAGCAAAGCACTGTGAGTACAGCCCATTATTCCCTATGGGGAAAATTGGGTAGGGGGAGGGTCTGAACAAGCTATTTTAAGGGTTGTTGGGGCCAGAGCTAGGATCCCCCTCCTTAACCCCTTTCCCTGAATTTTTTGAACTTCAGACCACCCTTTGGGCCATTTTTTGTGTGAATTCGCTAGCAGTACCAATCTTGGATTTTAAATTATCTTTTTTTCTAAAGCATCTATCTGCCTCAAAACCACTCGAATTGGCTCAAAATTGATTGGTGTGGATCCTCAGGCTGTTCTGCCCCTATATCATGCCAGTTTTTTGCTGGATGGTCAGCTGAGGAGCATCTGTGTACCGCGGGAGCCTTGGGCTTAGCCTCCTCTGAGTCCTCTAGGGCTGGGGAACCAAGGAGTCTGAGTGGTAGGGAGAAAATCCCTCCCGGAAATCTCAAACAAGGGCACGAAACACAAGTGCCTGGATGTGGCAGAGCCCAAGAGAAGCCAGTTTGAGGTTCTGCAGGTGTCTATGGGGCCACCTGTGCAAGGATTTACCCCAGAGCATGTGAATCTCCTGCGGAAAGCTTATTTTAAGGGTCTGGGACATACTGCGCTACCTAAAAACACGCTGGCAGCGAGCCAGGGAGAGATCCCTCTTCTGGAGGCCTCCCCGCCACAGAGAAAGTTGACTCTCAACCTACATGACCAACTGGAACAGGATTGAGAGGATTGGAGGTCAGACTCCATGCCTTTATTGTCCCAGAGTTCAGCTGTTTTCCTGGAGAATTCCAGTTCCCTGTCAGGGACCGGGAGTCAAGAGGTGATAGTTGCCCTGAATCCATCAATGCATTGACTTTTCAAGTTGGCTACCATCCCACATGTTATTATGGATGCACTCAGAAAGTTAAAGTTGGAGCTCAAGCAGCCATCTACTTCATAGTGCATGGTCATAAGTGGCTCAAATGCTCAGACCACCTTTTTCCCTTTTAACACGGACATCACCTTGCTGGTCACTGAGCAGTTGGAGACTCTGGAAGGCTCCTTAAAGGTAGCAAAGACTTTGTCTAAAATTTTTCCTATGGCTCCTGAGTTTCAACAGCTATTTAGTCAACCGAAGGTGGATTACCTCGGTGGCTCAAGTCACTAAATGTACCTCCCTCCCTAACAAGGAGGAGTGAGGTTAAAATATGCACAAGATTGCAAGATGAACGTGGTTCTTAAGAGGCAATTTGACGCGCAGAGGAGGACATATGCCCTAGCTAGTGCTGGAAGGGTGAATTATGTGGCAAATGCTCTATATGATATCATCAGAGTCATGAGCAAGTTTTCGGCGTATGCCTTTCGGCCTCAGGATTCTCTGGATCAGGTAATAGACAGGCGATTCAGCCTCCAAAGCCACTCTGAATAGACTGCCCTTCAAAGGTCAGATGCTATTCAGTAAAGGCTTAGACAACCATATCGCCAGCATGGCAGATCACTGCCCTAAATCTCTGCCAGACAGCAGACCTTGCCAACCCATTGGGGGAGACAGAGACAATTTTTGTTCCTTCCAACATTCCTCCAGTACTTTGCAGGTTCCTCTACTCAGAGATATTATCAGGGATCCAGACAGAGATTTAACAACTCCAGACACCAGTATAGGGTCTCGTGTCAGCACTATTTCTAAGAAGTCACAATGAAGCCTCTCCCCCTCCCTTCCCCCCCCCCCGGCATTCTGAAGGGAGTGGGAGAAAATTTCCTTGGCCCACTGGTTCCTAGATCTTATTCGAGAGTGCCACAAGATAAAGTTCTATCGCCCTCCTTCAGATCTGTTCATCGACTTGCCAGCCAGATGACTGGAAAAAGAGGTCCAAATCTGGGCAATGGTGCAAAAGCTTTTGGACATTCAAGCTATAGAACCAGTTTCCAAAGAAAAATCAGGCTCTGGCATATACTCTATATACTTCATAGTGTCCAAGAAAAGCACAGAAGACTGGAGACCTTTCCTGGACCTAAAGTCCATGAATGCAGTGCTGAGAATACTACACTTTTGCATGAAGATGGTTCGTCAGTCATTGTAGTGGTGGTTATAGGGAAATTCTTAGCCTCCCTAGATCTGACAGAGGAATGCCTTCCATTTCCTGGACCACAGGAAATATTTAATTTAATACAAAGTTTAAGGCTAAATCACCATGCAGACTTCAAAGCTGTTTACAAAAGCAATTAAAATTTGACTAATACAATGATCACAAAATTAATCAGGTACTTTAAGTAATTTTCCTCTCTGTCCCAATGGGCTCACAATCTAACTATAGTACCTATGAAAGAAATATACATATCAGGGATCGATAAAGGGAAGCATGAGGGGAGAAACAGTACAATAATCCAATAAAAGACACAACAGAAGAATTTTAAAAACTTCAATTGAAGAATCCCAAAGAAAGAACCAAAAAATAACAGCAGTGAAAAAAATAAACAGTACCTCCCAACCCCCAACAAAAATGCAAATAACCATTAATGGCAACAAAAAGTAAAATACAAATCAACCCCAATCTTTTTCACTTCTCCCAGTCATAATCAGGTTCCAGTTTCATGGCACCAACTCAGCCAGGCCAGCCTGAGCTAGCACCTTAAAATCTCTTCTTCCATTGCACCTGAAAGGCTTGAACCAAATTATGCAGCTCCTCCAGCTAGAAAGAGGCATCCTTCTTGCTAGAAGGACAGAGTGACAGCAGCAGGTCTGTACTGTCTTGTTGACAAACTTCACACTAGGTATTGCATCCAAACTGTTCTAAGGCCAGGGCCCGAACTTGATCTTCATTGCTAGGGTCAAATGCAAGGTCTTGTCGTAATGAAGAGAAACAGGGTGTGATGTAGAGAGACAGACCTTGAGTTCCAACATTGCAGCAAAACAAGCAACGAGTCATCCACCAAGAAGAAGGAGATGGCACGGAGCAGAAAGGCGGAGTCCAAATATAGCCAGAAGCCTCTCCACCCACAGCCACAACACTTGATTGAATAAACACATCAAACTTCAAAGGGCAGCAACTTCCAGGTAACTTTCACCCTGCAACAACAATACTTCTAACAGGGAGAAGCCGTATTAGCTTTTTCAAGACCCTTATTCTAATTGACCATTACTCGGTCATGCTGTAATGGTCAAATTCAGAAAATTAAAAGTTCTAGTATTAGGAATAGTAATCCACCCAGAACAAAAGTTTAAATTTAAAAAAAAATAAAACTAAATAAAAGCAAGCAAAAACAAAGGCAAAAACTAAAAAATCAAGCCCACAACATACTCGGATGCCATTTTGGAAAAAAAAAAAAAAAAAGGTTATGGTGGTGGTCACAGCTCACCTCCACAGGATAGGGATACAAATACACCCTTATGTGGATCTCCTACAGGATCTGGCAGAATAGTCAAAAAGAGTCATCTAGAACTGACCCAATGTTTGGAGTATTTAGAAGTCTGCTTTGATATGGTAAAAGGCTGCGTCTTTTGGTTTTTTTTTCCTAGCCATGCAAACAGAAACTCTGAGTTCTTAGCGATTCCAAATCCCATGGCTTGGCATTACCTCCAGGATTCCCCCTCTCCAGGATTCCCTGCTCTTCAGGTGGTCCCCGTAGCATTATTCCCTCCAGCTGCAGCTTCCCTGAATAGGGGAAGTGAAGAACAGCTTGCACTAGTGGCTTCAGGGGGACCACTTATCAAACATCATGCCCCTCCGAATCTCCTCATGGGTTCCTACTTGGATAATATTCTTTCTATTAATACAGACAGGAGTCTGTATGGCCCGCCCTGTAGATTTTGCAATTCGCTTGCTTTCTGCCTCAGACAACTGTGGTTCAGAACTGGAGTTCTTCTCCTGTCAATTGAATAAACATGTAAGAATGAATTACTAATAAAGTACTTAACTTATTGAGCTTTGGAGCTCTTTAAGTGTCAGTGCTAGTTGCACACAACAGGTTGGTTCATAGATAATAGCTGTGTTGCAAGTTCATGCTAATTATTGTTTCTTTTCATGAGTTACAGAGCAGAACAGAAATGTATGATGTCTTTGGGGAAGTTCCCCATGCCCTACCTTCTCCCTTCTTCTGTAACAATGGAGATCAATTGCTTTGGTACAAATTGAAGAGGGCACTATACTCCACTGGTGAAGAAGGAGGAGCTGAAAAACACTCTTATACAAACACTTCGTGAGCATGGATTGATCACTTAATGTACAGACTCCTGCGTATATTAACAGAAAGAAGATTATCCAAGATTCCATGCTACTGATTATCCAACATTCCATGCTACTGATCTCATGGCAAACTGTAGCTTCCCTCATATCTGTCTCAATAGTAGACTGTGGACGTTTCCTCCAGAAACTTGTTAAAACCTTTTTTTAAAACCAGCTATGTTGACCGATGTTACCACATCATCTGACAATGCGTTCCAGAGCTTAACTATTTTCTGAGTGAAAAAATATTTCCTTCTATTGGTTTTAAAAGTATTTTCCTGTAACTTCGAGTGTCCCCTGGTCTTTGTAATTTTGATGGTGTAAAAAATATTCACTTGTACCCATTCTACCCCACTCAGGATTTTCTAGACTTCAATCATCATATCTCCCCTCAGCCGTCTCTTCCAAGCCGTAAAACCCTAACTTCTTTAGTTTTTCCTCATAAAACAGGAGTTTAATTCCCTTTATCATCTTGGTCACTCTTCTTTGAACCGTTTCTAATTCCGCTATATAATTTTTTTATACGGCGACCAGAATTGTACACAATACTCAAGGTGAGGTCACAACATGGAGCAATACAAAGTCATTATAACATTCTTAGTCTTATTTACCATCTATTTTCTAATAATTCCTAGAATCATTTGTGGTTTTATGGCTGCTGCCACACTTTGGGTGGAAGTTTTCAGCATATTGTCTACAATGACACATCTTTTTCTTGGGCTCTGACTCCTAAGGTGGATCCTAGCATCTGGTAACTATGATTTGGGTTATTCTTTCCAATGCTGAGTCTACAAGAGAAATATAGGCCATCCTAACTTTGTCATCACTAGAGGTTACCCTAGAGGCTGTGTCCAGTCTGGATGGCAGGCAGAATGTTGGTGCTCTGGTATACCTGATTCAGCTGCCTAATTTTGGGAAGGAGGGCTATCCTTCTCCACAGTTCCCCTTAAGCCAATCACACTAGTTATGAACCCCTTAAGACCACAATAAAAGAGATGCTAGTGGTTAAAGAAATATCTTATTAAGCAGAACAGAACTTTGCAACTGAATAAGTAAGCATTTCAGATGTTCAGGCTTTTAACTTATAAAATAATCACAAAGAAATAACAAAAGTTTCAAACAAGCCTAAAAGCTTACTCAAACACAGCACCTTCTCTTACAAGTTTTCTGTCTTACTATTCTTCTAATACAGGGTCTTTGGTTCACCCCCCTGTTCACTTACCTTAAGGTATTCCCAGATGGTCTCCCTTCTAATTACTAGGCAGGTCTAATCCCGTTTAGCTTTAGAGTAGAGAGCTGAACGGGGATGACGGGAATTCCGCGGGACATGTGCGGATCCCGTGGGGATGCCACCTAGGGTGGTGGGGACACCCCCTAGTGTCGTGGGGATCCCTTGGGGATACCTCCTAGGGTCGCAGAGATCCTGTAGGGTTCGATACAACTCGAGCCGCAAGGCTCGTCTTCTTTTTTCTACCTGCCTTGCCGCAGCACACATAGCCGACCGGAAGTCTTCCCCGATGTCAGCAAAGCCGTCCCTCCAACATCAGCGCTGATATCAGGGAAGACTTCCGGTCGGCTATGTGTGCTGTGGCAGGGCAGGCAGGAAATAGAAGATGAGCCTCACAGCTTGAGTTCCATTTGGCTCAGAAAGTTGCTAAGGTAATTTGCTTGCAGATGAGGGCTGGGAGGCAAACGCGGAACACAAAAGGGGGGAGGGAGTGTGTTTTTGGACACAAGGCATGAACTTGGGAAAGACGATGGAGGAAGGGAGGGAAAGAGATGCTGAGGTAGGGGGGAATGTGTTTTTGGACACAGAAGGCATGAACTTGGGAGAGAGGAAGGGAGGGAAAGATGCTGAGGGGGAGGGAATGCGTTTTTGGACACAGAAGGCATGAACTTGGGAGAGAGGAAGAGAGGGAAAGAGATGCTGAGGTGGGGGAGGGAATGCATTTTTGGACACAGAAGGCATGAACTTGGGAGAGAGGAAGGGAGGGAAAGAGATGGTTGTGTACACAGGGAATGGAAGAAAGAAGAATTTTTGGTCATAGGGAGAGAGTGAAGTACAGATGAGAGGGAGAAATATTGTGGTGGAAAGGGAACAGTGGGACAGATTGAAATGGATGCAAGAGGAATGTTGGACATAGTGGTGAAGGGAATGGAGTGAGAGATGTGGCATGGTGCTGGAGAGGGGTGATAGAAGGTGAAATGTTGGGCATGGGACTGGTGAGCAGGGGCGAAAGATGAGAAAGGGATAAATGCTGGACCATGGTAGAATGAACCGATGGACAGCAACAGAAGAATTTACAGAAGATGGGAAAGTGAAAAAAAGAAACTGGGACCAACTTTATGGAAAAATAAGTCTCCAGACAACAAAGGTAAAAAAAACAGAATTTATTGACTAAAATATGTTAGCTTTGGGAAATGTATATAGCAGATGTCTTTGTATTGTGTTCAAAAGAAAATAAAATGCATTTCTGGTTTTATTTCTACAGTTGAAGTACTTGCTGACCCTTGCTGTGACTGGTGGGGATCCCCAAGCACCACCAGCAGAGGACCTCCTCTAGAGACGGCCAGAACTCCCCTCCACCAAGCACAGCAGTCGCTGGCAACATCCATGAGCCACTGAGGTGCCAGCATCTGTGACTCAGGGATTCTACTGCTGCCTGACAAGCTTGGCAAAAGGGACCTCCGGCCAACTGCAAAGGAAGTCCTCAGCTGACAGCTTGGGGGTTCTCATCAGCTGAGTATTTATATTTTATATTTACATTAGAGGTTCTGGTAGAAACCCATTTACAAAGTGTGTATTCTTCCCAATTAATATTTCCAAATTAATAAAATGTCTTTGCTTATTTGTAAATGGGTCTCTACCAGAGCCTTTAATTCAGTAGCATAATTAAATGAAATAACTATTTCTAAAGTTTATAGGGACGGGCGGGGATGGAGGGGATTCCTCGCGGGGATGGGTGGGGACGGAGGGATTCCTCACGGGGACAGGTGAGATTTTTGTGGAGACGGGTGGGATTTCTGTCCCCGCGCAACTCTCTACTTTAGAGAGCCACCCCTGAATCAGGACTTTCTGCTGTATAGAATTCTCTTCCTAGCCCTTGGCTTTCTGGGTATGTTTGTTCTAGCAGTTTCTTACAGCCTACTAAGAATAACTTCTTTTCCTTGAGTCCCTCTCACTTTATAAATCAAGTTTATGTTACTTTTCCTTTCCTGGATGCAAATCCGCATTTCACATGATCTGGACCTTCTCTCCTTGCTTAGGGCAGCTTACTTTGCATCTGCTCTCACCCAATGGAATAAACCAAATTTTGCTTACTTAGAAAGAGGTCTTCCTTGTTTTGAGGCATTCAGCTATTCTTTCCTCCAGGAATTTCTCTTTTCAGACAGTTTACTCACCTCTTAAAAAACAAGTCAGATTACCTTTACATTCTAAATGCTTACCTCTCTGTATGGCTCTCACCTCACTCCACCATAGGACTTGACTGACTTCAGAATCTCTCCATTTCTCTGGGAAGAGCAGCCTACATATAAGTCTGTCCAGTAGCATCAGCTTCACTTCCACACTGCCAAGGCTTCAATTTAAGCACTGCTCCTGTCCCAATGCTGAGTCACCGTCAAAGCTAACTGCAGCCTGTCCCAATCTGTCTTGCCATATATTGGACACACTGTAAGTCCGTTCAGCATCAAGTTCACTTGCCCACTTATGAGGCTACAGTTTAAACACTGCTCCTGTACATCATAAACAAAGTTATAGTTAAGAACATAAGGATAGCCTTACTGGGTCAGACCAATGGTCCATCTAGCCCAGTATCCCATCTTCGCAGAGGCCAATCCAAGTCACAAGTACCTGGCAAAAGCCCAAATAGTACCAGCATTCCATGCTACTGTTCCATGTCTGTCTCAACAGCAGACTATGGACTTTTTCTCCAGGAATTTGTCCAAACCTTTTTTAAAACCAGCTACATTAACTGCTCTTACCACATCCTGTGGCAACACATTCTAGAGCTTAACTATTCTCTGAGTGAAAAAATATTTCCTCCTATTGGTGGTTGTTCTGTTTGAGTTTTACCATACCATACTGTTTCTTATGCCCTAATGTCTTGGATTACAGTGAGAATAGATGTGTTTTTAGTGATTTCCTTAACTGAAGGTAGGAAAGGTTCTGTCGCTAACAGGCTGGAAGGCAATTCCAAATCTTGGGACCTTGGAACTCGTAGGTAGACTCGAAGAGTGATTTTTTTCTGGATTTGACATGGACAGGGAAGAGGCAATTTGTAGCACTGGGTCGTTCATGAGTTGTAGAAGGAATGCGTAACTTGAATGACCAATGTTAGCCCAATTGAATTTTCCTCGTATACAGCTTTGTGGACCATATATGTAACTTTAAATTGGATTCTGCTCTTAACTGGCAACCAGTGCAGCTCCATCAGTAGCGGACTGGCCCTCAGACCTGGTCTTATGAAGGATCAGTCTAGCCACTATGTTCTGGAGCAACTTTTCATTGAGACGTTACCATATAGAGAGTTGCAATTGCAATAATCCAGATACAGGAGTAGGATTGCCTGAGCTGCTATTCTAAAGCTGGTTGGACTCAGGGCTGATCTTATCATTCTCATTTGCCTCACTCAGAAGAAAAATTTTATGACCAGTGAAGCAATCTGCTCTCCCATAGTAAGTCCATAGTTGAGGACAATGCCTATGACCTTAGATGTTTTATCTATCATTAGTTTCTCGCCTATAGACAATGTTAGTTCTGAATGCGGTAGCAAGTTATAGTGCTCAAACCAAAGCACCTTCATCTTCTGTTTGTTTAGTTTGAGGAAGTTTCTTTGTGATCATGCACTTAGATCATCAACTAGTCTTGATATGTGCTGCAATGTGTCAGTGAAAAGGAGTCTTTGGTAGCATAAAGGAGAAAAATGGCATCTGCATAGGAAAAAGTGTAGACTTGTGGGAAGGAGAACTACTTACCCAATGCGCTCATACATATATTAAATAAGGACGGTGAAAGTGGGAAGCCTTGTAGAACCCCACAAAAGGCATTCCATGTTTGGGACTTCCTACAATCCTTTCTCACTTCATATATTCTCTTGCCTAAGGATTCTGTGAACCATTTCAATACTATTCCATACACACCTAGCTCTTCCAATTCTAGACGTAATAGCGCATGATTGACTGCATCAAAAGTGGCTGAAATATCAAACTGCAACAGAACAGCTTGCTTGTCCTTTGCCTAGGTAGTTCGTCACTTTTGATGTTTGATACCAAACACTAAAATCAATAGCAAACTGGATGAAAGATCACAAACTGAAATTGAACCCAGATAAAACTAAATTCATCCTCCTAGAAAACAACAAAATACCAACCATAACCAACATTGAAATCAACACAATCAATTACCCCATACAAACCACCCTAAAACTGCTAGGAATAACTATCGACAGATGCTGCACCATGCAACCGCAAATCAATAAAACAATACAAAAGTCATTCTTAGTCAAGAGAAACTTAAGACAAGTTCGGAAATTCTTCGAGAAAACTCAATTCCAGCTCATAGTTTAGTTCAGTCCTTAATACTAGGCCTACTTGACTATTGTAATATCCTCTACCTCCCATGCCCTACAACCATAATAAAACAACTACAAACTATCCAAAACACAGCACTAAGACTCATCTACTCAATAAAGAAACATGATCACTTTACAAAAGCATATCTCCAATCGCACTGGCTTCCGATCCCAGCAAGAATACAATTTAAATTCTACTGCATACTATTTAAGACTTTATACGGAGACAGTCCAAACTACCTGAATAACCGCCTCATCCACAACACCACAACCAGACATAGGAAAACTCACACCCCATTCTCATACCCCCCAATTAAGGAGGTCAAATGGAAAAAACTATATGATGGCCTCCTAGCCACTCAAGCAGCCAAACTAAACAAACAAATCGCCAATCTACTGATGGCATCCCTCGACTACAAGACTTTTAGAAAATAAATAAAGACCATACTCTTCAAGAAAACTCTGAAAAAAGAAATACTACCGCAAGTCTCAAACTCCACCTCTCACTAAAGCCAACTACCCCAAACAAATAACCTTACCCATTTCTCACTCTTTTTGAAAATGACCAATTTTTTTTTTTTTTTTTGTAAGTTCTTGTTGTAATACATCTTGGATAATTCTTTTGTAATCCGCCTTGAACTGCAAGGTAATGGCAGAATAGAAATCCCTAATGTAATGTAATATAATGTTAATTCTAGGAGTAGGAATTTGGTGCTCTGCATCAACCTGAAGCCATGTTGTGAGTTATGGAATCCATTCACCATGTTTAAGAATTCAGATAATTGTGTATTGACACAGAATTCCACCAATTTATCAAACTGCAGTTTACCTGCTACCGGCCTAAAGTTTTCTACCTTGCTTAGGTCCAGGTCTGGGGGTCAGTGAGATGGCCGATAATGTTGGACAAATCCCTTTTGTCAGGCACCTGTTGACAAGGTCTGTCAGGCAAAGCAGAAACTTGACAGGTGGTCGATCCAAATGCTAGTGGGACCGATATCAAGATGACAATGTTTCTTTGGGAGCCTTTTCAGTAAGCCAGAGATCTCATGGTAACAGTAGAAAACTGTTTCCAGCACCTATTTATAGGTATTCTTCTTTCTCATTGGCATGTATAATATTCATCTCTATGCAATTTCCTATAACTTTTGGGTTAACGATTCCCTTATATTCCTGATCTTGCCCTGGAAATGGCTGGCTAGGTGTCTTCATCAGGGTGTTGTGAGGAGGAGTCTGTGGTAATACCTCTAGTAGATATTAGAGCATTACAGATCCTGAAAAGACATTTGGATGAGTTCCTTGACTGATTAATCAAGGTATCGTAATGAATTCTTTTAGTTTCAGCTACTGCCAGATTTTATTTTATTTCTCTTCTCCAATTGACATAGTGAAAGGGTTTTTTAAAATTTTTTCTCCAGACCCTCTCTAGTTTTCTTACTCTTGTCCGCCAAGCTAATAGTCGATCTGTGAACTAGGAATTGTTTTTCTCTTTCACTTTTACAACCAACTTTCTGAGATAGGTATTGATTCCACAATGTTAGGCTGATTTTCAAAATTCTTACGATCTCGCTCACATACTGTTAATATGAATGGCACCATGTCATCCTCTTGGAAGCCTTTATCACCTATTCTTTTCAACATCTACATGACTACTTTGAAGCTTTTCCGTTTATCCCCCTGTGAAACACTTTACATATACAGACAATATCTTTGTTCTCCTTTTTTTTCTTTCCATAGTTGATTTGTTTTATGTTTTATTCAAAATTTGTACCCTTTATTTGTTTTATACACTTAATAAAAATACTTGAACTATTAAAAAAAAAAATAAATTATATAAATACATTAACAAATAACTGTTTTCAGCAACTTCTTGAAATTTACATGACCAGCACAGTCACAAGTTGCCTCTAGAGTTGCCTGTCAGCCGGGTGAAGGAGTGTCCGGTCCCTGTACCCCTCCTGATGAAGCCAATCGTGAAACCTGGGTTGGGGGGTTTAACAGCTTATGGTAGTTGCAATGTGTTAGTACTTTAAATATGTACCCGGAGCAGTGAAAGAGCAACAGCAGTGCAATCCTGCATTCAGATAAGTTACCTATCTTTTTCTTGTATGTTATTAGCATGTGGCAGAAACAGTGAACTTGCTGTGATGGTCTCTATTATAACTGACTCTGTGACTTTTCACTAGAGTTTGGTTATGGGTCTGAGCGTTCACTTAGAAATCTAGAGTCACTGTGTGACCATAAAAGTATTTGGTTGTTTATTTATGTGGAAATAAGGTGATTATTTTTTGAATTGTTATATGGTTATCAGTGGCGTACCTAGGGTATGTGGCACCCGGAGCCCATCATTTTTTGATACCCCCCCCCCCCACCCACCCTCCATGTAAAAAATATTTTTTGTAATAACCATGAAACGGTATAAATGGTCAGAATAGAAACAGGGAGTGAAAATACTCTTTTATTGAACCTCATATATGTAACCATTATTCCAAACATAACATAACATAAATTATGTCTGAATTGTCATGACATCAGAAGTACGTATGGAGTAGTTGCAGGTGATGTTTGGGACAGTTCTGATTGTGTTAGTTCGGTTTTATGTGTTTTTTGAATAGAAGGGTTTTTATTTCTTTTTTGAAGGTTTTGTAGTCTGTGGTCGAGGTCAATAAGTTGTAGAGTAGGGGGTCGAGTGTTAGGAGGTTGTCGAACAGTTTTTTTCTTTTGACGTTTTTGGTTGGAAGGTGTGTGAATGGTGTGCGAGTTCTCCTATGTCTGGTTGAGGTGGATTTAATTATTTAGCTGAAGAAATTAGTTTACCCCCCCCCCCCCCCCCCATTCCACACACATTAATTCTCTTCCATTTTTGTTTCCATTATAAAAAAAACTCTGATAAGTTCCCAGAAAAAAAATACATTAAAATAAGAAGTGAAACCAAAGGCCCCTACAGATGAGAACATAACATAAGAATAGCCTAACTGGGTCATACCAATGGTCCATCATGCCCAGTAGCCCATTCTCATGGTAGCCAATCCAGGTCACTAGTACCTGGTCAAAACCCAAAGAGTAACAACATTCCATGCTACCGATCCAGGGCAAGCAGACACTTCCCCATGTCTTAATAACAGACTATGGACTTTTCCTCCAGGAATTTGTCCAAATCTTTCTTAAAACCAGCTAAGCTATCTGCTTTTACCATAACTTCTGGCCACTTCATTTTTAAGCTTAGATCTTTCCTTCCAAACAGAGACCTTGCTAGATGTCAAATACAACACAAGGGAACTTCACACGGACTTAGCTGTGCAGGAAATGTGAATCTCCTCATACACCCATCTATAGTGCAAAAAAGTGCAAAGGTCTGGTTTTTTTTCTTTCGATCGCTAGATAGCCTAATGCTACACAAGCAGCACTGTTACAAAAGGTCAATGCTAAGGTTAACAAAGTTTCCTTCCTTGGACCACAAGGAGATACTGACAAACCACTGGAAGAGATCCCAAAACAACTACCTAGGCACAATATCCAAAGACCCACTCAGTGTGTGAACCAGTTGAGTGGAGTGGACTAACTGGGGGGTGGAAATGGGCCCGGAGTTTGCTCAGGAGAATTTCCCAGACCACCTCTTCCTCTCAACACATTGACACACTGCCACCACCACCACCACCACTAGGAACACCTCACTGGGTAGGCCAGCAATGCTTATAAACTTTATAAAACACATTATTATATTTTTTTTATAAAGCACATATTTTAACTGAACTCTCTGACATCCTCAGCCTTTCCATTCACAAAAATAGAAGGAAGAAAAGTTCCCATTTCCTGCTGTCTCATGTCCCCGGCCTATACAATATTTTTCTTCTGCAGACCCTTCAAAAGTCTGACCAAATCCTCATTTCACTTGCATTATAAAGTACTGAGGATGCCATCTCTCCCCAATCCCAGGTCCTAAAGTCTGAGACAGTAGCGCAAACTGCCCGATTCAGGAAGAAAAATTTCGATTCAGCCTATTTAATTGGTTTTTCGATTCGATTTTCCTGCCCAGTTGGGTGATTTTATTCAAAAATCCTGGTGGGTTTTATAGCTTTTTCACCCCCTTTGGCTTCTCCTACCCACACTGGCACTGTGGTGTAAATAAAATAAAGAAACAAAAAGGACTTTTCCTCTCTCTGTTAAATCCTAGCTCACATTTGCGGTCTAACACCAGCTCTGGCAGGATACACATTTCAAATCTGACATATTGTAATCACAAAACAGAAAATAAAATTAATTTTTCTACCTTTTGTTGTCTGGTTATTTTTCAAATCTTGTTGGTCCCAGGCTCTGGTTGTCTTCTGATAACTTGCTTGCCAGGGTCTCCTTCTTTCTTCATGCTAACCATCCATCTGCCATCTCTGTCCTCCCTTTCCATTTCCCTTCCCTCTCCAGGAAGTCTGGTATCTTTCCTTTTTTTCATCTCCCTCCACAGATCCACCTTTTCTTAACTACCCTTTCATCCGGCATCTCTCCCTCCTTCCCCACCACCCCAGGGCCCACCATCTTTCCATTTCTTTTCCCAATTACCCTCCTATCCAGTATCTCTATCCCTCCTCCAAACCATCCCTTGTGTCCAATTTCTCTCCCTTTCTGTACCTTCCCTCCCTAAATCCCATGGTCCATCATCTCTCCCCCTCTCCTCTATTTTCAGACCCATTATTTCTTCCCCACCAAAGTCTGGCATATGCACATCTCTTTGAATACCCCCTTCCCTCTGTGTACTTCTACACCAGGGTCCCCCCCAAAGGCCTGTCCCCCCCCTTGAAGGCCTGCACCCCCCTTGAAGGCCTGTCCCCCCCCCTTAAAGGCCTGCCTGCCTGTCCCCCCCGAAAGCCTATCTCCCCCCCTTTAAGGCCTGCACCCCCCTTGAAGGCCTGCACCCCCCTGAAGGCTGCACCCCCCCAGAAGACCTGCACCCCCGCTGAAGGCCTGCACCCCTTTGAAGGCCTGTCCCCCCCTTGAAGGCCTGTCCCACCCCCCTTCCCCCCCTTTAAAGGCCTGCCTGTCCCCCCCTTGAAGGCCTGCCTGCCTGCCCCCCCCTGAAAGCCTGTCTCCCCCCATGAAGGCTTGTCCCCCCCCTTTAAGGCCTGCATCTCCCCCTGAAGGCTTGTCCCTCCCCTTGAAGGCCTGCACCCCCCAGAAGGCCTGCACCTCCTTGAAGGCCTGTCCCACCCCCTGTCCCCCCCCCCTTAAAGGCCTGCCTGCCTGTCCCCCCTTGAAGGCCTGCCTGCCTGTCCCCCCCCCAAAGCCTGTCTCCCCCATGAAGGCTTGTCCCCCCCCCTTTAAGGCCTGCATCTCCCCCTGAAGGCCTGCCTGCCCGCCCCACCCTGAAGGACCGCTCGCCCCCCCCTCTCACCCCCCATCCAGACGTCCGGTTC
Source organism: Geotrypetes seraphini (assembly GCF_902459505.1). NCBI lineage: Eukaryota > Metazoa > Chordata > Amphibia > Gymnophiona > Dermophiidae > Geotrypetes > Geotrypetes seraphini. The sequence goes on along the minus strand of NC_047089.1, from coordinate 141,205,517 downwards.
TTCCCCTCTGGTCTCCCCATTTAGAGTAGAAGCAGCCTGCAGCAAGATCGCGATGTCAGCGATCTTGAGCTGCTTGTGCTGTCCTCTGCCGCGGACCTGCCCCCCTCCTCTGACGTCAGTGGAGGGGGCGGGACCGCGGCGGAGGACAGCATGAAGCAGCGCAAGATCGCTGACATCGTGATCTTGCTGCAGGCTGCTTCTGTACTCTTAATGGTGTGGGGAGGCCAGAGAGGAAGAACCAGACGTCGGGGGGGGGGGAACGGACGCTGGAGCACCCCCTCAGGGCTCGCACCTGGGGCGGACCGCCACCCCCTTGGTACGCCACTGATGGTTATCACCTTTGAAGAAACAAGGTCCCTTATATTTTATGTTCAATATTATAATGAAATAATTTAAATCCTTAAAATATATTCCCCCCCCCCACATCCCTCCACCCTCCCTGGATGTGCAAGGCCTCTAATGGAAATAGAATGAAGAAACATAACCTTAATTATAATGCAATAAAATTAGTCAATGGACTCCATATATCATTAAAGGACTTATTATTTCCCTGACGTTCCGCCATCATCCTTTTATACTTATAAGTAGTACAAACAGTTACTCACCAAAAACTAAAATTAATCCTATCGAGGCTTTTCCAATTATGAGTAATCAGTTGAACCCCTATTCCTGTCAAGATCAAGAAAAGGCGACTTTTATATTTATCTAAAGTGGGTTTATCATATATTGCCTCATATGACAAGGGGGTAGATGATTCAAGAATGAGATTAATTTGTCCCCAAATTGATTTCCAGAAACCAAGTATCAATGGACAAAAATATAACAGATGATCCAAAGTCCCTATATTAATATGGCAATGCCAGCATCTATTAGATTTAGAATTGTCTATTTTTTGTAATCGAATTGGGGTCCAAAAAATCCTATGTAATAAAAATAACCATGTTTGTCTCATAGATGCTGATGCTGTACATTTCAATCTCCAAGTCCAAATTCATGGCCAACGAGATACAGAAATATACTGTTTTATCTTGATGCTCCAAATATCTCTAAGACTATTTTTGGGTTTTTTATTTAAAAATTCAGAAATCAATTTGTACCACTGGGCGGCCTGATGCCCTACTAGATATGTCTGGTAGCAAAGGATCTGCAAGCTGAAATAGGTTTTTAAATTTTTCCATTCAGGGAACCCACTCTGAATAGCCTGCTTCAACTGCAACCACCTATATTGTTAAGACTTTAAAATGCCAAATGATTGTTGAAGCTGTGAAAAATCAAGCAGTTTTCCATTAGACATAACATCATCTAATGTCCGAATACTTGCCTGCATCCAATTCTTCCAGGCGATCCCAGCACCACCAATTTGAATCTTGGAGATAAAGAAGGGCCTGTACTATCGTCCACCTGGCAAACCGAAGTAATCAATGAAGAAATGGAAGCCAAGATGAGGCGAGAATGCAAAAACGGTAACACCATTGTTAAGGGAGACTTCAACTGTCTAGGGATAGACTGGAGTCTTGGAAATTCAAAATGCGCTAGGGAAACCGGATTCCTGGAGGCTATACAAGACTGCTTCAAGGAGCAGCTTGTCAGAGAACCGACGAGATGAAATGCTACTCTGGACCTAATCCTCAATAGGCTAAGAGGACCTGCAAAGGAGGTGGAAGTAGTGGAACCGTTGGGAAACAGCAATCACAATATGATCAAGTTCAAAGTTGAAGTAGGAATATCAAAGTGGAAGAGAACCACAGCGACAACTTTTAACTTCAAGAAAGGAAACTATGAAGAGATGAGAGTAATGGTAAGAAAGAAACTTAGAAACAGCTCAAAGAAATCGCAGACTGTGGAAGTGCAAAATCAGTATATCCCCAGATTTAGAAAAGGATGCAAAAAGAACCGAACAAAAGACCCGGCGTGGATAATTAAATAAGTGAAGAAAGCGATAGGAGATAAGAAAAAATCATTCCAGATGTGGAAAAAGGACAAACTGGGGAAAACTGGAAAGAGCACAGGGAGCATCAAAAAGAATGTCACCAAGTGGTTAGAAGAGCAAAAATAGAATATGAAGAGAGGCTAGCCAGGGAAGCACGAAATTTCAAACCATTCTTCAGATATGTTAAAAAGAAGCAGCCGGCAAGGGAGGAGGTGGGACCGCTGGATGAGGGAGATAGGAAGGGAGTGGTGAAGGAGGAAAAAGAAGTGGCGAATAGACTAAACATGTTCTTTTCGTCAGTATTTACAAGAGAAGACACATCCAACATGCCGGAACCTGAAAAAAATCTTCAAAGGAAATCAAGCAGAAAAATTAACATCCATAGAGGTAAGCCTCGAAGACGTACTCAAGCAGATAGATAGATTAAAAACTGACAAATCTCCAGGCCCGGACAAAATCCACTCTAGGGTACTGAAAGAACTAAAGGAGAAAATAGCAGAACTACTACAGCAGGTTTGTAATCTATCCCTAAAAACAGGCATGATCCTGGAGGACTGGAAGATAGCAAATGTTACGCCCATCTTTAAAAAAGGATCGAGAGGTGACCCGGGGAACTACAGACCAGTAAGTTTGACTTCGGTTCCGGGGAAGATGGCGGAAGCGCTGATAAAAGACAGCATCGACGAGCATCTAGAAAGTAATAAACTGATGAAAGCAAGCCAACATGGCTTCTGCAAGGGAAGATCGTGCCTAATGAACTTACTGCACTTCTTCGAAGGAATTAACAAACAAATGGACAAAAGGGCCTTCAGACATTGTATACTTGGATTTCCAAAAAGCCTTTGATAAGGTACCCCATGAACGCCTACTACGGAAAATGAAGAACCATGGGGTGGAAGGAGATGTACATAATCAAAAATTTGTTGGCGGGTAGGAAGCAAAGGGTAGGAGTGAAGGGACACTACTCGGACTGGAGAAGGGTCACGAGTGGTGTACCGCAAGGGTCGGTACTCGGACCGCTGTTGTTCAATGTATTTATCAATGACCTAGAAACAGGGACGAAGTGCGAGGTTATAAAATTCACAGATGACACAAAACTTTTTAGTGGGGTTAGGACTACAAAGGACTGTGAAGATCTACAAAAGGACCTGAACAAACTGGGAGAGTGGGCAAAAAAATGGCAGATGAATTTTAATGTAGAGAAATGTAAAGTCTTGCATGTAGGAAACAGAAACCCAATGTACAGCTATACAGTGAGAGGGCTGGTAGTAGGTGAAAGTAGCCTAGAGAAGGACTTGGGGGTACTGGTTGATAAAACGATGAAACCATCGGCACAGTGCGTAGCGGCCTCAAAGAAGGCGAGCAGAATGCTAGCTATTATCAAGAAAGGTATAACAACCAGAACGAAGGATGTTATCCTGCCGTTGAATCGGGTGATGGTGCGCCCACATCTGGAGTACTGCGTCCAGTACTGGTCGCCCTACTTAAAGGAGGATATGGCGATACTCGAGAGGGTGCAGAGAAGAGTGACACGACTGATAAACCTTTCATATGCTGAAAGATTAGAGAGACTGGGGCTCTTCTCCCTGGAGAAACGGAGGCTTAGAGGGAACAGGATAGAGACTTACAAGATCATGAAGGGCATAGAGAAAGTGGAGAGGGACAGATTCTTCAAACTTTCGAAAACTACAAGAACGAGAGGGCATTCAGAAAAATTAAGAGGGGACAAATTCAGAACCAATTCTATGAACTTCTTCTTCATCCAAAGGGTGATAGACACCTGGAATGCGCTTCCAGAGGGTGTGATAAAAAGGGATTGGATGATTTTCTGAAGGAAAGGGGGATTGAAGGGTATAGATAGAGAATTACTATACAGGTCCTGGACCTGATGGGCCGTCGCGTGAGCAGACTACTGGGCGCGATGGACCTCTGGTCTGACCCAGCAGAGGCATTGTTTATGTTCTTATGGAGTTTAACCATAAGGACTGCAAAGTAGATTTCATTATAGGGACATCTGTAAGTATGTCAATAAATTTTAATTGTTTTCCATGTGTCCAATAAAATTATGTTGTCCTTAGCATATCTAGGTAATCTGATACTTAGTACATGAGAAAATCGCATAGGAGACATAATTTTCCATTCAAGATATAGCCAATCCGGCTGATGTTCCAAGAGCTCAGGGAGGATCCAATACATACCTTAATGCAATATATAGGCTTGATGATACCTATAAACATTTGGAAAATTTACCCCACCCTCCACAATTGGTTTTTATAAAAATAATAAAGCAATTCTTGCATTTTTCCCAAGCCAAATAAATTTTGTCAGAATACTATTTAGATTTTTGAAAAAAACTGGCAACATACCTATTTGGTAGCAAACTACAGGCAAAATCATCATTTTGACCGTTTGAACTCTCCCCCACCAAGACAAATGCAAAGGGTTCCATTGCTCACACATTTCCGTGACCTTTAACAGTAAAGATTTTTCATTTACTTTCATCGTTTCTTCCAATGTACTTTTTATCCAAATCCCTAAATACTTTATACCATCCTCCTTCTAGATAAAAGGAAACTCATCAAATAATCCTTTTACACAATGTACATTTAATAGAAAAACCTCTGATTTACTCCAATTTATTTTGTAACCAGAGAATTTTCCAAATCTATCTATCAAATCCAGTAAATATGGAATGGTCGACTCAGGATTCTTCAAATGAATCAAAATATCATCTGCATATGCATATATTCCCGACCTGCATAAGGAATACCACATATCTCCTCCGCTTGTTTAATAGCTAATAACAAAGGTTCCAAAACAATAGCAAAGGAGACAACGGACACCCCTGTCTAACTCCCCTCTTTAAACAAAACCGCTCTGATAAAATATTATTTATATACAATCTGGCAGAAGGGGAGCTATACAAGGTTTGAATCATTTGTATAAATCCAGAACCAATACCAAACCAATTCATTGCCTGATACATAAAGGTCCATTCTACTCGATCAAAGGCCTTCTCTGCATCCAAGGATACAGAAAAGGCCGGATCATCCATTCCCTTTGTCAAATTTAGCATATGAAAAGCCAATCTGGTATTATTTGAAGAATGTCTATGAGCAACAAACCCTATTTGGTGTATACCAATAATATAAGGGAGAGCCTTGGCCAGACGTAAAGCTAATAACTTAGCTAACAATTTCCCATCTACATTAATCAAATGGCCTGTAATTTGAAACCAATGTAGGATCTTTATTTGGCTTTGGCAAAACTATTGTTAAAGATTCTGACTCGAATCTCACTAACTTTGTTGGGAATATAATAGAATGTATAACAAAACTTCAGTCGGGCCCTTACTGTACAAATGAAACTGAATGAGTCCAAAACAAAGTTACTTTGGCGTGGCCCAAAATGTGAGCAGCTACCTTCGTTGCCTTCAGGATCCTCAATGCAGATTAAATTCTTAAGTAAAGATCTGGGTGTCATTATAGATTCAACACTTTCATTCAATGACCAACTTAATTATCTGGTTAAAAAAAAAAATGTTTTTTTTAGTCTATATGTTGAGGAAAGTGAGATCCTGTTTCCATCAACAACACTTTGCTGTCCTTGTTCAATCAATCATCCTTTCGAGGCTGGATTATTGTAATTTGGTCTATTTAAACTTGACCAAGAAAAGCTTTCAAAGAGTTAAACTGATCCAGAATACTTCTGCTAGGCTGATCTTTGCAAAAAGTAAATTTGATCACGTCTTTCCGCCCCTGCAAAAACTTCATTAGCTTCCAATAATTTCCAGGGTTTATTTTAAATGTGCCTGCTTAACATTTAAGATCTTGCATGGCATCCTTTCTCCTGTAATTCCCCTGCCTTGGAATTCTGTAAGATCTGACATTACCAGATCTACTCAAAAGTTAAATTTGTCCTTTCCTACGTTGAAAGGCGTTACCTACATTGGCAAACTAGGGAAGTCTCTACTTTTCAAAATTACTGAGCTGTGGAATAATTTTCCTTTTCAACTGCTCTATCTGGGCTCTTTCCAACCATTTCTAAAACATCTGAAAACTTGGCTATTTTCAAAGTTGTAAATTATGCTCATCTTCATACTATTCCATATCCATATTGTATCTGTTCTCCTTTCTAATTTCTTGTAAATCATGCCAAGCTCTACTGTTATAGAGAAGATGCAGTATATAAGCCTAAGATTTAGTTTAGTTTAGGTGGGGCTATCTTGTCTAAGACAGATGTAGTGAGGTACTTTCAGGAGGTTATAGTCTTATCTACATCATCATTCATGAGTTATAGCTGGTCCAGAACTTCATTCCAGACTTTCTCTACTAGTTCTCCATGTCTTCTTATTTATACCTTCTCTGGTTGCTATTATTTTCGTTTTAAATATATTTATATAGAAGGTTAGGAGATGATGATCAGACCAGATAACTGATTCCCAACTAGCAAAAAGTTTAGTCCTTCAGATTTGAAACAGAAATATGATGGCAGATAAAGGCCAAAAGGCCCAGTCGTGCCCATTCGCAGTAACCATACGGTAGAGATGAAGTCTAAACTGTGCCCACCCTTGTGAGTTGGGTCCAGAGGGAAATTATCAAAATGTAGTTGAGTCAGTATGTTCTTGAGTGCATGGACTTTGTGGTTATTGTCCTCCTCTAGGTGCAGGTTTAGGTCCCCAAAAATTACTATCTCAGAGAAGACCATGGTGCAGTGTGAGATCAGGTTAAATATTTTATCTTTCGGTATGTTCCACTTGCCAAGTGGTCTGTAGATCAGTACCATACTTAAGTCTTGTCTACCTTCAGGATTGCTCAAGCTGCATACCATATATTCTAATCCTGAATCATTACAGTTATCTATCAGTTTCATGGAGGAAAATGATCTATATAATAAGAGCAGACCTCCGCCACTCTGACTTCCTAGAGCTGTGAATCAGTTTGTATCCATGTGGGCAGAGGTCAACTAAGACTGGGGAGTCATCATCTTGGATCCAGGATTATGCCTACTATACCAGCTTCGTGACTGGTAATCAGGTTCCTTAAGATCAGGGCCTTATTACAGACTGAACAAGCATTAAAATAAATACATTCTATTAGCATATATTCTTCCTCTGATGATATTTCTGTATTACAGATGATCTGCTTCAAGTTTTCTCTGTCGCCAGGGATTTGGTTGTCAATTACCTGTAATTACTGTTAGCATTTCATGCACAGTGGGCTCAAGATCAGACATGTGCTCATGACTTCCTCTAAAATCTCCTTTAATCTTGAGCCTTCAAATTCTCTTGATGAGCAGAATGTTTAATGGAGATTGACTCATTTGAACTTCTGCAAGATCAGCATCGGAAGCGTGCGCTGGGCCGGAGAGATCTTGGGGAGCCTCCGACAGTGGCTTTCTCCCCTCTCTGCAGCTCTCCTTTACTTCCCAGCGCAGCGATTCACGAAGGCAGCCTCGGGGCTTTTGCTGAGTCGCGGCTGCCTCTGATGATGCAACTTCCTCTTTCCTCAGAGGCGGCGCGACACAACAAAGGACCCGAGGCTGCCTTCGTGAATCGCTGCGCTGGGAAGTAAGAAGAGCTGCTGGGAGGGGAGAAAACCACTATCAGTCTGGGAAGCTGCTGGGCAGGGGGAAAAAAAGGGACAGCTGCTACTGGAAAGGGAGAAGGAGAGATGCTTCTGGGAGGGGAGGAGGGAAAGGAATCTGGGAAGCTGCTGGGCAAGGAAAAAAAGGGACAGCTGCTACTGGATAAGGAGAAGAAGGAGAGATGCTTCTGGGAGGGGAGGAGGGAAAGGAATCTGGGAAGCTGCTGGGCTAGGAAAAAAAGGGACAGCTGCTACTGGAGAGGGAGAAGGAGACGGAGAGATGCTTCTGGGAGGGGGAGGAGGGAAAGGAATCTGGGAAGCTGCTGGGCCAGGAAAAAAAAGGACAGCTGCTACTGGAGAGGGAGAAGAAGGAGAGATGCTTCTGGGAGGGGAGGAGGGAAAGGAATCTGGGAAGCTGCTGGGCTAGGAAAAAAAAGGGACAGTTGCTACTGGAGAGGGAGACGGAGAGATGCTGCTGGGAGGGGAGGAAGGGAAGAGAGTTACTGCTGGACAGGAGGCTGGGAGAAAGAAAGAAAGGGGGCAGGCAGGGAAACAGAAGGAAAGAAGAGAAACAGAAAAAAAGAAAGAAAGGTCAGGGAGAGAGGAAGAAAAAAGTTGGGGGAGGGAATGAGGTGTGGAGGAGAGAAAGCATACAGGCTGATAGAAGGGAAGAAAGATTGGATGCACAGTCAGAAGAAGAAAGTGCAACCAGAAATCACCAGACAAGGTAGGAAAAATGATTTTATTTTAAATTTAGCAAAGTGGAGGCAGTATTACCACAGTTTTCAAAGGAATTTGCCCAAATAACTTAATAGTTAACTGGGTAAATTCCCAGAGATGAAAACTTCCCTTCACTTACTATGCACAGTTCTGAATTTATATCTGCTGTCTATATTTTACAATATGGTCCCCTTTTACTAAACCGCAATAGTGGTTTTTAGCGCAGGGAGCCTATGAGCGTCAAGAGCAGTGCTGGGCATTCAGCGCAGCTCCCTGCGCTAAAAACTGCTATTGTGGTTTAATAAAAAGGATGGAGGGTATATTTGTCTATTTTTGTATGCTATAAAAACCAAATACAGAGAGAGACTGAGAGCTGTTGACGAAGAGCTACGTGTGTGTCTTTCTTCCATTCCAGCCAGAATATCAGCTTTGTGTTCAGCCAAACAGGCCCAGGTTTCGCACTGAATAAAGTATTTTATAATTTTTATAATTTTTATTTCATAATAAAGTAATTATAAAATACTTTCTTTGTGTTTATTTGATTCCTATTCAAGAGAATTACTTTATATATAGTCAATATAGGCAGAGAGTTAAATTTTTTAACATTTTCTAATGGTGGTGTGCCTCGTGATTTTTTTCATGAAACAAGTGTGCCTTTGCCCAAAAAAAGGTTGAAAAAACACTGGTCTAGAAATTGAAAGCATCAAACGTATTGTCTTCTGGACTGTTTTTAATTTACAGTTTACACATATGGATGTAACAGACATAACTACATTTGTTGTAAAACATTTATTAAGATATCATTTCATCCCTACAATTTCTGTGTTCTTAAAAATATTATTTAACGTTATTTAATTTAGCGTGTAGGCCTAAAATTCCTTTGAATACCTCGTCCTCATGTATCAGCAACTTTGACAACATATTTATTTGGCTCATAACTTGCTGGCGCCCGATATTTTTAGCTCACAGTGAAAAAAGTTTGCTCACAACACCCGCCCGCTTAGAGGGAACACTGGTTATAACTACCTCATCTTCCTTTTTCCCCTGCTATACTGTACTTCGAATGAGCAGTAATAAGGGAAAGGGGAGAGCAAGTGTGTATTGGAATCTTGTGGTTATATATTCAAAGTGGTGGGTAGTGGGAGATTAATAGACTCAGCGCTGGGCAGACAGAGAGCAGAAACTATAAATTTCCATTTGCCAAAGGCCATGGTTGATATAATGCACTGAGTTTAACATATCGGTAAGATAAACTTAAAAGTTTAAAGGGAAAATGTGGTGGAAAGGACCTTGATAATGGCTTTGAAGACCTATTACTTCTGGAATACTAGTTGGAAAGTGGATGCAGGATGGGATATTGGGGGAAGGGATGTAGCTCACTATAATATACTTTATATGTAGAAGGTCCTAGTTTCAGTCTGCAGCAGTGGGTCCGGGTAGGGAAGAACTAGTCAAGATCATGAGGAAATATTTTCATTCATGGTTTTCTCTTGTTATGTTTTTACACTCTCTCTGTCCTCGACTGTGCAGCTTGGGCTCAAGAGACAAGCTACTCAGTCAATATATTGTCTTCCATATTCTGCATTCTTTGCCTCTCTTCATTGAATCAGTCATGTGAGGAACTGTCTAGTTTGCTGCCCTTCTTTCGTGTCCTTTCTGTCTTTTTATTTGAATCATCTGTGTAAAGAAGGCCCTTTCCTGTTCTGTCCCGCATCCTAACAGAGATATACTTTGCTAAAATGACAGTGACTCTATCCCTGCATGTCTAGACAGCAGTACACCCATGGTAGCAGTTACTGTCATAACAGAAATAGGACTTCTGCTTAACAATTTACTCAATGTCTACAGCTTTTTAATGACTAGAAGACAGGTTTAAATGAGCTGTTTTGCAAAAGGGAGTAAAATAATAGATTGAACAAAAGAAATTTTGTATCTCTTCGATGTTCTAATACCGAAATAGACTTAGGGCTTTCTAGCACATACACACGTAACTATTACATCTGACTTGTGTAAACTGGCTATAAATTTTTCATCTTTTTTTTCTAAGAGAAATCTTAATATCTGTTACATAGTGCTTATTAAACACCTTTACACTTTTGGGCCTAATTACGCTTTGGAGAATTTCTTGATATTTAATGTTTAGATTTAGAAGTATGTTTATACACTTTTTTTTTTCTAGGATGAATCAGAAGTAGTAAAATCAGAGGCAGAAAGGACAATGACACCTATACAGGTAATTATGGAATGTGCACAATATAATGAATTAACACAAGAGTGCTGTATCTATATAATTTAGTGAAAAAATAGTAGTAATAACCTTCTCTACTATTTTTGCAACCCTCTTCATCCAACTTTTATGGGATCCTCAGCGGCATCACTTAGAGCTCAATTCAATCTCATTGCTCGAAGATTATACCGCCACTATGTCTTCAGTTTCTGGCGGTATAACAGTTAGGGGTTAAGCCTTGATAAAGCTTCAACAGCGAAACATGTTGGCAAGAACAATCCCTAGCCAGAGACCACACGATTAAGCTAAGTACACGCTTATAATATATTAAAATAATAAGTTAAAGCTACGACACGCAAAAGTGCATAGAAAATGAGTAGGTACATATAAAAAGATAAAATAAAGGGACCCGATGATGAGCTGACATGTAAATCTTAGAGCAATGAGATTGAACTGAGCTCTAAATGATGCCGCTGAGGATCCCATAAAAGTTGGATGAAGAGGGTTGCAAAAATAGTAGAGAAACCTATACAGTAAGTCATTCTTAAGGACTAATTTGCTAAGTTTTTCATATTTTGTCTATTCAGTAAGTTTTGCATGGGGGCTCATGTTAGATTTTTGGTTGTGTAGAGTCATATGCTTTTTTTCATACTGATGTATATGTTATTATATGAGAAAGCAATAAAAGTTATTGAACTTAAAAAAAAAGAACTTTTCCTATTCTGAGTCCATGAAATCAAACGTTAGTAAATCAAGCCCTAATTGAACATTTCACAGGCTTCACAGTTTCTATTATGTGTGATGGCAGTTGTTTAGCCAATACAGAAACATTGTATTGCATGTTATTTATTTATTTATTTATTTATTTTATTTATAATTTTGAATACTTTACAATATCCAAAAGAAAAAAGGAAATCACATAAAACAATACATAATCAAATCATACATACAAATCTCCTTTCAAGCCCACATTAATGGGGAGTATCTCTTGCTATTTCTAATAAAATAAAGTTCAAGAAATATAAAGGATAATGATTCTTGGTTCATATTTAATGAACCCTGAGCCATTCCTTAAACTGGGATACTGTTATATTAATTCTCCTCATATTTCTCAGTAAGGTGAAACAAATCTCATTTCTATTTCTTTTCTCTTGCAATTAAGAATTGTTGTAGTTGTATTGGATCCCAAAAAGAATATTCGATATCTTGTAGTTTAATCATACATTTACAGGGAAATTTTAGGTAAAAGGATGCATCCAATGCCAACACTCTATCCTTCAATTTCAAAAATTCTTTCCTCCTCAACTGTGTGGTTCTGGATACATCCAGAAAAATCCTGACCAAATCCCCACAAAATTTCGTTAACCTATTTTTGAAATAAAGTCTCATTATCAACATTTTATCCATCCCGCTCATGCATGTTATTACTAGGGTGGACAGAGTCTGAATCACATCCTGTGTATTTTCTAGAAATTCAGTCAAATTTACCTCTGGTGTGGTCAGATGGTCCACCTCCTGGGCAGATTCAAGTTTTTTTGGAGGAATATAATAATAATTGTTTATTGGAAAATTCTCTGCATTGGTCATTCCCAGTACTTCTTTAAAGAACTTCCTTAATAAAATCTCAGGTGACAATAAATGAGTTACTGGAAAATTGACCAAGCGTAGATTTTTCACTCTATTCATGTTCTCCATAGATTCAATTTTAGAGTGTATTACTGTTGAATCTTTAACAGCTGATACAGAGACAGCTTGCAAATTATTACATTGATTTTCCACCACATTTAGTCGTTTATCCAAACAACCTAAGTTAGCATCCACATTTTCTAATTTAGAAGAAACTGACTGAGAGTAATCTCCCATTTGCTTCATCGTTGTCCTGAGAAACCCTTCAACTCTGGATATACCTAACCATAAGTCTTTTAAGGTAATATCCTGTGTTTCTTCTGTTCGTGTGCTTTCATCCACTCCACCAGAAAATGTCAAAGATTTAGGTATTTCAGCATATACTAATTTACTTGAATGGGTGGATGAAATCACTTGAGCATCAGATATAGTGGGGGTTATATTCCCACTATCACTGGGTACCGGATGAAGGGGAGGAGTACGATTGAGAGAACTTATTGAGGCTCCTGACAAGGAGGAATCTACATCTGGTGGTACCACTGGTGGATTGTCCAAAAGTAATAATAAATGTCTATCCATTGGACCCGATACCACTGGTGTAGAACTTTTAGGTTTTATCTTTCTTTTTCCCATATTCTAAAGTCCTATAAAAAATTTATAGAAAGACTTTATATATACCAACCGGCTTCCAGCTCCCAGGCTCCTTGTGGTTCCAAGGGACTCCCAAGGGGCCTGGCGTGCCCCTTAGGGCACGCCCCTTCGGCTACGCCCTGTGGCCGCGGCTTGGTTTTAAAGCTGAAGAGACGGACCCGATGACGTCAGGGGGTCCGTCTCTGTAAATGCCTGCCAGCTAAGGAAAATCAACGGCAAACCGCTGCTGCAGGAGGCCAGGAACCGGCGGAAATCCCCTCGGGCAGTACTCCACACAGATGAACAAGGCTCCCGGTTCAGCCGCGGCGGCGGCTTGGTTTTAAAGCTGAAGAGACGGACCCGATGATGTCAGGGGGTCCGTCTCTGTAAATGCCTGCCAGCTAAGGAAAATCAACGGCAAACCGCTGCTGCAGGAGGCCAGGAACCGGCGAAAATCACCTCGGGCAGTACTCCACAGAGATGAACAAGGCTCCCGGTTCAGCCGCGGCGGTGGCTTGGTTTTAAAGCTGAAGAGACGGACCCGATGACGTCAGGGGGTCCATCTCTGTAAATGCCTGCCAGCTAAGGAAAATCAACGGCAAACCGCTGCTGCAGGAGGCCAGGAACCGGCGAAAATTCCCTCGGGCAGTACTCCACACAGATGAACAAGGCTCCCCGCATGCTATTTATAACTTGATGCTACCCATCCCCCAAAAGCTCAGGCCGAAGAGCAAATGGCTAGAAATATTTTAAAAAGTAGACAAATTTTTCAGGTATATTAGTGAAAGATGGAAGATGAAAAACAGAATTGTGAGACTGAAGGAAGCTTTGACTTGCTATGTGGAGAGTGATGAGGAAAAAGCAAATGTGCTAAACAAATACTTCTGTGTTCAAGGAAGAAAATCTTGGAGAAGGATCATGATTGGCAGGCAAAATTACATGTGAAAATGGAGTGGATACTGTGCCATTCACAGAAGAATGTGTTTATGAATAGCTTGAAAAAAATTGAAGGTAGACAAAGCCATAGGACTGAACAGGATACATCCGAGGATATTAAGGGAGCTCAAAGAGGTTCTGGCAGGCCCACTTTGGTTATTGGGGGAAAAAAATGGAAGCATTGCTGAAGGAGAGGATCGTGAAATTCCTAGAATTTAATGGGTTACAAGATCCAAGACAACATGGCTTTACTGAAGGCAAATCATACCAAATGAATCTGATTGAATTCTTTGACTGGGTAACCAGAGAATTAGATCAATGAAGTGCACTAGATAATATTTACTTAGATTTCTGCAAGCCTTTAACACAGTTCCTCTTAGGAGGCTCTTGAACAAACTTGACCAGTTGAAGTTAGGACCATAAGTGGTGAATTGGATTAGAAACTGGTTGACGGACACACTTCAGAGGGTGGTGGCTTATGGAATTTGCTCAGATAGGTGAGTAGTGGAGTGCCTCAAGGATCGCTGCTGGAGCTGATTCTGTTGAATATGTTTGTGAGTAATATTGCCAAAGGGTTGAATATGTTTGTGAGCAATATTGCCAAAGGGTTAGAAGAAAAGGTTTGCCTTTTTGCTGATGATACCAAGATTGGTAACAGAGTGGACACCTCAGAGGGAGTAGAGAACATGAAAAAGGATCTGCAAAAGTTGGAAGAATGGTCTGAAGTCTGGCAACTAAAATTCAGTGCAAAGAATTGCAGAGTGATGCATTTGGGGAGTGGAAATCCAAGGAAGATGTATGTGCTGGGAGGTGAGAGACTGATTTGCACAGTTGGGGATAGGGACCTTGAGGTTATAGTGTCTGAAGATCTAAAAGCGACGAAGCAGTGTGGCAAGGTGGTGGCTGTAGCCAGTAGGATGCCAAAGAAAAGAGGTTGATGCCATTGTACAGGTCATTGGTGAGGCCCCACTTGGAGCATTGTGTTTTGGAGGCCATATCTGATGAAGGATATAGAAACACTTGAAACAGTCCAGAGGAAAGTGACAAAAATGGTAGAAGTACTAAAAGAGACTAGAAGACCTCAACATGTATACTCTAGAGAAGAGGAGGGACCGGGGTGATATGATACGGACATTTGAAAGGTATTAATATACGACTAAATCTTTTCCAGAGAAGGAAAATTGGTAAAATTAGAGGACATAAATTGAGATTGAGGAGTGGTAGGTTTAAGAGTAATGTTAGAAAATTCTTTTTCATGGAGTGTGTGGTGAATTCCTGGAATGCCTTCACAAAGGAGGTGGTGGAGAGGAAAACTGTGATGGAATTCAAAAAAGCATGGGATGAACACAGGATCACTAATTAGAATATGACTGGACTAACTTTCATCACAATCTAAATCCACAAAGGAGATGGTTTGGATAGGCTGGAGTGAGCTTCAATGGCAACTCTAGGAGTTGGAAACTAAGGTCTATGGTCCAGAAATAACAAAGAAAAAAGACATTTTAATCAAGCCCTCCATGAAATTATGATTACAGGGCAGGTTGGATGGACCATTCAGGTCTTTATCTGCCATCATTTACTATGTTACTATATAGATTACTGCAATAGCCAACTCCAAGGCATATATCATACTTATATTCACTGTCTTCAGTGAGTTCCAGGTTTCTCTTTAATTTTCCTGGAATACAGCTGGATAGGATGCTGAGTCCACATAAAGTATCCTCTTGTGAACTATACAATGGCCTGTCTCTTTTATTTGTTAGTGGAGTTGTCAATGCAGGACCCAAGTCTGGCTCCACATATCCTGCCCATTCTCTATCTATGCCCTCATGCATTTTTGCAGACCTTTTTTTTCAAACTCTCTGTTAACATTCTGCATAAAATTTGCTAGCACCAGGTCCTTATCACTATTATCTGAAAGAGGTGAATCAGAGTCAGAATGCATGCACAGAGAATTAATCTTTCTTGCTGCAGATATACTATTGTCAGAGGGGTTAGGGGAAGGACTCAGATTTGTCTACTCCCATGGCCTTGGTGGTTACATCAGTGGATTTTTGCCACTTGCTTGCTTCCCTTCCTTTGTCAGCTGTTGTTGTACCCAGTTGGAGCCCCATTTCTTCTGTTTTTCAGCCCCTACACAAGTTCTTCCAATTTGACTTGCACAGCTACTCACTTTTTAGGCCATTTTGATGGAGGAAAATACCCTCTTATCTGATCAGCACACTGCAGTTCTCATTTTTACCTTATGAACCTCTGCTTCACTTTTGTCCTTTTGCGTCCTGATGGGTACACTATCATTCACTGCCTTCTTATTTCTGGAATCAGCCTGAAAACCATCCAGTTGCCCAGAAGTCAGGCGTGTCTTTGGACATCTACAGAATACAGAATATTTTCACCAGCTCTGGAATAAAAAACTGCTCTTCCAGGGCCATCAGAAACCCACAATACAGCCACAAAATAAAAAGGGGTCAATGCAGCAGGGATAAAGGAAAAGAGATGGTGAATTAGGCACGTTGTCTGATCCAAAATAGTTATTCTCCCTCTTGGTCTCCTCTTTCCTTACTCATCTTTTGCCTCTTGCTCTTACAACAACCAATCCCTTGTATTATCCTGTCCTCCTACCATTCCTCTCAAACCCTTTACCCCTCTCCACTCCTGGGTTGTGCCTTTCTTCACTCATTCCTATGACTTCAGGTTCTTTTTTGCAGTTGACATATTTTCAAAATATTATCAATTTAACTAAAAAAAACAGTAATAACTCGTAAGTCTGCATTCTTTTCATGAATATATATATACATTGTATATATATATATATATTATATGGTTTGTTTGGAGAAGTGAGTGCGTAGCACATTAAGTATAAAGAAGATTTTATTATATGGTTTTGCCACAAATCAAAGCTAGTTCTCCTTTAATATCTTTATTTCTCTCTTATATCTTTGTGATACATCATAGAGTGATGAAAGTTCTGTTGTAAAAGAAGAGGATGACTACAGGGAGACTGATGTGGGTAAGGCTGACCCTTCTAAATAGCTATTGCTTTCCTTCATGTTCTACTGTTTGTTTATTTGTTTCAATAATTTATTATACAGTGCCTACTTCCTCAATATCATTGGATAAAGAGCATCCAGAACCACCATTTGGCTTAACGTCTCATCTGCTGTCAGATTTGTAAGTCTTTGAAATTATGGATTTTTCCTATCATAAAAAAAAGTTGCATGTGTGAGGAAAATATTAGTTTCTGTATTTGGATTAACCCTTTATGTAAGTTGAACGTCCAAGTGTAGGAACCCAAACACACTCCGGAAGACAAAAGAAGTCTCGTCACAGAGGGAAGTGATGTCACTCCAAGGAATGGCAGCATAGTTGTTTTTTTTTAGCTCCGACGGGGCTTGATATTATAAGCTGAGTTTATTGCCTTCCTAGAGCGTTTGGGCATCCAACTACTCCAATTCTTTGAGTTGACTGCATGATAAGCTGGAAAAGATTGGATAAATTTAAATATACCGGAGCAACGAGCGAGAAATCTCGATCTCACAGCAGTTTGCCGCTGATAAAAATAACAAAATGGCGCAGAGGCCTCCAGCCTCCGCAAATCGGGAATCTACTCCGCCTTCCCTTGCAGGTGAGATTGTTTTGAGCCAAGCAATGGAAATGTGGTTTCATGAGTTAAAGGATGGAATGGTGGCAGGGAGGGAGGATGTGAAGGCAGCCTTGACTGAGCTACAGGTGGAGGTGGGAGAGCTGGATGGCCAAGTGGCGGCCTCCGAGGAAAAGATGGCTCACTTGGCAGCAGAAATGCGGGACTCTAAAATGGAGACTTGAACGTACAGCAGCCAATTTGGTGGACTTACATGCTCAAGTCGAAGACCTTGAGAACAGGTCTCGGCGTAACAACTTGAGATTTAAAAGAATTCCAGATTCTGAACATTATAAGTTGTGCAAGAGATCTACAGACTTCAGACAGTGAGCTCTTGGCATATGGTGACCAGGGAGGCTAAAAAAGCCTCCAAGACTCTCTTGATCTGGATTATTCCTCATATTTTTGCTTGAACTGGACAGTAAAGACTTTACTGGTAAAGCATGGCGGGATGGCATGAGTAGTGGTATGAATGGGACAGATTTGTGTGGAATTATTGGTTTGAATGTAGTCTGGTTCCAACTGTTGCGCAGAAACTGTGTGGGGGTGGTGGGGAGGTTATAATGTGATATAAGAGGAGATTGTAGTGAGTTGTGGGTGCAGTATGATTGAAGAATTTATGGTATGGTTATGGTTGTAGGGGCTGGAGTTGTTTTGTTGAATTTGGGAGGGGCAAGTTAAAAAGTGGCCTTTTCTGGATGACCTCATTTTCCTAGTATGGCTGATCCAGTTGGTGTTAGATCAGATTTTCGAAAAGGGAGGGGTGGGAGGGGGGCGAGATGACTAAATAGGGGAAATGGATTGCATCAGAGGGAGGGGAGGAGGGGGATGGACAAACTAAGTTTTGGATTGGTTCATGGAATGGTTTGAATAATCCAGGTAAATGCAGTGTGGTTTATAGAGAGCTAAAAAGGTTACAGTGGGATGCTAGTTTGCTTCAGGAGACCGAGGGATGAAGCTCTTTTGAGGTCACTATATTTTGAACAAATATGGACACATTAAGAGGGAGGGTTGCAGAAAAAGATGGGAGGTGTTGCTATTTTAGTAAAAAAGGGTTTGGGATTCCAAGTTGATCAGATCTTTAGAGATCAGTCAGGTAGATGTCTTCCTTTGAGAGGTATATTGCAGGGTCAAATGGTTACTATTGTGAACATTTATGGTACCAATTCAGGCCAGGCAGAATTCTATAGGGCTCTTCAAGGGGAGTTGGCAGAGTTTGTGAAGGGCTCTGTATATTTGGGTGGGATTATAATGTACCCCCAGAACCACATTTGGTTCATTCCAAGGGAGGGAGAGGTGTGATTAAAGCTCATAGTAAAGCACTGAGAACAATATGTTGGGTTTGATAGACTGTTGGCGTCTTGTGCATGGTTCCCACTGCAATTATATATCTAACTCCTCCTCTTCCATCACAGCTTCTAGATTGTCACAAGCTCAGCACCACAGCTAGCCTTGTTCCAGGTAAAAAGCCTAGAAACATAGCCCTGAAGTTGAGGAGAGCTGATCAGTGCAGCAGCTCTACTCCTGACATGGGCCAGGACTCAGATTCTGGGGAGGTTTCCCAAGAGCAGGAGCCCCGGGAGGATTTAGGACATTATGGGGACAAAAACACCTTTAAATCTAAACCCTGCACTATTAGGACATAGTCTAAGAAACAGACACTGCCTCCTTTAGGCACACACCTGCTTAGGTTAATTGCAGAGTAGAAGAAAGCCCAGGGAGAACTGAAGCCTGCCCATCCTCCATCTAGGCTTGGGCATGGCTCTCACAAAGAAAGGCAGTTTGAGCAGTGCAAGCCAGAGAGAGAGAGCTGAGCCAGCAGAGGAAGCAGGTACTCCAGAGTTCAGGCAAGCTAATGAAGTAGAAATGGTGGATTGGGAGGAATCCTTACCTGATAATCAGCTGCCGTGCCTGGGACCACAGGAAGCAATGGAGATTGTTCTGCCACCAGTTGGTGAACAAATGAATATGAGTTGAAGCTTGCTTTTTGATTACTTTTTAGCTGGAGTAAAGAAGCTGACACGTGTTTGTATTGTGGAAAGGACTGTGTTTTGTTGGCTGGTTTTGTTCCCAGCAGCTTGAAACAATTTTTAAAGTTTGCAAGGGCGGTTGTCAGAGAATCTGCCCTACCTGAAAATGACTTTTGTTTTTGCTATGTTTGTTGAAGAAGACAGTATAAAGTCTGTTACACTGCTACATTAGAGCACTACTAAACTCTGAGAGCACTTGTCCGTGCTGTCTGTAGACCTTTGTATTTTTCTTTGGGGGGGGGGGGTTCTGCTTTTTAAGTTACAAGCCACTCATTGCTGCAGTGGGGATTGTGGGACAGAATCCACATGAGATCCAAGGGTTGGGATTGAGGGTCCATTACTTTCAGTGGATTCAGCAATTCCCTACTCCTCCAACTTATTAGAGTTGGTGGGGGATCCTGATTACATTTAGGCAGGCTTAGTGAGTTTGATAGTGAAAAGTTTTTGGGACTCAATGAACTGTGAAATACTTACCTGTTTTCTTGGAAAAAGCCAGCAAGTTAAAATCTTGGACTTACCCTGAAGCAAAGGTGTTGCCAGCCATGTGCTGACCCAGCAGCCAGAGGGGCTGCAGGGCTACTTGCCATAACAGGTGAACTATTTGATTTTTGTCTTTATTTTGGATTTATCTGTAAACAGAGACTGTGAAACCCTGATTTACATGGAATGGAAGAAGCCAAGCCACTGGACTAATGCTAGTTTTCTTTTGATACATGTTTGAACATTGGCTTAAGTACCAAATAAAGCCTTTATTTGAACAGTGGCTGGACTGAGGCCTTATTGTGTTTTGGGAGCTTTTGCCATTCTGACTATTATTTTCCCAGCAGGGCTTTCACCTTTTGAAGGCATGCCAAGATCGTAAATTGCACTCAGCGAGGGTACCCGCCTCAGGGCCTGGAACCCGCTGTGTGACAAGATCCAGAAGTATGGGAAACAAGATTCTGGATCTAGAAGCTGTGATGGAAGAAGAGGAGTTGGATATAGTAGCAATCACAGAGACATGGTTCACAGAGAACCATGCCTGGGATGTAGTTATACCAGGCTATAATCTGTTCAGGAAAGAGGGTAGGAAGATGAGGAAGAGGCCTAAAGATTATCCTGCAACTATCATTAACTTTTTTCTAACTCCCGAGGAAGCTCTTGTTTGAGCGAAACGGAGACGCTTCATTGAGCGAGTGAAGCAGCAGAAAGCAAAGCTGAGCTGCATTTATCATCATATTCAATTATTAGTTGCCCTGGGCTCCGGATTAAAGCTAAGTATTCTATGCTTTATAAAGTCATATGTTGTCTATCCGGGGTTACATATTTTCCCAGGTGCATTGGTTGATAGTTTGCTTTATTTTCTGATTTATCTTTTGATATATTTAAATTAGCCAACTTAATTAGTATTTGCTTATCTTAAAAAATTATTAGACCAAAAGAAATATGACATTTTAAACCAGTGATAGTTCACTTTAAGTCTTTCTGTTTTTGATATATTCCACTTCTAGTTGGATATGAACACTTGAGGTTCTTTGGTCATTATCTGAAAAGGATTCCCTTTATTTCCATCTTACCAGGAGGTTGATTGGTCCTAGGACTTTATATTTGGAGGTATTGTTGAAAGATCATATTAAAGCCACACAATTGCAAGATCTGCAGGGCAAGGATGAGGCACCGTGGATCAATTTGGAAAGATGGAATGGTGAATATATTTACTTTGGTGTAATATACAGACCTCTTTCACAGATGGAAGAAGTAGATAAAGATTTAATAGCAGATATTCAGAATATATCTAAAAAAGGGGAAATCTTGCTAATAAGTGATTTTAACATGCCGGATGTTGATTGGAGTATCTGTATTGCGGGGTCTTCTAGAAGTAGGGAGATTCTGGATTCTCTACAAGGAGAACTGTTCCAGCAGTTGGTAATGGAACCCATGCAGGATGGGGTCATACTGGACTTAATGCTTACAAATGGGGAAAGTGGGTGATCATCTGGCATCCAGTGATCACTGGTATGGTTCAATATTAAGATGAATATAGAGAGAGCTCATTCAAAAGCAAAGGTTCTAGACTTTTAAAAAAATCTAACTTTGTTCAGATGGGGATTTATGTCAAAGAATTATTGTCCAGATGGGAACGTCTGGAAGGAGTGGAAATGCGGTGGGTAAAACTGAAAGGAGCGATTGTAAGGGCGACAAACTTTTTTGTGAGGTAAGTAAGTAAAAGTAAGAGGAAAAGAAAGCCACTTTGGTTCTCAAAAGTAGTAGCTTAATCCCATGTCAGTAAGCAGCTTGTCTCATACATAAAGCAACACTCCTGCCTTTACACATCCCAATTTGGCTTCCGAAAAAAAAGCACAGCACCGAGCTCCTCATCATCACTCTAATCACTAAAATCAAGCAGTTGCTAAGCTCGGGTCATCAGGCAATATTGCTCCAATTTGATATCTCCGCAGCCTTCGACTCAGTGGATCACCAACTACTCCTATCCAAATTCTCAGAAATTGGAATAACAGGGACTGTACTGAAATAGTTCACCGACTTCCTACAAAATCACAACTACATGGTCAAAAAGCAAGAAGCATACTCCAACCCTTGGAAAGCATTCTGTGGTGTCCCACAAAGCTCCCCATTATCACCTATCCTATTCAATTTATTCATGAGTTCACTGGGACACATCAAAATAGAAGATGAAACTGTACTATCCTATGCCGATGACATCCTCCTCCTCATCCCTATAACCAATAACCATCTTAACATTGCTGAAAAAAACTCAAACAATATAGATAAAATCCAAACACGGGCAATGAACAACAAGTTGAAATTGAACACCACCAAGACCAAAGCCATTGGTTTCCGCACCGCACAACAGAACATCATACCCAACCTCACTCTTTCATCAGGCATCACTCTCATAATGGAAAAATCCACCAAGGTTCTCGGCTGCATCTTAGACGACACTCTCACAATGGAACCACAAATCTCTAACCTACGGAAAAAGACCATCTACATTATGTGTCTCACAAGACCATACTTCCACCCACATCACTTTGCTCTGATCGTTCAGATGATGGGTCTTACCTCAGCTGGACTATTGCAACTCTGCCTACCTTGGCATCAACACCACTCTTATCCACAAACTGCAGCTCATCCAGAACACAACCGTTAGACTAATCTATAATTTAAAGAAATATGATTCAATCACAACCTTCATCAGGCACCTACACTGGCTCCCAATATCATCCTGAATAACTTTCAAAACTTCATGTATCCTACACCAGATTCTGTACGGAAACTCAGCAGCCCCTCTCATCCTCTACTGTTTGGTCGACATCAAGAAGAATCCTTAACAGAATTCAACTAAACCTGCCATCTACAAAATACCTCCACTACAAGCGGATTTTCCACTCTATGATAACCTATCTGGGTGTAAAAACCTAGAATGACCTCCCAGAAGCAATCAGGAAAGAGACAAACTACACTGCATTCAGTAAAACCCAACTTTTTGACATTTAACTGTTTCATCTTCTGTATTGCACCCACTATTTCTAGGCCCCTCCCCTTACTTCTTCCATGTTTCCACCCCCCCCATCTAATTTTCCTCTTCCTCTTTGATCTGTCGCCTTGAGCTTGTATAGGTTTGTATGACTCACAAATTGAAAATTAGATTAGATTTGATAAACTACAAAAGATCGTAGAAAGAGGAAGAGAGGCAAAAATATCTGGAATAGTTAAGAGAGGCTGGTTGTGTAGTCAGGAAAGCAAAGATGCAAATGGAAGAAAAAAATAGCTGACACAGTAAAACAGGGGAGACAAGACATTTTTTAGAGATATTAATGATAGGAGGAATTGCAAAAGTGGCATTGTGAGACTCAAAGGTGAAGGGGAGGAATATGTGGAAGCTGATAAAGAAAAGGTCGAATTGCTTAACAAATACTTCTGGTCTGTGTTCACAGCTAAAGCGCTGGAAGTGGAACCGCAGAAGACAAACATGAATAGGGATGGAGTAGTAATAGACACTGATCTATTTTCAGAGGGTTGTGTTTGTGAGGAGCAAACTAAAACAAAGATAGACAAAGCGATGGAGCCGGATTGTGTACATCCTAGGGTACTGAAGGAATTTTGGGAAGTTCTGGTAGCTCCGCTGACTGACCTTTTCAATGAGTCTCTAGAGTCGGGAATGGTACCAGAGGACTGGAGAAGGGCGTATGTGGTCCCGCTCCTCAAAAATGGAACTAAGGAAGAAGTAGGAAATTACGGGCCGGTAAATCTGACTTCTGTGATAAGTAAATTAATGGAAACGCTTTTAAAACAGGGAATGGTTAAGTTTCTGGAATCTTGTAGATTACAGAACCGCAGGCAACATGGATTCACTAGAGGTAGGTCTTGTCAGACAAATCTGATCAATTTCTTTGACTGGGTGACCAGAGAATTGGATAGAGGATGTGCGCTAGATATGGTGTATTTAGATTTTAACAAAGCCTTTGACAGTGTTCCACACAGACTTCTAATAAATAAACTGAGTGCCCTCAGTATTGGTCCCAAAGTGACAGGCTGGGTCAAGAACTGGTTGAGTGGAAGGCGACAGAGGATAGTGATCAATGGATATCACTCTGAGGAAAGGGATGTTACCAGTGGTGTGCCTCAAGGTTCTGTTCTTGGCCTGTCCTTTTTAACATTTTTATAAACAATATTGCTGAAGGGTTGTCGGTTTGTGGATGATACTAAAATCTGCAATAGAGTAGACATGCCGGATGGTGTGAATAATATGAAGAAAGTCCTGGCGAAGCTGCAAGACTTTGGATGAGTTCTTGTGTTAAGTATATTACCATAGTCCATTCATTACATCATTACACTGATTTCCTATTTATTTAAGAGTTAAATTTAAAATTGTCTTTTCACAAAACTCTCTCAGGATTCTCCCCTTTATTTCATAACATCTCTAAAGCCATATGTTTTAGTTGCTAAATTTAAGGCAACTTCAGTTTCCCAATTTCCAACAATTCCAGCTTACCAGACTTAAAAAACATAATTTTTAATGGCAAGTACTTTATATTTAAATGGAATAATACATATCATAACAGAGAATTACTGCACACTTAGTAAGCAGCTGAAGGTAATCCTATTTACTGAGGCATTTATAGGACTCAAGATTTATAAGGATGGCAAAATGATACTTTTTCTAATAGATTATCACATTTGTTTGTATTTTGTTGTATTATTTTTATTATGATGTACATCAATGGTTCTCAACCCTGTCCTGGAGGACCACCAGGCCAATTTGGTTTTCAGGCTAGCCCTAATGAATATGCATGAGAGAGATTTGCATATAATGGAAGTGGGAGGCATGCAAATCTGCTCCGACATCAGCAACATTAGACTCCACAGTTTTTTTGGTTCTCCACTAGTAATCTATAAAAGAAAAGAGAATGCATTTTTCTTTATAGAATAAGCTCCAAATACATGATTTTTGGTGTGCTGTTTTAGAATAACTCTCCACCTCTATTATATGCATTCTTTATTTCACTGATGATAATTAGCAGAAATGATCAAAGCTTATTTTAGTATAAAATGGAGATGTAATGAACTGTATATTTATTTTTCTACAAATGTGCACATGCAGTTTTTTCCCTTTATAATGCATTTAGAATGTAAAAATAGATTAACCTATATATAGAGAGTTGTGAAGAAGTATTTCTTATAACAACTGTTAAAATGAAATTGCCAACCTTTGTGTATAGTTGAAGTATATACTATTTTGTAATTTAATTCTAAATTATTTGTGAAACAATTTTTACAGACAAAATGAGATGATCAGAGAAAGCCTTCATGACAAGGTACATATGTAAATTTATTTTTACATGTAAACAATGGTTTAAAATCTTGCTTATAAATTTCTAATCCTGAGAGAATATATTTACAATTCTAGGACTGAGTAGGTTCTAATAGTGTTTCTCAGGCCAAACCTGGAATACCAACTAACCAGTTTAGCATTCAATATATCCACAATGAATGTGCATGAAATAGATGTGAATGCAAGTTCATTGTATATACAGTATCCTGAAAGCCACACTGAAGTGCCCCACTGATCTGCAGGGATGTCTATATAGCCAGTCTACTAAAAATGCTGACCCCCTCCTACATCCCAATGGCTTGTTTTGTGAGTTTTTCTTTTAGATGTGTTTTAAAAAAAGAAATGACAGACACGCATCTGAAAAATGTCCTTATTCAGAAAAAAAGTAGACATTTTGCAGGTTTGAAATGCTAATTTTTGGTATTAGATTTTTGTGCATCCTCTGCAAACGTCCAAACTCATATTTGGATGTCATATCAAAAATGCCTCTCCACATCTATGCCACACAGTCAAAACATGTATGTTTTGTGATGCAGAAATTTGGTTCTATAGTGACTCATACAAATCTTCCTTTTAAAACTCATAAAATGGGCTGCAAAAAATAACAGCTGCCTGTAATTTCTCAGTAAACAGAAATATAAATATGATGAGGTCTTAGAATGAGAAAATTGCCACATTTCTTAATTTTCAGTTAAAATATGAGCAGTGTTTCAGTTTGGTTGATTGCATGATAACTAACTGACATGATAAAAGCAGTTTTCAAAAGCATTTCCATGGTATTACAACACTTTAATCACAGAAAAAATGTTTTATAAAATTATCTAGAACAACCAAGTTTAATACGACAAATGGTCCAGTAAATAAAACAGTCAATAAAAACAATTCATCTGGAAAACAATGCAGCAGATAGAGATCCAATAGCTGGCAAAAACTAGGGATAAATCAGATTGTGCAAATGTGAAAAAAATGTGTGTGATGATTTTTAAGAGAAGGCAGGCAGCCTTTAGACTCAGTATTTGTGCCTGGCCTCAGGCTCATTTCATTCATTTTTCTATGGTTTATAATTATGATTTATCTCAGATCACAATTATGATTCTTTACTTTCAGTTATAGTTTTTCATCACTTGGTTCAGCTTTAATTGAACATTCAAGGACACGGTAAGCGAGGCGCAAAATCGGTATATCCCCAGATTCAGGAAAGGGTGCAAAAAGAGCCGAACAAAAGACCCGGCGTGGATAACTAAAGAAGTGAAAAAAGTGTTAGGGGATAAGAAGAATTCATTCAAGAAATGGAAAAAGGGCAAAACCGAGGAGAACTGGAATGAACACAGGAAGTGAGAGTGGTGGTGAATGGTGCCCCTTCAAAAACATCAGAGGTGATCAGTGGAGTGCCGCAGGGCTCGGTCTTGGGCCCGATCCTCTTCAACATATTTGTAGGAGATCTGACTCAGGGGCTTCAGGGTAAAATCACATTATTCGCCGATGACGCCAAACTATGCAACATAGTAAGTAAGAGCACTTTGCCAGACGGTATGACGCAGGACCTACTTCTATTGGAACATTGGTCCTTGACTTGGCAGCTAAGCTTCAATGCTAAAAAATGTAAGGTCATGCACCTTGGCAGCAGGAATCCGTGCAGAACTTACTCACTAAATGGTGAGACCTTAGCTAGAACCAAGGCGGAACATGATTTGGGGGTGATCATTAGCGAAGACATGTAGACTGCCAATCAAGTGAAGAAGGCTTCATCAAAGGCAAGACAAATGATGGGTTGTATCCGTAGAAGTTTTATCAGCCGGAAGTCCGAAGTTATAATGCCGTTGTATAGATCCATGGTGAGGCCTCATCTGGAATATTGTGTACAATTCTGGAGGCCAGATTACCAAAAAGATGTGCTGAGAGTTGAGTTGGTTCAAAGAATGGCCACCAGGATGGTCTTGGGACTCAAAGATCTCCCGTATGAGGAAAGGCTGAATAAATTGCAGCTATACTCACTCGAGGAACGTAGAGAGAGAGGAGACATGATAGAGAAGTTTAAATATATCATTGGCTGTATTGAGGTAGAGGATGATATTTTCTTTCTTAAAGGTCCCTCGGCCACAAGAGGGCATCCGCTAAAAATCAGGGGTGGGAAATATCATGGCGACACCAGGAAGTTCTTCTTCACTGAAAGAGTGGTTGATCATTGGAACGAACTTCCACTTCAGGTGATTGAGGACAGCAGCGTGCCAGATTTTAAAAGGAAATGGGATACACATGTGGGATCTCTAGAGGGGTAAAATCAAGGGGGGTGGGTCATTAGAGTGGGCAGACTTGATGGGCTATTGCCCTTTTCTGCCATCATCTTCTATGTTTCTATAAAAAGAATGTCACCTCGTGGTTAGAAAAGCAAAACGAGAATATGAAGAGAGGCTAGCCAGGGAAGCACGAAATTTCAAACCGTTCTTCAGATATGTTAAAGGGAAGCAGCCGGCTAGGGAGAAGGTGGGACCGTTGGATGAGGAGATAGGAAGGGAGTTGTGAAGGAGGAGAAAGAAGTGGTGGAAAGACTAAACATGTTCTTTTCGTCAGTATTTACAAAAGAAGACACATCCAACATATCTCAACAAATCTGCAAAGGAGACCAAGCAGAGAAATTAACATCCATGGAAGTAAGCCTTGAGGACATACACAGGCAGATAGAAAAATTAAAATCTGACAAATCGCTGAGCCCGGACAGAATCCACTCTAGAGTATTAAAAGAACTAAAGGAGGAAATAGTGGAACTACTACAGCAGGTTTGTAATCTATCCCTGAAAACAGACGTGATCTCGGAGGATTGGAAGATAGCCAATGTTACGCCCATCTTTAAAAAGGGATCGAGAGGTGACCCGGGGAACTACAGACCGGTAAGTCTGACCTCAGTTCCGGGGAAAATGGCGGAAGCGCTGATAAAAGATAGCATCGAGGAGCATCTAGAGAGGCATAAATTTATGAAAACAAGCCAACATGGCTTCTGCAAGGGAAGATCGTGCCTGACGAACTTATTGCACTTCTTTGAAGGAATTAACAAACGGATGGACAAAGGGACCCCATAGACATTGTATAATTAGACTTCCAAAAAGCTTTGACAAGGTACCCCATGAACGCCTACTTCGGAAACTAAAGAACCATGGGGTGGAAGGAGACGTACACAGATGGATCAGGAATTGGTTGGCGGGCAGAAAGCAGAGGGTAGGAGTGAAGGGCCACTACTTGGACTGGAGGAAGGTCACAAGTGGTATTCCGCAGGGGTCAATGCTTGAACCGCTGCTATTCGATGTATTTATAAATGATCTAGAAATGGGGACGAAGAGCGAAGTAATAAAATTCGCAGATGACACCAATCTATTCAATGGGGCTAGAACTAAAGAGGACTGCGAAGATTTACAAAGGGACCTAAACAAACTAGGGGAGTGGGCGATGAGATGGCAGGTGAAGTTCAATGAAGAGAAATGCAAAGTCTTACACGTAGCAAACAGAAACCCGAGGCACAGCTAGGGACTTGGGGGTAATAGTGGACATGACAAGCCATCGGCACAATGCGTACCGGCTGCTAAGAAAGCAAATAGAATGCTAGGAATAATCAAGAAGGGTTTTACAAGCAGAACAAAATAAGTTATCCTGCCGTTGTATCGGGTGATGGTGCGCCCGCATCTGGAGTACTGTGTCCAATATTGGTCGCCTAAAGAAGGATATGGCGATACTCGAGAGGGTTCAGAAGAGAGCAATGCGTTTGATAAAAGGTATGGAAAACCTTTCATACCACTGAAAGATTGGAGAGACTGGGGCTTTTTTCGCTGGAGAAGCGGAGACTTAGAGGGGATATGATAGAGACTTATAAGATCACGAAGGGCATAGAGAAAGTGGAGAGGGACAGATTCTTCAAACTTTCAACAACTACAAGAAAGAGAGGGCATTCTGAAAAATTAAAAGGAGATAGATTCAGAACCAATGCTAGGAAGTTCTTCTTCACCCAACGGGTGGTTGACACCTGGAATGCGCTTCCAGAGGGAGTGATAGTACAGGGTACGGTATTGGAGTTCAAGAAGGGATTGAACAATTTTCTGAAGGAAAAGGGGATAGAAGGGTATAGATAGAGGGATAGTATACAGGTCCTGGACATGATGGGCCGCCACGTGAGCAGACAAGGGATTGGACAATTTTCAGAAGGAAAAGGGGATAGAAGGGTATAGATAAAGGGCTAGTATACAGGTCCTGGACCTGATGGGCCGCCACGTGAGCAGACAAGGGATTGGACAATTTTCAGAAGGAAAAGGGGATAGAAGGGTATAGATAAAGGGCTAGTATACAGGTCCTGGACCTGATGGGCCGCCGCGTGAGCGGACTGCAGGGCATGATGGACCTCAGGTCTGACCCAGCAGAGGCATGGCTTATGTTCTTATTCTTATTACTGTTTGGCCATATGTCTACCGTTCTGGAATATTTCTTCCACTTCTGTTTTTTCTGTTTTTACAAGTTTTTTCACCTGACCTCTCGTTAACTTTTAACACTATCACTTTCATCATCAAGGGTTTCATCTATGTATAGTATTTATTTCTTAAAAGTTTTTCTTTTCACTTTTTCATCTTGGAGTCATATTGGGAACCCAAATTTACATATATCGTTTTGTCACACCTTTTCAGATTTGCACATTTCTACCTTATCACTGCCTTTGCTTAAAAATCATCATTACACACATCTTTTTCACATTTGCACACTCTGATTTATCAATAGTTAAATAATAATAACTTTTTAACAAAAATTGATTCACCCATTATCATATACACTCAGTTTGGACCCCTGATGAAAGCTACTACATTAGCTGAAACACAGACCATATAGGGTCTTTTATTTCTGGATATTTTTCCTGTACATTACTTTGACATAGACATAGTATACCTGGACTTCCAGAAAGCTTTCGACAAGGTACCTCATGAGCACCTTCTAAGGAAACTGTGGATCCACAGAGTGGAAGGGGACATACACAGATGAATCAGAAACTGGCTGGCAAACAGGAAACAGAGGGTAGGAGTAAAGGGACACTATTCTGACTGGAAAGGGGTCACAAGTGGCGTCCCACAAGGGTCAGTGCTGGGACCCTGCTATTCAATATATTTATTAATGACTTGGAAACAGGGACAAAGTGTGAAGTTATAAAATTCGCGGATGACACAAAACTCTCCGGTAAGGTTAGATCTGTAGAGGAATGTAAAGAACTCCAAAGGGACCTGGACAAACTGAGTGATGGGCAGATAAATGGCAGATGAGCTTCAATGTGGAGAAATGTAAAGTTATGCACATAGGGAAAGGGAACCTGATGTATAACTACACAATGGGGGAGATGACATTGGGAAAAGGCAACCTAGAAAAGGACTTGGGGGTTTTGGTGGATAAAACAATGAAACCAGCAGCACAATGTGCAGCGGCCTCAAAAATGGCGAACAGAATGTTGGGCATTATCAAAAAAGGTATCACTACCAGAACCAAGGAAGTTATCCTCCCGCTGTACAGGGCAATAGTGCGACCACATCTGGAGTACTGTGTCCAGTACTGATCACCGTACCTAAAGAAAGATATGGCGATACTCGAGAGGGTCTAGAGAAGAGCAACAAAAATGATAAAGGGCATGGAAAACCTCTCGTATGCTGAGAGGCTGGAGAACTGGGGCTCTTTTCCCTGGAAAAGCGGAGACTTAGAGGGGATATGATAGAAACTTATAAGATCATGAAGGGTATAGTGAGGGTAGAGAGAGACAGATTCTTCAGACTGGCGGGGGCAACAAAAACTAGAGGGCACTCAAAAAAATTGAAGGGAGATAGGTTCAGAACAAATGCTAGGAAGTTCTTCTTCACCCAGAGGGTAGTGGACACATGGAATGCGCTTCCAGAGGGGGTGGTTGAGCAGAGTACGGTTTTGGGTTTCAAAAAGGGATTGGACGAGTTCCTGAAGGGAAAGGGAATCCAGGGGTACAATTAGAGGGTTACTATACAAGACAAAATGCTCTTGAGTAATAGATCACTACAGGTCATTGACCTGGGGGGCTGTCGCGGGAGCGGACTGCTGGGCATGATGGACCTATGGTCTGACTCGGCAGAGGCAATGCTTATGTGCTTATTGGTGTGCAATTTTCCAGCTGTTGGAGTTCATAACAACTATACCAGCATAGACAATCACTGAAACTCTCCACTATTGCTGCCTATCGTAACAATATAGACTATTTGTGTCATTGTTTGCCATCTGGATTGTTTTTATTGTATTTTTATTGAATTGTTTTTATTGACTGTTTTATTGAGTAGGCAATTTGCCATATTAAACGGTTGTTCCAGTTCATTGACTCCACTTTTTGGTTTTGTTTAGCGGTTCTCCCTATTTTTTCAGTGGAGTATTGAGGTTCTCTTGGGTGTTGCTGTTATAAAATTATCTCCTTAAGTGGATAAGCTGATGCACTTAAATCATGTGTGCGCACAAGTTATTCAGACTCATTGGAGATATTTCTGGGGACGGAATTGGAAAAGCTTACACTTATACTCCTGTTTTTGAAAATTTTCATCACATGCATGTAAATTAACCCTGAAAATGTGTGCATTCCAAAGAGCAAGTTATTAATAAAGAATATTGTAAAGAACCCTATTGCTACTCTAAAGCTCACAGAAATAAATGGGATTTATGAAGCTCATCAAACCAACAATAGTAAATGATAGACTACAAGTGAATAGTACCAAACTACAGATCACATTGGAAAGAGAAGATGGAACTTCCATCTATACAGATAAACTTGAGAGACATCTGTTTATGAATATCCAAAAGTTGGGAATGAAAGAGGAGGTGATGCTGCTGCTGCTTGGAGACTTTAACCCACCAGATATTGATTGGAATATCCTATTTCAGAGGCAAAGATATCTTGGATACCTTTCCAGGTGCTCTGCTCAAACAAATGGTGGTGGAACTTGTGAGGGAAGACAGCACTACTAAATCTAGTATTCACAAATAAAAAAAGTGTATCAAATGTCTGGTTGGGTGCCCATCTGGGCAGCAATGATCATCCTTAGAGTATGGTTTGTTGTATGAGCTCAGGTTTACAGTAGTCCACACACACAATTCCAAATTCTGGATTTCCAACAAACCAACTTTGGTAAAATAGAGAAGTATCTGAAGGAGGAGCTGGCAGGAACAGAGAATATGAGGAAAATGGAAAAGCAGTGGAATAAGCCGAAAGGAACTATAAAAATGACAATAGATTTTCATATAAAGAAAATAAATAAAAGTAAGAAGAAAATAAACATAATACAGTTCTCCAAGAAAGTGACTAAAAACAATAGAGGCAAAAGGTAGTTCTCAGAACATACTGACGAGGAAGAATAAGCTATCGAACACCTGATAAAGCTAACAGAGAAAATGAAAGAAATCCAAATAGCAAAAACATATGCAGAAGAAAAAGCTAAAGATGTAAAATGAGATGACAAAGGCCTAGATTCACTAAACTTACTGATCTGAGCGATCCGTGGCCGAATCTTGCTGGGCGACTGATTCACTACAGCGCCCTCATGCAAATGAAGTGACCAGACGCACGCCCCACAGCGACCCCACGGATCACTGCAGAGCTCTCCGCACAAGCTTGAAGTCAAAATGACAGGGGGAGGGGTGGCTGCACTTGCTGGCCTCACGAGTGGACTTCAGGAATCATTTCAATGGAACAGAACACGCTTTGCAGCCAATCAGGCCTTAGGATTAGTGGGGATAGGCGAACCCGCTATGCCTAAGGCCTGATTGGTCCAGGCTGCTAGAGCCTGGGCCAATCAGGCCTTAGACTTAGCGGGGATGGGCCGGGAAGGGGTGGGCCCATCTCATTTCCACGAGGTGGGCCTGTCGGCTGGACGGCAGCAAGACCCGTCCAGCCGACCAACTTTTAAGGGTTAGTTGGGAGAGGGAGTTTAGTTGGGGGGGGAGGGTGTTAGCATGGGGGTTCCGGAGGGGGTCCGACTTTCCGGCAGGAGGAGTTGGGCATCCTCCTGCCGGCGATTACGAGTTTGGGGTGGTTCCGGCAGGAGGAGTTGGGCATCCTCCTGCCGGCGATTACGAGTTTGGGGGGGTTCCAGGGTTCCGGCAGGAGGAGTTGGGCATCCTCCTGCCGGTGATTGGACAGGCGGCTGCGGCCGCTATACTTATTGCAGCAGGGAGATCTCTTGCCGCGATAAGTATAGCGGCCGCATCTACTTACAATGTAGACCAGCATTTTGCTGGCCTACATTTTAAGCGTCTCTTCCTCTACTAGGGAGACGTGTAGGGCCGCCTAGGTTTGCCTAAGGCCCTTAGGCGAGCTTAGGCATCTTGCGGACCTCCCTAAGCTCCCAGAGGCACCTTCAATATAGGCAGCCTGCCTGGGAAGCATTTTTTTTTTTTTAAATGTGCATCCCGATTGGTTGATTAGACAGCTGTAGGACACCTACAGCTGTTTAAAATCGGGACGCACTTTACAGAATCAGGGCCTAAGCGACTGGTCTTCAGCAGTTGCTTAATTTTGAATCGGCAAGCCCAATCAGTGTTCCTTCTTCTGTTTAGTGAATCGCTGCCTTCCTACTTAAGCATGTCATTTCCCTTCATTTGCATGTGCGGATCGGATTGGGCAGAAGGTTAGTGAATCGGGTCGGGGAATGCTCGCAAACTGGTCGGGACACGATCGGTGAGCTTAGTGAATCTAGCCTAAAGACTTTTCAGTGAGAACAAGCAGGACTTGTGCATTCTCATGCATGGGTGATGTCATTGAAGAAGTCCAGCATGGGGCATTGTACTCCAGTAGCTTTTTCTAGAAGTGCTTGGGCCACTCACTGTGCATGTATGGCATGCATGTCTTTTCCCACCTGCCACTGTTGCATGTGGTTTTTTGTTGAGCTGTTCAGACTGTTTTTCATATAACATTTCTCAGGGTAGCTTCTTAGGTTTTTCACCATTTTTATGTGTTCTTTCTTTTTTATGTAGTTCAGTCTAGTTCTAATTTTTGACCTTGAACAACTTGCTGAGGTATTATCGTAACCATTGAGTCATTTGATTCACTGTAGCTGTTTTTCTAGATATCTCACTAAAGAAAACCCCCAGTGGCTTCAAGAGGTGTTTCCAGTACAACAAGATCAGATCATCATAGATACCCACTCAAGTTGCCTGCATGTCTGGGACCAGACTCATTGAATTCAAAGTTTCAATTTATTCAATATACCATTTATCATAATTAAAAACGTAACAGTTACAAGATTCCCTCACTCATAAGTTCTACCACCATTTGTTTGAGCAGAGCACCTAGAAAGGTATCCAAGATATCTTTGCCTCTGAGATGCGATATGCCAATCAATATCTGGGACACAACTCTGGGAGAAAGAATACTTCTAAAAGATAAATATTTAGAATTTCATATTTCTGAATTTAATCTGATTTTAGTATTTTATACCTGTTTAGATCCAAGTCTTTTCCTTCCTTCCTATACTGCTTTTTGGGGAAAAAAATCCTCTCTTCCTTCTCTGAATTGGGATAGTTTGGTTCTGTGCTCTCTGCTGACTTTAAACCATATTTCCTATTTTCTTCCCTCTCATAGGGAAAAAGGATAATTAGAAAATTGTGTAACTCTGATTTTAACTTCTGCTCAGGGAAGAAGGGAGCTTTATGTTTTTGAAAATCCTGTTTTTTTCTGGATTGTAGAAATAGAACTTATCTGTCTGAAAGGATAAGAAATGTATATTAACTATTTAAATCCTGTGTGCTTTGTGGCATAGGGGACAGCAAGTTTGGAAAATTCTGTGTTCTTGTACAATCCCACTTTATTCCGGGAGGATTGGGTTAATTCCGTCAACCTGCTAGGACTTTGTAGGAAATTATATAGATAGGCCTTAACCATCAACCCTATAAATGTAAACAAAATAGATAGAGGGAAGATAATTTAATAAATATATGAAATAATCAAATCATCAAAACTAGCACCATTCAAAACTAAAATAGAAGCCATAATAGCATCTAATATAATAAATCAAAATATTATCATAAATGTTCAAAATATGATTGGAATTAAGTCATGATCCTTATTGAATATTTAAGTATTTAAAGAAAACTGTGGTGGACATATAATAAATTATACAGACTTCAATCTTTGTATATTGTTATAATCATTTATGTCCACCACCTCCTACCAACAAAAAAATGTTTTTATTTATTTATTTTAACAGCTCTGACTGCGGGAGATCACAGAGCTTTGGAAAAGTCTGCTTCCAGGGTGTTGACTGCCAGTCAGTGCACCCTTTAGACAGCACTTCAAATCAGGGCTTAGGGACCATTCCCTTGGGAGCTTGCTCACCCCAGATTCATCCGCTAGTGATTGGGTGGTGGTGGTCCTAAAGGATACCAAAAAGGGAGCCCAAGGGGACCTCAAGGACAAGACAATCAAAGCACAACAAAGGAGTCATGAGGAGATGTCAATAATTCAGCCACGGGGTGCATATAAAGTTATTCATCCAAGATCAAGAGGAGGAGATATAGATGTACTTTTACTACAGGAAGAGCAAATGACCATTTTTGAATATCAAAGTGCATACCCCAATGGTTTGAATATGGACATAGACTATACCATCTTTCTTTAATATATCTGTTTACTTCCTCTTCAAAACCAGTCTACTTATTTAAATTGTATTATCCCAGGACAAGCAGGCAACATATTCTTGACTGATGGGTGACGGCACCGACGGAGCCAAGATACGGACAATTTTAGAGTGATTGCACTCTAATAACTTGGAAAGTACTAGTAGACCGCACCGCGCATGCGCGAGTGCCTTCCCACCCGACGGAGGTGCGCAGTCCCCAGTTTCTTAGTTTCTGCAGAGCTAAGAAGACGCGATCTTTTCAAAGGCCGTTGAAAAGCCCTTTTTTTCGCCTTCCCGCTCGCGCGCTTTTTGTATCGGAAGAGTTCTTCCTTTAGTTTCTTTTTATTTTTACTACTTTAAAAAAAAAAATTAAACTTTAATTTTTCTTTTTCTCGGGTTCGCCCCGGCGAGGCCTGTTGCCAACATCGAAGCCTTGACTTTCAATTTGGCAGAGGCCGTCTTTACTTTCATGCCCCCTCAGCCAGGGTTCAAAAAGTGCCAACGGTGTTCACGGCCCATTTCTTTGACCGACCCGCACAACTGGTGTTTACAGTGCCTGGGTCCGGATCATAGGGCTTCCACCTGCACCCGTTGTGCTACTTTAAAGAAGCGTACGTTGAAAAACCGACAGCTTCAACAAAAATTACTTTTCGGTGCCGCGATGGCTGATTCTGCCATCGGCTCCTTCGCAATCGGCTCCTACTTCCTCGACGCCGCATGACACTGTTCCGGCGTCGCACCAGTCAGGTAAGCCAGCTAAGAAGCCTTCCCCGCTCGAGCGTCCTCCGGTCACTGTGGCAGCGAGTCCAGTCCTGCCGACCACGAGGCGCCCGCGCAAACGCTCCGCCCCCATAGAGGTGAGTACATCTTCATCTGCCTCCTCATCCTCTGGGCGTCGAGCGGCACCGCAAGTACCGCAGAAAAAGAAAGCGGTACCGGTGCCCTCTTTGGACGAGCGTATTGCAGCCGTCCTTCAGGTGCAGCTTAAAGAGCAGTTGTAGCAACTTCTCCCTGCTCTCTTGGCACCGAACCTTCCAGTCCCGGTCCGGTCTGAGCCACCGGTACCGCCTGTGGAACAGCCCCTATTGTCCGCTTCCACATTGTCGGTACTGGTCCATTCGGCTTCCTCAGCTTCCATGCCAATACTGGCACTGGAACCGAGAGCTCTTCATCAGGCTGTCCAAACTTCGGCACCATTGCAGCCCTTGTCCTCTCCCGGTGCCGTTTCCTTGCTGTCCCGACACCTTGAGCCCTCGACACCGGACTGTAGAAGGATTTATGGTTCACTTAGCAGTATTATAAACACGTTACGTCTCTGTTAAGTGGTCTAGAGAAACCATAACCTCTTATTCAAGTTCAAATATCAAGGTCTAATTATACGACACAAAACCCAGGCTAATGAGAAATATCTTTATTATGAAAATAGAAAAATATAATTCACAAGCCAGCTGCAGAATCTAAGTATTGTTCAAAATATCTAATTACACAAATGAAACTCAGTACATGATTGTCACAATCTAATGGTTAGACAATTAAGTAAAACTTCTTGTTACACACACACACTATTCCTTATAATAATAATCCCTGATTAACAAATGATTATATTATCACCCAGGTAACTTTCCAACCCTTTACCTATCACAATTGATTCCTATCTAATTCCCAAGCTAATAAAAGTAATTTCCGTATGTTCACCCTTAATTAGCCTCTCCGGCACAATTAGGTGAAAGAGAAAATTTCTTGTCAGCTGGAAGACGTCAGGAATACCGTTGTAAAAGTTACACGTGTTGAAAATCCTTGATGAGGCTATAAATCATCAGCAATGAGTTCCGTTTATCTGTGCTAAATTCAGAACAGTTTTTAAATGTCCGAATTTCTATCTCTTAGGCCAGGGGTCTGCAACCTTTAAGACATAAAGAGCCACTTGGACCCGTTTTCAAAAAGAAAAAAAAACTTGGAGCCGCAAAACCATTATAAAACAAATCTAACACTGCATATATTGTTTCTTATCTTAATGCTATATACAGGATCACTAAATTGAAAATAAAATCATTTTTCCTACCTTTGCTATTTGGTGATTTCATGAGTCTCTGGTTGCACTTTCTTCTTCTCACTGTGCATCCAATCTTTCTTCCTTTCTTTCAGCCTCCTGTATGTTTCCTCTCCTCCAGACCCCATTCTCTCCCCCAACTTTTTCTTTCTGTCTCCCTGTTCCCCCTTCTTTCTGTCTCCGTGCCCTCCCCCAAGCCACTCGGTTTGCTGCCACCGCAATCGGGGAACAGCCCCCAAGCCACCGCCGTCCCAAGCTTTCCCTGCAGAAGTGTTGCGCTGACCAGCATTCCGCTCCCTGACGTCAATTCTGATGTAGGAGAGGAAGTTCCGGGCCAACAAGGCATTTCTCCTCATTCCATCCAGCCTGAGCCCCATCTCTCCTTGATCCAGCATTTCCCTTCTGTGTCTGTCAGAATTACCATTCCACCTATTTTCCAGCATCACCCTTCTTTGTGTCCATCTCACCTATATCCCTATCTCACCACGTTTTCAGAATCTTCATTTGTCTCTGTCCTTATCTTTACGCCATGTTCACCATTTGCCCTTTCAATGTCTTTATCTCCCCCCACACACTTTTTCAGCATTACTTCTATGTCTCTATTTCACCTCCTCTTCATGTCCCCTCTGTATCTCTATCCTTATTCAGTAGGTCCTGCTTACCCTTTCTCTTCTTTGTGTCACTATCTCCATTTTCAGCTTTCCCCCCCTTTTCCTTTGTTACTGCACCCTGTAGCTAGAATCTTTCCACCCTCCCTCCACTCCGGCCCAGCCCAGTATGAAATATTTCCTTTTGTTTCCCTCCCCTCTCTCTTTCTCTCTCTCTTCTGCTCCCTCACCCACGAGTCCTGCATCTGGCCCTCTCCCTTCTACCTGCACCTGGCAACACCCCCCTGCTCCGCGGCTCTCTTCAGCAACTCGTCAGCAGCAGTGATCAAGACAAGCTGCCGACATCGAGGCCTTCCCTCTACGAGTCCCGCCTTTGTGGAAAAAGGAAGTTGAAACAAGCGGGACTCGCAGAGGGTAGGCCCCGACGTCAGAAGCTTGTGTCGATCGCTGCTGCTGAGTTGCCGAAGAGAGCCGCGGAGCAGGGGATGTGGCCGGAAGCAGGTAGAAGGGAGAGGGAGATAGGAAGGCTGTAGATCTCCGGAGCATGACACCGACCCCGGCCAGGATGATTTCTTTTTCAGGCACCTTACAAGTCCAGCGTCGCGGCGGGAAATAGCCATGCTGAGCAGTGAGCTCAGCACTACACAGATGAAAGCCTTGCTTGCTGATTGGTCCGGCGGCACGGCGCCGCCGGACCAATCAGCAAGCAAGGCTTTCATCTGTGTATGTGCTGAGCTCACTGCTCAGCATGGCTATTTCCCGCCGCGACGCTGGACTTGTAAGGTGCATGCCTGCGTGACACACTACCGGAGCCGCAGCAAAGGTGGAAAAGAGCCGCATGCGGCTCTGGAGCCGCAGGTTGCCGACCCCCGTCTTAGGCAGAGAATCACACGAGGTAACTTACAGGTCTAATTATTGAAAGAAAAAGTTTACAATTAGAACATCTGTGAGCAGATCTGAGCTTCCCCGAACCTTATCACAGACTAACTAATTATTAATTAATTAGCACCTTTCTTTTCTTGAATCTCATCAGATGACTTCCTCGGACCAATCCAGAAACAGAACTTGATGAATAGCCTTTCTGTATAAAGTATCATATATGCTGGAAGACCCAGGGCCGTTAGACAGATAAGAACAGAATAATTTCTTCAAGATTCACACTGTTCCATTATTAAAGCACAGATGAATGCCCTTGAATAGCAACATTCGGGTACATCCCCATAATGCATCAGGCAGAAACAGCAAAGCTGTGTACTTCTTACTTCTTGCAAAATTCATGCTGGAAAGTTGCTTGCAGAGAGATACTTGAAACAATGGTTCAGGCTTGGTGACATCATAGAGGCCTAACCTTCAGGTGTGAATACGGAAATATCCCTACAGGACTCCCGGGATCAAAGTTCTCAAGTTAGGGATCCTGACCTTTGGGGCGACTCTGAAGAGCCTCTACTCTCTGAGGGCGAGTTTTCTTCTGGGGAGGAGGACCCTTCAATACACGATCCATCCTCTAAACCAGACAATTCCTCATTTACTGCCTTTCTGAAGGAGATGTGTGAGTCTCTCTCTATTCCCTTGGAGGCCGAGTCCAAAAAATCCAAGGCGTTCCTTGATGCATTGGACTTCGACCAGCCTCCAAGGGAATTTTTGAAGTTGCCCCTCCATGATATTTTAAGGGAGACTTTCTATAAAAATCTAGAAACCCCTCTTACCATCCCAGGGGCTCCTTGTAAGTTAGATTCCTTATACAAGGTCATCCCCATCCCTGGGATTGATAAACCCCAGCTCCCGCACGAATCATTATTGGTAGAGTCTACTCTCAAAAAATCTGCGGGAGCTAGTGTATATGCCTCAGTCCCTCCTGACAGAGAAGGAAAGGCCATGGACAAATTTGGAAAAAGATTGTACCAAAATGCTATGTTGGCAAATAGATCAGGTAATTATGCCTTTCATTTCTCTTTTTATTTGAAGCACCTCATTCAGAACTTAGCTTCTTTTGAGAAATACTTACCTGACCGCAAACGATCTGCTTTTCGTCAGTGTTCTTCCTCCCTTCTCCAGCTTCGAAAATTCATGGTACGTTCTATCTACGATACATTTGAACTTACCTCAAGAGCCACGGCCATGTCTGTTGCCATGCGTCGCCTGGCTTGGCTGAGAGTATCGGAGCTTGATGTCAACCATCAAGATCGCCTAGCTAATGCTCCGTGCCTAGGGGATGAACTTTTTGGCGACTCTCTTGATTCCACCACACAAAAATTCTCGGCTTCGGCACATGAGACTCGCTGGGATACTCTTCTCAAAAACAAGAAGACTCCACCTGCCCGGCCTTTCCGGCAGCAATCAGCCTATCAACGCTGTTATGTTGCTAGACCCTTATCATCGGTCCCGCAGCAACCTAGACGCCAACGTCAGCAACAACGTCAACCACCTCGTGCGCAACAGCAGCAACAGGTGAAGCCTCCTCCACAGCAGAAGTCTACTCAACCCTTTTGACTTCATTCTCCAGGACATAGCCAATATTCTACCATCCGCCCATCTGCCTCAACCCATAGGAGGACGTCTTTCTCTGTTCATCAGCCGTTGGGAGATTATCACTTCGGACCAGTGGGTCCTCAACATCCTCCGCCAACTTTCAGACTCTTCCTGCCCTAAGTCCTCCAAAAGAGTCTGCTTTGAACACTCCTCAATCCTCCCTCCTTCTTCAGGAGGTCCAATCCCTTCTTCTAAACGCCATAGAGGAAGTTCCTCTAGATCAGAAGGGGCAGGGATTCTACTCCCATTATTTTTTGGTTCCCAAAAAAACCGGAGATCTCAGACCCATCTTAGATCTTCGCGATCTCTACAAATGCTTGGTCAAAGAAAAATTCAAAATGCTTTCTCTGGCCACTCTTTACCCTCTTCTCACTCACTCATAGCGACTGGCTATGCTCCCTCGATCTCAAAGAGGCATACACTCACATTCCGGTCAATCTGGCCTCCAGACAGTACCTCCGCTTCATGATCAATCAATGTCATTACCAGTACAAGGTGTTACCCTTCGGTCTTGCCTCCTCTCCCAGGGTGTTCACCAAATGTCTCATTGTGGTGGCCGCTTTTCTCCGCTCTCATCATCTTCAGGTCTTCCCCTACCTCGACGACTGGTTAATCAAAGCCACTTCCTTTCAGGCAGTTCTACTTGCCACCAACCAGACCATCCTATTTCTTCACCTTCTGGGATTCGAGATCAATCTACCCAAATCACATCTCATCCCTACTCAGAGACTTCAGTTCATAGGAGCGGTCCTGGACACAGTCCTCATGAGAGCGTTCCTGCCGTCCAACCGTCTTCAGACTCTTCAATATCTATGTCAGCTTCCACGGAGCTCCATCTCTGCCAAGCAAATGATGATCCTCTTGGGTTACATGGCCTCGACAGTTCATGTCACCCCCTTCGCACGTCTTCACCTGCGCACCCCTCAATGGACCCTAGCTACCCAGTGGTCCCAGGCGACGGATCCTTGCTCATGACACATCTCTGTGACATCATCTCTTCGTCAATCTCTACAATGGTGGTTGACATCTTTCAATCTCTCCAGAGGTCTTTTGTTCCATCTGCCTCCTCATCAACTAGTCATCACCACCGACGCCTTCCCTTATGCCTGGGGGGCTCACTTGAACGAATTCCAAACTCAGGGCCTTTGGACTCCTCAGGAACAGAAACATCACATCAATTTCCTGGAACTCCGGGCGATGTTTTATGCCGTCAAGGCTTTCCAAAATCTTCTCTATCCTCAAGTCTGCTACTTTGCACAGACAATCAAGTTGCGATGTACTACATCAGGGGTGCCCACACTTTATGGGCTTGCGAGCTACTTTTATAATGACTAAGTCAAAATGATCTACCAACAATAAAATTTAAAAAAAACACAAAGCACACTGAAAGGCAGAGAAAATGTTAATTATTCATATTCCGGGTTTTTTCAAAGAGGTCACGGCAGATGACTCTATGCAATGTCACTTCAGTAACAAAATACAAAAATAGACAAATACACCCCCTCCCTTTTTACTAAACCACAATAGTAGGTTTAAGCACAGGGAGTTACGCTGAATGCCTCGTGCTGCTCTCAATGCTCATAGGCTCCCTGCGCTAAAAAACACTATTGCGGTTTAGTAAAAGGGAGCAATAGTGCAAAATATAGACAGCGAATATAAATTCTCAAAACCGACACATTTTGATCACTAAATTGAAAATAAAATCATTTTTCCTACCTTTGCTGTTTGGTGATTTCATGAGTCTCTGGTTGCACTTTCTTCTTCTGACTGTGCATCCAATCTTTCTTCCTTTCTTTCAGCCTCCTGTATGTTTCCTCTCCTCCAAACCTCATTCCCTCCCACAACTTTTTCTTGCTGTCTCCCTGTTCCCCCTTATTTCTGTCTCCCTGTCTGCCCCCTTTCTTTCTTTCTCCGTGCCCTCCCCCAAGCCACTCGGTTTGCTGCCACCGCCATCGGGGAACAGCCCCCAAGCCACCGCCGTCCCAAGCTTTCCCTGCAGAAGCGTTGCGCTGACCAGCATTCCGCTCCCTGACGTCAATTCTGACGTAGGAGAGGAAGTTCTGGGCCAACAAGGCATTTCTCCTCATTCCATCCAGCCTGAGCCTCATCTCTCCTTGATCCAGCATTTCCCTTCTGTGTCTACCATTCCACCTATTTTCCAGCATCACCCTTCTTTGTGTCCATCTCACCTATATCCCTATCTCACCACTTTTTCAGAATCTTCATTTGTCTCCTCTGTCCTTGTCTTTACCCCATGTTCACCATTTGCCCTTTCAATGTCTTTATCTCCCCCCCACACACACTTTTTCAGCATTACTTCTATGTCTCTATTTCACCTCCTCTTCATGTCCCCTCTGTATCTCTATCCTTATTCAGTAGGTCCTGCTTACTCTTTCTCTTCTTTGTGTCACTATCTCCATTTTCAGCTTTCCCCCCTTTTCCTTTGTTAATGCACCCTGTAGCCAGAATCTTTCCACCCTCCCTCCACTCCGGCCCAGCCCAGTATGAAATATTTCCCTCCCCTCTCTCTTTCTCTCTCTCTTCTCCTCCCTCACCCACGAGTCCTGCATCTGGCCCTCTCCCTTCTACCTGCACCTGGCAACACCCCCCTGCTCCGCGGCTCTCTTCAGCAACTCATCAGCAGTGGTGATCAAGACAAGCTGCCGACATCGGGGCCTTCCCTCTACGAGTCCCGCCTTTGTGGAAAAAGGAAGTTGAAACAAGCGGGACTCGCAGAGGGTAGGCCCCGACGTCAGAAGCTTGTGTCGATCGCTGCTGCTGAGTTGCCGAAGAGAGCTGCGGAGCAGGGGGTGTGGCCGGAAGCAGGTAGAAGGGAGAGGGCTGCTGGAAGAGGTAGAAGTTCCGGAGTATGACACCGACCCGGGCCAGTATGATTTCTTTTTCAGGCTGTTGCTGCTGCCGCCGCCATGCCACCTCGCGCCCCCCCCCCCCCCTGAAATGACAAAAACAGCCTAATGCCCGGCGTCGGCGTCTTTGACGTCGGGGAGAGGAAGGCTGATAGGCCCGGTAGATCGGGACGGCAACACGAGTCTATCACAGAGCCCGGGATGGGCTCTGCGATCGACTCACGTTGCCTTCCTGAGCTACCGGTCGATCGCTATCGATGCGTTGGGCACCCCTGTACTACATCAACAAACAGGGTGGGACAGGCTCTCACCTGTTGTGTCAGGAGGCCCAAAAGATTTGGTCTTGGGCGACAACTCACCATTTATTCCTGAAGGCAGTCTACATTCAGGGAGAGCAGAATTCCTTGGCAGACAATCTCAGCAGAATTCTCCAACCCCACAAATGGACTCTCGATCCCTTGACTCTCCAGTCCATTTTCGCTCAATGGGGCACTCCTCAGATAGACCTTTTTGCAGCTCCCCACAATCATCAGCTGCCCCACTTTTGCTCCAGACTCTACTCTCCTCACCGTCTGGCAGCGGATGCGTTTCTCCTGGATTGGTCCAATCTGTTCCTGTATGCTTTCCCTCCTCTGCCTCTCATGTTACGAACCTTGTTCAAGCTCAAGAGGGAACAAGCCACCATGATTCTCATCGCTTCACGGTGGCCCCGGCAACATTGGTGCTCCCTTCTACTTCAACTCAGTTCCAGGGAGCCCATACTTCTTCCACTGTTTCCTTCTCTGCTTACTCAACATCAACAGTCCCTTCTGCATCCCAACCTCCAGGCTCTGCAACTGACAGCTTGGTATCTCTCGGGCTGACCTCAACTTCTTTGCTTCTTTTTCAGCCCGTTCGTTCTATTCTAGATGCTTCTCGGAAACCGGCCACTCTTCAATGCTACCAACAGAAGTGGACTCGGTTTTCTTCCTGGTGTCT
Organism: Geotrypetes seraphini; assembly: GCF_902459505.1. Classification (NCBI taxonomy): domain Eukaryota; kingdom Metazoa; phylum Chordata; class Amphibia; order Gymnophiona; family Dermophiidae; genus Geotrypetes; species Geotrypetes seraphini. Next base: position 141,160,685 of record NC_047089.1, on the reverse strand, counting down.
TCTTCATCATCATGATCCCACTTCGATTGCAGTGGAGACCGTGTTGGATTATCTTCTTTCTTTGTCTGACTCTGGTCTCAAGTCTACTTCCATCAGAGTCCACCTCAGTGCCATTGCTGCTTTTCATGAGCCGGTTCATGGAAACTTCTCTCGGCTCATCCTTTAGTTTCCAGATTCATGCGGGGACTTTTCAATGTGAAACCACCTCTCAAGCCCCCTCCTGTCATCTGGGATCTTAATGTGGTTCTCTCTGCCTTAATGAAGCCTCCGTTTGAACCTTTGGCTACAGCTCATTTCAAATTTCTCACTTGGAAAGTGGTCTTCCTTATTGCTCTCACCTCTGCCAGGAGGGTCAGTGAGTTGCATGCATTAGTTGCTGATCCACCTTTTACAGTCTTTCATCATGACAAGGTGGTTCTGCGTACACATCCAAAGTTTCTCCCTAAGGTTGTCTCTGAATTTCATCTCAACCAATCGATTGTCCTGCCTATATTCTTCCCGAAACCTCATTCTCATCCTGGAGAACAGGCTTTGCATACTTTGGACTGTAAGCGTGCTTTAGCTTACTATTTAGAGCGCACTAAACCCCACAGATCAACTCCCCAACTCTTCTTGTCCTTTGATCCTAATAAATTGGGGCATCCTGTTTCTAAACGTACGTTGTCAAATTGGCTTGCAGCGTGCATCTCATTCTGTTATGCTCAGTCCGGACTGACACTGGAAGGTTCTGTCACGGCCCATAGAGTTAGAGCTATGGCAGCATCTGTAGCTTTCCTCCGTTCCACTCCTATTGAGGAAATCTGCAAGACTGCTACTTGGTCCTCAGTTTATACTTTCACATCTCATTATTGTCTGGATGCTTTCTCCAGACGGGATGGACACTTCGGCCAGTCTGTTTTGCAACATTTATTTTCCTAATGGCCAACCTTCCCTCCATCCCTCTTTTTGTTAGCTTGGAGGTCACCCATCAGTCAAGAATATGCTGCCTGCTTGTCCTGGGATAAAGAACAGTTACTTACCGTAACAGGTGTTATCCAGGGACAGCGGGCAGATATTCTTGCGTCCCTCCCACCTCCCCGGGTTTGCTTCTTAGCTGGCTTATCCTAACTGGGGACCGCGCGCCTCCGTCGGGCGGGAAGACACTTGCGTGTGCGCGGTGCGGTTTACTAGAACTTTCCAAGTTCTTAGAGTGCAATCACTCTAAAATTGTCCGTACCGGGGCTCCGTCGGTGCCGTCACCCATCAGTCAAGAATATCTGCCTGCTGTCCCTGGATAACACCTGTTAAGGTAAGTAACTGTGCTTTCTCTGTACATGCTCTTAAGACTGATGCATTCAGCATTTTTACTATACTTCACTATATATCTTACATACTGATGTTTTCAATCATTTATATGGCCTTTCTCCTTACCATATTTAACCATTATTTATGCATAATTTTATGTCTTTTCAATTATTGTATGTTAATTTTTATATTACCTGTTTCCAACAGTGTATCTCATTTTAGACTTATTATTTTTATTACTAATGTGGATTCATTTAAGTTATATACATACAGAGACTTTTTATTTTTCCTAATTATATGCTATGGGGCTCATAATTGAAACAGAAATACATCTTAAATCCCACATAAATTGGCACTTGACGATCAAAAAGACAAGTCAACCAAGTGCCGATAATTGAAATGGGTTTTAGATGTATCTAAAAAGAGCCTAGGCCTTTTCAGTGCTGCTGTATGCCCAGAGCTGAAAGGGGCATTTTAGGACGAGTGGTGAGGGCGGGTTTTGGGCGGGACGTGGGCTGACCTAGACTTAGTCATACTGCAAGTATAACCAAAAGTTTAACGAGACTGCCTAGACAGAACTTGCACATTGTGACTTAGGCGATGTAAAAACAAGTCTAAGTGCACAGAAGGTATCCAAAGTGACCAGATAACCACTGCAGACACAAAGTACAGACCTCCAAACACTCCCCCAGTGATCACTGACCCTCCTACACTACCATAAAAATCAGAATAAAAACATACATACCTGCCCCCAAAACATCAGCACCTGGCATAGGAAAGCCTAGTAGAGCAGCACAGAGGTGGCTTAAGTAGTCAGGGGGGTGAGCTAGTGAGCCATAGAGAGGAGAACCCAGGCCCATAAGCCAGTCTAACCATTGCATTCATGGTGAAACATGAACCTCCCAAAATCCTATTGTATTGCCATATAGGTGCTACCTGCAGCCATAAGGGCTATTGGGGTGATAGACAGGTGTGTCTAGTAGGATTTGGGGGTATTTTGGGGTGTTCACTATGACCTATAAGGGAGTTATGATGAGATGTTTATGTGGCACACTTTTTGTGAAGTTCACAGCTTCGCTTTGGACACCAGATATTTTCCTGCTCACTTCTAAATGTACATTTTCGACAGATATTTTTCCTTTTGTCTTTCTTTTGTTACTGTTGCTGCCAGCGTGTGATAGATTTTTCTGTAGTAACACCCTCACAAGTATGCACAGTTTGACTTCAGCGTTTTGCTTCTCTTGCCTGCATTAGTTTCATTTGCTGCCTGACTAAGTTTCTTTTCCCCTTGTAAATACCTTTTTATAGCACGTACTGACTTATGCCCTGCTCTGAGTTCATATTGATGTTTTGATAAACAGTTCATAGCTATGTGTCCAGTTTTTTAATTACTACTTTATGGTAACTATTACCTTTAAGGTTCACATGATCTTTTCCTTACTTTTCTGGCAGTGGCACTAATCATCCCCGTCTAACTACAGACCTATCGCGAGAATCCCGCTGTTCACCAAAATAGCAGAAGGGCTAGTAAATGCCGAAATCACCACATACCTAGAAACATTCAGTATCTTAAACGACAACCAATCAGGCTTCCGCCCGGACCACAGCACCGAGACCATCATAGCCGCTCTACTCGACCACCTGCACTCACTTTTCAGCCAGGGCACTAGTGCCCTGATCGTACAACTTGACCTTAGCAGTGCATTCGACCTTGTCGACCACTCCATCCTCCTAGACTGCCTTGCCTACATTGGCATCTCTAGCCAGGTCCTCAATTGGTTCCGCAGTTTTCTAAAAAATAGATCATACAGGGTATTCAAGAATGGCGCTCTCTCATACAGCTGGGATAATGCCTGTGGGGTTCCACAGGGCTCCCCCATCTCCCCCACCCTGTTTAACATCTACCTCACCTCCCTGGGAAACCTCCTGCAAAACCTCAAGCTCAAATTCTTCATCTACGCAGATGACATTACAATAGTCATAAAGAAGTGTCAAATACAATGGAAACAACACACTCACTTCTGAAAAAATACTGTTGGTTAGTTTCTAAACAAGTAAATGCCAAGCCTCAGAGACCGATTATTCAAGCCAGTCTTGCTGAATAATGATTCGGTCAAGATCTCAATCATCGGCCTATGGCATAAAAGAGTTTTTTACTTTTTTTACGTTTTTACTTTTTTAACTCTTTGAGCTTTTAGCTTTTTATGGCTTGTAACTTTTAAGCCTTAGAATATTGTTGCAAAGCATCCAATAATGCAACAGAAGTGCAAGGAATTTAAAGGAGCACTTAGCTTAAATATAGGACGGCACTGCATCCAACCCAACGGGGCCACCGTTTCACCTGCACGGCTTCGTCAGGGGAAACCAATAACAGTGCCTAAAAATGAAATAAAATTCAGTTAACAACGAACTCATTAAGCACAGAATGGATGCATAAAGTCAAAAGATTAAAGTGCAGTATTTTTAAGAGAGACAGCAAACTTACGGAACATATATAGTCTGGACATTTGCTTAAAAAATGGCGTCAGTTTCAAAAGACACCGAGCCATTTAAATACCCTTCACAAAAAAGCTGGCGGCAAAAGAGCCGCGTCTGTACGTGTGACGTGAACAAAAAGAGAGCGTGATGACGTGACACTTACACCGAACATACAAAAAAATATGTTCCGTAAGTTTGCTGTCTCTCTTAAAAATACTGCACTTTAATCTTTTGAACCAATGTGTGGATTTCATCCTTAAACACCTGTTTGACTTGGCAGCTGCTGGCACACAAGTGGCGGCAGCCTCTTCCTGCATGGTCAGAGCATGTCATTCCAAGCTCTGCCATGATTCTGACACTGTTGTGCTCCGGGATCTGGATTCCTTGGTCTCAGGTGTGGATTATGTGGCTGATGCCCTATCTGACATGTTGAAGGTTTTCTCTAAGCTGTCCACCTCTTCCTTCTCAATTTGCAGGATGCAATGGATCCGTCAGAGGTCCTTATGACCAGTGTACAGGATTACGGACCTAAGTATTTGCCTGTAATCAAGTCCCGTCCCTCCAGAGCTTCTGGGTGCTCTTGTCCGAACTCAGGACCTCCAGCTGGCCTGTGGCTCTCTTCTTCTGTCTGACTATGGTTCAACGGTCCTCGGCACCAGACGTCCTCAGAGTGTAGTCCATCGGGACCTGCGATGACACAATTCTGATGCCAGGCCGGTACCTCCCCTTCTGTGCTTAGGGGGGTGATTGTCGGCCACTCTGGCCAAGTGGCAGACCATTGCCTCCAACCATTAGAGGATACTTCAGGATAGCTACAAACTATAGTTTCACTGTCCTCTTGAGTATTTCCTGGATTTCCCGGTGGGTCGCCTCAAGACTGCAACTTGTGTACGGGCCACAGTCCACAGATTAATGGATATGGCGGCTATAAAACCCTTCCCAGAGCAAGACTCGGGCTCTGGGGGATATTCGATAAACTTATTTATTCCAAAGAGAGGCTCCAAAGATTGGAGACCAATTCTGGACCTCAAAGTGGTCAATGCAGCACTGCAAGCGCCTTCCATATGTAGACAGTGTGCTTGGTTATCGCCTAGGTGGCAGCAGGGGAGTTTCTGGCCTCCCTGGATATGATGGAGGCATATCTCCACATTCCCTTTTTTCTGGACCACTGAAAGTACCTGAGGTTCCATGCATAAATAATGGTTAAATATGGTAAGGAGAAAGGCCATATAAATGATTGAAAACATCAGTATGTAAGATATATAGTGAAGTATAGTAAAAATGCTGAATGCATCAGTCTTAAGAGCATGTACAGAGAAAGCACAGTTACTTACCTTAACAGGTGTTATCCAGGGACAGCAGGCAGATATTCTTGACTGATGGGTGACGGCACCGACGGAGCCCCGGTACGGACAATTTTAGAGTGATTGCACTCTAAGAACTTGGAAAGTTCTAGTAGACCGCACCGCGCACGCGCAAGTGTCTTCCCGCCCGACGGAGGCGCGCGGTCCCCAGTTAGGATAAGCCAGCTAAGAAGCAAACCCGGGGAGGTGGGAGGGATGCAAGAATATCTGCCTGCTGTCCCTGGATAACACCTGTCAGGATACGCTCCAACAGGTTATCAGGGACTTTCTGACAACTCCGGTCCCTATGGCCTGGAAGTACCTCCAAGTTCTAGGGACCATAGTGGCAACGATCAATGCGTTCCCTTGGGCCACAGCACATTTTGCATCTGCTGCAGGATGCTCTGATTTCGTGCTGGAAACATAGAAACATGATGGCATATAAAGGCCAAATGGTCCAAATAGTCTGTTCATCTGCAGTAACCATGATCTCTTCCTCTGTTCTAAGAGATCCCACGTGCTTATTCCAGGTTTTTTAAAATTCAGACACAGTCCCTGTCTCCACCACTTCTTCCGAGAGACTGTTCCATTCATCTACCACTCTTTCTATAGAAAAGTATCTCCTTAGATTACTCTGTAACCTATCATCTCTTAACTTCATCTTATGCCCTCTCATTCCATGAGAGAAAAAGACTCAACTCATGTACATTTTGCCATGTAGGTATTTAAACATCTCTATCATATCTCCCCTCTCCTGCCTTTCCTCTAAAGTATACATATCTATATATATACCGCCTCTAAAGTATACATATAGATCTTTAAGTCTGTCCCCATATGCCTTATAATGAAGACCACGCACCATTTTAGTAGTCTTCCTCTGGACAAACTCCATCCTTTTTATTTCTTTTTGAAGGTGCAGTCTCCAGAATTGTACACAATATTCTAAATGAGGTCTCACCAGGGGCATCAATACCTCCTTTTTCCTACTGGCCATACCTCTCCCTATGCACCCTAGCAATCTTACCTGACAGCCCTTCAGCAATATCGCTTAAAACAATGTTTAAAAGAACAGGCCTAAGAACAGAACCTTGAGGTACACCGCTTGTAACATCCCTTTCCTCAGAGCAATCTCTATTGACCATTACCCTCTGTCGTCTTCTACTCAACCAGTTTCTTACCCGAGGCACACTTTGGCAATTTCAGAATGCTTGTATTTACAAGTGGAGATCCATAGACCATGATTTTGAAGGGGCATAATTTGGGCCAAAAATGTTCCATGTGAAATGGGCCTTCTTTTATGTACAGTTGACCATTTCTAAATCATTCATCATAGTTGAAATATACAGTATGTACGTGCATATTAATACAACTCCTTTTTTGTTGTTTATACTTATTTTGCAGATATCTATTGAAGAACTGAAAAGTATTGCTCAGAATGTGGTTATATGGGTTGTAACCACAGTAATTAGCATTTTATACCCAGCCATTTCAATGTATGAAGAAAAGATAAGAAGGGAAGTGAGCCCTGCAATGGAAGAATCATCCTTGACATCAGATGCAGAGATTGGTAAAAGAGAGAAAAGCTTACCTGTACCAAGTTCCAGAACAGTCGAAACAGATTCAGAGCTAACACTCAGAAAAACAACTGAAAAGGAGCCAATGATAGAATCTTCACAACTGGCACAATCTGAATCTGTGAAAGATTTGCAAGACAATGATTCACTAAAAAGGAAAACAGCCACATCTGTTTCTAAAGAATATATTACTAAAGAAACTACTTCTGTTATTAACTTAAAAATTTCAGAATCTGATAGTAGTATTTCACATCTACCAATGCATTCTTTATTTGCATCACCAAAGTCATCAAGTTTACTTGAAAAAGAAGAAGAACCCTTAGCAGAGGATTCTCCAGATAAACAAGTAGACTATACAGATGGAGAAAATATTTCTTTGACCAGATTGTCAACATCAGTCCATACTCAGAGAGCCCAAACTGTAGAAAGAGAGAGCGAAATTTCTGATCAACCCATTCTAGTAGAAACGGATGTATTTAAAGATGATCAAGTGGATGCTAGTCCAGAAAGACAAGCAAGTTACAGCAGTAGAGATGACATCTTTCTAACCAGGATGTCTCCTTCATATCATACTCAAAGAGAACAAACTGTAGAAAGTGACAGAATACTTTCTGATCAACCCATTCAAATAGAAACGGATGTATTTAAAGACGATCAAGAAGATGCTTCTGAAAAAGAAATTTCTCTAACCAGATTTTCTCCTTCAGTTCATTCTTTCAGAGAGCAAACTGTAGAAAGTGAGAGAATTATTTCTGATGAGGCCTTTCTAAGAGAAACTGATATACTCAAGGGAAGTCAAGAAGATATTGTTACAGAAGAGCAAGCAAGTTATATTTCTCTGGCCAGGATTTCTCCTTCACTTCATAAGTTGAGCGAACAACATGTAGAAAGTGGGAGTATTATGTCTGATCATCCCAGTATAATAGAAACAGATGTTTTTGAAGCAAATCAAGTTCAGAAAGTTTTTCAGGATCTTAAGGGTTATTTAACACAACTGGCTGAAGAAATTATAAGCAACATTTTTCATAGAATTACAGTTGATCTTAGCAACTCTATTTCTTCTTTTACTGATGCTGCTGAAGCTTCCTATTATTGTACCTTCAACCTTGAACCTGCAATTCCTGCTCAGGCATTACCAGAAGCAGGGCCTCTGTGTGATATAACAGAAAAACCAGCCTTGGATAGCTTAATGACAAAACTTGAAGTTATTTCTGCAACTAGTGAAATTGTTGACAATATACTTGATAAATTACAGTCTGTTGTTTTAGAAAGGTGTATTAGCTTTGTACCAAAAGAACACCAGTACATAAAGGATAAGTCAATGTATTTTATATCAAGTGAAAGCTATTTGACTAAGCAAACTAAAGAATATTTGCAAAGACCCATGGTAACACCTGTGACCGCATCTATGTTTGATAATGCTGATGAGATTATTCAAATTATTTTTTCAAAACTGGAAGATTTTGCTACTTCAAAGCAAAAGATGTTATGTGGAGTAGATCTGTGTGAACACATAAATATACTAACTGGAATTTCTGAACTGGAGCTTAGTAAAACAGATACCAATATGTACATTGACATTCCAGATGAAAAGACAGCCTACACAGTACTGCAATCTGCTGAAAGTTCTGTTGAGTCTGATACTTCTAACTTAATTATAAAAAATGAAATCCAGAAAGCAATTGCAAAACTTAATTCTTCACAGTCAAAAGTATTTAACTATGTAGAGGAAATGATAAGTAATATACTAAAGTTTATTCTTGATGAAATAGATAATAGCATAATTCGGGGAGAATCGGGTATACACATTTTTTCTTCCCAAGAGAGTTTCATGCTGTATAAACTTATTACAAATATTTTGGATACTTTGGATGCTGAACACTCTGAAGATGTTTCCAAAAAAGGTAAATTAAAACCTAAAAAAGTTAGAATAAGCTTAGAGAATGAACCGCCTATGCAAGATAGCCTTGATCATTATAAACCATCTTCAGAGCTAGATCATTCTAAATTATTTAATCTGGATGCTGAAGATAGATTATCAGTTCTACCAGTTAATGTTCCTGGAATGGTAATTTATTCAGAAGAAGAAAGTGAAGATAATGAAACGTCTTTGTCAAGTCAACACTCTCCACTATTTGAAAAACATGAAACATCAAGTCAGAAAACATTTAAACATAAAGACTTTAAATCTGAACCAAGAAATAGGTCAGAGTTTTCTAGCAAAACAGAATTCTTTCAATCCGATCTTAAGTCAGAAGAACAAGCTTTAGAAAAGGAGGATATGTTTCTGGAAAAATTGTTATATAAACAAAAAACTACTCCTTGTCAGGAACAACTCTGTCTAATGCTAGATGCAACAGAAATTATTGTAGCTGACATTTTATTACATGTAGTTACAGACATGGGATACTGTGTTTTGCCTAATCAGAATATTAATAAAGAAGAGTTAACTCTTATCCAGAAATCTCAGAAAAGTATGTCATATATTAAGTGGCTGAATGAAAATACCAACCGTAGTTTGTTTACTGTATCTGAAGTCAGTTCTTTTGTTCATGATATTTTGCAGTCTGTATATAAAATGCTTCAGGGAACTTCTGTTGTACATGATGAGGCTAAGCACTCTACTGTGGAAATTCATGAGCCAGCCTCTTCAGTAAATATACTCTGCATGATGAAAGAAGAGATCCAGACAGTCTATTCAGTGCAAACAGCAGATTCATTTAAAATTCCAACTGATATAAAAGTTAACCAAGAGCATTCATTGACCTTTTTAATTAATAAGATTTGTGAAGAGATTGTGCAAATGATTGTAGGTAAACTAGAGTGCTTTGTCTATTTAAAACTGAAATCTTATTCTAAGCTTGAAGAACATTCCAATGGGGTCCAAACAGAGATATCACAAACAGAATTAAAAGATCATGTTTTTACTACTGATGTACACTCAGATATAAGTATACATCCTAGGATTCTTCAAAAAGAAGTATATCACAGAACCAAAAAGCATATAGTGCCTTCGAGAGAAGAAGAAAAAACCCTACTACCAAGTGATCTACAATCAGATCTAAATACATATACCATAAAGGTAGCTAATACTCTATTGAATGCTATAAATAGTGAATTGGAGAAAACATTAAAACTAACAGTTCCAAATTTGAAAACATCTTCTGAAGAAAATATTAGCTTTAACTTAGCAGGTACTATGTTATACGGCATCTCTAATAAAGCACTTTCCTCTGGAAAAGAATTTGAGTCATTGCATCAAGAAAGACTTAAGGTAAATAGCATTGTAAATTCTGTTTTAGAGATTTTGTCCAACAAAAGTTTTGTTAAAAATATAGCTTATTGGGAAAATGTTCACCAAACATCTTATCCTCCAGAAAAATGTTCTCTTGAAACATGCGTACTTCATGGCATGATTAAGAAAACTGAAAGTGGAAAAAGAAAATTTAAATTACTCCAAATAGTTGGTGACATTGTACATGAAATGTGTCAGAAAATAATATTAACTGCAACTATATCATCTCATCAGATCAAATCAATTACATACTCTACACATATGCTTCCTAAACTACATGCTGAATATGGAAATGTAACTTCATTTTTATCTTCAGATATTGAATTTGTTTCTTATGACATTGTTGAAAATGTCACAGAAAGGCTGTGTGCTGTTGTGAGAAGTTGCAACAGAACAGAGGAAGTAAATGAAGAAATCTTATGTGATGAGGATCTAACTTCATCTGCAATGTCTGATATAATACAGAAAAGTAAAAATAACCTAACCACCAATGCACAGCCACCAGAAAAGAAATCAAATGATGACTTTTCAGATCACGAGAGAGAGTTAAAACCTTTGCCTTTATTACAGATAAAAGTTTCTAAAACAGATTCCAATGCCCAAATTAGTTTGTCAGATCTCAATAAATTAGTTGAAGATATCCTCAAAATAGTTTTCACTAACTTAGAAACTTTTGCAAATATAAAGCTAAAATCTGTAAATGCAATAGATACTAGGGACAAATTAGAATCAAATATACTAGAAGATCTTTGTCAATGCAGTAGTCTTCCTACAGAAATTAACATACTTAAAGCTATACCTGAATCCAGTTTATACATGTATGCAAAAGGCATATCCCATGCTGTTTTGAAAGTCATTCAGGATCAATTAGAAAAAGATACCCAGAATGTAATATTAGATGTGATTAGTTCTGCTAATGAAAAAATGGCAATGAAAAAAATTGTTGATTCCATTTTGGAAACAGTATTTTTTGAATATGTAAACATTGTCTTTGTAAATAAAGAATCTGGAAAGCGGCAATATGTACCTTTTTATGAACACACTTCTACTTTGAAAATGCAGACTAAGATTCAAAAACATATTTTAGAAGACATCTTCAGAACAGTGGAAGCAGAAATTAGAGATCCACAGAAATCTCAAATAGTATGTAGCATTAAAGTAATTTTAAATGAATTTTTTCATCAAATGTTGATTGATCTACTTCTTACACCTCTTCCTCTCACACAGCCAAGTAAAATTAGCCAGTCTTATAAACAATTAATTTCTGATGCATTCATTAAATTAAATGATGAAAGCAAGGGAACTTTAGTCTCTGAATCTGAAGCAAATAATATTGCTGATGATATGTTTAAAACAGTGTTTCAGAAGCTTTATTGTACTATTGTAGCAGATACTGATAAAAAAGAAACCAAATATAAAAGAGAACATCAATGTGATTCTGCTGAGAGCATTTCAGTTACACCAGTAACACAATTCAGAACCAAAGTAAAACCTTCACAGAGGGTAAAGTCTCCTAATGAACCTTTGGAAAAAGAACTGTTTGATATAACCACTAATAATGTTGAGGCTGAAGTGCAGTTTGCACCCACCAGTACTACAGTTATAGAAGATATTCTTAAAACAGCCTTAACAAAATTTGAAAAATTTGCCACTTTAAAAGTTGAATCCCTCTTTTGTCCCAAGGTCCAAATCAAAACAAGATCAGCAACTTCAAAACTGTATTTTGATAAAGTAAATATTCATTTATTGTCCACCAAAAATTTGGATTCCACAGATGTTGAACATCCCAGATCCTTAGTGAATCCTAAGTGCCACAGTAAAACAATACCTAGAAAACAGAAAATAGCATCAAAACTTTTTCTGACAAGGTCAAAGTTAAGTATGTATGCTAAAGAAGTAGCTAATGGCATTTTGCAAGGAGTGAAGAATAAGTTGGATAAAGAGGTGCATAACATGTTATCAACTCCTAGTTTCTTATCATTTCATGAAAATATTGTTACAAGTCAAATAGTAAATATTATTTTAGAAACTGTAGCAACTGACTGTACACCTAATGAAAGAGAATTTAAAAATCTTCCTGAGAAAAAATGTAGGCTAAATCAAGAAATTTACCAGGTAGACACATTTTTTTCTGCTACTGTAAAAGATACTGTTCCTTCAGTGTCTCATTCATGTGACATTTCACAAGAAGAAATCACTAGAAATAAAATTAGGAATGCTGATGAAAAGAAGAAAAATTATGTGTTGTGGCAAAAACCTGCTAGACAAATTCCATTTATGTTCAATGCTGAACCCATATTTAAAGCACAAAACTGCATTAAGAAAGAAAGCTACATAAACAAAATGATTAAGAAAAAAATAGTTTTTAGTGAAAAGGAGAAATCTCTATTACATAGTACAGTTGAAAGGGTAATAAATGCTTTCCTTAAGAAAATTTTCACTGATGGAAGTAGTTCACAATCTTCTGTATTTGACCACACAAAACCTATTCAGTCTTCAGATGCATTAACAGAAACTGTAAGTGAGTTAAATAATAAATACAACAAAGAAATATGTATTTCAAAATCTGATATTACATGTGTTGCAAATGACATGATTGATATTATTCTTGAAAATCTGCATTATGCTGTTACTTCAGACATTAATACAAAACGGTCTACATCTGCACAAAAAAGAATACTTTATGATTTCTTTGGAAACATGCTTTCAGATAAAATGACACGAGAAATATATGTAGGTAACATTCCATTATACAAAGGTATAAGCACAGGCCAAAAGCATAAGAGTACGTTTTCGGAAAAGAAACCAAAAGATGCACGGTCCACATCGGATTCAGAGGCAGTTACTGAAAGTTCAGCTTCCAGTTTTCTTGAAAAATCTTCACAAGATTCTTCTATTCCAAGAAAGAAAGTAGAATTGTTTCTTCCTCAGTATTCAGCAAATGAAACCATTACATTTGCTGCTGATAATCTTGTTAAAAGTATTATAAGTAAATTGGAGTCATTTATTATCTTTAAGTTAGGAACTCTTTCCAGTTTTAACACGCAAGAGAAAAAAGTACATTTAACAAAAAAGGTGCATGAAACATATCCTGGAAAAGCTCAAACAATATCCAATTTACAAAAAAAAAAAACAGCATTCTATGATGCATACAAGTTCCGATGATTCTGAATTTAATTTGAAAGATGAACTAAAGAATGTAACAACCACACTCAATTTGTCAGAATCAAAAGAACTAAAACGGTATGCATTAGATGTGGCAAATATTATACTGAATATTATCAAGAAGAGATTAATTAAAGAGATACAAAATGTTGTCTCCTGGGTCAATAATTCCTCATTTTACGAGCATATCACTGCAAGTGAAATTGTTGATACAGTACTAAAGATTGTTACTTCTGAAAGTTTCAATAAAAATGTCATATGTCTAAAATCTATGATTTCTGGAAAAGAATATGTGCAACAAGCATCTGCTGCTAGAAATGAAAATATAACTGATAAAATATATAATTCATTACCAGAAACTTATAGCATACCATCTTCTAATGCTTCTAAGGATTATCATCAGACTGTCACTGTTTCTGAAACCAAGAGATTTCATTTTTCTGCAGAACTTGAATCATCTTCCAAACCAAAGCCTTACATTGAACAAGACACTATTTTAGAGATGATGCTTAAGAGAAAAACAGAATACAGCAACCAACTTAAATTTCAAATAGGAAAATCAGTTGAAGATATTTTGAATGAAATGTTTCAAAGAATAAGTTTAGATCTAAACAGTTCTCCACATTCTCGGGATAGTCCTAATAAGCAGAAAGTGTGTCCTGACTGTGATAAATCAATTTCTGATTCAACTGAAGTTACAAATGAAACAATTCTAAGTACTCTAGTTTGCAAATCAGATATAACTTTTGTTGCTCATGATATGGTGGAAATTGTTCTTGAAAATGTTTGCTGTGCTGTTAAGGCAGGACTACAACTAAATACTTCTAGTCATGCACTTAAAGAACAATTTTCCTGTACTGCAATTCCAGCTGCTAAAATTAAGGAAAAGGAATCTAGCATGCAGGTATTTCCACCCGAAGTAAATATTGCTGCTAAACTCATAATTAACAATGTTTTGACAAGGTTAGAATATTTTGCTACCTTAAAACTAGACTCAACTTGTAGTGTTAAGCTTCACAGTGGAAGCAAATCACTAATTGCAAATGAATTGACAACATCAAAACAAGAATTTAATGTACATGTTCCCACTAACCAAGTAAAACCTAAAATGCAGGCCAAAGCTACAACTTCACCTTTAAAAGAGCCTAATATTAAAATTAAAATTTATAAGCCATTCAGTGAAGAGGATAAAGCAATATCAACTATTCATTTGTCACAAACTATCTTAAATATATACGCAGAAAAAATCGCCAGCACTATTTTAAGAGTCATCAAGGGTCATTTGGACCAAGAAATGCAAACTATTTGTTCCCATGTAAATATATCACGTGAACAAAATATCACAGCAAGTGAAATAGTAAATAATATTTTGGAGATTGTATCTGATGGAAAATTTAATAAATGTGCAATTATCACAAGGATTGGATCTTGTGGAGTACATTATGGACACAAAGGTATTTTTAGAAGTATGCCAGATGCCGCTGAAATATCAAGTGAAATAACAGAAAAATCTCAGTTGCTAAGTACAGTTGAAGATATTTTAAATGAAGTACATCAAAGAATAATGATAGACCTTGAATATCTACCTCTTTTTCGCCCATATTTTAGTAATGAAGCAGCATATATTAGTTCTGATGTACAAATTCCTGAATCTGAAATCCAGTCAGATGCATATAAGTCAGATATAAACTTTGTAGCTAATGACATTGTTGAAACTGTACTAGGAAAAGTGTACTCTGCTATTAATCCATCCATTTTCAGCAGTAAAGAAACACAGACAGAAAAGGATAATTTTAGCAGTAATGAAGAAATATTGCTAACTGAAAAATGTGGTTTCAAAGAATTCAGAATGACAGAAGACAAAAGAGAAGACTCTTCATGCTTCCGTGGGCCAATTAATCATTATCATAATGCTAATAATCCAAATATCAATAATGCTTGTTCTGTAGGGGCATCTTTGATGTCTCCTTCAGATAAATATGAAACTGTAGTAGATACATCATCTTTGATTGAAGAATTGGTCCAAACCGTTCTTGATAAAATTGTATGTTTTGCCACAACTAAACTGGATTTGGTTTCTAGACCTGAACCTCAAAATAAAGATAAGCCATTCAAAGAGGTTTCTCCTTGTACTATGCAGTACAGCATAAAAACACTCTGTATGTGTAAATCAGAATTGCAGCAGTCTACTGAAGCATTTTTGCTTACAGAAAAAGTTGATCCTACTCCATACAATCCTCTCTTAGTACTACCATGCATTCTTTCCAGACAAGATTACAAATCATCTTTAGAGAATATCCATTTATCAAAATCAGAACTAGAACTCTATGCAAAAAATGTTATCAGTAGAATTCTTGGAATACTTAAGAATGATTTTCACAAAGAACAATTTCAGAAAACATTTAAAGGTTCACCTATCATTGACATCACTAAAGTGAGTAACTTACTTGATGCTGCATTAAAAGATTTATATGCTAATCAAATGAACTTGAAATCTTCTGAAGAACTTAATCAGCCTTTAAAAACTGCCCATAGATTACCAGTTGTAGAAAATTACACTGAAGAGCTACTGTCTAAATTTGGCTCTAATAAGCAAGAAATATTGCTACAAAGCAGAGATCCTGAAAGAATCTTTCATGTGCCTAAAGATCACACACAGAAAGATAATCTAAACCTGTCTTGCCAGCCTGAGAGTTTTCAAGCTAGCAAGTTTAAATCAAACACAAATGATTGTTCTGAAAAGTTAAGACATGTACGAAAAAAACATTTAAATAGACTAGATACAGCAGAAGTAGAAGGTAACGATGTTGATGAATACTTTTCTATCCCAGAACAAATCATTCCCAAAGAAGGTGTTTTAAATAGGTTATTTGATAGACAGCAACCAGAAATCATGGGAGATGAAAAGCATAAAATATTTACAGTAGCTGAAAATGCTGTAAATGAAGTTTTGCTGAAATTCAAGGCTGTAGAGCAATCTATTTTTCTGTTTTCATTATTTAAGGAGGCTTGTTTTCAAGACAGTGAAAATGCATTTTCTGTTAGCTCTCAGTCAACAAATAATAATAACAGCATTGAGCCTTGTCAAGCAGCTCTTGAAAACCCAATCTTTGCTTCTGAAATTAATTTGGCTGCTAGTGAGATTGTTGAAATCGTTCTTGAAAAGCTGTATTTTTGTTTCCTTTCAAATATTTCACTGGCAACAGTTAAAAAAAGCATGGATAAAATAAAGGAAGATACCATTCTTGAGGAAATTGGAGAATCAGCCAATTCAGAAATGAGTAATATTGATAACATTACATTTTCAAATAATGCCTTGCTGACTGACTTACTTCTTTACAACTTCAACAATAACAGGGCACAGGATAGCCTAGCAAGTACAATTGACAAAGTAGCTGAAGAGACTGTCAAAAATGTTGTTCAAACTTTGAAGTCTTTTACTGATTTGTATTTCAAATCACTTTCTAAATATGAAACACAAAATATTTTATCTCTAAATCAAAGGCCATTACAGATATTTGTTTCAACTCATCTTCAACCTGCAGTACAGTCAGAATCTAAAACATATAAAAGAACGAAATCAGATACAGTAAATAAAAGAATATTATCAAAGTCAAAATACTCTAGCCTTTCAAAACCAAATAGTACGATTACAAAGGAAAGCATTCACAATGCAAGTTTAGAAATCCAGTCATTTTATTCAGAACTGAACATGTATGCAACTGATGTAGTCAGCAATATTCTTGAAACCATCAAGGATGAATTAGAAAGTGAAATAAGTCAAAAGAAAACAATCACAGACGGCAATATTTCTGATGAAAACCTTTTAGCAAATGAAATATTTAATGGAATTGTAAACAAATACAATGAAAGTGTAACTAAAATAACTTCCAAAATAAAATATGAAGATCCTGAAATAGAATATTTAGTTCATCTGAGTGATAGTCATTTGAACCTTTCAGGTCAGAACAGTAGAGTATCATCTAATATTGAATTATCCTCAAAAAGTCCAATGGTAGTTAATATTATTGAAAAAAATCCACTTATTACTGGATTGAAGATGTATTCTGAAGAAGAAAAAGAAAAGGAATTGAATACTCCATTTGAAGAAGACCAAGAGCAAGCTGTTTTACCTGATTCTGCTTCATTGATTAGTCGAATGTTAGAATTGGACATTGAATCAAAAATGGACTTGAACACTTGTTCTACATCGGATCCATTCATTTTTAGCTCAACATCGTCTGCGGGCCATATACACAATATTTCATCAAATGAAGTAACAGTAGATTTTACTCATATGCCTGGACCTTTCATATATTCCCAAGAACTGTGTGAACAACAAGTTGTTTCATGTGAATATCCTTCAGTTCTTAGAATAATTGAATTAGACACTTACTCTAAATCAGACATTAATTATTCTGTACCAGAAACCTTCACTTCTAGTTCAGCCTCTTCTACTGAATATATTCATGATTTATCCTCAAAAAAATCCAGAAATGATTTTATTAAACATGACTGTGTTTTTCATAATATTCCTGGAGCAGTCATATATGCCAATGAAGAACTGGGACATGAAAAGCTAACTCCATCTGAACATCGTAGATCTGTTTTTAGGATAGTTGAGATGGATAAGCTGCCCAGCCTAGGCACATTGACTTCTGGATTATCACAGACTGGAAAATATGTACACCATTTGACCTCGCACAGTTCTAAATTAGATGTTGATCAAGACTGTGTTTCCAAACATGCCTTCAGAACAATGACTTATACAGGAGATGAAATTCAAAAACAAGGAGATGTTTCATTTGATCATCATTCATCAAAATGTGACATTGAAACCAAGTCTGATATTATCAAAAGGAATTCATCAGAAACATTGACTCCTAGTTCAATATTTTGTAGACGATGTGCAAATGAAATCACTTCAGGTATACCCAGCAGATTAGATTTTATGGAATGTGATATTGTATACAAAATAAAGGAATATGAAAAACAGGAAATAACTCCTCCAACTGTACCTTCATATTGTTCTTCAGCTCCTAGATCAGCAGTGCATAGAACTATAGAAATGGATAGGCAGTTAAGCCCAGATGTTACTGCAAAATCTTTATCAGATTCATTAACTGTTAATTCATCAGCATCTAGAAAATATGTGCATGATATATCCCTAAGTACACCTAGAATAGATTTTGTTAAACAAGATTGTGTGTATAAACATGTCCCTAAAACAATGATTTATTCAAAAGAAAAAAATCATGAACAAGTAGTTTCCTGTGAGCATTCATCTGTTTTTAGGAATATGAGGTTAAATACCAAATCCAAAACAGACAGACAAACCTGGAAAAGGAATGCTCCAAATATATTCATTTCTAAAGCTCCCTCTGGTGAAAGTATACAGACGTTATATTTTCCTGAACAAGACTATGTTTCAAAAGATATTGCCTTCTCTGAAGGACAGCAGAAGGCTGAAGTGACAGAAGATGAAAAAAGACAACTTAAAAACTTAATGAAAACAGAGAGCAAACGAATATCTGAATATTTGGAACATGAGATGTTAAAAAAAGGTGGTCAACCAACAAGATTTTTTGATCGGAATAATATTCGTCATACAGTTATCTCTCCATTAAGAATACACATGGCTGCTGAAACAATTGCAGATACACTTCTTTGCAGTTCAGAATATTTTGAACATCAACTAGTAATGAACAAAAAAAGTGAAGAAAACATACAATCCTCTTCTGATATTCTGCTGGAAGGATCACTTGAAAAAGAACTGCATCCATCAGAAATTCAACTGTTAGCAAGCAATATTGTTAGATCTGTTGTTGAAGAACTGAAGAACTTAAAAACTAGAGGTAAGACAGGATGCAAATTGTGTGCATATATTTCTTGTAATTGACTTTAAGGCCAAGTAATTAACATCTTATGGGGGCAATTTTGTAAAATTTGTGTACCAAATGTGCATGTAAAAACAGTATGGGGTTCATAATAAAAAAAAAAACCCGTCTAAAAAGTGTCCTAAATGGCTACTTGGACGATCAAAAAGCCTGATCATCCAAGTACCCATAACCAAAGCTGGTTTTTAGACGTATCTAAAACCAACTTAGGCCTTTCCTCTGTCTCTAAACGCACAGAGAGAAAAGAGGCGTGTTTAGAGGAGGGGAAAGGGCGGGCGGTGGGCGGGAGGTGGGCCGACCTACACCTAGGCGTGCAGCAGGTATAATCAAAACTGTAGGCAGGTTACCTAGTCGGCACTTATATCTTTTTGACTTAGATGAAGTCAAACCAGGTCTAAGTGCCGAAAAAGGGGCCGCTGAGCTGATGGCCGCCGGCGCGATCAGTTCAGTGGCCCAGCAACCTACCCACCCACCCACCGCAACCATCGCGGCAGGAGAGATGCCTCATCTCCCCTACCGCGATGCCATCACTCCTCTACTCAAACTGCCGCAACCCGCAGCAGGAGAGATGCCCTATCTCTCCTGCCGTGGGGGGCGGTCGTTGGGGGAGGGGGGTTGTGTCGAGGGAAGGAGGACCTGGGATCACTCCTGCCCGTATTGTAGTAGGGGGGTGGGGGGTAGGGGGTCGCCGGGGCCAGGAGGGCTTGTGCTCACTCCTGGCCAGATCCAGTCGGGGGGATCGCCGGGGCCAGGAGGGCTTGGGCTCCCTCCTGGCAAGATCCACTCGGGGGGAGGAATCGCTGGGGCCAGGAGGGTTTGGGTTCCCTCCTGGCCCGATCATACTCGGCGGGGGGGGGGGGCACGATCGCCGGGGCAAGAGGGCTTGGGCTCCCTCTTGCCCCGATGTCGTCGGGGGGGTGCCACGGGTGCCCCGGGGCAGGGGGGCTTGGATTCCCTCCTGCCCCGATGTTGTGTGTGTGTGTGGGGGGGGGGTTGGTGGGTATTCTATAACCGGTGTTGTTTTTGACAGACACCGGTAACAGAATCCAGCTTTTAGGTGAAGGACTGGCTCCTCCTTCACCTAAAAGCCCTTGTGTTGGACGTTTTGGGCTTATGTGTTTTTTTGGTTCATTATGGGGTATAAGTGTAGACGTCGTGGGGTGTACTTGTAGACGTAGTGGTTGGCTGGGCGTTTAAACAGCTGAAGGTAGAGGCAGGCCATAATCAAAACAAGGACGTTTGTTTTGGTTATGGACACTTTCCCTGCTTCTGCTTTCAACGTTTAAGGCCTTAGGCCAAAAAGGGACTTAGACACACATTTTGAGAGTTGTGCATTTGGCATACATAGGTCTCCATGTATAAAAGGGCATGCTCTGAGCAATGAATGGGCATGTACTGGGTGAGATGTGTAAATAGATATGGGCTACATATTTTATAACACAAGACTATGGGACTCATTTTCAAAACAGAAAAACATCCAAGTTTCAAGTTTATTTAAAATTTCTTATACTGCCCAATCAGCCTTCTAGGCGGTATACAAATTCATAAAAACATAAAACAAACTTTAGCTAAAATACAAGTTTAAGCTGACATTACATCACCAAACTGTAACTTTTGAAGACTTTTAAAGACAAAGACAAACAGGAACAAAAGGTAAAAGACAAGAACTACAATAGTCAAAGTAAAAGAGAACAATTAAGGAAAAAACAATAGGAGGGGCTGCTATAAATAACGTTGAACTCTAGTATTTGCACTCAATTGCCCTTAAAAGGACAGTTATGTCTCAAAGGCATCAAGGAAGATAAATGTCTTTAGCTTTGTCTTAAAGTTATTAAGAATTAATTCTTCACATAAGTAATTTGGAATACTATTCCAAAGAGATGGGGCAATGACAGAGAAGATAGTAGACCTCATTGTATATATAAACTTCAGTGACGGAATAGAGAAAATGTCTTAGAAAGATTATAAGGGGTAAGAAGATTATTAATAAATTCAGGTTGATTGTTTTGTCTGGTCTTAATTGTTAAAGAAGAATTTTGTAAGTGATTCTGTGTTCCACTGGCAACCAGTGGACATCTTGCAAAAGGGGGGGTAACATGGTCGGATTTCTTTGCATTGAATATAATTTTTACAGTGGTGTTCTGTATTATCTGGAGTCTTCTTATTTCTTTTTTGGTTATGCTTTTATAAAGGGCATTACAATAGTCAATACACGAAATCAAGAGAGAATGAATCAAAATGTTCAAAGATGCGGCATCTAATAGTTTTGGTTTCTGAACTTTATTTCTGATTGATTATTAAGATCTATCGGGTGAATTAGGTGGACATCATCTGCATAAGCAAACATTGTGAATCCGATAGATTGCCCTAATGTTAAAAGGGGGGCCAGAAAAATATTGAAAAGTAAGGGAGATAAGATAGAACCCTGGGGGATCCCATAATCAGTTGTTAATGAATCAGACGATGTAGAGTTAAATACAACCTTGGAAGAACGATCTGTAAAAACAGATGAAAACCAGTCCAAGACCTGGTCTTTGAGTCCGATTTCACACAGACGAGACAGAAGAAGCTTATTATCTATTGTGTCAAATGCCGATGATAGATCTAGAGAGATAAGTGGCATAGGGATTTTTTTGCCAAAATGTCCAAATCTCTATTTTCAGACCCCATTTTGTAGAAGTTTTCTAAGCTGTTTGTCTGCCAAATCACAAATTGCGTTCACAATGAGACTGTCCCTTGAATGTGTTCAAGATGTGCATTATAAAAAGAGTTAATGTCAGCAATCTCAGTAGCCGGCCTAAGATTATGAAACACAATGATTGGACCATTAAGATTATGCTCTGATTTTGGATCATTTAAAAAAACTGTTGAAAACTCACCTATTTGTAAAAGCCTTCTATAACTAAGGAGATGTTGGTAGTTCTCTCACAAAGACCAATTTAAAGTGAAGCTTTGATATATCATTTTAAGATTATTTCTTATATGTTGAATTCTGTATTTTATGTATGTCAATTTGTAATCCGCTTAGTTGATATGCGGAATAGTAATTTTTAAAATAAATCAATCAATCCAAGGGTGTGTGTTTTGGGTAGTACTTGGATGAGCTTATGATTTGGATGTTTTTCTGCAATAATGGAATATTGTAGAAAATGTTCAGGGCAAAAATTATATGTTTGATGCTAAACATTTTTCCATAACAGGTGCCAAAAAGATGTCAAAGCTTACCAGATAACCACTGGACAGATTAAGGCATGACCCCAGCTTACTCCCCAATGGTCACTAACCCCCTCTCCCTCCCAAAAATGTAAAAGAAACAGTACATGCCAACTATGCATATCAGCGTCAGATGTTATGGCTAGTCCTAGTAGAGCAGCATGCAAGGTCCTGGAGTAGCCTAATGGTCGGTACAGTGGACTAAAGACATGGGAACCCTGGCATATATCCCACTCTAACTAGTACACTTGTGATGGAACATGTGAGTTTCAAAACCTACTGTAGCTACATATAGGTTACACCTGCAGGCATAAGGGCTATTGTTGTGGTGTACAGTGGGTTTTGGAGGGCTCACCATAAAATATAAGGGTGTACCTGAGACTTTATGTGAGTCCACTGCAGTGCCTTCTAGGTTGACCCACTGGTCTGCTGGGATGTCTGTTTGGCCAGTCTACTAAGAATGCTGGCCCTTCCTATATCCCAATGGCTTGTTTGTGTGTGTTTTTTCTTTTGGATATTTATTTTTCAAAAATGGTTCAAAAAGATAGATGCACTGAGAACAAAAATAAAAAAGAAATGACAATTTTCAAAACAAAAAATAGACATTTTCCTGTTTTGAAACTGATTATGTTCACTACTGGAGTTTTGTGTTTTCAGCAAAACACTGAAACTTGGATTTAGATGTCATGTCATAATTGCCCCTCCACATAATCAAAACTGGGTATTCACTTTCACATCTGCTGTAAATATTTAGGACACGTGTCAAACACAAGTCCTGCGGGACAAATCTAGCTCGCCTGACCTCTTTATGCGGCCCACAGTGATTGTGCGCCAGCTTGAGGGCGATGCGCCGTTTTCCTCATTGCCGCCTCTGGGTGTTTTACCTTCTGACTGGCTCACTCCTCACTGCCGCAGTTGTTTTTGTGCACAAAGCTGTGGGCATCAGCTCCTCGCGCGACCCGCACCTCATCCAGAAGCCTTCTCTTTGACTTTGCGTCATCAGAGAGAAAGCTTCTGATTCAGGCGTGGGACACACGTAGAAGCCGCCGCCCGCAGCTTTGTGCACAGAAACGACTGTGGCAGTGAGAAGGGGGGACCCAGCCTGAAGGTAAACACCCACCAGAGGGAGGCACAGAATTGAGGGAGGGAGAGGGGCGTGTTTGGACTTGAGAAACAGGGAGCACAAACTTCAGACAAATGATAGAAGAAAGGAGAGAAGGAAGGAGGGAGCATCAACTTGGGACATAGAATGAAGAGAAGGAGAGAGGGGAGCATGAGCCATAGAATGGAAGAATGGAGAGAGTGAGGGAAAGAGATGCTGAGGTGAGGGAGGGAATAGAAAGGGAGAATTGGATGTCTGAGAGGGAAAGAGAGATGGTGCACATGAGGAGATGAAAGAGGAGAATTGGGCAGAGAGGGGGAGGGAGGGAGAATTATTGGACATGGTAGTGGGAGAGGAGTGAGGTAGAGATGCAAGGGGAAAAGAGCCACCGGAAAGGGACCACCGGAAAAGGGAAGGAGAGAGAGGGATGCCAGACCATGGGATGGAAGGGAAGGAGGGGAGAGAGAAAGATACCAGACCACAGAAAGGAGAGGAGAGAAGAAGAGAGATGTTAGACCTTGGGAAGAGGGAGGGAAGGAATGAGAGATGCTAAACCATGGTAGAGGAGAGAGATTCCAGGCTATGGGAAGGAGAGGATAAAGATGCCAAACCATATGAGGGGGAAGGGGGAAGACAGAGTTGTCTGACCATGGGAGAGGGATGAGATGGTGCACATGGATGGAGGGGAAGGGACTTAGTTCCTGAAACCAATGCTTGATTGAACCACTACCAAGACTACTACAAAACAAGTATCTTCTCCTATTTTCAACGCTAACTTGATTTACGATCATACTGTAAAAGTTAAGTACTTTTGGACGTTTTATGTGGAGGGGACTAAGACTTTCCTGCTTCTCCTGCCGTTAAATTGTGGGTTAATTCCCTGGCATTCGTTGCTCCATAATTATATATATTTTTTGACTAATTATTGCAATAGTTTTACAGCCTGTTTTACAAAGCCGCGCTAGCGGCTGCCACGCGGCAACAGCCCCGAAGCCCTTTAAATTTCTATGGCTTCGGGGCCATTACTGCGCAGCAGCCACTAGTGCGGCTTTGTAAAACAGGGTGTAAAACTAGTGCAATAATTAGTCAAAATATATATATAATTAATTAGTGATAATATGTTACCATAGTGAATAAATGTAAAACACTAAGGGCCTGTTTTACAGCTGCCATGTGTCAACAGCCCCGAAGCCTTTTAAATCTCTATGGGCTTCAGGGCCGTTACTGCACAGCAGCCTCTAGCACAGCTTTGTAAAACAGGCCCTTAGTGTTTTACATTTATTCACTATGGTAACACACATGTGGGCCCTATGAAGGTGTACGTCAGTCAAGTGAGCTTTTTGCTCTCTTGTTCTGTCTAAAACATCAAGCATTTGAGCTGCACTTCTATTGGCTCACACTGAGGGCTCTTATTATCACTAATTAATTATATTGGTATATCATTTATTATATTTATTTTTATGGAGCACCTGATAAGGAGTGCCTGGTATTGTCTTTTTAACTTCACTTCTTGTTTTGGTCCCTTATACATCCATCTTTAGCATTAACGTTTAACATTAAACTTTCTTCCATTTTTCTTCTTTCTTCTCAAAATCTCTATCTACTTTTCCCTTTTATCCATGTGTATCATCTCCTCCCTTTTTCTTCTCCCCTATTCCCATATATCCATAAGAAGCATTTCTTCGTATCTTTTCTGTGCCGCACTCATTGCTGTGCACCATCTCCTCCCTCTGTTTCCCCTTCCCCTCCATCCCTGTGCACCATCTTATCCCTCACCCATAGTCAGACAACTCTGTCTTCCCCCTTCATATGCTCTGACATCTTTCTACTCTCCCTCCCATAGCCTGGAATCTCTCTCCTCTCCCATGGTCTGGCATCTCTCGCCTTCCCTCCCTCTTCCTGAGGTCTAACATCTCTCTCCTTCGCTCCTCTCCTTTCTGCAGTCTGGTATCTCTCCTCCCTGCAATCTGGTATCTCTCTCTCCCTTCCTTCTCTACCATCCCATGATCTGGCATCTCTCTCTCTCCTTCCCATTCAAGTGGTCTGATATCTCTCTCTTCCCTATGCATCTCTACCTCACCCCTCTCCCACAACCATGTCCAATAATTCTCTCTCCCTCCCTCTCTCTGCCCAACAATTCTTTTCTTTCTTCAGGGCACCTAGCATCATCTTCACCCCTCCCCCGTTCCAGCAGGGGAGAGCCGACAGAGGAGAGCTGCAGTCTGACGCTCAAACCAACGTGGCTCCTTTCTGATTAACTCACCGCCCTCCCCCTCTTTGGCTTATCGAGATCCACTAGGGGCCAAATTTTATTATTGTCTATACTCTTGTTTTAGCTCCATATTTTTTATTATTGTCCATGCTCTTGTTTTAGATGCCTAAGTTTATTACTGTCTATGCTTTTGTTCAGTGCCAAACTGTATTACTGCCAGAGGTTTCGCCTTTTCTTCCCTACTCTTGGCTATGCACTCAGCCAGCCTAATTAAGTCCCCTGCCCCTTCCTTAGCTAACACTAATTCCCCCCTGCTGCAGACTCTCACACACCAACCATCTGGCCCTAACCCTGCCATGAATCCTTTCTTCTGGTTCCTTCTCCTCCTATTCTGCTCACCTCTCTATTCTTCCCTCTGTCTGATATCCCCCTCCCTCAACCTACTCGACCCACCAAACACCAATAATATTTGCCCTGGCCTCAGAATGCCCACGCTGATACGCACCAGTATTCCCCCTTTCAAGAAAAAACCCCGAAAAGCCAACCTAAACTCACTAAAGCCCCTGCCCCCAGCCAATCTTCCCAATGCTGTCTCTAACTCTCTCACCCCAGTCCCGACTCTTTATTGTAATGCCAGATAAGCATGCAATAAGACCCAAATCTTGAAGGACCTTCTAGACGAGTTTGACCCTGGATTCCTGTGCATTACAGAATCATGGATCGCCAAAGATGATCTTTTTACACAAAACGAACTCCTCCCCCATGGTTATCAAGGCCTCTTCTCCCCCAGATCCAAACGAAAAGGAGGCGGACTGGCACTGCTCTACAAATCTTTCTTTGACGTCCAGCTCCTCGAGAAGGGCACTCACGCCGCTCTAGAATATATGCTTGCCTCTGTCAATGATGAACTCCTCACTCACCCATTGGGCATCTTGTTACTATACCGCCCACCTATCCCTTGGAACAATTCCTCCAATCTCGACTTTGAGGCTATAACAAATGCCTTTCTTAAATTTCAAAGACTACTGATTGTTGGCGATATTAATCTCCACCTTGATGACACCAATAGCAAGGACACGATCGAATTTAACAACTTCCTTACCTCTCCAGGTTTTCCCTCACCTACCTCTTTTCCAACCCATGAAAAAGGACCTACATTAGACTTCACCACTTTCCTCGACCTTACTGCCTTCAAAACTTCAATTGATGACACCCGTTGGGAACAAGTCCCTTGGTCTGACCACTTCCTAGGGGCTACTTGCCTCCCCATTTTCATGTCACACCTTGAATCCCCATCCCATTCCTCCCATTCAATAACCTTCCGCAAGAAAATTTTGAATAATCTTTTCTGGTCCAAATTTCTCAACCAACTCTCCTCCAATCCTAAGCCTACAGACCCTGAATCCTGCTGGTGCAATTGGATCTCCCTCTCCGAATCCATATATCACTCCCTCGCTCCAATATCCACAAAAACCATCTCCTACCCCCAAAAGGCTCCTTGGTATCTACCGCTCCATAAAGAGCTGAAACAGAAATGTTGCACTTTGGAGCGTAAATGGAAAAAATCTAAATCCCCCTCAGATAGACAGACCTGGAGGGTCAATATTAAATGTTACAATTCATTACTAAAAAAAGCCAGGAAGAACTTCTTCGGAGATAAAATCTCCAGATCCAACAACCAGATCAGTGCGTTGTTTAACATTTGGAGCTCCTTAACTACAAAAAAGGACCTATCCTTGCTCCCCTCGTTGCTATCAGCAGATGCCGTTGCAAAATTCTTCAATGAAAAGGTTACCACCCTAAGATGCTCCTTCCCGCCTACAGTCTCCTACAACTCCCTAATCTCTACTGACCTCAACCCTTCCCTACTTGTCTCCAATCCCATTCCAGCCGACAGATCCTGGACCGTTTTTGAACTTGTTTCCGAATTGCAAGTCTCCAAACTCTGCCTCAAACTAAAATCTTGCAAGTGTATCTTGGACCCTTTCCCCTCCTACCTATTCGAGAATCTCTCTACACAGGCCATCGCTTCCCTCACCAAACTTATAAACGCTGCTCTAACATCGTGCCTTTTCTCCTCCGAAATGGGACATATTGCACTAACCCCTCTACTGAAAAAGACTGACCTTGATCCCTCTATTCCCTCCAATTACCGTCCAATAGCAAACATCCCTCTCCTAACCAAGATGTTAGAATCCATCATATCCACTCAACTCTCATCTACCTAGAAAGATTCTCTATTCTCCTACCCTACCAATTCGGCTTCAGACCCAACTTCAGCACCGAATCCCTATTAGCCTCACTAATCTCTAAGGTATAACAACTTCATTCTCGAAACAAATTCGCTGTACTTCTACAATTCGACCTCTCCGCAGCTTTCGACGTCGACCATCATGATATCTTAATCTTCCAACTCTCTGAAATAGGCATAAGTTCACAGTCCTAGACTGGTTCTCGAAATTCCTTCGCTTACGCTCCTACACCGTTAACATAAACGGTACCTCATCCCCTCCCTGGAAGCCGATATGTGGAGTCCCGCAAGGCTCTCACCCCTCTCTCCTATCCTTTTCAATATTTACATGTCCTCTCTGAAATTTCTTCACCTATCCCCCCTGGAAACTCTCTACACCTATGCCGACGATATCCTCATCCTCCTCGAGACCGATTCGAACCTCACTAATCTCGCTGAGAACATATCCGCATGTATAATGAACCTCCATTCCTGGGCACATTCTGTACAAATGAAATTAAATGAGTCCAAAACAAAATTACTTTGGCTCGGCCCAATGTTAGATCATTTACCCACCTCCATCCCATTATATTCCGGCTCCACTCTTCAGCTTGAGTTTTCAAGCAAAGTCCTTGGCATCATCATAGACTCCTCTTTCTCCTTCAATGACCATCTCAACTTCTTGGTAAAAAAATGCTTCTTTAGTCTTCATATGCTGAGGAAAGTGAGATCGTACTTTCATCATTCTCACTTCACCGTCCTTGTTCAATCCACCATCCTCTCTAGACTGGATTATTGCAACTCCATCTATTTAAGCCTAACTAAAAAAAACTCCATAGACTTCAGCTAATCCAGAATGCCGCGGCCAAGCTTATTTTCGCAAAAGGCAAGTTCGACCACGTCTCCCCACTCCTGTCCAAACTTCACTGGCTCCCAGTTCACTCCAGAGTCCTCTTTAAATGTGCCTGTTTAGCCTTCAAGATCCTACATGGCATCCTCCCTCCCGTTATCCCACTCTTCTGGAATTCCTCTAACCCTAATTCCACTAGATCCTCCCAAAAACTGAAACTATCATTCCCCTCTACAAAAGGTATATCCCGCGTAGGAAAATTAGGAACATCCCTCCCCTTTAGAACCACAGAACTCTGGAATAACCTCACATCCCCGCTCAGAGTTTCAAGTTCCCTCCAATCCTTCCGCAAACACCTGAAAACTTGGCTCTTTTCAAAAATCTAACACTTCCCGCTTTTTGGTTCCCTGTCCCTCTTTATCTTCCTAGCTCCTTTCCTATAACCCTTCATTGTAGCTCCTTTTCAACCTAACCCTGTAAACCGTGCCGAGCTCTACGCTTGTGGAGATGGCACGGTATACAAACCTAAGGTTTAGTTTAGTTTAGTTTTAGTTTCATCTCCTCATATGTAGCATCTCTCTTTCCTTGTCTGACACCCAGTTCTCCCTTTCTATTCTCTCCCTTTCTATTCTCTCCCTCACCTCAGCTCTCCTCTCTCCTTCCTTTCATTCTTTGTACCAAGTTCATGCCCCCTCCCTCCTTCCTTCTCTCCTTCCTTCTATCATTTGTCTGAAGTTTGTGCTCCCTCCTTCTTGAGTCCCAACATAACCCTCTCCCTCCATTCTGTGCCTCAACTAGGTGCCTCCCTCCAGCAGGTGTTTACCTTCTGGCCAGCTCCCTCCTCCTGACTGCCACAGTCATTTCTGTGCACAAAGCCATGGGTGGCAGCTCCTATGCGCGTCCCGCGCCTGAACCGGAAGCTTTCTCTCTGACGTCACAACATCCTGAGCCACAGCCCATGACTTTGTGCACAGAAACAACTGCAATAGTGAGGAGGAGGGAATCCCCTCCTGCAGGCACCCACATACAAGAATAACCCCATACCACCTCAAGGTCACCGCTTTCCTCACCTTCCGGGAGCTTCCAGTCAGTCCTAGCAGCCAACACAGGACTCACCCAGTTCCTAGAATCCTTCCTCACCCACACCCATGAATACATCACCCACCCCCTAGGCCCTACAGAGCACCATGGTTGAATTCTACAACATAGCACACTTTCCCTTGGTCATAGGTGTGATAGATTGCACACACATTGCACTCAGAACCCCCCTGGCCAGATGAAGCCAGCTACAGAAACAGAAAAGCATGCCATTTAATGAATATGCAAGTTGTGTACAATGCTCAGAGGGAGATAGTGGATGTGTGTGCTAGATACTCAGGCTCAACCTATGATGCGTATATCTGCTGGAATTTACAGCAGAACCATCTGAGGGAAGTTCAATGGCGGTTGGCTGCTAGATAAGCACCACAGGGACACAGCAATCCTAGACCTAGCCTCCGTACCGTCCCCCAACACTCTCTTCCTGTAAACTCCTACCAATCTCCCACTTAAGCAAGTCAACTGTACCTCACTGCCACTCACCATCTCTCCCTTTCTCTCTCCCACATCAAGTGTGGCTAATGACCCCTATTGTCCACCCTCAAAATTCTGTAAAGGAGGAATACAATAGGTGACACAGAAGTACCAGAGCCATCATCGAGCGCCATCGAGCCATCATCGAGCTCAAGAACCGCTTCAGATGTGTTGACTGGTCATGGGGCCAGCTGCTTTACTGACCTGAGAAGATTGCTCAGATATTCATAGCCTGCTGCATGCTCCATAACCTTGCCCTCAGAAAAAGGTAGCCACTCGCAACACCCTCAACAGCCACCAGATGCAGAGAATGAGGAGTGCCCCCCCCCCCCCAGATCACAGAGCTGACCAGGTTGCATTCCAGGAGGGGGCCTGTGCCAGGCAATGCTTAATACGAACTTCCAGTAAAGTTCAGTGAAATGAACAGCCCCCATCCCCCAAACACAAGTAAGAGCCTTACCTATTTCCCCATTCCCTTCCCTCAGCCCCTCGATCCTCCATGGCCCCTCTGAGCTCTCCCAGCCCTGCCCCCCCCCCCTCCCCCGGACAAGTCTGAAGCACAAGAGGTATCAGCAGGAGCCTGTGAATCAGAATCCCTATCCTCAGTATCACTGCTGCTGTCATTGTCCTCAGGTGGTGCATGCCTGTAAAATTCAGGCCATTTCATTGGTGTGGAAGATGGCAGGCATGATACAGGGTCCAGGATTTGGGAATGGTGGCATTTAGCTGTAGCTTTACCTCCTCTCTGCACTGGTCTAATGCAGGAGCTGGAGGGTGGTGTAGGCTGCTGAGCAGGGCACTGGTTGGTGTTGTGAGGCCCAATGATGTTTCAAAGGTCGCTCTGTAGCCATTGGATCTGGGTGGTGATGGCTGTATTGGATTGTAAAATCAACCTCATGACCACTGTGTGCTGCCTCTGGGCTTCCACGGACTGCCTCATGAGCTGCAGCTTCTAGTGGCGATAGTCATCAAGAGAGATGTTATGGCCCAGCAGCCTCTGAGCTAGGCAGATGAGGTATCTGCATTGCAGATTGGGTCCCCTTCTCTGGGCAGGCTGGACTCCCTCACTGCCCTCATCCAAATCAGCAGCCACAGCCACAAACTCATTGGGAGAGGGGAGAATAGGCTGCACACATTACCATCCCTCGCAACAACTGCAGCCTCCTGAGGTTGTGCTGCTGGTACATCCTGCTGGCTCTACTGGGTATCCTGCTGGCTCTGGATGGATACCACCACACCTGCATCCTGATCTGCTGCTGAGACCTAAACCCCATTGGGTCCTACATGATTTTCCTCGGAGCTGACATCTGCATAGGGCCACAGCATACCACTGTTTGTCTTTGCCCCTCCAGGTGCCCTTCCAGTGTCTAGGTGAGAAGAGCTGCCAATATATTGCATCCCAAAGGTGTGTGTCACTACATACCCACCTACCAGAGCAAAATGTGCAGGGAAAGTGTGTTGGTTTGATGTGAAGGAGGTCTAACCCAACCAGCTGGGGTGAGTAGTCATACACAGAGGAAAAGTGAGAGGAAAGAGAGTATTTCTTGGAAAACAGATTTGTGGTTTGGGGGAGTTAGAGGACATTGCTAACAACTACAATTATGGTTACAAGAAATATACAGACTATATTAAATGGGCAAAATTGTAAGTATAAGAGTATCAAGTCAATAAATTTAATGGAGCAACATGTTCTGAAACCAAGAAATGGACCATTAAGAGTTCACTCCGATCCAATACTCAAAACTAACTCGCAATTCCCCTCAATACGGGACATATTTTGTGATACGACTTATCTGGATAAATTTAAATCCAAATTAAAAACCTTTCTCTTTAAAGATGTTTACAAGACAATAAGACCTAATACCCCACAAACTTAAACTTCCCTGGCAGAGAACGAGCAAACCCCCTCTCCCATTGTAATCTCCATTACCTCTTCCCTGCCCCTTTTTTATTTATCTGTTTCTAATGACAATTAGTATTGTTAACCATCTAGATATCAAGAGCTGAATAAACTTGGAAACTTAGAAAGAAAAGAGGAGAAAGGCTAAAAGGAAAGAGAATTTATATTTATATGGGACATTGCTATTTGAACGGGGATTAAGGCAATAATTTTCCTGAGGCATGTGTTGTTGCTGAGGTGTCCTGAGTGCCCACACCATATGTTGCAGTTGGTGAGACAAAACTTAGCTGCTCCAGTGGGCTGAGATCGGAAAAAATCAGCATCAGCAGCCCTGTTGCCAGCCTTTGATCTTACCTCCCTTTTGAGAGCCCTCCATTTCTTTTAGCAGTCCTCAATTTCCTGATTGTGGTGATGGACTGCATCTAGGCAGTTGGCAATGGCAGCCCACACTTTACTTTTTGAATAAGTCCCTAGCCATTCACATTGTTGAGAGAAGAGTTGCTGATGATGGGCCTGGATCTCTCTGATCAGCATTTCAGTTTCTGCCTGAGTGAAATTAGGCTTCCAGAACAGAGACTGATCTTTTTGCTACTTTTTTGGAGCCATGGTGACAAAGTGCCAAACTTTTGAGAATATTAGTTTGCACATTTATATATCCATTAAAGGACGTACCGGGAATAGCTCATTGGATGACCAAGTAGTTGGTTATGGACAAATCAGCAGGACATCTTATGAGATTTTCTGTCCTCTATACCAAATTTTCAAAAGTTTATTGGTACATTTAAAAGTCATGTGGGCGGCATATTTCTACAAAAGCACTGATTTTTGTTTCTTAGTCATACTAGGACGTCTTCATATTTGCACAGCCATTCTCCATGTGGTAACCACCTGATGCTGAGGGGACTTTGAGCCTACCCGAGCCTTCTGCTGCTGCTCAGGTAAGCTACTGCTCCCTCTGATGTATTTTAATTTAATATATGTAACAGTTCTAGTTGTATAGAAATCTCGCTTGCCTTTTTTGGTGTCTAGATCCCCCCCCCCCCTTTCTGTAACCTTGTACATGCAGTTGCTCCATGTTCCTCCTACTAAGAAGCTCCTTCCTCTTTTTCAGGACCTGGCTAATGGATGACAGATGCTACAGCCACTGACTACAGAGAAACGGGTGGAACTGATTCCTGGGAAACGTACATTTTGCCTCTCCCCTTCCTCCATCCTAGTTTGTTTTGGGGGCCCTCCCTATTTGTGGATCCCAAGTCCTTCCTCCATCACTTTGATATGTCCTGAGCACTCCATCCTTGCCTCACTTTCCCCCTCCCCTCTCTCCTGGGCCCCTTCTGCACACTTTCCTAAATTTTTTTCTGCCCTGGGACCATACACCAGCACAAAAATCTTACTCTAGTTTGCTCCCATCAAATTCATCAGAGCATTCCTTGACACAGTCACAGCATGTGCCTATCTTCCCAAAGGATGCCACCAGGCCATTGTGTTTCACGCTTTCCAACTGAGAAAATCCTCTCATCTTCCAGCACGTTACATCTTGCATTTACTGGGTCACATGGGAGCATCCCTATCAATACTACTACTACTATTAATTATTTCTATATCACTACCAGAAGCACGCAGCACTGTACAGAGTCACAAAGAAGAAGAAAACAGTTCCTGCTCAAAAGAGCTTACAATCTAAACAGTCAAGACAGACAAATAGGATGTCATGGATACAGTTAAGGGGAATGGTTAATCAGCTGGCTGGGTTGGAGAGCAGAGAAGTAGGGTTAAGGATTGAAGGCTATATCAAAAAGGTGGGTTTTCAGTCTGCTTTTAAACACAGGAAGGGAAGTGGATTGATAGACAAACTTGGGTAATTTATTCCAGGCATAGGGGGCAGCTAGATGAAAGGAACAAAGTCTGGAATTGGCAATGGAGGAGAAGGGTACAGCTAAGAATGGTTTATCTGAGGAACGGTGTTCTCTGGGAGGTGTATATGGAGAGAGAAGCGAAGAGAGATATTGAGAAGCAGCAGAATGAACACACTTGTAGGTCAGCAATAAGATCTTAAACTGTATGTGATGGCAAATAGGGAGCCAATGAAGTGCCACATGCAAGACTCCACATGCAGCCTTTACAATGGCATCTCAAACAAAACTGGAATCAAAAGACTCAACTAACACCTGATTCCAATTCCAAAACTATCAGAAATTCCCTTTTGTGGTGGATTCAGTCTCTTTCGTTGCATCAGGGTGGTTGTTTCCAACCTCCACCACCTCTGCTTACCATCACAACATATGCTTTCAGTAGAGGGTGGGGGGCACATTTTGGACCACCTCAGAACTGAAGGTCTATGGACTTCACAATACTTGGAACTTTGTGCTATCTATTACGCTGTGCAAGTCTTCCAGCTATAGATTCACAACAAGCAGCTTCTCATACAAACAGACAACCAGGTCACAATGTTTTACATAAGGAGGGTTGGGGTATCTACCGCTCTGCAGAGAAGCCTACCGCCTTTGGCGTTTTGCCCTGGCTTTTCAAACAAACATACAAGCCATATATATTCTAGGAAACACAAATGTCATAGTAGACACTTTCAGTCTCAAACTTGATCCTCACAAAAGGACTATCACTCCCGTAGTGCTACAAACAATTTTCCAACTCTGGTAAGCACCTCCAATAGACCTCTTCACTTCCCAGGACAATGCATAGTGCAAAAAGTTCTGTTCCCTCTGACCAGCTCCTCAGGAAATAACTTTTCCATTTCATGGAGAGAAAATCAATTCCACTCATTTCCAGAGTACTTTAGAAAGTCATCACAGACAAAGCGCATTGCATCCTAATTGTGCCTCGTTGGCCCAGACAGACCTGGTGCCTTGATCTATTAATTCACTGATTCCTCTGGGAACCCATCCCTCCCTACTAACGCAGCAGAATGGACAACTTCTTCACCCCAATCCACGCAGTCTCAACCTGACTGCATGGACATTGAGAGGAAAGCTCTTGCTGATATCCCAGTTTCCCAACCAGTGAAAACAGTTCTACCAGCTGCCAGATGCCCTTCCACCAGGAAGTCTTACCAGTCTAAGTGGACATGTTTCTCTAAATGGGCAACAGCACTGAAAAAAAAAAAACCACCGGAATCGTATGACTACTTTCATTCTTATCTCCTTCATTTGTCGGACTCTGGCCTCAAAACAAACTCTGTGAGTGTACATCTTGCAGCAATCTTGGCCTATCATAACCCAGTGGAAGGGAAACCAATTTCATAACATTCCTATGTGTTCCATTTCCTTAAAGGTCTTAACAACCTTCAACAACTCTTACAAGACACACACCCCCAGCGTGGAATCTCATTGTGGTTTTGGACAAGCTCATTAAACCTCATTGTGAACTAATGGGAGTCACCACACTGCAGTTCTGACATGGAAAACAGTTTTTCTTAAAGCACTCACATCAAGAAGAGTGAGCGAACTTCAAGCACTAGCTACTTATCATTATACTCAGTTTTTTTCTAACTGAATTCAGTTACGTACTCATCCGAATTTCCTACCAAAGATAATAGATTTTCACATCAACCAAAACATCATTTTGCCATCTTTCTTTCCTTCTCCGCATAACTTATTAGGGGAACAAAGCCTCCATTCATTGGACTGCAAACGAGCAGTTTTTCTACCTTAAAGAGACAGCTGATATATGCTTAACTAATCAGCTGTTTGTCTCCTACAAGCAACCAAGTAAAGGTAAACCAGCTTCTAAACGAACTGTATCCACATGGATCACCCATTGTATCAATTTCTGTTATGCCAAGGCACAGTTGCCGCTGCATGGTCAAATAGGAGCGCACAAAGTACATGCAAAAGCTTCCTCAGTAGCAAACTTGCATTCAGTTCCTACTCAGGACATATGCAAGGCCGCAACTTGGTGATCAGTTCACTAAGCACTACTGTCTGGACTAGAGCGCATCACAAAACATTTGTTTCGGGCAATCAGTACTTCAAAACCTTACTCCCTAATTCACTGACAGAAAACGTTTTTCTCAGCATTTTAGATTATTTACATTTCCTACTGTAAAAGATTCTTTCATAGAATTTTATTTTTCCAAGCTGGATCATAGGATAAACCTTTTTCTGTCCTGATAACAAATTCTAATTCCTATCTTTCTTTTAGAAAAATGCTAAAGACCTACTTATTTGACAGATTCTTCTGAATATGTTTATAATATACTGTGCTTGTACAGTCTCTCAACTGTTGTTAAGCGCATTAAACTGAGATGTTACTGCAGTATTTAAGAAAATTTGTTATATATCCACCACCCTATCACTCATCGGAGCTAGGGACTCACCAACAAGTGTGCCTGCATTTCCCCTGCTTGTCTCTAGAGAAAGTGAGGTTGCTTACCTACAACGGGAGTTCTCCATAGACAGCAGAGGAATACAGCCACACTTACCCTCTCACTATCCCCACTACATATTGTTCTTTCTCAAGGTAGGAACATAACTGACAAGAAAGGGGGAGGAGCCACTCAAGGCATCCCTGCACATGCCCATTAAGCCCAAAAATTTACTGTAACTATGGGAAAGCACCAACACACAGGATCAATCAGAAGACTTCACCATCAAGTGTAGCTGCATTACCCTGCTGTCTATGGAGAAACTCCGTTACAGGTAAGCAACTTTGCTATTCTGCACTATCAGTAAGTTTCTAGGAAGATCATATTCAGGTACTCAAGCATTTCACTACCTTTCCCAGTGGTCTCACACTCTATATAACATACCTGGGGCAATGGGGAATTAACTGACTTGCCTAGGGTCAGAAGGAGCAGTGTGAGGCTCCTGAGGCTGTAGCTCTAAGCACTAGACCACACACTCCCCATATTTAGATAGCACACAGTAAGTACAGCATGTTAAGTGCCAAACACTCTCTATGCCCATTCTTCACTTATCCCCCAGCCAAAAAATAATCTTAGCACACTATGCAGTAGCCGTTAAAATACAGCCTAAACTTTTAAAATATTTGTGCATTAGCTGCATGCCAAACCACACATTAGCAGCCTAACACACTTTAGTAAAATGTGGAAGGGCATTTATGAAAGGATATCTAAATCAAAATGTTTCAAATAGATGTCCATCTTACATGTATTTCAAATAGAATACATACAACCTGTTCAGAAATACTTGAGATGGGCATTCATGCTGTAGAAACATCCAGCATGTACATCCAGTTAAAAAACTGAAATATCCAAATTTTGAATGGGGGAAAACAAGACATGGACCTCTGTATAGCAACATTCTAAGAAAATGGCCACAATGATGTCTATGCAGAGTAGAGGGTCAACCTAGTGGTTAGTACAGTGGACTGAAAATACAGAGACTTACATTCAAATCCCACTTTAACTCTTTGTTTTCATAATTGTGAGCCCTCCAGGAACAGAAAATATTCTATAGCTGAATGTACATCACTTAAGTGCCCTTTAGGCTTGCAGATGTCCTGTATATTTACTATAGGTAAGAATTGAAGTGGGATTTGATCCTTGGTTACAGTCCACTGCATTAACCAGTTGGTACTCCTCAGAGCTGCTTGCAGCTGTGTTAAGAATGCCTATAACACCTGAGCCTTTTATAGAGCCTGGTATCCTCTTCCAGTTTAACTCTCAGGAGAGAGAGGGAGGGGAACAGCACTCACAGGAGAATTAAGAAGGTAGTTGCTCAATCAGAACATCTTTCTATAACCTGGCTAAATCAAAAGTGATGCTATTGCCCAGTAATAAGTTAAAAATCTAGTCTCCCCCATTTGTCTGAATTCCATAGCAATTCAGTCAGTGACTACAATCAAATTACTCAGAGTGACAGAACAATTTATCATATCATCAACAAATCAGTACAGTGGTTCAAAAGTATTTCCACATACTTCGTGTGATTCGCTCTGTTTCTAATCTTGAAACTTCCTCTTTAAATATCCTTATACATTCAATTGTCATCTCTCAGTTGTATCATTGTAATGCATTATATCAAGGAATAAGTCAAAAAGGATATTGCAAATAATTCATAATACAGCTGTTAAACTTCTATTCAAAGCAAAACAATTTGATCATGTAACCCCCCTTTTAATTAATGCTCATTGGTTACCCATTTCTCATAGGCTGACTTATAAAATCTTACTTCTAACTTTCAAATCCAGAATGACACAATCCCCAGGATTTATTAATAGATTACTCACTCCATATATACCTAAAAGATCATTGCGATCAAGTAATCAAAATTTATTTTCAATTCCTTCATTAAGTCACATAGAGTCAAAAGAAATGTCTAAATCCGATTTGGACATAGGTGTTAGTCGCCCAAAGTCAGCAGCAGCATAAGGTCCATTCTTGAAAAGTACATCCAAATATATATATTTTAAAAATCGTCTATCTGAACATCCAGGCATTTGAGCCACTACATCTGTTTTTATACCACATTCTCATCCAAATATTTTTCCAAGTCCCAACTGCCCAGAACAAGGCCTGGATGTAGGAGGGGCCAGGAATGTGATGGACTAGCCACCCAGACATGGCAATAGAGCAGTTGGGTACCTTGGGCACTACTGTGAACTTCACAAAAAGGATGCCACATAAACATCTCACCACAACTCCTTTATAAGTCATGGTGAGCCCCCCCCCCAACCTACTATACCCACTTGTCTATGACCCCAATAGCCCTTATGTTTGCAGGTAGCACCTATATGGCAGTACAGTAGGGTTTTGGGGGGATTTGAAGGCTCACATTTTTCACCATAAATGCAGTGGTTAGAGTGGCTTATGGGTCTGGGTCCTCCTGTCTGTGGTTCAGTAGCCCCCCCACCCCCCACCCCCCAGACTAAGCCACCTCTGTGTAGCTCTACTAGGCTTTCCGGTTCATAGTCTGTTGCACATGAGACACCAGCACACTGACAATTCGGTGCAAGAAAGAAGTGCGCCGTGGAAAAACTTAATTTTAAAGAGCTCCGAAGTGGGGTGTGAGTAGGGAGCACCCCCCCCCCACTTTACTGTATATTGTTCATGCTGCTGTGGGGGGGGGTTTGTGGGGTTGGAACCCTCCATTATAGAGAAAACGGTACTTTTTCTGATTTTTTTCAGAAAAGTTCCGTTTTCTCTATAATGTAGGGGGTTGCACCCCTCACACACCCCCATCAGCAGTAAAGTGAGGGGGGTGCCCCCCCCACGCCCCCATCGGAGCTCTTTAAAATTAAGTTTTTCAGCAGCGCACTTCTTTCTTGCGCCAAATTGTCAGCGCGCTGGTGTCTGGTGCGCGATTATCCCATCACCAGGCTTTCCTATGCCAGGTGCTGATGCTCTGGAGGCAGGTATATACATTTTTGTTCTGATTTTTATGGCAGTGTGAGGGGGTCAGTGATCACAGGGGGGTGCATGGGGGTCTGAACTTTGTGTCTGCAGTAGTTATCTGGTCACTTTGGATACCTTCTGGACACTTAAACCTGCTTTTAGATCATATAAGTTCCATCCAGGCAGCCTCATAAAACTTTCAATTCTCCCTGCAGTACGACTAAGTCTAGGTCAACCCACATCTTGCCCTCACCACTTCTCCAAAAACAACCCTTTCAGCTCTGGGCGCACAGCGGGATTCAGAGGCCTAAATAGTCCCTGGATAAATCTAAAAAGCTGTTTTGATTATTGGCACTTGGACGACCTATCTTTTAAATCAGTGTTTCTCAATTCTGTCCTGGAGTACCCCCATACCAGTCAGGTTTTCAGGTTATCCATAATGAATATGCATGAAAGAAATTTGCATATAATGGAGGCAGTATATGCAAATCAAGTTCATGCATATTCATTGTGGATATCCTGAAAACCTGACTGACAAGGGGGTACTCCAGGACCGAGTTGAGAAACAGTGTTTTAAATTGTCCTAGTGCCAATTTGGGTGGCTTTATAAACATATTTTTATTTCAATTATGAGCCCCATAGTATACGATATGACAAAATTGATTCTTTTTCTGTCACTGCTCCATCGTTATGGAACAGTATGCCTATGTACCTTTGTGAAGAACCATCTCTCACCAAATTTAAATCAAGTTTTAAAACATTTTTATTTAAAGATGCTTTTGATCATTAATGACATCTGTTATCTTATTAGATTTTAATATCCTTCCTATTGTGCTTTCCACTCAATGTCTCTTTTGTTTTGATTATTGTATTTCTTCCCTCTCTCCAATTGTTATGTTAATCCATCTTGGTTATTGTTTACCCCTGTTTTTTAGTTTTGTAATTATGTACACCACTTGGATATTCGATAAGCAGTATATCAAATTTTTAATAAACTTGAAATTTGTGTTCTTCTTTTTAGAGATGAAAATTTCTTCCCCTTCAGTAATAGCAAATGTCCAGATTTGCTGGACATACTGCGGTGATGGATGTTCCAACTCTGCCTTTGCAAAATTGGGATTTGGGTTTTTTCAAGTACATGGGCATCCATTTCAGCCTTTTGTGATGTCCATATGCTTTCAAAATAATAATAATTTATTTCTTGTATACCACCAAACCAGTAAAAGGTTCTAGGCGGTTCACAGCAAGATAAGGCTGAACATCCAACCGATTCACAATACAAAAAAGCTATTTCTAGAAGATACATAATAAGCACATGAGTATCTATTTCAGTCTTTTGTGATGTCCATATGCTTTGAAAATAAGCACCGTGGAGGGACATTTTCGATGGGATGTCTAAGTCTGAGTTTGGATGTTTGGGGAAAAATGTCCAAAAAACCAGTAGAGAAAATTTCCATTTTCAAAACAGCAAGATGTCTTTTTTTTATGACCTATCTAGACGTTTTGGCCCTTAATATATCTATCTTTTTTGGCCATTTTCAAATACAAAAATGTCCAAATAAAAAACATATAAAAACATGCTATTGGGACTTCCAAGCAGACAGCATTCAAAGAAAAATGGCCACACAGACAGCCAAACTGAGCAAAGCAGAGGGGCATTTTAAGGGGTACTGCAGTGAATATCACATTTAAAAGTCCCACGAACACGTCATTATAATCTGCTTATAGTGTATGGTGAGCCCTCCAAAACCTACCCAAAATTTACTGTACCCGCCTGTACTCCACAACAATAGCCCTTACGCCTGCAGTGTCATCTTTATGTAGGGAAAGTAGGTTTTGAGGGTTCATTATACAATATAAGCAGGTTATAGTGACGTGTATGTGGGACTTTTAAATGTGACATTTACTGCAGTACCCCTTAGAGTGTCCCTCTGCTCTCTGTGACCATCTGAAGCTCTAAAACAGGCTGAAATTTACTGTGGGGGTTTCACATCTTTGGGTGGTGACCACCGGGGAAGTAACGGGGAATCATGCCTTAATCTTTCTAGTGGTCATCTGTTCAGTTTGGGCATCTTTTTGACCCTTACTCGTTTTTAAAACAGGTCTAGTTCCAAACATCTAAATGATGCCCTGAACATTTTGTTAAAAGTTTGATTATCCCTGCAGAACATCCAAATCCTAAACCCAACCAAAACACACCTCTAACATGCCCCCTTAAGATTTAGACACACTGGAGACAAGACAACCAGAAAGGCATCTGGAAAGTCAGTTTCAAAAATGCCTAATTGGACATTTTCACTAGTAAGACATCCAAGTGCCAGTTTATGCTGTCTTTTGGACATTTATCTTTTTTGAAAATGAGCCCCTTAGAATATTTGAGTAAAAATATTTTCAGGTATTTTTATTATCTTTTCTATTAAATTATCTTATTTTTTTAAAGGATTTTATGAAAAAGAGAATTCGACATCTTCAATATCAACAATGGAAGAAAATGTTGCTACAGATTATACCCCAAAATGGTTTCAAGACAAAAATCTATATGCCATTGGCCTTCACCAAGGTGAACGATCGAACTCTGTCAGTCTTCTTGGTGATAAGTTAAGTAACTCAATAATTTCTAATATAATAGCCAATATTCATGTCAGAAAAGAAAATAACATGAAAGAAGAACAAGCAATCACAAACCCAATAGCAGATATAAAACCTGTACATTTTATATCGGCTCAGTCCAATACTAGAGGATTACGAAAAACTAAAAAGCTTTCTGTTCCTTTGAAAGATCTTTCTCTCAACATTTCTAAAGTTATTATTAAAATTCTATATGACAGCAACATTTTGGCTGAACATTCTGAACAAAATACAGAACTAGGAAGGAAGCCAAAATATATTTTTAGACCTGATGCTTCTAGTGTAGACTTTGATAGTATCTCAGATCACTTGGTGAAGACAATAATTGATGTACTGTACAACAAATATGGTGTTTTACCTCAATCTAACAAAGCAAATAAAATAAATGAAGATCATCTAAGAGCAGATGTGGGTACAGGATTGGAAACAACTTGTGTACACAGTACAAATGGATCACAAGACATTCATCCAGAAATGAGTGATTTATCTTTTGATATAAAGCTTAGTTCAAGAATGCAAAGAAATTGTGAAATTCATCCTGAAATAAGATTGTCTTCTATGCTCCGTGATACAAATTCACCAAAAGTAAAATTAACCCACAATTCTCATTTATTAAATATTGCATGCCAAGTAATAGAAAATGAAAGAAAAAAAGACACAGATTGTCAGTCTTGTTCTGTAGCCGGTACACCTGATACATTCAGAGCTGCGTGCTCATCTGCTGAAAATAGTGATCTCAATAACTCTAGCAGTCCAACACAAGAGAGCTGGGATGGGAATTCAATATTATCATCTTCCACACCTGACCAAATATCAGGCTCATTTCATGGTTCTCTTGCTTTAAATATCAATCAAATTGCATATAACTTAGAATCTGAAGAATCTAAAGAGATAATTAACAAAGTATACAGTATAATTATAGAATCATTTTCATCAAATCAATCACAAAGTGATAGCACAGATCTTGTTAGTTTAGAAATTCAAGATGGCTTTGACAATGATGTACCGTTATCCAGTGATCTTACTAGAACATCAACATATAAGACTGTGTCCCAGATTTGTCTTGATACCAATGCACTTAGTAGTGAGTTAGGATTT
The DNA here is from genome assembly GCF_902459505.1 of Geotrypetes seraphini. Classification (NCBI taxonomy): domain Eukaryota; kingdom Metazoa; phylum Chordata; class Amphibia; order Gymnophiona; family Dermophiidae; genus Geotrypetes; species Geotrypetes seraphini. The sequence goes on along the minus strand of NC_047089.1, from coordinate 141,117,532 downwards.
TCTGGATCTTCTATTATCCTCTTGAATGCTGTCTCTGAAAAATTAATTAGAAAAGGGTTAGAAAGATGCCTTTTAAAATCAGATATTGTTTTAACGGATTCACCCTGTGACCATCTATCGGAAGATGATCTTCGATCTTATTCTCATCAGAGTAATCCAAACGATGTAATAAATAAGGAAAAAAAAGAATCCAGATCTTCAAAAACAAGCCATTCCTCTTATGAAACAGTACTTGATGTCTTTTCACAAAGCTTAGTAAAATCTGTGATGGATATATTGACTCACAGTGGAGAACAACCAACAAAAAGAGTATCACCTAGTGATAAAAGGCACCCAGATAGCATAACTAAAACAAAATTAGAAACTAAAAACTTGAGTCCAACGCTGTTTCACATATTGGATGACAAATGTAATACTGGAAGATCAACTCCCATTTTTACACCCCAAACTATTGCATTTACTCCATCATTTTCTACTGGATCTATCAGTGAACAAGATGAATGTTTGTTAGAAAGCATGAAGTACAAAGGCAAAATGGGAAGAATGCTAATTGGAAATGAATCAACTCCTACATTTATAAGAGAACATTCCTCTATAGAAAGAGTAAGAAATTATGAGGGGCATAAGCAGTTTGCTAAGATAAAACCTGTAGATGAGCTACCTATTTCTAACAAACTTTTAAAAAAGGAAGGAAAGCAAATGTTCTTATCTGAAGACCACAAAAAAATGATAGACAGTGATGAAGGTGTTTGCAAACTGAATGAGAAATCTTCTTATAAAAATAACTTTGGATTATTTGCCTACCCTTGTAAGGATCTAAAGCAGTCTATGACTCTTAAATCATTTTCTTGTTTCTGTATTTGTGTGCTAACTAGTACATTCATGGAAGAAATAAAACATAAGTTCTTATCTAAAACTGTCCTTGTATTAAGCATTTCAGCAACCAGAGAAAGGAAATTCACAATTTCAGATACTGAGTTGTATGAACAGGCTACAAAAATAATCAATTATATGATGGAGAAAATCTCAAAGCATCAAATAAGAATAGAACATAGTGACAAAGAAAAACTGTATCTTCAACCACTGAAGAAAGAGCTAGTTGAAAATTTAATTGATTTAGTTTACACTAAAACTTTGCAAAAATCTGGTTCTCAACTTGAGTTTATTAGTTCTAAAGCAAGTAAGAACAAATGTTTTGCAGAAAAATTTGCAAGTTTAATGATATCAGGAATTTCCAACTACCAGCTTCAATCTGGAAGTGTATCTGTGCCATGTTCACATCTAGATTCTGATAATATTTTTCATAAAGTACTAAAAGATATCAATAAAACCAGTAATCAAAGACAGGCTTCAGTGCTTTTAGAGAAAATCTTAACAAAACTTATAAGTAAACTCTTTCTATTTGAAGCAACTTGCATATATTCAGAAAACAGAGAGAGAAATTTTATTGAAAATATTGCACATTTTATCATTTCAGTCTTGAATGAGATTAGAAAAAATAGAATTAAAGTGCAAGTAAATGTTGAAGAATATTTTTATGATGATGATGATGAGGAGGAAGAAGTTGAAAAAGTAGTGAACTTAATTTACAATATTATTTTGCAAGACACAGACTCTGAAAATGCACTTGTGAAGCATATATCTTCCAATATTGATATAATAGCTACAAAAATATCACATTTTCTCTCCAGTGAAATTTCTAAATCTCATTTACGACAGCATTTTTGTGAACATATATCTCCTTTACTATACACTCAAATGGAAGTTACCAAAATTGTTATAAATATTCTTACTGAAATTAACATGGCTTGTAAAAACATCCCGACTTATCATCCATTACAGTTTTCTAAAGAAAAAATCTCTCATTTACTTAAAAATATAATGAAAAATACCAATGAAATAAGCTCTAGCTTGAGCAGTAATCAAATGCAGCCATCCACATCAAATACTAGAATGTACCCAGCTAAGGAATTAGAAGAAATTATTACTAACTTATTATCCAAAATCTTTGTTTTTTACTTTGAAGTTGCATTATGTATAGAAAGCAAGCATATCTCAGAAACAGAGACAAGTGAAATGGCTACTAACTTAGTCCATTTAATATTGATGGAAATAGCAAAGAATCAAATAATAGTGACAGACAAAAATAGAAAAGATCAATATTTACATCAGACAGAAAAGGAAGCTCTTGAAAGTATTGTTAATTCAATGTACAGCACCATACTACGAAGATCTGGATCATATCTGGCACTTTTTAAAGAAATTGGTGAGAAAAAAAATCTGGCTAAAAGTATTGCCAGTCTAATAATTTTGGAAATTTCTGAAAGTCAGTTTCAGCCATGTTTTTCTAAAGAGTTGTCTCATTCATATACCGCCCTGGAATCTGACAAAATTGTTAAAAGCATTCTTAAGAATATTAACTTTCTTATAAATCAAAACCAAGAAACAATATCATATATTTGTATGTTAGAAGCTACCTTTTTAGAAGAAATTATCAGTAGATTTCTATCTAAAATCCTTTGTATGTCCTATGCAGACACAGATAATTGGGATGCTGTAACAGAATTTTCTATATTGTCTGCTAAACTTGTAAACACAGTTATGTTGGAAATTTCAAAATATCACATTTGGATTGTAAATGATTTAGATGAATGTTATTTAGATTCAAATGCTAACCAGGTTATTGATCAGATTGTTAGCTCAGTTTATGAGAAAGTTTTTCACAAATATAAGTCTGAATTAGAATTACAGAACTGTATAATAAATGGAAATCAAATGTTTTTTGAAAAAATTAGCAGTTTAATAATTAAAGAAATGTTTCTTCTTCAACTTCAACCACTTGTTGAAGGAGGAATAATCCCTTTTTCATGCAAAAGTACAACTGATGACATTGAAAATATTTCTAATTACACTTCTATGCACACACAACAGTCCTCATCAAACATGAGTGCATACTCTGCCTCTCTTTTTGAAGCACCTTATTCACAAACAACCATACAAGCTGAGTGCTTTGTTCAGGAGGTTCTAAACAACATAAAAATCAACTTCAAATGTCAGTCCCCAGCACCATGTACCATAATTTTACCTTTCACTTATTTAGAACACATTGTTTCAAAACTTCTATCTTACATTTTCCCTCAAGTCTCTGATACTGACAAAACTGCAGAGGAGGAAAGTATATTATCAGATTCAAAACGAAGTGAATTGTCTTTAAAACTAATGCATGACTTGTTGCTAGAACTTTCAAAGCAGGAAATTTGGATTACAAATGAAAAGCAGTATTTACATTCAGAAGAAGAAGTTCAAAAAATGGCAGAGAATATGTATAATTATATTATAAAGAAATCTGAATCTGGAAATGTGGTTCAAGAAAATATGCTTTCTGGAAACAATATATATGCTACTGACATAGCTAGTTTCATTGTGAAAAAGATTCCTCAAAATTATATTTATCTGTTTCCATCTACAAAGACATCACTTTGTTCATGTTTATCTGTAACAACTGAATGCTCTGAGGGAGAGGCCCATAGCAGTCAGAGTTTATGCCAGGAAAAATGCCAACAATTACCATTAAATATGAATGTTTATTCTGCTGCATTTTTGAAGGACATTATTTCAGGGGTCTTGACAAAAATTTTTGCTACTTCTTCTAATAATAATATATATGGCAATAATGATACAAATGTAGAAGATGAGCTCAACAATATAGCTAGTAAAGTAGTAGATTCCATTTTAACAGACATCACAGATACTCCGAAGAGAAATGATGAAGAAAGTTCTCCACCCACGTATATAGATGTTGTTGACCAAATAGTTAATACAGTATTTAGCAGTGTTTTCCAGGAATATGGGCCTCAGCTAACTCACAATAAAGATACATTATTTGGTAATATTATAGCTAAAAGGTTGTCCAGTATAGTAATAGCTGAAATATCTGATTATCAGCATCACTCAAGGCTTTCTAGTGCATTATCAACTAGCTCACATTCAACTCTAGAAGTAGAGTGTGTTGTTCAAAAAATTCTAAATAATATCACAATGACCAGTGCTGAAATCCAATACTCTGTGCCATCTGTGTCGAAACTGCCTTTCTCATGTTTAGATGACCTTATTAATAAACTTTTATGTAAGATCTTTCCTCCAGATTCAAGTTCTGCTTCAAATATAGAAATCAAAAATATATTATCAGAACAAGATTTTGGTGAACTTGCTAAAAAAATACTACTTGATGTGACATTAGAGATTTCAAAAGAGAATGTTTTGATCACTAAAGATAAAGAGAAAAATCTGAATTTAAGTTCATTAGATATTCAAAGTCTAGTTAATTCCATTTACAGAAATGAAATACAGAAAGCTGGATCTCAGCTAGCAGTGCAGAATGCCACAAGAACTGAAAACAAAGGCATTGTTGATAATATCTCCCGTGTAATACTTGAAGATGTTTTTCATCATGAAACTAATTGTTTTTTACCTGAAGAGCCATTATCACTATCTTCCCGTGTATCATCTAAATGTTTTTGTAGCGAAGCTATAACTGATACCACTATGACTGATATCACCGTACCATGTGATAAAAAACAGTTTGCACAATTATCTCCCAATGTTTATTCTGCAACACTTTTGGAAGAAATTATTTCTGGAATTTTATCAAAAATCCTATTTCCATTCTCAGAAGAAATTGATTGTATTGAGGACAGAATAAGAACGGAGTGTAAACTCAATGAGATTTCTAGCAAATTAACAGATTTAGTGTTAATAGAGATTACAGAAACAGAAGTTAAAGTTATTAGAAGTGCTAAAGAAAGTATGGAAATATCTGATGACGTTGTTGATCAAATCGTTCACTCTGTTTTTAATAATCTTTTTCAAGAATATGAATCTCAACTTTCAGATCATGCAGATATTACAAATGATTGTGCTATTTTTGCAAAAAGAATTATCAGTTTAGCAATGGCAGAGCTTGTTGATTACAGAGTTTTTGGAAATTTATCACCTGATTCATATACTGCTCTAGAAGCTGAGAATATTGTCCAGAAAGTTCTAAACAATATAAAAACAAAGAGCAAACCTCACAAATCACCTGTTCTTATGTTATCTTCTGCAGTTTTAGAAGACATTATGACTAAATTGTTAATAAAAATATTGACAAGTCCAAATTATGTAGAATGCACAAAATCTAGTATTTTAGCTAAAAATGAACTGACTGAAATAGTGATAACATGGAAAAATTTGCTGTTTGTAGAAATATTAAAAATTCCAAATACAGTTAAAGTACAGACATGTGAACAACCAGATGAAAACACCATTATAGATATAATGGTAAACTCCATTTATAATAATGCTATGGAAGAATATGGATCTCATCTAGACTTCTATATGAGTATAAATAATAATAGCAATTTTTCTAATATAATGGCAAGGGCACTTTCTAACGAAATCTTCCATTATCAGTTTCAGTTTTTATCTTCTGAAAGTTTAGCTAATTTAATTGCAAATGTTAAAACAGATAAAATTATTGAAGATGTTTTTGCAGACCTCTCCAATTATTTCACATGTCTGAAAACCATAGATTCTCAGTCATCCATAGATAAAACTACAACTAGCAGTTCACAAGAATATAAACTTGAAAAAGAAAAATTAGCAATAAAAATAATTCCTCATATTAACAATAAGCCAGTTAAAATTGATCCATTCATCTTCTCTGAACATCTAGCAATCATTTCTATAAAAACTGAGCCACTTGCAAAACTAAAAAAGCAATGTTTGCGTCATACTGGACTAGATCTAACAGATTTAAGAAGAGCCTCACAATGTGGAAACATTTTTTCACCTAGAACTAGAAATTCTGTACTGTCTCCTGATTTCGAAGCACTGAATAAAAAAGGAAGAAAAGGAGTCTTGGATAAATCAGGAAGATTATATGTGAAACCTAAAGAGGTAAGCAGAAAAACAATAGAAATGTTTAATCTTGAAAATTATGCTTATGGTCAACTAGGGAGCAAGTCCAGAATTGACCTTGCATTAACTACACAGCGCAGAGTTACTGCATGGCACGACACTGGTTGCAATATCTGCTCTACTGAGTGTAATACAGTTCAGGTCCAGCAGCTATACCCCCCATCTCCCCCCCCCCACTATCACCACACACATATATAAGAACTCACCCCCCCCCCCCACACACACATGATATCACCTACACAGCAGATGTTCCCTTCCTGGACTGACCAACACAACAGATTCCGCTCCCCCTTCCCCTCAGCAACACAGATTTTCACAGCAAATCTCTTCTTCCCCCAACATCACTGGCACATCAGATCTACCTCCTAATATCATCTGCACAGCTGATATCCTCTCCCAACATTACCTGCAGAGCAATCTCCCTTCCCCTGACATCAGCTATACATCCAATCTCCCTCTTGACCTCACTCACACACAAAATCTCCACCACCCCACATACACATGCATTACCCTCACAGAGGATCTCCCTTCTTTTACATCACTTGCATATCCAGTCTCCCTTTCCTGAGATTACATGCTTATTTGATCTCCTGACTACCTGCACAAGATTTTTACCACATGGGCTATTTTAACATGTGGTAGATGTTAGATCCACACCACTTCCTATTATGTGGTAAAAGCCATACTATCTGTTTAATACAGTTTTGTAATGAGGTCCCAATATTTTTAAGTCCATATGTGCCACAAAATTGGAAATTGTAGCTAACCCAATCTGATTGCTGCAATTCTCTGTAAGAGTTGCAAAAGTTCAAGAGCCTATTTACTAAACATATTTAAAACTTTGCACTTAATGTGTGTTATCTACAAAAGTTATTCTATGTTAGGTGCAAAATCTCTGGGTAACTACTGAAAGTGTTTCTAGCACTTAATGGAAGGCAATCATGCCACTAGTGCAGGGTAAAGGTTTCTGCCATGTTAATGGCCCAGCTGCTAATACAGAGTGCAGTTAGCTACTCCTCTTAAAGTATAAATAACTGTTCTATGTTATCAGATACATTAGCTACTAATGCCCAGTAACAACTTGTATGGCGCAGTACTGGTCCATTTCTTGCCCCTTAATGTGAATCTCCATGTTAAGTCCTCCCTTTATCAAGCTGAATTAGGGATTTTTATTGCAGGCAATGGCAGTAAAAGCTCAGACACTCAGAGAATTCATATAAGCATCAGCTTTTACCGCAGCGACCTGCAATAAAAACCCTAACGCAGCTCAATAAAAGGGAGCCTAAATGTTTAATATGGCAGTGCACGTTAACAGTTCATGCAGTGTCATCTTTAGTGCATGTTAGCACACATGTTAAACACTTAATAAAAATTAGTAGTTAAGATCTTCAGTGCGTTTTTGTTGGGACTTGTAAATATAAATTAAGCATATCTGGAGATAAGTTTTCAGAAGCACAGATATGGTTGGCATTGGATACTGAATGCATAATTGCTTTTTTAATGTTTTGATGTTCAGAACAGTGACCCTTTAGCCATTTAAATCATTATCCCTCCCCCCCCTTTTTTTACAAAGCCGCACAGCAATAGCACCGAAGCCCATTAATTCCCAATGGGCTTCGGTGTGATTACAGACTGCCATGGTAATTGACTTAGTAACAGGGGGCCTATATAAACAAACTGAGATATTTAAAATTTTGTTGGAATTTAGAGAAAACTGGAAGTGAGCCAAAAATGTATACTAGTAGTCATGATATTCAACTGCTATCCATCTAGGTTACATGTATAATTGCTGCTAAACAAATAGCAAGCATTCATGTCTATTCAGTAACAGCACTTATTCATTTATTGCTGTTAAATATACGTACAACTTCATACATATATCTTAATTCTACTGAAAATGTATCTGATGAAATTTAAGTTGATTTAAATAGAGGCCTGGATTCTCTAAACAGCGCTGTTTTTAGGCGCCCAAACTCAGTATAAAATGCCATTGAAACAATGTTTTTAACTGAGTTTCAAGGTGCCTACTGGCACCTAAAAAATCAGCACAAGAATTGTGCCTTCATAGGTACTTTAGGCTGCCTAACACCACTATGGGTGTGGCTAACACCAGAAGTGGCATTAGGCAGCCTACAGCACCTATGGAGGCACAATTCACATCATAGGTAGGCACCGGAAATGTGGTGCCTACCTTTGCCCGAGGCACAATTCTGTATCCAACGCTGTTGCATGATTAACACATGATCAATGGCTGCTTTTAGGGAAGCCGCTGACAATGGCACTAGTTACAGAATCTGAGCCATAATTTCACTAGATCTATGTATAGAAGTTTTGTTTGGCCATATTTTTATCATAACATAACATCGTACTTCTTAACCGCATAACCATAAGTTCTACGCGGTTTACAAAAGATTATAAACTAAAGACAATTTAAGGATGACAAAAAGAAATTATTTGACCAAGTATTTTGAAAAGAGATAAGTTTTCAATTGAGTTCTGAAATGTTTGTAAGAACAGGCTCCAAGCAATAACAATCAAAATTCTCTATCATGTGAAGCTGCTTGGAATGCTAAAGTATGGTCCAGAAATTTCTTGCTTTTACAGCCCTGTACTAACAGAAAGGTAAACAGGACAAGGGATTTTCTACTATTTTTATACAGTGCTAATCTATTAACCATGTAAAAGGTAGCGGAACCATACATAACCTTATAGCAAAAGCAATCCAACTTAAACAAAACATGAGCTTCCATTGGCAGCCAAAGTAACTCACAATAAAATGGAGTTACATGATTGTATTTTTGAAGACCATAGATCATTCTAACCGCTGAATTCTGAATCAGTATGAGTCTAACCATGTCTTTCTTAGGAATTGTTAAATATACAATATTACAATAATCCAAAAGACTCAGTAATAAAGATTGTACCAGAAGTTTATAAGCAGAAAACTCAAAAAAGGGTTTAATGGTACGCAGTTTCCATAACGTGTAATAACCCTTACGTACCACAGCATCTATTTGCTTTTTCATGATCAGATGCTGATCTAAAATGACTCTCAATATTTTAGTTGTTGGTTGAATTATATACAAGGTAGAATTTATACTAATCGATGGCTTGTGAATAATCTTATGTGGCGACACAACAAAAACCTTCGTCTTATCAGGGTTAAACTTGAGTTTGAAATCCTGCATCCAAGAGTTCATCAATTTCAATACAGACTCAATTTTATGAGAGATATGAGATAGAACTATATCACAAGGTATGACAATTGTGATATCGTCAGCATAGCTGAACAGTTCTATACCTAGGTTAATCAAGCTATAACCCAAGGAGGAGAGATATACATTGAATAATGTGGGGAAAAGTGGGGAACCCTGGGGTACACCACTTGGATTTTTCCAGCTAAAGGAAAATTGATTATTAAACTTAACCTGATATTGTCTGGATTCCAAAAACCCTTTAAACCACAGGAGAACATTACCCTGTATGGATGCAATAGGTCTGTAGTTAGATGGTAATGAAATGGATTCTTTGATGTTTTTAATTATTGGCGTAATAATTATATTACCTTCCTCATGTGGAAATATTCCTGCTTCTAGAGAGTCAGATAGCCATTCAAATAATTTCAGTTTAAAGCTTAAAGGGGCAGCTGCTATAAGGTTAGGAGTGCAGGGATCGAGCAGACAATATGATTTAGCATATTTACAAAATAATTTGGAAAAATCATCCCATTTTGGATAATCAAATGTAGACCAATGTATATCTGCATGAACTTCTTCTATCATACTAAGATGATAGCTGAAAATTTCTGAACAAGGCAAGCAAGAAGATCTTAAACTAGAAATCTTGGAACAGAAGAAATTTGCTAGGTCATCAGCAGAGGGTAGAGGCAACCATGGAGATTGTGTTTTTTTAGTCACACTAAACACATTATTGACTAAGTGAAATAATTTTTTTACGTTGGTACTGGTATTCCCTAATTTATCTGAATAGTATGCTTTTGTTTCTCTCTTAGTAATGATTTATAATTTCTAACTTCCTTCCTCCATTTTTCTTTATAGCTTATTTTGATTTTAACCATTTCTTCTCAAAATGGCATACTGTTCGTTTCATTTCCAATAACTCTACATCATAACCATTTTTTAGAACCATCTGCTCATCTCTTTACAGCGTGTTTAGGTGCGATTTCATCTAAGATAGTGTTACATAAAGTTTTCCAATTAGATGGGAATTCATGGATATTGTCTTCCAGTAGTAAATCGATTCGTTTCCAGAACTCGAGTGGGTTAGGTGATTTCCGGCTAAGAATATCTTGTTTATGTGATTTTTCTTTTAAATTATATTGCTTAATCCATCCCAATGAAAAATAATAAATGAAGTGATCCAACCAAGGTGTCGATGACCACCTATCATATCTTAGCAAGATTTTGGGGGTAAGTTCTGATTTAGTAGTTAGTGAAACCAGGTCAAGATGTTGAAAGAAAGAAAAAAAGAAAGACACAGGGGCAGGGAGAGACACAGAAAGACAGACAGACAAAGGGAGCCAGGGAGAGAGACAGACAGCGGGAGGGAGAGAGAGACAGAAATAAAGACACACAGACATATATTCTAGTACCCGTTAATGTAACGGGCTAAAATACTAGTGTAATATAATAGCAATTCTGCCACCTCTTTTTTCCTTACAGCAAAGAGGAACAATTTTGTAGTGAGGGGGAAGTAAATCATTAATAACAGGATCATCATTGGAAATAAGCCAGGTTTCAGAGATAAACATGCAGTCTAAATTTTGATCAATTATCCAAAACTTGATAATCTGTGCTTTACCTCTAATCAATCGTGCATTTACATAAGCACAGTTAATAGTAGTTAACTCTTCAGATGGGAAAGATGTTTGATTCTTAATAGTAACGGGTCGCAATGTCTGTTCTCTTTTAGAAAAGGCCCTTGAGTGCCTATAAGAAGTTGTATGAATCTTAATAAGATTTGATGGTAATTCCTCAGAGTTAAACAGTATTGAAGTTAACTGTGGATTGGAAAGTATAGATTTGCATAAAGCATTATCTACCATGCATATCTCCAATGGTATCAAACTAACATCCTTCAATCTACCTAACAAGAGTAACAATAGAAAAACATTTGAGAAATGCATCTTGAGCAGAGTTAAAGTATTAAAATCTTGCTCTAAGATAAAAACTTATGCTAAAAGGCATGAGTTATAATGCAAACAATATGGCAGTTTCTAAAAATAAATACTTATAAAATATTACCAAATTAATTAAAGTACTTTTAAAATGGAGTAGGAAGAATAAAAAGGGTTTAGCTATAATAAAACTAAGATCGATAACAGAATAGTTACCTATCTGTAAAAAAACAGTAAACTAAGAATATCAACAGATGAATAAAATAGCAGCGTTTCTCTAAGGTAGTTTTCAATAAAACTTCATCAGACCCATTTACAACTGATTATGGTATCCCACAGGGTTCGATCTTATGTCCCTTAATTTTTAATATTTTCCTTGCACCCCTTCTAATACTAGGACAATCCATTGACTTTACAATGTTTGCCTATGCAGATGATGTATAATTAATTCATCCAATAGATTTAAGCAACTTAACTGAAATAAATCTTATAAACAAAAAATTGGAAAAAATCAACTCTTGGCTAGACTTACACATGCTTTCTTTAAACACTGAAAAGTCCAAATTAATGATTTTTCCAAACAAAGAAGGACTTTCCCTTTTAACTCCCATTACATTTAAAACTCAGTCTCTTCAAGTTGTGCCTTCCTTAAAATTATTAGGAATCACTTTTGACAGTAAGCTCAATTATCATCTTCATATCAGCACAGTGGTCCAGCGCTGTTTTTACTGGCTAGAAATGATTAGATCTATATCGAAATTGTTAGAGCCTACTTCTCTGCAGTGGCGTACCTAGGGTATGTGGCACCCGGGGCCCATCATTTTTTGACACCCCCCCCCCATCTATATGAAAAATATAATTTTTAGTAACAATCCACATATCGCACAACAAGAATGTACCTAGGAAAAGGCAGCATCTTAAACACTGCAGTGAGCACTAGAACACCAACACATACATTGTAAAACTAAACAAGCCAGATCTCACACAGTCAATTGATCCTGTAGTCAATGCCAACTGAAAACTATGTTCTTTTCATACATACAGAACAGAGATACACCCTCGCCCAATATGGAATAATCACAAAATAGAAATATGTAGACAAAAGTTAAACTGAACCGCCAAGAAACCAGACCCTGCAGTAATCAATACAGGAAATCACGAGAGAGTGGATCAAGATATTCAGAGAAGCAGTAGCGTACCAAGGGGGGAGGGCCGCCCCGGGTGCAGCCTTAGGGGGGTGCACAGCTGGCCCGGTCCCTATCGCGCTCCCACCCTCCCAGCGAAAGCAGCATTGGCGCCATTACCGAAAAAGGTAATGGCGCCAGGCCTTGGAGCACCGAGGCAGACCGCTTCCCCCCCTCCCAGCCGAACCCCCGCTGACCCTCCTATCTCTCCCCCCCAAGTGAACCTTTCCGACCCTCCCAGCAAAAGCAGGAAACCTCCATCCAGTAGCGTCGGCTGCTTCTCGGCTTTCTCCTCCCTCTGCCGTGTCACTGATTATGTCATCAGTGATGCGGCAGAGGGAGGAGAAAGCAGAGAAGCAGCCGACGCTACTGGACGGAGGTTTCCTGCTTTTGCTGGGAGGGTCGGAAAGGTTACTTGGGGGGGGAGAGATAGGAGGGTCAGCGGGGGTTCGGCTGGGAGGGGGGGAAGCGGTCTGCCTCGGTGCTCCAAGGCCTGGCGCCATTACCTTTTTCGGTAATGGCGCCAATGCTGCTTTCGCTGGGAGGGTGGAAGCGCGATAGGGACCGGGCCAGCTGTGCACCTCTCCTAAGGCTGCACCCGGGGCGGGCTGCACCCGGGGCGGACCCCCCCCCCCTTGGTACGCTTCTGCTTCTCTGAATATCTTGATCCACTCTCTCGTGATTTCCTGTATTGATTACTGCAATGCGCTTTATAAGGGCATAACTAAAAAAGAAATAAGAAGACTCCAAATTATACAGAACACTGCAGTGAAGATCATATTTAATGCAAAGAAGTTAGACCATGTTACTCCCCTCCTTTATAAAGCTCATTGGTTGCCGGTAGAACATAGAATCACATACAAAATTATTTTACTAACCTTTAAAACTAGACAAAATAGTCAACCAGAATTTATCAATAACCTTCTTATTCCCTATAGTTCTTCTATGACTCTAAGATCTTCTTCTAAAAATTTTTTATCTGTTCCATCTCTGAAGTTTATCAACACAATGAGGTCTACTATTTTCTCTGTCAGCGCTCCATCTCTTTGGAATAATATTATTACTTATGGGAAGAATCAACTCTTCACCATTTTAAGATGAATTTAAAAACATTCCTTTTTCTTGATGCTTTCGAGACCTAAATGCCCTTTTTAGGGCTACATAGTTTTATTCTACTTTTAGACACCCTCCCTTTTGTTTTTTCCCTTTATGTTCTCTTTCTTACTTGATGAATTGTAGTTCTACCTTCTTCCCTTTTTTGTTTCTGTTTGTTTTTGTATTGTTTTTAATAATGATTATTGTTTTAAAGGATGTATAGTTATCCCATATATGTTTTTAACATAATGTTCACCGCCTAGAAGGCCGATTGGGCGGTTTATAAAATTTTTAAATAAACTTGAAACTTGATAAACTACTAAGAATAGAAAAATAGCAAACCAGCAGCAATAGACAATTAAAAAGTTAGCGACACAAGCAAATTAATGAGCTAGCAACAATTAATAAACTAGCAGTAGAACAAATTAGTAAACTAGCAGCAATAGACAATTACGAGACTAGCATCATGGATATATTAAGAGACTGTCAGCAGTAACAGTTAATAAACTAACAGCAGTAACAAGTTAATAAGCTAATAACATTAGACAATTGATGGACTAGCAGCAGTAGCAAAGTAGTAAGCGTATAGTAGTAAGCAGTTAAAAAACTAGTAGCATAAGCAAATTAATAACCTAGCAGCAGTAAATAATTAACTATGAACAATAATAAATTGGTAGACTAGCAAGTAAGCAATTGATTGGCAGCAACAATAACGAATTAATAAGACCTATAAATCAGGTGTCAGGCAAGACGTAAGTAAATAGAGTCCTAAAAAATCATCCAGTAACAATAATAAAGAAAGAGTCAACTTAATCAGTTAAATAGCTAAACTTTAAAATGTAACAATTAAGTCCAGTATACCAGTCCTGTCAAGAAAAAAGTTTAAGACACAGCTTTGCTGCACCAATTCGCTGCACAAAGGTGCGCCAAATGGCCACGCGCTGTTAGGCAAATGGACTTTAAGCAGAGCCCAGTGTCTGACAAGGTGCAGGGGGTGGAGCAAGCTCACACACTGTTCAGCAACCAGGAAGTTCAAAAATAGAGAGTCAGATGTTCTTACTTCTCCCGTGCTGGGCTTTAAGCAGAGCCCAGCGTCTGACAAGGTGCAGAGGTCAGAGCAAGCTCACACGCCGTTCAACAGACAGGAAGTTCAAAAATAGAGAGTCAGATATTCTTCGTGCTGGGCTTTAAGCAGAGCCCAGCGTTTGATGAGGTGCAGGAGGCGGAGCAAGCTCACACGCCATTCAGCAGCCAGGAAGTTCAAAATCAGAGGGTCAGATGTTCTTACTTCTCCCGTGCTGGGCTTTAAGCAGAGGCCAGCGTTTGACAAGATGCAGGGGCGGAGCAAGCTTACACGCTGTGTTTAAAAATGGGATTAAATCTGAGGTATGGTCTTCGTTAGCACTAATTTGGGAATCCTGATGCCTTCCATTCTTAGGAACCAAAGAATGGAGATGGACAAAAAGCAGAATTGGTGTTGACATAATGCAGATTGGGGCTATTAGGGTTTCATTTTCCCTAGTAGGAAGTAATAAAGCTTTGGATTTACAGATATTTAGGGACAGTAAGTTCTTGGTAAGCCAATTACTGATTAGATCCAATTTGTGGTTGATTTCCTGAATATCCAACATATTTTGCATTTGGATTGGATATCGACGTAAGTGAAAATTGTAAAGCTGATGTATTGCATGATAGTCAAAAGTGGGGCAAGAAAAAGGTTGAATAGCATTGGTGACAAAATGGAACCTTGAGGAACACCAAAGTTCTGCAAGTATGACTATGATGAAGAGCTCGGAAGACTGACCTGGTATTTTCTTTCTGAAAAATATGACTTGAACCATTCAAGAGTTGCCCAGAGATGCCCAATGATTGGAGTCTGTGCAAGAGTATTGAATGACAATTGTATCGAATACTGCAGTTAAGTCCAAAGATATTAGCAGGACTTATTTCCTTTGATCTAAAAAGTTCCTAATGGCAGTTACATGGCCTAAAAGTGAAAGCTCAGTAGAATGATGTGATCTGAAGCCAGTTTGGTTGGGATGTAGGGCATTTGTGTGTTCGAAGAAAAGAGTCAATTGATTGAACACTATTTTTTTGGTTAACTTAGCCAGGAATGGAATATTGCCAATAAGACTATAGTTGGAACATTCTTCTGGGCTAGCAGAAGGCTGCTTCAGTATGGGTCCAATGCGTGCCATCCTATGGCCTAACTAGTCTGCCTATGCATGCCATCTACTATCCCTTACAAATCCAATATGCTTGTTCCAAGATTTCTTGAATTCAGATAAACAGTCTTCATCTCCATCAGGCCATTTCATGCATTCACCATCCTTTCTGTGAAAAAAGTATTTTCTGAGGCTGCTTCTGAGTCTATCCCTTTTCACCTTCTTCCTATGCCCCCTCATTCCAGAGTTTCCTTCCAATTGAAAGAGACTTGCCTCATTCACATTTATGCCACATAGGTATTTCAAGTTTATTAATATGTGCTAACCTGCTTATCACATTTCTAATTGGCATACATAAGTAGATAAAATAAAACTAGGAATTACATTTATAGTTCAAAGACATTGTGCGATTGCATTTCAAAAACAAACTTGTAGTGAAACAATAGGTTGGGGGAGGAAATACAATGTTGTTAAAGGAAAGCGAAATGAAGAAGTTAGTACAATAGGAGAGGGAATTCTGGTTGTGCTGGTTGATTTTGCAGATGGTGACCGATTAGAGGTCGAACACGTCTCTAAATAAGAAAGTTTTTAGGTTAGCTTTGAAATGGTCAAGCGATGATTCTTCTCATAAAAGTTTCATAATTGCGGGACATTTTCAGAGAAGATAGAGGAATGGGTGGTATCGTAAATAATTTGTCATATTGAAGGTATTGATAGTAGATGTTGGGTATTTGATTGGAGAGATCTAGAGGGGGCATATGGAATTAGAAGCCTGTCTAGGAATTTGGGGGTATGGTGAAAGCGTATTTTAAATGCTAAGAGTAGGATTTTGTATGTTATTCTGTGGGATATGGGTAGCCAATGTGCATCAGAAGAGGTGTCACGTGATCATACTTTTTAGCTTTGTTATCAATTTAATTGCTGTGTTTTGAATTATCTGTAAGTGTCTTAAGCTCTTTTTTGTTATTCCTTTATAAAACGCATTACAGTAGTCAAGTTGATATTACCAGTGAATGAATTAAGGTGTTTATCGATGATGGTTCAAGGAGGTTTGTGAAAGAGTGAATCATACTTAAGTTGTAAAAACAGTTTTGTGCTATTGAGCTGATTTGCTGATGGTTAACTTAATTTGTTAACATAGTAACATAGTAGATGACAGTAGATAAAGATCCAAATGGTCCATCCAGTCTGCCCAACCTGATTCAAGTTAAATTTTTTAATTTTTTTTCTTAGCTATTTCTGAGCAAGAATCCGAAGCTCTACCCAGTACTGTGCTTGGGTTCCAACTGCCGAAATCTCCGTTAAAACCTACTCCAGCCCATCTACACCCTCCCAGCCACTGAAGCCCTCCCCAGCCCATCCCTCGCCAAACGGCCATACACAGACACAGACCGTGCAAGTCTGCCCAGTACTGGCCTTAGTTCAATATATAATATTATTTTCTGATTCTAGATCCTCTGTGTTCATCCCACGCTTCTTTGAACTCAGTCACAGTTTTACTCTCCACCACCTCTCTCGGGAGCACATTCCAGGCATCCACCACCCTCTCCGTAAAGTAGAATTTCCTAACATTGCTCTTGAATCTACCACCCCTCAACCTCAAATTATGTCCTCTGGTTTTACCATTTTCCTTTCTCTGGAAAAGATTTTGTTCTATGTATTTGAACGTCTGAATCATATCTCCCCTGTCCCTCCTTTCATCCAGGGTATACATATTGTTGTCAAATATGATACCTAGGAGTTTCATGGATGTTATACTTTGTACTGGAATTGATTGGAGACAGATGGGGGTAGTTAGAGAATGACCTTATTTGCATGGGAAGAGCATTGATTTTGTTTTTGCCATATTGTGCTAATTTATTGTCATTTAACCATTGACTGATTTTTGCTAGTTTTTCATTGATTTCAAGGATGTCATTTGAATTTTCGGGGTCTATGGGATGGATGAGCTGGATTTAATCAGCATAAGCTTACATTGTGAACCCTATTGATTGTCTTAGAGTCAGGAGGGGAGCCCAAAAAATGTTAAATAGGAGCGGTTAGAGGATGGATCCTTGAAGTATACCATACTCATTATTGAAGGGACTGGAAGAGATTTTGTCCATGATGACTTTTGAGAAACGACCGGAGAAATAAGAAGAGAACCAATCAAGTGCTAGATCGGTGACTCCGATTTATTTTAGCTTTTGTAATTAGGAGGTGATGATCTATGGTATCGAATGCTGCTTAGAGATCTAAAGAAATACATAGAACTGATTTCCGGTGATCAAGGTACTATAAGATTGTAGTAGTAAGTCCGATGAGTGAGTGTTTTGTGGAATGATTTGGATGGAAGACTTTTTAGTTTGGATGCAGCACTATGGGTTTTCTCCAAAGTCTGATAGTTGATTAAACATACTTGTCACATATAACTCAGTTATTGAATTACCAAAGAACTATGTAATATGAAATGCACATAACTAGGGTTCACATAATATGTTCTTGGGCTACATAAATATGATATAATAGAAATCAAAGCTATCACAATGTTAAGAAACAAATCATTTGCTGATGACATCAAATCAGACATAACAAAAAAGCACAACAATGGAATAAACAAGTAAACTCAATGAAGAATTTAGCTTCATAAATATAGGGTACTTAGCTTCACAACTTAGCTTCACACGACGGAAGATCTCCGTTTCGCTCATATATTTATAAGAGCTTCATCAGGAACTATCAGCAATCATGCTATAAGAAGACAAAACATTCTTTAAGTATAAAATCTAATAGATATATGTTTTCTAAATATATGTCTTTTAACCTTGCTTGCACTCATATATGAACGCACTATGGCGTTGCTACGGGTCCCTATGTTTAGAGACCAAATATTTTTTGGTAACTGCTCATACTAAAACTACCTCAAATCAATACAGAATTATAACTGTTCTATAAGTACTATAATGCAAAGAACTTGTAACTCAGCATATTAATCAAAAACCGCTAATCTGACATATACTGAAATATACCTCTTAATACTGACGGGTTACTCCCTTTAACATACCTCTTAATGCTGATGGTATCATAAAGACACACTTTCCAAGAACAACCTGGAACTCAGAAAGTGCCGAAAGCTTCTGCCTCTCTGATTTATCGTCGGCTTAAATGGCCGCGCGAAGATTTAAGTTTAAATTATATGGAAGCGTCTGACGTCATATCCGGTATCGCCAGTACTTTGGCGGCACGATCTATTCCATGAACATAAGTTTTATAAGGCAGGGCGAATCTAAACATCGGAACCCATTTAAATAGATACTGACCTAAACCTCATATAGTTCAATTATGTCATTCATAGGAATCACAGACATGCATACTTTTTTTCAATCATAATACATAACGGATATTACCATCCAGCTCAACACAGAACATCATATATCATATATCATACAGAAAAATATACCGTAAGGAAAGGTATACCAGATCCTGATCCTCAAAAGAAAACTTGCCAATTTATAGCTATATTCAAACCCTGCGGTTGTACACTATGCAGGCAATCAATCCATCTTTGCTCGGATTGCAACAATTTTTTCCCCCTATCCCCTCCTCTTATTGATGCCTCTATTCTATCTATAATCATACATTTTTATTCCACAAAAGTATGGTTATATTCTAAGCAATGTGCTACTAGCGGAGCTTCTTTTCTTTTAAGTTTTAAACACGATTTGTGTTCCGCTATGCGAATATTAAATTGTCTGGTAGTTTTGCCAACATAAATTTTTTGGCATGGACATTTAATCAGATACACAACGTAATCTGATTTACATGTGGTAATATGCCTTAACTCATATTGTCGATGGTTTAAAGGATTTTCAAACATTGCACCTGAGATATTAAGAGGGCAGATTTGGCATCTACCGCAACTCGAATGAAATCCTTTCTTTTTACTCTTATCTAATAGGGCTAACTCTGGTTTTATTCTCAAATATTCTTTTAGATTACGAGACCTGGAATATGTCAACCGCAATTTTGAGTTTTCAAAGCAAAGATTATTTTGAACAATTCTCCAATGGTTATGAACAATTTTCGCTATATGTTCAGATTGTACATTATATTTTAGTACAAACGTCTAGAGTCAATCTGCTCTAAACTACCAACATGATTTTCTGTGTGTGTATTATAAGGGCTATCCTTACCCTTCGAGCATAACAACCATTCCTGGTGATTATATTTAGCCCTACGGTAAGATTTCTTTAATGTTTTTTCAGGATACCCTTTATATCTTAAGTTACTTGCTAATCTATTTGCTGAAGATTTAAAATCAACAGTATGGGAACAAATCCGCCTAAAACGTAAAAATTGAGTTAGCGGTAAGCTATTTTTAAGTGGAATAGGGTGACAACTATCATAGTGTAATAAACTGGTGGTATCTGTAGGCTTGATGTAAAGTTTAGTTTCAAGATGATTACCATTAATACTAACCCAAGTACCTAAAAAATTAATACCTGTAGAAGATTGATTACTAGTGAACTGGATATGATTATCATTTGTAGCCAGCCACTCTGTAAACTCTATTAGTTGATCATTTGAACCTTGCCAGATCATAAAGATATCATCTATATATCTTTTCCACCCTAAAATATATTGACTCCACTGATGATTTATCAAATATGTTTCCTCATAATGCTTCATATACAGGCACGCGATTGATGGGGCACATGTGGCACCCATTGCTACCCCTTTAGTTTGTAAGAATAGCCTTTTACCATCTGTGAAAAAATTCTTAGTCAATGTAAGATCTAATAGTGCCATAATAAATGCCGTAGGGCTTTGATGGGGATGGCATCTAGATTGTAATGCCTCATAGACAATTTTTAAGCATTTATCTTGAGGGAGTGAAGTGTAAAGAGACACTATATCTAATGTCACAAACACTGTTGGTTTATCTGCTAGCTCTATCGTTTGTAACCAAAGCAAGAACTGGCTGGTATCTTTGACATACGAACTACCTTCTATTACTATAGGTTTTAGGAAGTAGTCAGTATATGTAGAGAGAGGCTCAAGAATGGAATCTATCGAAGAAATGATTGGTCTTCCAGGCGGTTTAGCCAGCCTTTTGTGTACTTTTGGAGTTAAATATATCCATGGAGTAGTACTATGTTCTTTGTTTAGAAACTGAAATTCTCGTTTTGTGACATATCCGTCGTCGAAACCTTCTTGCGTTAATGTCAGAATTTGAGCTTTCAACTGTGGAGTGGGATCCGTATCAAGCAAGGTATAAGTTGTATTATCGGACAGTTGTTTATTTAATTCTTCCTGGTAATCTGTCATATTCCAAATGACTGTACCTCCGCCTTTGTCAGCTCTACTGATTACAATAGATTGATCTTGTTGTAAATTGAGTAAGGCATTATGTTCTTCCTTAGTAAGATTATAACTTTTAATTTTTCTGTATCGTAATTTTGCGACATCTTGTAACACTAATTGTTTAAAGGTGTACAGAAGTGGATCCAGGGGACCCGGAGGATTCCAATTAGATTTCTGTTTTACTACTGATCTATCATACTGGGATTCCTTGTCCCCCAAAAATTTTTTCAGAGATAAGGATCTTATAAACCTTTCTAAGTCCACTTGAAATTGAAAATAAACAAGGGGGGCTGTGGGAACAAACGTTAACCCTTTAGACAGAACACTTTGTTCTTCTTGAGTTAATCTACGATCAGAAATATTAATAATGGTCGAAGTTGACTGTTTTGGAATATTCATCAATAGTTGTTGCGCATATTTCTGCGACCTCTGCTTCTGTCTCTGGGTCTTCCTTTTCCTCTGCCTCTTTGATAGTTTTTTTGTTGTTGATCTGAGTAATTAGTAGCTGACCCAGTGCTACTAGAAGCACTCGATAATGTATCTGTAGTATGATCAGAAGATCTCTCTTCAGTTTTCTGTTGAGTGGCATACATCCATTTATATACCCTATTGGTAGTGTAATCATTGGCATCTCGGTATGCTTTTTTCTGTTTCTGTTTTTTAATGTTGTCTCGATATGAATTGATACTTTCATGTATATCTGTCATTTTCTGTTCGAATTGCTCTGAAGTCATGGCTGTACGCTTGCTTTGCAATAATTCCTCTAAAAGACCTTTTTGATGTATAAGCTCTTTTTTACTGCGCTCTATAATAAGGAGCATTAGGTCACAGGAACATCTGTTTAAGATCTTATTCCAAGTGTCAATAAAGGTTTCATCCGTTTTGAAGACTTGGGGAGCCGTCATCATCCGCAAGCCTCTAGGTATGCGCTCAGCTTTGCAATATTCAATCAATGCTGATCCGTTTAGTTCGAGTCTGGTAATATACTTCATGCTGGTTACAATAGTTGAGAAATCTTGCTGTATAGTGCTATCTAGTGCTGTATAGTGCTACCTTTCCTTACGGTATATTTTTCTGTATGATATATGATGTTCTGTGTTGAGCTGGATGGTAATATCCGTTATGTATTATGATTGAAAAAAAGTATGCATGTCTGTGATTCCTATGAATGACATAATTGAACTATATGAGGTTTTAGGTCAGTATCTGTTTAAATGGGTTCCGATGTTTAGATTCGCCCTGCCTTATAAAACTTATGTTCATAGAATAGATCGTTCCGCCAAAGTACTGGCGATACTGGATATGACGTCAGACGCTTCCATATAATTTAAACTTAAATCTTCGGGCGGCCATTTAAGCCGACGATAAATCAGAGGTAAAACCAGCAGAGAAAAGAAAAGACCAGGACTTAAATTGCTTGTACGCTAATGCAAAGAGCCTAAAGACCAAAATGGGAGAATTAGAAGCCAAAGCCAAAAAAGAAAACCTAGACATCATTGGAATCACGGAAACATGGTGGAATGAGGATAACCAGTGGGACGTAGTGCTGCCAGGGTACAAACTCTATAGAAGAGACAGGACCCACAAGAAGGGTGGAGGAATAGCACTATACATAAAAGACACCATTCCCTCGTCCGGAGTGGATATAGAACCAAAGGCGGAAGGACTGGAGTCATTATGGGTCAAATTACCAGGAAAAAGTGGCCTTGACATAAGATTGGGTCTATACTATCGTCCACCGGGACAAACGGAAGCAAACGACAAAGATCTGGCAGCAGAACTGAGGCGGGAAGGCAACAACAGGAATGTGACAGTAATGGGAGATTTTAACTACCCCGGGATTAACTGGAATATTGGAAACTCAAACTGTGCGAGGGAAACAGAATTCCTAGAGGCTGTGAGGGACTGCTTTATGGATCAGCTTGTCAAGGAACCAACAAGAGGATATGCCACTCTTGACCTAATCCTCAACGGAATAGGGGGACCTGCAAAAGAAGTGGAAGTAGTAGGACCACTAGGAAACAGCGATCACAACATGATCCAGTACAAATTAGGAGTAAGTACAGCAAAAGGGAAGAGAACCACAGTGACAACGTTCAACTTCAAGAAAGGGAATTATGATGCTATGAGAGCAATGGTTAAAAAAAAACTTAGAAACAGCTCAAGGAAAACAGAAACGGTAGAGCAAGCCTGGTCTCTATTCAAGGGCACAGTGCAAGAAGCACAACATATGTACATCCCCAGATTTAGAAAAGGGTGCAAAAAAAACCGAACAAAAAACCCCGCATGGATAAACGACGAGGTGAAGAAAGCGATAGGAGACAAGAAAAAATCATTCTGGAAATGGAAAAAGGACCAAACTGGGGAAAACTGGAATGAACACAGGAAACGCCAAAGAGAATGTCATCAAGTGGTTAGGAGAGCGAAAAGAGAATACAAAGAGAAACTGGCCAGGGAAGCAAAAAACTTCAAATCATTCTTCAGATATGTTAAGGGGAAGAAACCAGCGAGGGAGGAAGTAGGACCGTTGGATGATGGAGACAAAAAGGGAGTGATAAAGGAGCAAAAAGAGGTAGCCGACAGGTTAAACAAGTTCTTCTCGTCAGTCTTCACAAGCGAGGACACATCCAGTGTACCGGAACCCGACGTGATCTTCCATGGTGACCAAGAAGAAAAACTGTCAGCAATAGAGGTGAGCCATGAGGATGTCCTCCAACAGATAGATAGATTGAAAAGCGACAAATCACCAGGCCCGGACGGAATCCACCCTAGGGTACTAAAAGAACTAAGAAACGAGATAGCGGGAATACTCCAAAGAGTTTGCAACCTATCCTTGAAAACTGGAGAGATTCCGGAGGACTGGAAGATAGCAAATGTTACACCTATCTTTAAAAAGGGGTCAAGAGGAGACCCGGGAAACTATAGGCCGGTAAGTTTGACATCGGTTCCAGGCAAGATGGTAGAAGCACTGATAAAGGACAGCATCTGTGAGCACATCGAAAAAAATGGGCTGATGAAAGCGAGCCAACATGGCTTCTGCAAGGGAAGATCGTGCCAAACAAACTTACTGCACTTCTTCGAGGGGGTAAACAACCATTTGGACAAAGGGGAACCTGTAGACATCATCTACCTTGACTTCCAAAAGGCCTTTGACAAGGTACCCCATGAGCGGTTACTTAGGAAGCTGTGGAACCACGGGGTGGAAGGGGACGTACACAGATGGGTCAAACACTGGTTGGCAGGCAGGAGACAGAGGATTGGAGTGAAGGGTCACTACTCGGGCTGGAGGAAAGTCACGAGCGGAGTTCCGCAGGGGTCTGTACTTGGACCGCTGCTGTTCAATATATTTATAAATGACCTGGAAACGGGGACGAAATGTGAAGTTATAAAATTTGCGGACGACACTAAACTCTGTAGAAGGGTTAGAACTACGGAAGAGTGTGAGGATCTACAAAGGGACCTAAACAAACTGGAGGAGTGGGCGAATAAATGGCAGATGAAATTCAATGTAGGGAAATGCAAGGTCATGCATATAGGGAGAAAAAACCCGATGTTCAGCTACCAAATGGGGGGATTAGTATTAGAGAGAAGTAACCTTGAAAGAGATTTGGGTGTACTGGTGGATACAACAATGAAGTCAACGGCGCAATGCGCAGCAGCCGCGAAGAAGGCAAACAGAATGTTGGGTATTATTAAAAATGGTATTATGACCAGAACAAAAGAAGTCATCCTGCCGTTGTATCGGGCAATGGTGCGCCCGCACCTGGAGTACTGTGTTCAGTATTGGTCACCGCACCTTAAGAAGGATATGGCAATACTTGAGAGGGTCCAGAGGAGAGCGACACGAATGATTAAGGGCATGGAAAACCTTTCATACACTGAAAGACTGGAGAGGCTAGAGCTCTTCTCCTTGGAAAAGCGGAGACTCAGAGGAGACATGATAGAAACCTACAAGATCATGAAGGGCATAGAGAAAGTAGAGAGAGATAGATTCTTCAAAATTTCAAAACATAAAAGAACAAGAGGGCATTCGGAAAAATTGGTAGGGGATAGATTCAAAACAAATGCTAGGAAGTTTTTCTTTACTCAACGGGTGGTGGATACCTGGAATGCGCTTCCAGAGGACGTAATAGGGCAGAGTACGGTAATGGGGTTTAATAAAGGATTGGACAATTTTCTGTTGAAAAAGGGGATAGAGGGGTATAGATAGAGGATTGCTGCACAGGTCCTGGACCTGTTGGGCCGCCGCGTGAGCGGACTGCTGGGCGAGATGGACCTCGGGTCTGACCCAGCAGAGGCATTGCTTATGTTCTTATGTTCTTTCGGCACTTTCTGAGTTCCAGGTTGTTCTTGGAAAGTGTGTCTTTATGATACCATCAGCATTAAGAGGTATGTTAAAGGGAGTAACCCGTCAGTATTAAGAGGTATATTTCAGTATATGTCAGATTAGCGGTTTTTGATTAATATGCTGAGTTACAAGTTCTTTGCATTATAGTACTTATAGAACAGTTATAATTCTGTATTGATTTGAGGTAGTTTTAGTATGAGCAGTTACCAAAAAATATTTGGTCTCTAAACATAGGGACCCGTAGCAACGCCATAGTGCGTTCATATATGAGTGCAAGCAAGGTTAAAAAACATATATTTAAAAAACATATATCTATTAGATTTTATACTTAAAGAATGTTTTGTCTTCTTATAGCATGATTGCTGATAGTTCCTGATGAAGCTCTTATAAATATATGAGCGAAACGGAGACCTTCCGTCATGTGAAGCTAAGTTGTGAAGCTAAATACCCTATATTTATGAAGCTAAATTCTTCATTGAGTTTATCCTCAAAAGGGAAATACTGTCAAACAAATTAATGAAGACCAGCATAAAAGTCAAAACTGATTTGAAAAAATTTTATAAAAAATATATATATAAATACTTAAAAAAACTAAAAATTGAGAAAAAGAGAACACATAAGATCAATGATAGCTCACCGTAGGGTTATTAGTTTGAAATATACATCAGACTTCTAGCCTGTGAGCGCTTGAAATCGTTCGTAGTTCTCTTTTGGATATATTAACTTGTAGTTTAGCCAAAAGTTCAAGTAACTATCATACTACTCAGCCAACAGATTGGTATGGAGATAGGGAATATTCCAACAATGGTGTCCACAGTTTTTCAAAGCGATGAAGTGCGTGAGATCTTTCAGCAGCCATGCGTTCATATTTGGCTATTAGGCAAATTGAGTTCCACCAAGTTCCATATTCTGCAGCAGCCAAATTTTTCCAGTTAGAAAGGATAATTTTGATGGCTACTAAAAGAAGCAAGTATAGTAAGTCATTTTCATCATCTGATATCTTTAAGTGACCCAGATCATCCCCAAATATAAGTATAGTGAGGGAAAATGGGTGTGATATATGTAGTATCGAGCAGACATCAAGCCATATTCTTCTCCAATACTCATATAATAAAGGACAATCATATAGCATGTGACTCATCGATCCCTTATCATTACCGCAGGACCAACATTTGTCCTCCACTTTGGAATTGAGTTTAACCAGTCTTTGAGAAGTCCAGTAAGCTCTATGCATCAGAAAGAAAGACGTCTGTCTATAAGTGGCAGAGCGAAAAATTTTTGATGTCCTTGACCAAAGAATTTGCCATATATCATCAGTGACATCCATGTCGATCTCTTGTTTTCATCTAGTTTCAAGATCTGTTAGCCTCTGCATTTTCTTTTGCCTAATAAGTTTGTACTACTGAGACACATCTTTGTGTTGGTAGGACATGGATGAACAAACATTGAGGATGTCGGGGATTTCATCTTTCAGTTTCTTTGTTTTCATCGCCAACTTTATTGAATGCTGTAATTGAAGCCATTGGTATTGGCAACTAGGAGGTAATTTATATCTCATCACCAATGTGCTAAAAGGGATCCACTCAAGACCTTCCAATAATTGATTAATTCTCAATATGCCAGCATTCTGCCAATTTTTCCATGCTATTGTATTGATGTCGTTGTTGTGCCAGATGGGCGCATGAAGTGTAGTCTGCAATTGGACATCTAGTGGAGATTCAATTAACTGGATAACTTGTTTCATTGAGGAGAGTATGAGATCTGTATACTTTGTGACTTGGCAATCGACATGAAGGGCAGTAGGGGAAGAGAGAAAAGCCCGTATCTCCCCTCCTCAAACTCGTATTGAAGTCAGGTAATGCACCATGTAATATCCAGCGAACACCTTGCCTCATGAGGAAGGCACAATGATAGTCAAAATAGTCTGGAAAGTTTACTCCTCCCTCAGTTTTGGCAGCCTTCAGTTTTTTTAAGGCAATCCTTGGTACGCCTATTTTCCAAAGATACTGGGATAGAGCCGTGTCAACTTTTTTATAAAAAGAAGGCGGCAAGAAAAATGGAAGCATACTCAGTGTGTAGTTAATCTTAGGCGTGATGATCATTTTAATGGATTCCATTCTCCCCCACCACGATAAATTTAATGGTGATCATTGAAGAGTTAGAGAATGAATTAGTTGCAATATGTGTGCTGTGCACAAATCGATAGTCTGGCCAATAGTTTTGCCAAAGTTAATACCCAAATATTTCAGTTTATGAGGAGACCACTGAAAATTAAGAACCACGACATCTGATTTCTGGACGAGGTTGTTCAAAGGCATGAGTTCAGTTTGGATGTATAGAGCCAGATATCTGTAGCCAGATTCTTGAGTATATCCCGTAATTGTTAACATCAGAGGTTGTAAAGAAGCAGGAGTAGTATATAATAGAACATCATCGGCATAAGCTGAAAACTTAACTTCTGTGGAGCTACTCTTATCCAGAAGAAGGAGAACACAGAACATTTTCACCTACCCTCCTCTCAATGGTACTCGACGTAAGAAACTTTATGACAACCTACTAGGGACACAGGCAGCTAATATTGACTCCGACATCTCAAAATTATTGATCGAAATTACAGACATAAAAGAGTTCCGAAAAGAAATAAAAACACTACTGTTCAAAAAATATCTCCCATCAATCTAAAACGCCATCTAATGAGTTCCCAATCAATTCCTTTGGGAATAGAATCTCTTTATCCAACCCAAACTAAACACCCCTACTGTCCATATCATCAACATTAATTTAACCAACATCATGCAATCATCAAAACAATAAATACACCTCCGCTTATAGGCATATGATGCTACTCTCCACCCGAAGAAACTTGACTCAGCTCATGTAACATCTTTTGTAATCTAGAATATATTGTAATTCTTTATTCTCCACCAGTTGTAAATTGACTCAGTTGCTATGTAACATCTCCTGTGATATTGAATGTACTGTAATTCTTCACTATTACCTGTAATTAACTCTTCTCCTGTAATGTAATTCTACTGGAAATGCCCAGATATCTTCTTTATTGTAATCCGTTGCTATGTTACATCTGCTGCGATATTGAATGTATTGTAACTCTTCACTGTTACTTGTAATCTACTCTTCTCCTGTAATGTAATTCTACTGGAAATGCCCAGATATCATCTTTATTGTAATCCGCCTAGAACCGCAAGGCACAGGCGGAATAGAAATCCCTAATGTAATGTAATGTACTCCTGATTCCTTCAATGTTAGAATTATGTCATATGGAGAGTAGAAGTGGTTCTAAAGCCAAGTTAAAAAGTAATGGAGACAAGGGACAACCTTGTCTTGTGCCCCTTGTGGGATGAAAGGGAGTAGAAGTCTTCCCATTTATACATACGTTGGTAGTAGGAGCTGTATATAAGACTCTAACCAGTTTGATGAACTCCTGACTAAATCCAAACCAATTAATGTTATCAAACATGAAATCCCATTCTACTCTATTGAAAGCTTTTTCCACATCCAACACCAAAACCAATAATGGTGTATTACTTTGGTTTGCGTGTTGTATTACATTTGCAAATAATCTGGCATTATTACTAGATAATCTACCTGTTATGAATCCATTTTGTTCGATCCCAATTAATTTTGGAAGTATTGTCTGTAATCGAGAGGCGAGAATTTTTGCATAAATCTTGGCATGATAAAGGCCTATAGTTGGATACATATAGCGGATCTTTACCAACTTTAGGAAGAACTATTATACTCGCTTTGGTGAAGGTGCCAGATATCTGACCAGATTCATCCATATAGTTGTATAGAGCAAGTAGGGGAGGGATCAGCAGGTCTTGAAAAGTGCTGTAAAATTCTGAGATTAGACCATCAGATCCTGGCGACTTCTTTTTTGCCATGGTCTTAAGTACAAGCTGTATATTGTTCATCGAAATAGAAGTAGAAAGAGTGCGATTGTCGTCCTCTGTGAGGTTTGGATGTGGCAGCTGGTCTCTTAATATATTTGCTGATTTTATAGGAACTCTGTCAGAGATGTAAAGTTGTTCATAAAAGTGTTAAAAACATTGCGGTATCTTAGCCGGATCAGATGTTAGATGTCCATCCTGATTGATAATAGTATGTATGTTAAGTCTTTCCTCCTATACTTTCAAATAGTTGGCAAGAGCATGTCCATTCTGATTATTACCACAGTAATAGCGGATTTCATGAAGATGGCATTGCCAGCTTTTTTGCTAAGGGGCATATTAAAGTTCAATCGAGCTTGGTGCAATTGTTTAAGCACATGCATATCCGAAGGATTAGTTTGATGACAAGATTCAAAGTCTTTAATTGATTTGACATATTCTAAAAGCTGTTTTTCCAATTCTTTCTTTTTGCGAGCTTGGAAAGCTATGATGACACCTCTAATATAAGCCTTGAATGCATCCCATATTCACGTCCAAGTCGTATCTTCAGGTTTATTAAATAGAAAATATTCCTGAATAGCTTTGCGCACATGCTGCATAAAAGTGGGATCAAGGAGGAGAGAGTTATTGAATCTCCAAGTGTTGCTCTTTGTGTTGACAGTCAACTCTAACAGAGTCAGTTCAATAGAAGCATGATCAAAAATTGATATTTCACTTATGTCCGAGTGAGATAGGTTGTTAATAAGATTGTTGCTTATCAGAAAAAAGTCAATCCTGGAATAATAATTATGAGGAGGAGAGTAGAAGGAATATTGCCTATCATCTCCATGCATTAATCTCTATGCATCAACCAATTTCAATTGTGTAATCATGTTGTGCAGGCTGTGCCATGAGTTTGTAGGTTTATGTGTTGCCTGTGATTTTCTGTCGCAAACAGGATCCAGCACCAAATTAAAGTCGCCAACCACTATATGTGCCTGAGATTTGTCTTCTAGTAAAGTTAGCATGATCTCATTAAAGAATTCTGGTTTGTCCAAGTTAGGTGCATATATATTCACAAGTGATAATGAGGTTTGACCTATCATCAGATTAATTTTAATCCAACTTCCCTTAACATCATTGGATTATGATACTAGTTTAATGTCTGTTCTTGACCTAATTATTATTGCTGTACCATTTTTCTTTTGGAGAGCCGGAGAAAAAATGACTGGTGATGACCATTTAGTTTTCAATTTAGCTGATTCAATAGCATTTAAATGTGTTTCTTGAAAGCATACTATGTCAGGAGATTTCTTTGATACATAGTCATATATTTTCTTCCATTTTATGGGGTTGTGAAATCCCTTGACATTTAATGATAGAATTTTTAGCATCTGAGTATGGAGTGAGTCAGATTCTGGAAATGATATTGCAGAAGAGTTTGAAAGTAGATATACAAAACTGCTTGTAACATATGATTCTGAAGCACACTAAGAAAGGGATTAAAATAGAGTATGACATTCAGGTGAGCTACACAACTGACCAGTCTAAACTAGAGAGCTGCACGGGAACGGGGACGACGGGAATCCCGCGGGTTCCCCCTTCGGGTCACGGGGATCCCATGGGGACGCCCCCTAGGGTCGTGGGAATCCCGTGGGGACGCCCCCTAGGGTCGTGGGGATCCCGTGGGGACGCCTCCGAGGGTCGCGGGGTTCCTGCGGGGCTGGATGTACTCAGTCGCGCGGCTCTTCTTCTCTCTACCTGCTCTGCTTGCAGCACAGAGCCGAACTGAAGTCTTCCCGACGTCAGCGCTGACGTCGGGAAGACTTCCGTTCGGCTCTGTGCTGCATGCAGGGCAGGTAAGGAGATGGAGATTAGCCTCGCGGTTCGAGTGGCTACCAAGGGAGGGGGCTGTCCGTCCCGGATGCAGCACAGCCGGCCAGGTCCCCTTACTTTTGTGGTGCTTCCCCGACCGACAACAGCCCCGGTCTGACAATCCTCCCTGCCCTGTAGCCGCGAATCTAAATTACCTTCTTACAGCAGCTGTAAGAAGGTAATTTAGATTCGCGGTTAAGGGCAGGGAGGTTTGTCAGACCGGGGCTGTTGTCGGTCGGTCGGTCGGGGAAGCGCCACAAAAGTAAGGGGAACTGGCCGGCTGTGCTGCACCCGGGGCGGGAGCGAAAGAAGGGTGAGAAGGACGCTGAAAGCACTGGAGAAGACAAAGGGGTGGAGAAGGACGCTGAAAGGTCATGGGGAAGACGGGCCGGAGGGGGGTTAGGACTCTAAAAGCACTTGTGGAAGACAGAGGAGGGAGAAGGACAATGAAAGCACATGGGGAAGACAAAGGGGTGGAGAAAGACGCTGAAAGGCCATGGGAAGGGCGGGGGGGAAGGACTCTGAAAGCACTTGTGGAAGACAGAGGGGGGAGAAGGATGCTGAAAGCACATGGGGAAGACAAAGGGGTGGAGAAGGATGCTGAAAGGACATGGGGAAGAGGGGGGTGGAGAAGGACGCTGAAAGGCCATGGGGAAGACAGAGAGGGAGAAGGACACTGAAAGGCCATGGGGAAGACAGAGAGGGAGAAGGACGCTGAAAGGACATGGGGAAGCAGAGGGGGGAGAAGGACACTGAAAGCACATGGGGAAGACAGAGGGGGGAGAAGGACGCTGACAGGACATGGGGAAGATGGGAGGAAGAAGGATGCTGAAAGGAAATGGGGAAGAGAGAGTAGGGAGAAGACGCTGGCAGGGAAGAAGACAGATGCCAGACTATGAGGGGAGCGGAGGAAAGAAGATGGGTGCCAGACCAATTTGGAAGGGGGAAGAAAGGGAGAGGCACAGTAACAGAGCAAATGGAAGATGCAGAAGGAAGAGAGACAGTGGATGGAAGGAATTGAATGAGAACATGAGGAAAGCAGAAACCAGGAAACAAAGGTAGGAAAAGAATTCTATTAGTTGTGTTGATAAAAATTTATAAACATTAGAGGCTCTGGTAGAAACCCGTTTACAAAGTATGTATTCTTCCCAATTAATATTTCCAAATTAATAAAGTCTTTTTGCTTATTTGTAAATGGGTTTCTACCAGAGCCTTTAATTCAGTAGCATAATTAAATGAAATAACTATTTCTGAAGTTTATAGAGACGGGCGGTGACGGAGGGGATTCCTCATGGGGACGGAGGGGATTCCTCACGGGGACGGGTGGGGACGGAGGGATTCCTCACGGGGACGGGTGGGGACGGGTGGGATTCCTCAAGGGGACGGGTGGGGATGGGTGGGACTTTGGTGGGGACGGGTGGGATTTCTGTCCCCGCGCAACTCTCTAGTCTAAACTGACTGGTAACAGAAAAACCCCATGGGTAGAGAATGTGGGAGCAGCAGCCCAACCACTGTACCAGTAAAGTTTATGAAAGATAATTGACAACCATCGGTGTTAAACTATTGCATTGAAAATGTTTTGTATCAATTTTTTCCCCCGTTATATAACCCCCTATAACAAAATTTGACACTAGTCGTATATCTTAGGCAAGAGAAGAGAGTACAGTTAAAACAAGAGAGGAAACAATTATCAGTTTGAATCGAAAATCAAGAAGAATCAAAATTAGTAGTCAGAGAGTGATGTTAATGGTTAGAATTAACAATGGATGGCCTTTCTAGAAAAAAGAGGGGATAAGTATGATCTAACATTATAGCAGAGTAAATACTATCAAAGTCTATTGTTCCGTTTTAGCCAAATCCTATAAATGTGAGGGCCAAATATACAAGCTATAGTTCAGAAATTCATAGTATCAAATATACAATAAATCTATCCCATCATGCATACAATAAAAGTTAATTTAAACGTTAGCCAGTAATCAAAAAGTTAAAAAACGATTGATACCAGATATATGTGAGAGGAGCATAAAAAGTAAAAGAAATAATCAAAGCAATAAATTGATATACTAATTAGAAAAGTAAAGAGGCAAGGCACAACAATTCATCAGGCCAAAATAAAACAGCATAGTTCATCTGGGGTAAATAAAGAACATATAGGGTACTTCATAGAAAAAAGTAACAGAAGAGAAATATAAGTCAATAGTTCGGACCTTAAATATTACATACCGTGGGATTATGATAAAATACAAAAGGGAGGCAGTATACAGCGTGCACTCTGATAAAAGAAATTAATGACATCTCATTTAGCTGTATAAGAACGGAGGTTCAAGTATAGGTTAAATACATTGGTCTAGTGCAGAAATTTATGAGCAGATAGTACAATAAAATCTGTTAAGAGAACGATATTAAACTGAAATTCAGAAGTATAAAGATGACTCATAAATAAGAAAGCATCAGAATAGAGCAGAGTTAATATTAATAAAGCTTAATATTCTATTTAGCAGCAACCAGTTATTATGAAGAACAAATATGCAATCTGTAATTCAGAAATTCACAGTAAGTATAATACAGCGAATCTATTGTAACATAGGTTTGATAAGGCTAAATCAAGTGTTATTCAGTAGTTTAAAAAGGTAAACAGCCTAATTATATTAAAGGGCATAAGAAATAAAAGAAATGATAGCAGCAATGAAATCATAATAATAAGGCGATAAGTATAGGGGCGAAGCATAACAATTCATCAGAGCAAGGCATAGCAATATAATTTGTCTGGGGAATAACATAATCAAGACACAGAAAAGCATAAAGGACATTGCAAAGGTGTCAGCACTAGTGAGAATATGTGACTCAGTCTCTTTAAAAATAAACTAAAAACTTTCCTTTTTAAAGATGCCTTTAGTCTCTAAAATAAACATAATCTAAACAGTGTAGCCAAGTCATCCCTCCTTATGTCTTTTCCTTGAATGTTCTCTTTTCTTTTTTTCCAAAACATTTACTATGTAACTTTTCCCCTTTTATCCTTTCGTGTTTTTGTTTCGTTTATGAGTCTGTTTTTTACCCTTTTTTATATAATATTATTTGTATGCTTTTTTAATATGTTTGTTCCGCCACTTATTTCTGCCCAATGGGATGATCAGTAACCCTCAGAAAGGCACCCAGACAATATAAAGCTTAAACAATAACACTTTATTACATGCATAGATAAATATTAAAATAGAATAACATCACCGTATTTCCGGACATCACTATCCCTCACAATCTGGAACCCAAAGCGATTGATAGGAGAGGAGAACCGAATTGGGCTGTCCCTTTGTTGCAACGAAACTGGATTCAAATTCTATGGGCTGAGTTTTTCTCTTTTATAGAGAAAAACTGCTGCCCTCTTAGTAAGACAGTTGGTACTGGTCCTTTGTTATTTGTTTTGACAACACATAGATCAAGGAAGTCAGATACTTGTTTGGTTTCCCTGTCCTCTTTGATGCTACCCAGGAGGTATTCAGAATGTCATAAGGAGGTGTTGCAGTAAACCGGCTTCTCATCTGGTTTCACTCTTTCTTTGATGTGATGTAGGCAACATTCAGGTCAGAATGTCAGATTGTCAGATAAACAGACTTGTGGATTCATGTCGGTAGCATGCTGACTTTCAGTTACCCCCCTGGCCAGTTCCTTTGTTTGGATAACATTCAGGTCCCATCTGGCGTTACTGTCCTTTTGAGGTTATTAATGAGGTGTTGCAGGGACTGGTAAACGGCTGGTCTTGCTCTTTTGTTCTCTGTTTTGGTAACACCCAGATCTGTCCTTACTGATGTTATTTGAGCGGTACGCATGCAACTGAAGTCAGGGAAAAGCTGTTGGGTTCTTAGTAAAGCATTTGATGTTGTCAAGGTAATACTAAGGTTAAGGAGGTTAGGAAAACAGACTTGAGGAGACATGTATGCTAAGTTTATTTACCCCCGGGCCCTAGGCCTAACATTCCACCCCTGGATCCTCAAGTTTGTATTTCCGAATAAGAAGTCATCCGAATAGAGGGAGAGAGTGTTCGTTTGTATACACAATAGGTAAATCCACAATTAAGAAATGTTAACATAAGGATAACTAAACAAATATAGATTAAGGGATGAAGAAACACTTTTCTTGCTGTAGCACTCCACCCGGTAAAAGCATCCCACCAATGGTGTGCAGTAGTAGCTTCAATATGATCTGCCACTGAATGCAAGTTAGTATTTAAAAATTCAGTATCTATTTTATGCTGTAGCAAGGTAAGGTTACGTTGCTGATTTGCTTTATGTAGGATTGCTATATTTTGCATGGCTTTCTTTACAGAGGGTAATAAAATAATTGGAGTAAGTACATCGGCAAAAGAAAGATTAACATTTACATTTGATATCCAGGGTTCATAAAAATGATAAGTTGCATTATTTGCCCACTGCAACACACTAACATTCTGTAAACATACTGAAAAGGGAGCTTGAATAGCAGGAATCACAAGTTCAACAGTACTGCTAGCAACACAGACATATTTATGTAATATTTCTTGTATAAAAGTGTAACCTTGAGGTTGAACGGTCCATTGGCACAGATTGTAGGTATGTTGTAGAGAACATGGTTCATAGATCGCATAAGAAGATGGACAAACTTGTCCATGTTGAATTTGTTTACAATTTTTTAACACGTATGTTTTGTTCTGTTCATCTATTTGTTGCCCATAGTAAGTAGGAAACCATAATTGGGGTCCTAATACCAAAGGCATCACAGTGAAAGGACACATTATGGTAGAGTTCCTTACATCAAATAACGTAAGCAACCCTTCACAGGAGAAATCAGAACATTGTTTTATATCAAAATTCCACCATGTTCTATCTAAGGGCATGGTTTTATTAAATAATACAAAAATCAATTAGGTATTTCGTAATTGTAACTGCTGGATAAAATTAATTCTTTGTTGTATAAAAGACAAAACACGAATCTCACAAATAGTCCAATGTAAGGCTGAAGAAACATTACTATCTAAAGTATATTGCTGTATTATAGTATCATTAACAACATGTAACATTAACTGATCATATCGTAGGGTTAGTTCATGATTATGTACAGTATTTGGCATCCATTTACCTTCCCATCTAAATACATCCGCTACTCCGGAGCCAAAAGATGCTTGTTTGCCAGCCAATATTTCAGAATCAATAGTATTTACAATACCTAATGTAGTTCCCGCCCCCCCTAATAGTTGATCCAGCCATCTTCGGGTCCTACATTTGGGTAGAATAGGAAAATTAATTTTCCATTCATATATCATTTCCTTATGTTCTAAACTGGTATTTTTGCATTCTCTAATATTTCTTACTAAAGAGGCATTTAATGAAATAGGATTAGTATGGATAAATGTCATAATAATTACCATGTCAGTGCGGTTTTCAATTTTGGTTGCATTCCTACAAATTAGTCCCTGTGCCCTGTTAATGGGTAAGGATAAATTCCAAAATGTAGTGCTAGTAAATTTTTGTGTTTGTATGATATCTCGAGCCACTTGTTTACTAACTATATTTTGGGGGAAAGTATAGTTAGTACATTGGATCCCAGTGTGATTTCGAATGGTAATGCTAATTACAGAGGCATTCATCACCCAAAAAGGAGTTTTATAATATTTAGTGAACCCGGTATCTGTGTCATATCGAATGACAGGGGAAGGAGAAAATGTAAAATTCCAAATGTTACACAGGGAGTTTTCGCTGCATGTGAAATTATCTTGTTTTCTCATTGAAGTAGCATTTTTCCACTGGATCATGACGACAGTGGTTGGACGGTCACTCTTCACTGGCATTATTGCAGGTTGTCCGTACCATACCAAAGATAGAATGGTGATACACTTCCATGTTAGGTCCTGTGGAAAGAAAAAGAATCTTTATTCTCTCCTAAAACATTGGTCTCGAGGAGCGAAGATTGGACGTTCATAACCATCCACTAGTATTTGTACAATACTATCTTTCCCTGCAGCTATTACGGTGGCTCCTACTATTGGTTGGAGTGGTTTCTTCCACCAGATTCTCATACCAGCTTTAATTACATTAGCTGCCCCAAAGCCTGGTTCACTTCGGCCATAATGGTGCAGGGGTTTATCAATTAACTGTGGAGCTTCCATTTTAATTGCAATAGTTATCAATTGTGCAACACGATCCCCCTTTTGGAGAATGATAGCTTCTTTTCCAAGGTTTAATAACAATATTCCAATTTCGCCCCGATAGTCTGAATCAATGACACCCCCCATTATAGTTACACCTTTAAGAGCCAAACTTGATTGCGGACAAATCTGTCCATAATATCCCTTTGGAATAAGCACCCCCAAACCAGTTTGAATAGGTTTCACTATTTGTGGATCTAATTTGCATTCATTAGGGCAATATACATCTAGTCCAGCAGATCCATCAGTGGCCCTTATAGGAAGCTGTACTCCAGGTCTAACAGTCCAAAACTGGAGGGTACAAATTTTGTCACTTGCTTCAAGTGTGGAATACAGCATCCTATTCAGGGGTGTAGTATGTGAAGCTATGGGTCTATTGTTCAAAATTTGTAAGGCTTCAGTTAAATGTTCCCTCCACCTACGCAATGACTGATATCCTAATCTCTTTAATTGGGTTTTTAATAATCCATTCATTCTTTCTATCAGTCCTGAGGCTTGTGGATGATAGGCTACATGTAGTCTCCATTGAACATTGTTATCATTGATCCAATCCCTAATCATATTACCTGTAAAATGAGTCCCCCTGTCTGACTGTATTTCTAGAGGGTGTCCGTAATATAAGGTAATTAATCCTAATGCTCTAATTGTGTTTTCTTGATTGGCTTTCCGGCAAGGATAAGCCACTAACAACCCTGAATAGGTATCTACCATGGTACACACATATTGACATCCTTTAGACTATGGTAGAGGGCCTATATAATCTATTTGCCAAATCTGACCTGGTAGCCTGCCTCTGGCTATTTTCCCAAAAATTGGGGGCATCTGCTGTGCTGATGTGAGAGCTAGTTTACATAAATGACAATTACTGATTACTGTCTTTACCATATCTACAGTACAATGTATTCCTCTATCATGTGCCCACCTAATAGTTCCCTTCTCTCCAAGGTGTCCGGACTTTTGATGCGCCCATGTTGCCATGGCCATTTCGGAAGCAACATCTGTTTCCATGACCACAACGTGCGGGGTGGAAGAGTTTTGTTTTTCTGCCAACTCTGTTTCAGTGAGTTTGGATGCGCTATCTGCAACAGAGTTGAAAACAGTGTCAAGCGTATCTTTCACAACATGTGCATCTACATGGTACACTGTTATTACAGTAGTATTGGCCCATTCCAGAATATTACATTACATTACATTCGGGATTTCTATTCCGCCATTACCTTGCGGTTCAAGGCGGATTACAAAAGGTTAGTTTAAAAAAGACAGAGTTACAATGATTAGCTAGAGAGGTAAGTTGTAGGTCTTATAAACATTTAGCAGGTTGTTGAGGGTGAGGTGGTTTGTCAAAGAGTTAATAGGTGGTCATAGTGGAAGTTCTTTTGTTATTATTAGTGCAGTAGTGGGTAGATCAAATGTCAGTTTTAGAGTTACTAAACGGTCGTGATGTTATTGCTGCTTCAGGAATTTCTTGAAAAGTTTGGTTTTTATTTCTTTTCTGAACGTCCTATAGTCTGGGGTGGTCATCAAGAGGTTGGAGATCTGGTTGTCCAGTCTTGCGGCTTGGGTGGCTAGGAGGCCGTCGTGTAGTTTTGTTCTTTTTACTTCCTTGATTGGGGGGGGTATGAATGGGGCGTGCGTTTTTCTTTGTCTTGTAGTGGGTGCTTGGATGAGGCGATTGTTCAAGTATGATGGACTGTCTCCGTGTAGGGTTTTGAATAATATGCAGTAGAATTTGAATTGGATTCTTTCTTGGATTGGAAGCCAATGTGAGTTGATGAAGGCTTCAGTGATGTGGTCATGTTTTTTTAATGAGTAGATGAGTCTTAAAGCTGTATTTTGGATTGTTTGGAGTTGTCTAATCGTAGTTGCAGAGCAAGGAAGGAATAGGATGTTGCAGTAGTCCAGTATCCCTAGTATTAGGGATTGTACTATAAGTTGGAATTGTGTTCTTTCAAAGAATTTTCGGACTTGTCTCAGATTTCTCATGATTGCGAATGATTTCTGAATTGTTTTATTTATTTGCGGTTGCATAGTGCAGCATCTGTCTATGGTCATGCCAAGTAGTTTTATGGTGGTTTGGATGGGATATTTGATTGCGTTTATGTCTAAGTTGGTTGTGGTTTGGATCTTGTCATTTTCGAGAAGGATGAATTTGGTTTTGTCTTGGTTGAGTTTAAGTTTGTGATTTTTCATCCAGGTTGAGACTGTTTCAAGTGTTTGGTGAAGTTTGTCTGTCATGTTAGGTTTAGAATGATCGTATGGGATGAGGATGGTGATGTCATCTGCATAACTATAGGTGGTTATGCCCATATTGTCCAGATGCGTTCCTAGAGAAGCAGTGTAGAGATTGAAGAGGGTGGGGGATAGTGGAGATCCTTGTGGTACGCCGCAGGAGTTTGACCAGGATTCTGACTTTTCTTTGTTTGATTTTACACTGTAGGTTCTGAGTTTTAGGAATCCTTCAAACCAAGAGTATACTTTATCTGAGATGCCTATTGCGTCTAAGATCTGTAGAAGGATGTTGTGATCCACTAAGTCGAATGCCGCAGTTAAGTCCAGTTGTATGAGAAGCATTTTTTTCCCTGTGCTAAGGTGTTGTCTGACGGTATCCATAAGGGAGCCTAGTAGTGTCTCTGTACTGAAGTTTGTTCTGAAGCCTGATTGCA
Organism: Geotrypetes seraphini; assembly: GCF_902459505.1. Lineage (NCBI taxonomy): Eukaryota > Metazoa > Chordata > Amphibia > Gymnophiona > Dermophiidae > Geotrypetes > Geotrypetes seraphini. The sequence goes on along the minus strand of NC_047089.1, from coordinate 141,077,699 downwards.
TGGGGTGGAGTAGGTTGTGGTCATCTATGTAATTGGTGAGGAGTTTGGCTACTAGGCCTTCTATAATTTTGACATATAGCGGAATTGAGGCTATAGGTCTAAAGTTAGATGGGTGGTTTTGTGGTGCTTTTGGATCTTTTTGGATTGGGGTGATGACGATTTCGCTGAGGTCAGCAGGGAATGTGCCTTCTGTGAGCGTGAATTGAATCCATTGAAGAATTGTGGTGCGGAATTTTACACTAGAGGTGGTAAGGAGATATGAGGGGCAATGGTTGAGGTCACAGGAGGCATGGCTGTATTTTTTGTAGAATTTGTTGAATTCTGACCATTGTATGTTGGGGAATTGAGTCCAAATTCTGTCTGCTGCCGTTGCCTCTTTTCCTGGAGGGTGGATTGTGATTGGGCTTTGATGGGATGGGTTAAGGATGAGAGTGGTTCTGGTGTTGGTAATTTTGTTCTTGAAGTGTTCTGCTAGAAGGGTGGGTGATGGTGGAGGAGTATTCGTGGTGGTTGTGTATGGTTTGGTGTCTGTTAATTCTTTCAGGATTTGGAATATTTTTTTGGAGTCTTGGGTTTCCGTGCCTATGAGGTTAGTATAGTAGCTTTTCCTCTTATCCCTTAGTTGATTTTTGTATTGTTTGTTGATTTTTTTCCATTCGGTTTTTGTTTGATCTTGGTTCTTTTTTCTCCATTTTCTTTCTAATCTTCTACACTGTCTTTTGAGTTGGAGTAATTCATTATCAAACCATTGGTCTGATTTCCTGCTGGTTCTGGTTTTGGTTTGTAGGGGGGCCAGATCATCAAGGATGTTGGTGGACACATTTTTCCAGTGGGAGATGAAGTTTTTTGGGTCGTAGTCTTGTATAGTTTCGTCTACATTTGACCAAAAAATGGTTGGGTCGATATGTTTGCGTGTGGTATATGTGGTTTTTTTTGATTGGGGTGTGTGTTTGGTCATGGTCCAGTTGATGTTGAAGTTGTATGTGTAGTGGTCTGACCATAGGGATGGGGACCATGTTCCGTTAGGAGTTTGGATTGCTGGATTGGATGGTTGGTGAGTCATGAATGCAGCAATGTCCAGTTGATGACCTTTTTCATGGGTGGTTTGTGGGTTTAGGATCTGGAAGGATAAGGCTTTGAGGAAGGATAGACAGTTATTTGCTGGTGTGGAGGTTGTGTCTTCTAGGTGTAGGTTTAGGTCTCCTAGGATGAGGTTATATTCTGCTGTTAATGAGTTTTGGTAGATGAAGTTTTCAAATTCATGTCTCACTGTGGTCCAGTTTCCTGGTGTTATGTAGCAGAGCAAGCAGTTTAGTGAGTTTTTTAGTGTTGGGTTTGTGAGATGACACGCTAGGAGATCCATTTGCGGGGTGGATGTTTTTTCAAGTATGTTTAGAGTTAGGGAATTCTTGATTATTATTGCTAGTCCTCCTCCTCTTTTTTTTCTCTGCAGGTTACTGTTATTTTGTATCCTGGCGGGCATACTTCTTTTATTCTTGGGTCTGTGTCTGAGGTTAACCAGGTTTCAGTGAGGAACAGGCAGTCAAGTTTTTCTGTTTTTATCCAGTTTTTTATGTTTTCTGTTTTGGGTCCTAGAGCTCTGATGTTGACATAGGCACATGTAAGGGAGGTTGTGTCGGTCTGGGGAATGTGTGTTGTTTCCGGGTATATGAGTGTTGTGGGGGATGGATGAGATTTTGTTTTCGGAAGTGTTGGTCTTCTTCTCCAGGTAACAGTGATGGAGTGTTGAGTGCTGGCGTGGTGGTTCGAGTTTCTTGATGTGATTATTCTTCTGTTGGGATGTTGGAAGTTGGTTGTACTGGAGGATGTGGTTGCGGTGGGTAAGTTGTTTGCTGCTGCTTTCCAACTAGAAATGAGGAGGATTATCAAAAGGGTGGCTAGTGTGTGTGTATGCAGGGAGAGCTTCATTTTTTGATGTCTGGTTCGGAGTGTTAGGTAGAAGGAATGGTTCTCCCTTTGAGTCCCTGTTGGATCGGGACACGCTCTTCTCCTCTCCTGTTTGCTTGTGCAGCAGAAAGGCTGCTCGCTGTTGGGGAGTTCTTTTTTAAGTCTCCCGGAGACTCTGTCGATGCGGGGGAGGGGCGGAGCAAGGGCTCCCACGCTCCTCTCCTCTCCTGTTTGCTTGTGCAGCAGAAAGGCTGCTCGCTGTTGGGGAGTTCTTTTTTAAGTCTCCCGGAGACTCTGGTGATGCGGGGGAGGGGCGGAGCAAGGGCTCCCACGCTCCTCTCCTCTCCTGTTTGCTTGTGCAGCAGAAAGGCTGCTCGCTGTTGGGGAGTTCTTTTTTAAGTCTCCCGGAGACTCTGGTGATGCGGGGGAGGGGCGGAGCAAGGGCTCCCACGCTCCTCTCCTCTCCTGTTTGCTTGTGCAGCAGAAAGGCTGCTCGCTGTTGGGGAGTTCTTTTTTAAGTCTCCCGGAGACTCTGGTGATGCGGGGGAGGGGCGGAGCAAGGGCTCCCACGCTCCTCTCCTCTCCTGTTTGCTTGTGCAGCAGAAAGGCTGCTCGCTGTTGGGGAGTTCTTTTTTAAGTCTCCCGGAGACTCTGTCGATGCGGGGGAGGGGCGGAGCAAGGACTCCCACGCTCCTCTCCTCTCCTGTTTGCTTGTGCAGCAGAAAGGCTGCTCGCTGTTGGGGAGTTCTTTTTTAAGTCTCCCGGAGACTCTGTCGATGCGGGGGAGGGGCGGAGCAAGGGCTCCCACGCTCCTCTCCTCTCCTGTTTGCTTGTGCAGCAGAAAGGCTGCTCGCTGTTGGGGAGTTCTTTTTTAAGTCTCCCGGAGACTCTGGTGATGCGGGGGAGGGGCGGAGCAAGGGCTCCCACGCTCCTCTCCTCTCCTGTTTGCTTGTGCAGCAGAAAGGCTGCTCGCTGTTGGGGAGTTCTTTTTTAAGTCTCCCGGAGACTCTGTCGATGCGGGGGAGGGGCGGAGCAAGGGCTCCCACGCTCCTCTCCTCTCCTGTTTGCTCTTGCCAAAGTCTGGCTCCCCAGACTTCTTTATTGTGAATTGTCCAATTGTCCTTTTTCCATTTCATCATCCAAGTTGTCATTCCATTTGCTACTGCCCATGAATCAGTAAAGATATGGCATTGTTGTCCTTGTTCTAGCCGTATGGCCTGCCACACTGCATATAGTTCAGCATATTGTGAGCTCTCTCCTTTTCCGGTAGTTGTTAGCAGTTGCTTTGTGACTGGATTAAAGGACACGCCCTTCCAATGTCTCAGTTGACCCTGGTATTTGGAGGAACCATCTGTAAACCAGGTATGCTGTTGTTGTGTCTCAGTTAGTTCTTGATATGTCTTTCCCCACCGAATGGGACTTTCACATATGTCGTCCACTTGCAATGGGGTATCTTCTGTGGGCACATTAAATACTTTTTCATGCAGCATCGTTACTCCATGTAGGCCTGACTTAGCCCTCTGTTGGATGTACCATTTCCATTTTATGATACTCTGTTCCTGGGCATGTCCAATACGATGAGTTTTTGAGTCACTCATGATCCATGTCATAATGGGTATTTCTGGTCGTATCATTACTTCGTGTCCTATGGTCAACTGTTCTATTGCTACCAAAGCCCAGTAGCATGCTAGCAGCTGTCTTTCAAAGGGTGTGTATCGGGTCCCAGTTTCTGGGAGAGTCCTATTCCAGAATCCCAAAGGCACTCGTCGTCCAGCTTGCTTTTGCCATAGGCTCCAAATAGCATATCGCTCCTGTACACTCACTTGCAATTCTACTGGACCCTCCTTTAATGGCCATAAATTCATGGCTTGCTGAATAGCTTCCTTTGCTCTCTGGAAAGCCTGCTCTTCGTGTTCAGTCCAGACAAAATCATATTTTTTCCTTGTGATTTTGTACAGAGGAGACAGGATTTGCCCCAAGTGTGGAATATGTTGCCTCCAGAATCCAAAAAGGCCAATAAAGGCCTGGGTTTGTTTCTTACTTTGGGGAGAAGGGAAGTTTACAATTTTCTGTTTAACTTTCTCTATCACTTCTCGACACCCTTTTGACCATTTAATTCCTAAAAATACCACTGTTTGTGCTGGTCCCTGCACTTTCTTTGGATTTATTTCCCACCCAGCCTGTCTCATTGTTTCTACTACCAATGCCAAAGCATCTGCAACTTCCTTTTCTGTATTACCCTGGATCAAAATGTCATCAATATAGTGTGATAGTTCTACTCCTTCAGGTAAGGTACAGTTATCTAAATGCTCTGCTATAATCTTGTGACAGAAAGTGGGACTATGTAAATACCCTTGTGGTAGTCTGGTAAATGTATATTGTCTCCCTTGCCAAGTGAATGCAAATTGTTCCTGACATTGCTCCACTATAGGAATAGAGAAAAATGCATTGGCTAAATCAATAACTGCATACCAAGTACCAGTTCGTGATTGAATTTGTTCAACCAGTGTTATCATATCGGGAACAGCGGCACTTAAAGGTGGTGTGTGTTTATTCAATTCTCGGTAATCTACTGTCATTCTCCAACTTCCATCCGCCTTATGGACGGGCCATACAGGATTATTGAAGGCGGAGGTAACTGTTTTTATTACTCCCGCTTTCACCAAATCCTGTATTGTATTGGTAATTTCTTCGTGCCCTCCCGGAATGCGATATTGTTTCATGTTTACAATTTTTGTGGAGATTGGTACTACTATTGGAACAGGTAATTTTCCCACCACTACTGATCTTATAGGAATGGCTGGTGATTTGCCAAAACTATAAATTCCATCAGAAAGCTGTAAGGTTAGCCCTTTCAGGATATCTATCCCTATTATATACTCGGGAATCTCAGTGATCAGTACAGTATACACCCGGATTGGTAATTGTCCAATTTTTAATCTCAGTTTTGTCTGTACTGCTTGTATAATTTTCCCCCCCCAATCCTGCTATTTGTATTCTAGGGCCCCGAAATTTTTTAGGGTTCCCATATATAATAGATGCCTCCGCCCCAGTGTCCACTAGAGCTTGTACCTTTTGCTCCCCAGATTTCCAATAGATATTTACCTCGACATGTGGACGCTGTTCTAATTTGGTCCAAGCTAACACTGAGGCTTGGCATTCACATCATTGATCCTCCCACCACTTCCACCCTTTTAAATCAGGATAAAGAGTGGAAGCAGTTTCCTCAGGAGGAGCAGTTGGCACCGGCACATCCTCACTCTTGCTTACTTGGGCTTGAGACATAGATTTCTTTCCTAATCCTCTACTTTTATACATTTTCCATAAAGTCTCTGTATCTTTCCCATCTATTTCTTCCTTCTTTACCCCATCTTTTATTAATGCCAAAAACATATCCCTTCGGGATACTCGATTAGCCCTGTTTGAATTGGATTGTCCTTCCCTCTTTTTATCAAAAGTAGTTTGAGGTCCCCAGTCTCCCAGATCTCCTAACTGTCGGACCGCTTCCAAGACTTCCAAAATAGACCTGTCTGTTTGATTGATCAACAGAGTCATAATTACCTGTTTGTATGCCGGTGCAGCATACCTGATAATTTTATTTCTCATGGATACAGTAAAAGGTAATGACATATATGTGTCAGCGTGACCTATTACTAAAGCTACCTTCATAGCCTCTTCCTTAATTCTCATTTGTGCATCTTTCAATGTATACCAAACTTTATCATTGGAAGGCCAGTCAGATTCAAGGGGATATCGCCTCGTGACACCCTTACCAATTACCTCTAATAAAGACCATTGGTTGTAATTTGTCGGATCGGGATCCTCCCGTAGCGCATCTTGTACTGCTGCTTCTTGACTAATTCGAACAAATTTAGGGGCGTCTGTGGCATCTAACATAATCCCTGCTGCGCCCAACTCCTGTACCCGAATTACCCATTGTATTAGTGGCTCCCCGGGCCGCTGTGTAAAGCGTGCCATAATATCCATGACTTTTTGCTGAGTAAAGTCCTCCATAACATCATTTCTAGTTAGATTTTCTCCTGTCTGCAGATTTCCCTGTAATCTTCATCTCCTCACTGGCTTTGCTTCTAAACTTTCTGCCTGCTTTCCTTCATTACATATATCCTCCTCACTGGTATTAGAATTGGAATCCCAAATATCCCCATCCCATTTATCTGGATCCCAATCATCCGGAGGATGGGAAAGCAAAGTCCTAACCTTTTTGGCACTCACTTTCCCCCTCCGTTTTTTGTATTTATATTGAGCACAACGCACAGCTGCCTTTTCGGCTACATTTTGATAGGTGTCCACCTTATCCATTAACAATTTATTTTGACATTGTAACATTGTGATGGCATTCTGTTGCTCACACATTTTCTTTTCCAGCTCCCCTAACTTTGATTGTAACTCATGTTTAGCTTCATGCAACTTCCTCCATGCTGCTAAAATCATCCATCCTCGTCTAGAAATTCCCTCTCGCTCTTTTCCTTTTGTAATTTTCACCTTTTGTAAAGAGGCACATAATTCATGTGGATCCCCACTTCCAAAAGTCCAGGATTCACATAATCCTGCCTCGACAGACCACTCAGTGGCTACTAATTTATAAATGCTGTCATCCCAACCCGGAATGGAGAGATTGGGGGCCTGCCCCTCAACCCCATGTTTCATCTGGTGCCTTTTTGACCACATCGATCAACCCCACTTCCTGGTACCAATTTGTTCCGCCACTTATTTCTGCCCAATGGGATGATCAGTAACCCTCAGAAAGGCACCCAGACAATATAAAGCTTAAACAATAACACTTTATTACATGCATAGATAAATATTAAAATAGAATAACATCACCGTATTTCCGGACATCACTATCCCTCACAATCTGGAACCCAAAGCGATTGATAGGAGAGGAGAACCGAATCGGGCTGTCCCTTTGTTGCAACGAAACTGGATTCAAATTCTATGGGCTGAGTTTTTCTCTTTTATAGAGAAAAACTGCTGCCCTCTTAGTAAGACAGTTGGTACTGGTCCTTTGTTATTTGTTTTGACAACACATAGATCAAGGAAGTCAGATACTTGTTTGGTTTCCCTGTCCTCTTTGATGCTACCCAGGAGGTATTCAGAATGTCATAAGGAGGTGTTGCAGTAAACCGGCTTCTCATCTGGTTTCACTCTTTCTTTGATGTGATGTAGGCAACATTCAGGTCAGAATGTCAGATTGTCAGATAAACAGACTTGTGAATTCATGTCGGTAGCATGCTGACTTTCAGTTACCCCCCTGGCCAGTTCCTTTGTTTGGATAACATTCAGGTCCCATCTGGCGTTACTGTCCTTTTGAGGTTATTAATGAGGTGTTGCAGGGACTGGTAAACGGCTGGTCTTGCTCTTTTGTTCTCTGTTTTGGTAACACCCAGGTCTGTCCTTACTGATGTTATTTGAGCGGTACGCATGCAACTGAAGTCAGGGAAAAGCTGTTGGGTTCTTAGTAAAGCATTTGATGTTGTCAAGGTAATACTAAGGTTAAGGAGGTTAGGAAAACAGACTTGAGGAGACATGTATGCTAAGTTTATTTACCCCCGGGCCCTAGGCCTAACAATGTTTATATAACTTATTGTAACTCGCTTAGTAAATTATGGATAGGCGATTCATCAAATTAATAAATAAACAATAAACAATAGTGCAGACCTTAAAAATGTAGACAGTTTGGATTTAAAGAGAGGCAAAAAGAGAGGTAGCATACAGAGTGCACTCTGAAACAATAAATTTATAACTTAATAAATCCAGCTGAGCTGCAGGGGATTGTAGGTGCCTGTTACAATCAATGGTCTAGTGCATAATTCAATGAACGGGTAAAATAAATGCAATCTATTAAAATAGATTATACGATTGGCAATCTTACGTATATGAAAAAAATTAAAGACAGCTTATGAATAATCTATAATAATAAAACCCTAGAGCGTGCATGCGCTCTTGAAACTCCGTGATTCCTGGCAACGTGAGGTGTGCCTCCGTGCCGAATTCAATTTTCAAACACGGAGGCAGGTCAGAACACGGAGCAACTCCTCCCTCGCCCTCACTCACCGCCAGAGGAGGTGGAGGATCCTCTGCGAACTCCAGCCATCTCCCTCTCGAGCGCTCAATCCTGTGAGCGCTGCGGCTCTGCTCGCGTTCCTCTCCTCCTCCCGCCTCTCGATTCTTGGAACGCCAAGATGACGGCGGGGCAGTAGAAGGCCATGAAGCAGCGTGTTTAGAGTGCTGCAGCCGCTGCTAGAGTCTGCACATTTTTCGGGACCGCGGGAAGGGAAGAGGGCGGGGGGAGCGGCAAGGGACTAGAGACAGTCAAGGAGGAACTGGAGGGGGAGAGGGAAAGGAGGCTGCTTTGGGGGAGGGGTGTGCTGGGAGGCAGACAGCTTTGCTTGGGGGGGAAGACAGAAGGGTGGCCACAGAGACACAGTCAGGGAGGAACTGGAGGGGGAGAGGGTAAGGGGGCTGCTTTGGGGGAGGGGTGTGCTTGGAGGCAGACAGCTTTGCTTGGGGTGGAAGACAGAAGGGTGACCACGGAGAGACAATCAGGGAGGAACTGGAGGGGGAGAGGGTAAGGGGGCTACTTTGGGGGAGGGGTGTGCTTGGAGGCAGACATCTTTGCTTGGGGTGGAAGACAGAAGGGTGACCACGGAGAGACAGTCAGGGAGGAACTGGAGGGGGAGAGGGTAAGGGGGCTGCTTTGGGGGAGGGGTGTGCTTGGAGGCAGACAGCTTTGCTTGGGGGGGAAGACAGAAGGGGGCCATGGAGACACAGTCAGGGAGGAACTGGAGGGGGAGAAGGAAAGGGGGCTGCTTTGGAGTAGGGTGTGCTGAGAGCCAGACAGCTTTGCTTGGGGGAGGAAGACAGAAGGGGGGCCACAGAGAGATAGTCAGGGAGGAACTGGAGGGGGAGAGGGAAAGGGGCCTGCTGTGGGGGAGGGGTTAGCTGAGAGCCAGACAGCTTTGCTTGGGGGGGAAAGACAGAAGGGTGGCCACGGAGAGACAGTCAGAGAGGAACTGGAGGGGGAGAGGGAAAGGAGGCTGCTTTCTAGCATTTGTTAATGTAATGGGTTTAAACACTAGTCCTATATAATAAAACGCTAGCCGCGCATGTGCATTTACCTGCGTGCTTCCATGATCCCTGATCTGTGATCAGTAGGTCCGTGGCCAGCAGGAGTGTGGATGCGGCAGCCAGACAACTCAGACAAACACACCACAGCCGGCAACTACCCCTCTCCCGCCCTCACTCACCGCCAAAACCACCACCAAAGCCTCCTCCTTCTGCTCACCAGCTTTAAATTAAGAAAAAAGCGCTGCACCGCGCTAACGCTGGCCTCCCCGTCTTCTGTCCAATGTGGCCCGCCCTCTCTGACTACTTCCTGTTTCCGCCAGGGTTGGCCATAGTGGATAGCTTGCGAGCCTCCGATGTGTAGTGGCACTGCGTCGGGTTTCTTTTTACACTCGCCGAGTGCATGGGTGGCGTCTAGGATCTCCCACTGCTGATGTTGGCCTTCATAGTGCCGAGGTTTTGAGGAAGGCAGCTGGAGTTCTGGCATACGGCCCGATGAGAGCAGGACGGCATAGCAGGGTAAGGAGGGGGGGGGGGCTGCTGGATTCCCTCCTGTGTTTTGCGTTGAGGTGTTGTAAGGAAGTAGAGCTGAGGTTTTCTTAAGTGGATGGGGAGGGGCTGGCCACGTGCATGGCCGCATGCTGCTGCACAGGGAAGTGTGTGGGGGGATGCTGCTTCTGCACAGGGAAGGGTGGGAAATGCTGCTGCTGCACAGGGTAGTGTGTGGGGGGGCGGGACTGCGGGAAGGGGGGTAAGGGAAATGCTACTGCTGCACAGGGAAGTGGTGTGGGGGGATGGAATGCTGCTGCTGTGGCTGCTGCACAGGGAAGTGGGGGGGATCGAAATGCTGATGTACAGGGAAGTAGGGTGGGGGGAAATGCTGCTGCACAGGGACATGGAAGGGGGAGGGAATGCTGCTGTGGCTGCTGCACAGGGAAGTGGGGGGAAAGAAAGACAGACAGCTAGCACCTATTAATGTAACGGGCTAAAATACTAGTAACAATATAAAATGTTAAAAAAAATTCATAAATGTAAGCTGAAAACTCGCAAAGGAAAAGGAAGTCGATATGAGAACAAGAATAATTCATAGAGAGCTGCCGGGGAAATCTATAAAAGAAAGTTAAATGAATACGGGTTATTACACTCAAAAAAATGATGAGATAGAGATTGAGAATTATAGCGGTTTCACATGAGGAAGGACTAAAACTTAACCCTATACTGTGCAGATAACTCAGATAAAAAAGGGTATTCAGTATTAGCGCTTACAATTCATAACTGCAGGTTGAAAGACAAAATAAATATCACATAAATACTGAGAGAGAAAATGTAATAAACGACATAGATACATAGATAAGCAGATCAAATCCATAAACACATTATCTATCAATTAGGCAGTAATGCTGAAAGAATTAATGGATGGTAATGCATAGCAATTTAAAAATAAATAAGATGAACCAAAAATGAGAAGAAAGGCAGCGATATAAGTTCACAATTTATCATAAGGAAGGTAGCTTGAAACATATGGGCCATGTTATTCATAATCAGCAATGGCCCGCCATGTGTTAGAAAGAAGAAATGGCGCTTATAAACCAAACAATACAGCATTCAGGAACTCCGCTAGTCAAGCCATCCAAAAATCAAACATGAAGTCAAACTCAATCAGTACTGGTCGGAAGATGTTCTTCAAGAAATTCTGCAAGTTGTTTTGGATCCATGAAATTTTTGGTAGCATTATTAAATATAACCTGCATGGTAGCGGGGTACATCATGCCGAACTGCGCTTTCATTTCTCGGAGCCGCAGTCAGAAGACAAGTAGTTGTATACGTTGGTGTGCTGCATTCTTGCTCAAATCAGGCACAATGAGAATGTTGTGAGATTCTTTGAGTTTCACCTTCATCATCATCATAATAATAATAATAACAGCTTATATACCGCAATACCATGAAGTTCTATGCAGTTTACAAAGATTAAGCAAAGGTACAAATTGATTGACTTTAAGAGGGGAAGAAGAAAGAGGGTTAATAGGACAGGAAATCCATTTTTGAGGAGAGAGTGATCAATAGAACAAGTTAATCGCTATAGAGGGGAGAGAGAAGAGAGGATCAGTTGTCTAGATCAGTGTTTTTCAACCTTTTTACACCTATGGACCGGCAGAAATAAAAGAATTATTCTGTGGACTGGCATCGGTCTGTGGACCTGAGGTTGAAGAACACTGGGCTAAGTCGTGGGCCAGACCCCGCCCATCTCTATCCAATCTCCACCCCAGACCCCGCCCCCATAATAGTACTAATAGCACCTTGCACGTCCCGTGCCTCATCTGGAAGCCTTCCCTCTGACGTTGCAACGTTAGAGAGAAGGCTTCCGGTTCAGGCGCAGGATGCCCGTAGGAGCCACTGCCTGTGGCTTTGTGCACTGAATCAGTTAGGAAGAGGGAGCTGGCTCGAAGGTAACGCCGCATCAATCGCACCGTGGACCGGCGGTTGAAGAACACTGTTTTGGGCCTGATGCACGTGCTGGCCCTGTGGACCGGCAGGAAATTTCTGTGGACCGGCACTGGTCAATGGACCGGTGGTTGAAGAACACTGGTCTAGGTACTTTAAGAACAGGTGTGTTTTCAGACATTTCCTAAATTCCTCATAAGTAGTGGGCGAAAGCAATTGTTCTAGGTCTTTACCCCATGATGCTGCTTGGTGCAAGAGAAGATGTTCATGGTGTTTTTTCAGTTTACAACCTCTCACTGGGGGGGAAACAAAGTTGGAATGTGAGCTTCTCTTGTGTCTGTTGGCTGAGAAGACGAAAAGGTCAGTTATATATTTAGGGGCAAGTCCGTGTAGTGCTTTGAAGTAGAAGCAGGCAAATTTAAACTTTACGCGTGCCTCCATTGGCAGCCAATGCAGCTGCCAGTAGTAGGGTGTCATGTGGTCAAACTTCCTCAGCCCAAAGATCAGTTTGACCGCTGCATTTTGCATCAATTGTAAACGCTGCATGTTCTTTTGGGAAATTGCTAAATAGGCGATGTTACAGTAGTCAAGTAGACTCAGTATGAGGGATTGACCTCAGTGAGCTGACTTTACCTTAAGAAACAAACAATGAAAGGCCGGGGATATCGTGTGTTCGTCGGTCGAAAAGACGGCTCCCGGTGGGCTCTATCCAGCTCAAAGTCTCATGCAAATTGTATATCTAGAAGCTTCGGTAGGAAGGATTCCATGAATTTAAGTGCGTCTGATCCCTCCTTACCTTCTGGGACCCCAATAATGCGAAGATTATTTCTTCTAGAATGTAAGTTCGCCTCTTCAAATTATTTTTCTAGCAGTGCCACTCGCTTAATTTGATGTTGAAGTGTAGAGACAGAGGCTTGAGTTCCGGTGTGCTTGGCTTCCAATTCATCCAGTCTCAATCTGATCTGTGAGAAATCTCTTAGCGATGCCAGGTCAGATCTCATTTCAACAACTTCGTCTTTTGTCTCTTTGATTGTATCCTGCATGGCGCGTATCTCAGCCAGAATCATAAGGATGGTTTCGGCCTCCTCCTTGTCTTCGGTATTCTTACCTGGAGAGGCAGGATCTGGCTTATGTCTTTTACTAATTTTTGTTGCAGACATATTGATATAGCCGGAGGGGTAGTAAAAAGCAGTTAGGAATCAGTTTAAACACCGATGATTTATCGATTTCAGTTTGATTTGCTGGAGCTCTGTGATTAAGCAGCCATAACTCTCTGCGCCCTCTAGCGCTCCCCTTTCCCCCCCCCCCCCCCCCCCCCGATTTTATATTTCTTGAAATACAACTGCGGCGCTCTATAATATGTGTCCTCACCATGCATATGGTTTTACCAACGTACAAAAGATTACAGAGGCAAATGATGTGTATCGGAATTCGTTACCGATAAAATTAAGAGTGAATGGCTACAGACGGAACACTTGCCACAAGCAGAGTGACCCTCGTGATTATTAACAGAGATATGATTTTTGGAAGAGCAGAGGGGACCAGTTTATTACTTAAGTTCTCTCCAGCTGGATTTCTGGATTTGAACTCACATTGGACTGCCATGTGGAATATAGATCTTGTGTTCTTGCCTAGCCTTGCAAGTACCAAAAAGGATCAGAAATGTGCAGTAAACGGTAGAGTGGATTCAGAAACGGGGCCACTTGTGACTCTCTAAATGGTAAGAAGTAAGTCCAAAGGGTTTCGGTCTTCTGAATACCAATAGAGAACCCTTGTTAAACCCTGCAATTTTTAAACACAACTGAATATTCCAAGTCACTATGGGCAAGAAGCCTAAAAAAATGCCTTCAAAGGTGGGTTTTCTCTCAAAACAGAGCTCTGGTAGCCATGCTGGTCCTGGTGAAATATTGATTTATGGGGGGGCAGTTTGGACTAAAATAAAATTTATGACTTCCGGCGGAAGCATGGGGCTGTGAGCAGGACGGGCTCGTGGCTCCGGTACGCCCGCTGCAACACTAAACGTTAATCAGCACTGATTACCTGATTACTTGTAATCAGTGGCTTAGCAAGGGAGGTTAGCGCCCGGGGCAGTGGCACCCTGCATCACCAGGCTGTGCATACCCCTCTTCCCTACCACTTGAGCACCCCCCCCCTACCACTTGAGCACCCCCCCCCCACACACACACACACACTCTCTCTTACCACTGCTTGAGTGCTACCCTTCCCCGTGTACCTCTTGAAATGTTTGCTGGCACAAGTAGCATCGTCCACCTGCTGCTCACTCCAGCCAGAACTCCCTTCTGACATCACATTCTGGTCCCACAATTAGAACATGATATTAGAAAGGAGCCAAGGCTAGCCCATCAGCAAATGGAAGTCCTTGGACAATAACCACTGGAAGCTTCACCATAGGGTCTTGCATCTATTCTAGCCTTGGCTGCAGAACTTACAAATAAATCCATCCCCCTCTTTTAGGTCACCTCTCTGAACACTCTCCTCCCAGCTCAGTTTGTTTCTGCAGCTTAGCTGCTGACTTATAGTTTCTTCTGTTTGTGAATTTTGTTTCTCAATTTCCAGTCTTTTGTTTTGTTCCGTGCCGCGGGTATTGCCCAAATGCTGCGGATTCACTCTGGGATAGTGATCCTTCGATGGGAGATTGCAGACTTTTACTTAAAAATTGTCTGCTTCTGGGGGTGCCCTGTTAGCAGAACCTGCAGTAAGCCCCTCAGACAGCTTATAGATCAGATCAGGTTTCCAGATTGGGAGCCATCTCTCCCTGGGTTCATCCACTAAGGGGTAAAGTGCAGGCTGCTGTGGTTCCATGGATGTATGCAAGAATCGAAACCAGACCACGTATCTTCTCTAAATCCCCTGAGAGGTCCTGGTGGTCGTGATCTGAGGTGACAGGGAAAGTGAGGCGGTCAGAAGACCTGAAGATCCTGAGGTACTGATCTCCTGTGCTTGTCTGTGCAGCACATGTCTCTCAGGTGTCTATGTGCCTCTGAGTTTGGTGATTTTTAGGGGTGCTGAAATCAGGGTTTTAGGTGGTTTCCCTGCATGCCTGGTCCCCCCCCCCACCTGAAAATCCTAAAATCACTGTTTTTCCCGGGCCGTTTTAAGGCAAAATTGGCACCCACAGTGGCCATCTTGGATTTTCATTAAAGTTTTCAAAAATGTATTTTTTAGACTTAGAAGCTTCGTTTTTGCTCTAAACTTCACATATGGCCTGCTCGGGACAGAATGGCATGGATTCATGCCGTAAATGCGGCGGATGGCTGGTGGATTCACAGCCATTTATCATGTGCACTGTGGCCCACAAGTTGTGTGAACCGTGCATGGATCCCGCACTACACTCTGGAGAGGCCCTACCTTTCTCTGATTCCACCATAGACGTGATCGCTGCATCGGGGATGTCTGAACTGGGCGCAGAGGACGCTTCCACTAAACACAAGTGCAGTTCCAGGGAAAAGTCTCATAAATCTTCTAAGCATTCCAAATCTGAGTCCCGCGAAGCAGCTCTTGCCGCTGGTGACTATTTTCCTTTAGAATTTGTGGATATGATGTATCAGGCTTTTATGAGAAAAAGGGTTTTGCCTGTCTCTCCCACTCAGGCTCCAGAGCAGCAGTCTGTTCCACCTTTAGAGTCCAGCATGTCAATTTGTTTCTTTGCTGAGGCACCAGAAAGCCGGCGGCAGGTACCCGCTATTGCTTCTGTTTCTGTGCCTTTGCTGTCGCATGTTTCCTCGGCAGCCTCCACAGACATGGCAAACTTAACGGATCTCAGGGATACCCAGAACTGTGGATTCAATAACATGGGAGATGACCAGGCAGTGTGCAGGCACTTCAAATCTAGTCGCCTTATTTCAGACCAGGCAGTTCAGGCATATTGTTCAGTCATAAGCTCTAATCCCCGCTATCCGCTGCATTTACGGACAATGTGGATTTGGCAGAAATGCTCTTGGAAGTCTGGGAGTCCCCGGAGGGTCCTCTGAAGTATGCTAGGGCCATGGAAAAGTTATATCCCATGGTTTCGGAGTTCACTAAGCGCTTAGTCCCGCCGAAGGTGGCTCAGGTCACTAATATAGAAACATAGAATATGACGGCAGAAAAGGGCCGGCGGCTCACCAAGTCTGCCCACTCAAGAACCCTCCCTCCCTTGAGAATCCATCTGTTTAAGCATAACACTGTAGCAACCCCATCTGTTTGTCCCATCGTCTCTTGAAGTCGAGCACGCTACTGGCCTCGACCACCTGGCATGGAAGACCATTCCATCGATCAATCACCCTTTCGGTGAAGAAGTATTTCCCGGTGTCACCATGAAAGATTCATCCCCCTTAAGTTTTAGCGGATGCCCTCTTGTTGCCGTGGGACCCTTAAGAAAAAAGTTTCTTCCTCCACTTCAATGTGGCCCGTGATGTATTTGAATGTTTCTATCATGTCCCCCCTTTCTCTGCGCTCTTTGAGAGAATATAAGCGCAGTCTGCTCAGACGTTCTTTATATGGGAGATCTTTAAGTCCTGAGACCATCCTAGTAGCCATTCTCTGAATTGATTCCATTCTCTTCACATCCTTTGATAATGTGGCCTCCAAAACTGGACACAGTTCTCCAGGTGAGGTCTCACCATGGATTTGTATAACGGCAGTATGACTTCAGGCTTTCGGCTGATAAAGCTCCTTCTGATGCAACCCAACATTTGTCTAGCCTTTGCTGAAGCTTTCTTCACCTGATTGGCAGCTTTCATATCTTCCCAGATGATTACTCCCAAGTCCCTTTCTGCAACAGTTCTTGTTAAGTTTCACCGTTCAAGGTGTATGTTCTGTATGTATTTCCGCTTCCAAGATGCATTACCTTACATTTTTTGGCATTAAAGTTTAGCTGCCAAGACTGGGCCATTGTTCCAGTAGAAGTAGGTCCTGCTCCATAGTGTTGGGCCTGGTTGCACTGTCAGGTTCTGTTGCCCTGCCCACAACATTGCATAGTTTAGCGTCATCAGCAAATAAAGTAATCTTGCCTCGAAGTCCCTTAGTCAGATCCCTTACAAAGATATTAAATAGCGGCACTCCACTGGTCACTTTCGACCAGGTTTTTGAGGGAATACCATTTACCATCACCCTTTGAAGTCTGCCGCTAAGCCAATCTTCTACCCATGCAGTCATTGTTTCTCCTAGTCCTAAAGTGTTCATCTTGTTCAATAACCTACAGTGTGGGACACTATCAAAAGCCTTACTGAAATCTAAATACACGATGTCCAGGGACTCTCCCCATCCATCCCTCGGATGGAGGGGTTGTCCTGAAGGATGTTCAATACAGAAGAGTGGATTTTGTTCTCAAGCGTCTTTTTGATTCTGCTGCGGTGGGAGTGCGGGCGGGAGTGACCTCGACTTCCTGGTTTCCGGGGTGAATTATTTGGCAGTCACACTCTATGACATCTTGAAAGTTTTTGCTAAGCTGGGAGCTTATTCTGTATCCGCCTGGTGATTGCTGTGGATTCGTCAGTGGTCAGGTGATTCTTTCTCTAAGGCTACTCTGAGCAGGTTACCTTTTAAAGGTTTGCTCTTGTTTGGCCAGGGTCTGGATGATCTTATGGCCAGTGTTCAGGACTGAAAGCCTAAGGTGCTCCCTGGCTCTAAGCCTTGTCTAACCAGAGGTATGGGACGCCCAATGTTTTGTCCCTACCTGCGCACTTCGCAATACTCCGGGCCACCGGTGACGGGGACAGCATTACAGAGCTCCCTCCAGACCTCACTTTGGAGGTGCAGTGCACCAACAATTTTCCAACTCCCATCCTCCTGTCTCTTCCAAGAGAAAATTATGATGCAGGGTCCCTGGCGGCCCTCTGAATGTCAACCTTCCTTCCGAAATGGCAAAAGATAACTTTGGACCAGTTGGTCCTTGAGGTGCTCAGGGAGGGCCTTCAACTGCAGTTTTTCCAACTTCCACCAGACTTCTTCCTGTCTTTTCCAGTTGGAAATTCAGATAGAGCCAGCAAGATACGAGCCATGGTGCGCAGGTTGCTGGATCTGGCAGCTATAGAGCCCGTTCCAAGCAGAGACTTGGGCTTCGGGAGATACTCGATATACTTCATCGTGCCAAAGAAAGACTCTGAAGATTGCAGACCAATTCTGGACCTGAAGGTAGTGAACGCTTTTCTACGGGTTCTTCGTTTCCGGATGGAAAGAGTGCATTCCGTTGTGGTAGCAGTGGCACCTGGGGAGTTTTTGGCTTCCTTGGATCTCCACATCCCGTTCTTTCCAGACCACAGGAGGTTCCTGAGATTCCATGTTCTGGCGAGATACTTCCAGTTTGCAGCACTGCCCTTTGGGCTGGCATCAGCGCCCAGATCCTTCACCAAAGTGATGGTGGTGATTGCTGCCCATCTGTGCTCCCTGGGGGTGCTAGTTCATCCGTACCTCGACGACTAGCTGATCAGAGCTCCCTCGCTGGAGGAAAGCCGCAAGGCGGTTCTCCAGGTGGTGCATTTACTGGGCGATCAATCTCAAGAAGAGTCATCTTGAGTCGATGCAGGACTTAGAGTACCTGGGAGTCCGGTTCCACATGGGCAGGAACCAGGAAGCTCAAGCTTTGGAGTGCCATTTGGGAAATGTTAGCAGTTTCTGCCCCAATGGCCTGACAGTATCTGCAGGTTTTGGGTCTCATAGATGTGATTCCGTGGGCAAGAGCTCACCTCTGTCCTCTCCAATTGTCCCTTCTGACTTGGTGGAATCCTCAGTGGGATGCTCTGGGAGTGAAGTTGCCTTGGTTGGCAGCAGCACGCAGCAGTATGCTGTGGTACTTGAACCCAGTTACTTTGAACAGAGGCCTCCCTCTGTGAGTCTTGGACTAGGTGACCCTGACCACTGATGCAAGTCTCTCTGGTTGGGGTGCAGTTTGCAGGTTGGTACCGATCCAGGGCCGGTGGTCTGCGCTGGAGAGCAGATGGACGATCAGTTGACTGGAGCTGCAAGTGATACGTCTGGCGCTGCTGTGATTTTGAGGGTGTCGCCACCAAAAGTCCAACCGTGTGTTCTCGGACAATGTGATGGTTGTTGTCTATGTCAACCATCAAGGAGGTACGAGGAGTCCCCTGCTGAGCATGGAGGCTTGGATGCTCTTTGCCTGGGCGAAGAGGCATCTGATAGCCTTGTCTGTGGCTCATGTGGCCGGAGTAGACAACATGCAGGCAGACTTCCTAAGTCATCAAATTCTGGACCCGGGAGAATGGTCCTTGTCCAGGCTAGCATTCAGAGCCATAGTATGCTGGTGGGGTCATCCCACCTTCAATCTGATGGCATCCTCGGGGAACCAGAAGGCGGAAGGTCGGCAGCAAAGTGCTCAATGCTCTGGTTCAACCTTGGTCCGAAGGGGAACTTCTGTATCTTTAAATGATAGGTCATGTTCTGTGCAGGGTGGCCTCTCACGAGGGTCTGGTGATCCTAGTAGCCCCGGATTGGTCCTTGAAGACTTTGGTATGCAGACTTGATGCAGTTGAGCTCAGAGAGGGGTCTGCATCTTCCATGGCATCGGAGGTTGCTCATGCAGGGCCCGATTGCACTTCAAGATTTGGCCTGCTTTGGTCTTACGACCTGGTACTTGAACGTGTGGTTATCACTTCACTCCTTCAAAGCAAGAGGAAATCAACTGTGTTGGCCCATGCGAAAGCCTGGAGGTGTTTTCAGGCTTGGTGTGCAGGGGTTCAAGTGGACCCTTAGGCCCTGTTGGTGGCACATGCCCTAGACTTCCTGCAGGCTGGCCTCAGGAAGGGTCTGGCGGTTTCTTCTCTCCGTGTCCAGATTGTGGGACTGTCGTGTTTGGTCCCTCTTCTTTCAGGGGTTCTCTGGCATCTCATCTGAACGTTGTTCGCTTCCTGGGGGGGAGAGGGGGGAGAGAGGCTGAGGCCTCCCTTGAGACTGCCTTGTCCTACGTGGAATCTGAATCTGGTTCTCCACTCACTGGCTCGTCCGCCCTATGAACCCCTGGATGGGATTTCTCTGAAAGATCTTACCATCAAGACCATTTTCCTCGTTGTGGTCACTTCTGCATGGAGAGTGTCAGAGCAGAGATACTTTTTTCCGCATTACAGAGTCTGGGGTTATTTTGAGAACAGTGTCTTCCTTTCTTCCGAAAGTGGTTTCCGCATTCCTCGTCAACCAGGAAGTTCGGCTTCCTGCCTTTGTTCAGTCGTGATCTAAGTCTAAGGACCATGTTTTGGATGGTCTCTGGATGGGTGGCATCTCCTTTTGAGATACCTGGAGGCCACAAATGATTTTCGTCTGTTAGACCATCTGTTTGTTTAGGCAGGCCCTGCGTGTTAGGGCGGCCTGCTTCCAAGACTACCATCTCTTGATGGCTCCGTGCTGCCATTTCCACTGCCATTTCCACTGCTTATGTGTCGGCGGGAAAGTCGCCTCCCCTTGGGGTGAAGGCTCCATTCTACCAGAATCATGGCTTCCTCGTGTGCTGAATCCCATGTGGTCTCGCCTGAAGAGATTTGTAGGACAGCCACTTGGACCTTTCTTCATACTTTTACCAAGTTTTACGCTCTTGATGTGGCAGCCAAGCAAGATGCAGATTTTGAGGCTTTAGTCCTGGCAACGGGTGCATTGGGCTCCCCCTGATATGTTGGGACTGCTTTTATACGTCCCTATGGTGAAGCTTCCAAAGGTTATTGTCTAAGAAAGAAAGATTAGGTTACTCACCTCTGTTAATCTTTTTTATTGTAATCTATTCGCTCCAATTCACAGGTCACCTGGTAAGCTGGATTTCTGTCTTTGACCAGCCTCACTAAGAATCCCATGAATGTTCTTTTATGCAAGGTCAAGGGGTTAGAGGGATCCCGGGTTAGTGCCCTTTCTGATCTTCAGGTTGTATTTCCTTTAGAGAAACATTACTCAGTTTTGCAGTTTATGCATGTTCAAATTTCTTGTTAAGCTAAATTTGGCCTTTTTGGGCATTTGTTAATTATGCATTTGGTTATCATGAGCAGAATTAACTTGTAGTGGGGAGTCCCCGCAACCCCCCCCCTCCCCCCACCTCTCTCTTTTCATGTGTTTCCTGTTTCTCCTAGATCTTCCTGGCTTTGCTACCTACTGAGCTGGGAGGGGAGTGTCCGGAGAGGGGGATGGATTTATTTGTAGGTTCTGCAGCCAAAGCTAGAATAGATGCAAGACCTTATGGTGAAGATTCCAGAGGCTATTTACAAAAAAAAAAAAGATTAACAGAGCTGAGTAACCTAATCTTTATATGCTGCTCATGCCTGCGAATGTTTAAGGAGGTATGCAGGGGCAAAAAGGAGGAGAGGCACCAGCGCCCCCTGAAAAGATGGCACCTGGAGTGGTCTGCCCCCATTACTACTTAACTGCTTATAATTTTATATATTATTTAGTTTTTACTGTGGGACATCTGTGATTGTTTATATCCTTTATGGATTGCTTTTATGTTTTTTTGATGCTTGTTAAACTACAACTGGTACATCCAATCCTGTTCCACAGTTCTCATTGTTTTTCTACTTATATGGAAAACAGGACTATATAGCTAACAACCTTTAAAGATAATTTTTGAAGAGTTATGAGCTGTTTTATAGATGAAAATTGGTGTGCACATTTAAATGGTAATTAATTATGCAACTGAATGGTTTGTTTGACTCCCCATAGCCCTTGTTTCCTCAAATGATCATTCTCTAAATTAATGCTTCTCAAGTCTATCCTAGAGACATACCTAGCCAATCAGCTTTTCAGCAATATTATGAAGAGTATGCATCAGGTAGATTTGCATATAATGGGTATCCAAACTATGCTAAATTATGTCTTTCAAATTCATGTTGGTAATCCTGAAAATTTACTGACTAGGTATACCTACAGGAAAGGATTGAGAAGCACTGCTCTAGATTACATCTATAAATTGACCTCTACTACTCCTATACCTTAAGCTGATCAGCTCTTCAGGTTCAGTCCTGTAAGTCATCCTATCAACTGCAAACCCACTCTCTTAACTAGTAATACTAAGAAACTTCACACCTTGCATGCTGATACCTTAGTTCCAGAATGTAATATGTTTCCTTTTATTTATTTATTTTTTCATTAGTGCTGGATGAACTGGCTGCCTCCTGGAATACAGTCCTAAAGGTAGCTTTAGGTCACCCTCCTAAACAAATATACTGTTTTAAACAAAAAGGATAACCTATGGTATCATTGAACCTTTTGACATAAGGCCAAAACTAATGCTTACTTAGCCTCCTACATGGAATATGCTAAGACCTACACTCTTGCTGTTAAGTCTGTGAAAAAAAGGAACATATTTCTTACCAGATTAATTTTGATTTTTACCCTAGGAGATTGTTAAGACTAATTAAAGATATGATCTATTCTACACCACTTTATACTTCTACTTAGTTAGCTTCTAACCCAATGACTGTGTGTCTGCCTTTCTGAACAAAATTAAAGAATTGGACTTTAGCTGCTCATTGCCACACCTTCACATAAGCTGCTACCCTAGGCAACCACTTAAGGTTCCTTTTACTAAGGTGTGCTAGCGTTTTTAGAGCACGCAGCATTTTAGCGCGCGCTAAACCCACGCTATGCTTCTAGAACTAATGCCAGCTCAATGCTGGCGTTAAGGTCTAGCACGCGCTATTCCACGCATTAAGGCCCTTTGTAAAAGGAGCCCTTAGTCCGCATAATACTTAAGCTGGCTTTGCAGGCCAGGAAGGGATCAAGCTTCTAACCTGCATATATTAACAACTGTATCTGCTTCTTCCAGAATTCTGGATGCGCATTTGTGCATTCTTTCTCTCCTAAAAGTTCCCTGACATTTTCCACACATGCCCAGTTACTCTCTAGTCCTAACAATTAGCCTTACCATAGTGATTTTAAGGGCTATACCAGCAACACATGACTACATTTTCTTTGGAGAGCAGGTCTTAAAATAAAGGCAAACAGAACTGAGCAATTACTGATGCACATTTTAAATATCACATAATTTTAATTCTAGGTTTTATGTAGAAACTCATTTTTAAACTTGAAAAAGCCTGACATAAGTAAAGTGGAACTTTTGAAAGATGTGGAAGGCAAACGTGATCTTATTCTCCGGCTTGTTGCTCATGATATTGATCGGGATAAGGCGGCTGGAAATGGCAAAAAAGAAGAAATCAGAAAGAAATTTGAAGAAGCTATTTTAAATACAGAACATGTATCATTTGATGAGAATCAAGAGCAGTTCTCAAAGGTAAACAATAGTGTCTTAATTTTATTTATTTTTTTCAATGTTATATAGTATAATAGTACTAGATTTTAAATTTTTGAATGTAGTAATTTTCCATACAGGGGCTCATTTTTAAAAAAAGATAAGACATCCAAAGGATGGCATAAACCAGCTCTTGGACATCTTACTAGTCAAAACATCCAAGTGGGCATTTTCAAAACTTTGTAGACCTCTTTCTGGTCATTTTGTCACCAGTGTTTCTAAATCTTAAGGGGGATTGTTGATGGTGGGATTAGGACAGGCTTAGCAGCGATAAATATTTTACAAAACGTCCAGGGCACAATTTGGAAGTTTTGAACTAGACCTGTTTTAAAAATGAATAAGGGCCAAAAAGATAACCAAACTGACCAGATGACCACTGGAGAGATGTAAATATGGCCCCCCACACACTCATTGGGGGAGTTCGGGGGACCCTGGTGGCAGGAGGGAGTGGGCATCCCTCCTGATGCTCTTTAAATGTGGTGGTGTCGGGGCCCCGGTAGCAGGAAGGAGTGGGCATTCCACTGCTCTTTAATTTAAAGGGAGTGGGGTGTTGGCCACTGTTGGAAACAGGATACTGGGTTTGATACATCTTTGGTCTGTCCCAACTTTTATGTTGTTCTGTTATATATGTGTTATAGCTCTGTGGTCAAGATGATATGCCAGTAATTGTAGAATATCAGTCCTCAGTATTCCATTTTGCTCTATATGCCTGCTGTAGGAGAGTATTGATGCCCCTGTTTAAGACTTTCGTGAGACCTCATTTAGAATATTATATACAATTCTGGAGGCTGCACCTTCAAAAAGATATAAAAAGAAGGCAGTCGGTGCAGAAGAAGGCTACTAAAATTGTACATGGTCTTTGTCATAAGGCATATGGGGACAGGTTTAAATATCTCAATCTGTATACTTTGGAGGGAAGGTGGGAGAGGGGAGATATGATAGACATGTTTAAATTCAATAGTACAAAAAATATATATTACTCGTCAGAGATGGGCTGTGCTCCCCCGATAAGCATTTCATGCAAAAAGGGCAGAGAAAAAGCTTCAAACTTTTCATAAACTTCAGCAGTCAACTATCGATAATGATTTAATGTTTGAATCTGCTTAATTTCATATCATTGGCAAAAAACTCCACCACCACAAAAATGTAATAGGACTGTCCTTTTTACCAACTACATTTTACATTGACTTTAGAACCATTTGCTATAAATAGTCAGATGACTTTAGAAATAATAAGGGTTTAAAATTGGGAATAGGTAATAGAACATTTGGGAATTAATAATTGGAAGGAACCGTATATGCTGGGAGGTGAGAAGCTGATATGCACGGACGGGGAGAGGGACCTTGGGGTGATAGTGTCCGAAGATCTAAAGGCGAAAAAACAGTGTGACAAGGCAGTGGCTGCTGCCAGAAGGATGCTGGGCTGTATAAAGAGAGGCGTAGCCAGTAGAAGGAAGAAGGTGTGGATGCCCCTGTACAGGTCATTGGTAAGGCCCCACATGGAGTATTGTGTTCAGTTTTGGAGAACATATCTGGTGAAGGACGTAAGAAGACTTGAAGCGGTCCAGAGGAGGGCAACGAAAATGATAGGAGGCTTGCGCCAGAAGACGTATGAGGAGAGACTGGAAGCCCTGAATATGTATACCTTATAGGAAAGGAGGGACAGGGGAGATATGATTCAGATGTTCAAATACTTGAAGGGTATTAACGTTGAACAAAATCTTTTCCAGAGAAAGGAAAATGGTAAAACCAGAGGACATAATTTGAGGTTGAGGGGTGGTAGATTCAAGAGCAATGTTAGGAAATTCTACTTTACGGAGAGGGTGGTGGATGCCTAGAATGCGATCCTGAGAGAGGTGGTGGAGAGGAAATGGTGACTGAGTTCAAAGAAGCATGGTATGAACACAGAGGATCTAGAATCAGAAAATAATATTAAATATTGAACTAAGGCCAGTACTGGGCAGACTTGCATGGTCTGGGGGAGAATGGGCTGGAGGAGGGCTTCAATGGCTGGGAGGGTTTAGATGGGATGGAGTAGGTTTTAACGGAGATTTCGGCAGTTGGAATCCAAGCACAGTACCCGGGTAGAATTTTGGATTCTTGCCCAGAAATAGCTAAGAAGAAAACATTTAAATTGAATCAGGTTGGGCAGACTGGGATGGACCATTCGGGTCTTTATTTGCCGTCATCTACAATGTTAACTATGTTATTCATTTGTTTGCAGATGGCACAATACTTTTTTGGGATGTGGGGTTAGCCAAATAGAGATATTCATAAGGTTATCATCTAGTAGAGAATTTGGAGCTTGCGATTCCCTTCGGCCCGACGCCAGCTCTTGAGGTCATCAGTTTTTCATTCTCAATCAAGTTGCCTTCCCATTTATATTTTATTTCAATCTTTTTCAATTATTTCAAGTTTCTTTTCTACTACTTTTCTTTTGAAAACAAACTATGAAGAAAAGTAGAAAGGAAAAAGAAATTTTGGACTTTCCTCAAACTTCTTTTACTTAGCAGCAAATTTCCATCATGACTTCCTCCGTGATCGATAAATATTCAGCTTTGTTTCTACTCCAACCCAGCTTGCCCTCTCCGACGGTATCTGGCTCCAGGGCTATAGATTGAAGAAGGAAAACACTATTGATTAATGTCAAAGTTTTTCTTTTCTTGTTTATTTATTTTCATATATAGATCTGGCATCAAACGGAGGACATCGATGCTTCCATCGGTAGCATATTAGCATTGAGTCTATTTGATGCATGCCTTTTGTACCGATGTTTTCAACCATGTCGACACAGATGTATCACAGTGGACAGAGCCCTGCCATTAAACATTGAGTCCGCTTGATGCATGTCCTTCAGGGCAATACAGGTTGTAATTTCTGAAGTGCATCGCCTTTCAAGGCACTCGCGCTTCGACCCCTGTGGTACTTTTAATACCATTGATATTGTATGGTTATGATGCTTTCTTATCATCGATGGACATCACTGCTGATTAAGTCTTGATGTTGTTCTACATCGGTAGAACCCACCCTGCGGTACCGTTGATACCCACTCAGTCAGGTAGCGGTACAAGATTTGAGATTACAGGAGGTTTAGTTTTTCTGTAGACTGATCTCTACTTCAGTGTCAGCAATCTCATCAGTTAGCTTGAGCATAGTTCTCATAAGGCACAAGGTACTGCTTCGGAGTCTATATTCAAACATCGCTCTCCTTAATATCGACGTTCTTTAAACACTTTGACGCCGGTATCGTCCTTCTGTGCAGGTTGTGTTTCTTACTGGGCATGCATCCTCTGTGAGATCTCCTGCCCCTCAGCATCATGCAGCACATGTAGCACAATTGATACCCGCTCAGCTCAGGTATCGGTGTGGGATATTTGTTCCAGGATTGATGACTGTATCCACTGCTTTAGATCAGTTACCTCGACTGAGAGAATGTTCCTTTTCATCGGAGCAGTACCAACCATGTAACGTGTTGACGCCATTGGTGATTCTCTTCATTGGAGCATCTATCACCAGTAAAACACTGATGTTCTTCACATCGAGGCTTTGCATGGCAAGGCATTCCATCTCTAGTTTCTTAATTTCCAACAGTCTTTTGACTTTAATTTCCCATGGACTCTACTGCACAGACTCGCATAATAAGGGAATTTGATTCTTTACATTGACATTGATGGTTTGTCATCAGGATACCGTGAGACTTCATCTACGTCTCCGAAACCAGCTTAGGCTTGTTGACATGCTTCTAGAGGCTGCTTTGTTTGATACCGGTCTTGCATAAACATTTTGGGGCTACAAAATCCGGTTTTTCTATCAAGGCATCAATCCACATTGCATCTTCCTTTCCATATTACGTCAGGAATCATTAGGGGTGGTATAGCCTGTAAGGTGTTTTTCTTTCCTGTTATCTGGATGTTTCAACATGAGCAACACTAGTAGAGGAATCTAACATGGGTGTAGAGCCTGTTAAGTTGGATTCCCTTCCTTGTTTAAAAAAAAAACCAAAAAAACTTTCACAGACAAAAAGGTCAATGTGCATACAGTACTTTTCAGGTTGCTCATACAATTACCTTGAGTATCTTTTCCTACTTGTGTTTTTCCTATTGTTTAATGGACATTATCCATAACACCTTTTACTCAATCTCCTTTTTTATTCTAAAGGAACCCGGAAGTTTGGGAGAGTCTGTAGGGGAGGAGGAGGAGGCCACAACATCCTTTTTAGGATGTTTTTTAAATTACTCCAGTTTATATCAAACAGAGTTTCTCACTTGAAGTTTGTCAGAGGGTTGTATGCTCGAATGAGGAAAGTCTAAAATGATTAGGGCTCTTCAGCTTGGAAAAAAGACGACTGAGAGGTGATATGATTGAAGTCTACAAAATCCTGAGTGGAGTAGAATGGGTACAAGTGGATCAATTTTTCACTCTGTCAAAAATTACAAAGACTAGGGGACACTCGTTGAAATTACAGGGAAATATTTTTTTAACTATTAGGAGAAAAAAAATTTCACTTAGAGAATAGTTAAGCTCTGGAACGTGTTGTCAGAGGATGTGGTAAGAGCAGATAGTGTAGATGGTTTTAAGAAAGATTTGGACAAGTTCCTGGAAGAAAAGTCTATAGTCTGTTATTGAGAAATACTGGAGGAGGTAAGGGAAAGAGGTGACAAGCTATAGGTAGACACAGTAAAAAGCGGTAAATTGAGGATTGGATAGTAAGAAAGAATTTAATCTAAACAGATGCAGAAAATAAATTAAGAAGGAAGACGAGGAAAGAAAAAGGAAGGAAGAGGAGAGAGTGAAATGCCAAACCATGGGGGAGGGGGTGCAAAGGGAAAGAGAGGAGAGAGAGATGCCAGACCATTGGGGAGAGAATGGAAGGGAAGAAGAAGGATGCCAGACTAATGGGGGTGGAGGGAGAGATGGAAGGGGGAGGCAGACAGTTTCTGGAAGGGGCATGGAAGGAGAGAAGATGCCATATGGAAGAGGCAGAGAGAGGGCAAACAGTGGATGGAAAGAAGAGAGTGACAAAAAGATAAGAAAAGCAGAGACCAGAGACAACAAAGGTAGAAAAATGTTTCTATTTATTTTATTTATTTTTTGCTTTAGGATAAAGTAGTATTGTAGTTGTGTTGATAAACGTTTATAAATAGAAAATGGAAATAAGGTGATCCTTTTATTGGACTAATTTTAATACATTTTTGACTAATTCAGAGATCAAAACCCCCTTTCTCAGTTAGGATAGGATATCATAACAGCAGTATACTTTACTGACATGAGGAAAGACGTTTTGGTCTCTGAAAAATGTATTAGTTCAATAAATTAGAATTATCTTATTTTCCACTTTTGTTGTATTTTTATTTGTTAATTTGTAAAATGATGATTGCTATTTCTCAGTTTTATCAAATTTAGGTCAGCTATCGTTATATTTTCCACAATATTACAGGACATGCATCACTGTTAATGTTTCTGTGATGTTGCATTGTATGCAAGTCTGACTTCTTTGTGGTTCAGTTTAACTTTTGTCCACATATTTCTATTTTTAGTTTACATATTTCATACTGGGCAATGGTGTTTCTGTGTGTATAAAAGAAATGGTTTTCTGTTAGCATTGATTTTGCAAGATCGATCTGTACTAGTCTGACTTGTTTTACATCAATGATTTTTTGGCTTACATTTTTCTGTATTCTGTTTCTTTATTGTAATTTAACTAATGATTATTAACTGAGTCGATCTCCAACTTTTGAAAATGATCCAGCCTACAAACTTAAGGTTTAGTTTAGTATAATGCCCTTATATTGCTCTATGGTACGGCCATACCTTGAATACTGTGCGCAATTCTGATCACTGTATCTCAAAAAAGATATAGCGGAATTAGAACATTAGAAGAGCGATGAAAATGATAAAATGAGTGGGACAACTTCCCTATGAGGAAAGGCTAAAGTGGCTAGGGCTTTTCAATTTGGAGAAGAGATGGCTCAGGGGTGTTATGATAGAGGTCTATAAAATACTGAGTGGAGTCAAAAGGGTAGATGTGACTTGCTTGTTTACTCTTTCCAAAAATACTAGGACTAGGGGGCATGCAATGAAGCCATTAAGTAGTAGATTTAAAACAAACCAGAGAAAATATTTCACACAATATGTAATTAAAATCTGGAATTTGTTGCTGGAGAATGTGGTGAAATCAGCTTAGCAGGGTTTAAAAAATGTTTGAGTAATTTCCTAAAAGAGAAGTCCATAGGCCATTATTGAGATGGCTTGGGAAAGCAACTGCTTATTCCCAGGATAAGCAGCATAAAATCTGTTTTACTACTTGGAATCTAGCTAGATACTTGCGACCTGGGTTGGCCACTGATGGAAACAGGATACTGGGCTTGATGGATCTTTGGTCTGTCTAGTATGGCAATTCTTATGTTTAAATTATTGCACCTTGTATGAGGACCATTGAACCATTCCAAGCACAATGTTCAACTGGGATAATTGGATAGAAGAGACAAAATGAAATCATATAAGATAAATCATTTTTAATAGTTTTAAGATGTTATATTTTGTGATGGATTTTTGCAATTATTTCTATTGTGGGAACACTGTGCCTCTGTGATGATTCCCAGAACTGTTGGTCCTATATGAGAGCACTGAGCTCCTGATTTTCTAAAGGATGCCAAACTCGGCAGCCACCTAAGAAACAGTTGTAATTGCTCTGCCTGAATCTGTATGTGTAAATGTCTTCAAGGAACCCTTAAACAATGAAGAAAAATGTAGTGTAGTCATTAGAATTAGAGAATGACACGGGGAAAAAATCTGTTCCCGCTACCGCCCCGTCCCCGTCCCACCATCCTCTGCACCGCCCCGTCACCGCCGTTCCCTTCACCGCCCCGTCACCGCCATCCCTTTCACGTCACCGCCACTGCCATCCCATTCACCGACCCGTCACCGTCCCCGCTGCATCCATATAAGCCTTAGTATTGTAATATTTAGCTTATTCCTTTCTTATAAATCAAAGTTCCTGCTGCTGAACTAGAGAAAGAGATGTTCAGCTGGCAGGGCTTTGTTTATAAATTTTTATCAACACAACTAATATACTACTTTATCCTAAAGCAAAAAATAAATAAATAGAATTTTTTTTCTACCTTTGTTGTCTGGTTTCTGCTTTCCACATCTTCTCATTCAATTCCTTCCATCCACTGTGTGTCTTCTCTCTGCGTCTTCCATTTGCTGTTATTGTGCCTCTCCCTTCCCCCCCCCCAATTGGTCTAGCACCCATCTTCTTCCCTCCGCTCCCCCATAGTCTGGCATCTGTCTTCTTCCCATTCTGTCTTCCACATTTCCCTTCAGGGTCTGTTCCTCTCCACCCTCCTTCAATGTCTGTCCTATTCCTGTCCACCACCACCCTTCTCTCCCTCCTTTACCATCTGTTCCTTTCTACCACCCTTCAGCTCCTCTCGCGTGGCCTATCTTTCTACCTTCCTCCCTCTTATTTTCATGGCACGTTACAATGTAATTTGTGCAAGCCACTGGAGCCTGCGAGCTCAGTCCCTGTCCTATTCCCACAAACCATCTCGCTTCTGTGCTCCTATTTTCCCCATTTCTAATATCTCCCCTATGTATCTGCCATTGCTGCCCCCCCCCCCTGTGTTCATATACCATCCCCATGGCATGTCCCCTTTATGTCTCTGTCCCTATGCCCCATGCACATAATTTCCCCTCTTTCTGTTACCTTCCTGTGTCCAGATTTCCCCTATCTTCCTCTTCCATACCAGTGTGTCTCTTCTTTTCAACCCCATTTAGCTTTTTTCCCTCTTTCTTCCCCCCCCCCCCCTGCTTCTAGCATCTGGCTCACCTGCCTGTCCTTCCCTTTCTTTCCTGCTGTGGGTTTTTCTTTCCGTTTTCATCCCCTTGGCCCAGAATCCTTTTCCCTTTCACTCCCTCCTTCCAGTTTGAGCCGGGAACACGGACGATCGCACGGTCCTCGCAGCCCCCACCCGCCTGCTCAATCGATCGTAGTGATTAGCCAGCTCTCTCCCTTCTCCTCACCTTAGTTTGCAGGCTTTCTTTTTCGGCGACCTGCACGCTTTCCCAAAGAGCCCCCACCCGCCTGCCCAATCGATCGTAGTGATTAGCCAGCTCTCTCCCTTCTCCTCACCTTAGTTTGCAGGCTTTCTTTTTCGGCGACCTGCATGCTTTCCCAAAGAGCCGCGCATGTGCGGCTGCTCAGTGTTCAATCTTCTGCTCTGCTGCAACTTCCTGTTTCCGGTTGCGTCAGAGCAGAAGATCGAAACTGAGCAGCAGCGGGTGCGCGGCTCTTTGATAGCGTGCGGGTCGCCGAAAAAGAAAACCTACAAACTAAGGTGAGGAGAAGGGAGAGAGCTGGCTAATCACTAGGATCGATTGGGCAGGCGGGTGTGGGCTGCGGGGACCGCGCGATCCTTCATGCCTCACTGCGGGGACAAGACCATTCACCGCTCCACGGGGCGGTGAATGGCCTTGTCCCCGTCCCCGCAGCGACTGCTAGTTTTCATTCCCCGTTTTGGCGGGTTACCCGCGGCTAAATGCGGTGGCCGCAGGTAAACCGCCACCGTGTCATTCTCTAATTAGAATATGAGATTATAATTAAGCAGAATTTCTATGATAGGAGTACGGAGTTTGAGTATTTGACTTAGGTCAACATTTTAAGTAAAAAATCTTTATTTATTTTGAGAACTTGGAGCACTTCTCTGAACTGAAATGATTGCACTGAATTTAAACAGTAATGTGAAATATTATCATATGGATGAATCAGTTGAGATTGCTTTCATGTCTCCAGAGAATCACTTGCATAGAGTTTGACATCACAAAATGTTTGTAACAGTTATATATTGTTGCAAGTTATTTTGATTTTAGTATATTTTACAAAGAATGACCTCCTCCTATGTTCCAAATACATTGCAAGGACATCAGTAATGTAAACTTCTGAGCTATGTAAAATATTGAATGTCTGCAGATATTCCATTTACCTGTATAGTTTCTGATGCTTTGAAAAGGATAGTTCTGCTAGATGTGGGATATTATACTTCTAAATTTTATAGAATAAGGTCCATTATTGTTGAATAAAACTATACAGTGCTTTTGCTATTCTTAATTTAATGCTTAATTAATATAATTGACTACCTTTCAATCCTTACAGTAAGGCAGTACCCAATAAACAAATATACCCCCCCCCCCCTTTTACTAAGCCACAGTAGAGGTTTTTTTCAGAGCACCAAAAGCTCTGACGCTCATAGAATTCCTATGAGCGTCAGTGCATTTAGCGATCTGGGCCACTACCATGGCTTAGTAAAAGAGGGCCATAATAAGAAGCAAAATGTGCCAAAGCACAAATTTACAAATTAAAAAAAAATTGACAATAATTATCAACTTCTTTCCTAATTGTGGAACTGTCTAATAGATAGCCTTTGGATATCGGTTATATTAATTTAATGCACATCCTTATATTGCTAGAAAGCAAGACTCCTGTATATACTGTATTATAAGCCTTTCCTGTTTTCAAGCCATGAGCACTTCTGACATTTTTCTGAGTTTCCTTTTTTTTAAGTCTTCTTTCTAATTTGAAATATGTATTCAATAATGTCAGAAATGTTACTTGTTTTTCAGGAACAAGAGAATATCAAAACAGAGAAGAGTTATAAAAGTGTACTTGAAATGTCCCATCTAGAACTTGAAACCTACTTGCAAAACAGATTATCTTCAAATCATTCTAAAGACTGGGATTCATATCAAAACAAGTATATCTAATTATATATTTTTAAGATGAAACTTATTAGTGAAACATAATGAAAAATTGAAGTCTATGATTCCATTTAACCAGTTATTGACCATTTAACTTGAAACGCATAACTTGGATGTTTAAAGTTACAGTATATGTTCTGTATTTTCCTCAGCACTATTCAATTGAAAATCAATATTTAATTTTAAAAGGTCAGTTATATCCAGTTTTCCCATTAGCACTCAAATGTATATATTCAGTGGTGCTGAAAATTGTCACTGAATTTGTGGAGGGGCATTTTTGATATGACATCTAAATCCAGTTACCTAATTTTACTCTGAACCTCGAAAGAGAACTATAAGCATCCAATTCTGCTACCACCGCTGACAAGGATCGCTCTGGTTCCTGCAATGTAAATAGCAAATCATTTGCAAAAAAACTCAATTTATATTTCCTCTCCGGAATCCAGACCTTTATAATCTGCGCACCCGTTGAGCCAAGGGTTCAATCACTATAGCAAAAAATATAGATGAGAGAGGGAGGGCACCCCTGCCTAGTCCCCAGCAAAAGTGGGAACATCCCAGAATAACCACCATTCACTTTAATATACCCTAGCGGATTAGTATATAGCACCTGAATCCATTCCCTCATCTAAGGCCCCAGGCCAATATTTCCAACACCTTAAACATAAAGGGCCAAGATACCTTATTGAAGGCCTTCTCCTTATCAATTGATAGAAACACTATCCCCTGTTGTAGATAGTGGATCCACTCCATCAAATTAAAAACCCTCCAAATGTTATCTCTCATCTGTCTACCAGTGATAAAGCCTGATTGATCTGGGTGCATTATATGGGGGATCCATCTCAAACGATCAACCAGTGTCCTAGTAAAAATCTTGTTATTTATCTCCAACAAGGAGATAGATCAATAGGAAGCACAGTTCATGGGATCCTTTCTCTCTTTTGGAAGAACCATTACCTCTGCCAAATGCATAAAAAATTGCAGCTGGCTACTCACCTCTTAGGAATTAAAAAGATGAAGTAAAGGAAAATACTTATAGAACTTAACTGTGAAACCATCAAGCCCAGGGGACTTGCCAGGCTTCATAAATCTAAGAACCTGATGCACGTCAATCATAGTAATAGACACGTTGTCTAGACAAGTTGCATCCATCTTCTTGATCCTCCCCATCCAAATAGATCCCAAGTAATTTGTAGTCTCATCAGGGCTCACCACACCTTCCAATGAATACAAATGCCTATAATATTCCACAAAGCAATCCTAATTTCACCATCTTTCCAAACCACTTCCATGGAAGCCTTATAGATATATATTTTGCATATGCCAGCCTCAACCTATGGGCCACTAGCCAACTAGCCTTGTTGTTAAACTCAGAATACTTTTGCTGTAGCATCTGTAGATTAAATTGCAATTGTTCCAACTCATAGGATCTCATTTCTTTTTGCATTCCTTGCAACTTCTGCCACATTTCTCTATCCCAAGGTTGGTATTTATGGACCCCTCCAATCGCCCAATCACCTTGATGAGCCTCCACATAGCCTCCCATTTCTTTTTGTTATGGTAAGTTGCCAGAGATATAAAATGGCCCCTCATTGTGACCTTAAACCCTTCACATACTGCCATGGGTAAAGCCTCTCTCTCTCCACATTTAACTCTAAATACTCCTGTATCCAGTTCTCCACTCTATGCTTCACTTCTGAGTTATTCAATAAGTTATCATTCAATGCTTCTTCCCCTGACCTCCTGATTGACAAGAGAATTAAATCTAAATAGGTGCATGGTCTGACCACAGGTGGCCAGTTCTGTCTTTGCCTTAGTGACCCTTTGCAAAATATCCCTATCCACAAAAATATAGTCAATCCTAGAATATGAACCATGCATTGTGAAATAATATGTGTAGTCCCTGCCCTTAGGGTGCAACCAACTCCATCCATCCTCAACATTAAGATTCTCCAGTCCTTCCTCCCATACCCACAGCCAAATAGGGCCCCCCTATCAGAGATCTCTCTTCTTGATTAAGTATTTTATTAAAGGCCTGCAAGAATTTCTTCTGGTTGTCATTGGGAGCATAAACATTCACTAAAGAGTGGAGAATTCCATCTGTTCTTATTATCAATGCCAGATATCTGCCCAGATGCCACTCACTGTACTTCGTCTTCAATCCTATAGGAAATTAAATCTTCCCTCCCCCCCCCCATATTTTAGAGGATTCCATCCTAGAGGCTCAAAAGGCCAAAGGCAATCGAGGATCCCTCACATACTGCTCATGGGTACATAGGGGGAGAGTGTGGCGCAGTGGTTAAAGCTACAGCCTCAGCACCCTGAGGTTGTGGTTTCAAACCCACACTGCTCCTTGTGACCCTGGGCAAGTCACTTAATCCCCCCCATTGCCCCAGGTACATTAGATAGATTGTGAGCCCGCCGGAACAGACAGGGAAAATGCTTGAGTACCTGAATAAATTCATGTAGACCGTTCTGAGCTCCTCTGGGAGAACGGTATAGAAAATTGAATGAATAAATAAATAACAGATGCATTTCTTCTTTTTTTTTTTTCCATGAAAGTTTATTGATTTTTCAAATAGTTACAAAAACAAAGACAATAACAAAACATCAATGAATATCACAGTACATCAATACAAATATCAAGTTATATCATAAGAGTATTTTATCTATTTGCATGCTTACAATTAGTATTTGAGAGACAGGGAAATTATTAAAACAAATCTATGAAAAAATAGCTTTAAACACTGTTTGGAAGCGATTGTAGATACATCTGCAAGGGAGACCATTGATTATTGAAAGAAAATATGTTTGTAAATTTAGTTGCAAAGGTCAGTTCGTATTTATAATATTGTAGCACCAATTGCCACCAATGATGTGTGGAGAGAGAGTTGGCCGATTTCCAGTTAGAAAGAATATGTTTGAGTGCTTTGGAGAGAAGAGCATTCAGGAGTTTGTTATGTCTCTCATCAATAATTTCTTGGAGGGCATGAGATTTGAATATTACTATAAAGAGAGAAATATCTTTTTGAAAATCAAAAATTTTTGGGATGATTTCCCATATGTCTCTCCAGAATCTCATTACGTAGGGACATTCATAAATCATATGAAGTAGCGAATCTGTGGCTCGTCCACAATTCCAACAAATAAATGTTGGTCTGTAGGAGCCCCGCTAATGAGAGCTTGTGGGGGGTCCACAAGGCTGTATGATAAAGAAAAAACATGGATTGAGACATATTGGCAGAGGCCAGGGGATGTGCAGATTTCTTCCAAAATAGAGACCAAGTCTTGTCGCTTAAAGAGAAATCACAGTCTTTTTCCCAAATGTGTTGAAGGGTCTCCACAGCTGAGGTGTCTGCAGGCATTAAAAGTTTATATAAGTTTGAGGCCGTATGATCATTATGTAATAGGATGGTAGCCTGAGGTATAATGGAGGGGGAATGACTGTGAAAAATCTGTAATAGTTTTTTATGATGTAAACAGTGACGAAGTTGTAGCCATTTATAGTGTTCTTTGTCATTAAGTGAAAATTTATCTCTTAATTCATAGAAAGGAATCAGGGTTTTCTCTGGGGTTAGGACATCTTGTAAGTGAAAAAATACCTTTGTCTATCCATTCTTTCCAGAGAAATGGGGTTCTGTTAATAAGTATGTTGGAGTTAAACCAGAGATAAGCATGAGTGGATGAGTGAAAAGGAAATTCAAGCAATTTGTCAAATTCTTGCAAACATTGATACGTAGAGAGCAAAAGTGGGTTCTTAATGAGCAATGTTGGAACAGACAACAGTGTTTTTAGGGGGACATGTTGAGAAAGTTGTTCTTCAAGTGAGTACCAGGAAGGGATATAAGTAAGGTGGTCTGTAATCCAATTTAGACCCTGTTGAGTAATAAAGGCTTTATGATAACTAAAAAAATCGGGGAAATAAACTCCTCCTAATTCTCTTTTTAATTTAAGTTTTCGCAGTGCCAATCTGGGTTGTTTTTGCTTCCAAAAGAAAGTGGAGAGGATTCGATCTATATTCTTGTAGAAGGAGGTCTGAAATAGTACAGGAATCATCTGGAAAATAAATTGATCTTTGGTGCGATCATTATTTTGATCATTTCTAATCGACCCCACCAAGTTAGGTTGAGGGGATGCCATGAAAGGGTTATCATTTTTATTGATGATATCAGTCGATCACCATTAATAGTAATGGTATTCATTGAAGAGTGGGACAATTCTATGCCAAGGTATTTCAGTTTGGTTGGCACCCACACCAGTCCATGTGAGGTAACTGAATCAGACTGTGTGATTGAATTTAGTGGAAGGGATTCTGTTTTTTGTTGATTTATTTTGTTCCCGGAGAAGATAGAGAATTCTGAAATAGTGTTTAAGATTATAGGGATTGACGTGGTCAGATCAGTAATATATAAAAGGATGTCATCTGCGTATGCGGATATTTTGATATCCATAGAATCTACCGATAGCTCTTTAAATGATGTATTCATTCGCAATGCAATAAGAAGTGGTTCCAAAGCAAGGTTAAATAAATAAGGATAAAGGGGACAACTCTGGCGAGTTCCTCTTCATAAATAAAAGGCAGGGGATAAGGAATTATTCACTATGATCATTGCCGATGGAGTAGTTTAGAGGGTTTGTATCATTCTGATGAGACCGGTCGGGGCATCGAACCATTTAAGAACCAGAAAAGATAATTCCATTCTACTCTGTCGAATGCTTTCTCCGCATCAATCGAAAGAGCCAAAGCAGGAGCCAAAAGGGATTGCGCGATGTGAGAAGCATGAAAGAAGAAGCGTGTATTATCAGAAATTAATCTACCTGGCATGAATCCAGTTTGATTAGGATTAGGATTAGGATGGATAACTGTATTAATAATAGATTTGAGAGGACTTTTGCGTAGATTTTGTAATCAACATTAAGGAGAGAAATAGGTCTAAAATTTTGTACAAGAAGAGGGTCTCTATGTGGTTTAGGTATGACAGTGATGATTGCTTCCGTGAATCTGGTGGAGGGAACCAAATCTGGAGAAAGATGATGGTAGAATTTAGATAGCCAGGGTAATAGGTCGGATTTAAAGAGTCTGTAGAACTCTATCGATAGTCCATCTGGGCCAGGTGATTTTCCAGTAGGCATTTGTTTAATAGTGGTAAGAATCTCTTCCTCATTGATCTCTTTTTCTAAGAAATCGACATCAGAGGGATTCCATTTGGGTCCTGAGAGCTTTTGGAGAAAGGTTTGTATATGGGAGTCCTCTGAAATTGATTCAGATTGATATAATGTATCAGAAAAGTCAGAAAAAACTTTAAGAATATCTGGAAGGGCAGTAACAGTTATATCATTTCTATTTTTGATAGCTGTAACCTGCAGTTTTTCGTTTAAGATTATTGGCCAACATTTAACTTGCTTTATTGCTTTCAGCATAGTACCTAGCTTTGATAACATATATTTCCTGTCCAGCTTGTATTGAAAGTTTCTAGTTATATTCGTATTTCAAGTGGCAAAGTTTGTTATATTCAAGAGAATCATTGGAGGCGATGTGTTTAGATTCTTCAAGTTTAATGGAAGATTCTAAGAGCGGTAAAGCAGTTTTTTCTGAATTAGTTTTGAATGCCGCCATGGAAATAAGTTCGCCCCATAAAGTTGTTTTAAAAGATTTGAGGGAGCTACATTTGAACTATTGTTTATAGTAAAATATTCTTGGATACATTTTTTAATATGAGGGATGTTGTCTTCTACCAGGATTGAGGGTTGTAACCTCCATAAAGGGGATCGGGGAAGGTCTGTCCCATGTAATGCAAGTGAAACAGATATGAGTGCATGATCCGATATAAGAATTGGAGAAATGTTTGACGAAGTTACCGATTGTAGGAGAGAATGGGAAACGAAGATGTAGTCTATGCAAGAAAAGCAATGATGGTGAACACAATGATGTGTATATTCTCAAGAATCGGGATGTTGTAATCTCCAAGGGTCTGTTAGGAGTAGTTGCTATATCATGGAGTGAAATGTAAGTGACTCTTAAAAAAAAAAGACTCTCTAATTAGAGCTATGTTGAACAAAGCCACATCCTAGCTTGTAGTCAATAGAAATAGGAATAATATAAGTCTAGTAGGATGTAAGCCACCCAAATGTGTAGGGTGAAGGCTGTAAAGATATGTAATAGGATCCTATAAGGAGGAGAAAGTATTTTATAAGGGGAAAATCTAGTAAATATCTATTTTTTATTATTATTATTGTATGCCATGAGACAAGGTTTAAAATGATATCATAGCTATCTATGAAAAATTTTAATTCCAAATTCTCTATTTCCTTAATTGGATTTTGATAAATTCTCATAGGAGAGAAAGAGAGTAAGGTCAAAAGGCTGTAGTATGTTGATATTAATCTAAAAAATTTGCTTAATTACAATATAGAATAACCACTTCAAGTAAGATCTTATAATATGTGTCAAAGGGAGAGTGTGAGGTGCTTAGAAGATTATAACAGCAATTAGCCACACATAAATTTTCAACTTGTCCAGATAATGAAAGCCAGAGATATTATAGATGACTATAGGCTAGATTAGAGGTTACAAGAAATATGAGTAGCACTTTATTGAAAAAGAAGATATATCAGTAGATAGGGTTACAGGTGAAACAGCAAGCAGTGTAAAAAATATAGTTATAACTTTAAGTAAGGTTGCTCATATTGAAATTATCAAACATAGCAATCCTATTGAGCAATAGAACTAGAACTGAATAAGAAAACATTTTGTGAGAATTGGAAGTACATAATTAATCACATAAAGCATTTCTGAAATGTATATATGAATAAGATTGAGAGGGACAGGTGGTAGGAAATCATGAGGACAATAAGTACAATTAAACATTAGGAAGCCACAAAGTTCATTATGATGGTAAAAAAAGGGAGATAGAATCAATGGAAGTATAATTACTAAACAGCAGGATAAGTTTATATGATTGTTGAGACCTGCAATTAGAGCTGGATAAGAGAAAAGTTGACAAATCCAAGATATAAACAGTAGGCAATGTTATATAACTCAAAAAATGAAAACCATAGGAAGTAGGAGAGTAGAAAAGAAAAAAGACTGTTATGCAGATATGTCTAAGCTTAATTTAGGTTACGATTGTCACTAAAAGTAAATCAGAGGGGAAAGCAGTCACTGAACAGACAGAAGTGCCAGATCGAGGATGAAATATGTTAGAGTTATAGCGAGAGATTTCAGTATATACAATAGAAGAATAGAAACAAAGAAAGTGGATAGAATACCTTAAAGGAAGCATATCAAAATATCTAATTATGCCACTGCTGTCTTCGGGCCTATAACCGTTGATGGAGAAGTAGTTTGCAAAAACAATTTTCACTAGCAGCATTGTTGCTCCACATTATCCGTTGTCGGGATCAGGGCCACAGTTGATATTTCCGCCGATGGAATCTCTCCATGATAGAGGGCTTCAGCAGAATATGCACCACATTCCAACCTGCAGTGCAGGGTTCTATTGTGAAGGCGGCGACCGCCACCCCAACCCGCAGTGAGCAGTGTTGAGACCTCGATCACCGCCACCACGCAGCAAGCCTTGTTTCCATCGGGAAGGCACAGGAAAAATAGCGCCGAGATGAAACTGCTTCAATAGAGCCGCACCCAGATGTGGCCGTTGCCATCTGATCTCCACATTAAGAGAGTAGGAGCCGCTATCGCCGCCGCTACTGTTGTGAAATAAGGGGCCTTCCCTTATTTCACAACAGCAGAGCGGAGGGATGGCAAGATGGCGACAGGAGAGGTAAAATTCACTAGATTTTATGCTGTAAGGAGAAATATGAATGCAGATATGAATATAGATAAACAATAATTATTATTTTTTTGTTATAAATCTTTATTGATTTTTAAACTTTGACAATGCAATACAAATATCTGAACATAAATATTAAGTTAAGAAAACTAGGAGAAAAGGAGGCAAAGCAATAATAGTCAGCAAAAGCAAATTCCATCTCTGTAACGGTTTATCAAAATAAGCATGCTGTGTAGCAGCGAGAAAACTAGTTCTTCATGCAGCTGGAGAGAAAAGTTGTTAAATTCTCCCATTTAGCTTGGGATAAAAACAATGATGAAGCAGAAAGTTAATTCTGAATAAAAGTATAACAAAGTGAGCTCAGTAAAACTTAGAATGAAATTCAAAGACAGCAGTTTCTCGTTGGTAAGGAAAGTAGTATGGCATCTTGGTTTCACGTGGAGGCATATGCGAAGGAAGAATGCAGGATATCATAGAAGTTATGAGGCAGACATTCTTTGTGATTGCATTTGATCAAGGAATTGGTATTTCTGGAGTTGATCCGGTGAGTCAAAAGTACGAGTAGAGTTGTGCAAGGTGACAGTCATTCTTGCTGGATATTGAAGACCATATCTTGCCCCTAGGGATTTCAGACAAGCTCTCATTTCCAGGAAAGATTTTCTTTTTCTAGCTGTCATTTTAGCCAGATCTGGGATGATGAGAATCCTTTTCCCAGCAAATTGAAGGTTAGTAGTGTTCTTTGCAGCCATGAGAACTTGAAGTGCTTGAGTAAAACGAAGCAGTTTAGCAACTATAGGTCTGGGATGAGGCAGACTCTGTTTGAGAAAAGAGGGAGTCCGGTGTGCTCTCTCAAATTGTAGTGGA
Organism: Geotrypetes seraphini; assembly: GCF_902459505.1. Classification (NCBI taxonomy): domain Eukaryota; kingdom Metazoa; phylum Chordata; class Amphibia; order Gymnophiona; family Dermophiidae; genus Geotrypetes; species Geotrypetes seraphini. The sequence goes on along the minus strand of NC_047089.1, from coordinate 141,036,615 downwards.
AGATCTGTAGAAATATTTAGTAGTGCTGGAAGCTGTTCAACCAGAAATTTAGTGAGATCTGATCCTTCAGAGGATTCTGGGAAACCAATAATTCTAATATTATTTTGTCTGCTTCTGTTGGAAAGATCCTAAATTTCATGTTCCATTTGCTTGAGCTTTTGTTAAGCTTGATCCTCAAAATGAGCTGCAGAGAGTACAGTTGTGTCAGCTTTGGTTTCCAAAGTCTCTATTCTAATTTGGCAGGATTGAAGAGAAGTATTAAGTGAGGTTAAATCATGTTTAAGATCACAGGTCACGTCATAGTGCTTAGTAATGAGATCCTTGAGGGATCGAAGCTCTTCCAGCATCATATCTGAGGCAGAGTCCATGTGCTTGCTGGCCTGGGATCTATCAGGAGAAGGAGGATCATGTTTCTATCATTTTGAACTTGATGCAGGAGCATTGGAAAGATCAGTCTTGGTAGATTTATTCCCAGCCATTTCCAAATGTAGATGCAGAAATTTCAGTTTGAAAATTGAAAAATATTAGGGTGCTCAAATCGATTTTCTGTAGCTGTAGAGAGGAGAGAAAGCTTTATGCAGCCATCTTGGATCTCAACTCAATGGCCATAACAGATGCATTTCTTGCACAAAACAAATAGATACCTGGAGATGCACCATCTCCCAAAAGAATGCTTTTTTCTCATGAGGAAAATTGTGACCTTGTACAATATAGGATACTAATTTAATCCCCTCTCCCATGACATCTCAATAGAATCCTAAACCAGCAGGTCTCCCTCCCCCTTCCTCCCCCAGCACTCCCATCCCTACTTCCCACTCCCCCAACCTACACCTTTCCCTCCTCCCTCAGGCCCTCAAAGTGGGATCAGCTTGACCTCCTACCATATCACAAGGAAGTATCAGTGCCCTGTAGCCCAATACACTTCTCCATCCTTATCCCATCCAATATTCCCATTAGATATATTCTAAGTATATCCACTTAAGCCTCTCATGTCCACTTCCATGCTGCTTACCCACTACCATATCTCACCCCACCCCACATCTCTGATATATACCTACACACATACATATCATACTCCCACCCATTCCCAATCTACCACCCCCTCTCCTCACCCCACTAATATCATTACCCCCTTCCATACACAAATCCACACAATCCATCCATCCCCATCAAGAAAAAAAAACCATTGTCCATTACTAAAGTCCAATGAAGAAATAGTCACCCAACCATCCAATAACACAGTCATCAGCTGGATACTTAGTTTCTTTCTTCGGCTGAACCCAAAGTAGACAGTCTTGCAGCCAATCTGGTTCCTCTTTCCACTTTCTGCCAACAAAAGCCTGACAACCCTTCTGGAGTGCCAAACACTCTGGGTCACACAGTATGGTCTCCTTCGGTTTCCATAATCTCAAGCCACTCTTTCTACAGTAGGGCTTGGGTCTTCCATGAGAAGGAGACCCTTTGAGGACTATCTTAGAGATCAGACTCCACAGGTGACTCTTGAGGGGAAGAATGCTGGCCTAGTGCCTAACCCTCAGTAAGCTTGGTTCTAAGAGAGAGGTTGTAGAGGCTCAGCATTAAAGATATTTTAGGTTGCATTTCAAGGCATAAAATCAGATTAGAACACAAATAGCTGCTGAGGAAAATCTCTGTTTGGTGTTAATTCCCTCCTGCCCACCCCAAGATGGAGCTTTTTGATTTATAGGCTCTTCAGCCAACCAGGAACAGGGCATTGGTTGCTTTGGTTGGATTTTTCTGCCTTTTCTTTTTTCTTCCAAATGTAAGTACTTCTGCAACAAACTGTGGCTGGGAAACATCGTGTCATCAAAGCTTCTGCTCAGGTTACAGCTTTTGTCTCTGTGCAGACAGAAAATGTTACCCAGGTTCAAGAGGCGTCAAAGATTTCCAGCAGTGGGGAAGAAAAGGCTGTGCTGAGGGAAAACAGCTGGACTCAGATTATGGAAACCTGCAAGATTGGTACTGTGACTCCACCCAACCTTGACATGAAGAACCAGTATGCATCCCTGAAAGTGGAGGAGACGAGAGCATCCTAGGGAGAGGAAGGACTAAAGCTTGAAATCCCCAAAATTATTGGACCCATGACCACTAGAAGGTGTAAGGAAATAATGATTGGCGATTCCCTTCTGAGAGGTACAGAAGCATCCATCTGAAGACCAGACATGATGTCCTGGGAGGTATGCTGTCTACCTGATGCTAAAATCCAAGATGTTACAGGGAGATTGCCGAGACTTATCATGCCTGATGATTATTATCTGATGCTGCTCATCCATGATAGCACTAATGATACTCCCAGGTACCCCAACAAATGTATTAAAAGCGATTTTATGGCTTGGAAGAGAAGGTGAAACAGTCAGGTGTACAGGTGGTATTCTTGTCCATCCTCCCTGTCCAGGCTAAAGGCTAGGGTAGAGAAGCTCGCATCCTGGAGATGAATGTGTGGCTAAATGGATGGTGTTGAGAGTGTTTTCGCTACCTGGACCATGGGATGATTTTCCAAGTGCTGCTGAGCAGGGATTGTATGCATCTATCAAAGGGAAAGAAGTGTCTTCGGCAGTAAGCTGGCTAATCTACTAAAGAGGGCTTTAAACTAGAAGTGATGGGGCAGGGTGATCAAAGATAGAGAATGGCACGGTGACTGTTATACGCAGTAAGCCGCGGGTAACCACCGAAAGGGGGGGGGGAAACAGTGTTCACCGCAGCTACAGGAACAAGGCCATTCACCGTCCCATGGAGCGGTGAATGGCCTTGTCTCCACAGTTAAGGGAGGGAACGCACGTGGTCATCAATCACTCTCCCTCCCTTCTTACTCCATCCGTCTGGGCATCTCCATCTCTCCCTCCCTTCCCCTTACCTTTGTGGCGGGCGATTTCTAAATTTTCTTTCTAGGAGCAGACGGAGCCTTGAAGTCGTGTGTGGCTGCTGGAAAGGTCTCCTCTGAACCAACTTCTATTTTCCGGTTACATCAGAGGAGACCTTTCCAGCAGCCAAATGCAACTTCAAGGCTCTGGCTGCTCTTGGAAAGAAAATTTAGAAATCGCCTGCCACAAAGGTAAGTGGAAGGGAGGGAAAGAGGGAGGAAAGGTGGGGTCCATCTGATCATCGCTGTTGTATGTCCGGGCATCTCCCTTTCTCCCTCCCTTCTCCTTACTTTCGTGGCAGATGATTTCTAAATTTTCTTTCTAGGAGCAGCCGGAGCCTTGAAGTTGCATGGGGGCACCTTGTCAAGCCCTAGAGCAGTGTTTGGATAACACCCCGGAGTGGGTTTCTCAGCAGAATTAGCAGTCTGAGAACAAGTAGAGCTCTTTTTGGGCTTCCTGTAATAAGTGACTTTATATCAGCACTTATTTGTTAATGCCAGTTTTTTCACTCTTTCACAACAAATAAGGGTCACCTTTAAAGTTCCATACAAACGTTGGACATAGTAACAAATATACGTACTACTGAATGCTAATAACTGAGGGCTCTCTTTTATTAATTAATTGTGAGTTATGTTGGCAGAGTGTAAGTTCTGTGTTTGAATATAGAGAGTTTGTATTTTTATAGCACTTAAAGTTATCCAGTGGGCAGCTCAATGTTGCCACTTGTCAGCTATCTTTTAGCACTTTTCTGGGACTTCCCAAATCAAAACTGATAACTTTGGCCTTTTACAACTTTAACAGCCAATATTGTGTAAGTAGCTGAAATTAATAAAATAAAAAGTGTTGTGCAGCAGGCACAGCCACTGGCCACCCACAGCTTTTGAATATTGCCCCCCCCCCCCCACCTCCCAGTACAAAGGGTTCTGGCCTTGATCCCTCTTCTCTGTTTCATGTTCTCACTGTTGTACTTCTCAGGAAGCAACTCTGTGGCAGGGCTCTGAGAATCTCTGGGAGGGAACAAGTGATCTGGCATGCACTACTTATGACCATTGCCCTCACTTCAAGGACTGGTAAGATCTGGGAAGCCTCTATGCGAGCTAAGACGGATGAGGGTAGTTAGTGTGCAGATCAGTGGTTTGGACATTGCAGGTGGACAGCAGTGTCCATATTTCACATCTGAGCCGGAGCTCAGGTTTCCTCTGGTTTCCGGTTGCTTCAGAGGAGACCTTTCCAGCAGCCTTCAAGGCTCCGGCTGCTCCTAGAAAGAAAATTTAAAAATCGCCCGCCACGAAGGTAAGGGGAAGGGAGGGAGACAGGGAGGAAAGGTGGGGTGGAGAGGAACAGACACTGAAGGGAACTGGGGAAGAGAGAGAGGAAGGGAAGGTGGGGTAGAGAAGAACATATGTTAAAGGGAACTGGGGAAGGGAGAGAGGAAAAAAGATGCTGAAGGGAAATGGGAAAGAGAAAGAGAGATGCCAGACTATGGGGGGAGCAGAGGGAAGAAGATAGGTACCAGACCAATGGGGGGTGGAGGGAGAGATGGAAGAAGGCAGATAGTAGATGGAAGGAATTGAATGAGGAGAAGATGAGGAAAGCAGAAACCAGACAACAAAGGTAGAAAAAAAATTCTTTCTTTTCTTTTTTTTTGCTTTAGGATAAAGTAGTATATTAGTTGTGTTGATAAACATTTACAAACAAAGCCCTGCCAGCTGAACATCTCTTTCTCTAGTTAAGCAATCAGAACTTAGATTTATAAAATGATAATTGTACAGAATATTGTTTCTTTTTATACTTTAATAAAATAAGTTCAGTGCGCTGGTAGGGCTAGTCTCAGTTAGGGTGCTGGTCTTAGACCAGAGGGTCGCCGTGTGAACGGACTGCTGGGCATGATGGACCACTGGTCTGACTCAGCAGTGTCAATTCTTATGTTCTTATGTTCTTAAAACTATTTGAGGCTTGTGTGGATGGGATCAGATGGTTTGCGGGGATGGGGCAGTGACGGGGACTGAGCTCACGGGGACGGGACGGTGATGGAGACTGAGCTCACAGGGACAGGACAGTGACAGGGACTGAGCTCACTGGGACAGGACAGTGATGAGCCCTCTGGGATGGGGCGGAGACGGGGACAAATTTTTCCCCGTGTCATTCTCTAATCAAAGCCCTCAGATGAGTATAAACCCTCAGTTAAGTAAATTACTGAATACCTCTACACAGATGGCAAAGGGGGCAATGTCTGGAAAGCAGTATATACTAATGCTCAAAGTATGGGAAACAAGATTCTGGATCTAGAAGCTGTGATAGAAGAAGATGAGTTGGATATTGTGGTGATCAAGGAGAAATGGTTCACAAAGACCCATGACTGGGATGTAGTTATACTGGGCTATAATCTGTTCAGGAAAGACAGGGTAGGAAGAAAAGAGGGGGGGACTAGTGTTATATGTTAAAGATCATATTAAAGCCAAACAATTGCCAGATCAGCGGGACAAGGAAGAGGCACTGTGGATCAATTTGGAAAGAGGGAATCGTAAATATATTTACACTGGTGTGATATACAGGCCTTCTTCACAGATGGAAGAAATACACAGAGATTTAATAGTAGACATTCATAATATATCTAAAAAATAGGAAGTTTTACTAATAGGTGATTTTAACATGCCAGATGCTGATTGGAGCATCCCTATTGCAGGGTCTTCTAAAAGTAGGGAGATCTTGGATTCTCTACAAGGAAAACTATTCCAGCAGTTGGTATTGGAACCCATGCGGGATGGGGTCATACTGGACTTAGTGCTTACAAATTGGAAAAGTGTTTCTGATGTTACAGTGGGTGATCATCTAGCATCCAGTGATCACTGCATGGTATGGTTTAATATTACAACGGGTATAGAGAAGGCTTATTAAAAAAAGGTTCTAGACTTTTAAAAAACTAATTTTGTTTGGATAGGGTATTACGTCTGGAAGGAGTAGAAATGCAATGGGCATAACTGTAAGGAATTATTGTAGGGGCAACAGAGATGGAGAAGTGGTAGACCCTGATTGATTTCATATGGTGGAAGTAAAACTTGGTTGTTTTAATCTGTCCTCCTTTTTCTGGAGCCATATGGTAACCCTAGCTTGGGTAGTGGTCAATAGAGATTGCTCTGAGGAAAGGCATGTTACCAGTGGTGTGCCTCAAGGTTCTGTCCTTTGGGCCTGTTCTTTTTAACATTTTTCTAAGCGATATTGCTGAAGGGCTGTCAGGTAAGATTTTCTTCTTAGGGCTCCTTTTACAAAGCCGTGCTAGTGGTTTTAACACATGCACTGGATTAGCATGTGCTAGCCAGAAATCTACCTCCTGCTCCAAAGGAGGTGGTTGTGGCTAGCGCGTGCGGCAATTTAGCACACGCTATTCTGCGTGTTAAGGCCCTAGCGCAGCTTTGTAAAAGGAGCCTTTAGTGGATGATACCAAAATCTGCAATAGAGTAGGCACCCTGGATGGTTACAAACAGGTTGAAAAGGTAATGGTGAAAGCTAGAAGGATGCTAGGGTGCATACGGAGAGAAATGGCTAGTAGGGAAAATGAGGTATTAATGTTTCTGTATAAGACTCTGGTGAGGCCTCATTTAGAATATTGTGTGCAATTCTGGAGACCACACCTTCAAAAAAATACAAAAAGAATGGAAGTCCAGAGAAAGGCTACTAAAATGGTGCATGGTCTTTATCATAAAGCTATGTATATCTAGGCCACTTGTCATATAATAATAATAATCCAGCCTCAATATAAATCCACAAACCTAGTATTTACTGAATGGTCTGGATTGAAAAATCTTTAAAGATGGCTAAATAGTATTGAAAAGGACGCCTCAGCCCCACCACTCCACCGCAAACCAACCACTCACATCGCGGGAAGCATAGTGTGGTGCTTCATCATTGGCTGTCACTTCCCATTTATTATTGACTCAATACTACTCATTTATTTTTCTTTAATTTTTAAATATTTGTACCAAAAAAATATATTATAATTGTCTTATATTTATTGCTGATAAACTGGCTTAGTACTTATCTCAGCTTATCTCAGCCAACCATGGGGAGTCAGACCCGACATGTTTCGCACAAGAATTGTGCTTTTTCAAGGGTCTCCCTAGAAAAAATACATAAAAAGACGGAGGATAAACGTACAATTGCATATAATCTCCATCTAATCATTAATATTAGTCTTCAAATCTGAATTAATCCCAAAATATCTCACCTAGGTCGCCGCCGTCATCCGACTCCAAAACTTTAAAGAGCATAAGATGGCGCCGGCGTCCTCAGAGTCAAGTTTAAATGCTTCCCTCCTCTAAAGTCCACGCCCCCCCGGCAGCCTATTGGCCGAACTATTAAGGAGTTCCTGACACAGAACTCCATTCAATCATGTTGTTTAACCCTCTGGGCTCCACTGTATCTACCTTAAAAATATATCTCTGCTCCTGTTCATTTAGCTGTCTCACATCCCCCTCCCCTCCGATCTCATTAATTTTATAAATGATCCGCCATTTCAAATCCTCCACGGAGTGGTTTCGTTTTTCCCAGTGCTCAACTAAAGGAGCCTGGGCTATCCTGTTGATAATACGAGACTTATGCTCATTGAGACGTATCTTAATCTTACGATTGGTGCGCCCAATGTACAACAGATCGCAGGGGCAAATAATTGCATAAACCACCCCCTGCGAATTGCAATCTGTATCCCCTCTAGATCTCAAAATCAGATTTCTCCCCGGGACCTGCCAACTATCTCCCTGAATGGTGAGAGGGCACCACTGGCACCTGCCGCAACTGCCGTGGCGCCCCCCCACCATTTGCTGCCTCTTCCCATATCTTTGAAACCCACAATGTTGGCCCAGTGATCTCCCACGAGAATAGGCTACTAAGGGAAAATTTTCCAAAGATTTATGGCCCTGGAGTATATGCCAATATTTCTTCAAAATACCTACAAAGGTTGAAGTTGCCCTAGAAAAGGGCAAAATGCAGGTAAGTTGAGCATACTCTTCCTGGAGAGTGTCTCTGGGTTGCAACAAAAGCAGATCCCTCTGAGCATACCTCGCTCTTATGTACGCCTGTCTAATTGAACTATCAGGGTAACCCCTCACCCGTAATCTGTCCCCCAATTTTTCAGCTTCAAGTTTGTATAAAATGATCGAGGAACAAATCCTGCGAATCTGCAAGAATTGCCCTATAGGCAAATTATATTTTAACTTATATGGGTGAAAACTGCTGTAATGTAATATGGTATTTTTTGTCACCGGCTTTCTGTAGAGCGACGTAGAAATCAAACCACCATAGACCTGTATTGAAATATCCAAAAAATCAATTTTAGTTTGATGACACGTCATGGTGAATTGAATGTTAATATCAACAGAATTCAAATATTGATGGAAAACTTCAAGTTCTTGTCTCGTATTATCCCAAATGAATAAAATATCATCTAGAAATCGGCCCCAAAATAATATCTTAGGGTACCATATAGAGGTGTATATCCAATTCTCCTCAAATTTTGCCATAAATAGGGCAGCCACCGAGGGGGCCAACGTGGCCCCCATTGCTACTCCCTGAGTTTGCTGAAAAAATTTTTGTTGGTACTGGAAATAATTCCTCTTAATCACCCATTCAGCCAGTTGTATAAGAAAATCGGCGGACATGCGGTGAGGGGTCGTGGCTTGCAGTGTCTGACGAATAATGCAAAGAGCCTCATCCTGCGGTATCCGAGTGTACAGGGACACAACGTCTAATGTGACTAACCATTTATCAGATATGTCCAATTTCAGATTTGACAAATCCTTCAAAAAGTGAGAAGAATCTCTAATATAAGACTTAATCTTCGGAACTTCTTCCCTAAGGAAAAAATCCACTGTTTTAGAAAGGGGCTCCAAAATAGAAAAATGAGTATTAACAATGGGGCGTCCCGGGGGTTTAATTAAAGTCTTGTGTACCTTGGGGACAAAAGAAATCTTCGGGATCTTCGGATATCTCTGGAACAAAAACTTATATTCCTTTGTTGTAATAGTTCCTTCCTCTAGATGTTTCTTCAGAAATTCTAAGATTTCAATCCCCAAGGCTGTAGTAGGATCACCCTCCAGCAGGCGATAAGCCTGTATATCTGCTAATTGGCGCCAAGCCTCATTTTCATAGTCATTCCTATCAAGGATTACGGTGGCCCCCCCCCCTTGTCCGCTTTAATGATAATAATATCATTATTATTTAAAAGTTCATGAAAACCCTCCTGTTGTGCCCTAGAGATATTATATGGACCCTGATTTTTCCAAGATTTTTGAAGAGTCTTTAAATCCTTGATGACTAATTCGGAAAAAGTAAATATTAAAGGGTCCATAGGGCCTGGGGGGATCCAGGAAGATTTAGTCCTACAGATAGGAATAGAACTTGTGTCAATATCAGCTTCCTGATCTTCATTGTCCCCTTCATTCTGCTGAAAGGTTTCCGCGTTCTCAAAAAACACTTTAAGTTGTAACTTTCGAATGAAATCATAGAAAGCCTTATATAACTTAAAAAAATCAGGCGGGTGAGACATAACAAAACTCATACCCTTCTCCAAGATGTCTCGTTGATGCATAGTCAACTGCACCGATGATAAATTCACTACTGTCGTGCTGTCCCCATCCTCGTTCTGTATGTCGGTTGTTGGACCGTGCCCCTCATGCGTTGTTGGCGCGTTCTTCCTCTTCCTCGGGTGTCTAAATTGGAGGACTCCCCTGCCTTCTCATTAGTGGTCTCCATTGGGCCCTCACTGGACACTTCTGAGTCCCCTGAGGAGCTATCAAACGCAATCTTCTTCTTTTGTGGAATCAGTATATTTTTCCTTTGCCAGGAATAAACGCAATCATGCAAATAGTCCCGTTCATCCCTTTTCCACTTTTTGATTTTATTAGTTTTGATCTCGTCCCTAAATTTAGCCATTGATGCTCTTAACTCTTTAAGTTTTTGATCAAAATCAGTCACTTCTTGTCGTTGTTGAAGATCATTTTGAATCTCACTAGCTTTTACACAGAGCTCTTTTTCCGTTGCCTCAGTGGTTTCCACTAAGAGAATCATTAAATCTCTTGAACATTTGTTCAAAATCGCTGTCCAACGTTCACTAAAGGATTTGTCTGTAGAGATCATCTTGGGTTCTTTGAGGATGCGGAGTCCCCTAGGAATCATTGTATTTTTTAGGTATTGCACCAAAGTGCTACAATGTAATTCCGCCCGTGTGGCTCTTTTCATAACATTCTCTAGCTCTAGCCACGAAGATTCCGCTGGAGGGACAGATTCATCATCAAGAAGAGCAGGTCTTGTTAAGATATTCTTGAACTGCTCCTCTGTATATCCCTCAAAAAGCATTAATTCATGGGCCATCCTGAATCTTCACTTAAAGCTATGTATATCTAGGCCACTTGTCATATAATAATAATAATCCAGCCTCAATATAAATCCACAAACCCAGTATTTACTGAATGGTCTGGATTGAAAAATCTTTAAAGATGGCTAAATAGTATTGAAAAGGACGCCTCAGCCCCACCACTCCACCGCAAACCAACCACTCACATCGCGGGAAGCATAGTGTGGTGCTTCATCATTGGCTGTCACTTCCCATTTATTATTGACTCAATACTACTCATTTATTTTTCTTTAATTTTTAAATATTTGTACCAAAAAAATATATTATAATTGTCTTATATTTATTGCTGATAAACTGGCTTAGTACTTATCTCAGCTTATCTCAGCCAACCATGGGGAGTCAGACCCGACATGTTTCGCACAAGAATTGTGCTTTTTCAAGGGTCTCCCTAGAAAAAATACATAAAAAGACGGAGGATAAACGTACAATTGCATATAATCTCCATCTAATCATTAATATTAGTCTTCAAATCTGAATTAATCCCAAAATATCTCACCTAGGTCGCCGCCGTCATCCGACTCCAAAACTTTAAAGAGCATAAGATGACGCCGGCGTCCTCAGAGTCAAGTTTAAATGCTTCCCTCCTCTAAAGTCCACGCCCCCCCGGCAGCCTATTGGCCGAACTATTAAGGAGTTCCTGACACAGAACTCCATTCAATCATGTTGTTTAACCCTCTGGGCTCCACTGTATCTACCTTAAAAATATATCTCTGCTCCTGTTCATTTAGCTGTCTCACATCCCCCTCCCCTCCGATCTCATTAATTTTATAAATGATCCGCCATTTCAAATCCTCCACGGAGTGGTTTCGTTTTTCCCAGTGCTCAACTAAAGGAGCCTGGGCTATCCTGTTGATAATACGAGACTTATGCTCATTGAGACGTATCTTAATCTTACGATTGGTGCGCCCAATGTACACCAGATCGCAGGGGCAAATAATTGCATAAACCACCCCCTGCGAATTGCAATCTGTATCCCCTCTAGATCTCAAAATCAGATTTCTCCCCGGGACCTGCCAACTATCTCCCTGAATGGTGAGAGGGCACCACTGGCACCTGCCGCAACTGCCGTGGTGCCCCCCCCCCCCCCCCCCCACCATTTGCTGCCTCTTCCCATATCTTTGAAACCCACAATGTTGGCCCAGTGATCTCCCACGAGAATAGGCTACTAAGGGAAAATTTTCCAAAGATTTATGGCCATGGAGTATATGCCAATATTTCTTCAAAATACCTACAAAGGTTGAAGTTGCCCTAGAAAAGGGCAAAATGCAGGTAAGTTGAGCATACTCTTCCTGGGGAGTGTCTCTCGGTTGCAACAAAAGCAGATCCCTCTGAGCATACCTCACTCTTATGTACGCCTGTCTAATTGAACTATCTAGGGCAACTTCTGTTCTAGGGCAACTTCAACCTTTGTAGGTATTTTGAAGAAATATTGGCATATACTCCATGGCCATAAATCTTTGGAAAATTTTCCCTTAGTAGCCTATTCTCGTGGGAGATCACTGGGCCAACATTGTGGGTTTCAAAGATATGGGAAGAGGCAGCAAATGGTGGGGGGGGGGGGGCGCCACGGCAGTTGCGGCAGGTGCCAGTGGTGCCCTCTCACCATTCAGGGAGATAGTTGGCAGGTCCCGGGGAGAAATCTGATTTTGAGATCTAGAGGGGATACAGATTGCAATTCGCAGGGGGTGGTTTATGCAATTATTTGCCCCTGCGATCTGGTGTACATTGGGCGCACCAATCGTAAGATTAAGATACGTCTCAATGAGCATAAGTCTCGTATTATCAACAGGATAGCCCAGGCTCCTTTAGTTGAGCCCTGGGAAAAACGAAACCACTCCGTGGAGGATTTGAAATGGCGGATCATTTATAAAATTAATGAGATCGGAGGGGAGGGGGATGTGAGACAGCTAAATGAACAGGAGCAGAGATATATTTTTAAGGTAGATACAGTGGAGCCCAGAGGGTTAAACAACATGATTGAATGGAGTTCTGTGTCAGGAACTCCTTAATAGTTCGGCCAATAGGCTGCCGGGGGGGCGTGGACTTTAGAGGAGGGAAGCATTTAAACTTGACTCTGAGGACGCCGGCACCATCTTATGCTCTTTAAAGTTTTGGAGTCGGATGACGGCGGCGACCTAGGTGAGATATTTTGGGATTAATTCAGATTTGAAGACTAATATTAATGATTAGATGGAGATTATATGCAATTGTACGTTTATCCTCCGTCTTTTTATGTATTTTTTCTAGGGAGACCCTTGAAAAAGCACAATTCTTGTGCGAAACATGTCGGGTCTGACTCCCCATGGTTGGCTGAGATAAGCTGAGATAAGTACTAAGCCAGTTTATCAGCAATAAATATAAGACAATTATAATATATTTTTTTGGTACAAATATTTAAAAATTAAAGAAAAATAAATGAGTAGTATTGAGTCAATAATAAATGGGAAGTGACAGCCAATGATGAAGCACCACACTATGCTTCCCGCGATGTGAGTGGTTGGTTTGCGGTGGAGTGGTGGGGCTGAGGCGTCCTTTTCAATACTATTTAGCCATCTTTAAAGATTTTTCAATCCAGACCATTCAGTAAATACTGGGTTTGTGGTCTTTATCATAAGGCATATGGGGACAGACTTAAAAATCTCAATATACATAGTTTGGAGGAAAGGCGTGAGAGGGGAGATATGATAGAGATGTTTAAATACCTTATTTTTCACTCCATAGGACGCACTTTTTCCACCCCCCAAAAAGAAGGTGTAAATAAGGGTGCATCTTAAGGAGTGAATATATTATTTTAAAAACATACCTTTTTTTCCCATTCCGGCGGTCGCACGAGAACTGACAGGTAGCCATTCGGAGTGCAGCGAGGGACTAAGCAGGCACACAAAAAGCACACACCTGCGTCATGCACTGCTGTGCCACTGCCGCAGCCAGAAGAAAACAGGTGAACCAAGGCAGGAATGCAGAAAGTGTACTGGACCGCAGGGATGGGAAAAAAGGTACCAGGGCGGGGGAGTTGCCTTTGCCTTGGGGCTAGCTGACTGCCTTAGGGCTGGGTGGGGGCTAGCTGGCTTGGGATTGGCTGGCTGGCTGTCTTTAAACTGGTTGTCTGGCTGCCACTACACGTGCCTATCATTAGAAGTGCCCACCATTAGATGTGCCTTGTACCCTGTCCTGGCCTACCACTAGACCACTAGAGGGGGGACAGGGGACAGGGCACACCATTTGGTTCAAAATTTTATTTTCTTGGTTTTTCTTCCTCTACAGGTGGGTGCGTCTTATGGTCAGGTGCATCTTATAGAGCGGGGGAAAATACAGTACCTACGTGGCATAAATGTGTATGAGTCGAGTCTCTTTCATTTGAAAGGAAGCTCTGAAACGAGAGGGCATAGGATTGAAGTTAAGAGAGGCTCAGGAGTAATCTAAGGAAATACTTTGGATGGGCCATTTGGCCTTTATCTGCCATTTTGTTTCTATGTTTCTATATGTAAACCATTAATAAATTATCAGCAAACCAAAGAGAAAAAGCCATCTGTACAACAGATTTGCTTGAGTTAAGGCATGGGTCACCTCTATGAAGGAGCACTGCTTTTGTAGCATACTTGCTGCCAAATCTTAACAGTTCCAGTCTATGTCGCTCCCACATGACCCAACCACCTCCCTGGCCCTTTTCAAGCACTCTTTCTTTAATGGCAAAGCTCTTTTGATGTAAAGAGCATTTACTTCGCTAAAGACACTTCTTCGAAGGAATTAACAAACGGATGGATAAAGGGGACCCCATAGACATCGTATATTTAGATTTCCAAAAAGCCTTTGACAAGGTACCCTATGAATGCCTACTTTGGAAACTGAAGAACCATGGGGTGGAAGGAGACGTACACAGATGGATCAGAAATTGGTTGGCGGGAAGGAAGCAGAGGGTAGGAGTAAAAGGCCACTACTCGGACTGGAGGAGGGTCACGAGTGGTGTTCAGCAGGGGTCGGTGCTCAGACCGCTGCTATTCAATATATTTATAAATGATATAGAAAACAGGGACGAAGTGCGAAATAATAAAATTTGCAGACGATACCAAACTATTTAGTGTTAAAGAGGACTGTGAGGAATTACAAAGGGACCTGAATAAGCTGGGGGAGTGGGCAACGAGATGGCAGATGAAGTTCAATGTAGAGAAATGTAAAGTATTGCATGTAGGAAGCAGAAACGCGAGGTACAGCTATATGATGGGAGGGATGTTATTGGCTGAATGTACCCAAGAAAGGGACTTGGGATAATAGTGGACAAGACAATGAAGCCGTCGGCACAATGCGCAGCAGCCGCTAAGAAAGCAAATAGGATTCTAGGAATAATCAAGAAGGGTATTACAACCAGAATGAAAGAAGTTATCCTGCCATTATATCGGGCGATGGTGCGCCTGCATCTGTAGTACTGCGTTCAATATTGGTCGCCATACCTTAAGAAGGATATGGCGATACTTGAGAGAATTCAAAGGAGAACGACGCGTTTGATAAAAGGTATGGAAAACCTTTCATATACGGAGACACTGGAGAAACAGGGGTTCTTTTCCCTGGAAAAGAGGAGGATTAGAGGGGATATGATAGAGACTTACAAGATCATGAAGGGCATAGAGAAAGTGGAGAGGGACAGATTCTTCAAACTTTCGAAAACTACAAGAACGAGAGGGCATTCGGAAAATCTGAAAGGGGACAGATTCAAAACCAAAGCTAGGAAGTTTTTCTTCACCCAGCGGGTGGTGGACACCTGGAATGAGCTTCCAGAGGGCGTGATAGGACAGAGTACAGTAATAGGGTTCAAGAAGGGATTGGACAATTTCCTGAAGGAAAAGGGGATAGAGGGGTATAGATAGAAGACTACTACACAGGTCCTGGACCTGTTGGGCCGCCGCGCGAGTGGACTGCTGGGCACGATGAACCTCTGGTCCGACCCAGCAGAGGCACTTCTTATGTTCTTATATCTTAGTGGAGTTTTTTATGCCAATGAAAGAGTGAGAACAAGTCCATCTTATATACTGAGCTGGTGCTCATTTAAAACTGAGTCTTTTTCTCCACTACTTTTTCACTTGTATTCAGAGTTGTTTTCCTTGGTTGAGTATTTATTGGCTCTCTGTAGTAGATATTGTATTTGTTGTTTGTATGTTGATTATCTTCAAATCTGTTAATTTAGGTAATTGAAATCACACATTATTATATTGTTGTCCAATTTGACAGCTTCCGTAGCCTCTGTAAACATTTCTTCATCTGTCTGTTCATCTTGTTCCGGGGGATGGTAGTACAGACCTACCTGTATTTTCCTTCCCTTCATGCAATTGTGTGTGCATGTTTGTACTCTTTTTCAGTAGTGTATATTCTTCATTAAAAAACTGAAAATTATGCTATTTTTCTGTGATTTTCAGTTAAAAATGATATGAAATGACATATGCATGGATATCAGCTCTGTGCTCCTTTTACTAAGCTACAATAGCGGTTTTAGCGTGCGCCAAATTGCCGCACGTGCTAGACGCTAACGCCAGTACTGAGCTGGCATTAGTTCTAGCCACGTAGTGCGGGTTTAGCGTGCGCGGCAATTCTGCGCTCACTAAAAATGCTATTGCAGCTTAGTAAAAGGAGACCTCTGTTTTATTGGCTAACCAGTGAGATAGCTATTAGCATATGCTGGTTCTGCTTAGAATTCTAACCATATTAGGATTTTAATACAATTGAGCAAACTAACCCCCCTTTTACAAAACCGTGATAGCGGTTTTTTAGCTCAGGCCGGCATGCTGAATGCTCCGCGCTGCTCCCAATGCTCATATTCCTATTGCGGTTTTGTAACAGGGGGAATAAATGTCCGTAACTGTTTAGATTTATTCTTTAGGCACAAATCTAATTAATGTTTTCTTTTTTATCCAGAGAGAAACAAATTAGTTTTACAGAAAGATCATTGATTACACAGTCTTCTAAACTGAACAGTGAACCACATAAAGGTTAATTTTAATTTCTCTTAGACTAAATTGTATTTGCATTTGTTAATTGCTAGATAAAAATTAGAAAAGAGAATTTTGTATGGCAGTGCTTCATGACTAACCCACCCCCCACCCCCTTTACTAAGCTGCGATAGATGTTTCTACCGCGTCCTGAAATGTTAAATACTCCAACGCTGCTCCAATGCGCATAGAATTCCTAAGAGCGTCAGAGCATTTAGTGCTCCAGGCTGTGGTAGAAACCTCTGTCAGGGCTTAGTAAAAGAGGTCCCAAGTATTTGCCTACTTTTGAAGTTTTCTCTTGAATTTTGCTCCCATGGTTACCATGGCCTCTTCTCTCCTAGAACTAACCAGAAAGGAGGAGGCCTGACACTCCTCTACAAATCTTTCTTTGACATTCAGCTCCTCAAAAAGGGCAGTCACACTTCACTAGAATACATGTTAGCCTCAGTCAACGACGAACTCCATCCTCACCCATCGGGCAAGTGTGTTTGTTTTTGGTTGAATCATGCGATGGCGTCATTTAGAAAATCATGCCTTCAGCAAAGGTAGTTGCCACAAACGTAGGCCAGGGTTTTCAAGGCCTACATTTCCGGGATCTACCTTTGATGTGAATCGCACCACCAGAGGCACCTATTGGCACCTAACACCACTTCTGGAATTAGCCATGCCTATAGTAGCTTTAGGCACTGGTAGGCACCTCGGAGGCCCGATTCTGGCACTATTTAGGTCAGTTTACACAGATTCACTCATCCCAAAAATCTTACATTTTCCTTAAAGAACTGTCAGAGGTGAGAAACTCACAGTCTATAGCGTTGAAATTAGGAATATCACCAAACTTCTTCATCAGTCCCATATCTATTCATTCATTTTTACTTCATTACCAAGAAGAATCAAACAGCTTGACATCAATAAATATATTTTCAACAACTTTGACAAAATGGCACATTAAAGTTTTGGATTTAGGATTAGGCTTTGTCTCCACCTACAACTATGATCCTTTTAGAATATGTATATTATTGCAAAACATTTTTAGAAAACTTCGGTTGAAGCTGTTTTTCCAAAATCAACAAATTGCTCCTAACATTTCAGTGGTGAAGTCTAAATCTCATTGGTGCCCTAAGGGACCTGAAGATCCTTTTATAGTGACATTTAAGGAACTAATTGAGAAAGATCTCTTGTTGATTGAAGAGCAGTATGTAAGTGAATGTCATAAAAGGAATTTATCTATAACTGAACAGAAGACTTTGAGGGAGTTACAAAATATGTCAGAAGTGATTATTTCAAGAGCTGACAAGGGAGGAGTGACGGTGGTACAATCGAAGCAGCAATACTTGAATGAAGCAATGACACAATTATCTATGCATGATTACTATATTAAGTTGTCAGGGGATCCAACCCTTGAACTAAAAGCTTTGATTAAGGATACAGTTGAACTAGGGACCTGGATTGGCCCCATGAGAATGGGCTACTGGGCTTGATGGTCTGACCCAGAAGGCTATTCTTATGTTCTTAACCTGCCAGAAGGAGTCTGCTTACAGTAAAAGAAGCTGAGTTTCTAATGCCAGTATGCCCACAAATTCCATACATTTATTTTCTGCTCAAAATTCATAAAGATGTGAAGAAAGCACTGTGATGGCCTATTGTTTCCACCAGAAATTCTGTGCTGAAGCTTCTTTTGATCCTGTTGGACAAAATACTACAACCTAATATACCTGTCATTAAATCGTACATCCAGATTACTACCCATGTAATTTTGGTAACTATGGATGTTACAGCTTTGTATATGAATATTCCACAGAATGATGCCTTACTGATTATGAAAGAAAATATTGAGATTTGTATACCTTCACCCAGGATACCTACGGAACTTTTGATGCAGATGGCAGAATTAGTGGTCACATGTAATTACTTTCTCTTTGAAAGTGAATATTATCAGCAAATATATGGAGTTTCAATGGGAGCTACAGTTACTCCAACTATAGCTAATCTTTATAAGGCTAAGTTTGCTTTGTTTATAGAAACGCTCAATTTCAGTGGGTAAAACTGTGAAAGCAGTTTTTGGATGACATCTTTTTCTTATGGAGTAGAAAGGCGGAACAATTATTGCAATTTTGTCAGTGGGTCAATATGATAGACCCCAATTTGAAATTTGTGATGACATATCATGATACAACAATAAATTTTTTGGATATACAAATCATAAAGGTCCAAGACCATTCTGAAACTACTTTATATTGAAAAAAAGTGAGTGGAATAATTATTTAAGATTTCATAGTTTCCATCCATACAATTTGAGAAAGAATTTGCCTATCAGTAAATTTCTGAAGTTAAGATGAATTTGCTCCACAGAATGTGAGTTTTCATACACAAGTTCAATTATTTTCGGAATGATTCTTTCAAAGGGGATACCCATTTAAGATCATACATCAAGCTAATTTGAGAGCTCAGTATGTGCAACGGACCCTATTGCTGCAATATCACAGACCTGCACTGGAAGAGAAACTAGTTTGTACTTGTTCATATTCAGTGATTGTGGTTAAGAACATAAGCATCGCCTCTTCTGAGCCAGACCATAGGTCCATCATGCCCAGCAGTCTGCTCCCGCGGTGGCCCTCCCAGGTCAATGACCTGTAAGTGATCTTTTACTCAAAAAACATTTTGCTCTGTATAGTATCCCTCTAATTATACCCTTCAATCCCTTTTTCCTTTAGGAAATCGTCTAATCCCATTTTAAAAACCCAAAATCATACTCTGCTTTACCACCTCCTCTGGAAGCGCATTCCAGGTGTCCACCACCCTCTGAGTGAAGAAGAATTTCCTAGCATTTGTTCTGAATCTGTCTCCTTTCAATGTTTTTGAATGCCCTCTTATTTTAGTTGCCCCCGCCAGTCTGAAGAATCTGTCCCTTTCTACCTTCTCTCTCTACCTTTCATGATCTTGTAAGTTTCTATCATGTCCCCTCTGAGTCTCCGCTTCTCCAGGGAAAAGAGCCCCAGCTTCTCTAGTCTTTCAGCATATGAAAGGTTTTCCATGCCTTTTATCATTCTTGTTGCTCTTCTCTGGACCCTCTCGAGTATCGCCATGTCCTTCTTAAGGTACGGTAACCAGTATTGAACACAGTACTCCAGATGCAGGCGCACCATTGCCCGATACAGTGGCAGGATAACTTCCTTCATTCTGGTAGTGATGCCTTTTTTGATTATGCCCAACATTCTGTTCGCTTACTTTGAGGCCACTGCACATTATGCCGCCGGCTTCATTGTTTTGTCCACCAAAACCCCTAAGTCCTTTTCTAATTTACCTTCCCCCAGTACCATCCCCCCCCCCATCATGTAGCTGTACATTGGGTTTCCTTTCCCTATGTGCAAGACTTTACATTTCTCTACATTGAAGCTCATCTGCCATTTATTTGCCCACTCAGTCGGTTCATAGACAATTGCGCGCGGACAAAATCGTGCAGACAATCGAGCGTGAGACAACTGAGCGCAAGACAAATGAGCTGAAGACAATTGGGCATTAAGACAAGTGAGCGCAAAGACAACCGAGCGTGAGACATTTGAGCGCAAGACAATTGAGTTCAACTTATTTTCCGAAATGTGCACGAGCGGGACAACTGAGCGCAAGACAACTCAGCACAAGACAACTGAGCGCAAGACAACTCAGCACCAGCAACTCAGCGCAAGACAACTCAGCGCCAGCAACTGAGCGCAAGACATCTCAGCGCAAGACAACTCAGCAAAAGACAAAAGCGCACGCCGACAATTGAGTGCAGCGCGCGCCGCCGCACCACTCTAAATTACAGTTTTTAGGGGCTCCGACGGGGGGGCGTGGGGGGAACCCCCCCAGTTTACTTAATAGACATCGCGCCGGCGTTATGGGGGGTTTGGGGGGTTGTAACCCTCCACATTTTACTGTAAACTGAACTTTTTCCCTGTTTTTAGGGAAAAAGTTCAGTTTACAGTAAAATGTGGAGGGTTACAACCCCCCACACCCCCCACAACGCGGCGCGATGTCTATTAAATAAAGTGTGGGGGTTCCCCCCCATGCCCCCCTGTCGGAGCACTAAAATCAGTAATTTAGAGCGGCGCAGCGGCGCGCGCTGCGCTCAATTGTCTGGCCACGCCTTTGTCCTGGCGCGCTTTTGACCTGACACCCAACTGGTTCATAGACCTGACACCCAACTCAGCGCGAGACAACTCGGGGCCAGCAACTGAGCGCAAGACGGTGTCGGGTCAAAAGTGCGCCGTGACAAAGGCGCGCCCAGACAATTGAGCGCAGCGCGGAGGCGCGCACCACTCTAAATTACGGTTTTTAGGGCTCCGACGGGGGGTTTTGTTGGGGAACCCCCCCACTTTACTTAATAGACATTGCGCCGCGTTGTGGGGGGGTGGGGGGTTGTAACGCCCCACATTTTACTGAAAACTTCACTTTTTCCCTGTTTTTAGGGAAAAAGTTCAGTTTACAGTAAAATGTGGAGGGTTACAACCCCCCAAACCCCCCATAACGCCGGCGCAATGTCTATTAAGTAAACTGGGGGGTTCCCCCCCATGCCCCCCCGTCAGAGCCCCTAAAAACTGTAATTTAGAGCGGTGCGCACCTCCACGCTGCGCTCGATTGTCTGGGCGTGCCTTTGTTGCGGCGCGCTTTTGACCTGACACCAGTTAATACATATCGCGGCGGTGTTGTGTGATGTTTGGAGGGTTGTAAGTTCCCTCATTATATTGGAAACTTAACTGTTTCCCTGTTTTTTACGGAAAAAGTGAAGTTTTCAGTAAAATGTGTGGAGTTACATTCCCCCAAACCCCCCACAATGTGGCGTCATCTGTAAAAAGTAAAGTGGTGGGTTTTCTCCCCTCGACACCCCCGTCAGAGACCTTAAAAATGCATTATTAAAGCAATTGTTTATGAACCGACCTTAAAAATGCATTATTAATTTTGTTAGGCAGATGCCACTGCGCTGCGCTTAATTGTCTGCGCGCAGCCTTTGTCCTGGCGTGGTCTTGACCTGACACTGTTAAAGCAGAGATGATAGGAATGGGAGAGGGACAAGGACAGCAACATAACTCATAGGGACAGGATGGTGAAATTTAGTTCCTGTGTCCCTGTGTCATTCTCATATTTGAAAAAGAGTTTAATAAATCAAAGTAACAGGGTGGCCAGGTTACCCAGTTCCAGGCTGCAGATTTTGGGATAGTTCTCAGTTTTTGACCCAGGTGTTTTTGTCCTGTTACCAGATACATTAATTGTGGACTGTGATACCTGTAATAGTGGAAGGTAAATGGGCATAGTGGGTGTTTGCATTGGGGTCATAATGAAATGCCCATAGTCTGATGCCTGCAGTGTGTATTCATCTGATCCATCTGTCAAATGCTAAGTTTCATTATTTCTGTTTGTCTTGCATGATATGTTTGTTGTATGAATTGTTAAACTTTTGTAAAGCTGAATTAGCTTAATAATCTTTACATGACAGAATATATGTTTAAAGTGTTTATGACGATCATTATCTCTTTTTCTCTGTTTGTTTAAATCGTTATTCATGTTCAAACTTACAAGTTCCTTCACACTGTCGTCTTCACGCTCAGTTGTCTTCAGGCCCAACAGATTTCAAAGATTAAAGACAAGCTTCACTGCACCCCCCCCCCAAATAAAACCCAAACAAAACTGTCCACAATTTGTTTGCTGCCCTCTAGTTATTGATTTTATGAAGTGTCTTAATATGTTAAAAGATAATAATAACCAATTTGTTTAATGGCAACCTTAGTCATTATAAGTCATTAAAAGTTCATAATGTCATTGGAGTTTGTGAGTGTAAAATAAATTCTGGAATCAATAGTTGTATTATAATGTTTTTATTTCTGGGTAACTGTATTATTGAAGAAAGCATAATACAGTTAGCATAGGTCCCCCAGGGCAAAGTTAAATGCAAAGTAAGTATTATTGAACACAAGTAAACATGATGTGAACAGCAAATAATAACATTGAATGATAAAGCTCATTATAAGAAGTTTGAAATTGAAAAGACAATTACATGGTCTAAAAATAGGATGATGATGAGGGCGAAAGCATAAATTCACAGAAAGAGAAGTATTCTGTATGCTTGAGATTCAGTGTTTGAACTGGAGGATGTAAAATATTATATACATACATAAGTATAGTACATATACACATATAGAGTACTTTTCTGTCAATGAGAGAGTATTTTTCCTCATCAAGGGCAAGCACAGGAATATTGGAGAATTGAACATTAAAAGCAGTCGTAAATTAAAAAGACAATTATTGTTCCACATCCTCACTCTCATCTGAAGAAATAAATGCATGTTGTGTCAGAAGTATATAAGACCTGTTAATGCTTTAAAAAATTATTACTCAACAGAGATATAATGACTGCAAGGGTAAGCACAGGAACATTGTAGAAATTGACAGTGAGTGGATGAAACTCTAGTGCAAAAGCCTAAATTCACAGAAAGGGAAGTTTCCTGTATGCTTTAGTTATAAAATAGTTAAGCCTTGAGCTTCAGTGTTTGAACTGGAGGATGTAAAAGGCTATGAACTTTAAAAGATCATATATAGAGATACATACATAAATCTAGTCCATATAGAGTACGTTTTGTTCAATGCTAAAGTATTGTTCCCCCATCATAAGAACATAAGAACATAAGTCCAAAGGAGAGCGACGAAACTGGTAAGAGGGCTGGAACACTGCCCATACGCCGAGAGGTTGGATAAGCTGGGGCTCTTCTCCCTGGAAAAAAGGAGGCTCAGGGGAGATATGATAGAGACCTTCAAGATCATGAGGGGCATAGAGAGGGTGGATAGGGACAGATTCTTCAGACTGAAGGGGACAACAGGTACGAGGGGGCACTCGGAGAAACTGAAGGGAGATAGGTTCAAAACAAATGCAAGGAAGTTTTTTTTCACCCAGAGGGTCGTGGACACTTGGAATGCGCTGCCGGAGGAGGTGGTCGGGCAGAGTACGGTACAGGGATTCAAACAGGGATTGGACGGATTCCTGAGGGATAAAGGGATCGTGGGATACTGAGAGAAGTATCCAGGAAATAAGTATAGAAACCCGACCAGGTCGTGCATGTGCAAAACCGGAGGGTTAGGACTTCGATGGGAAGATAGGACTTCAATGGGAAACCAGGGTGGCAAGGGGGGCCCCTTCTGATGATTCAGACAGGTGACCTGTTTGGGCCGCCGCGGGAGCGGACTGCTGGGCATGATGGACCTATGGTCTGACCCGGCGGAGGCACTGCTTATGTTCTTATGTTCTTATGCATTTATCCTGTACGCAGTTGTCCTTTATTTTCAATAAACTGTATATTAAAATGTCTTTTTAAAAGTATCATAGATATGATGTCACATTTTTCTGATCATCAAAGGAGAGCTGGCAAGCCAAGTGCAGACATGGGAGCTGAGACGGTAGGAGGCAGGCGAGTCATGATGCTGGAGAATTTAATTGTGAAGTTGTAGTCACAGCTGCTGCGACACAGGAGGCTGGAGGGCAAAGAAAACACTGCGGTCAGGGAGGAGAGAGAGAGGGAGGGTGAGGGAGGGTGAGGAAGAGAGAGCCACTCACAGGAGGACTGAAGATCCCACGAGACGGTAGGAGGCAGGTGAGTCATGATGCTGGAGAATTCAATTGTGAAGTTGTAGTCACAGCTGCTGCGACACAGGAGGCTGGAGGGCAAAGAAAACACTGCGGTCAGGGAGGAGAGAGAGAGGGAGGGTGAGGGAGAGTGAGAAAAAAGAGCCACTCACAGGAGGACTGAAGATCCCACGAGACGGTAGGAGGCAGGCGAGTCATGATGCTGGAGACTGTAGGTGGAGTGGGGTGGGTAAGTTGGGAACGGATGTGAAGGGGTGGGAGTGTGGAGGGGGGTGGATGAAAAGGGGGTAAGAAGGGGAGGGAGTTGTTTTTGTCATTTTTTTGTATTTTTTCTGGGAGGCCTGAGGGCAGGAGGGGGAGGGCGTGAGGCAGGGGGGGAAGAAGGGGAGGGAGTTATTTTTGTCATTTTTTTGTATTTTTTCTGGGAGGGCTGAGGGCAGGAGGAGGAAGGCGTGAGGCGGGGGGAAAGAAGGGGAGGGAGGAGTGGTGACAAGAGGGTGCAGCTCCCTCGGTAACAGCGGGAGCCATTCACGGGGTAGGAGGGGCACCACGAAGTGCTTCAAGCAAGACCTGTAGTGCCCCTGTCACGTCATGGATGTGTCGGACGGACTCCTCAGCATAGTTGTTCATGTGCTTCACCCCTGCTAAGATGGTAACCACCGCCGTGTAAATGTCCTCCGCTGTTACAGAACTGGGCGGAGGATCTGTGTTTGTGGCAGCGTGAGCCACAATAGTGGTCACTGCAACAGGGGTGGTGGCCGGTGCAGGGTTGGTCCCACAATCTCTGGTGGAGGGTCGGAGGGGGGCAAAACAGGTGGAACAACGGTTGGGGGTTTGAATGGGGAGGGGAATGTTGACATAGGCGGGGAAGAGGAGGGGGATGCCAATATATCTGCAATGAAAAAGAGCATGAAAAGCAGGTGGACATTGAGAAGACAATTACGTAGTCAGCAAGGTCTTGGCAGATAAAGTGTACAGTGGAAGCATCTATGAGACAAACTTGGTTCTTTTTGCTACATATGAATAAACCTAAGCATTTGATATTATATTAAGAAAATTCAAGTGATGTCTTAAATCTTAAATGTGTTTATTAATTGTACACTTGATGTACGTTGTAAAAATGAATAAAAGATTTTAAAATAAAAAAGTTACAGAATCAAAATATCAGAACACTTACCAGACTGGACAGAGAGGTCACTAAATCTGTCCAGGATGGGGGTTGAGGCAGTACTCATGGAGGTACGTGGGAGGGCTGGGGGAGAGGTGATGACAGAGGGTCGAATTTCAGGGAAATGTTGAAGGCAGAACTGGGGTTTAGGGGGTGGGGGGAGGGGGAACTGGGCATTGGGAATGAAGGGGCAGGGCAGGGTTTGGGGCGTTTTCTTAGGGGGATCCTAGAGGGTGGTCTAGGGCGTCGGTGGGGGGAAGTGGGATGAGACTGGGTGGAGGTAGAAGGGGGTTGGGACGTTGGACGGGGCTGGGCAGAGGTGGAAGGGTGTTGGGACGTTGGACAGGCTGGGCAGAGGTGGAAGGTGATTGGGAGGTGGGGCGTCTGCGGGGGATAAGGAACGGCCGGTCAGGGATAGGGGTATCTTCCTCTTCCTCCTGATCCTCCTCCTCCTCCTCCTGATCCTCCTCCTCCTCTTCCTTCTCACTCGCATCTGAAGACATAAATGCATGTAGTGTCAGAAGTATATGAAGAATTGTTAATGTTTAAAATACATGATTAGTCAACACAGATATTATGACTGCACACCTTATACCCACCCGATATTTTACTGTAACATACCTGGGGTGTTGTCCAGATTGCGCCAGACAGCCCGCACCCATGCAGAGTGATGTAGCCTGAGCTCTCGGGCCTTTTTCTTCAAATCCTCAACTTATTATATAATGGAGAGACATGAGTGAGCCATGATATATATATGGGATATGTTAAAGCAAGGGTAGGCAACTTCAGTCGACTGGGTTTCACGATTTCACCAATGAATATGCCTTGAAAGCAGTGCATGGAAATAGATTCCAAGCATATTCCTTAAAATCCCGCAGAATCAGATCTTCAAACCTAGAAGGCTGGTTCGACGCAGAGTTGCTACTAATAAAAAAGGACCTAAGAAAATCAGAAAGACTATGGATTAAGTCCAGTACCCAGGAGCACAGAGTTGCCTGGAGACTAAAACTCAAAAACTATAAAAACCTCACCAAAGAGAAACGAAAAGACTTTTATGCCCACAAAATTGGTAACATCTCCACCAACAGCAAAAACCTTTTTAAACTGGTCAATGACCTCTACAACCTCGAGACGCTCATCGACAACCATGAAGAACCCACTTTATCCTCCGACACCCTAGCAGATTTCTTTAATTCCAAAGTACAAAATCTAAGATCTTCGATAACATCCTCAACCAATCCCCACGGAAACTTTCCTATACTCGTAGACTCCGACACATCTAAACCTGATTCTGGATCCAGAACGAACCTAAGCTGGAACCACTTTACTACCATCGATTGGCAAACCTTCAATAAATATTACAATAAATATACCAAAGCCTTCTGCAGACTGGACACCTGCCCCCCAAACATCATGAAAACCGCACCAACTCATTTCAAAGCCAATATGTTGGCATGGAAAAACAGTTCACTATCCACAGGAAATTTCCCGGCAGAACAAGGCCATATAATAATAACCCCTATTATAAAAAACACAAAAGAGCCACTCAACACCCCGTCTAACTACAGACCGATCGCGAGCATCCCGCTGTTCACCAAAATAGCAGAAGGGCTTGTAAATGCCGAAATCACCACATACCTAGAAAAATTCAGTATCTTAAACGATAACCAATCAGGCTTCCATCAGGACCACAGCACCGAGACCATCATTGCCGCTCTACTCGACCACCTTCATTCACTTTTCAGCCAGGGCACTAGCGCCTTGATAGTACAACTTGATCTTAGCAGTGCATTTGACCTCGTCGACCACTCCATCCTCCTAGACTGCCTTGCCTACATCGGCATCTCTGGCCAAGTCCTCAATTGGTTCCGCGGATTTCTAAAAAATAGATCATATAGGGTATTCAAGAATGACTCCCTCTCTTACAGCTGGGATAATGCCTGTGGGGTCCCACAGGGCTCCCCCCTCTCCCCCACCCTGTTTAACATCTACCTCGCCTCCCTGGGAAACCTCCTGCAAAACCTCAAGCTCAAATTCTTCATCTACGCAGATGACATTACAATAGTCATCCCACTAACCAGCTTCACTCCAGAGTTGCTCACCTCTCTTTCAAGCTCACTTACTCAGATAGAACTCTGGATGCTATCCCACAGACTAAAATTAAATCCTGACAAAACCAAATTCTTCCTAGCTACCTCCAACGACAAAATCAAAGACACCACAATCCAAGTGAAAGGTATGGCCTTCCCCCTCGAACAAACCTTAAAAATAATGGGAGTCACCCTAGACAAACATCTATCCCTGGAAAAACATACTGATATTACGGTCAGGAAATGCATTTCAGTTCTTTGGAAACTACGCACCATAAAAAAATACTTCGACGACACCTCATTCCGCCTGTTGACACAATCCTCCATTCTCAGCATCCTAGACTACTGCAACATCATTTATCTGGCCTCCACAAAGAAAACCATCAGGAGACTGAAACTGATCCAGAACACCGCCGTTCGCCTTATATTTGGCTTAAACAAATGGTACCACATCACCCCTTTTTACCACAAACTACATTGGCTACCCCTTGAATCTAGAATCCTATTCAAGTTCGCGTGCTTCTGTTACAAAACTGTCTTTGGGCTATCTCCGCGCTACCTTACCCCTCATTTCATCCTGAACTGCAACAAAAAGAACTCCCGCAGAATCAATCTTTTCGCCTTCCCCTCCCTAAAACTATGTCACCTCAAAAGGTTCTTCGACAAAACCTTCGCCTTCCAGGCAGCCAAACAGAACACTTGGCTAGCCCAAATTCTGCTCAAGACCCACACCTACCTTGATTTCCGAAAAACACTCAAAACTCATTTATTCCACGCTCAATATCCCTAATCCCCTCTCTTCCATTTCTCTCCCCCCTCCCTCAAACGACCCAACTCTCCCGGTCCCCTCCCTCCTCTTTTTGATCTCCCCCATCTCACTAACTCCAATGACCTACTCATTCCCCCCCCCTCGCATGCTCACCTTCATCACCTCATTGCTTGTAATTATGATCAACTGTAACCATGATCAATTGTAATTTCTTGTTAATTTTGTTCCAATATCTTCTTTACTTGTAAATATAGTTTATTGTAATTTCTTAAGTTTTGTTTAATGGATGTGAACCGCCTAGAACTCCCTGGGTATGGCGGTATACAAAAATAAAGTTATTATTATTATTATTATTATTCATTGTGTAAATTCTGAAAACACGACTGGAATACAGCTATTTAACTCAAATAAGTAAATGAGAGACACCATTATCAACTGTGCAATTTTTCAGCAGATGCATGATGACGCAGTGGGCGATTTCATGAGATGCGTATCCATTTTTGCCTTCCGTGCAAAAAAAAAAAAAAAAATTTCTCCGTGCCAATTTGTCAGCGCGCAATTGTCTATGAACAACATGTATTTGATAAATACTTACGGAGCGCGGTGTTATAGTGCGGGCGTTGAAAAGGTGCGCCAGTTTACCCCAGGCCCTGTCCATTTCACCAATATTTCTTCTTTTCCCCTTAACGGGGAAAAGCAGTTTAGCATTGAGCGTGAAGTACTCAGTTAATATGAGTACTTCACGCTCGGAGAAGTTGGGCTTCCGCCCATGGAAACCTGCAAAGGATGCCATCTTCTCTGTGAATCTATGACGTTTTTGCAAAGCTTATATACCAGTCACATGACCGATGGTGTGTTAATATCGTGAGATTTCCCCTTTTCAGCGCTGCTATTGGTTATCTAAAACATGTGTTATATGGTTAATCGTCAAACAGATTTTACTTCACTGTAGTGATGAAATGCGCATATTAATTGAGCATGTGTGAATTTTATAGTATATAGTTTTGTAGTACTTGATTGAAACACAATTAGCGTTAGCATGGCGCGCATACGTGTTGAAACGCGTGATGACATCAGCATGTCTCCATTAGTGCATAATGATGACGTGTGTCATCATATTAAAGTTATAGTACTTTTTCGCGCAATTGACGGGTTAGTTTCCCAGCGTGCAATTGACGGGTTTTAGTATAATGAGCGCAAGTGAAAACCACGCGGATGAACAGAGTTAATGGGAAATCTGAATAAATGATGACATTTGTAAATGCGGGTGGGGGGCTTAATTGCGCATGCGCATATGTTGTTCAATGTATGCATGTGCTAACCTATTGATCCTAAACATTCAGATGTGAGTCGCGCCGATATGAAAGTGCAGCGTACATGAGAAAAGGCTTTATCAAATACTGGCAATAATCTTTTATTTATTGTATACGCAAAAGGATTGGGTGCAAGTCAAATGCGTGAGAGATTGACGCATCCGCGCATGCGCAGCTATTACAGTGTTTGCATATGGGAAACACATAAGAACTATAAAATTATATTAGTTTTAAAAAGATCAGGGAGTCATGAGCAAATTATTTTAATTATTACACATCATTTTCCACTCCCAATATATTAATACAGTCATACATCACATATGTTAGGGAAGAGGGATGCGGAGGAAATACATTACTGCTCAATGTAGTAAGTAAGATGCTGCCTTTTCTATTTACACTTATGTTGATTACTAAACATCATGTTTTCCATAATGATCGTTGTTTTAAATAAATGGATAGAGGTTTAATGAGATGTGCACAGCAGTTATGGGATGCATTTCTTTAACTGGTCTTTTATAAATAATTGCATTAAAGTATCTGGACAAAAACCAATTACTGAGGATGGGGTGTATTTTACAACCTTATATAGGTATCATCACACTAAGGTGTGTATTGGGTCGTCCGTTAATTCTTAGCTTTGTCCTAAAGTTAACTGATATAATGTTAACATGAAAATGGAATCTAAATCACTCTGCACTGATAATATGCCAACAGGTCAATTGTACAGGAGATGATGTAACCTATATAAATCATGGCATTTAAAATTTTTATAGGTACCATCAAGCCTATATTTTGCATCATGGTATGTATTGGATCCTCCCAGAACTCATGGAAAAACTCCCAGATTGGTTGTGGATAGAATGGCAACTCATGTCTCCATTGCGACTGTCCCATGTTCTCAGTATCAAAATGCCTAGCTATAGTAAGGACAATAGAATACTAGCAGATACTTGGAAAACTTTACGATATGTAAGCAATTTAACAACTATTCCAATTTACAAATCTACAAATCAATCTATATGGGTAAACTCCAGGATTCAAACTGGCGCAGAAAGACTAGTCTGGAAGCATTGTATGATAGCAGGAATACGTATATTGGATGATGTTATTTCTAATGGTGCTATGCAACATAAGTTTGGACTTAATAAATCAGAAAATTTTAGATGGATGCAACTGAAGCATGCCATTCAGGCGTGGTTCACTGATTGGAAAAATCTTAATAATCATTATAGTATGGAGTTTCTTTGTTTTCAGACAGACTTCTTGGATCACCAGGCCGCCCAGTGGTATAAATTATTAAATGGATTTACTAAGAAGAAATTAAAAACTGGTTTAAGAGATATTTGGAGCATTGAGATTAAGCATGAAATTACTGCATCTCAATGGCCACAAATTTGGTCTTGGAGGATGAAAACCCAGTGGCATTATCCTATGATACTGTGATATTTGGTATGGATATGAGAGCAAAAGGTCAGAATTCTGCGAATAACAATAAATTATTACTAATAATGACAGGGGTTGCCATTCAACAAATCACATATAATTGGAAAGACTGGAGGAGATTAAATTATAACTTTTGGTGGAACTCTTTATGATGGGAGAGGGATAGGGATAAGAATCTATGTAATATACCAATGATTGTTTATCTGTGGGTCTGAGAGCTAAAGTTGGCAGGGCAGTTAACCAACAGTAGTGGGAGAGAGTGAGAAAGATATTGGCAGAGCAGTTAACCAACATCTGTTCCTGCACCATGTGTGGAAAACAAACATTTAGCTTGCAGACCCTTGAAAAAAAATACAACAAACCCTTCAAATTAAATGAGCAACATTTAAAGGGTATAAAGAGAGAAGGAGCTTAATACTGGCTATCCCTGAAGCCACTCCATCCAAGACTCCATCTGACCTTCCCTACGTGAAGGAAAAAGCCTTTGAACACCACCCACAACACCTTGAAAATGTCAAAACGAGTACAGTATGCTTGAGTGGGTTACCTTGTTCTGCATAAAAAACCTTCACGCTTGGCACATGTCAGATGAGGGCTTCAGGGAAACTCCTGGGGGATAGCTCCTGGACGCAAGAGTTAGCAAGCCTCTGGCTGTCTGGCACACCAAAAGGAGAGGGGGGACATAGACATTTCAAAGTGTCTCTTCTGTTCATGCACCATGTGTGCTTGGGAAGACATTCTTGCTTGGGGGCCAACACATGACTGCCACCATCAGGTTTGCACCCCTGTCAACCCATTCTGGGTCCTTGTCTTTTTCTACATCTCATGGTTTCAGAGATAGCACCTGACTGACATTCCTGCTTATGTACTTTCTAGGCCACCAAAAACAAGGGAGGAAATGTACAATTTCAAGTTTTTCACATTTTCCTTAATACTGGCTATCCCTGAAGCCACTCCATCCAAGACACCATCTGACCTTCCCTACATGAAGGAAAAAGCCTTTGAACACCACCCACAACACCTTGAAAATGTCAAAGCGAGTACAGTATGCTTGAGTAGGTTACCTTGCTCGGCATAAAAAACCTTCACGCTTGGCACATGTCAGAGCAGTGGATACTAGGATAGGTAGGGGCCAGAGGAGGGCTTCAGGGAAACTCCTGGGGGAGAGATCCTGAGCACAACAGTTTGCAGGCCTCTAGCTTTCGGGCCACCAAAAGGAGAGGGGGACATAGACATTTCAAAGTGTCTCTTCTGTTCCTGCAGCATATGTGCTTGGGAAGACCGTATGGACATGTCAAAGCAAAGTTCAAATCACTGAGTGAACACAATTGTAGCATAGCAACAGGAAAACCTGAACTTCAACATCAAACTCTAAAGTTCCAGATTATGTGCTATACCACAGAGATATTGAAAGAGAGGTCTTTGTCCATATGTTGGCAGCAGCGTTGTTAGTCTTTGCGTCACTCTCACATACGTACTCTTACTGCTGGGTGGTGCGCGGTTACCAGCCTGGAATCGAGCAAGCAGCTGTTCTGTGTGATCTTGCTCACGCTGTATATGTTCAAGGAGTTTAAAGATGGTTGGATGGTGGCATGCAACAGAGGATTGAAATGCATGGTGCCAACCTTCAACTGAATTATTGGTCCGAGGCAGTCCTTCTTCCACACGGGAGCGCATATTCCACAGAGCAATAGGAAAAGGTGGGACACGTCTCCCATTTGGCCGCAATCTCCCGATGTAATTGTCTTCCCAATAGTCATACACCGGGGTCAGTTCATCTGGTCGACTCTCCTCCAAGGTCTGGAAACACTCAGCAACATCATCCACAGGAACAAAACTTAATGCTAACAGCATTTTGGTGAACAATCTTACTCTCTCCTCATCTCTATAGCTGGCGGTCAGTCCCTCATGTTGAATTCTGCGCCACAATGATTGACCCAGATGGAACAGGCACCCAGAAACTGTAGCATTGGGAAATACTGTGTGGGCAGCTTGCAGACTTGCTCTCTCAAAGTCCATCAAGATTGTCAATGGTGCCAACGTGTTTCTGGTTTCCAGCAGTTTCCTCAACACACGTTCATAGTCCTCCTCCCTCTTACTGTTCAACAACACGTAGACCATGGGAAGTGCACGATTGTCTACAAATGCATGGATGGTAAAGACTTGGACAAACAAATGGGGGGCAACTTTGAATGTCCCATCCATGAACCAATGTCCATGTTGCTCCAACACTTCAAGATTAGATTCTGTTGTGAAAATGAAAATGCGTCTTTCATCATTTTCACCTGAATCCCACTGTGCTTCTTTGTAGCGGCTCAGGAATTTGTATCTCTCTTATGCAACTGGGATTACCCATTGCTAGATGGCCTGCATTTCTCTTTCTATTAATTGTTCTCTGCATGGAGGTGTATGCAGGCAATAATGTAGCTGCTTCTAAACTTGTACCAACTGTTATGCCATGAATGATCTGTTGTGGCCTTTCAACCATAGTCACAGCTCTTTCACGTATGTCTCCCATCATTCGATCAGCTTCAATTCTGGCATTGTTGGGTGCATGCACATGCGCCATTATCTCGACAGAAGATCCATCGACGAGCCTCTTTCTTCTTCCCACACAGTCACGGCGCACACACCTCCAGAACATGGATCCGTCTGCCATCACTCGGTCACGACGATATCAATAGCCCTCATGAACCCAGTGCTCTCTCCCACGCTGTGAAGTTATTACTTCCATGTCTATGTCAAATCACTCCTGAAACCATACAATTAATAACATTATCCTATTTTGACTTGCAATTGATATACAATTGCCTATATCATGAATGAACTATTCAAAAGAACATCATACCTGTAAGACTGGAAGTATATCGATGAAACCCTCAGGAACTGTAGTCGACCTTCGACCCTGAACCAGTACCTGCAAGAGTTATGACATGCATGTAAACTTCATGTTCACCCCCCACCAACCTCCAGCACACAAAAAAACCTGCAAAGGTCAAATAGGTGAGGTTAGGCCATACATATGTAGAGTTCAGCACTATGGCACAACACCATATACCTGCAAGGGTGCGATCCCTGTCAGGAAAACACTGAAGATGTCTGTCCTCTGTTGATCGTGGTCTCTTGATTGTCCTCTGTTGATTGTAGTCACCTTCAATAGTAGATTATAAAAGGTTATTACATACATAGAAGATACAAATCCCTATACCTCTGTACTTACCTTGCCTCCAATATTGAACTTCCCTGGAACTTCCAATATTGCTGAACCCTAGACAAGACTAGGGTTTCAGCAAATTCATATCCTTCAGCACATAACTGCAAGACTAAAATTTATAAGGTTAGCACACAGATATAACAAACAGGACCCACTATGTCTGTACTTACCTTTGCAATCATACCTCTAATAGTGGAAATCTGGCTTGCCAACCATCATGGATTAAGAACGTCATTATACCTAAGCGCAGACAGAAGGAAGGCAGAGAGACCCAAAACAAGGACCCACAACAATGGTATACAATCACCCTCACTACACACCCAAGGCTAAAAGTTTACACCAATAAGCCCTACCATCAGACTACTTATCCTATCCTATTGTTCCAATTTAGCAAAACCAAAAAATGAAGCTATGCATATACCTGTAAATGTAAATATCCTCTTATGTATGATACCTGCAAAAGAAAATGATACCCATTGTCTTTATAAAACTATAAACCATGAGCACACTCTTATTTTTTTTTTTTAAATCTTTATTCATTTTAAATGACACATCATGTGTACAAGAATCAAAACATTAAAATGAAATACATCACATGTCAATCTGTCTATATTATCACATAATAGATATAAGTACCTCCCTTCCCACCCCACTTCCCCACTGTTACTTTTCCCAATATGAATGATAATAGTATCATTGTGTCTGATTAGGGTAAAACTTTGTTAACTCTAATTAAATCCTGGTGCCTGTGGCTCAGGGTGACTAAAGTAGGGAAAATCCTGTTATAAATCCTGTGTTTTAGGGTAGCCACTGATTTGTTATAGAACCTGCATTTCTGTGTTTTAGGTGGTATAGAGCCTATATTTCTGACTCACTAGTTTTTAGCCATTGTGTCTGATTAGGTGGAGAAGGGAGGGGCTCTGTTTTACTTTGAAGGTTAATTGCATTATCTTTGGGACATTGCTGTGAACAAGCCTGTCTGTGAACTTCAATAAGATAAGTTGCTCAACATTTCATATTCTGCTCCTTTCACTGGTTTTCAGCATTATATCTGCTTAATTTCTCTTCTCCTACCTGTTTCTTACTTTCAAAAAAACAAAAAAGCACAAAAAAATAAACCCTTCTCTTTCCTCTGTTAAATCTTATTTCCTCTTCCTCTTCATAGGAATAAGGGTAAGACTTATAGTCCCACCATATATAGAGACCCATATAATCAGGATTACTCAAATCAAGGCACTTCACAACCAATCAAGATGACCTTTATTCTATGCAATCACTGTGGCGCTTTAATTCCAAGACATACTATTTGGAGGCTTAAGGCTTGCCCCATCTGTCTTCAACTTGCTAGTATTAAGGAGGAGCTCTGCAAACTTAAACAGGAATTGAATACAATTAAAGCAGCTTCCATCACTCCACAAAATCATACCAACTTACCACCTCTACCTCAAAGAATAAAACAGCCCAGGAATAAATGGGTCACAGTAGGCTCAGGAAGACTGCGACATGTAACACAGAAACATCCACCTTCACTAATATTCCCTCTACAGAATTCCTTCGCTCCACTAGTGCACTGCAATACTCAAGAAAACAGAAAGGAGGTGGGACTGGAACCAATGAAGGTAACTCAAGAGAGAAAGCACACCCTAAGCACAAATAAAAAGGCCAAAAACAGAAAACTATTACTGTTGGGGGATTCCATCATCAGAGGCATTAACCTTGGAACACAAGGCGAGGAGACCAAAATAGTGAAATGTCTTCCAGGATCCTCAGCTACTAGGAGTTCCAGGCAAATACAGACTATAATGAAGGAAGAAACTAAGGATTTTAACACTGATGTCATCCATCTGGGAACAAATGACCTGGCCAACAACTCCACATTTGCAGCACAGAAAGCTTTTCGGGAGCTTAGTGAGGGCGTGAAACCTTTTGTAAAGACTTTAGCTTTTTCTGAAATACTGCCTGCATATGGAAAGGGGGAGTAAAGAGTGAAAAACACAGAGGACTTTAATAGATGGCTCAAAGCCTGGTGTCATCAAGAAGGCTTCAGGTACATAGGAGGATGGGGAAATACATGGAAGGACAAGAAGCTATATTGCACTGATAGGCTACATATTACTACAGCAGGAAAAAGAAACCTTGCAGAGAAATTTAGACAATATTTTTCTAGGCATTTAAACTAGAAGGTGGGGGTGGTGTAAGTACGAAGGACAATTATAGAGACCACCCCCGGCAAAAGAAAAGATGTGATAGTAGTAAAGACTGCAACATAAGCAATATCAGCAACTCATTTCTTAGTATTACAACGGAAAGTGAAACGAAACAAAAATCCATACGAAAAAGGAGATTATCGCTGAAAAATAGCTGGAATGCGATGACCACAAATGCTCGCAGTCTAAGCAACAAAGTTCATGATCTGCAAGCCCTTTTTTTTTTTTAAGTTCAGTAAGTTTTATTGAAGATTTTTGTACAGAACAAAAGAAAACATATGGATAACATGTGATCTTTGCATTAATACATGTATAGGAGAGTAGCAATTACAGGAAACAATGCCCCGAAACGGGGCTATGATAATCCGAAATTCCATATCAAAAGGAAAGAGAGAGAAAAAGAAGAAGGGAGAAATAAACAGATCATGATACTTTGTAAAGAAATAATGAGGTGTCATCTGTACACGATCAAACAAAGAAAACATACCACAGATGTGTGCCATAACCACTGATAAGGTAATACAATGATGAATAAAGCCAAACGATAAACATCGTATGATGTCAAAGGGTGTTAGAGCATTACAATCACAAATTATGAGTTCACAGAACTAATAGCAAATGGTAAGTCAGCATACTGAAGCAGAGGGCCCCAAAGCCTATCAAATTTATGTAATGAACCTGATCTTTCTGTCGCAATTTTCTCATATTTAACTGTCAAACATATGGAATTCCACCAGTTATCATAACTCACAGCTTCAAGGTTCTTCCAGTTAGAGAGAATGATCTTGACAGCTACGAGGAGAAGTATATGAATAAGACAGTCTTCATCTTTGATAACAAGATCAGAGAAGTTAATGCTACCCAAAATGATGGAACTATATGTTAGCGATATGGACGTTTGCAGTAGGTTATTAATGTCTGCTATGACTTTGGACCAGAAGGGTTGAAGCAACGGGCATTCAAATAGCATATGTCTAAGTGTACCCTGCGAGGAAGCACAAGACCAACATTTATCCGAAGATCCGTGTTGAAATCTAGCCAGACGGCTAGGAGTCCAGTAAGCTCTGTGTGTGAGAAATAAATAAGTTTGGAGGAAGGTCGCAGATTTGCAGATGATGGAAGTACGCGACCACAAATATTCCCATTTTTCTTCATCCAAGTCCATTTGTAATTCAAGGGACCACTTTTGTTCAGTTTCAAGAGGGTGCAGCACTTTTTGTAGTCGATTATATTTATACCATTTAGATGCTTCTTTTCTGGGACTAGCCATTGAAACACAGAGTGACAATAAGTCAGGAGCAATTGTGAGGAGCGGCTTGTGCTTAATCTGTGATGTCAAAGCGTGTTTAAGCTGTAACCAGCGATAGTACTGAGTATTCGGTAAGCCACTGGCAGCACATAACTGGTCAAAGGGCTTCCACTCACGGCCGTTATACAACTGATTGATCTGGTGCACTCCAGCAATTTGCCACAATTTCCAATCAACAACTTTATTTTGGATTCGAATTGAATTGTTACGCCAAATGGGTGCATAGGTTGTGTCCAACCAGGAAGTAGGAAGCGATGATTCCAACTGCTTAAAAACCTGAATCATGGATAATAATAAGTGATCACGGATGATAGGAGATGCGGGTGGTGACATAAAAGGGAGATGTTGTAAGCTGTACGGAGAGTATCTAGCTTGTTCAAAAGTAAGCCAGCGGTTGTTTTGTGTTATAGTAGAATCAGAGAGCATCCATCGAACACCTTGACGAGACAGAAAGGCATGATGATAGTCTAATAGATCTGGGAAGTTCACACCTCCACATTTTCTGCATTGTTTCAGTTTGTACAGGGCAATTCTGGGCGTGTTATTATTCCATAAGTATTTGGATAATAAGGATTCCAGCTTTTTATAAACTGACAGGGGTAGGAGGGCAGGTAACATGCTCAAGGTATATAATATTTTAGGTGTCAGCACCATCTTGATCGATTCTAACCTCCCCCACCACGAAAGGTTCAGAGGATTCCATTTAAAAATTTGATCCTTGATAATCTTCAGTAAATGAGACGAACAATTCTCTAGGGTGGAATCCAGTGTCTTGCCAAAAGGAATGCCCAAATATTTCAACGAAGAGTCAGACCATCGAAAGCCATATTGAGTAAGCGTGTATTGATATACATGGGAATTCAGAGGCATAAGTTCCGTTTTGCTATTGTTGAGTTTATATCCTGAAACAGCAGCGTCATCATCTATGAGAGATATCAGGGCAGGAATGGAATCAGGAGAGAGATACAACAGAACA
Source organism: Geotrypetes seraphini (assembly GCF_902459505.1). Taxonomy (NCBI): domain Eukaryota; kingdom Metazoa; phylum Chordata; class Amphibia; order Gymnophiona; family Dermophiidae; genus Geotrypetes; species Geotrypetes seraphini. The sequence continues at coordinate 140,998,252 of NC_047089.1, read as the reverse complement.
TCATCTGCATATGCAGAGAACTTCACTTCAGATCCACCACATCGCACTCCACGAATATGATCATTGGCCCTGATGGAATGCAGGAAGGGCTCTAGCGCTAAGTTGAAAAGTAGTGGTGAAAGTGGGCACCCTTGCCTCGTACCTCTAGTGGGTTTAAATTGAGAAGATGCAATACCATTAATTCGTACATTTGTTGTGGGAGCTGAGTAAAGTACTTTGATCATTTGTATGGATGAGTCATCAAAACCAAACCACCGTAAAGCCATAAAAAGATAGTCCCATTCCACCCTATCGAACGCCTTTTCTGTGTCAAGCGCTAAGACAAGCATCGGAGACTTTTGAAGATTAGCATGAAGGATAACATTCGCAAACATTCTTGAGTTATCACTCGAGAGTCTATTCAGCATGAAACCATTTTGATCAGCACCAATCAATTTAGGAAGCAGATTCTGTAAACGTGTTGCTAGTATTTTCGCATAAATTTTTGCATCAACATTAATTAGAGCCAATGGACGATAGTTGGAGACGTGAAGATGATCCTTGCCCGGTTTGGGTAAAACAATTATACTTGCTTCTGTGAATGTGCCTCTTACATCACCAGATTGTACAAAGTAATCATATAGTTTAACTAGATATGGTGATAGTTCCTTTTGAAATGCTGCATAGAATTCAGATGTAAAGCCATCCGGTCCTGGAGCTTTCCTTTTTGCCACATGATGCAATACAGAACAGATGTCAGATTCAGAGATATTTGATGATAAGATGATGTTATCCTCAGGCGTGAGGGTAGGATGCGGAGTATCCGTCAATATCAGAAGAATCTGGATTGGAGATTTCCAATGTGTATAGTTTTTCGTAGAATTGACTAAATGTTTGTGAAATTAAATGAGGATCAGCAGTAAGTGATCCGTTTGCTTTATTGATGGCAGATATATTTAAGCGTTCATCTTGTATTTTCAAGTATTGAGCCAGTGCACTTCCAGCTTTGTTGGAGGTACAGTGATAGTTTGCTTTTTGCATAAATATAGCATTCCCCGCCCTTTTGCTGAGTAACAAATTATAACTCAGTCTCTCTTGGTGTAGTAGCTTCAGAGTGTTCATATCTGCAGGATTAGCTTGATGACGCTTTTCCAAATCTTTAATAGCCATTTCATAATCAGAGAGTTGCTTGGATAACAATTTAGATTGATGGGCCTGGTATGATATTATGGAACCTCTGAGAGCGGCTTTAAGTGCATCCCATAAGATCGGCCACCCAACATCTTCTGTGGTGTTAAATGCAAAATACTCAGCAATCGCCGATCTGATAAGTTTCACGAATTCATTATCATGTAATAACGCATTATTGAACCGCCAAACCTTCCCTTTTTTTGATAGCGTATTACCATCAAAAGAGAGTTCAATGGCAGCATGATCTGAGACTGATATCTCATGGATAGTAGAATGAGAGACGGTATTCAGAAGGTTGTTACTGAGTAAAAAATAGTCAAGTCTCGAATATGAATTGTGAGGTGCAGAATAAAAGGTGTATTGTTTATCATCTCCATTCATGAGACGCCAGATGTCAACAAGTTTCAATTGTGTGATCAAATTATGAAGGCTTTGCCAAGACCTAGTAGGCTTGTGATTAACCGCTGACTTCCTGTCAACCTCAGGATCAAGAGTTAAATTAAAGTCACCAGTTAATATATGAGATTGAGATTTATCTTCAAGCATAGAAGCTAAGAGGTTGTCAAAAAATTTGGGTTTGTCCTGGTTAGGGGCGTATATATTTAGCAAAGACAACTCTTTCTGATGAATGAGAAGTTTAGCAGATATCCAACACCCTTCAGTGTCTGTGGAGTGAGATAGTAGCTTGATATAATCACAATTTCTAACCAGGATGGCCGTGCCATTCTTTTTTTGAGCTGCAGGAGAGGCAATAACAGGTAATGACCAATTGGTCTTCAGTTTAGCTGACTCAAGCATAGTTAAGTGAGTTTCTTGAAAACATACAATATCTGGGGATTTCTTAGTGACATAGTCTAAGATCTTTTTCCGTTTGATGGGATTGTTAAACCCCTTGACATTTAATGACAGAATTTTTACCATTCAGCAGGATAGTAATGAGTAGCAAAGAAAGTGATAGTCCTGATGAAAATTTCAACATGAAAGTGGTGTGGTATGCAGTAACACACATATCGGATGGACAACAATGTAGTGTACAGAAGCACAAAATAACTGTTATGTCCTAAGAAGGACAGTATACAGCAAGACCCCATGGGAAGAGAGAGCATAAGGGTAGTACAGTCAGCGCACCGACAATATAAAAAATAATAACCTCTTGAAACATAACCAAGGTGCCCTGTGTGGACAAAGTATAATCCTAAATATTTGTAAAGATAACCATAGTAATGATTGAGTGACATTTCATATGACAACATTGGAAAAACATCAGAAATATCGTGCTTTAAGAACAGTAAACTAGCACATACTTACAAACTGTCAACACTTAATTACCTGCTTGGTATAATATAATGACAACAAGATAGTATCACTCACCAGAACCAACCAAATGGAAGAACCAAGAGAGACCTCACAAGTTCAGTATAGCAAAGAGAAACATAGCTGAAATGATGATGACATGATCAAATCCAGCATGACAGCGCATATAAAGCAGTTGAATGATACTTGGACAGCTAATATTGAATGAGACATATCTTAACTTAAACGCAAACAGCCCTGTACTTGTCAATAAGGCTGCCTAGATAATGAGCAGGTGGATTAAAGGCAAGTAATGTACATAAAAGGCAGATAGTGTGTATAATGTGCAGCAAACAGGCACAATATCCAGTTAAGTATTCTGCAAGCAAGGGTCTAATAATGCGGAATTAAACAGCAGATTAATGATAGTAAATAAATAAAAATTGCATAAGGTGACCAGTTCATGAAGGGAATCATCATAATTAATCAGGAAAGAAGCATTACATGTATACTAGAGAGAGCAATGTACATAGGAGGGATATAGTATACTTAGCAGCATGTTGAACAAAGAAGAATTGATAAAGATGAACACAGAGTATAGAACTACTGACAAACAGGAAACAAAGCAAATTAATACGATTAATGAAAACAACACTACATATAAGGAAAGAGTGAAGAAATTCATAAACATGTACCAGAGGGAGAGGAGATAACAGGACGTCATAGCTTACAATGTGCAAGTAAGAATTATAAAGAAATATGAATAATGGTACAAATGACAAAGCATTAAAAGTTGATTGATTTACGTGAGAGGAAAATTTATACAACCCCTGGAAATTAATGTAGTAGATTAATAAACGTTAATAATTCATATGAAGCAAAGAGAATACGTCATGCTATGGAAATTATATTAAATAGATAGGCAGGACGAAGCAACATTGACATAGAATAAATGAAGTAACAAATAATAATGGTTAAAGAGACAATAAAATGTGCAGCATAGAGGGCAAGAGAAATACATCGGAGCGCTAAGGTATAGGGGAATTTAAAATTATTAATTCATAATTATAAACATATATGATGCATGAAAATGATCCAATCAGCAAAGGATAAAATAATTAATAACTTCTAGTGCATGAACTGTAAAAATATGCAATTGATGAAACCCACAAACACTTAAAAGAGACATCAGTTAATAATACAATCAATTCAACATCAGTTAATCTATTGCACAGAGCTGAATGAGGAAAGAAGGCAAGAAAGGGCAAGTGCAAACAAGCATCCGTGAAAATCCCGCCAAAGCGAAATCTGGAGGATGAAGAACCAGCTTCCACGTGGCTGCAAGAATATGGCCGCCATGCCGCATGCATTATTAATCAGCGTAACCGAAGGTCTCAGATGATCCTCCCGAAATAGCGAGAAATCTTAAACTCTGTCAATAGTAGTCGGTTGAAGTTCCTCCAGGAAATCAGACAAGAGCTGAGAGTCAGTGAAATTTTTAGTTTGATTATTAAGCGTGACCCGCATCGTGGCAGGAAAAAGCATGCCAAATTGTGCTTTGAGCTCTCTGAGCTTCAGTCGATATGTAAGCAGCTGCTTTCTCCTTTGCGCCGCGTTTTTTGTAAGATCCGGAATGAAGAGGATGGTATGAGTATCCAGCTTGATCGGCGATTTCAACTTTGCACGTTGCATGACCTCTGACAGCTGCGTGTAGCACAGGAAACGAACAATGATGGCCCTGGGATATCTGGCATTCGCTGGTCTAAACGAGGGCACCCTGTGGGCTCGTTCTAATTCAAACTCTCTCGTGAATTGTAAGTCGAGGATGTCAGGGATTAGTTTTTCCATGAAGGATAGTATGCCAGCTCCCTCTTTACCCTCCGGTATCACAAGGACGCGTAGATTATTCCGGCGTGAGTGAAGCTGAAGATCCTCTAGATCTTTTTCCAGCTGCGGGACCCTTTTCAACTGACCCTGCATGTTTTTAATGGTAACTTGTGCAGCCGAATGTGCGGTTTCAACTCCATCCAACCTGGTTGATAACTGCACAATGTCTTGTTTCAACGAGGTTAAGTCCTGCTTGATTTCCGAAGTGTCTTCTTTTGTTTCGTTGATGACCTCTCTCATAGCCCGCAGCTCAGCTAAGAGCGCCTGAGTAGATTCGGGCTCGAGTTTGTCTTCCGCTGCTTTTTGTGGTGAAGTGGGCTCTGGCTTGTGGCGTTTGCCTACCTTAGATGAAGCCATCAGGTATAATGAAGACAGAGGGCTAAATATTTTGAAAATCCGTTGAGGATAACAACGATTATTTATTGATTCTTGTTCTGTATTGTCGGAGCTCACTGACTACGCCACCATTCCTTATCGCGCCCTCTAGCGCCCCCTCATGATCTGCAAGCCCTGATGTTAGAGGCAGATCTAGATATTGTCGCTATCACAGAGACATGGTTCAGTGAATCACATGGATGGGATGCAAACATACCGGGATATAATCTTTTTAGGAAGGACAGAGATGGTCATAAAGGTGGAGGAGTAGCTCTCTATGTAAAGATCAATATCCAAGCGACCGAAATGCAAGGGACCTGGGGAGAGGAAGAAGCGATATGGATTGCTCTGAAAAGAGAAGATGGAACTTCTATCTACGTGGGTGTAGTCTACAGACCTCCGACTCAATCGCAGCAAATTGATAAGGATCTGATTGTGGATATCCAAAAGTTTGGAAGGAAAGAGGAGGTTCTGCTGTTGGGAGATTTCAACCTGCCGGATGCGGACTGGAATGTTCCGTCTGCGGAATCGGAAAGAAGTAGGGAGATTGTGGATGCCTTTCAAGAGGCTCTGCTCAGACAAATGGTGACGGAACCCACAAGGGAAAAAGCGATATTGGATCTGGTCCTCACAAATGGAGGGAGTATCTCTAATGTTCGAGTGGGTGCTCACCTGGGTAGTAGCGATCATCAAACGGTTTGGTTTGATATAATGGCTAAAGTGGAGAGCGGCCGCATGATACTTAAAGTCCTAGATTTCAAACGTACGGACTTTAATGCTATGGGAGAGTACCTGAAGAAAGAGCTGTTAGGATGGGAGGACATAAGAGAAGTGGAAAGACAGTGGTATAAGCTGAAAGGAGCGATAAAAATGGCTACGGACCTTTATGTGAAAAAAATCAATAAAAATAAGAGAAAAAGGAAGCCGATATGGTTCTCCAACCTAGTGGCTGAGAAAATAAAGGCGAAAGAGTTGGCGTTCGTGAAATATAAAAAAAACCAAGACGAGGAGAGCAGAAAGGACTACAGGGTGAAACTGAAAGAAGCCAAGAGAGAGATACGTCTGGCGAAAGCACAAGCGGAAGAACAAATGGCTAAAAATGTAAAAAAGGGAGACAAAAATTTTTTCAGATATATTAGTGAAAGGAGGAAGATGAAAAAAGGAATTGCTAGGCTAAAAGATGCTGGGAACCAATATATGGAAAGTGATGTGGAGAAAGCGAATGTGCTAAACAAATACTTCTGTTCTGTGTTCACAGAAGAAAATCCTGGAGAAGGACCGAGATTGTCTAGCAAAGTTACACGGGAAAATGGAGTAGATTCTGCGCCGTTCACGAAGGAGGGTGTTTATGAGCAACTTGAAAAACTGAAGGTGGACAAAGCGATGGGACCAGACGGGATCCATCCCAGGATACTAAGGGAGCTCAGAGAGGTTCTGGCGAGTCCTATTAAAGACTTATTCAACAAATCTCTGGAGACGGGAGTGATTCCTGGGGATTGGAGGAGAGCGGATGTGGTCCCTATTCATAAAAGTGGTCACAGGGATGAAGCATTAAACTACAGGCCGGTGAGCCTCACTTCAGTTGTTGGAAAAATAATGGAAGTTTTGCTGAAAGAAAGGATTGTGTACTTCCTTGAATCTAATGGGTTACAGGATCCGAGGCAACATGGCTTTACAAAAGGTAAATCGTGCCAAACGAACCTGATTGAATTTTTTGATTGGGTGACCAGAGAGTTGGATCGAGGACATATGCTAGATGTAATTTACTTGGATTTCAGCAAAGCCTTTGATACAGTTCCTCATAGGAGGCTGTTGAACAAACTTGAAGGGCTGAAGTTAGGACCCAAAGTGGTGAACTGGGTCAGAAACTGGCTGTCGGACAGACGTCAAAGGGTGGTGGTTAATGGAAGTCATTCGAAGGAAGGAAAGGTGAGTAGTGGAGTCCCTCAGGGATCAGTGCTGGGGCCAATCCTGTTCAATATGTTTGTGAGTGACATTGCTGAAGGGATAGAAGGAAAAGTGTGCCTTTTTGCAGATGATACCAAGATTTGTAACAGAGTAGACACCGAAGAGGGAGTGGAAAAGATGAAAGAGGATCTGCAAAAGTTAGAGGAATGGTCTAATGTCTGGCAACTAAAATTCAATGCAAAGAAATGCAGAGTAATGCATTTGGGGATTAATAATAGGAAGGAACCATATATGCTGGAAGGAGAGAAGCTGATATGCACGGACGTGGAGAGGGACCTTGGGGTGATAGTGTCCAAAGATCTAAAGGTGAAAAAACAGTGTGACAAGGCAGTGGCTGCTGCCAGAAGAGAATGGCTGCTGGGCTGTATAAAGAGAGGCGTAGTCAGTAGAAGGAAGAAGGTGTTGATGCCCCTGTACAGGTCATTGGTAAGGCCCCACTTGGAATATTGTGTTCAATTTTGGAGACCGTATCTGGCGAAGGACATAAGAAGACTTGAGGCGGTCCAGAGGAGGGCGACGAAAATGATAGTAGGCTTGCGCCAGAAGACATATGAGGAGAGACTGGAAGCCCTGAATATGTATACCCTGGAGGAAAGGAGAGACAGGGGAGATATGATTCAGACGTTCAAATACTTGAAGGGTATTAATGTAGAACAAAATCTTTTTCAGAGAAAGGAAAATGGTAAAACCAGAGGACATAATTTGAGGTTGAGGGGTGGTAGATTCAAGAACAATGTTAGGAAATTCTACTTTACGGAGAGGGTGGTGGATGCCTGGAATGCGCTCCCGAGAGAGGTGGTGGAGAGTAAAACTGTGACTGAGTTCAAAGAAGCGTGGGATGAACACAAAGAGTCTAGAATCAAAAAATAAGATTAAATATTGAACTAAGACCAGTACTGGGCAGACTTGAACGGTTTGTGTCTGTATATGGCCGTTTGGTGGAGGATGGGCTGGGGAGGGCTTCAATGGCTGGGAGGGTATAGATGGGCTGGAGTAAGTATTAACAGAGATTTCGGCAGTTGGAACCCAAGCACAGTACTGGGTAAAGCTTTGGATTCTTGCCCAGAAATAGTTAAGAAGAAAAAATTAAAAAAATTTAAATTGAATCAGGTTGGGCAGATTGGATGGACCATTCGGGTCTTTATCTGCCATCATCTACTATGTTATGTTAGTATAATTTAGACCCCCCCTCCCAACAATAAGACAGTGTATCTTTAAATAGAAAATAGTGTGTATTCATTACAGTAAGATGTTAATGGCTCCCAAATTTTATTAAAATTATTACAACTTCCCTTTTTTATTGTTACTGTTCTTTCCATTTTGATAATGTGACATAATGAATTGCACCCGAAACTATATACTTGAGTCTACTATGATCTTTCAAATTATTACTTATATGTTGAATGATGACTCCAGTGCTGATATTTTCCTTTTTTTTTTTCTCATGGATTTACCCAATAATATTGTATCATTAGATAATGCAACACTCAAATTAAACATATTCAGATACTAGTGTTGCTGGCATAAGAGTTTTTACCTCATGCCAACATGTTTCTTTACATCTTTATTACTTTTCAATTCTATAACTCCATCCAATTATGCTTCCAATTAATATCCATCACATTATACATAATCTTAATACCATAACTCAACCTTCTCGCTCTTTTAACATGCGGGAAAACTAAGCGCAAGACGGGTGCAAAACCCGCAGGTCCTTAAAAATCCGCGTTCCGCGCCACTTTTCAGGTCCCTGCCCCTTTTAGTCTCTGGCTTTGACAGGGCTGTATGAGAATTTAACTCTGACGGATCCTAGCATGGGGAGGGGAAAGCATTAGGATCCGTCAGAGTTAAATTCTCATACAGCTCTGTCAGAGCCAGAGACTAAAAGTGGCAGGGACCTGAAAAGTGGCACGGAACGCGGATTTTTAAGGACCTGCGGGTTTAGATCCGGGAGGTCAGTATTTTACGGTTACGGAACCAAATCGCGCGAGACAACGGCGCGCCGACAACCGAGCACGGACAACTGAGCGCAAGGTTGACGGCGCGCCAAAGAAAGCATTATTTTAACGGCTCCGATGAGGGTGGGGGGGGGACATCGCGCTGCCATTGTGGGTGGTTTGGGTGGGTTGTAACCCCCCTCATTATACTTAAACCTTAACTTTTTCCCTAAAAAACAGGCAATAAGTTCGGTTTCAAGTATAATGAGGGGGGTTACAACCCCCCCCAAACCACCCACAATGGCAGCGCGATGTCCCCCCCACCCCCATCGGAGCCGTTTAAAATAGTGCTTTTCTTCGGCTCGCCGTCAATCTTGCGCTCAGTTGACCGTGCTCGGTTGTCGGCACGCTGTTGTCTCGCGCAATTTTGTCTACCCCTTCCCATGCAAGAATGACTATTGATGCGCGATGAGCATTCCATAATATATAAACATACCCACATAAAAATATAAGCATACCCAATATAAACAATTCATAGTGAATTTGGCTGATTTTTAAACTTCTATCCTCGCTTTTGTTGCGATTGTGTAGCACGCATCTGGTATCACTTGCAAACATAGAAACATAGAAACATAGAAATTGACGGCAGAAAAGGGCTATAGCCCATCGAGTCTGCCCATACCAATGACCCACTCCCTGATTCTTACTCTCCTAGAGATCCCACATGAATATCCCATTTTCTCTTGAAATCTAACACGCTGCTGGCCTCAATTACCCTCTGAGGCAGCTCGTTCCAATGATCTACCACCCTTTCAGTGAAGAAGTACTTCCTCGCATCACCCTGAAATTTCCCTCCCCTGATTTTCAGCAAGTGTCCTCTGGTTACTGAGGGCCCTGTAAGACTGAAGATATCATCTTTCACCTCTATACGCCCAGTAATATACTTAAAGGTCTCAATCATGTCCCCTCTCTCTCTTCGCTCCTCCAGTGAGTACATCCTCAGTTTTTTTAACCTTTCTTCATACGTGAGTTCCCTGAGCCCCAAAACCATCCTGGTAGCCATTCGCTGAACCGACTCAATTCTCAACACATCTTTTCGGTAGTGTGGTCTCCAGTATTGAACACAATACTCGAGATGAGGTCTCACCATGGATCTGTACAGCGTCATTATGACTTCAGGTTTTCTGCTGACAAAACCCCTACGGATACAGCCCATCATTTGTCTTGTCTTGGACGATGCCTTCTCTACTTGATTGGCAGCCTTCATATCGTCGCTAATGATCACTCCTAAATCATGTTCCACCGTGGTCCTGGACAAGGTTTCACCATTTAGTGTGTAAGTTCTGTGTGGATTTTTTTTGCCTAGGTGCATTACTTTACATTTTTTAGCATTGAAGCCCAGCTGCCAAGTTGATGACCACTGTTCAAGCTGTCTTAGGTCCTGCGTCATAAAGTCAGGCACGCTGCTTTTGCCAACTATGTTGCATAGTTTGGCATCGTCGGCAAACAGTGATACTTTTCCTCTAAGTCCTTGGGTCAAATCTCCTATGAATAAATTGAATAGAATCGGCCCTAAGACGGAGCCCTGAGGTACTCCACTCATCACTGCTGACGTGTTGGAGGGGGTACCGTTTACCATCACCCTTTGAAGCCTACCATCTAGCCAATCCCTTACCCATGTTGTGAATGTATCCCCTAATCCCATCGATTTTAGTTTGTTCAACAGCCTGCGGTGTGGAACGCTATCAAAAGCTTTGCTGAAGTCCAAGTATATCACGTCAAGGGACTCACCGGCATCCAGATGACTGGTCACCCAATCAAAGAAGTCAATCAGATTAGATTGGCAGGACCTTCCCCTGGTGAATCCGTGTTGATGTGGATCACGTAGATTTTCTTCATCTAGAATTTTGTCAAGTTCCTGTTTGATCAGTGTTTCCATGAGTTTGCACACTATGGATGTAAGACTCACCGGTCTGTAATTTCCTGTCTCCGTTCTGCAGCCCTTTTTGTGGAGTGGAATTACGTTAGCTGTTTTCCAGTCTAGGGGTACTATTCCCGTGCGCATGGAGAGATTGAAGAGTACGGATAGTGGTTCTGCCAGAACTTCACTCAGCTCTCTGAGTACCCTGGGGTGTAGATTGTCTGGCCCCATAGCTTTGTCTACTTTGAGTCTTGAAAGTTCGTGGTAGACATTACTAGGTGTAAACTCGTAGTCACGAAACAGGTCATTTTGGCTGTTTCTTATTTGTAGTTGCGGCCCATCTCCCGGTGCTTCACAGGTGAATACTGAGCAGAAGTATTCGTTTAGCAGTTCTGCTTTGGTAGTATCAGATTCTGCGTAGTTTCCATCTGATTTCTTAAGGCGTTCTATTCCATTTTTGTTTATCTTCCTGTCGCTAATGTACCTGAAGAAGGATTTGTCCCCTTTTTTAATGTTCCGTGCTAGATCTTCCTCTGTTTGAAGTTTGGCTTCCCTGACTGCCTTTTTGACAGCCTTAGATCTGGCCTGATATTCTTCTTTTGCCTCCCTTTTCCCAAGATGTTTGTAGGTAATAAATGTTTCTTTTTTCATTTTAATGAGGTCAGAAATTTCCTTGTTGAACCATTGTGTTTTTTTGTTTCTCCGGCGTTTGCTTACTGTTTTTACGTAGCGGCTAGATGCTTCGTTCAGGATGGATTTTAGGTTTGACCACATAGTTTCCGGATTGTCAGTTTCTGCATGGTTTTGCAGCTCTTGATGGACAAAGTCTCTCATGTGGTCGAAATCTGCCTCCCTAAAGTTGAGGACCCTTGTTGCTGTGTTTGATTTAGAGAAGCCTTTTCTGAGGTTGAGCCATACCATGTTGTGGTCGCTGGAGGCCAGCGTGTCTCCCACTGATACTTCCGAGACACTGTCTCCAAAGGCAGCGACATTTACAAACACGGTCGGCGCGCGCGTGAGAACTGGAAATGTGAATATCAACATACCCTATATAAACTTCATAATCGATTGCGCTGAGTTTTATGATCATACCCTCGCTTTTCTTGCGCGTGAAACGGAAATATAAACATACCTGTAAATGAAGGAATGTGGACGTTCGCTCTCACCAGAGGCGAGAAAAATCCGCGCAAGACAAATATTCATTATAGATCAAGTACTAGCAAAACCAGATCTTTACCTATAACGTACACGGTCAGGCAGCGAAAGGAAGGCGGGCTGTTCGGAGGACATATATAATGTGGAAACGTAACCATAGTAACGAAAATGCATTCACGTGACTTGTATTTAAATGCTGTTCGGAGAATATATATCATGAGATAACGTAACCATGGCAACGAAAATGCATTCATGTAACTTATGTTGAAAACGCAGAGTCAAGGGAATCATACTGAACACGCGTCGACGTGATGACGTGTTCACGTGCTGTACGTGCGCGTGTCCTTCGATGGGCAAGCGGCCTCTAGTGGCGCGCTGAATTGTCATGGCGCTGAGTTATCTTGCGCGAAATTGTCTTGCGCTGAGTTGTCGCTGCGCTCAATTGTCTTGCGCTCAAATGTCTTATGCTGGATTGTCTTTGCGCTGAGTTGTCTTGTGCTGAATTGTCTTAGCGCTGATTTGTCTGCGCGATTTTGTCTGCGCGCGATTGTCTTGCGTGTTTTTGACCTGTCACCCACTCAGTCTGTTCAGGTCCCTTTGCAGTTCTTTACTGAATAAGAGTATACATCAACATTGCCAAGTTCTACAATAACATAACTGTTTCCATGAACATCCTATTATGGCATATATGAGAGGAAGGAATATTGGTGAACTATTGAAAGTCCAGTGTCAGTAAATATGGGTAGAAGGCACCATGCAGTCCACATGTGGCTCATGCCAATGGTGTTCAATGGCGATTCTAGGCTCCTCTTGGAAGGATGCACAAACCGGATATGTTATCCATATTAATAAATCAGCATGTTGCATTACGAAGAATGTAATATATGCCATTCAATGTCCATGTGAACGTGTGTACATAGGTAGGGACAGTAGACCCATCAAAACTAGACTTACTGAACATAAATCAAAGATCCACACTGCGATTGAAGAAACCCCATTGGTTCAACATTGGAAAAAAGAATCGTATAAGCTAGGTGATATTAAATGGTGGAATCTTGAAACTGTAGAAAGTGGGTGGCTGGGTGGTGATGTTTCCAAGAGGCTTAACTATAGAGAACAGCAGTAGATTTTTAAACTAAGCACAGTAAAACCATACAGTTTAAATAAAGAGATTGAGTGGATTTCTCTAGTCTAAGCTGGGATTTGATGAATGGGAATGATTTGTTACATGACCCTGTCGGAAAGTTGAAAAGATGCTGCGGCCATGTTCCTACTGAGCACAGAAGTGTTAGAGAGTGTAAATCGGTAGGCAATTAAACTATTTCTGGCTTGAAGTTGCCTTTGAAAAATATAATATTGAATGCATTATTTGTTGCCTTTATAGGGGGATATGCCTTGAAACAGCCTTGAGGAGGCAAAATATGAATTTGTGTTGGTATTGATCTAACCCCCAACACTATTCAGATAACTGCTGATCTCTCATTAAACTTTATCATAAATTTTCAATCTAAGTTTATAAGTTCATCATTAAGATGTTTTCTGTGAAGTAAAAATGAATGGATGCGGGACTGATGAAGAAGTTTGGTGATTTAGCTAATTTCATTGCTATACACTGTAAGTTTCTCACTTCTGATGGTCCTTTAAGGAAAATGTAAGATATTTGGGATGAGTGAATCTGTGTAAACTGTCTTGAATATTGAAAATTCATCCCTAAGGTGTTTGGAAATTAAAGTGCATTATAGTCGACTGTTTATGTAGGTGCCAGTAGGCACCTTGACATTTTTTTTAACTACCATTTTAAATAGCATTTCCCTCTTAGCTTAGGCGCTTGAAGGGGGGTTTAGGACAATTCATCACAGCCCTTTAAAAGCTGCCAATTCATCACTGCCCCTCCATCACCACCAACTCAGTGCCGCCAATTCACGCAACTTTTTCATCACGGGACATTCCTTCCCAACCATTATAGTGCTGACTTTTCAGCACCGTCCCACTTTAATTTTGCTTTTCAGCACAGTGGTTCCATTCTACTTTCATGTCAAAGTTTGCTACTTTTACAACTTGCTTTTCAGCCCCTCAGTTCCATAAAAGTTTCATAATTCACAAAAATCACTTTAATTTTGCTTTTCAATGCATCAATCTCTCAGTTCCATTTTCTACTTTTATGCCAAGATTTGCTACTTTTACAACTTTCAGAATTCACAGAAAACACTTTAATTTTGCTATTCAGCTCAGCAGTTCCATTTGCTACTTGTATGCCAAGATTTGCTACTTATACAACTTTCAGAATTCACAGAAAACACTTTAATTTTACTTTTCAGAGCACCAGTACTTTTAGTTAGCTTTTCAGCCCTTCAATTCCATTATCTACTTTTACAGTTTACTTTTCAGCCCCTTGGTTCCATCACATTCAAATTCATAGCAAAGGGCACAGTGCATTCAAAATTACTGATACCTAATGGCTACTTACTTCAAAATTGCATCCACAGCATCATCTAGGGCACAGTGCAGGTGCATTGCTATATTTACATTTTAACTTTCATTATGGTGTTCACAGCATCTTTTTTTTTTTTTTTAATTTATTTATCATTTTAATACATCCTAAATACAAGATGTTTAAAGGAAATACAGAAAATATAATACTCTCTTAGTCATAATACAAACTAAGAACTGAAATTTAAACATCCATAATAAATCAACTAATACAGTCCATAACCTGAGAGGCGGAGACAAGATGAAAATAAAAGCCCCCTCGGGAAAGGGGGAATATACAAAAGAAAATAAAGATATTAAGAAATAGAGCAGCTAGTTCTTATCCTATCCAAAATAATAATGCCGCATAATTAACCTGTATCATTCGGGCTGTGTAGAGATTCCTTTACCTTCAAGGAAAAAACCTAATTGGGCAGGTTCAAAGAAAATATATTTACTCCCCTGATAGGAACTGAAAACTTGCCCCCAAAGCAATCACCTTTGATCTATATAACAGAAATTCTTTCCTCCTAGATTGCGTCCACCTTGAAACATCAGGAAATATATATACCCTTTCCGCCAAATAGGTAATCTGCTTTAAATTGAAATATAATTTCAGCAACATCTCTTTATCTTTAAGAAATACCAACGAGACCAATAAAGTTGCTCTTCCCTGAATTTCAATATCTGAAGACTGCAGAATAGCGGAAACATCTAATTTGAGCATTTTCCTCTGCTAAAGCTTTTTCTTTCTGCATTTGTTTTAAATAATAAATTCTTTGTATCGGGGGAAGGCTTGCTTCTGGTACTTTTAAAACATTCAACACAAAGTTCTTAAACAGTTCTTGAGGTGACATAAACTTGGCAACCGGAAAATTAAGAATCCTCAAATTCAAATTCTTCTGCTGGTTTTCCAGGTTTTCAATCTTTCTCAAAATCATCATTTTATCTGTTGTTTGTTTGGTAATTAAATTCTTAGTCTCTGTTGTTACTTTTTCTAAATTTTTTAAGTCCACTTGGTGTTGCTGGGTAATAGACTCTAAGGAGCTTATCCTGGAAGTAGAATTCTGAGTTATAGTAACAAAGTTAGAACATACCAGGTGAAGATTCTCAATCGCAGACCAAATAGAGTCCAGGGTAACAGCCTGTGGTTTCACCAACGGTCCAAGGAGGGAAATACCAGCCAACTTTGGTAAGGCTCCTGCTCCAGGAATGGAATTCTGGGCTCCTGCAACCTCCCCACCGCTGGCTACCGACGGCTCCTCTCCCCCAGAACGCTGCTTCTTCGACGTCGAGGTCAGCGTGTCTGTTGTGTGTTTCACTTCCGGGTTCGCTTCGGAGAGAGAACAAGCCTCCCCCCACACACCGGGGGAGCCCTCTAGCCAAGTCTGCTGCTGCGAAGATTCTCTGGGAATGGGAGGGGTGTGCGGTCCTCGTGGGCTCAGCGAGAGAGACATCTCGCTGCCCAAGCTGTGGAGTTCCCGCTCCCCAGCAACGGAGATGCCCAATATGGAAGGAGGGACTGTAAATGCTGTTATTACAGTCTGCCTCGGTGTCGAGAAGCCCGAGGTAGGTAGAGGGAAGCCCCTCGTTTTCCCTCTTTGTTTAGGCATAGAAATAGCGTTTTAAGAGTGAAATGAAGGAAATTTTCTCCTAGAAGAGGGAAGTGCTCCTCTCAGCGTCCTGCTCCAAACGCCATCTTCGGTGTTCACAGCATCTTGATGTCACAGGAGGTGGGGGGCGTACAGTTTAACTTTCAGCTAAGGCTTGGTGTGAGCGCCTCGTTAGGGCGTTCAAAGCGTCTTGATGTCACAGGGGTTTGGGGCTATATAGAATGGAAAAAAGGCAAAGATTGCCTTAGTTCAACAGAAAAGAAAAATAAAAGAATACACAGAGAAGCATGTCAAACTAGTTAAATGTACTGAAAACAGAGCAGATCTAACCTTCAGAGATTGCCTTCTTTCAACAAAAAAGAGAAATAAAACAATACATAAACAAGCAGTTTAAAGTAGTTAAATGTACTGAAAGAGCAGATCTAGCCTTTATAGCATAGAAAGAAAGGCAGAGATTGCCTTCTTTCAACAAAAAAGAACAAAAAGTAACATAATACTAAGTACTGGTCAATTGCTCTTCTCCAAAATAGAAAACAAATTTAATAAATCAAAGAAGCAAACACACATACTTTGGAATAAATTGGAAATGTAAAAAATGTACATTATTGAAACGTTTAAACCATTTTATTGAAGCAATTCACAATTTTGTTATAAAAATGCAACAATGAAATATCAAGTTTCAAAACCATTTGTTTTAAAGTATCTGATAATTCTGAGCTATGCCATGCAAGTATTCTATTGGACCTCTGTTGCCATACTCAGAAACAACTTTGTAAATGCTGTGATCAGCTTTGCGGTACTTTTTCAATTTAAGTAGAGGGCTATGGCCTGAAACAAGTTGTTTGTACTAGGCATCTCTGCCCCTCTGCACCCTTCTTAGGCTATCAGTGAACTTCCAGATAATAGAGTGAGAGACTCCCAATTTGGCTTGGAGACGACGATGAGCTGCTTAAGAGTGGTTGTTGGTGCGATCCTCACCGCTCAGCATTCTGTCATAATTATTGCACAAAGATGGAGGAAACAGAGGTAATCGTCTCCCATTTCCTCTCCTGTTTGGATGACCCAATGTAATTATCCTTAAACCAGTTCAGCAGAGGATGAAGCTCTTCAGGTAGATGATTTTCAAGAGCAGCAACATACATGTCCAAGTCCAACCTAGGCACAAGTGCTAAGGCTACAACCATTTTGGCATTAAGAGCAAACTCCACATCTGAGTCAATTTCATTAATGACACCCATCAATGACAAATGTTTCTTCATGTTTTGCACCAGATGGAAGAAGCAGCCTTTTAGTGCCACTTCTGGGAAGCAGTCCTATATGGCTTTCAACATAGCTATTTCATAGTCACAGTGAATGGATTGTGGACATAGGTTAGGCAGCAAGATTTTTACACAATCAAATGTACATGGCATGTTGTTTATCTGGCAGAAGGGTGTATAGTACCAGATGTACACCACCATGCTTCTTTGCCAGGATAACGTAGATCTGGGCAAACAGTTTGGGTACAGTGGCAAATGTGCTGTCCACATACCAGGTATGAGAAGTGCGCAGAATTCCTAGCTAAGTTTGTCTGCCAAATAAAAGAATCCTTTTGAATCCATCTTCGATATCATCTAGCAAGAATAACTCCTAACTCCTGGTGCTAGTGAATAGGTCTTATGTGCCTCAAGCAATACAAGATTATTCACACTGACCGGATCCAAAGGTACTACCTGTAGTTGACTTCTTCTTCGCTGGACTGTTTTTCGTAAGGAATCTGTTTGGGGAACTATTTTATTTATTTATTTGATTTGATTTCTATCTCATCCTCCCAGTAGTTCAGAACAGGTTACAAGCAAACATTCACAGTTGAATACATTTGGACAATACAAAGACTATACAGCAACTTAAGTATAGGTTAAGAATGGAGAAGTGGATGCAGGAGGAAGGGGGAAATTTAGGGAGCGATGGGGGTTGATTGCAGTTGGAATTTTAGTTGAAGAGGAGGGTCTTTACAGCTTTCCGGAATGTCATCAATGAGTTCTGTAATCTGATTTGCAGGGGGAGTTGATTCCAGAGTTGGGGGATGAAGTGGCTGTAGGAGCGTTTGATGGGCAGTTTCTCA
This sequence comes from Geotrypetes seraphini, assembly GCF_902459505.1. Classification (NCBI taxonomy): domain Eukaryota; kingdom Metazoa; phylum Chordata; class Amphibia; order Gymnophiona; family Dermophiidae; genus Geotrypetes; species Geotrypetes seraphini. The sequence goes on along the minus strand of NC_047089.1, from coordinate 140,980,360 downwards.
CAGGAGAGACCTTCCAGGGGGGATGCATAGGCGTTTCTCTGTTTCAGAGCGGAAGAGGTGGGTGGGGATGTATAGGGTTAGCTTGGATCCTATGTAGGCTGGGGTGGTGGCATAAATTATTTTATGCGCTATTACTAGGGCCTTGAATGCACAGCATTGGTTGATCGGAAGCCAGTGCTCTGTGCAGAGGGCTGGGGAGATGGGGTCGCAGTAGTTGAGGCTGTGTAGGAGGCAGATTGTTACATTTTGTACACACTGGAGGTGTTGGAGATCTTTTTTGGCCACTCCGTTAAATAGGGAGTTGCAGTAATCCATCCTGGAAAGAACATAGGTGTGGAGAAGATGGCTGTCTAAAGATACTCCTAGGCTGTGTACCTGATCTGCTGCTGTTAGTGAGGTGGAATCCCAGGAAAGGGTTGGGCGTGTATATTTGGTAGTTTTTTTCGTGATCCATAAAAGTTCGGTCTTGGCATTCAGCTGTAGTTTGTTGTTAATCATCCAGGTTTTCATGTCAGAAAGGCAGAGTTGGAGGTTGGCAATTTGGGATGATCGGTTTTCGCCTAGTGGGAGGAGTAGCTGGTTGTCGTCGGCATAGGAGTGGATTTTAATGTTGTATTTCTGGGCTATATCGATGACAGGTCTGATGTAGAAGTTAAATAGGAGGGAGGATAGAAGGGCGCCTTGGGGAACACCATAGGTTTGGGGTCAGATTTGTATGGTCCTAGTAGGACTGTTTGGGTTCTATGGTGAAGGAAGGTGTTGAACCACTGACGGTCAGAGTCCTTGATTCCGAGGTCACAGAGTCTGGATTAGATAAGGTGGTGGTCGACAGTGTCAAAGGCAGTGCTGAGGTCAAGTAGGACCAGTAAAGCATCATAGCCTTTGTCGAGTATCAACCAGTTGTCATCTGTTATATCCAGGAGTACTGACTCTGTGCTATGGCCTGTTCGGAAGCCAGATTGTGCGGGGGACAAGGCAGCTTGTTCTTCTATAAAAGGATTTAATCGGCAAAGCACTATTCGTTCTAGGAGGTTGGAGACAAATGGGAGGTTGGAGACTGGCCGGAAGTTGCTGGATTCATTAGGGTCAAGGGCGGGTTTTCTGAGTGTGGGTTTGATAATAGCCGACTTTCAGCTGAATGGTACTGTCCCCATGGAGAGGGAGGAATTAATGATGGGGAGGATAGATTCTTCCATGGCGTCTTCTGTGGATAGTAGGAGGCTTGATGGGCAGGGGTCGAGGATGGTGCTGGAGGGCTTGAGTTCTCTCAGGGTTTCGAGAACCTCAGCATAGGTGGCCATGTGAAGTTGGGATAGCATGGCAGAGGATGGAGTATTGGGGTTGGGTTGGGGGTATGCTGGTGGGGGGTTGGTGATGGTGTCAAGATTATTGCGGATGGTTTGTACCTTGGACTGGAAGAAGTCTGAGAGAGTCTCACTATCAAGTTCAGTTGGGTTGTTGTGTTTTTTTCCTTGGGTGTTTGTGAAGAGTTGGTTAGTAAGGGCGTACAGTTGTTTGGATATGGCTGGGACTTTCTGTAGGAAGTGTGAGTAGTAGACTTTCTGTGCTTCTAGGATGGTTTTAGATGTTTTTTCCCAGTGAGCTTTGGATTCTGAATTTGGGTATTTGATCCAGTTTCTTTCTGCTTTGCTCAGTGATCTTTTTATGGATTGGCGATTGCTGATGTACCAGGGAGCAGGTGTTTTGTTGGTGGTTATTCGTGTTGTTTATGTCTGAACGAGGCTATTATAGAGGGATTGGATGTTGGAGTGCCAGGTGGAGGCTGCTAGGTCAATGGAGTGGGGATATTGGGTGAAGGTTTTGTTTAGATTGCATAAACTGCTGAGCTTAGGTTGGACATGCATGAATGAATAATTTCTGCAGTCGTCTCTACTGTCTCTTCAGCTCTCCGTTTCATTTGTGTTACAAATATTGTCACTTCAATATTCACTGGCAAAGGAAAGTTGGAATGTGCATTCAATTTCTTAATCACTTCTTTGTTTCTAGTAAGAAGCCTGGCTTTGTATCGTCCCATCTGTTCATATCACCAAAATTTGACAGATTCATCTGCTTTGCTGTGTTAATCGCATTCATAGAGGTATCCATCACAGGCAAATCTTTGTCTTCATCTCTTGCTTAGAATGGTCACATCATCCACTATCAAGGACCTCCAGAAAGATCTGAACCAGCTGGCAAAGTGGGCAACAAAGTGGCAGATGAACTTTAACATAAACAAATGCAAGGTGATGCATCTAGGGAAGAAAAACAAAGAATATGAGTATAAGATGTTGGGGATGAAGCTAACAAAATGCCAACAAGAAAGGGATTTGGGGGTACTGATTGACAGTACCTTAAAGCCTTCGGTACAATGTGCGGCGGCGGCGAAGAAAGCAAACAGGATGTTGGGCATAATTAAGAAGGGGATTATGAGTAGATCGCAAGAGGTCATAATGCCACTATACAGAACAATGGTCAGACCGCACTTAGAATACTGTGTCCAACACTGGTCTCCACACCTTAAGAAGGATATAACTCTGCTGGAGAGAGTTCAGAGGTGAGCCACGAAACTTGTCAAAGGGATGGAGCATTTGAGCTACAAAGATCGACTCAAGAAACTAGGACTGTTTTCCCTCGAGAAGAGAAGACTGAGAGGGGATTTGATAGAGACTTTTAAAATAATAAAAGAATTTGATAAAATAGACCAAGAAGCAGCATTACTAACATTCTCAAATGTGACACAGACTAGAGGTCATAGACTGAAACTAAGTGGCAGCAGGTTCAGGACAAATGTCGGGAAGTTCTGTTTCGCACAGCGCGTGGTGGGTGCTTGGAATGCGCTCCCAGAGGAGGTTGTGGAGGAGACTACTATGCTGGGATTCAAGCGCAAGTTGGATGCACACCTTCTTGCATATCATATTGAGGGATACGGTAAATCCGGGACTCCATAAAGGAGTACTAAATTGGGCCGCCGCGTGTGTGGATCGCCGGACTAGATGGACCTCGGTCTGATCCGGTGAAGGCGTATCTTATGTTCTTATCTCCTCCTCTCCCTAAGAGATCCCACGTGCCTGTCCCACGCTTTCTTGAATTCAGACACAGCCTTTGTCTCCACCACCTCTACTAGGAGACTATTCTACACATCTACCACCCTTTCTATAAAAAAGTATTTCCTTAGATTAATCCTGAGCCTATCACCTCTTAACCTAGTACTATTCTCATTCTGGAGTATTCTTTCAACTGAAAGAGATCTCCTCATGTGTATTTATATCATATAGGTATTTAAAACGTCTCTATCATATCTCCCCTCTCCCGCATTTCCTCCAAAGTATACATATTGAGATTTTTAAGTCTATCCCCATACACCTTATGATGTAGACAACCTTATGATGTAGTAGCCTTCCTCTGGACCAACTCCACCCTGTTTTTATCTTTATGAAGGTGCGATCTCCAGAATTGTACACAATATTCTAAATGAGGTCTCACCATAGCCTTAAACAGGGGCATCAATACCTTCTTTTTTTTCTACTGGCCATTCCTCTCCCTGTACACTCAAGCATCCTTCTAGTCTTCACCATCGCCTTTTCAACCTGTTTGGCTATCTTAAGATCATAACATATTATCACACCCAAATCCCACTCCTCTTTCATGCACAAAAGTTCTTCACCTCCTAAACTACTGTTCCCTTGAGTTTCTGCATCCCAAACGCATGACCAATAGACAGTTGTTTTACAGTAGTTTAATATTTATAGCATATCATAGTTTGAAATGTGTAATAATATGATGATATAGGACCTTGGGAGGCATAGGTATGTGTATATGCCGAATGTAAATTCAGAGAGTTTCCAAGTTTCCACTGTAGATCATTATTTATGCACGTAACTGTGAGCACATAGTTTATAGACTATCTATTTTAATGGATAATTGTAGGATATTATATAATATGTTTTACTACAACTGTTTCAACAGACTTGGGAACCTTTTTGGGACTCTATGCACGAAGCAGAGTTCTGAACTTTCTTTAAAGCTTGGTCTGTGGTTATTGCTTGTATTTCCTCGGGAATGTGCAAAACGAGTCCTCAGGGGATGAGTTCAGGAAGTTGGGTATGGGTTGGGCAGGTATTTAAAAATTATGGAAACATTGGCATTGAGCTGAACCAAACTTATTCTTCTTTGTTTTGTTACTGGAAGCTGTGGTCAGCCCTCCTGTTTCTCTTTGAATGTTGTTGTGATTTCTAATTTCCCAAAAACATAATTGAAACATAATATGTTTTACTTTTTACAGGTCCTGCTAACAATCTGCATTCTAAACGTCGTGTACCAAAACCTTCAGTGTTGGCAAAAGTACCTGCATTTTGCAAAGTATTTTCGCGAAAGTCATCTTCCAGGAAGAAGTCAAGAATCATAGACAATCTTAGAAACTAACTATTACATTGCTAAACAGTGAAGTCTGTACATGGATTTTTATGCTGGATGTAATAAACGAGTCTGTTATGAAACATGTTTGCTATTTAATGAAAAGTGATTCTGAAAATTGACATCTTGTTAGACAAAGCAACTTTAACAAGCAGGAGAAGCACAATAGGATGAATCAGCCACACAACTAGGTGATATCATATTACTTTGCCAAAACAGACAAGCTGTCTCAAAGCTCAGAAATAGCTTTAAAGTACCTTCTGAGCATGCAAGGACATAAGAACATAAGAAGTTGCCTCCGCTGAGTCAGACCAGAGGTCCATCCTGCCCAGCGGTCCGCTCTCGCGGCGGCCCATCAGGCCTAATTGCCTAAACAGTGTCCCTGACTAATTTTGTAACTGCCTCTAATCCTCTAATCCTATCCCTATTACCTACCTCTACTCCTATCTATACCCCTCAATCCCTTTGTCCTCCAGGTACCTGTCCAGACCCTCTTTGAAGCCCTGTAGCGTGCTCCTGCTTATCACATCCTCCGGTAGCGCGTTCCATGTATCCACCACCCTCTGAGTGAAAAAGAACTTCCTGGCGTTTGTTCTAAACCTTTCCCCTTTCAATTTCTCTGAGTGCCCCCATTCTCACATTGCTGTCACTCGCTAGTATATATTTCTTTCTTTTCCAAGGGACAAGCAGCATATAATATCCTTATTCATGGATGACATAATCCAATTGACACTAACAATAAAATGAGTAACTACAGAGGCTCTTGAGGTTTACAGCAGTGTTTCCCAAGTCATTCTGGAGTACCGCCTTGCCAGTCAGGTTTTCAAGATATCCACCATGAATATGTATGGCAAAGATTTGCAAATAATGCAAGAAGTATATGCAAATCAATTTCATGCATATACATGGTGGATATTGTGAAAATCTGACTGGCAAGGGGGTACTCTAGCACTGACTTGGGAAACTGGTTTACAGAATTTTCCAGCATTTATAACCATGTGGAATTTTTGTGATGGTAACTAGTATCTCTTTAGGACGGTAATGAGCAGGGTATAAGTTTTGGGAGTTTTTTTCTCTTCTTTACTATATTTTATTTATTGTAATTATATGCATTGTGTACTGTAACTTTTATTTCTACTACTTTCTCTGTTTTTTCTTTTTCTCATTTTCTCTCATTTATTACTTTTTGATGATTGCAGACCACTTATATGTAATAATGATGAGCAGTTTATCAAATATTAAACTTGAAACTTAATCATGCGGATCCACCTCAGTTATTTTTTTTTCCTCTGCAGAATCTTTAGGATGTGTCAATTCTATGGTCTGTCAAATTTTCCCTCCATTAGTAATTTTTTTTCTTTGGTTGTTGTTTATAGCTATTTCAGTGTCAGTCCAAGTGATTTGCTACTCTTTATTTTGTCTGTTCACTCTATTACATCTTCCAGGTTCAGAGAGATTTGTTTCATTTCCATCAACTCCTCATCATTAAGTATCATTTCTTGCATGGGCATCTCTGCCACATCATCCTCGGACTCTCCTCTGTGACCTTGTTCTCCCTGGTGCCCATTCTACCCCTCAATCATCTATTGGCTCAACTGTTTCTCTTACCAACTTGTTGCTATGAATTTACCTAAACAAGTTTTTATTATGTATTTGCCTTTAGGGCAAGCTTCTTTTCAAATTTTCTCTTTGTCGGGAAGAGATAAAATGCAGACCTTAAGACCTCGTGGATCTAAAACCGCACGTCCTTAAAAATCTGAGGCCCTTACATTGACAAACCCGCCTTTTAGCTTGTTTTATCCAGACCCTTATTCTACCGCTTTCCCTGCAGCTCAGGCCCCTGGCTTTGCCTTCCCTAATGGCTAAGGAGGGAGGAGGCGCACCGTGGCTTTTGTTAATTAGCCCGATCATCCCTTCCTCCAGATCTCTCCCTCCACACAGATTCTGAGAGCCCCCGCGATATGACACTGGATGGCAAATAGCTGGGTTTGGGGGGGCTGTTAAAAAATGTGTGCAAAGGTCTGCAGTGCATCTGACCTCGCGGACCTCACAGATCTGAACTGCACAATGCACATCCTTAAAAATCTGGGGTCTGTGCCACTTTTAGTCTCTGGCTCTGACAGACTTCTATGATAGTTTAGTCGCTGACAGATCCTAATGCTTTCCCTCCCTATGCTGAGACTAAAAGTGGCACAGACCTCAGGGCAAAAGTTTTGCTGCTAATCTCAGCATAGGGAGGGAAAAGCATTAGGATCCATCAGAGCTAAAATGTCATAAAGGTCTGTCAGAGCCAAAGACTAAAAATGGCACGGACCTCAGATTTTTAAGGACATGCAGATTTAGATCCGTGAGGTCCGCGTTTTACCCCTTCCCCTCTTTGTCTTCCTTATTGGTGCTTTGCATCCAATTTTCCATTCCTTATGTAGTTTCCTGTTATCTTCATTTAGATCCTTTTTTTCATTTTCCAGAGGATTATTTTAGATACAGTATAATAGCCTCCTTCACCACTCTTCTTTTTAAGAATGTTTGTTTCTGCACCAAGAAAATACAGAGTAATACTTATCAAACTCTCATTTTGTAGCTTTAATGCAAATATGACAAATAAAATTGAATTTTACAAGAATGTAGGATAAAATATACTTGTTCCTTGGATGAGTGCATAAACTATAAGATCCTTTTTCTAATCGATTGTAAGCACTAATGCATGCATATGGCAGCAAAAACATACTTAACTGCAGTGTGTGCTCAGGCATCCCATGATAATTTTGGGATCAGTGCACCCTAACCATATGCTAAAAATAAAATTTATTTTTTAGCACTGGGGAGCCAAGAGTGTGTGTGTTCTGCACTAATCGGTTAGTGCAGTTACATTTCTGTGTGCCAACTGATTAGTGTGCGAGCCCTTACCACCTGCAAAATAGGTGACGGGAGGGATTCAAGCACAAATTTATGTGCTAATGGAAAATTAGTACATGGCCATTACTACTACAAATAGAAATATTGGCCATTTTACCCCTGAGGAAAAAATGGCCTTAGTGTAAGGGAATGACCAGTGTAAGGATGCACTAGGGCCACTTTTTACTGCAGTTTGGTAAAAGGGCCCATATGTTCATAACCAGTATCAAATCACCCCAGGGATATTACATTACATTACATTAGTGACTTCTATTCCGCCAGTACCTTGCGGATTACAAAAGAAGATAACTGGACATTTCCAGGAAAATTACAAATTAGGGAGCTGTTTACATGGTTGAGACTTTGAAGGGACATTTACAAGAGTGGTTGAGACTTTGAAGGGAAATTTACAAGAGTGGGGATAGACATGGAGATGTGTTATGTTTTCTTGATAAATTTTTTGAATAACAGGGTTTTGATTTCTTTTCGAAATGATTTGAAGTTGGTTGTTGTCAGCATGTTGGAGATGGGGTGATCAAGTTAACTGCTTGCGTTGCCATACAACTTCTTGCACTGTGTACCTTTGAATGGGGGGGGGTAGGTAGGGGGGTAGTTCTCCTTTGTCTGGTTGTTTTGTTCCAGTTTAGGCAATTGTTTAGATATGTGGGGGCAGTGCCATTCATTACTTTGAATAATAGACAGTAGAATTTGAATAATATTCGCGCTTGTATAGGTAGCCAGTGTGAGTCTAGGTATGTGGTGGTGGTGGTCATATTTGCTTAGTGAATAGATCAGTCTGAGGGCTGTGTTTTGTGCATTTAAATATATGCACCAGTATTTTAACATACTCAGAATTAAGTTGCGAGGGATACCCAGTGTGATGCTATTTTCAATATATCCTCCACCCATTGATACTGCACATTCACCTATACAGTAATCTATATCTATCACCATTCTTCAAACAGCCATACTATTTCTTTACCACAATTCACTAGGAGAGTACTGACTTCATTGTCCTAGGCAGCCACTGGAAATCAGAGTCCTTACTTTATTAATTACTACTGTATAAAACTCTCCCACAATGCTTTTTATAGCAACCCATTCTTTTTCTCTTTATATCCCATTTATATCTGTGAGCAGTCAGTTCAAATCCTGCCATTTCATGCATCCATAGCAACAACAAGAATAGGGGTCTCAAAACAACATCCTGCCCACCCCATACAAAAACTCAATACAGAACCATTGGGCAAATGGAAGGTTAACATACAACCAACTTTTGATGCAAAATATTGTTATACCTAATTACTACATCACAATACCATGCTTAGCGTATGTTGTATATAGCTCGCTCATTCAATATTTGAAAGGACTCTTACTTGGCAAAAATAAAATTAGGAGGTGGGAATATCATAAAGCCATTGAAAATCCGATCATAGGACCTCTTATATGTTATTTCAAGTCCACATCATGGGACCGTAGTTTTAATCATGTATATACATCCTTCCCTTCCATTCACCACAAAATGCTGACAATTGCCTACTATTAAAACTGTTTAAACTGCTCATCTACTGATACTTTGTTGCATCTTCTCAACACTCAACATAGCGTCAATAAATGTATCTTAATCACAGTGTCAATGCAGACACTAGAACACAGTTCTTCAACCGCCGGTCCGCGGACCGGTGTCGGTCCGCAGGAAATTTTTGCCGGTCCGCGCAGGGCCGGCAAGATTGACTCACTTCAACTTCCTGCCGGTCCGCGCAGGGCCGGCAAGATCAACATGTGAAGCGTGCGCTGGGCCGGAGAGATCTTGGGGAGCCTCCGACAGTGGCTTTCTCCCCTCTCTGCAGCTCTCCTTTACTTCCCAGCGCAGCGATTCACGAAGGCAGCCTCGGGGCTTTTGCTAAGTCGCGGCTGCCTCTGATGATGCAACTTCCTCTTTCCTCAGAGGCGGCGCGACCCAACAAAGGACCCGAGGCTGCCTTCGTGAATCGCTGCACTGGGAAGTAAGAAGAGCTGCTGGGAGGGGAGAAAACCACTATCAGAGTCAGTGTTCCCTCTAAGGTGAACGCATGAGCGATCGCTCACTATTTTCAGTGGCGTCGCTCATGCTTCTTCTGGTGTCGCTCACTGGAGCGGAGGTGAGAGGAAGTTGTGGCGGTGGTGCTCTGCCCTGCTCGCCTAAGATGCAGCAGCGGCGGCTCCTTTCATGATCCCCGCAATCAGTGGCGTACTAAGTGGGGGGGCGGTCCGCCCCTTGTTCTCATTGGTGTAACGCCGGCCCTGCAGCTCCGGACTTCCCCACACCTGTCCCCCCTTCGGATCGCTATTATTTTAAATGTTATAGCGGCGGCGCTGTATCCATCAGTGGAGACGTCTAACCTCGGCCTGCCCCGGAACTCTTACTGCAACAGTGACTTCCTGTTCCTGCCTAGACGGGCGGCTACTGCAGTAAGAGTTCCGGGGCAGGCCAAGGTTAGACGTCTCCACTGATGGATTCAGCGCCGCCGCTATAACATTTAAAATAATAGCGATCCGGGGGGGGAGTCCGGAGCTGCAGGGCCGGCGTTAGAGGGAGTAAGAGCTGATGGTGCCGCAGGGTCCCGTAGGGGGAGGGAGGAAGGAAGAAAAGGAACCGAAGCATGGCAATTTTGGGAGAGCAGGTGTGGGGAAGTCCAGAGCTGCAGGGGAGAGTGTTGCGGTACCCAGCTGGAGGGAGAAGGAAGATGAGGGAGGGAATGAAAGGAGATGCTAGGGCTTGGAGGGAAGGAGGAAGGTATGCCAGACTAAGGGAAAAGGAAGGGGGAGATGTGAGAGCATGGAGGGGGAGCGAAAGATGGAAGAAAAGGAAAGGAGAGAGATGCCAGAGAATCAGGGAAGGGAAGATACCAGACTATGGGGTGCAAAGGAAAGAAAGGAGAAGAGAGAGATGCCAGAGCATAGGGGATGGGGTGGTGACAGAGAAAAAAATGGAGAGGTGGCAGAGCTGGCTGGCTTTGGGGGTGGGCAAAATCTGGAAGGCAGTGGGGGGACATAAGAAGGAGGCACTGGGGGCACAAAGGACACAGGAAGGAGGCACTGGGGGCACTATGGACATGGGAAGGAGGCAATGGGGGCACTAAGGACATGGGAAGGAAGGAGGGAGGGAATAGAATGGGACAATTGTTGGGCCTGAGTGCAGAAAGAAAGAAAGGATACACAGTCAATTAATAGATGTCCCCTTTTGATGAAAAAAATAAATGGTCACGTTACCACTGACTTACTTTCTCTTCAGCAGAGTCAGCATCCGCACTGAGGTGCAGGAAGGTCCCGCGATGACTCATCTGCTGGCTCTGCTCTGGATGAAGTAAGTTACGTCGGAGGGGGTGGACCCGGCCGACGCAGTCATTGCCGCAACTCCCTGCGTCTGCCGGGTCCACCCCCTCCAATGTAACTTACTTCTTCCAGAGCAGAGCCAGCAGACAAGTCATCGCGGGCCCTTCCAGCATGCGGCTGCTAAGTCCGCTCTAGAGCAAGTACGTCGGAGTGGGGTGGATTGGCAGCAGGCAGCTACAATCATCGCGGGACCTTGCTGCATGAAGGGAGAGAAAGGAGCAGGACTGCTGGAATGGAAGAGTGGTGGAGGGAAAGAAAGGGGGCAGGGTGGTATGGAAGGGTGGTGCTGATGGAATTGATGTACAGAGAAAGGGGAGAGACATAAGGGGGAAGGATATTGGAGGGAAAGAAAGGGGGAAGATGCTGATTGAAGAGGGGTGGATGGAGGGAGAAAGGGCAGACATTGGATGGTAGTGGGGAGCCTATGCTGGATGGAAGTGCAGATGGGAGAGATAAGGGAGCAAATGCCAGAAGGAAATGGGAGGAGAGAAAGAGGGAAGCAGATGCTGGATGGAAGTGGACAGAGAGAGGAGAAGGTACTAGATGGAAGGGTTGGAGAAAGAGGGTACATGATGGAAGGAGGGGATAAATAAAAGGAGGGCACATGATGGGGAGAAAAGGATTGAGTTAGGGAAACACTGGAGGGGTGAGGGAAAGAGGTGGCAAGCTTTAGGTAGACAGTAAAAAAGGACATTGATGAGAGGGTAGTAAGAACATAATCTAGACAGATGCAGAAAATAAATTGAAAAGGGAAATGAGGGAAAAAAGGGAAAGGGATTGCAGAGGAGAGGTGTGGGAGAGGGAAGGAGAGGAGAGAGATGCCAGACCAATGGGGGTGAAAGGAGAGATGAAAGGGGGAGGCATACACTTTCTGGAAGGGGCATAGAAGGAGAGAAGATGCCATATAGGGGAAGAGAGACGGCAGACAGTGGACGGAAGGAAGAGAGTTACAAGAAGATGAGGAAAGCAGAAACCACAGAAGACAAAGGTAGAAAAAAAAATTTCTATTTATTTATTGCTTTAGGAGACATGTGTCACTGTTTCTGTGAAGCATTGTATGCAGAGTCCAGCTTCTTGCTGGTTCAATTTAACCTTTGTCTATGTATTTTTATTTTATCCCCCCTTTTACAAAACTGTGAAGCGTTTTTTAGCACCAGCCGTGGTGGTAGCAGCTCTGATGCTCAGAATTCTATGAGCATCAGAGCTGTTACCTCCGTAGCTAAAATCCACACTACAGTTTTGTAAAAGAGGGAGGGGTTAGTTTGTGATTACATATTCCATAATAGGCGAAGGTGTGTTCTGTGTTCTGTGTGTTCGAAAGACATAGTTTTCTGTTAGGATTGACGGTGTAGGATTTATCTGTGCTGGTCTGGCTTGTTTAGTTTTACAATGGGTGTATTGATGTACTGTTCACTGCAATATGTAAGATGCTGCCTTTTCCTAGATACTCATGTGTGACTTGTTACTAAAAATCATGTTTTTCATACAGATGGGGGGGGGGGTACCAAAAAATGATGGGCCCCGGGTGTTATATATGCTAGGTACGCCACTGCATTATGTAAAGATACCAGAAAGCTGGCGAAGCAAAAACTTTAAGTAAATTGTTATTCTTCTAAGTTTTGAGTATTTAACCCTCCCACAATCTCATGGGCACTCGTTTCAAGTTTATTGAGATTTTGATTTAAATGCAATATCAAATATTTTCAATATGTATAACAAAAATAAATTTTGGGAAATAAATAAAACCATTTGAACAATAAACATACAAACATATCCATAGATGATTAAAAATACATAAGGAGTACAAGGATAAACTACATTTGTTTAAAAATGCGTCCTCCGTGCCTGCTCATAAATTTGTGGAATATGTAACTTGTCGCTCATGCATATTTTATTTTGCACACACCTCATCAATCCTTAGAGGGAACATTGGTCTGGGAAGCTGCTGGGCAGGGGAAAAAAGGGACAGCTGCTACTGGAGAGTGATAAGGAGATATGCTGCTGGGAGGGGAGGAGGGAAATGAATCTAGGAAGCTGCTGGCAAGGAAAAAAAGGGACAGCTGCTACTGGAGAGGGAGAAGGAGAGATGATGCTGGGAGGAGAGAAGGGAAATGAATCTGGGAAGCTGCTGGGCAAGGAAAAAAGGGACAGCTGCTACTGGAGAGGGAGAAGGATGCTGCTGGGAGGAGAGGAGGGAAATGAATCTGGGAAGCTGCTGGGCAAGGGAAAAAAAAGGGACAGCTGTTACTGGAGAGGGAGAAGGAGAAATGCTTCTGGGAGGGGAGGAGGGAAAGGAATCTGGGAAGCTGCTGGGCAAGGAAAAAAAGGGACAGCTGCTACTGGAGAGGGAGAAGGAGAGATGCTTCTGGTAGGGGAGGAGGGAAAGGAATCTGGGAAGCTGCTGGGCAAGGAAAAAAAGGGACAGCTGCTACTGGAGAGGGAGAAGGAGAGATGCTGCTGGGAGGGGAGGGAAGAGAATTACTGCTGGACAGGAGGAGGAGGGAAGGGAGAATGAAAAAAGGAAGGAAACAGCTGGCAGATAGATTAGAGGAGGGGAAGGGGAGACACAGGCATGAGAAAGTAGAGAGATTGATAATAGGAAGGGGTCAGCAGAAAAATAAGCAGAGAGGGACAACGATGATAGATCTGGTGTAGGAGAGATAAAAATGAAGAGAGCAGTGAAGCTGGAATGAATCATGTAAAAAGGAGAGAGGGGGCACAAGCTGGATGGAAAGGGGAGAGGGGCATAGAAAGAAGACAGATACCATATGGAAGGGGAAGAGGACAGACAGTGGATGGAAGGGGCAGATGCTGGATTGAAGAGACAGAGAGGGCAGACGCTGGAAGGAAGAGAGTGAAAAGAAGATTGAAAGCAGAAACTAGAGACGAAAAAAGGTAGAAAAAAATAATTTTATTTCTATTTTGTGATTAGAATATATCAGATTTGAAATATATATCCTGCTAGAGCTGGTGTTAGACATAACTGGGGACTGCAAAGCCCAGGCAGTGCTTCTTTAGCTTCCAGCTGGCTTAGGGCGCTCTCTGACCAGGGGGCAGTTGCCCTAGTTGCACTCCCCTAAAACTATTACTGTCATGTGTGACTGCAGTATTCTGTTAGCATGATATTTCTGTGTAGCATTCTGTAATAATTTGGCTTGTTCAGTTTTCTTGATAGTAGAGGGGATATATGTGAAGGGGAGGGGAGACAGGGGTTTTGTTGATCCTGCTCTGAATTATTTGTATTTGTAAAATGACAATTGTACAGAATATTGTTTCTTTTTATACTTTAATAAAATACATTCAATATAAAATCATAACTGAGGCTTGTGTGGATGGGATCAGATGATTTGTGGGGACCGACTCGCGGAGATGGGGCGGAAACGGGGTTTTTAAATTTTAGTCCTAGTAGTTTGCCGGTCCACAAAATAATTCTTTTTTTTCTGCCGGTCCACGGGTGTAAAAAGGTTGAAGAACACTGCACTAGAACACTAATGCTCATAGCTCTCTCTGTGTTTACTTAACGTGCAACATTGTATCTGCTGATATAATAGATTAAGAGAATGGGCAACATTTATCTTCCATGGTAAAGGAGAGCCCATCTCAATGGGTGATGGTAATGCGGGGCTGGCAGGATCATGTTGTCGCTCAGTGAGACGTGTGGGAAAACAGGAAGGGGGGAGAGTCATGAGGTGAACGGCCATTGATGGGTTTTCCTGCTGACAGTCGGCCCTGCCATTGGTGGACAGGCACAGGGCAAAGGGACTGGGTGGGGGATAAAGCCGGGACTTTGTAGGATCCGGCATCTTCCTGGTTCCTCTGAGGTGTTTTTTTCGGCTTTCCTTGGTTTGCGGTGCAATGGTTGATCAGGAACCAGCATCATTAAAGTATGAGCTACCTTTGGGAGATAGTCTCCACAGCCACACTATGAACTCAGCCTAGAGCCACCCACCCCTAGGCTCACATTACAGATATAGACCCACCCACCAATCATCCTCCACCTGTTGCCCAACCAAATCCAACCAATATAGAATAAAAGTAACTAAATTAAAAATATAATTCAACAACCCCAGTGCTATACCTTAATCTTATAAGCTTATATATACTTTAAAAAATGTTCACCATTCCTTACCCTTCCTTTTCTTTAACACATGACCATGGCTTTCACGCATGTTCTCTCCATGGTGAGTTTACTTTAAAAATTTATCCTCCTTTCATCTTATGAGACTTGGCACCACTCATCTATCTTCCATCAAATCTGGGACAATTCTCCCTCCCTCCCCCCATGACTTCTGTTAACCAATTCCTCTTACTGCTACTCACCTTCCCCATCCCCTCCTCCTATCCTAAACCACTTAACCTCCAACCACCACACCAGTCATGTTTCAGCTTTACCACCTCGCCTACTCTCCTCCCCCACCCTTTTCTCAGCCTTACAGCTACTACACTCTCTCCCTTTCATACAAAGATCCCCACTCTACGTGTATGCATATTCACCATGGCGTAGCCCCCATGCCTCTCCCACACTCACTCATATCTTACTCCTTCACTTGCTCTCTGCTGGGGACATCGATCCTAATCCTGGTCCTCCCAATCATCCCTCAGCCTACCCATGGTGATCACACCGCAATCTAACAAATCTGTTCCTCTCCTCCCTCATTCCTCCCTGCCCTGCTCATGTGCCCTGCGGAACTCCTGCTCCGTATCCAACAAACTTACCTTCATCCATGACCTCTTTATCTCTAGAAAGCTCTACCTGCTATCACTAACTGAAACCTGGATCTGCCCTGAAGACTCTGCTTCAGCTGCCACCCTGTGTCATGGAGGGTACCTTTTCTCACACATGCCTCGACCAGATGGTCATGGAGGTGGTGTTGGACTCTTACTCTCACCATCTTGTAAATAACCCCTTCTTCTGCCTTAATCTCACTGTTCTCCTCCCTTTGAAGTTAATTCCATCCATCTATTCACCCCCTGTCTCTGAGTAGCAGTTATTTACCGCCCCCCTGACAAATCCTTCTCCTTCCTCACTGAGTTTGACTTTCTTGAACCCTCATCTCCCTCCCTTATCCTCAGCGACTTTAACATCCATGCCAATGACCCTTCTGACTCCTATACATCCAGGTTCCTTGCTCTAATGTCCTCATATGACCTCCAGCTGTGCTCCACCTCTCCTCCAACTGCTCTATCACCAAATTCTGCACCTCAAATCTTACCATCTCTGACCATCAGCTGTTAACCTTCACAACTCATTACCCTCATCCCCAACCCCGACCAATCACTACCCAAACATTTAGGAACCTTCAGGCTATTGACCCTGACATGGTCTCTACCACTGTCTCATCTCTCCTTTCTACTACTATGTCAAACAAGTCTACCAATAAAGCAGTCCTCTCCTATAACTCCATTCTCTCATCTTCTATTGATACCCTTGCCAGTTCCATTTCCTGTCCTGTAAGACGTGCCAAACCCCAGCCCTGGTTGACCCCCAAAATCCGTTATCTTTGCTGCTGTGCCCGAGATGCTGAACGTCTTTGGCTTAAATCCCACATGCTTGCTGACTTCATTCATTTCAAATTCATGCTGATGTTCTTCCAGTCTACCCTCTCACTTGTCAAACAGGACTACTACAACCATTTTACTCTCTTAGTACCAACCCTTGCCATCTCTTTGCCACACTCAACTCTCTTCTCAAAGTGCCCCCACCTCCTATCCCCTCTTCACTCTCCCCCCAGACAATGGCAGAGTTCTTCCATGACAAGATTCACCTTGAATTCTCAACAATATTGCCTCCCCACAACCCCTTCCAACTGTCCACTCTGTCAACCTCCCTTTTCTGAAGTTACAGAAGAGGAAACTGCTCACCTTCTCTCCTTCAAACCCACCACCTGTTCCTCTGATCCAATTCCTACCTGCCTACTCGCATCCATCGCTCCCACTGTAATCCCTCCCATTTGTCACATCCTCAATCTTTCGCTCACCACTGCTACAGTTCCTGATGTCTTCAAACATGCTGTAGTTACACCCCTCCTTAAAAAGCCCTCACTAGACCCTACATCCCCCTCCAACTACCGCCCTAGCTCCCTCCTCTCCTTCCTATCCACACTACTCAAACATGCTGTTCACCACCATTGCCTGGACTTTCTTTCTTCTCATAATATCTTTGACCCATTTCGATCAGGCTTTCGCCGTCTCCACTCTACAGAAACTGCTCTTGTTAAAGTTTCTAATGACCTGTTCCTGGCCAAATCCAATGGATTATACTCTATCCTCATTCTTATTGATCTGTCTGCTGCCTTTGACACTGTTGATCACCACCTCCTTCTCGACATGTTGTCCACACTGGGATTCCACGGTTCTGCTCTCCTGGTTTTCTTCCTATCTCTCTCATTGTACCTTCAGCATATGTTACAGTGGATCCTCATCCACTGTCATCCCTCTGTCTATTGGTGTACCTCAAGGCTCTGTCCTGGGCCCTCTCCTCTTTTCCATATATAGCCAGTCTCTTGGTACACTGATCTCCTCTCATGGTTTTCAATATCACCTCTATGCTGATGACGCGGGCATGCGTCGGTGTTCTCGCCTTCTTTGTCTTCAGCTGACTCTTTTTTCATTAACTCAAACACTGCTTCTTCGATTGCGCATGCAGCGGGGAGTTCATCGATCGGGGGAGTGGCATTGCAAGGAGAGAAGGCCAGGGGAGCACCAGCATTAATTGTGTTGCCGGAGTTGTGGAAGGTCCCTGGGGGAGGGGCAGTACAGCATCAGATTTGGAAGTGGACCTGCCTAGACATCATTCGTTTGATGGAGGTTCCGGGTGCATCAGAAGGGAAAACAGAAGGATAAGAAGGATGATGGGGCTGGTTGTGAGGCATGTCATGAACTGGCTGCATTTATTTTGCGGCTGGTGAGCGTGTGGGGTAAAGCACACTCGCAGGATTAGAAACATAGAAGATGACGGCAGATAAGGGCCATAGCCCATCAGGTCTGCCCACTCTACTGACCCACCCCCAAGTCTACTATCCTAGGGATCCCACTCCTGGTGACAGGTTCCCTTGGCTTAACCCTGGAGTGGGATCCCTGGTCAGAAAAGGCTTCTTCGCCTTATGGAAACTGAGAACCATCAGAAAGTACTTCAATGCAAGCTCTTTTCGACTACTGGTACAGTCATACATCCTAAGCCTACTCGACTACTGCAACATTATCTACCTGGGGTCCTTCAAAAAAACCATTCAAAGACTCCGCATCATCCAAAACTCGGCAGTCCGACTGATCTTTGGGCTGAAAAAATGGGAACACATATCCCCCTACTACCAAAAACTCCATTGGCTACCCATGGAAGCAAGAATCCAATTCAAGTTTGCCTGTATCTGTTTCAAATCCATTCTTGGTTTGGCCCCATTATACCTGGTTCCCCATTTCTCCTTAAACTGCCCTTCCAGACCCACCCGCAGAGCCCACCTCTTCAGCCACCCAACTCTAAAGGCCTGCCGATACAAAAGTCACCTAAACAGAACACTTGCCTTCCAAACAGGTCATATAAATGATTGGCTGAGCAGAATTATCTCGCACTCCTCATCCTACCTAAACTTCAGGAAATTATTAAAAACTAGCCTTTTCAACCGAACTACAACCTAGCCCTCCCTCCCTCCCCTACCCCCCAAGTTCTCTTTCCCTACCCTTCGCCCTGCCTACCCACTTTTGTCCCTATTTCGCCCGTTCCCTGCACACGAATATTTATTGTATCTGTATTTGCTGATTGTAACATCTCGCTGATTGACCTGCCCTTCTCTGTTGTAAACCGTATTCGCTGATTCTTTGTTGTATCTGTATTCACTGATAGTAACCATTCGCGTATCTGTATCTGTATTCACTGTTTGTAACTATTCGCCCTTCTTTATTGTAAACCTCCTCGAACTACTACGGCTTTGGCTTTATATAAGAAATAAAATAATAATAGGATAGTAGACTTGGGGATGGGTCAGTAGAGTGGGCAGACCTGATGGGCTATGGCCCTTATCTGCCGTCATCTTCTATGTTTCTAATCCTGCGAGTGCGCTTTATCCCACACGCTCACGATTATGATTTGTTGTTAGCCTAAGTGGATTCAGTGTTGGACATGTACCAAAGATTCAGTGAATGGTCATGGCTAAATTACGTTGAGGACTTCCATGACAAGATGGAGGAACTTCACATATGTCGGGGGGACACAGGATATCAACCTGTGGCTTACCCACATGGTCTTTAAACTGGGGAATTGTGTTCCTGGGGTGGGGGACCACAAAACACAGGGGTGGGGTGGTCTTTTTGGCCCAGCATGGGGGGAGGGACAGAGGGGCAGATGGGTGGAAAGTCAGCAAGTTGGGATGTCCCTTCCCAGATTGTAAATTTTGACACATTTGTTCCCAGTGTCACATCGCCCTTACTTGCCCTAAGAAGGGAACAGGAGGCCCCACAGGGATTGGTAAGGAGAGGGGCAGGGCAGGGGGTGCCCACGCCTATTTGGTGGATGCACTCCAACAGTGGTTGTGACGTTACAGTGATACTAAGGCCTCTGTGATGCTGAAACGAGGTTTTGGGGAGGGTTTTGCAGTACCTTTACAGGGAGAATTGCACAAGGACAAGGTGCAGAATGCATCATCGGTTTGATACCTGAGAGAGGTGGTACGCATGAAGTTGGGGGAGATCAGTCTGGGCTGCATAGCGGGGCTATTCTGGGAGTGCCCCTTCTCAGTCATGATGGTACCCCCTTGACAGTGATTCCCAAGAAGGATCCCGGAAAATACTGCCAGATTCACAACCTTTCTTGACTGGTGAACAGATCCATGAATGATGACATTACATAGGGCCTGTGCTCAGTGCTCTATGTGTCGTTTGATTGCACATTGTGCCTTCTTCTCCAGGCGGGATGGGGTGTGTTACTGGCAAAGGTGGACATTGCAGTGGCTTTTTGCCTGTTACCGGTGCATTCAGGTTCTTATCCATTGTTGGGTTTCCGTTTTGAGGGTATTATTATGTTCCATGCCTGCCTAGGGGTTGTTCCATCTTGTACGCATATTTTGAGCATTTAGCTCATTTTTGCACTGGATGAAAGTTTCTTGGGCTTGTCTAGACTCTGGTGCATTATTTGGATGATTGCTCTTTTATAGGAGCAGAGGGCATGAGCAAGTGTGGGGTGCTGAAGGGCATGTTCAAGCGATGGCCATGGAGTTTGGGGTCTCCCTTGCCATGGATCAGTCAGAAGGATCGGTGACCACTCTCACTTTCCTGGGCATGGGCAATGGTTACTTGACTCCCAGCGGGAAGGGTGCAGCAGCTCTTAGGGATTATAGACAGGTTCCTGGGCTCCAAAAAAATCACCGCCACAGCTTGTGCAATTGCTGCTAAGGTCACTGACTTTTGTAGGGTGGGTCCTCCCCATGGAGATGGGCCTTCTCCTGGTGATTGGCGTGTGCTCCATCCGGTCTTCGGGACAAATGAAAAATGAAAGAACATCTTGTCAGATTTCCGTGGGTATTTGAGCTGATCTGCATGTTTGGGCCGATTTTCTCTGAGTTTTTAGTGGTACACTCCCATTACAAGCACTCGAGGTGGATAACTTCAGGTTGGAACTGTTTTCAGATGCAGCAGGAGTTGACTTTGGGCTGTATTGTCA
The DNA here is from genome assembly GCF_902459505.1 of Geotrypetes seraphini. Taxonomy (NCBI): domain Eukaryota; kingdom Metazoa; phylum Chordata; class Amphibia; order Gymnophiona; family Dermophiidae; genus Geotrypetes; species Geotrypetes seraphini. Next base: position 140,960,025 of record NC_047089.1, on the reverse strand, counting down.
GGGGGATTGGTGCGCGGCCCTGTGGCCGCTAGTGTGGAGACAGCATGGAGTCATGCGTAGCTTTTCGTTGCTGGAGTTGTTTCCATTGTTAGTGGCTTGCGAACTCTGACCTGAGCGGTTGTGGGATAAACAGTTTGTTGTTTGATGTAACAATCAGGGGGTGTTAGGGGTGGTGATCCGGCAGGTGTCCAAGTGTTTTGCAGTTAAAGCTCTAGTTTGCGAGCAGGTGTTGCGCTGCTGGCAGTTAAATTTGCTTGTTCAGGCCTGTCCCATTCCAGGGGATGGAGTGGGATAGTCGCCGCATTGTCTCATTTTCAGTTTTCACAGTTCTGATGCCTGGTGCAGGAGGCGTGAGCAGACAGTTCTGATTCTCGAGTATTTAAGGAACCTGGTTGGGATGGAACATGGGAGATGCTCCAATTGTCAGTAGCTCCTTCCATGTGGACACACTGCAGTGCTGGCTTCAGGCTTGTGGCTTCATTCTGGGAAGAAAAGGTTGGGTTCCAGGTGCCATCTCAGAATCATTGTTAGCAGATGTGGAGGCATATCGTGCAGGGGTCACCCAGGGTGCAGTGTAGGGTGATGGAGGGGATTGCCGTTCATTGGGTTTCCTGGTGTAGAGGATGTTGGCCGGTAGGGTAGCACGCCGCTTTTTTGCTGGCTGGTCGCGGGACATGGGGGCTGTCCTTGGGCAGCTAATGTGGATCTAAAGGGGCAGAGCCTTATGGTTCTGCAGTCTCCTTGCATGGAGGGGGGTAGGACTGAGAAGTTCTGTGGTCTCCTGGGAGGGATAGGACAGGGGTCGTTCTGAAGTATCCATTGGGGGGGCAGGGCAAGGAAGTTCTGCAGTTTCCCTGGGGTGGTAGGACTGGGGGGGTTCTGTGGACTCCCTGGTGGGGCAGGACTGGGGTGGTTTCATGGTATCTCCAGGGGGGCAGGACCGGGGCAGTGCTGCAGTCTGCTTGGGGGCAGGACCAGGGTAGTTCTGCATTTCCCTTCGGGTGGCTGGAGTGGGGTGGGTCTGCAGTACCTCTAGGTTAGGACTAGGTTGTTCTGCAGTGAGTATGCAGGGAGCTGGTGGCTTTACATAGGTGCAGGGAGGCTTAGGGCTGCCCTCTGGCCTTAGCTGGCATGGCAGAGCTCATGATGCTTTCGGGTGGGTTCTTGTTGGTGTTTGATCTCTAGTCATCCTCTGTTTCATTCTTGGGCTGTTACGGCATTGGGCTTTTCCCTTTGGACACTACTGCATGGTGTATCCACTTGTCTGGTCTAGCGGTTGGTGGGGGCATCATTTCTCAGGTGGGCCTCCTTTGTGCCGGGTGGTGCAGTACAGTTCTAGTCTGTGGCGGGTGTACCAAATTTTAGGGATTGCTGCTGCGTGGGCTGGTTCTCTCTGGTTGAACCAAGGTGGTGCTGTTGGATTGGGATAGGTGGCCGAGGTGTCACATGATTGTGATGGAGAGCTGGGGGGGCTTGGAACTTGGCCCGGTGGATTATGTTGCTCATGGAGAGTATGCACTTGCATCAACTCCTTCTCCTAATTTCCGGCTTGCGTGCCAATCCACGTTGTCCAGATATTTTGTTCCTGCATCTCGGAGGCAATGATGTGGACATTTTGATGGGGAAGCAATTCATGGGTTGGATTAAGGATGGGTGGTCCTGGAGTGGTTCCCTGCACTTGGTTATTGTGGTCAGTTATCATACCACGCCAGCGCAGCTTGGAGTCGTGCAAAGGGACCCAGGGATTAGTCATGGGAATCGGCAAGTAGGGAAGTGGGTGGAAGGTGACGGTGGTGGGCAGATCCAGCATAATGGGGATGACTTGGCTCATAATAATAATAATAACTTTATTTCTTTATACCGCAATACCACAAACAGTTCAGAGCGGTTTATAATGTAAGAGACTGTACTATATACAGTGAAGATACAATGTAAGGGAATGTACTATGCAGTTGAGAGCAGTTTACAATGCAGGGGACTGTACATATTCAGCATAGGTGTTTATACAGCGGAAAACAATGCAGATTTACAATGCAGGAGACTGTACATATACAGCAGAGATATTTATACAGTGAAAATATAGTGCGAGAGACTTATAGAGTAAGATACAATGCAAGAGACTGTATAATGCGGTTGAAGCGGTTTACTATGCAAAGATGGTTACATATATAATGACGATACAGAGTGGTGAATGACAAGAAAATGAAACCAGTATCAATTACGGGAGGGTGCCGAGAGGGGAGGGATAAGTAAAAAGGATGGAAGTATTGGATTGAGGGGGAGGAAAGGAGAGATCGGAGGGAGGAGAGGTGGTAGAGTTTGGTTATTTGGAAGGGAGGGGTTCGAGAAATTTATCATAGAGATAAGATTTGAGAGATTTCCTGAAGGATGAGTAAGATGGGGCAGATGAGATGAAGGTGGTCAGGCAATCTGTCCATCTGCCAGCTTGGAATGAGAGAGTTCTATTAAGGAATCTTTTGTAGGTGCATCCCTTTGGGGATGGGTAGGTATACAGATAGGCATTACGCATGCGAGTGGTGCCTGGGAACGCAAAGTGGTGAGACAGATATATCGGGGACAAGCCAGTTAAGGTTTTGAAGCAGAGGCAGGCGAATTTGAAGATGATTCTCGCTTCTATTGGCAACCAGTGAAGTTTTCTGTAGTAAGGGCTGATATGGTCTGATTTTTTGAGGCTTAGGCGGACGGCGGTGTTTTGAATGAGTCTCAGACGTTTGATGGTTTTCTTGTAGGAGCCTAAATATATGATATTACAGTAATCCAGGGTGCTTAAGATTAGGGATTGAACCAGCAGTCTGAAGGAGGGGAAGTCGAAGTAATGTTTGATGGTGCAGAGTTTCCAGAGGGTGTAAAAGCATTTTTTGACCTGGGCATTGGTGTGGTCTTCGAAGGTCAGGCAGCGGTCTAGGATGACTCCAAGGATTTTGATGGTGGGATTGATAGGGTAAGTTAGACCGTTGAGTTGTAGGGTGGTAGTCGTTAATTTATGGTTGGGACTTGCAAGGAAGAGTTTAGTCTTTTCTGGATTTAGTGGTCCAGTGTTCGACCATGGTGAGTACTGATGAGATGTGTTGTTCTGTTTCTTGTGACAATGAGGAGATGGGTATGACAATTGTAATGTCATCTGCATAAATGTAGGATTTCAGCTTTCGGTCAGATAACATGTGTCCCAGTGATGCCATGTAGATATTGAATAGGGAAGGTGATAGGGGGGAGCCTTGTGGAACTCCACAGGGGTTGGACCAGGTATGGGAGTAGGTTCCCTCATTGTGTACTTGGTAGGTGCGGTTTTTTAGGAAGCCTGTGAGCCAAGTTAGTACCTGTCCCGAAATGCCTATAGAATTGAGGCAACTAAGAGGAATGTCATGGTCTACCAGGTCAAAGGCACTACTGAGGTCAAACTGGAGTAGCAGAACGCTGTTTCCCTGGGAGAATATTTGGAGGAGGTAGTCGGTTAGTGACGCTAGGACGGTTTCCGTGCTGTAGTTAGTGCGGAATCCAGACTGGGAGTCATGAAGGATGTTAAATTTCTCGAGGTGTGATATGAGGTCCTGGTTGACAAGGCCTTCCATAATTTTGAGGAAGAAGGGTATGTTGGAAATGGGTCTGTAGTTGGTGGCTGTGGAGAGTGGTTCTTTGGGGTTTTTGATAGTTGGAGAAATGAGGATGTGGCCGAGTTCCAGCGGGAAGTAGCCGGTGGACAGGCAGAGAGTGACCCAGTTGAAGAGCTCCACTTTGAAGGGGGGGGAGCTATTTTCATGATGGAGGGCAGTTATCTAGTAGGCAGTTGGATTTGGAATATTTAGAGTATAGCTCAAGAAATAGGTTCCAATCTGGGTTTTCAAAGCGATTCCAAGTCATGTCGGCGGTAGTACCTACATTGTTTGGGGTAGGCAGATGGGTTGATGGGCTGGTGTTTGTTATTGCAAGAGAGGTTTTTAAGCTATGGATTTTATTGGCGAAGTAGTCGGCTAGGTTTGTTGGGGAGGGTGGAAGATCTGTGGGGGAGCTTTTATATGGGTTGATGTCAAATAAGGAGATGACTAGTCTGAAGAATTTATTGCTGTTCAGGGATGGGGTGTTGATTGATTGGGCATAATATTTGGAGCGTTTCTCTTTGATCATTCTTTTGTATTCAATAACTTTTATACGCCAGGAGTCTGTGCCGGATTTGCACCAAATTCTTTCTAGTTTGTCACCAAATTCTTTCATGTCTGTTTGCATGCTCAGGAACAGGTGCATTTGTTGGCTGTGGGGTGGGACTTGCTTTAGGATGATTTTGCCACATGTTGTGAGCATCACCTTGGGGCTCTGGGTCTATAGTCGAAGCTCTTGTTTATTGGGAGGAGCCCTGTAAGGTTACAGGCCTTGTGGCAGTTATTCCGAGCTACTGGCTGCTTGGGCTAATTGGCTGATGAGCAGGGAGCCGGCGGGGTGCTATGCCCTTAGGTTGGGTGACCCAGGTTAAAGGGGCATGGAGGAACATGCCACCTCCCCCAGCCCTTGCTGGCAAGGCTGGACCAGGGGACAAAATATTATGGTTCATGCTTGTAGCTTGGGAAACTATTGGTTATAGTTGTATTGACAGTTGTTACTGTTGTTGTTAATAAACAGAGCTGCGGCTATTATCCTCAAAAAGTGTGCGGTGTATTTGTTTGGTGGGGAAGGGTTAAAGAGAACAACCGGGCCTGTCCAGATTCCGCTGTTAAAGAGAGCCTGAGAGCCTGTCTCGATAGGCGATTGTAATGCGGGACTGGCAGGCCTGCGTTGTCGCTCATCAAGATGAATGGGAAAACATGGAGGGGGGAGAGTCACGAGGCAAAGGGCCATTGGTGGGTTTTCCCGCTGATGGTCGGCCCTGCCATTGGTGGAGAAGTGTAGGGCAAAGGGACTGGGCAGGGAATAAAGCCGGAACTTTGGAGGACCCGGCGTCTTCCTGGGTCCTCCAAGGTGGTTTTTTCCCACCCACCTACTCTTTAGGTAGGCTAGGAGAGAGTTGCAGAATGCTACTGGCTACTGGGGCTCATCAGGTGATGAGCAGGGGGCCAGCAAGGTGCCATGCCCATGGGTCGGGTGACCCAGGTTAAAGGGGCATGGAGGGACATGCCACCCAACAGACCCTTGCTGGCAAGGCAGGGCCTGAGGCCAAAATGTTATGGTTCATGCTTGTAGCTCGGAAAACTGTTGGTTATGGTTGTATTGACAGTAGTTAATAAACAGAGCTGCGCCTATTATCCCCAATAAGTGTGCAGTGTATTTGGTTGTGAAAGGGGGTGGGGGGGATAAAGGGGACAACTGGGCTTGTCCAGATCCTGCTGTTATCACCACTCCCAGCTGATGGAGTGGCGATTACCACAGAAGATAAGTTTTGCCCATTCTCTTAATATATTATATCAGTAAATACAATGTTGCATGTTAATTAAACAGAGCTATGAGCATTAGTGTTCTGTGTCTAAATTGACATTGTGATTAAGATACATTTATTGATGCTATGTTGAGTGTTGAGAAGATGCAACAAAGTATCAGTAATTGTCGAGCAGTTTAAATACAGTAGTTTTAATAGTAGACAATTGTTAGTATTTTGTGGTGAATGTAAGGGAAGTGGGAAGGGAAGGAATTGTGTATACATCAATGGTCTCAAACTCGCAGCCCAGGGTCCGCATGCGGCCTGCCAGGTACTATTTTGAAGCCCTTGGTATTATAAAGAATGATTCTTTGTGGAAAACCAGTGCCTTAAGTGTCCGGCGGTCGTATTCTGGAACGTTGCCCGCCTAACTGCGCCTGCGCCTTTGTGAGCGCCTTCGTGGAGCACCTGAGGGGAACACCTAAGCGGGAACACTTTCGCCCTAAAGAACGCTCCACCAGATAATCTGCTGACCACCAACAAGGCAAGAAGCACGGGACCCCCCCCCCCCCACCGACTATCATAGACTATTACCCCATTCAACTCCTTCACAATCATATAACAATTTATTCGCAATCCTTTACAAGAGCATCTGCGGACAAAGACAGAAAGCCTACATAGACAATAAACCAACATAAGTCAACACTAGAAAGATTCCAAATCAGCAATCATGAAACTCTTACCAATCCTACTGATATATTTGCTATGCAACAATATGAAAAAAGCTATATCACTCTATCCAAAGATGCACTCCGCACACGAACCTGATACACCAATTAGGCTCCTAATTAACCAACAGGAAGAAAGAATAAATCATATTACAACGATCACTAATAATAACAGACCTCACCGCACCCTCAAAAAAAGACCAAGGAAGTTAAAACTCATCAAAATCAGTACACCCACCACACTCAACACAACTACCTCCATTCCCTGCGCCTACCTTAACACTAGATCAATAAGGAACAAAGCTTTCTTAATCAAAGACTGGATCGTCCACAAAAAGATAGCCTGCCTCTTTCTAACGGAAACATGGTTACTATCAGAAGAGGATCCAATACTAAATGACCTAATACCAAATAACTACAAAATCCACATGCTAAACCGTGAAGACCGCAGAGGGGGAGGACTAGCAATCATCCTCAAGGAAGAACTCGAACTAGAATTAGTTGACTCCAAGATAACCAACCAACTAGAAACACTAGCATGCAAGATTAGCAATAAACACCTAGAAGAGTACCTCTCCTGCATTCTATTTTACATACCGCCAAAATGCTGGTCAAAGGCCAGAGAAGACTTCTATGAATTCATCCTACACAACTCAATCACCCCATCCTACAATATTATAGCAGGAGACGCAAACCTACATCTAGAAAACAAGAAAAATCCCGACACAAAAGATTTAAAAAACTTCCTATCCTCACTCAATTTCAATCTCCCTTCATCCACACAAACCCATGAAAAAGGCCACCAGCTAGATTTGGTAGCTATGTCCACAAAAGAAATCCTAAATCCCACTATCTACATATCAAACGCAGTTGGACCCACGACATCTGGTCCGACCACTACACCTATTACTTTAATTTAAACTGGAACCAAACTAAAGTAAAAACTCACCCAAGGATAAAAAAAGAATATCTCACAAGGGGCCACATTAACCCAGAGGAATACTGGGCCCACTACAAAGCGCACGAGGAGACGAATGAAAAAGGAGAATTCTGGGAACAATGGTCAAAAACAAGCTCAACTATCTTAGACAAAATAGCGCCCAAACAAAACAGAACAAAACGCTCAAATAAATATAACAACTGGTACGACTCCGAACTACAAAAAATGAAACAATCAACACGACGACTAGAAAGGATCTGGAACAAATCAGGTGAAATATCCGACAGGAATAACTGGAGATCAAACATAAAGGAATATAAACAATTGATAAAAGATAAAAGGAAAAAATTCTACTCAACCAAAATATATACATCCAACACAACCTCAAAAGGAATTAATACTCATGAATTGTTCAATCTAGTAAAAAATTTATTTGATACCACACGCCACAGTCAATCAACGCACGGCATAAAACTTCCATCAGCAGATGAGCTAGCACAACACTTTAACTCAAAAATTGTAAACCTAAGGAACAACTGCCCAACAAACAACACAGATGAACAGCAAATAGCCAACACACACGAAAACGAAACACCAGTGGATATGTACTGGAACTCCTTTCAGGACCTAGAATGGAACAACTTCATAAAACTCTACAATAAATATACCAAATCAAACTGCATCCTAGATCCCTGCCCACCCAACATAATGAAAGCAGCCCCTTTAGACTTTAAGATAACACTATGGACTCATATGTCCAACAATTTCAAAAACGGAAAATTCCTATCAAAAAATGGTCACATTATAATCACCCCAATCCCAAAAAATCATAAACTACCACTAACTTCAGCAACCAACTATAGACCAGTAGCATCCATCCCATTTTTTGTAAAAATAATGGAAGGCTTGGTACAAACCCAATTGATGGACTATCTAGATCGGTTCTCACTGCTACATGAAACCCAGTCAGGTTTCAGACCTCTGTTCAGTACTGAGACGGTGATAGCAGCAATCTTAGAATACTTACGTAACTTATTTAGTAAGGGCCACAAAGCCTTAGTGATGCAATTCGACATGAGCTCAGCCTTCGACTTGGTAGATCACAAAAAACTACTACAATGCTTAGACTCAATAGGCATCGGAGGCGAAGTGCTGAACTGGTTCCGAGGTTTCCTTACGACCCGCACCTATCAAGTTCGCTTCAACTACAATCTCTCTAAAACATGGAGAAACCCATCAGGCGTTCCACAAGGGTCCCCACTATCCCCACTACTCTTCAACGTCTACATAGCTTCACTAGGCACAAAGCTAACCCAGCAAGGCATAAAAGTATTCAGCTACGCAGACGACTTCACAATCATAATCCCATTTACAGCATCCCCCTCCGAAATCACACCAACAGCAACTGAAGCGCTAAACACAATGGATCAATGGACCACAGATTTCAGACTGAAGCTCAATTCAGAAAAAACTAAATTCTTCATAGCCTCGCCACACGCACAGAACACGACAATATCATTACACATTAACAATCTAAACTACCCCATTCAACCAACGATGAAGGTTCTAGGAGTAATACTAGACCAAGGACTAACCATGAAGGACCACATAAACTCCTTAATCAAAAGAGGGTTTTTCACTCTCTGGAAACTTAAGTCCATTAAGGCGTACTTCCACACTTCAGCTTTTAGAATTCTAGTACAATCCCTAATACTAAATCACCTGGACTACTGCAACATCACCCATCTGACAATCCCCTAGAAGCAAATGCAAAGACTACAACTGATACAAAATGCAGCAGTCAGGATGATCTTCGGGCTGAAGAAGTCCGATCACATAACTCCTTCCTACCGACTCCTACACTGGCTACCGATGGAGGCGCGCACGAAGTTCAAGCTAGGATGTCTCTGCTTCAAGGTACTAAATGGTCTAGCCCCAAAATACATAACAGATCTCTTCTCATTCCCAACCAACAGACATGAAAGAAAAACACACATGAAATTTATCTCCCCACTGGCTAGAGGGTGCAAATATAAGAGACACCATCAACAACTGCTATCATATCAAGCTGCCATATGGGGTAAAGACCTAGAAAAACTAATTGCGCACACAAACAACTATGAAGAATTCAGAAAACACCTAAAAACTTACCTATTCTTGAAATACCTAGGTAACGAACCGGAACATCAACCCCCCTCGTAACATCACCACACACCTGAACTTGCAACTGTTAACCCCAAACCCCCCTAATCACTAAACATGAACACTATACGAACTTACGGAATATTTCTACTTCTGTCTAAACAACTTGGCGCTTCCTGGCCTTGCAACACACAAACTGACGTTAACATTACTAATGTCATCAGATGTACAATGCTATACTCTTTAAGTAGTTGTACGAGAGATACACTGCTATACTCTCTAATTCGCTGTATGAAAAACTTCTCTTGATTGTATTTACAGTTTCTTTATTGTAAACCGCTATACTCTCTAATTCGCTGTATGTAAAACTTCTCTTGATTGTATTTACAGTTTCTTTATTGTAAACCGCTATACTCTCTAATTCGCTGTATGAAAAACTTCTCTTGATTGTATTTACAGTTTCTTTATTGTAAACCGCTATACTCTCTAATTCGCTGTATGTAAAACTTCTCTTGATTGTATTTACAGTTTAGTTTATTGTAAACCGCCTAGAAGTCGCAAGATTACAGGCGGGATATAAGAATAAAGTTATTATTATTATTAACTGCTGTAACCTCCCAAGGACATCAAAATAGTTGGTCCAAAATCTTGTCTTTTGCAGTTGATACTTTGATAGTTTTTTCACTTTCTACATGTTGCACTGCTTTCAGCCGTGTAAAGCTGAAATTATCAGAAGCAATTAAGGAAAGATTTATAAACTATAGTTTATAAATATTTCCTTAATTGCTTCTGATAATTTCAGATAATCCACATTTTGGATTTGTAGGTACTTACCTCATGCAAAATTGTTATTTCTTTAATAAGACATTAACTATTTTTTCTGCGGCACTCCAAGTACCTACAAATCCAAAATGTGGCCCTGCAAAGGGTGAGTTTGAGACCACTGGTATATATGATTAAAACTATGGTCCCAGGATGTGAACTTGAAATAACATAAAAGTTATATGAGATCCTATGATCTGATTTTCAATGGCCTTATGATATACCGACCTCCAAGTTTCATTTTTGTCAAGTAAGAGGTCTTTTGAATATTGAATGAGTGAGCTATATACAACATACGCTAAGCATGGTATTGTGATATAACAATTAATTGCAATTAGTATAACAATATTTTGCATCAAAAGAATGTTGTATTTCATGCATCCATGTCTTTCAGCCATTGAAGGGGAGTTCCTCTGGCAACATCCAGAATTATAATACAACTTTTTTAAACTAATAAAATTGCTATATGTAGAAGATGTTGCTTGGGTTTAGCTATGTTTTATTCTTTTTTTCAAAATCATTTTTATTGAAAGGCTTTCGATATATGAGGGCTGTTCAAAAAGTATCAGACCTTTTATTCATAAAAAATACTCGTATTCAGATACAACAATCTTATACTAATCTCCTTCAAAGTAGTTCTGTGTGCTACCACACACTTCTTCCAATGGTTCTGCCACTGTCGGAAGCAGCGCTGGAATGCTTCTTTTGAGATTGCTCGCAACTGGTCTATCACATTCTGCATGCTGTCTTCTCTTGACTGAAATCTGGTCCCTTTCAGCTTGGGGAAAAGCCAGAAGTCACATGGAGCCATGTCAGGAGAGTAGGGAGCCTGAGGAATCACAGGTGTGTTGTGCTTGGCCAGGAAACTATCAAATGTGAAGAATGGGCAGGTGCATTATCATGCCAATTGCCTGCTGCCCACAGGTCCGGCCGTTTGCGTCTCACAGTGTTACAAAGGTGACGCAGAACCTCTTGGTAGTACCCCTTGGTGATGGTTGTGCCATTTGTTGCGTACTTGCGATGAACCACGCCTCACTTGGTCAATGACAATCTCATTTCTGGATGTTGAGGACCTATCAGAACATGCTTCACTCTCCACTGATGTGCAGCAATCTCTGAAGCGGTTGTACCACTCCTTTATCTGTGAGGTGCCCATTGCTTTAACCCCAAAGGCCTGTTGAATCTTGTGGATCGTTTCCACTTGGGAATCACCAAGCTTTACACAAAATTTAATGCAGTAGCGTTGTTCAACTTTTTCTGTCAATTTGTCAAAAACGAAAATCCGACAGCGCTCACTTACACTTCCTCACTCATCGGCAGTCTGTTGGCGACTGACAGCTTCTGTAGACAGGAAAAAATTCAAGCATGTGCATTAGGATCGCCTACATACGTGCACCAAACCACGCCTCCCTAGCTTTATTTGTTTATGCAAGAAAAATTAAGGTCTGATACTTTTTGAACAGCCCTCATTTAACAATAAGTGATACAAAATATGACAAAGGCATTTGAGATGAAAATATTAAGAAACTTATCTTTCAGTATAATAATAAAGACCATCGAATGGCTAATGTACAACTGTTAACTGTATGAAACAATAAAATAAATAATGAACAATGTAATAAAGGGAATTATTCATGAGCTTACATAGAGTATACAATAATCATATGTCCCCTATAGAAGAGTCAGATAGTTCCATTCTATTAACTGCTCTAACACCTCCTCTGGTGCAGCTAATTCTATGTTCCATAGGGTGAGCCTAGGGCATTCTGAAAAGGAATGACATGGGGTGCCCATCTGTGCCATCCTAAAGTCTCTAGCTAGTTTAGTCAGGGGACTCCTGATTTGATCATCCCTACAAAGCTTGTACCAAATGACTAACTAATTTATGGAAGGGAAGAAGTTTTATAGCTTTCTAATCAAAGGCACTTTGGGCTTGATTCTATATATATATATATATATATATATGGCGCCTACTGGTAGCTGCCTAGATTGGGGCACCTACCAAGTTAAGCATCTAACTAAAATTTTTTAATTGGTTCAATTGGCACAATTAATTGAACAGCACCATTAAAATCAAAAAACAATTTTAAAAAATGTAATGTTCAGGTAGGCGCCTAGCTCAGTAGGCATCTACACTGTGACCCCTATACTCACCTACCCACAAAGTAGGCGTGGTTAGGGACAGAGTTTGAGCATGTAAGTTCGAGTGTCCCCTAGGCTTTGTAACTTTTGATGGAGTGAAAAATCGATCCACTTGTACCCATTCTACTCCATTCAGGATTTTGTAGACTTCAATCATATGTCCCCTCAGCCGTCTTTTTTCTAAGCTGAAGAGCCCTAACCTTTTTAGTCTTTCCTTATACAAGAGGAGTTCCATCCCCTTTATTACCTTGGTCACTTTTCTAGTGCCGCTATATCTTTCTTGAGATAAGGAGACCAGGATTGAATGCAATACTCCAGGTGAGATCCTACCTCAACTGGACTATTGCAACTCTGCCTATCTTGGCATCAACACTTCTCTCATCCACAAACTACAACTCATCCAGAACATAGAGTATACAATAATCATATGTCCCCCAGAGAAGAGTCAGATAGTTCCATTCTATTAACTGCTCTAACACCTCCTCTGGTGCAGCTAATTCTATGTTCCATAGGGTGATCCTAGGGCATTCTGAAAAGGAATGACATGGGGTGCCCATCTGTGCCATCCTAAAGTCTCTAGCTAGTTTAGTCAGGGGACTTCTGATTTGATCATCCCTACAAAGCTTGTACCAAATGACTAACTAATTTATGGAAGGGAAGAAGTTTTATAGCTTTCTAATCAAAGGCACTTGGGCTTGATTCTATATATGGCGCCTACTGGTAGCTGCCTAGATTGGGGCACCTACCAAGTTAAGCATCTAACTAAAATTTTTTAATTGGTTCAATTGGCACAATTAATTGAACAGCACCATTAAAATCAAAAAACAATTTTAAAAAATGTAATGTTCAGGTAGGCACCTAGCTCAGTAGGCATCTACACTGTGACCCCTATACTCACCTACCCACAAAGTAGGCGTGGTTAGGGACAGAGTTTGAGCATGGAGTGAGTTAGTCTCCAATATTTTAGGCCAAGAAAACCCCAGTCTAATATACCAGCATCTAAGTTGCAGGTGGCTTGATTTATGTACTGCTAAATGCAATTCTATAAACAGTGCCTAACTTTGAACGTAGTAGATGCCGTTTTCCTAGGCGCATACCGATTTACATGTCATATATAGACTCAGGCCCTGTATTCCCACTTCTCCTGATATTTAGTACAAAATGTTCTAAGGTAGTGCCAAACTTGCAGTTAAGACATTAAGCCCCCACCCCACCCCCTTTTACTAAGCCATGGTAGAAGTTTCTACCACAGCCCGGACCATTAAATTCCTATGAGCATCAGAGCAGCATCGAAGCATTTAGCGCTCTGGGCCACGCTAGACCATAAGACAAAAATAGCCTTACTGGGTCAGACAAATGGTCCATCAAGCCCAGTAGCTCGTTCCAACACTGGCAAATCCAGGTCACTAGTACCTGGCAAAAACCCAAAGAATAACAACATTTCATGCTTTCGATCCAGGACAAGCAGTAGCTTCCCCCATGTCTTTCTCAATAACAAATTATGGACTTTTCCTCCAAGAAATTGTCTAAACCTTTCTTAAAACCAGTTACGCTATCTGCTTTTACCACAATCTCTGACAATGTGTTCCAGAGCTTAACAATGCTCTGAGTGAAAAATATTTCCTCCTATTGGTTTAAAAGTATTTCCCTGTAAGTTTGAGTGTCCCCTAGGCTTTGTAACTTTTGATGGAGTGAAAAATCGATCCACTTGTACCCATTCTACTCCATTCAGGATTTTGTAGACTTCAATCATATGTCCCCTCAGCCGTCTCTTTTCTAAGCTGAAGAGCCCTAACCTTTTTAGTCTTTCCTTATACAAGAGGAGTTCCATCCCCTTTATTACCTTGGTCACTTTTCTAGTGCCGCTATATCTTTCTTGAGATAAGGAGACCAGGATTGAATGCAATACTCCAGGTGAGATCCTACCTCAACTGGACTATTGCAACTCTGCCTATCTTGGCATCAACACTTCTCTCATCCACAAACTACAACTCATCCAGAACATAGAGTATACAATAATCATATGTCCCCCAGAGAAGAGTCAGATAGTTCCATTCTATTAACTGCTCTAACACCTCCTCTGGTGCAGCTAATTCTATGTTCCATAGGGTGAGCCTAGGGCATTCTGAAAAGGAATGACATGGGGTGCCCATCTGTGCCATCCTAAAGTCTCTAGCTAGTTTAGTCAGGGGACTCCTGATTTGATCATCCCTACAAAGCTTGTACCAAATGACTAACTAATTTATGGAAGGGAAGAAGTTTTATAGCTTTCTAATCAAAGGCACTTTGGGCTTGATTCTATATATATATATATATATATATATATATATATACATATGGCGCCTACTGGTAGCTGCCTAGATTGGGGCACCTACCAAGTTAAGCATCTAACTAAAATGTTTTAATTGGTTCAATTGGCACAATTAATTGAACAGCACCATTAAAATCAAAAAACAATTTTAAAAAATGTAATGTTCAGGTAGGCGCCTAGCTCAGTAGGCATCTACACTGTTACCCCTATACTCACCTACCCACAAAGTAGGCGTGGTTAGGGACAGAGTTTGAGCATGTAAGTTCGAGTGTACCCTAGGCTTTGTAACTTTTGATGGAGTGAAAAATCGATCCACTTGTACCCATTCTACTCCATTCAGGATTTTGTAGACTTCAATCATATGTCCTCTCAGCCGTCTCTTTTCCAAGCTGAAGAACATAAGAACATAAGAAGTTGCCTCCGCTGAGGCAGACCATAGGTCCATCCTGCCCAGCGGTCCGCTCCCGTGGCGGCCCATCAGGCCCGTTGCCTGAGTAGTGGTCTATACCTATCTATACCCTTCAATCCCTTTTTCTTCTAGGAATCTATCCAAACCTTCTTTGAAACCATTTAATGTTTTCTTGTCTACAACAGCCTCTGGAAGTGTGTTCCATGTATCCACCACCCTCTGAGTGAAAAAGAACTTCCTAGCGTTTGTTCTGAACCTGTCCCCTTTCAAATTCTCCGAGTGCCCCCTTGTACTTGTGGTGCCCCATAATTTGAAAAATCTGTCCCTGTCTACTTTTTCTATGCCCTTCAGGATCTTGAAGGTTTCTATCATGTCTCCTCTAAGTCTCCGCTTTTCCAGGGAGAAAAGTCCCAACTGCTTCAATCTGTCGGTATATGGGAGATTTTCCATTCCCTTTATCAGTTTAGTTGCTCTTCTCTGTACTCCCTCAAGTACTGCCATGTCCTTCTTGAGGTATGGCGACCAGAACTGGACACAGTACTCCAGATGCGGCCGCACCATTGCACGATACAGCGGCATGATGACTTCCTTCGTCCTGGTCGTAATACTCTTCTTAATGATACCCAACATTCTGTTTGCTTTCTTTGAGGCTGTGGCGCACTGCGCCGATGCCTTCAGTGTTGTGTCTACCATCACTCTGAGCAAGGGACATCAACGCCTTTGTGAAAGCTTCAGGTTTGAAAACAATAATACATGCAAAATGACACCAGCGCAAGGTTTTTAAAATTATAACCAAGATTTATTGAATTATTGATTCTATTTTTCCATTATTAGATCAAAAGAACAGCATCATTGCTTAACGTTGCGCTAATGGGAGATCGTCATTGTGGCCCAAAGGCTGGCCTTCTAACAACGGTCTCGTTTTCATATCTCATTTCATTCTATTATATAACTTTTGGTTTAGTGACATCATCAAGGTTGACGACCAATAACATTTCTATGGGTAGTCTTAAAGTTTAGACAAAGAAACATTCCTCCATGTTTAAAAGTTATACAAAGTTTTCAGAAAATTACTTTTGATTTCTGAATTAACATTATAACATTCAAGAGAATCTATAATTATTAACATGGTGCTGAGAAATTCTCAGCCCTAAAGGAAAAAACTCTTCCTAAGCTGACAGGTTCAAATTGCACAGCCTTACACAGAAACCTTACTCTGGAGGAAGGGGGGGCAAATCCCCCTCTCCTCTTCCTGAAGCATGGGCTTCCAATGCCCCCCTTCTTCCTATTTTTGAGACTGACTCTAATTACTTCCAGATGCTGCCTTAGGATTTTCCTTAGTGTTTCTTCAGGTTTAAAATATATAAAATATGTTTTTTCAAAGCAACACAGTCATACACTTCAATCCAATCATATTTGTTTCATTCACTCTTTGCTTGGCCAAGCTTTCATTCATTCAATAAATCATAATTTTCATTCAAAACTACATCCAATTCAGTTTGGGGCACGTTATCCTTCTTTACCAGTCTAAAGCAAGCACATGTGGCATTAATTAACACCATGCTGCTGGGAGCGGGAAAACTCAGAGAGGACAAAGAAGGCAGAAAACTAATCACCGGCACAAGATGGATTCCATGTAATCATGTTTTCCACCATGATTTGGCTCAACAGCAAAGTACATACACAGATATTATTATGCTTTCCCTTATATTAATCCTTAGTGTATTTTTCTCTGGCCTTAGCTACATTATTATTTAAATTTTTATTCACCTGTTTTTCCGTACGCTTCTATTTGGGCGCGGTCCTTAACTAACACAGATGTTTGTCTAACTAGAATTACCTAGAATCATACGAAAAACTGGCCTTTTGTAGAAAAAAAACTTCACAAAAAATACTGCACTTATCATGTCCTAACATCCATTCCCATTTCCCATAACCAGCCACGAGCCACTACTCAAACCCCTCTTGAATATTACTGAATTTATGAAGTAATATTCAGAATTGAGCTCGTGGTCTTATCTGTGGCGCTGGGGTTTACTCAGGGTACGGTTCTTCTTATGGATTAGTGTGTGTCTGCAAGTATATTCTTTTAAAGCCAATTAATTAGATAGCAAAAGCCAGAAAAATGTACTACCTAGGCCTGCAACGGCAGGTGCCTAGAAGATCTTACCCAAAGCGTACTTGAATTCTCTAGTGAGAATGCAAGCAAATCCCATCCACTATTCTAGATAAAACCCATTCAAGTGTACATTTATGTAAGTTGCTGCCTAAGCCATATCATACAGGAAACTTACCATTCCAGTGATAGCTAGACAGCGTCTGTTCTATGTGCAAGTACAGTCCTAGAGCAGAGTCTGTTGTTTTATTCATAGAGGTATTCATGAAACTCCAGTACTTTTGAAGTTAAAAAAGGTCAGAAATTTAGAGAAAGTATAGCTAAAGAAAAATAGAACCCTAGATTTCCCTAAGATAAAGAGAACCTCAGTATTACCTAATGTAATTGGTCCCTATGCTCAAAAATGTTATGTTATAGAACCCTGGAATTAAATCAATAAAGTATAAAATAATGCACAGTGTTAAGAAAACCCAAATATATGCTTAATATGGAAATGTACTCATGTGCAGATAATGCATGCACATCAGATATAAGTTTTCTTTTTCTGTGTGTGTTGCAGGAACTCATTTCTCAAATTTAAATTAAAAGCATTAAAAGGACTGATGATATCAGCTGTTAAACCCAATTAAACAATATTGTGGCACTGTGTAACAGCTTAGAAGCTGCCACTGTATATGGAAATACAGTCATATGAAATAAAATTTAAAATACAGAATAAACAAAATATTTTCTAAGAACAATGCATGAGGACAATGATTAAAAAATACAGTTGTTAACACAATATCATAATAAGCCTATTGAATTATGCTAAAGCATAATTAAAGTTCAGAAGTCTAATTCAAATGAAATGATTTAAAGTAACGTGGTTTAAGATAAAGTCTGTTTTTTTTTTCTTTCAAAAATTTTTTATGAGTCCAGAAATGTCTTTTGCAAATAGTTTTAGCAACTTGTAAGGTCGGAGTCTCTAAATTAATTTCAGTGAAATTTAAATCATGGCTTTAAAAAGTTCATGCCGCAACGTTTTCAGAATTCAAGCTCGTCTGTTCTGTCACTACGGAATTGTTTGTTTTCTGTCTTTCTTTCTTTTGTCTGAAAAAAGCACATCTAATTAGTTGAACACAGACAAAGGAACACTGAAATTCCCGCCAAAAATTCAGCTTCAGAATTTTTCTCTGTGTTCTCCACAGCTCTAGTGGTGGAATGTGGTACTGCTGATCAGTGTAAATCCTGGAAGGAAAGCACATGGTCATTAACAAAAGAACAAAGAAAAAAAACAAATGGCACGTTTTCCCCTCTGCAAACATTACTAGTTCTTGCATCATAGAGTCCTCATCTCTGTGTTGACTTGTGAAAAAGATTCAAAAAAGGTTCTTAACTGAAACACAAAACACACAGATTAAATAGACTTTTTTTCAGGGTCCTGTGGTACCAAATATGGCCACAGGAAAATTTAAACATGCAGATCCATTCTCTACATGGTAAAATTAGACTTTCTGTTTTCTCTAACATCAGGGAATTATTCTCAATCCATATTCTTTATTAGGTTCCTATCCTGAAGAGCTTACTAGTAAAAAATTAAGCAAAATTTCAATTCCGAATTCATCCACTTACATAAAAGTTTATTATAATTATTCTTTTCCGGTAACAAGGTTAACAAGCCCTTTGTTTCACATTTATTTTAATTGTCAAAAACATATAGGTACTTAACCTCTATTTTTGTTAATCTTTTTATTTTAAACTGCCCAAATTTTAATTTTAAAATGCATTTAAATTTAATTACTCCCTAATCATACATTCTGGACAATGCACAAGTTTAAAAATACTTTATAAACCATGCAGGGGCACAAAAATTCATATTCAAAACTAATTTGAAATACTGAGATAAAATACAAAGGCAGGGAAAACTTTTTTTCTTATGCACACTTTGCCTGCTTACAAAGACAATATTTCTTTTAAGCATGGTATCTACCCTTTGGAATCCATCTTTTTCTTTCTCAGAAAAATATATTCGTTCACTGCTAAATACATTCCATAACTCTTTCCTTCACATTTTTCACATAACTTTCTCTCACATTCCAATTCCAATATAACAATTCAGTGTTAAAACCCATCTAGCTGTTCAAACTTCTTTTATCCATTCACTTATGGCAAAATCCACCTCATTTAATATCACATCCTGATTCCTTCTGACCCTGCATTACCTTTCTTTCAACATTCTGATAACCTTTTTAAAATATAAAGAAACAAGGGAAACATACAGGCTACATAACATCTTTTTAATGCATTCTTTGACATAGCCCTAGGCTACAAACAGCTCTGAAGCTACTAAAGTACCTCAATTGTTCTTAACAGCACAGATCTACACTGCAAAAACTCTTTTGAACTTAAATCAACATACGCAAACTTTCTTTGTTTCTTGAACATCAAAAACAACTTTCAATTAACTTCAAGTGCCTTACTAAACAATGAGAAATTTCACAGCATATTCTTATCATTAACATACTGGCTGATCGGAACTCCAAACAGCATGCATTTCTCTGTTATAAAGGCTGGTAAAGTTTTATCAGAGAGAGACCACATTGAATCCTGATATTCACATATCCTTGATTTTACATTCCTCTGCTAGCTCATAGTTAAAACAGAATTTTAAATCAATACCTGTTTTTTGAAAAATCCCAAACTTTCAGACACTCCGTGCTGTGGAATTTTCCTCCCCCCCCTCCTTCCCTCTTTCCCTCATAGTGAACAAAAGAGAAGCTTAAAAAGACCGCCTTCCAGCTCACGTGACAGGCTCTGTGGAAGGCATCGAGGGAGGAAAAAAGGTGGGGGTCTCTTTCTTTTACACAAAGAAGACTGACCAGCAAGGGAACGGGAAGCCATTAACTTTCTTTTTCTTTTGCAAGAGACAAGAGAAAAGGTTAGGGCAGAGCAAAAAAGACAGAGAGAGACAGAAACTGGAGTTTAGAAAGACAAAGCTGAGAAACACAATTTCTTTTCTTTTCAAATTAGCAATACAACAGCCAGTTTGCTTTACTTCAGATAGACACTGGGAGAAGATGGAGGAGGGGGTGACTTCCCTCAGCCCGTGTTTTCAAACAAAGAGACGGAACAGCGAGGGAAACTTTTCAAAGTCAGATTAAAACGGACAGTTTTCTTTTTCACAGAGAGAAAAAAATTAGTTCAGAGACAAAGCTTAGATGCACAGCAGGGAAGAACAAATTTTTTTCTCTTCTGATAAGCAAAAACTTGTCGGCTTTCTCATGCACTTCTACCTTAAATTTTTTTTTTCTTTCAGACAGGCACTGCTCAATTTAAAAGCCAGATGGAAAAATGCCAGCACTGCAAGGGATTTTTTCTGTCTTTTCACAGAGGAACCAGCAATGTGGACAATCAGCTAAAAAAGCTACAAGCCACCTTTGCTGTTCCACTGGGCTGTTACATTCTTTCTGTGTTACTTTTATTTCTAATTTTTTCTTTTTATTTTTCCATTAACATTTAATTTCCACTAACTTTACACCCCTCTACCCACAAATTTATACAATTATGTACAGATATATACAAGCATGCTCCGTATTGTTAAATAATTTTTTTTCTTATTTTTTTTTATTTTTTAATATTTTTTTTATTTTTTTATTTTATTTTTTTAAATTTTCTTTAAACAGGCGTATACTCACAATTTTCCATTGTCCGCCATTTCCTGCGCAGCCAGTCAACCTGTCATCTAATGATAACGTGACTAACACTTTTGTTTCACAACCATGCAAAATCTCTAGAGTTCCTATGAATAACCTATAAGCTTTTTCAAGGCGTCAAATTAGTTCCTGGGTTTCGGCACCAATTGAGCAAGGGACATCAACGCCTTTGTGAAAGCTTCAGGTTTGAAAACAATAATACATGCAAAATGACACCAGCGCAAGGTTTTTAAAATTATAACCAAGATTTATTGAATTATTGATTCTATTTTTCCATTATTAGATCAAAAGAACAGCATCATTGCTTAACGTTGCGCTAATGGGAGATCGTCATTGTGGCCCAAAGGCTGGCCTTCTAACAACGGTCTCGTTTTCATATCTCATTTCATTCTATTATATAACTTTTGGTTTAGTGACATCATCAAGGTTGACGACCAATAACATTTCTATGGGTAGTCTTAAAGTTTAGACAAAGAAACATTCCTCCATGTTTAAAAGTTATACAAAGTTTTCAGAAAATTACTTTTGATTTCTGAATTAACATTATAACATTCAAGAGAATCTATAATTATTAACATGGTGCTGAGAAATTCTCAGCCCTAAAGGAAAAAACTCTTCCTAAGCTGACAGGTTCAAATTGCACAGCCTTACACAGAAACCTTACTCTGGAGGAAGGGGGGCAAATCCCCCTCTCCTCTCCCTGAAGCGTGGGCTTCCAATGCCCCCCTTCCTATTCTTGAGACTGACTCTAATTACTTCCAGATGGTGCCTTAGGATTTTCCTTAGTGTTTCTTCAGGTTTAAAATATATAAAATATGTTTTTTCAAAGCAACACAGTCATACACTTCAATCCAATCATATTTGTTTCATTCACTCTTTGCTTGGCCAAGCTTTCATTCATTCAATAAATCATAATTTTCATTCAAAACTACATCCAATTCAGTTTGGGGCATGTTATCCTTCTTTACCAGTCTAAAGCAAGCACATGTGGCATTAATTAACACCATGCTGCTGGGAGCGGGAAAACTCAGAGAGGACAAAGAAGGCAGAAAACTAATCACTGGCATAAGATGGATTCCATGTAATCATGTTTTCCACCATGATTTGGCTCAACAGCAAAGTACATACACAGATATTATTATGCTTTCCCTTATATTAATCCTTAGTGTATTTTTCTCTGGCCTTAGCTACATTATTATTTAAATTTTTATTCACCTGTTTTTCCGTATGCTTCTATTTGGGCGCGGTCCTTAACTAACACAGATGTTTGTCTAACTAGAATTACCCAGAATCATACGAAAAACTGGCCTTTTGTAGAAAAAAAACTTCACAAAAAATACTGCACTTATCATGTCCTAACATCCATTCCCATTTCCGTCCCATAACCAGCCACGAGCCACTACTCAAACCCCTCTTGAATATTACTGAATTTATGAAGTAATATTCAGAATTGAGCTCGTGGTCTTATCTGTGGCGCTGGGGTTTACTCAGGGTACGGTTCTTCTTATGGATCAGTGTGTGTCTGTGCAAGTATATTCTTTTAATGCCAATTAATTAGATAGCAAAAGCCAGAAAAATGTACTACCTAGGCCTGCAACAGCAGGTGCCTAGAAGATCTTACCCAAAGCGTACTTGAATTCTCTAGTGAGAATGCAAGCAAATCCCATCCACTATTCTAGATAAAACCCATTCAAGTGTACATTTATGTAAGTTGCTGCCTAAGCCATATCATACAGGAAACTTACCATTCCAGTGATAGCTAGACAACGTCTGTTCTAGGTGCAAGTACAGTCCTAGAGCAGAGTCTGTTGTTTTATTCATAGAGGTATTCATGAAACTCCAGTACTTTTGAAGTTAAAAAAGGTCAGAAATTTAGAGAAAGTATAGCTAAAGAAAAATAGAACCCTAGATTTCCCTAAGATAAAGAGAACCTCAGTATTACCTAATGTAATTGGTCCCTATGCTCAAAAATGTTATGTTATAGAACCCTGGAATTAAATCAATAAAGTATAAAATAATGCACAGTGTTAAGAAAACCCAAATATATGCTTAATATGGAAATGTACTCATGTGCAGATAATGCATGCACATCAGATATAAGTTTTCTTTTTCTGTGTGTGTTGCAGGAACTCATTTCTCAAATTTAAATTAAAAGCATTAAAAGGACTGATGATATCAGCTGTTAAACCCAATTAAACAATATTGTGGCACTGTGTAACAGCTTAGAAGCTGCCACTGTATATGGAAATACAGTCATATGAAATAAAATTTAAAATACAGAATAAACAAAATATTTTCTAAGAACAATGCATGAGGACAATGATAAAAAAATACAGTTGTTAACACAATATCATAATAAGCCTATTGAATTATGCAAAAGCATAATTAAAGTTCAGAAGTCTAATTCAAATGAAATGATTTAAAGTAACGTGGTTTAAGATAAAGTCTGTTTTTTTTTCTTTCAAAAATTTTTTATGAGTCCAGAAATGTCTTTTGCAAATAGTTTTAGCAACTTGTAAGGTCGGAGTCTCTAAATTAATTTCAGTGAAATTTAAATCATGGCTTTAAAAAGTTCATGCCGCAACGTTTTCAGAATTCAAGCTCGTCTGTTCTGTCACTACGGAATTGTTTGTGTTCTGTCTTTCTTTCTTTTGTCTGAAAAAAGCACATCTAATTAGTTGAACACAGACAAAGGAACACTGAAATTCCCGCCAAAAATTCAGCTTCAGAATTTTTCTCTGTGTTCTCCACAGCTCTAGTGGTGGAATGTGGTACTGCTGATCAGTGTAAATCCTGGAAGGAAAGCACATGGTCATTAACAAAAGAACAAAGAAAAAAACAAATGGCACGTTTTCCCCTCTGCAAACATTACTAGTTCTTGCATCATAGAGTCCTCATCTCTGTGTTGACTTGTGAAAAAGATTCAAAAAAGGTTCTTAACTGAAACACAAAACACACAGATTAAATAGACTTTTTTTCAGGGTCCTGTGGTACCAAATATGGCCACAGGAAAATTTAAACATGCAGATCCATTCTCTACATGGTAAAATTAGACTTTCTGTTTTCTCTAACATCAGGGAATTATTCTCAATCCATATTCTTTATTAGGTTCCTATCCTAAAGAGCTTACTAGTAAAAAATTAAGCAAAATTTCAATTCCGAATTCATCCACTTACATAAAAGTTTATTATAATTATTCTTTTCCGGTAACAAGGTTAACAAGCCCTTTGTTTCACATTTATTTTAATTGTCAAAAACATATAGGTACTTAACCTCTATTTTTGTTAATCTTTTTATTTTAAACTGCCCAAATTTTAATTTTAAAATGCATTTAAATTTAATTACTCCCTAATCATACATTCTGGACAATGCACAAGTTTAAAAATACTTTATAAACCATGCAGGGGCACAAAAATTCATATTCAAAACTAATTTGAAACACTGAGATAAAATACAAAGGCAGGGAAAACTTTTTTTCTTATGCACACTTTGCCTGCTTACAAAGACAATATTTCTTTTAAGCATGGTATCTACCCTTTGGAATCCATCTTTTTCTTTCTCAGAAAAATATATTCGTTCACTGCTAAATACATTCCATAACTCTTTCCTTCACATTTTTCACATAACTTTCTCTCACATTCCAATTCCAATATAACAATTCAGTGTTAAAACCCATCTAGCTGTTCAAACTTCTTTTATCCATTCACTTATGGCAAAATCCACCTCATTTAATATCACATCCTGATTCCTTCTGACCCTGCATTACCTTTCTTTCAACATTCTGATAACCTTTTTAAAATATAAAGAAACAAGGGAAACATACAGGCTACATAACATCTTTTTTATGCATTCTTTGACATAGCCCTAGGCTACAAACAGCTCTGAAGCTACTAAAGTACCTCAATTGTTCTTAACAGCACAGATCTACACTGCAAAAACTCTTTTGAACTTAAATCAACATACGCAAACTTTCTTTGTTTCTTGAACATCAAAAAGAACTTTCAATTAACTTCAAGTGCCTTACTAAACAATGAGAAATTTCACAGCATATTCTTTTCATTAACATACTGGCTGATCGGAACTCCAAACAGCATGCATTTCCCTGTTATAAAGGCTGGTAAAGTTTTATCAGAGAGAGACCACATTGAATCCTGATATTCACATTTCCTTGATTTTACATTCCTCTGCTAGCTCATAGTTAAAACAGAATTTTAAATCAATACCTGTTTTTTGAAAAATCCCAAACTTTCAGACACTCCGTGCTGTGGAATTTTCCTCCCCCCCCTCCTTCCCTCTTTCCCTCGTAGTGAACAAAAGAGAAGCTTAAAAAGACCGCCTTCCAGCTCACGTGACAGGCTCTGTGGAAGGCATCGAGGGAGGAAAAAAGGTGGGGGTCTCTTTCTTTTACACAAAGAAGACTGACCAGCAAGGGAACGGGAAAACATTAACTTTCTTTTTCTTTTTCCAGAGACAAGAGAAAAGGTTAGGGCAGAGCAAAAAAGACAGAGAGAGACAGAAACTGGAGTTTAGAAAGACAAAGCTGAGAAACACAATTTCTTTTCTTTTCAAATTAGCAATACAACAGCCAGTTTGCTTTACTTCAGATAGGCACTGGGAGAAGATGGAGGAGGGGGTGACTTCCCTCAGCCCGTGTTTTCAAACAAAGAGACGGAACAGCGAGGGAAACTTTTCAAAGTCAGATTAAAACGGACAGTTTTCTTTTTCACAGAGAGAAAAAAATTAGTTCAGAGACAAAGCTTAGATGCACAGCAGGGAAGAACAAATTTTTTTCTCTTCTGACAAGCAAAAACTTGTCGGCTTTCTCACGCACTTCTACCTTAAAATTTTTTTTTTCTTTCAGACAGGCACTGCTCAGTTTAAAAGCCAGATGGAAAAATGCCAGCACTGCAAGGGATTTTTTCTGTCTTTTCACAGAGGAACCAGCAATGTGGACAATCAGCTAAAAAAGCTACAAGCCACCTTTGCTGTTCCACTGGGCTGTTACATTCTTTCTGTGTTACTTTTATTTCTAATTTTTTCTTTTTATTTTTCCATTAACATTTAATTTCCACTAACTTCACACCCCTCTACCCACAAATTTATACAATTATGTACAGATATATACAAGCATGCTCCGTATTGTTAAATAATTTTTTTTCTTATTTTTTTTTATTTTTATTTTTTTTAAATTTTCTTTAAACAGGCGTATACTCACAATTTTCCATTGTCCGCCATTTCCTGCGTAGCCAGTCAACCTGTCATCTAATGATAACGTGACTAACACTTTTGTTTCACAACCATGCAAAATCTCTAGAGTTCCTATGAATAACCTATAAGCTTTTTCAAGGCGTCAAATTAGTTCCTGGGTTTCGGCACCAATTGAGCAAGGGACATCAACGCCTTTGTGAAAGCTTCAGGTTTGAAAACAATAATACATGCAAAATGACACCAGCGCAAGGTTTTTAAAATTATAACCAAGATTTATTGAATTATTGATTCTATTTTTCCATTATTAGATCAAAAGAACAGCATCATTGCTTAACGTTGCGCTAATGGGAGATCGTCATTGTGGCCCAAAGGCTGGCCTTCTAACAACGGTCTCGTTTTCATATCTCATTTCATTCTATTATATAACTTTTGGTTTAGTGACATCATCAAGGTTGACGACCAATAACATTTCTATGGGTAGTCTTAAAGTTTAGACAAAGAAACATTCCTCCATGTTTAAAAGTTATACAAAGTTTTCAGAAAATTACTTTTGATTTCTGAATTAACATTATAACATTCAAGAGAATCTATAATTATTAACATGGTGCTGAGAAATTCTCAGCCCTAAAGGAAAAAACTCTTCCTAAGCTGACAGGTTCAAATTGCACAGCCTTACACAGAAACCTTACTCTGGAGGAAGGGGGGCAAATCCCCCTCTCCTCTCCCTGAAGCGTGGGCTTCCAATGCCCCCCTTCCTATTCTTGAGACTGACTCTAATTACTTCCAGATGGTGCCTTAGGATTTTCCTTAGTGTTTCTTCAGGTTTAAAATATATAAAATATGTTTTTTCAAAGCAACACAGTCATACACTTCAATCCAATCATATTTGTTTCATTCACTCTTTGCTTGGCCAAGCTTTCATTCATTCAATAAATCATAATTTTCATTCAAAACTACATCCAATTCAGTTTGGGGCATGTTATCCTTCTTTACCAGTCTAAAGCAAGCACATGTGGCATTAATTAACACCATGCTGCTGGGAGCGGGAAAACTCAGAGAGGACAAAGAAGGCAGAAAACTAATCACTGGCATAAGATGGATTCCATGTAATCATGTTTTCCACCATGATTTGGCTCAACAGCAAAGTACATACACAGATATTATTATGCTTTCCCTTATATTAATCCTTAGTGTATTTTTCTCTGGCCTTAGCTACATTATTATTTAAATTTTTATTCACCTGTTTTTCCGTATGCTTCTATTTGGGCGCGGTCCTTAACTAACACAGATGTTTGTCTAACTAGAATTACCCAGAATCATACGAAAAACTGGCCTTTTGTAGAAAAAAAACTTCACAAAAAATACTGCACTTATCATGTCCTAACATCCATTCCCATTTCCGTCCCATAACCAGCCACGAGCCACTACTCAACTCCCAGGTCTCTCTCCAGGTTACTGACCCCTAGTGGCGTTCCCCCCATTTTGTATGTGAACATCGGGTTCTTTTTCCCCACGTGCATGACCTTGCATTTCCCTATGTTGAAGCTCATTTGCCATTTTTCGGCCCACTTTTCCAGCTGCGTTAGATCCTTTTGGAGATCTTCGCAGTCTTCCCTGGTTTGAGCCCTGCTGTATAGTTTGGTGTCATCTGCAAATTTAATGACCTCACACTTGGTTCCTGCCTCTAGATCGTTTATGTAGATATTGAACAGGAGCGGTCCTAGCACCGACCCCTGTGGAACTCCGCTCGTGACCCCTTTTCAGTCTGAGTAATGGCCCTTTACGCCAACCCTCTGCTTCCTGTTTGCCAACCAGTTTTTGATCCATCGGTGGACCTCCCCTTGCACCCCGTGGTTCCATATCTTCTTAAGTAGTCTCTCGTGTGATACCTTGTCGAAGGCTTTTTGGAAGTCAAGGTAAATGATGTCTATAGATTCCCCTTTATCCACCTGGCTGTTTACCCCCTCAAAGAAGTACAATAAGTTTGTGAGGCATGACCTGCCCTTGCAGAAGCCATGTTGACTCAGTTTTAGCTGCCCATTTTTTTCAGTGTGTTCACAGATGCTGTCTTTAATCAGTGCCTCCATCATCTTTCCCGGGACTGAGGTCAGGCTCACCGGCCTGTAGTTTCCTGGGTCGCCCCTTGAGCCCTTCTTGAAGATGGGCGTAACATTTGCTATTTTCCAATCCTCCGGGATCTCTCCGGTTTTTAAGGATAGGTTGTATATCTGTCGAAGTGGCTCCGCTATTTCATTTTTTAGTTCCTTGAGTACCCTTGGGTGAATGCCGTCCGGACCTGGCGATTTGTCGCTCTTTAGTCTGTCTATCTGCCTGAGTACATCTTCTTGGCTTACCTCTAAATTGACCAGCTTATCATCTTGGTCTCCTATTGCGATCTCCTCGGGTTCCGGAATGTTGGTTGTATTCTCCATCGTGAAGACTGACGTGAAGAACTCATTTAACCTGTCAGCTATTTCTTTCTCTTCTTTTACTACTCCCTTTCTGTCTCCATTATCCAATGGTCCCACTTCTTCTCTTGCCGGTTGCTTCCCCTTGACGTATCTGAAGAACGACTTGAAGTTTGTTGCTTCCTCTGCCAGTCTCTCTTCGTATTTTCTTTTTGCTTTTCTAACCACTCGGTGACACTCCTTCTGGTGTTCTTTGTGCACTTTTTGGTTCTCTTCTGTTTGGTCTTTCTTCCATTTTCTGAACGATGCTTTCTTGTCGTTTATCGCCTTCTTCACTGCATTTGTTATCCACACTGGGATTTTTGTTCTATTTTTTTTGCACCCTTTCCTGAACTTGGGGATGCACAGGTTTTGCGCTTCGTGCACAGTTCCCTTGAGTAAGGTCCAGGCTTTTTCTACGGATTCCATCTTCCCTATGTTGCTTTTGAGTTTCTTTCCCACCATGTCCCTCATGGCATCATAATTTCCTTTTTTTGAAATTGAGTGCCGTCGTTGTGGTTCTTTTCCCCTTTGATGATTTAATTTCTAGCCTGTACTGGATCGTGTTGTGATTGCTGTTACCTAGCGGGGCTAATACTGCCACCTCTTTTGCTGGCCCCCCTAGTCCATTGAAGATTAGGTCAAGAGTGGCGTCACCCCGTGTTGGTTCCGTGACTAGTTGCTCCATGAAACAGTCCCTCGTGACCTCTAGGAATTTGGTCTCCCTTGCGCAGTTAGAGTGCCCAATACTCCAGTCTATCCCAGGATAGTTGAAGTCCCTCATCACCACCACATTTCCGCTTCTGCATACCTGCCTCAGTTCAGCCTCCATGTCCTGGTCGATTTCTTCAGGTTGTCGAGGTGGACGGTAGTACAGACCCAATTTAATGTCTGTCCCAGTTCTTCCCTGTAGCTTAACCCATAGTGATTCCAAGCCATCCGCCCGTACTGTTGTTTCCATCCTGGTTGAGGGTATGGAGTCTTTTATGTACAGCGCTATTCCTCCACCCTTTTTATGTGTCCTGTCTCTCCTGTATAGTTTGTACCCTGGTATGGCCACATCCCATTGATTGTCCTCAGTCCACCATGTTTCTGTGACTCCAATTATGTCTAGGTCGTTTTTGCTGGCAGTGATTTCTAGTTCTCCCATTTTGGCCCTCAGGCTCCTAGCATTTGTGTATAGGCAGTTTAAGACCCAGTTTTTTGCCCTCTCTTTTTGTTTTCCTCCTGTTTAGGTACTCCTGCAGTCCTCCTCATGGTTTGCCAGCCCCCGAGCTTCATCCTCCTCCTGCTGCTGTGTGTCTGTGACGTCCTCAGCCTGTTTCCCCTGCACCTCTTGTTTTCGTAATTCCCACTCAGTCCTGGGCTCTTTTTCACAAAGTCCTTGCCCCTCTGGCTCCTGTTGTTCTGTGTTGGTGCCGCTTACCAGTTCCATTTGTGCCCTCAGTCCCTGCAATGCGTCCTTAGGTCCTTTTTCAAAAAATACACACTCAGTCCTAAGTCCTCCTCTACAATGTCCCAGGTCAGTATCCTTGTCAGGTACTGATGTCCGATGTGTCGAGGTCAGATCGACTATCGGCTTTCCCCTTCTCCTCAGTTTAAAGCCAAGTCTATGACGTTCTGGACGTTGTGTGCCAGCATCCTCGTCCCAGCTGTGCTAAGGTGCAGTCCATCTCTTCTGTAGAGCTTGTTCTTCCCCAAGAAAGTAGTCCAGTTCCTAACAAAGTGGAAACCCTCCTCATCGCACCATCTCCTCAGCCAAACGTTAATTGCTTGTAGTTCGCTCTGTCTCCTTGTGTCCGCTCTCGGTACTGGCAGGATCTCTGAGAAGGCTATCTTCCTTGTCCTTAGTCTCAGTTTCCTCCCCAGGATCCTGAATTGGTCAGTTAGTGTAGTCCTGTTGAAGTTTCTCCTGCTGATGTCGTTGGTTCCGATGTGGATCACTATTGCTGTCTCCTCCGTCTCGGCTCCCTCCAGGATCCTCTCGATATTGTTGATGATGTCCTTTGTTCTTGCCCCCGGGAGACATGTTACCAGTCGGTCCTCTCTCCCTCCGGCTATGTGACTGTCTACTCCTCTCAGGATTGAGTCTCCAACCACGATAGCCGATCTCCCCTTCAAAACTGACTCTCTGGTCTCAGATCTGTGTCATATGTGCAGTCCATTTGTCCGTCCTCTGGGTTCTGCTGTCTCCCCGCCCCTGGTCTCAGGTCTGTGTCCTCTGCGCAGTCCGCTAGTCCTTTCTCCTGGCTCTGTTGGGTCTCCTCCTCCTCTGTCTGCCCAGGTCCTCCGCAAGGTCCTATTCCCATGGTGTCTGGTGGTTCTTGTCGTCCAACTGTCGGTTCTCTCCTGGTATGTTGGTGGTCTTGTGCCACCACCATCCTGCAGGCCTCCTCAATGAACTTCTCGAGCTCCCTAACTTGTTCCGCGATGTGTCTCTCTCTGGTGGTGTCTTCAGTTTCCCAGCATTGCTCCTTCATGGTGCAGAGTCCCTCCAGCTCCTGGACTCTAACCTGCAGTCTCCTGACCTCCCGTTTCAGGCTATCCAGTTCCTGGCATCGACCGCATATGTATGCCTGCCTCCCGGAGGGGAGGTAGTCATACATATGGCACCCAATGCAGTATACTGGGTAGCTCTGCTGGGTTCCCACAGCCTCCATTGCTCCTTTCTCGTTGCTATGTCCCACGGTGTGTATGAGTGGTGCCCGGCGCGCAGCTAACTGAAGAAAAAGAGAAAGAAGAGAGAGATGAGTACAGAGAGAGTACCTTAGCTGTTTAGATGTTAGATGCTGCTGCTGGGCTCCTTCTCAAGGCTCATTCGCAAAGGCGCTCTCGCTAAGGCGAGCGCCTTTGCTGCTCACCTTCGCTGCGCGCCGAACGGCTGTGCGCCGTTGGCTCCCCTCCTTTTAAGGGGGGAGTCTGGCACCTACGCTGCTGTGACGCAGTGCGGGTGGGCGGAGCTACCTCTCGCTACCCACTCCGCTCTGCCGCTAGCCCCTGCTTCCTCTCAGAAATCGCCTCCTTTCCTCTCCCTCTGACTCTCCTGCTTCCTCAGCCGCTGCCTGCCCATGCTGCCTCCACGCGCTGAGAAGCCTTAGCGCCGTTGGCTCCCCTCCTTTTAAGGGGGGGAGTCCGGCACCGACGCTGCTGTGACACGGTGCGGGTGGGCGGAGCTACCTCTCGCTACCCGCTCCGCTCTGCCGCTAGCCCCTGCTTCCTCTCAGAAATCGCCTCCTTTCCTCTCCCTCTGACTCTCCTGCTTCCTCAGCCGCTGCCTGCCCAAGCTGCCTCCAGAGCCCTAACCTTTTTAGTCTTTCCTTATACAAGAGGAGTTCCATCCCCTTTATCACCTTGGTCACTTTTCTAGTGCCGCTATATCTTTCTTGAGATAAGGAGACCAGGATTGAATGCAATACTCCAGGTGAGATCCTACCTCAACTGGACTATTGCAACTCTGCCTATCTTGGCATCAACACTTCTCTCATCCACAAACTACAACTCATCCATAACACAGCAGTTAGACTAATCTACAAATTAAATAAATTTGACTCAATTACAACCTTCATCAGGCAACTACATTGGCTCCCAATATCATCCTGAATAATTTTCAAATCGTCTTGTATCCTACACCAGATCCTATACAGAAGTTCAGCAGCCCCTCTCATCCAATTATTCTCTAATGTTTGGTCGACATTAAAAAGAATCCTTAACAGAATCCAACTAAATCTACCATTCACAAAAAACCTCCACTACAAGCAAATTTTCAACTCTATGCTAACTTATCTGGGTGTAAAAACTTGGAATGACCTAACAGAAGTTATCAGGACAGAGACAAACTACACTACATTCAGAAAAAACCTGAAGACTCATCTGTTTGACAATTAACAGTCTTAGTTTCTGTATAACTCTCCCTTACTTCTGGGTCCCCTCTCTTATTTTCTCCATACCCCATCCCCTACTACTTTCCCCTTCCTCCTTGATCTGTCACCTTGAGCCTGTATAGGTATATTTAACACACAAATGGAAGATTAGATTAGATATTATAACATTCTTAGTCTTTTTAACCTTCCATCTAATATAATGGTAGGACGCGCATGTGCACTAAAAAAATCGTGTTCCCTGATCCCGTCGCGGAAACACGATTGCGCATGCGCGGGTTTTACGTCACCGAACTCTGTTCCTCCTTCACCATGCCACGCCAGCCATGTCCGCCGCCGGCCTCGAGCTCCTGGGGGCCCCATGTCCGGCACCGGCCTCGAACTCCTCGGGGCCGGTGGTGCGAGCCGCCCGGCCGGTGCTGAGGCCACGCCTCCCGCTTCCGCCCTACACGCTCTTCAATTCCTCCAGGCAGTGGCAGACCAAACAGGACCCGATCGGACACCAGGGTTCTACACACTCGCGGAACCCAAGCTAATGTTCACAAATAATTAATTTTTAAGTTCAGCAGACCCCAAGGTAATGTTGTGGCCGAAGTTATTTTTTAAGTTCTAAGCCGCCGCCGAGGCTCTTCTCACGAGCCGCACCTGCGTCAGAGAAGGCTTCCAACGCAGGCAGGGATCGTGAGAGAAGCAGAACTTAAAAATAACTTCGGACACAACTAAGGGAGTCATGGCTACAAAGCATTAGGCATTACTCGCGATCCCGGCCGCTCCTCACACCCACTAGCCTGCAAAACAGCTTCCCACGAGGAAATAAGCAAAATGGCCCTACACTCACAGACCATGGCAGGGTTGCCATGGAAACGCAATCGCAAGGGTCAGTGAGAGGGGATCAGGAGCGACATGCACAGCAGGGGCTTAGAGAGCAATAGAGTTGCAGTTGGAGAGACTGAGGAAGGGAATGTTCAGATAAAGAACTGAGACTGAAGAAGGAATTAAAAAAAAAAGAGGAAGAGACACCTACAGGGAAGTTTGCAGGAATCAGGAACAGGACAGGGTAGGTAAAAGGAAGGGAGAATGGACAGGGGGAGCAGGCAAGAGGTGGTGGTGGACAGCCAAGGAAAAAGAAAGATAGAAAGCGCAAAGGACAGACAGAGAGAGAGAAAAAATTAAAGACAGACATACACACATATATTCTAGCACCCGTTAATGTAACGGGCTATAAGACTAGTTTTTTAATAATTCTTACTATCTTGTTTGCTTTTTTGGCTGCTGCTGCACATTGGGCAGAAGGTTTCATCGTATTGTCTATGATTACACCCAGATCCTTTTCTTGGGCGCTAACCCCCAAGGTGGACCCTAGCATCCGGTAACTATGATTTGGGGTATTCTTCCCAATATGCATCATTTTGCATTTTTCCACATTAAATTTCATCTGCCACTTGGATGCCTAGTCTTCCACCACTTGGACTTCCAGTCTTCCAATTTCCTAAGTTCTGCCTACAATGTTTCGCAATCCACATGTGTTTTAACAACTTTGAACAGTTCAGTGTCATCTGCAAATTTAATCACCTCACTCATCATTCCAATTTCCCTGACGCAGCTTTGCCAAAACAAGGAAGTTCCCTGTTGGGTCCTATGCTGAAGATGCAGGCTTAGCACAACTGCTGTCCTACGTGTGCAATCCAGGAAACATGGGGATTACGGCAGAAGCAGAATCATTTGATTAGCAGCTAAGTATCTGCTTTTTCTTTGCCTTCGATTGTGCTTTGCTGGAACTGTGCACTTTGTGTTTTTTTTAACTTACCCTGCAGTTTGAAAGTCTGCTTTTGTGTGATATGATAGCCTCAAGGGCACAATCCAGTCGGGTTTTCAGGATTTCCCCAATGAATATGCATTGAAAGCAGTGCATGCACATAGATCCCATGCAAATTAATTGGGGAAATCCTGAAAACCTGACTGGATTGCGGCCTTCAAGGAGGGACTTTGAGACCCCTGTTCTAGACCATAGGGTTATTTCCCTTTACTCGCATGGACCGCAGAAGAGAACCATTCCAGGTTTTCCACTCTGCCTCTAGGGTACTTCACAGGCTAGCTTAGCTCCTCCCATCAGTCTTTCTCTTCTGCATGCATGGCTGCAGGTGTTAAGAATTCTGCTGACCCACATTTATTTTTTTAATTCAGTGTAGTTTTGTTCCATTTCACAGTTCTTTTGCATTTACAGCATTTTTACAAGCTGCTTACTTGAGAATTCACAGACTTCGGTCTGTAGCTGACAGGCCAATCCCTTTGGGGTACCTGTTAGCTGGTCTGCTAGTCTTCTTTAGAGCTCAGGGCCATCCCTGACTTGGTCTCACTCCCTGTTAAGTGAGGGGTCGGCCGCAGACCGTTTAGCACACTTAGGGGGCTCAGCGGTGTCCCACAGCAGGCTGTGTTTCACGCCTCCGCCCATCCTGGCACACAGTCAGTAGTCTGCAGGGGTGGAGGCATAGTCAGACAGTGGGTCTGACTGGCAGCCCAAAGAATCATCTTGATATCAGCTTTCCCGGCAGTGTGACAGTGAATTCTGAATACGGCTTCTCACAGAGGCTATAAGTAAGAGGCTATAAGTAAGAGGCTATAAGTAAGAGGTTATAAGTAAGGCTATAAGTAAGAGTTCTTTTGAATATTGAATACTGTGAGTATGAGGAGCTGACAAGCTCTATCAGTGATTTTCCAAAACTAATTTTGAGGGGTTTCTAGTGGTCTCCTAGGTTCCCCCACTTGAAATTTATTATTTTCAGAATTTTTTAATTTCGGGAAGGCCATTTTTTAATGTGTTTATTTGGCGTGAATTTGATCTGGCGGACATCATGGATTTTTAGTGATCTTGTTTTCAACTTCTCCCTGCTTCTTTAAAATTCAAATTTTTGCAAGTAAAACTGCTGGGATGCGGTCCTCAGGGTCTCCTGATATGGATTCATGGTCTCCTGATATGGATTCATGTAAAATTCGTGGAAATTTGACATTTTTGGAGTATCCATGCACCATGTGCTGCGTGGGGCGGTCGGGGGGGAGGATGGTAACATTGGGTTCAGACTCCCCTCCACAGAAGCAGGTGATCGCATGCTCAGCCAGCCCATTGGAGCAGCCTTTATTTTGGGTCTTGGGTCTGTGCCTTTATTGGCCAGCTGCAGGACGGACCCTCTGCAGCCTAAGAAGCACAAGTCTAAGTCATCTAAGGGTGACTCTATGCCCCAGGGTCCATTTGCCTTCTCAGAGTTCATGAAATTTTAGTGGTCCGAGTTTCAAGCAAGGGGTCCGGCTGCTGGATGCTCATCTGTTGTCCCTACAAAGTCACAAAGCACCGGCATTTCTTCAGGGACACCAGTTTCTCAGACTGCCCTGGCTGTTTCACTGTCTGTTCAGGTGACTGCAGTGGCGGATCTGGACCTCACTGATCATTCCCCGGATTGGAGGATCTGGAGTGGTGGATCCGTGGATCCCTTAAGGGCTCTGGATCTTGGAGAAGATCTGACTGTGGTGCGTTTATTTAAAGTTGCAGCACTCCCTGACTTGATCACTAAATCTTTACAGGTATTGGGCTTGGATGACAAGTCTACTTCTTCTCCAGGGCTCTGCAGTTCGTGCACCCAATCTGCCATTTTTCACTGGCATCCGGATTTGAGTTTTTTAGTCACAGAACAGTTTAACTCTCCAGAAGGTCCCTTGCAGAATGCTCAGATTATGTCTCGTTTGTATCCTCTGGCGCAGGAATGTCAGCAGCTACTGGGACAGCCCAAGGTGGATTCCTTGGTGGCCCAGGTGACCCAGCTCACTTCACTACCTAATG
This sequence comes from Geotrypetes seraphini, assembly GCF_902459505.1. NCBI lineage: Eukaryota > Metazoa > Chordata > Amphibia > Gymnophiona > Dermophiidae > Geotrypetes > Geotrypetes seraphini. The sequence goes on along the minus strand of NC_047089.1, from coordinate 140,923,996 downwards.
ACAGGGGTGTTGTGTTAAAAGATATGCAGGATCGCCAGGTGGATATGATCCTCAGTAAAATTTTTGAAACTGCTAATTTGGGGGTCAAAGCTGCTGTGGCTATGTCCTTTGTGGCATGTGCTTGTATGGCTCAGCTGCATGCGCTAGAGACTAAGGCAGAAGACCCTCCTCCTCAGCTTCTTATGGCGGGGACAGACTACTTGGTGGATGGCTTATATGACCTTGTGAGAGTATCGGCCTGCCAAATGCTCTGGGTTCGGCAGGGGGCTGGAGATTCCACCTCCAAGGCAACCCTGGCTCGCCTGTCTTATAAGGGGCAGTCATTGTTTGGCAAAGGGTTGGATGATCTCATGGACACTGTGATGGACCGTCACCCAAAGTCTCTGCTGGATAGTAGAACCAGACCTAAGGGGCCTGGGCGTTCTACTTTTCAGGGGTCCAGAAGAAATTTTTGGGACTACAAACAATTTTCTCCCTCCTTGTTGTAGAGATCATCATGGGGCTTCAGAGGTCGTGATGCAGGCTACAGACATTCCCAGCCTGCTGCCACCCGTCCTGCCCGACCTGCCAGTAAGCCACAATGATGCCAGGAAACTGGGGATCCCTCTATCGATAGGGGATCGGCTATTGGAGTTTCTGCCTGCCTGGATGCGCATTACATTACATTACATTTGTGATTTCTATTCCGCCTGTGCCTTGCGGTTCTAAGCGGATTACAGTTAAAAGAGATCAGGACATTACCGAGAGAATTACATTACAACGATTTAAGTAAATTACATGTTGTGGTATAGAAATACAAGTATAAGATATCTGGATTTATCGATAGAATAACTTGACAGGGTTCAAGTAGTTACAAGGTTCAGTGGGGAAAACAATATAGGCAACTGAAGAAAGATACCTAACTTTGAAGGAATCAGTTAAGTGGATACCTAAGGGAGATGCTTATTTAGGAGAAGGTTAAATGGATACCTAAGGGAGATGCTTATTTAGGAGTTTGGATATTTTTGGTAAATGAGGTTCAAGGGGATGACTAGTGTGTTATTTGCTGGGGAGAGTGCATGTGCGATTGGGGAGGGGAATATTAAGTAAGGACGTGTTTTTTGAAAAGTTGCCTATATTGTTTTCCCCACTGAACCTTGTAACTACTTGAACCCTGTCAAGTTATTCTATCAATAAATCCAGATATCTTACAGCAGACCAATGAGTCTTGGAAGTTATTTGATCAGTCTATAAGCTGGAATTCACCCAACACCTGTCAGATTTGTTCATATCCTCTCCTGCAGGGGGTCGGGAAAGAACGTGCAGAGTCCAGGCTACAGTTCAGCGCTTGCTGGATATTCGAGCAATAGAGCCAGTGCCAAATGATTTTTCAGGCTCAGGCAGATACTCTGTTTACTTTATCGTGCCAAAGAAAGGGTCAGAAGATTGGAGACCTATTCTAGATCTGAAACATGTGAATGCTGCTTTAAGAATTCCTCGGTTCCAGATGAAGACCATGAAGTCAGTCATTGCGGAGGTGTCTCCGAATGAATTTCTGGTCTCCTTGGATCTTACATAGGCATACCTGCACATCCCCATTTTTCCAGCTCACCGCAAATTTCTCAGGTTTCATGTGCTGGATCAGCATTATGTGTTTTCAGCTCTGCCTTTTGGCCTGGCAACAGCACCCCGGATGTTCACCAAAATGATGGTGGTAGTAGCAGCTCATCTGAGGAAGATGCAAGTTCACCCGTATCTGGATGACTGGTTGATCAGAGCACCCTCATTGACAGAGGGGTGTTCTATGGTTGAAAGGGTGCTCTGGGTGCTGGAATGCTTGGGCTGGATTGTCAACTTCAGGAAGAGCCATCTGGTGCCCACACAAACCCTAGAATACCTTGGAAGTCTGTTTAGTATGGCAGAGGGTCACCTTTACCTTCCCGAACCACGCAACAAAAGCTGTGTGCGCAGATTTCAGCTCTGTTGCTTGGGACTACTTGCAGGTGTTGGGCTCCACGTTGGATGTGGTCCCCTGGATGATGGAACACATGCGTCCTTTTCAACATGCCTTGTTTTCTCTTTGGGCACCTCACAGAGATGCCTTGGAGATGCATCTACCATGGATGTTGGAGGCCAGAACCAGAATGGCCTGGTGGCTTCATCCTCAGGCACTCTGCAAGAGTGTCCCATTACAGATTGCCTCATGGATTGTGGTGACTATGGATGCCAGCCTTCGGGGATGGGAGCTCACTGCGATCATTGTCCCCTTCAGGGCTGTTGGACCCTGTCGCAGAGGAAGTGGTCCATCAACCAGCTAGAGATCTGGGCCATTCGGCTAGTCCTGAGAGCATTACAGAATCATCTGGCGGGGCGAGCTGTTTGAGTCTTTTCCAACAACATGATGACAGTGGCATATGTCAGTCAACAGGGAGGGACCAAGAGCTCTCCCTTGACTCAGGAGACCCAGCTTCTGTTCATTTGGGCAGAATATCATCTTCTAGCGCTAACAGCATCCCATGTGGCCAGAGTGGACAATGTTCAAGCAGACTTTCTGAGTCATCAGAGTCTTGATCCAGGTAAGTGGACCCTGTCATTTCAGGCGCTTCAGACAATTGTGCGCCATTTGGGAACAACCCTAATTCGATCTCATGGCCACAACATGAAACAAGAAAGTACCGCACTTCTTCAGCTGAAGATGCAAGCCCGGCAGCGCAGGGCTCAATGCCCTCGTAGAGCCGTGGCCTCCGGATGTTCTTCTATATGTCTTTCTACCCTGGTCGATGATAGGCAAGGTTCTTCGAAGGATTGCAACGCTTCCAGGCCAAGTCAAGATTTACACTTAGGACCGTTCCTTCCTTTTTGCCTAAGGTGGTTTCAGCGTTCCATGTTAATCAGGAGGTGTCGTTACCTATTTTTCAGCTGACAGGTTCTAAACATCAAGATCATCTCCTGAAAAGGTTGGATGTGCACAGAGCTCTGCTGCATTACCTGGAGGTCACTAACGATTTTCACCTTTCTGACCATCTCTTTGTGCTGACGCAATCGAGTAAGTAAGGTACTCTCGCTTCTAAGGCCACGATCTCCTGGTGGATTCATAGGGACATTTATTCCATTTACATTCTGGCGGGAAAGCAATCTCCTGTTTCTGTTAAAGCACATTCTACTAGGAGTGTGGCTTCTTTGTGGGCGAAAGCTAGATCTGTTTCTCCAGAGGAGATTTGCAGGACAACAACGTGGTCGTCTCTTCACATGTTTGACATATTTTACAGTGGATGCTGCTGCCAGACAGGACTCGGCTTTCAGGTCCTTGGTCTTGAAGGCCGGCGCAGCAAGCCCACCCTGACTCTGTGGGGGACTGCTTTTGTATGTCCCTATGGTCTAGAATGTCTCACCTATTGTATTGGAAAAGGAGATTATGCACTTACCCTGGTAAGATCTTTTCCAGTAGATAGGTGAGACATTCTATACTTCCCGCCCTGACCTTGCTGTGCCTGTTGTCAGTTTTCAGATTACAGCTTTCATTGTCACACTTCATTCTCCTTTGCTATTATCAACTTGTTTAGTGGAGACCGGTCATCCCTTGTGGGCCTGGGAGGTAGTTGTACATATGTTCATCCTGTTCTGGGAGTAGTTCCTGAGCTCCTTTGAAGCCTATGTTGGCGGTTACAGGTGTTGTTTAGTTGTTTTGAGCACAGCAATGTTTAGCCTGTCGTTTATAGGTGCCTCTACTTCACAGATGTGTGTGTCCTTTCATGCTTTGGTACTGACTGGTGGAAGGAGCTAAGCTAGCCTGTAAGTACCCTAGAGGCAGGGTGGAAAACCTGAAATAGTTCTCTTCTGCAGTCCATGCGGGTAAAGGGAAATAACCTTATGGTCTACAACAGCGGTCTCAAACTCAAACCCTTTGCAGGGCCACATTTTGGATTTGTAGGTACTTGGAAGGTCGCAGAAAAAATAGTTAATGTCTTGTTAAATGACAACTTTGCATGAGGTAAAACTCATTATACTTTATAAATCTTTCCTTAATTGCTTCTGATAATTTCAGCTATATACAGCTGAAAGCAGTGCAACATGCAGAAAGTGAAGTTTAGAGTTTTTCCACTTTCTGCATGTTGCACTGCTTTCAGCTGTGTATAACTGAAATTATCAGAAGCAATTAAGGAAAGATTTATAAACAATGGAGTTTTACCTCTTGCAAAATTGTGATTTAGATTCTAATCTAAAATATCAACTGCAAGAGACAAGATTTTGGTGCAGTCCTCTAGGCTTTTTTGTAGAGGGAAGAATCAATATCCAACTTGTGCCTTGAAACTTGTGCCTTAAGTGTCCGGTGGTCGCAGCCAGTGTCCGGTGGTCACGTCCGCAACCACCTTCAGCTCTCATCTCCTCCAGACACAACCTTCATCTTACATCAGTCACCACCAGGAGAGGTGCTAAATTTCGTGAGAGTTCATGAAATTACGTATCCATTCAAGCTGCACTGCCTTCAGTAGTTACCTTACGTTCTGGAACATTGACTGCCTTACTGCTGTAACCTCATGCAAGCACTTTCCTGCATCTGTACACGATTGTGAGGTGGAATGGAGAGGACAATCGCGTACAGATGCAGGAAAGTGCTTGCGTGAGGTTACAGCAGTGAAACGGGCAACGTTCCAGAACAATGGTAACATACCGATGGCCTCAAAATAGTACCTGATGGGCCACATGCAGCCTATGGGCCACGTGTTTGAAACCACTGATCTAGAATATCTCACCTATCTACTGAAAAAGATCTTGCCAGCATTCCTAATCTTTGAAAACATTTCTTCATCTGTCTGCTCATTCTGTCCCAGGGGACGGTAGTATAACCCTACCTTTATATTCCTTCCCTTCACACATGGAACATAAGAATTGCCACTGCTGGGTCAGACCAGTGGTCCATCCTGCTCAACCGTCCACTCATGCGGTGGCCCCCAGGTCAAAGACCAGTGTCCTAACTGAGACCAGCCTTACCTGTGTTCGTTCTGGTTCAGCAGGAACTTGTCCAACCTTGTCTTGAATCTCTGGAGGGTGTTTTCCCTTACAACAGAATCCAGTAGAGCATTCCAGTTCTCTATCACTCTCTGGGTGAAGAAGAACTTCGTTACATTTGTATGGAATCTATCCCCTTTTAACTTTAGAGAGTGCCCTCTCATTCTCTCTACCTTGGAGAGGGTGAACAACCTGTCTTTATCTACTAAGTCTGTTCCCTTCATTATCTTGAATGTTTCGATTATGTCCCCTCTCAGTCTCCTCTTTTCAAGGGAGAATTTCTATCCATATGAATTTCACACTGCTATGTGTGTCATGCTAGATGGGTCTTTAAATTCTAGCTGTTGTTGCTGTACAAAAGGGGACAAAGTGAGCATCAAAAAAAAAAATAAATCAAATGCACATACACTTTGGAAAATATCTATAGAGGTGTAGTTGATCCCAAGAAAAATGGAATCACAGTCATGTTCACATGCTTATGTTCACCTTTTCCATGAATAAGCTGCTTTGCCTGATTTTATATTGCAGCAGCTCAGTAAAGGACAGAGATTTAATTGAAGACATTCAGCATATAGCTATGAAAAGGGAAGTATCACTAATAAGTGGTTTTAATATGCCAGGTGTTGACTAGGGTATCCCTATTGCGGGGTCTTGTAGAAGTAGGCAGATCCTGGATTCCTACAGCAGTGTTTCCTAAATCAGTCCTGGATTATCCCCCTTGCTAGTCAGGTTTTCAGAATATCCATAATTAATATGCATTAAATTGATTTGCTTACACTGCCTCTATTATATGCAAATCTCTGTCAAGTATATTCATTGTGTATTTCCTGAAAACCTGACTGGCAAGGGGGATACTCTAGGACCAACTTGGGAAACACTGCTCTACAGGGTGATCTATTCCAACAGCTAGTAATAGAACACAGGTGGGCTGGGGACATACTTGACTTAGTGCTTACAAATGGGGAAAATATTGCTTATGTTATAGTGGATGATCACCATGATGGTGTAGTTTGATATTAAGACAGGTATGGAAAGGATTCATTCAAAAGTGAAGATTCTAGATTTCAAAATAACTTTGTTCAAAAGGGAGACTAGCTCAAGCTGTTGTCTGGATAAGAATATCTAGAATTAAGAAAATAGTGGGTAAACCTGAAGGCGCTATTGTAGGGCAACACAACTTTTTGAAAGTAAAATAAATTTGCTTTGGTTTCCAAAAGTGATAGCTGAAAAGGGTAATGAAAAAGAGGTTAGACTTCATAAACTATAATAGATTGCAGAGAGAGAAAGACAGACAACTATATCTGGAAAAGCTAACAGAAGCTGGTAGAGTAGTCAGGAAAACAAAGATACAAATGGAAGGAAAAAATAGTCAGTATTAGGGGGATTTTTTTTTTTAGATGTTAGTGATAGGAGGAAGTGCAAAAATGGTACTGTGAGACTCAAAGATGAATGGGAGGAGTGGGTTCCTTCTGCATGGCTTGTGATATAACCTGTCCATCCAGAATGACAAACCTGGTGCACTAGAAATAGGAATGAAGGTGTGGTAGTCCTTGAATGAATTTGAAGACAATATTCATGAGGAGCTAGCTAAACTAAAGGTGGACAAAGCAATGGAGCCAGATAGCCTACATCCAAGGGTACTGAAGGAACTTAGGGAGCTCTAGTAGTTCCGCTGGCTGACCTTTTCAATGCTTCCCTAAAGTCAGGAGTGGTTTCAGAGGAATGGTGAAGAGCAGATGTTGTCCCTTTCCATAAAAGTAGAAGAAAGGAAGAAGTTAGGAACTACAGACCGGTATGTCTGATTTATGTAGTAAATAAATTAATGGAAATGCTTTTAAAATAGAGAATAGTACAGTTTTTGGAGTCCAATAAATTACAGGACTCAAGGCAACATGGATTCACTAGAGACAGGTCTTGTCATACAAATCTGATTAATTTCTCTGACTGGGTGACTAGAGAGTTGGATTGTGGAAGAGTACTCGTACTGTATTTAGATGTTAGTAAATCCCTTGATATAGTTCCATATAAACAACTAATAAATAAACCGATATGTGCCCTAAAGTAACTGTCTGGGTTAGGAACTGTTTGAGTGGAAAGCAACGGAGGTTAGTGGTATATGGAGATCTCTCTAAAGAAAGGGATGTTAACAGTGGTGAGCTGCAGGATTTTTAGTATTTTTGTAAGCGATATTGCTGAAGGGCAGTCTGGTAAGGTTTGCCTCTTTGTGAATGATACCAAATTCTACAATAGGGCAGACACTCCTGATGGTGTGGACAATATGAAGAAGAACCTAACAAATGGTCCAGAATTTGGCAGCTAAAAACTGCAGGGTCATGCATTTGGGCTGCAAAACCGTTAGGGAATAGTGTAGTTTAGGCGGATAAGAACTTTTGTGCACAATAGAGGAACAGGACTTGGGTGTGATTGCATGTGATGGTGGCCAAAAAAGTAGAAAAGGTGATGGAAAAACTAGAAGAATGCTTGGGTGTATAGGGAGAAGAAATGGCCAGTAGCAAAAAGGATGTAATGACTCTGGAGAGTCCTCATTTAGAATATTGTGTACAATTCTGGAGACTGCATCTTCAAAAAGATAAACAAGATGGATTTGGTCCAGTTGGTAGCTACTAAAATGGTTTCTTGGTCTTTATCTTAAGGGCAGACTTAAAGATCTCATTAAGTATACCAGTACTTGGGAAGAAAGACAAGAGATGTTTAAATACCTACATGGCATAAATACTTAGGAGGTGAGTCTCGATTGAAATGAAGCTCTGGATTGAGGGGGCATAGGATGAAGGTGAAAGGGGCTAGACTCAGAAGTAACCTGAGGAAATACTTCTTTATGGAAAGGGTGGTGAATTTGTGGAACTGCCTCCCTATGGAGGTGGTGGAGATGAAGGCTTTTATCTGAATTCAGGAAAGTTTGGGACAAATTCATAAGATCTCTAAGGAAATGAAAGGGAGAGTAGATGGCATGGATGGCCAGACTGAATAGGCCATATGATCTTGCCTTCATTTTTCTATGTTTCTGGTTGCATAAACTTTTGCATGAAGTGTGCTTTGTGCAAATGTTTGCTACTGTGACATGTATTTTAGCAAAGTAACTTCTGTGCTAAAATCGCATAAAATACCTACATTTTATTGTTTGTCCATTTCCAGAAATTTTGTGCTATTTTTCATACAAAATACTTAATACTTTAACACAAAAGGGTCCTTTTACTAAATTACATTAAGCATTAATGTGCGCTTACACTCAGATTCTATAACCAGAGTTCCAGTCAGTGGATGCCTTAAAAGGGCTGCCGATCACATGTCATTCACATGAGGGCGCCAGTTACAGAATTCACCTGATTCAGCCAAGATAGGCGGCTGAAATATAGGCCTGGAAAATCCTAGCCTATATTTCAGCCACCTATTTTTGCTGCTAGGCCACAGCCTATAGGTTAGCCTTAGATGTCTGGGCCAATCAGACCCTTTGGCCCCTCCCCGGTGCATCCAAGAATGCACGAGGAAGGCCCGCCACAGGTATGGGGGAACAGGGGGGTTTGTCAGGGTTAAAGGAGGGTTGGGGGGTGACAGCAGCAGCAGGGAATGGGTATCCCTCCTGCTGCTGGGTGGGGGCAGTAGAAGCCGTTCAGTGCGCAGGAAAGTCCCATGTTAGGACATGCTAAATCCATTTACTAGTGCAGCTTAGTAAAAGGGCCCCTAATTGATTTAATATAATTTTATTGATCAGATCTGCATATTGTTTAGCTATACATTACCTTGCTAATTATACTGGCTCTGTGACAATTACAGCTCACTGTGCAAAAATGCACACAATTTACTGTTCAAGAACCACAAAGATTTCTTAAAAGCAGATACTAAAGGAGAAATTTGTTCTTTTATTTAAACTTATTCAAAGAGTTCATTAACCTTCTTTGTACTAGAAAGGCATAAGTCTTGAACTAGAGGGTTATTCTCCTCTAGTCACGAGTTGTATAGAAAGCATCATCTACATTTCTTTCTCTCTCAGCTCTGCCTCCTATATCACTGGGCAGTGCTTTAGCTCCTCAGTTTGTACCAAAGCAGTTGACAATCATTATACGAGAAAATAAAAAAGACAGGATACAGTAAAACTCCCCAACCAAGCCGATTGTAATCTGCTCTGCAATGATTAAAATACAACCAATCAAGGCCAATAGGAACATAACTTAAAACAAGAACATAAGAATTGCCGCTGCTGGGTCAGACAGGTGGTCCATCATGCCCAGCAGTCCACTCATGCGGTGGCCCTTAGGACAAAGACCAGTGCCAAGGTGGAAACAAATAAGCCACCTATCTGAGTGCACCCAGCACTAACACTTATGTATCTCACTTGCCTTTTTGCAATAGTTAACTCATCATTCTTCGGGCCTGGCTGGCAGGAAAAAACCAAATAACTGGAAATTCTCTGGGCCTGGCTGGCAGGAGAAACCAAAATAGCTGGAAATAGCTGTCGGAGAATGTAAGCGGGTGAAATGAAATCTGACAGGGCAGGCCTTCAAGACTCATATGCCTTTCTACCAGAAAGAAGATTATTGAGGTAAGAACCTAATCTTCCCTTCTAGAGCAAAAGGCATATGAATCTTGAACCAGTGGGACGTACCAAAGCAGTCCCCTGAATCTAGGACAGGACAAACGAGCCTGCTGCCAGCACCAAGGACCCAAAGAAGTGTCCATTCATGCTGCCACATCCACCCTGTAAACTTCATGAAAATACAGAGAGTGGACCACATAGATGCCCTACAAATCTCCTAGGGCAGAACTGCCCAGGACTCAGCCCATGAGGAAGCCACACTCCTCATAGTGTATGCTCGCAAAGAAATTGGCGGTTGTTTACCATCCCCAAAGAAATAGACATAAAAATTCATCTTGAAATGGGAGCCTTAGAAACTAGTCTCCCCAGATGGCTAGGACTTGTTAGTACAAAAAGATGATGTGAAAGATGAAAATAATTTGTCACCTTGAGATAATAGAGAAGGACTTTACTGACAGCAAAGCCCAAACTTTGTCCTTTCTCTTCGAACCCATGGTATGGAACATGGTTAGTCAGACTTCCTGATTTATGTGGAAGACTGAAATCACCTTTGGCAGAAATGAGGGTACCATGCACAGTGAGACCCCAGCCTCTTTGAATCTAAGGAAAGGGTCTCTAAATGACAAAGTCTGCAGCTCTGAGACCCTTCTCACTGAGGAAATAGCTACTAGGAAAACCATTTTAATTGTAAGATCCATCAGTGACACCTCTTGTAAAAGCTTGTACAGGTCCTTATTGAGGGATGCAAAATAATGTTAAAAATCAAAGTGAGAAAATAGCTGTCTCACAGGAGGTTGCAGCCACAAAGTACCCTTCAAAAATCTGGTAATAGCAGGATGAGAGGCCACAGAAAACTTTCTCCACTTGAGCCCTAAAGCATGAGAGGCCTGGCACTTGCATGAGGGAACTAACTGCCAGACCTTTATCAATTCTGTCCTGAAGAAATGTCAGGACCACTGACATTGGAGCCCTACAGGGCTCTACATTCTGCTACCAAACCAGTGCTATAATATTTTGCAAGCTTTGGCATAGGCTGCAACAGTCACTGGTTTCTTAAATCTTAAGAGGGTAGTTATAACCCCCTCTGAGTGACCCATCTGTGCCATGGCAACTGGATCCTGTGATAGCGTAGAGCGGCACCTATGGTACCGAAGAAGAAAAAAGCGGTATCGGTGCCCCCCCTGGACGACCGCATTGTGGCCATACTCCAAACCCAGTTACAGGAGCAGCTGCAGCAACAACTCCAACAACTGTTGCCGGCGTTACTGGCACCGCACCTTCCGGTACAGGACCGGTCCGAGCCTCGCACCGTCCCATCGGTGTCGACCCCCTCGGTACCGCTCAACACTTCCATGCCGGTCCTCTCGGCTGAGCCACATCTTTCCCAGCCTGCGGTACAGACCCGCTCCGATGCCGATCCTTCTCGGTACCAGGAACGGCACTGGTCTTCCTCTCCCGGTACCGCCTCGGTCCGCTCTGGCAAGTCTCTCTCCAAAACCCTCCATGCCGAGTCCTCCACACCGATGTCCCGCCGTGCGCACCCCGACATCAGGGACCCAGACTTATGGGAAGAATCCCCACACGGTACCGAGGAAGACGCTTTCTCGACGGACGAGGAACCTTCAGTGACTGATACCGTTTCAAAACCTGAACAGTTCTCGTTCACCAAATTCCTCAGGGAGATGTCAGCTGCTCTTTCCATTCCCTTAGAGTCCGACTCTAAAAAGTCACAGGCCTTTCTCGATGCCCTAGATTTTGAGCAACCTCCCAAAGAATTCCTTAAGTTACCCGTACATGACATCCTACGGGAAACTTTTTATAAGAACTGGGAGAGCCCCCTCACTGTCCCTGGGGCCCCTCGCAAATTGGATAGCTTGTATCGGGTCATTCCCATCCCAGGGTTTGACAAGCCTCAATTGCCCCATGAATCTCTCCTGGTGGAGTCCACCTTAAAGAAAACTCAGGGCTCCAGTGTCTATGCTTCCACCCCTCCTGGCAGAGAGGGTAAAACTATGGATAAGTTTGGCAAGCGCTTTTTCCAGAATGCAATGCTGGCCAACAGGGCAAATAATTACACCTTTCACTTCTCCTTCTACATGAAGCATCTGGTGCAACAACTCTCCTCCTTATAAAAATACATCCCTGAACGTAAGGTACCTCTTTTTCAACAACAAATTTCCAGTCTGCTCCAACTCCGGAAATTCATGGTGCGCTCCATTTATGACTCATTTGAGCTGACATCTCGAGCGTCTGCCATGGCTGTGGCCATGCGGCGTCTAGCCTGGCTGAGAGTTTCTGACCTCGACATTAACCACCAAGACCGCCTGGCTAACGCACCTTGTCTTGGTGATGAACTCTTCGGGGAGTCCCTGGACTCAACAACCCAGAAACTCTCAGCTCACGAGACCAGGTGGGACACCCTGGTGAAGCCTAAAAAGAAGACTCCGCCTGCTTGCCCCTACAGACAGCAGTCTTCCTACCAACGCAGGTTCTCAGCCAGACCTCTCAACCCGCCTCAACAGCAGCCTCGCCGACCTCGTCAACAGCATCAAACTCAGGCTCGCTCACAGTATCACCAACCTGCCAAGCCTCTCCCTCCGTCAAAACCATCTCAGCCCTTTTGACTTTTTTCTCCAGGGCATAGCCAGTCTCCCACCATCATTGCCTCTGCCTCAGCCTATCGGAGGTCGCCTCCAACTCTTCCTCAGCCATTGGGAGATCATCACATCAGACCAATGGGTCCTCAACATCATTCGCCACGGCTACTCTCTCAACTTCCAGACTCTTCCACCAGACAATCCTCCCATAGAGTCTGCTTCTCACTCCTCCCAATCCCTCCTCCTCCTGAGGGAGGTCCAATCCCTCCTTCTTCTCAATGACATCGAAGAGGTGCCCTCAGACCAAAGGGGTCAGGATTCTACTCCCGCTACTTCCTGGTTCCCAAGAAGACAGGAGACCTCCGTCCCATCCTCAATCTCCGGGACCTCAACAAGTGTCTGGTCAAGGAAAGGTTCAGAATGCTCTCCCTTGCCACGCTTTACCCTCTTCTCTCTCAACATGACTGGCTATGTTCCCTGGACCTCAAAGAGGCCTACACTCACATCCCCATCAATCCGACTTCACATCGCTACCTACGGTTCCAGATTCAGCACCGTCACTATCAGTACAAAGTGCTACCCTTTGGCCTCGCATCATCACCCAGGGTGTTCACCAAGTGCCTTATTGTGGTGGCGGCCTTCCTCAGGTCTCACGACCTCCAGGTGTTCCCCTATTTGGACGATTGGTTGGTGAAAGTGCCTACGTCTCCGCTTGTGCTACAAGCCACTCACCACACCATCTCACTCCTCCATCTACTGCGATTCGAGATCAACTACCCCAAGTCGCACCTACTTCCCACACAGCGACTTCAGTTCATTGGCGCAGTTCTCGACACCACTCTGATGAGGGCGTTTCTCCCCTCCGACCGACAACGGACCCTGCTCCTCCTCTGTCGTCAGGTGCTCCTTCATCAAACCATCCCAGCTCGGCAGATGATGGTCCTCCTGAGCCACATGGCCTCGACGGTCCATGTACTTCCTCTGGCACGACTCCACCTCAGGACACCTCAGTGAACTCTAGCCAACCAATGGTCACAGACCACGGATCCTCTTTCTCATCCCGTCTCTGTAACATCGTCTCTTCAGCAATCTCTTCAATGGTGGTTGACCTCCTCCAATCTTTCCAGGGGTCTACTCTTTCATCTACCCCCTCACTCCATGATCCTAACCACAGATGCCTCCCCCTATGCATGGGGAGCTCACCTGGGAGATCTTCGCACCCAGGGACTCTGGACCCATCAGGAGCGTCGACATCACATCAATTTCCTGGAACTCAGGGCCATGTTCTATGCTCTCAAGGCCTTCCAGCACCTTCTCGATCCTCAGGTTCTTCTCCTGTGCACAGACAACCAAGTCGCCATGTACTACATAAACAAGCAAGGCGGCACCGGATCTCCCCTCCTCTGTCAGGAGGCCATTCGCATCTGGACCTGGGCCACGGTCCGCAGTCTCTTCCTCAAGGCTGACTATATCCAGGGCGAACAGAACTCCCTGGCCGACAATCTCAGTCGCATCCTTCAACCTCACGAGTGGACTCTGGATCCTCCCACACTCCGCTCCATCTTTGCTCGGTGGGGCACTCCTCAAGTAGATCTCTTTGCAGCTCCTCACAACCATCAGCTGCCCCAGTTCTGTTCCAGACTCTTCTCCCCTCATCGTCTGGCCCTGGATGCATTCCTGCTCAACTGGACGGATCGGTTCCTCTATGCCTTTCCTCCACTGCCTCTGCTGTTACGGACATTATTCAAACTCCGCAGGGACAGAGCCACCATGATTCTCATCGCCCCTCGGTGGCCTCGCCAACACTGGTTCTCCCTCCTGCTCCAGCTCAGCTCCAGGGAACCCATTCCTCTTCCTGTGTTTCCTACTCTACTTACACAGCAGCATCAGTCTCTACTGCATCCAGAATCTGTCTTCGCTCCACCTGACAGCTTGGTTTCTCTCGGGTTGACCTCTCCAGACAATCTGTCTCAGCCTGTCCGTCGTATTTTGGATGCCTCCAGGAAACCGGCCACCCTCCAGTGTTACCATCAGAAGTGGACCCGGTTCTCCTCTTGGTGTCTGCTACATCACTACGATCCCACCTCATTGGCGGTGGAAACCGTTCTGGACTATTTGCTCTCTCTTTCCGACGCTGGCCTCAAGTCTACCTCAATCAGAGTCCACCTCAGTGCCATCACTGCGTTTCATGAGCCTATCCTCGGAAAACCTCTCACGGCTCATCCACTGGTTTCCCGGTTCATGAGAGGCCTCTTCAATGTCAAACCACCTCTAAAGCCTCCTCCAGTCGTCTGGGACCTGAATGTGGTTTTATCAGCCCGCATGAAACCTCCTTTTGAGCCTCTTGCCACAAATTTGCTCAAATTTCTTACGTGGAAGGTGCTTTTCCTCATTGCCATCACCTCTGCCAGGAGGGTTAGTGAGCTACATGCACTGGTTGCCGACCCACCTTTCACTGTTTTTCACCATGACAAGGTGGTTCTGCGTACCCATCCTAGATTTCTCCCCAAGGTGGTCTCGGACTTCCACCTCAACCAGTCCATTGTGTTACCTGTCTTTTTCCCTAAGCCCCATTCGCATCCTGGGGAGCAGGCGTTACACACGCTAGACTGTAAGCGCGCCCTTGCATACTACCTTGACCATACCAGGGCCCACCGCTCGTCACCTCAGCTCTTTTTGTCCGACCCTAACCATCTAGGTCGTCCTGTCTCTAAACGGACGCTTTCCAACTGGCTTGCTGCCTGCATTGCGTTCTGTTATGCTCGGGCCGGTCTTTCACTGGAAGGTGCTGTCAAGGCCCACAGGGTCAGAGCTATGGCTGCTTCTGTGGCTTTCCTCCGCTCCACGCCCATCGAGGAGATCTGCAAGGCTGCCACTTGGTCCTCAGTTCACATGTTCACTACTCACTATTGTTTGGATGCCTTCTCCAGACGGGATGGACACTTCGGCCAATCTGTATTACAAAATTTATTTTCCTAATGGCCAACCATCCCTCCTCCCTCTCTGTTAGCTTGGAGGTCACCCATGCATTAAGAATATGCTGCCTGCTTGTCCTGGGATAAAGCACAGTTACTTACCGTAACAGGTGTTATCCAGGGACAGCAGTCAGATATTCTTATGTCCCACCCACCTCCCCGGGTTGGCTTCTTGGCTGGCTTATCTTAACTGGGGACCACGCACTCCTCCGTCGGGCGGGAAGGCACTCGCGCATGCGCGGTGCGGCCAACTAGAACCTTCTAGTTAAAAGTGTCCGTTCCGGGGCTCCGTCAGTGACATCACCCATGCGTTAAGAATATCTGCCTGCTGTCCCTGGATAATACCTGTTACGGTAAGTAACTGTGCTTACTGATCATCTCCTCTTAATTATTATGTGTTGCTCGTTGGAAGTTCTCTTATATGCTTGTATGTCTGCATACATGCCATTGACTGATAATGAGTGTACTAGTTTTATGTCTGCTATATACATTTTATATATATAAAACGCATGATTTGTACAGTTGATTTGTTTTATTCCATATTTGTATATTTTGTTTATCTGTTTTAAACCCAATAATATATTAAAAACACAGCTGTTTGTTACAGTGTTTTTGTGAGGCTTCCAGTTCTTCAGTGGTTCAGTGGGTCTATTTTAAGGGAAATATTTTAAGATTTTGCTATGTGATGTTTATTTCCTAATTTTTTTAAATATTTGTATTTATGTAACCTGCCTAGTTGTAAATGGTATATAAATTTTTAAAATAAAATAAATATCCCTATAATTTTTTTTTTTTTTTTTTAAATAGAAGAGTTGGATGAAGTAGCAGTTTAAGACACTTGTCCCTCTGCAGTTGAACCGGATCCGCTTATCAGTGCTGATACAGTCAATCTGGAGCCACCAGAATTACTAATCCTGAGAGGTCGGTAATCTTTGAATTACCTAGCCTATGATGGGTCATGGGGGAAACACGTACAGCAGTCCTGTCTCTGGCCAAAGCTGTATTAGATCATCCCTGCTGTCACTTTTGGACTCCATCTTCAGCTGAAGAAACAACGGACTTTTTTTCATTGGTTGCTGATGCCATTATATCAAACTTCGGACGTGTCCATTGATGTACAATGCTGCCGAAGGCTTCCTGAGACAAAGACCATTCCCTCGGGCCCAGTGTCTGCTGGCTGAGATAGTCAGTCTGTACATTGTCCATGCCGGCTACATGTGTTACTATTAAAGTTTGTGGGTGGACTTCTGCCTAACAAAATAACAACTGGGCCTCCCATCTCAATTGGGCACTCTTGGTGCCTCCTTGTCTGGTGATGTATGCCACCACAGTGGTAATGTCAGAGAAGACCCTGACTGCTTAGCCTTCCAGGGTGTTCTCCAAAGTCTTTAGCACTAGACAAATGGCTCACAGTTCCAATCTATTTATAAACCATATTCTCTGAGGGCAACCATTGACCCTGAACTGAATGACTCTCACAAAGACCTCCCTAGCCAAAAAGACTGGCATCTGGTTTCAGGATCACCCAAGAGGAAATGTGGAGTGAATCCCTCTGCAGAGACCAAAGGGCCAAACATGCTTCTTGGAGAGGGCATAGATGAGGTTTCGCTCAAGGAACCACCTCTATGGTCATTACCATTGACCCCAGTACCTGTAGATAGTGCCAAGCTGTAGGAGCTGCATCGTCAGGATCTCTGAAATCTGCCACCTGAGTTTGTTTATGTGGCTCTGTTGAAGCAGACCCCCAAGTACTCTAGGGATTGAGTCAGTTCTAAGTAGCTCATCCGAAAAACTGATTATCCTCTCCATTCTTGTAGTAGGTGGATAACTTGTGCCAAGGCTTTCTCACTGGAGGTCTTGGACCCTTCGGACTTGTACATCTTTTAGCATCACTTTGATCTGGACAAACAGCTGGTGAAAATTAGGAGACATCAAATATAACTTCATCATAGGTCTGGTTACCCACAGAGGACCTTCAGGATTCTCCCAATGCTCTGTCAGCTTCTTGTAACATCAGGATGCACAAAATTGGGAAAGCCAAGATGACTGCTATGGCAGTATTTTGGCACCCAAAAACAGCCCGGGGAAGCTGAGTAAAAACACAAAAAAAATTCAGTAAATGGGTTTTTGGAGATAGGAGACCCAAATACTATCCCCCCCAAATTTCAAAACTCGATTTTCCCCATAGACTGTATTTAGTTCTGTTGAAGTTATTTCAGTACTATGCCTGCTTCACCTGAAAACCACAGCAGGGGAATGGAGAAGACTTCTTCCTCAGACAAGCATATAATAATCCAGGTGCTTGTTTCTTTGGGCTGTCAGTCAGACCCCTCCCCCCAAGGCTCCTCCCGCATCTTCCAGAGGATATGTCTGGGGAAATCTGAACATCTGGTAACCCTAAACACAGGTAATGTATCACACAATACAAAGGAAAAAACAACCCCACATGCAGGATATGACAACAAAAAAGAAGTGGGGAAGGGACACAGAGTCAAACCACTGTGAGGACAATCAATTTATTAACACATCATATATTCATATCATATATATGTGTCATGTACATAAAATACAGCAGGCATAAAAATATAAATGTATAAACTGCACCCCAACACGGTCCGTGTTTTGGCTAGAGTAGCCTTCCCCAGGTAGGTGCCCTTGAAACGGGTTGCCCTCCCAGCTATAGACCTGTCAAATGAGTCTGTGTCTTCTTCCAAGCAAAGCTGACCCAGTAACACCAAAAAGCCTCCACATCCAGATTTTTAAAAAACTGAAAATAATAAACTATGATCAGAACAGATCAGAAAGATACTTTCCAACTCACAAGTATAAGGAAACCTAAGAACAGTACCGGGCAGATTTTTAGATTCTTGCCTAGAAATATCTAAGGAGAAGAAGAAAAAAAATACCCAACAAACTTTTAGATTGAATCAAGTTGGGCAGACTAGATGGACCATTCAGTCATCTAATATGTTACTATGATGCAGGAGGTGGAACTGAGAAAGAAAAAAATGTAGATGATGCCTTCTACACAACTTGCAACCAGAGGAGAATAACCCACTACTTCAAGACACATATGCTTTTTGCACTAGAAACCTTTTTTATGTCTAATTTTAAAGAGTCTCTGTACCATTATAAGACAGGCACCCAGAACTATCTCCAATAGCACACAAACAAAGTTACATCTGTTTCTGAAGGTGCAGATGAATGCATTACATTATATAGATATTTTTGGATTGCTAATATTCCCCAGGATGAGTTCAATGAGATTTACAAGTTAAGAAGAAACTGTCATATTCAGGATTTACAAGTCGTTCTATACAATTATGAATTTAATAAAACACTTCAAACAACACATCTACAACTCTATCAGACTATACCCCTGGGAATGCCAATACACAATCATGTTAGTATATGTACTTAAGGAATTGAACAGGGGAAACAAAACCACAAACGCAAATACATGAAATGAGGAGTTGCATTGTGTATATATATATATATATATATAGTGAAAAGAAAGGTCAGATTGGGAAGTTTATAAAATAAACTATCCAATAAATGTGCTGAAGCACAAACAAGTGCATTTATTATTTGGTAGATATAAAAAAAAAGTTAGGAGAACTTTTTAATCATCATCCTCATCCAAGTCAGAGTCATACTTCTTTCCCCGAGTAGTTTTCTTCTCCATCTTTGTGAAATTGATCCCAAATTTCTTTTGGCTTTGAAAAGGGGGCTCCCTCAAATTTTCACTATAAAAACAAACAAACAGGATAGCAAAATATCACTAGGCATTTGCTTTGTATTCCAAAAAATTAAAGTTAACCCTATGCATTTTTTAGAAGTCAAAATAATAGGACCATGTAAAGATTAGATTCCTAGGAGCAGCTTCTGCAGTTTAGGATAACTGGAGATGGGGATTTCAGACTTGGGGGTCTATGTTAATGAGGTTCCATAAGGATCTATGGTTTGAGGCCTCTGGATGACGTCTGCACTACAATGGATAGGCAGAATCAGAAGGCAGAAATAAAGAAATGGGAGCACATTAGCCCTTACTATCAAAAACTTCACTGGTTGCCAATGGAGTCTAGAATTTTGTTCAAGCTTTCCTGCATTAGTTACAAAACAGTTTTTGGGATGCTATATGATTATCTTGCCTCCCAGTTTTCCATGAATAGTTCCAACAGGAGTACTCCTAGAATAAACCTATTTAATTATCCTTCTTTTAAATCATGCCAACACAAGAAGTTCATTCCAGGCCGCCAAACTGAATACATGGCTTGGAAGATTAATACTTGAGGCTACTTCCTATCTTGACTTTAGAAAATCACTAAAAACACGCCTGCTTGATATGCTTTCCTCTTAGTCATGTTATTATCAAATCTATTATGATTCTTAACAGCTTTTACTTGCTAATTGAGCTATTGTCTTAACTTTTATTAATTTTTACCTGATGTATCCTTTTTACTGATTGTTTTTATCTTGTATTAGATATTAATTGTTTATCATGTATTTTAAATATTGGCTGTATGTTATCCTTTGTTATGAACCACTTTGAAATTTTGGTATAGCGATATAAAAGAAATAAATTATTATTATTATTATTATCCTATTCAGCCTTCAGAAAAATGTTGAAAACATATCTCTTTGGTAAATATCTTGACTAAATCTTTATGATCTGCTATACTGCTAGTATTTCTTGATTTGTAAATTGCACAGAACTGTAAGGTAGTTGTGGTGTATAAGAATTTGTGATGGTCATTTTATTATTAAAATCATGTTAACTCGCTCACCAGGGTCTCCTGCCCATTTGAAGTTTTCTTCTTTCTCCATGCTCACCATCCATCTTCCATCTCTGTACCTTCCCTTCCACTGCCATATCCAACATTTCTGTTTCTTTCCTACTGTCTATTATCTCTCTTTCTCTCTCTCTCCACGCCTTGTGCCCTGAGTCAAACCTTTCTATTCCCCTCGATACACATCTCACCCTTCCTCCCCTCCATTATCATGTGCAACATTTCTTTCTCTCTCCCATTGCACCATCTCTCCCTGCCCTCCACCCTATGTCCAACATTTCTCCTTCTATCTTCTCCATCCATGTCTCCCTCCCCTCCACCATATGCAGGATTTCTCCCTATTGCCCTTTTCTACCTCTTTGTTGCATCTACCTTCCTCTTCTCCAGCCCATGTGCAACAATTCTTCCTCTCTCCTCTCTACCCCCTGTACAGCAGCGTTCCATCCCTCCCTCCTTTCTCTCCCTCCCATCCAAGGCCGGTTTTAGACATGCTGGGGCCCAGGGCAGAAATTAAGGAAATGACTCTTGATCCTCTTTCCTCCTTGCCTCCACCTTCTAAACTCCTCTCCTGCCATTACTACCACACACATAAACAACTTTAAATGACTTCTTCACATGCAAACACAGATCTTTACAAACACAGATCTTTACAAATACAGAACTGGGAACTCCAAGAAATTAAACTCAGCAAGAGAAAGAAAACCAAATATGTACTTTTTGTACTGAACACACGGGAGTCCTGGGGCAAGAATCTTCTAAAATTAGCCATCTCGGACTGAAGGAAGAGGTCTTCAGCTACCAGGATTTTGAGATACCCCATCTGCTTGGTTATTTATATTTTGCATTTGGACAAGGGTAGGGTTCCCAGAAATCCAGATTTCCCTGGATGGCTTTTCAAAACCCAGCACTTTGTCCAGATTTTGAAAAGTCTTTTCATATCACATTGGGCAGGGAGGAAATCTGCATGTATGGACTTCTCCCTGCCCGACAAGAGCAGGAACTGGGGGTGGGATTAGGGTATCACAGGGCAGAGATGGGGGGAACAAGGCGGGCCTGGGGGCAGGTCTAGGGGTCCAGATTTTACAGTTGGAAAGTCTGGCAACCCTAGGCAATGGGCATGGGAAAGGGCAGGAAGAAAATTTGGTGGCCATCCATTATGGGCTCAGGGCCCCATCAGCTGTCTACTAAACCACTGAACACAAAACAAAGATCTGTGATAAACATATCCCAAAGCTAACATATTTTGATTAATAAATTTAAAATAAAACACTTTTTCTACCTTTGTTGTTTGGACATTTTATTTTTCCATCATGTTGGTCACATTTTGTCCCTTCTGCTTTCCAGTGTCTTCTGATAATTCTCTTTCAAGTGGTTGCTGTCCATATGTCTTTTTAACTCTCTCTTGTCTTGTTTCATTCCTTCTTTACACCTGTCTTTGATATATTGATCTTTCCTTTTTAGCTCTTCCCATCCTTTTTTCTTGTCTTCCTCTCCATCCACTCAAATTTTACCTTTCTTTTTACTTTTCAGCTACCTACAAACTTTCCATCTTCATTTCTCATGCTTTAGCTCTCTCATTTCCCATCTCACTCCTTTCCCAGCCTCCTGTTTCCTTCTATCAACTCTCCATTACACTTCTACCACTGTAATCACTTCTCTCTCTCACTGTTTTCTCATTCATCTTCTTGTCATCCCCCCTTTTAACCTCTTCCACAAGGCTCCATAATTTCCAGAATCCCCCTCCCTCTCTCCACTTTTGTCAAGCTATATCTCTCTATCCCTTTCTCCCCATTCCCTAGTATCTTCTTATCCCACCTCTCTTCCTTCCTGCCCTCCCATGGGTCCATCTTCTTCTTCTTCTATCTCCACCCCCCCATGGTTCAACATTTCTTCCTCTCTTTTCTGTTCTTCTTCCCTATCTCCTTGATGCTGAATAAGATGGAAGGAATAAAAGAGATGCTGCATCTCTCTCTCCTATCCACCCCAGACTTAACATTTCTCTCTCCCTTCCACCCCAGACCTAACATTTCTCTCTCTCTCTTCCTCCCCCAGGCCTAACATTTCTCCCTCTCTCCCTTCCATCTCAAGGCCCAACTTCTCTCCCTTTCTCTTCCCAACTGCCCTCCCATCTCTCTCTCTCCCTCACTGGTCCACCATCTCCTCCTTTCTCTTCTCAACCCTCCCATCCTATATCTTTCCCTCCCTCCCCCAGGTCCATCATATCTCCCTTTCCCTTCCCAATTGGTTCTCTCCCTCCCTCCACACCACCCCGCATCAACTTCTCTCTTTTTTTCTTGTCTCCCTCCAGACCTTTGCACACTATCTTTCTAAATCTCCTGTTTCTGGGCCCTACAAATTCATCCCCTTCATGTCACCTCCCCCACCCCCAGAACTTCTTTAAACCCCTCTCCCATTCTACAAAATAAAAATAAAAAGCTGGTTGGTGCAGAGGGCTTCCTTGGCTAGAAAATAGTGGGATTAAAACCCCAGTTTTGCTGATCCACAGGAGCTTTCTTCATGGTATTGAGGAGGAGAAGGGAATTGATTTCCTGAAGAAGAAGGGAGGACTGGTGATGGTTCAAAGCTGACTCTCTTGCTTTTCCCCTTCTTTTGGCACCGGTCCAACATCGCACTATCTTCCCCATCCCGCTGACAAACTGACCAAAGTGCTGCCCACAGCCTACTCCATGCGTTCCTTCCGCTGCACTCCACCCCCAATGACGCAACTTCCTATTTCCTCTTGGGCTCAGACCACAACAGAAATAAAGCATGGAGGAGATGCGGACAGTTGTTCAGTCAGTTTGTCAGCAGGACGAAGAAGACAGGGTGACGTTGGGCCGATGCTGAAAGGGAAAGGCATGCTAGCCCATAGGAACCCCCCCTCCCCGAGATGCGGGGCCCTAATGCCAGTCCTGCTCCCATCCCCCTGTGCAACACCTCTGGACCTGAGCGACCCACCCCCCATATGAGATATTTTGTGGCCTGCTCCACCAGGGCTTCTATCTGCTGCATCATTGATGACGCAGCAAAGGGAAGACCCCACCGGGCTACAAGAAGTAGAATATTCTCTCATTGTTGTCAGCCATGACTTATGAATCAACTCTCGTATAAAGGGGGAGTGATATGGTCGTATTTTCTCACTCCTTCTAGCACTCTCAATGTAGTATTTTGGATTGTTTGTAATCGCTTCAAACTTACTCATGGAAAGCCCACATAAACCATGTTTGCTTAGTCTAGATGAGAAATCAATAATGCATGCAATAACGTTTGAAATGCTGCGTCTTCAATATAACTCCTAATTGATCTCAACTGACACAAAATATAAAAATGTTTTGACAGCATAAAAATTTGTTCATAAATGATAACTGAGCATCAAAAATAACCTCTTAGTAACAAAAACTGATTACCAAAGGAATTAATTTCACTGCAAAATAATGAGCTAAATCCAGACACTCTTTACGACCCATTATCCAACAAGCTGTAGCTTTATTATGTTCTTATTCAAATTAATAGAATGCCATCTAGTGTTGATTGTGAAGAATCACATTTGAAAATGAGGAAAAAAAGAATACTGTAGTTGCCATAACTTATGAATCAACCCTTGTATTTGTTATTATTGGTTACTGATTTTTATAGGACTCAATTTAAAATCCTTACCTTGGCATATCAGGTGTTTTATGATATAGCCTGCATATTTAGCCAAGTTGGCTACTCCATATATTCCTTCAAGAACACTGAGATTGACTCAGGACTGCAGTAGGACTGTTTTGCCAGCCTCTAGTATGACACACGCTAATGCATTTGCCTGGATAATGCCTGCTGTCTGGAATGATTTACCACAGTTTATTTGAGGGAAAATGTCTTTTAGGAAATTTAAAAGTTTGCTGAAAATATATTATTTTGAAATACTGTAGCTTTAAATGATCATCTCGGTGAGGAAATATAGTTGGTTTTGATATTGATTTTATTCTTGATATGATGCGAGATGGGATGTGTGTTTTTTCTCTTGGTGTGAATGATTTAGGTCTTTTTTGTTTATGGAGTTATTTTCTTTTACTCTATTTTATATTTGTATAATTGTAAACTGCTTGAATCCTATCAGGCTAGGCGGTATAGTAAGTTTTTAATAAACTGTAAATTATATTAAAATGTTGTACTACATTACTGTCCCCAACCCCTATCATCAACATATTGTCTTAAATAAAAGACTATTATGCAAGCTTTTCAATAACTTTTCTTAAGATTACCTGTAATTAATAATATCTGTACAACCTAGTCTCCATTCCAAGGTCTCTGTAGTAAAGTCATCTGTGCCACCAAAATTACTAAAACCGACCACATAATCTTTAGTCTTTCCATCTCTGACTAATGCAAAAGTGGGAATTACTTTGATGCGTAGCCTCTCACACAGAAATGGTGCCTTCTCAGCATTTAATTTAAGGAACTTGGTTTCAATATGCTTTTTGCCAGTGCTGCCAAGTGTTTATCTAATATTTTACATCTGGTGGAAAAAAATCCAATAACATATTAACACAAAGCTAAGATATTCCTTCAACAGTTAGACTTTGGGTTAGCTAAGCATGAAGTTACAATGGAGTGTGGACATCTTTGGTTAGTCGCATCTCCTTTATTGCATCATGAGACAAGAGGTACCGTATATACTCAAATATAAGTTGAAACGAATATAAGTCGAGACCCCCTTTTTCCCCCCCAAAAGGAGGAAAATGGTTGACCTGAATATAAGTTGGGCGGCTTAGTATTCAAGTGTCCTGCCCTGTCAGGCTCTTCATCCAGCACCTTTCCTTCCTCTCCTCCCCTGTTAGGCTCTGCACCCAGCACCCTTCCTTCCTCCCCTCCCCTGTCAGGCTCTGCACCCAGCACCCTTCCTTCCTCTCCTCCGCTGTCAGGCACTGCACCCAGCACCTTTCCTTCCTCACCTCCCCTTTCAGGCTCTTCATCCAGCACCTTTCCTTCCTTCCTTCCCCTGTCACTCTGCACTCTTCCTTCCAGGCTCTGCCCTCTGTCCCCCACCCTCCCTGGCCCTATCTTCATACATCTGCTGATCTGTGGTGGAGGTGCAGGTGCATGAGAATTCACGTGAGCTAGTAAGGAAGCCGCTGAGCACTGAGAAGCAGCGCCAAATTGCGCTGCTGCTCGTGCCGCTCAGATGAGGAAATTCGATCGCGCAGCCGGTTAGCAGCGGGGCAGGAGTTTGAAAAGCTTGCTACTGACCACTGCACCTCCACCACGGATCGGCAGAGGACCCGCTGCACCTGCACCTCCACCACAGATTGGCAGAGGTATGATAGGGCAGGGAGGAGAAGGGGGGGCAGAGCTTTGCGGCAGTGGCGGCCTTAAAATTCTGGGAGGGGGCATTGACCCGAATATAAACCGGGACCCCCATTTTGGGGCCAATTTTTTGACCCAAAAGTCCTGGTTTATATTCGAGTATATACGGTTTATATCAGGGGTGTCCAACCTCAGTTTTCAAGGACTTTAGTCTAATCAGGTTTCCATAATTCCCCTAATGAATATGCACAATATCTATTGCATGCATTGTCTCTACTGTATGCAAACAGGTCTTATGCTTATTTAATGTGAAAATCCTGAAAACCTGGCCTGGCAAGGGCCAAGGTTGGACACCTCTAGCTTAGAACATGAAACAAAGAACTCCCTAAACCATTCAGTTCTCCTATAGATAATTCTTGATTCTGTAGGCTTTAGAAATTAACACCTCCTTTTATGAAACTGTTAGGCTTTTTTTTATTGCCAGTCGCGATGATAAAAGCTCTGACACTCATAGACTTCTTAAGAGCATCGGAGCTAATACTGAGGTGGCAGGTGATGAAAAAGCCTAATGCAGCTTCATAAAAGGGGGCCTAAGTTTAGGGTACTGTAAGCACAGTTACTTACCGTAACAGGTGTTATGTGTTATCCAGGGACAGCAGGCAGATATTCTCACATGTGGGTGACGTCATACATGGAACCCCAGTACGGACAGCTGCAAAAGTGCTTAGGCAATTTAAGAACTTTAGAAAGTTCGACTGACCAAACCACGCATGCGTGAGTTCCTTCCTGCCCAACGTAGGCATGTAGCTCCTCAGTTCAGTAAGCCAGCTAAGAAGCCAACCAGGGGAAGTGCCCATTCCAGACGGAATGGGCACTTCGGCCAAACAGTATTGCAAAATTTATTTTCCTAAAGGACAACTTTCTCCCATCACATTCTGGTTAGCTTGGAGGTCACTCACATGTGAGAATATCTGCCTGCTGTCCCTGGATAACACCTGTTACGGTAAGTAACTGTGCTTTATCCCAGGACAAGCAGGCAGCATATTCTCACATTTGAGTGACCTCCAAGCTAACCATAATTGGATGGGGGAAAGTTGTCCTTTAGGAAAATAAATTTTTCAATACTGTTTGGCCGAAGTGCCCATCCCGTCTGGAAAAAGATTCCAGACAGTAATGAGCGGTGAAAGTATGAACCGAGGACCAACTAGCAGCTTTACAGATCTCATAAATAGGAGTAGAGCAGAGAAAAGATACTGAAGCTGCTATAGCTTGAACTTTATGGGCTGTGACTCGACTCTCCAGTTGCAGCCCAGCCTGAGCATAATAGAATGAGATGCACGTAGCCAACCAATTGGACATTGTTCTCTTGGAAACAGGATTACCCAACTTGTTAGAATCAAAGGAGACAAAAAGTTGAGGAGATGTTCTATGCAGCTTTGTCCTGTTGAGATAGTGGGCCAATGCCCACTTACAATCCAAATTGTAAAGAGCTGTTTCTCCAGAATGAGAATGAGGCTTAGGGAAGAATACTAGAAGAACAATTGATTGATTGAGATGAAATTCAGTGATGACCTTAGGAAGGAATTTCAGATGATTGCGAAGCACAATCTTGTCATGGTGGAACACTGTAAATGGTGGGTATGCCACTAGCGCTTGAAGTTCACTTACGTTTCTGGCAGAAGTGAGAGAAATAGAGACAAGTTTCCAAGTAAGGTATTTGAGATGAGCCGTAGACATTGGTTTAAATGGAGGCTTCATCAACTTAGCAAGAACCACATTGAGATTCCAAACCACTGGACATTGAAAAGTCCTTTCATGAATCTGGAGATAAGAGGATGAGCAGTAAGAGGTTTGCCCATCCACTGTTTGATGAAAGGCAGTGATAGCACCGAGATGGACTAATGGATGTGGATTTGAGGCCAGAGTCAGACAAATAAAGGAGATAATCCAAAACTGAGGAAACAGAGATGGATTTCAGATCCTGGAGATGAAGGAGACACCAAGCAGAAAAACGGGTTCATTTTTGCGGATAACACTGCTGAGTGGCCGGTTTTCTGTAAGCTTCCCATATGAGTCTGACAGGCTGAGAAATATGAAGATCAGGTGAGCACAGCCCGAGAGGTACCAAGCTGTCAAGTGTAAAGACTGAAGGTTGGGATGTAGAAGAGAATTGTGACTCTGCGAGAGATGAGTTGTCTGACAAGAAATTCTGTTCCCCCTGAATATAGATTGCTTTGAGAAAGATGTTGCGAGCAATCACCCAAAGCCAGATCGTCTGAGCCTCCTGTCAGAGAAGGAGAGAACCCAACCCTCCTTGCTTGTTTATAAAGTACATGGCGACTTGATTGTCCGTGTGGACTAGGACATGATTGACTACTAAATGCTGAAAAGCTCTGAGAGCATAGTAAATTGCTCTGAGAGCATAGTAAATTGCTCTGAGTTCCAAAAGATTTATGTGAAAGTGTTGTTCTCTGGGGGACCACTGATCTTGCATTTGAAGGCCATCCAGATGAGCTCCCCAAGCATAGGTTGACAAATCTGTGGCCAGAACTTTTTGATGAGGAGGCGTGTGAAACAAAAGACCTCTGGAAAGATTGAAAAAGTTCATCCACCACTGAAGCGACCGTCGAAGACACGAGGTGACAGAAATGTGTTGTGAGAGTGGGTCGAGCACCTGAGACCACTGCGAAGCCAGAGACCATTGAAGCGTCCAGAGATGAAGCCATGCAAGGAGAGTCACGTGGACTTTGGAAGCCATGTGACCCAGAAGAACTATCATGTGCCTGGCTGAAATTGACTGAAGCTGGGCAATCTGATGACAAAGTTGGATTAAAGTGTCCTGACATTGTTGAGGAAGAAACGCCCTGAGTTGAGTGGTGTTGAGCAGAGCTCCAATGAACTGGAGCTTCTGAGATGGCTAAAGGAGTGATTTGGGGAAGCTGATCTCAAACCCCAAGTTCTGAAGAAATAGTATGGTCTGATTTCTCACTAAGAGTACACCTTGAGACAAAGGATCCTTGATGAGCCAGTCATCTAGGTAGGGGAAGACTTAAAGGCCCTGAGACCTCAAGGCCACTGCTACCACCACCAGGCACTTGATGAAGACTCTTGGAGAGGAGGCCAATTTGAAAGTTATAACCTTGTATTGATAGTGGTGGTGGGCCACTTGAAATCTGAAGTACTTCCTGTAAGACAGGTGAATGGGGATATGAGTATATGCTTCCTTGAGATCTAGAGAGCATAGCCAATCATTGTGAGCCAAGAGAGGATATAGAGTGGCTAGAGACATCATCCGAAACTTTTCCTTGACAAGAAACTTGTTGAGGGCTCTCAGATCTAAAATAGGTTGGAGACCTCTGGTCTTCGGGACTAGAAAATAGTGGGATTAAACCCCCAGTTTTGCTGATCCATAGGAACTTTCTTGATGGCACTGAGGAGAAGGGAATCGATTTCCTGAAGAAGAAGGGAGGACTGGTAATGGTTCAAAGCTGACTCTCTTGGAGGATTATCTGGAGGGATGGTGACAAAATGAAGAAAGTAACCCTCTCGAATGATCCATAGAACCCAGAGGTCTGAAGTGATCAACTGCCAATGATAAAAATAACATTGGAGATGACCTTTGATTGGCTGAGGGAGAGGCTGATGTAAAGGAATTGCAACTATGCTCTCGAGTAACCCATTAAAAAGACTGAGTTGATTTAGCAGGAGCAGATGCTTGAGGTTTCTGAGGACATTGTTCCTTCTGTTTATTCTGTTGTGGCCTGGAAGGAGCAGAAAGTTTGGCTGAAAAATGCTTCTGATATGAAGAAGAGGGCTTGAAAGGCTTGGGTTTAGATTTAACTAAAGAATCTCACTATTTTCCATGGTCAGTGAGATTTTGAGTGGCATTTTCCATCGAGTCCCCGAAAAGTTCTTCCCCTATACAAGGGATATTTGCTAATCTGGCTTGAAGGTTAACATCCATATCAGCAACCCTAAGCCAGGCTAAGCTTCTCATGGCCACAGACATAGAAGAAGCCCTAGACATCAGCTCAAAGACATCATAAGTCGATCTAGGTGAGAGTGCTGACAATGTGCTGAAAAACCTTTTATTCAATGAGATGGAAGATATTTCTGAAAAGCAGGCAAATTGCTTGACGAGACGTTTCATGTAAAAAGAAAAATAGAAGTTGTAATTGATGACTCAATTTGCCAACATGGAGTTTTGATAAAGCCGTTGGCCAAATCTGTCCCTAGTATGTCCCTCTTGACCAGGCAGGACCAAGGCGTAGACTTTGGACGGAGTGGACTCCTTCAAAGTGAAATCTACCACTAAAGATTGATGGGACAGTTGGGGTTTGTCAAAACCTGGACTGGAAATAATCTTATAGAGAGAGTCCAATTTCCTAGGGGCAACAGGAACAGAGAAAGGAGATTCCCAGTTTTTTGGGAGGGTTTCTCTCAGGATTCCATGTAAGGGAAGTTTGAGAAGCTCCTTACATGGTCATAGTCCAAAGTTTCCTAAAATTAAGCACTATATTTGGAATCTGCCTCCAGTGAAATAAAATCTCTCAGTGGGAGAAGTCACTCTAGGAGGAGTCTTTCATGTAGATTGTGCCTCAGGAGAGTCATAAACCTCCATAGTCAAGTTTCAAGTTTACTATGTCTTTATATATCTCTTTACTTATCAAAGTGGTTTACATCTTTACAATGTTAAAAATTAATTAAAAGTCAGGAGGATGGACAAACAAACTAATAGCAACTATTAAGACAAAAAATTGAAACAGAGGTATAGGGATTCAATATTAAAAATAAAAGGAGAAGGTAAAGGAGAAAACATCAGAGAAGTTGAGTTGTCTGGAACTAGCCTCTTCGCTTTTTTTATTATCAATCGTAAATCTCATAAGCATCTTTGAAGAGAAAAGTTTTAAGATTGGATTTAAAGTTATTTAAACTAGTTTCTTGCCATAGGGTTAGGGGAAGGGCATTCCATAATGTTGGCGCAACTACCGAATAAATGGTTTTTCTTGTTGTATCGTAGAACAGCTGTCAGATTGAGGGGATAGTCACAAGATGTTGCTGAGGTGATCTTAGTGACCTTGAGAATTCATAAGGAATTAAGAGCCTGTCAATGAACATGGGAGAGAAATGTCTATATTGGAGTCATACTGCAGGTCAGAATCAATAAGGACAGAAGGAGAGCGATGCTGAACGGTGTCGATCAGATGACAAGAGCGAAGGTTCTTCAGGATGTTTACGCTTCTCAGGACGTGGATGAGAAATATGCCTGGATTTGCAGGAACACTTACTAGATTGTCTTGAAGAAAAAGAATGATGCTTCAAAGAATTGGAATGGTGTCTGGAGGAATGATGCTTCAATGCAGGACTGGATGGACAAGATGACCGGTATCAAGATCCATGATGTTGCATCAATGGAGCATCAGTAGTACTGGAAGGCCTGGTGGTGTCATGCTCAGGCTGGGCTCGTACCGGAGGAGTTGGTATCAGGGTCAAGAGACGAAACATGTCCCTGTACTCCTCACGAAACAGAGCATCGAGCTTCTGTTAAAAAGTAAGCACTGGTACCTTTGGCTTAGTCGCTGGTACCAACAGTGCTGCGACTCATTCTAGAGAGGATGACAATGCACCCCTTGATTTTGAAATGAGTCACATAAAGGGTCTTCGCTTGGTTGGCATAACTGGACTCGATGCCTTAGTGACCTGCGACCACATCTGGGAAGCTGTTGGCTTTTTATCTGGCTTACCAGATGGAGCGATGACATGTGACACCAGAGTCGATATCAGTGCATCAGATGGCATTGGTGTCTTTGACGTCGATGCCTGCGATGCTGGATCCCCCTCAATGCTGACATTGAACAACTTTTCTTGTTGAAGAATGTGGCTTTTAATGGTGTGCTTTTGAAGAGTAGAACAACATGCACAGGACTGAATTCGATGCTCTGGACCAAGGCACTGTAAGCACCAGCTATAGGGATCTGTGATGGAAATGGCCCTTTGGCACCGCCACACTTTTTAAAACCTGTTAACGGGCGGGACATTGATGGAAACACTGCCTCAGCCAAATTGAACTCAATGGTTGAGGTGAGAAAGAGGCCCTGCCGGTCAAACCGTTGAAAGGCAATGAAAGGGAGAAAAAATTACTCCTGAGATTTTTATTTTTTTTTACAAAAAGAATTAAGGAAAAAAAGAATGTGCGAGCTGGAAGGCAAAGTCAAAAAATGAAGGAACGTTTGAAAATACAACTTCTTAGCTCTGCGGAAAACTAGGAACTTAAAGCCACGTTGGGCGGGAAGGCACTGACACATGTGTGGTGCGGTCAGTTGCAAACTTTCTAAAGTTCTTAAAGTGTCAATGCACTTTTGCAGCTGTCTGTACCGAGGCTGCATGGATGACGCCATCCACATGTGAGAATGCTGCCTGCTTGTCCTGGGATAACAACTGGGAATTCATTAATCCTCCTGGTTGTTTTTTTCCATTCTGTATTAATTTTATACACCTTTACTGTTTATTTTCAAATCGTAGCTCAGCATCCCAAGCAAGAACAATTTCCATGTGTATCACAGATGAAACTAATGGTCTAAATGTATTCCTTTACACTAGAACTGTAATAACTTTTCATTTCATTTCGTTACTGGCCAGACTTTACAGTAGATAACCTGCAAATAATGGGACGGTTGTATAGGCTGGAGTGAGCTTAGATGGCAACTTCAGCAGTTGGAACCTAGGACAATACCAAGTGGACTTTCGTCTATGGCCCGAAATATCAAAGAAGAGACAAGTTAACTTAATCATGTATTTTTGCAGACTGGATGGACTGTTCAGGTCTTTATCTACCATCATTTACTATGTTACTATTTCCAGTCTCTTACCTCATTCCAAAGGTATTCATATGATCTTATATAAGCAGTGTGATTAGCAGCAATTTACCTGAAAGTGGCATCTCTGTAGAAATGACAGACCACATTTTTACTCTCTTTTACTTCCTGGAAGAAATCTTTCTCACTTGGAATTTCTCTATATTCACCATGCCCTTTGGAAAGCCATTCCTGATGAAGAAACAATTAACATAAATGGTGATTCTTTTTCTTCATTTCTGGATTACCTTTTCTACACACTACTCAAAACAATTTACAAGATATAGCAAATACATTCAACATTAAATATGTCATAAATCATCTTAGACATAAAACCAATACTCGAACTATTCCCCAAAATATGAATTCTCCCTTTTAAAATCACTAACACTGCAATCTATTTCCATTAGATTGTTAAAAGGGAATATAAAATAGTAATTATAATCTATAAATCTGAGCATCCTATAAATTCTTTCACCTTCTTCTTCCAACTTATTCCCTAGATACACTTGTAATTATTGCAATATAAAATGTGTGCTGATAAACCATATTTATGCAAGTTGACAACTCTGTTTCTATTTTTAAAACATTCACTTTTTCTTTCTAGTGTATTGTAGTATATGTTTGAAGCACTTCATATGATAACTTTCAATTAATAGTCTGTCTCTGAGCAAGTACATATACTCATAATAATATTTGTTAGTGCATGTGAGTGTTCTAACTATAAGTAATATTTTAAATATTATGAAATCTAGAAATGTTGGATGTTTGAATGGGAGTCTTGCAGTCCCACAAAAAAACACTACCAGAAGAGCACATTAACCACTGATAGTGTGTCTTTTGTAATGGAAAGAGACACAAGAGAATAGCATCTTTTCTACTTTGGGCTTGTGCTTTTTAAGCTGTGAAAATCTTAATGAAAATGCCCATGTGGTTTAAAATACTTAGGAATTTGGATTGCAAAAACAGTGGAAGATACAATGAAAGTTAATGAAAAAAATTTATTACAGAAGGTGACAGAAATGTGTGAGCAATGGAATCCTTTACATTTATCTTGGTGGGGGAGAGTACAAACTGTTAAAATGATGATTTTACCTGTAGTTTGTTACCAAATGGGCATGATACCAATTTTTTTTCAGGGGTCTTTTTATAAAAAATTGGATAGGGTTCTAACAAAATTTATTTGGCTAGGTAAAATTCCTAGAATTGCTTTAGTGTCTTTGCAAAGACCAATTATGGAGGGTGGGGTAAATTTTCCAAATTTTTATAGGTACCATCAGGCCTATATTCTGCGTATGTATTGGATCCTCCCAGAGCCCATTGATAACATACCAGACTAGCTTTGGTTAGAATGGAGACTCATGTTTCCTTTACGTCTTAGTCATGTTATTAGTATTCAAATGCCAAGGTTATATAAAGAACATAGAATATTTGTTGATACCAGGAAAACTTTAAGGTATATAAGTAGTCTAACTCCTATTCCAATAAATAAATCAACAACTCAAACAATTTGGCTAAACCCCAAGATCAAGGTTGGCGGTTTTAAAATCATCTGGAAACATTGGATGATGGCTAGAATTCGTACTTTAGAGGATGTGATGAACAAAAGAAAACTGCTTGAGTTTTCACAATTGCAACATAAATTTGGTTTAAATAAATCGCAATATTTTAGGTGGTTGCAATTGAAGCAGGCCATTCAGGCGGGGTTCCCTGAATGGAGAAATCTTAATAATTATCATAGCCTAGAATTCTTATGTTTTCAGATGGATTCTATGGGTCACCAGGCCGCATTGTGGTACAAATTAATATCTGGATTTGTAAATAAAAATTAAAACATAGTCTTAGAGACATTTGGAGCATTAAGATTAAGCATCAGATTAATGCATCTCAATGGCCACGACTTTGGTCTTGGAGGTTAAGGTGTACAGTTTCAGCATCTATGAGACAAACATGTTTTTTTCTTTTCCATAGAGCTTTTTGGACCCCTATTCGTTTACAAAAAATTGATAGCTCTAAGTCTAATAGATGCTGGCACTGTCATCTTGAGCCGGGGACTTTAGATCATCTTTTATTTTATTGTCCATTTATATTATTATTTTGGAAATCAATTTAGCCTCAAATAAATAGGATGTTGGATAACCCCGTAGCCTTGACATATGATACGATTCTATTTGGCACAGCAATGAGCACAGAGTCAAATTTCTTCAAATAACAACAAACTTTTATTTATATTAACTGGAATTGCAGTTCAACAAATAACACACAATTGGAAAAACTATGACAGGTTAAATTATAACTTTTGGTGGAATCCAGTATGCCATATATATAAAATGGAGCGTACATTTGCAACACAAAGAGGATATATAGATAAGTTTAAGAAGATTTGGGGACCATTAACAGACTTTTGCAATGAATGATTCAATTTTCCCATAATAAGATATTGGATAAGAGGGGTGTGGGTGGGTTTATTTTATTCATATCATAATATAAACAATTCATCATTATATCTTGTCATATTGTATGCAATTTTCAAAGGAAGGGGAGGGGGTGGGTTTATAATTAGAGTAATAGTTGGTATACTTATTAAGTATGATATGCTTTTTCAATATTATAATACAGTATTATATAATAATATGTTGTATTTACAATGATCTATGAAGGATTATCAAGTGTGTACTCAATGAAATTGTATAAATTTATGTGATACACTTGTTGTTATATGAAAAATGAATAAAAAACTAAAATATAAACAAAAAAATAAATAAAATGCCCATGTGGCATCAGACCTCATCCTCCTCATGGGCAATTTACAGTTGTTTACCCACTCAAAATTTCTTTTTAAACATTGTCTTCCAGTTTCTGTGGGGCAAAGGGGTAAAGCCAGGGCAGAGAAAACACAGTTCAGCTGAAGTACATACTGGATTTTTATATTATTTTTTAAAACCAGAGAGTTCTTACCTCATACATTTTACACCTACAAGTATGTGGGAAAAGAGATCCTTGCAGTACTAGCCAGCTACCTGATTTTTAAAGAACCACCCCATAGGGAATTTTCCTTTAAAACAGTTTATAAGCCCACAGATACAAGATCCTGCGTCCTCTTCACACTATAAAAACTACCACGTAATTGTCAGGAAACACTCTGATGCCAAAATCTGCTTGTACTTATGGTTAACAAACTAGAATTACTTATTTACATAATAAAAAATATCAAATAAGATGTTTTACCACAGTAAAGTGTTACAGTCACTCAGAGATGAGCTGTTCCTGTGCTAGTTTCCTTTTTTTCTTTTTTTAATCTTTTAAATTTTCCAAACTGAAGAAAAAGTGCATATAGATAAACATACAGATATAAACAATTAACAGCATTTACAATTGCATAAATATAAAAAACCAAAATTCAGTGGAACCTTGGTTTACGAGCATAATTCGTTCCAGAACCATGCTCGTAAACCAAAATACTCGTATATCAAAGCGAGTTTCCCCATAGGAAACAATGTAAAACGCTCTTTGATGCGTTCCCATCTCCCCCAAGGCCAGCGGCGCTGCTCCCCCCCCCAAGTGAACCGGCACCCCCCGCACGAACAACTTGAACTTACCCCACCCACCCCTGTCTGGCACCGGCACGTAGCCCACAGGACGTGCCGGTGCCGCTAGAAGATCTTCCTGCCTCGAGCATGCATCTGCGCATGCTCAAGGCCTTCTAATTCTCCCTCTCGCCGAGATTCTCGGAGAACTCCGAGAAGACTGCACTGCTGACAGTGTGTTTGGGGGGGGTGACAAAGAAAGAGAGCAAGTGAGGGAGGAAGGGGAAAGGGAGGGAATAAGGAAGAGTTATCAAACCTCGGGGTGGGGGCATGAATGGAGGGTGCTGGAACTTGGTAGGGGGATGACGTCTTACTATAGGGCAGGTGGGGGGGGGGGAGATGGCCTGGAGACAAGAGAAAGATTAGATAAGGTAGTGGGGAAGAGTGGTAGAAGCTGAAGTCACAGTGGGAGAAAGAGAGAGAAATCCTGGGACAGGGGAGCTGGAGGAGCAGAGGGAAGAGAGAGAAATGAGGAGAGAAGAGTAGGAAAGATGCTAAATCCACACATGGAGAGAAAAAAAGAGAGATGCTTGCCCTGGGATGGGGGGTGTAGGAGGAGAAAGGGAACAGAGCGGGAAACCGCTGGACAGGAGAGGCAGAGCCATGGGGGAAGGATGGGGACACAGTGGATGGAAGGGGCAGAGAAAGAGGGCAGATGCATGGAAGAGAGAGAGAGGACAGACACTGGATGGAAAGAAGAGAGTGAAAAGGATGATTAAAGCAGAAATGACAAAAGGTAGAAAAAATGTTGCTTTATTGTAGCTGTATTGATAAATGTATATAAATAGAAAATGGAAATAAAGTAATATTTTTATTAGACTAACTTTAATACATTTTTTTACTAACCAAGTTAGGACAGGATACTGTAACAGCAGTGTACTGTTCTGACCTGAAGGAGGGTTTGACCTCTGAAAGCTAATTTAAAAATGGATTAGTCCAATAAAATGGTATTTTCTTATTTTCCATTTTTGTTTTATTTCTGTTTGTTAATTTATAACATTGTGATTGTTATTTGTCAGTTTTTTCACATTTACATCTGCTAACTTTGGCCCCCTTTTATCATGCCATGTTAGGGCTTTTTATCTCTGGCCACTGCAGTAAAAGCTCCGACGTTCATAGAATTCCTATGAGCGTCGAAGCTTTTATCGCAGTGGCTGGCGATAACAAACCCTAACGCAGCTTGATAAAAGGTGGCCTTTATATTTTACACAGTATTAAGGGACACGAGATACTGTTTCTGTGATGTTTCATTGTATGCAGAATCTGGCCTCTTGGCCATTTACTTTAACTTTTGTCTATATCAGTGTTCTTCAACCACCGGTCCACAGAAATTTCCTGCCGGTCCACAGGGCCAGCACGTGCATCAGGCCCAAACAGTGTCCTTCAACCGCCGGTCCACGGTGCGATCAATGCGGCATTACCTTCGAGCTAGCTCCCTCTTCCTAACTGATTCAGTGCACAAAGCCACGGGCAGTGGCTCCTACGGGCATCCTGCGCCTGAACTGGAAGCCTTTATTCTGACGTTGCAACGTCAGAGGGAAGGTTTCCAGATGAGGCATGGGACGAACAAAGTGCAATTAGTATTATTATGGGGCGGGGTCTGGGGTGGAGATTGGGTAGAGATGGGTGGGGTCTGGCCCATGACTTAGCCCCGTGTTCTTCAACCGCCGGTCCACGGACCGATGCCGGTCCACAGAACAATTATTTCATTTCTGCCGGTCCATAGGTGTAAAAAGGTTGAAAAACACTGGTCTATATATTTCTATTTTTAGTTTGTGATTACTTATTCCATACTGAATGAGGGTGTATCTGTGTTCTGTGTGTATGAAAAGGACATAATTTTCTGATAGCACTGACTATACAGACTCAATCTGCATTAATCTGGCTTATTTAGTTTTACAATAACAATTGATTCAATTTTAAACTTAAAAAGCGGTGTCATCGAAAGAGAAGCAAATTGAATCAAATTGAAATTTTTTTCCCTGAATTAGGCAGCTCTAGTATGTGGCACACATTCCTTTTCTCAACCTTTCACCTGTAGGCAGGAATGCAGATATTGAGTGCCACAAACATGCCAGGTTTTCAGGGTATCCCTAATGAATATGCATGAGATTGTACTACACTTCTTCCTCTGTATTCACAGTTTCAGCAATTGCGGTTTCGATTATTCGCAGTTTTTAGCTTGCTGGCTCCTCTCCCCCAAATTACATCGGCTTGTGTAGCGAAATCGCTGATTCCAAGCTTTTACAGAGAAAATCGCTGATTCCCAGCACTTTCTTCATTGTGTTTTGCCTCTCCTTCAGGAACAGGCCAGGTCTCCCACCATGTTATTCGCAGTTTCACTATATTCACAATGGTTTTTAATAGAAAACAGCGAATAATATATGAAAAAGTTATTCACGGTTATTTTGTATTCGCGGGTCTGTTAATCCCCTATCACAGCAAATATGGAGGGAGAAGTGTATATTTTATGCATATTCATTGTGGATATCCTGAAAGCCTGGCCTGTTTGCAGAACTGGAGGCCTGAACTTCTGCATCCCTGTGGAGCCTAATAGTCTTGCAGAGCTCTGCTAGGGTAACCAATAGCCTAATGTTCAAAACCTAACACTCAAGCTACTGCAAACCACCAAACAGCATTCCTACTCCCACTTCATACCGAACCACTGCCTTCACATTTTAGATCCCTTGAAGGACGCCTCAACTTTAGGAAAGCAATAAAAACATACCTGTTCACCTAACTCCCCTGCCCATGACTGATAGATTACAAAGAAATATATATTGATACAAGATCCTTGGTATGTGTCTTGTTGTATTGAAAAGGCTTACACTGTAATTATGACAAATTTAACCTGTAAACTAAGAATAACGTCTGTCACTGTTTTCTTCTCCACCATCTCCCTCAGGAGGGCATTCCAGGCATCTACCACCCTCTCTGAAAAAGAATTTCCTAATATTACTCCTAAGTCTACCATCCCACAACATCAATTTATGTGCTCTAGTTTTACCATTTTCCTTTTTCTGGAAAATATTTGGTTTTATATTAATACCTTTTAAGTATTTAAATGTCTGTATCATATCTCCCCTGTCCTCTAGTGTAGAGTATATATATTCAGGTCTTCCAGTCTCTCCTTATATGTCTTTTGGTAGTTGGATTTTCTGACAACTTTAAATAATATTGACCATCAGATAATTGTCACATAGCTTCCATTTCATAATCTGATCTGTTCTGTATAACCACAGCTCCTCCCTTATCTGTCCTACTAATAACTACTGAAATTTGAAGGATAGTGTACTAGCTGATCAGTTTTTTGGCCAGTGTTCCCTCTAAGCGGGCGGGTGTTGTGAGCAAACTTTTTTCACTGTGAGCTAAAAATATCGGGCGCCAGCAAGTTATGAGCCAAATAAATATGTTGCTTTCTACCACAGAACTTCCTTACGTGTGTATGGAATCTATCCCCTTTCAACTTTAGAGAGTGCCCTCTCGTTCTCCCTGCCTTAGCTACTAAGTCTATTCCCTTCAGTACCTTGAATGTTTCTATCATGTCCCCTCTCAATCTCCTCTGCTCAAGGGAGAAGAGGCCCAGTTTCTCTAATCTTTCGCTGTACGGCAACTCCTCCAGCCCCTTAACCATACGTGACAAAAAATCAATTCATGTAGCAAATGCTACATTTATCTTTTGGCATGGCCCATCATGTAGCAAATGCTATAACTGATGGGCCATGCCAAAAGATAAATATATATATACTAAAAAATAAAAAATAAAAATAAATATATACTAGGAGTAAAGGGGCATGCAATAAAGCTTTTAAGTAGTAGATTTAAAACAAACCTGGGAAAATATTTTTCATTCAACATGTAATTAAAAAAAGATTTGGATAATTTCCTTAAAAAATCTGCATGACATTATTAAGATGGACTTAGGAAAGCCCACTGCTTATTCCTAGAATAAACAGCATAAAATCTGTTTTACTCTTTTGCACTGTTGTGCTTTCAGCAAAATGTTTTAAACACAAAAACAGAAAATCACATGCACAGGCATTAGGTCACCCAGGCATCTAGAATTAGCAATCTTGCACAGCCAGCCTATGATTGACAGGAGCTGCCAAATCACATTGAAAAGGATGATAAGGAAGGCAGATAAGAGATGGTGGAAGGAAGACAAAACGAAAAGGCAAGAACAAAACTGAAGTAGAAATGAGCCAAACATACAGTATAGCATACAA
This sequence comes from Geotrypetes seraphini, assembly GCF_902459505.1. NCBI lineage: Eukaryota > Metazoa > Chordata > Amphibia > Gymnophiona > Dermophiidae > Geotrypetes > Geotrypetes seraphini. The sequence goes on along the minus strand of NC_047089.1, from coordinate 140,884,134 downwards.
AAAATGTATGTTTTCCTTTGGCTTCCAAAAACTGATTGGCATCCAAGTTCCCTAAAGTTTCACACAGTCATCTTCTAATAATGTCACCATATACAGTTGGCTTGCCAGAAATATGTTTAGGATGCCACTGCAACTCTACCAACAGCATATTAACTTAACAGTGTAGCTTCAAAATAACTGCATCTCTATCCTTCCCTCCCCCCTGTGGTTTTTAGCATATCTCTCTTCTCATTTCCTCCACTCAGATCTGATCATTCTCTGCTCTCTCTTCCCTTTTCTTCTCTGGTCTTCCTTCTCTATTTTCTGCCTCCATCTAAATTAAATTCTTTCTTACTATTTAGTCCCGTTTCCCTCTTTTCACTGTGTCTACACACAGCTTGTCACCCCTTTCCCTCACCCCTCCATTATCTTACTATTTTCTTCCCCCTTTATTTATCTCCTCCTTCCATCCAGTATGTGTTCTTTCCCCACTTCCATTCAGCATCTGCTCTCCCTTCTCAACTGACATCCATCTGCCTTCTGCTCTCTCTCCCTTCTTCTCACTTCCATCATCTGTCCCCTTCTCTCTCTCATCTCCTCCATTCCATCATCTGCCCCTTCTCTCTCCCCCCTCCAACTTCCATCATCTGCCCCCCTTCCCCTCACCTTTGCGGGTCACTTTCTTTCCCTGAGGGTGGCTCATGTCAGAGGGGAAGCTTTGGCCGAGCAGAACCGCTTGCAAGGAACAGTGGAACTTACTTGATTGATGTCGATGCTGGGGCCCATTGCCGTTTGAAGAAGAAAAAAAAAAAAGGTGGAAAAAAGGGACCTGCAAAGGCGAGAGGAAAGGAAACCTCCAGGACAGCTGCTCTTTGCCCTCCTTCAGTGGCCCAAGAGTTCAGACCAGCAGCGGCAGCTCTGTATGCTTTTAACTTCGGCACAGAGCTGCCCCTAATCAATAGTTTAGCGCGGTTTCATGAGGCAGCCTCGGGGCCTTTGATAGCCGGCCCGCTTCGATGATGCGATGTGGGCCGGCCTAGCAAAGGCCCCGAGGCTGCCTTATGAAACCGCGCTAAACTATTGATTAGGGGCAGCTCTGTGCCGAAGTTAAAAGCATACACAGCTGCCGCTGCTGGTCTGGAGGTGCGGAGACAAGGCAGGAGGCAAACGCGGTGGAAGGCAGGAGTCCCGGCGAAGGCAGGAGTCCCGGCACAGCGACTACAACAGGAAGTTGCAAGTCAGCTGACGCCGGCCTTTCGTTGCGGCGGGGACCGAATCCTTCGCGGACCGGCAAGATTTTGTTTGCGGACCGGCGGTTGAAGAACTGTGCTCTACACTGTGTGCGCTGTGACGAGAAACTTGTGCGCTGCGAGGTAATATTTTGTGCGCCAGCGCACCCCAGCGCAGCTTAGCGGGAACACTGTAAAATTTCTTCTGTAGATGAGTTTCGGGTTCAGTCAGGATTGTTATATGATCGGTGATTCATCTAGCGAGATTATCCTCAATCAGTCATTTTTTTTCAAGATGGCATCCGTATAGGATGTGGGTTTCAATGACCCCTTAGTGTTTTTTCAACTCTCAAAATCTTCTTGCAATACCCCATATTTGCAAAATTTTCTATGATCATACCTGCAAATCTATCTTCTCCATTATGACACAGACACTATGGAATGCAATGCCCAATGAACTCAGACTTGAAACTTCCTTACCAGTATTCAAATCTAAATTAAAAACTTTCCTATTTTGAGATGCTTTCTATGTAGGTTAACCATACCCTTCTGACAAAGAGATTCCCTCACCTACTGTTCTTTTCCTACCTGATACCCTTTTCCAAAGCTAATTTTATTGTAACTTTGCCTCCCTCCCCAATCCTCCCTCTTGGACTTCTGTCAGTCTTGTTTGTCTATCTGTTTTTCCTCCTCAATGTTTTAGATAATATTTTATTCTTTTTTTTTCTATTAACCTATTGCAAACCATCTAGATACTTGGGATAGACAGTATGAAAAACCCAACAACTTGGAAACTTGGAAATAAATTTGCTTTATCGGATAGTTTTCCTTGGTTTAATTTAATTTAATTTTATGTTATATTAACCAATAATATTGAAGTTACAGAATTCCGATCGTTAAATTGTGTAACGATTGAAAGGCCATATTTATACTGAGGCCCTTCCTACCTGTTTCGCGGGGAGTGCTGCGCTGCTTGTCTCCTCTTTAAGAGCAGATGCTTGTGACTGTGTTGAAGCTCAGGCTCTGCTTCATGCCGATCCTGCTTTGTGCTAGCTGTCTCTTCCTTCTGCTGGGTCTCAAGAGGCTGCTGCTTGTGGCAGGCCCTGTTTACGATGGACAATGCAGCATTGTCAGATCATTGTGGCTAGTAGCTCCGACACTGAGACTGGAGGTGATGAAGCAGAGCGCAGCTGTCCTGATGGCATTAGTGGGGCCTTTTACAACTTGGAGCTCCTTTTCCTAAGCTGCGCTAGCGGTTTTAGCGTGCGTTTAGCGTGCGCTGCATTGCCGTGTAAGCTAGACGCTAACACCAGCATTAAACTGGCGTTAGCTCTTGGCATGTAGCGCGGGGTTAGCACACACGGCAATGTAGCGTGTGCTAAAAACGCTAGTGCACCTTAGTAAAAGGAGCCCTTGGTGTTTGCCTGTTTCCATCTCACAGCCTGCATGTTGTCCCATGATAGAAGGATTTATTCCTTGCTATGAGCAAATCGGAGGAGCTGCAAAATGTGGAGTAATCTGAGATGGAAGAAATGTTTCTTGCGGACAGTGACTTGAACTGAAATATAATGCAGCATTATTTTTTTTATTTGAGTTTGTTTTAGTAGGGCTTGTTTTTTAAAATTCGTTAAGTTAGCTTTTATTTTTGGGGCACATGATATATTCTATATTTATAGCTAGATTGTGAGGGATTTATAGCTATATTTATAGCTAGATAGCTATATTTATAGATAGATAGCTGTGATTTGAGAGCTAGATTGTGATTTGAGAGAGGTGCTGTATGTATAGGCACAGGAAGAATGTAAAAGGGTATAATTACCTGGGAGGGTGTATTGTAACACCATTACAATAGCTCATGTAAATTGTTCTGTATTGTTACACCACTACAGAATCTCATGCTTTGTGACACCATTGTAAAAGTTCATGTAAACCACTCAGATTTGACTGTTTCCAGTCAATAGCGGAATATAAGCTTTGAATAAACATATTATGGATATTGGTATTAGATCCCTAGTATGTATCGAGTTAGGATAAAAACTTTTACCAGAAAAAAACTTGTTCTGTAACTATGGCAAACTTTAACCTGTTAATTGTATATTGTGCATGTTGACCTCTAAACCATCCTGGGCTCTTTGGGGAGGACGGGATAGAAAAGGAATTAAATAAAAATGAATAAATATTGCCTGGGGAAGGGGCCCTGCCCTGCATGATACTTTCTCCCTCCCCATCTGTGACTTAAGACCCACTATGCTGATAACCCAGGCTTCAGGGATGTCAACATGTATGGTTCTAGGTCCTATGATAGTAACATGAAAACCTAATAGGTCATCCTTGCAAAAATTTTAAACTGACCTAAAAGCCTTCTTATTTAGAGATGCTTTTACTGTAATTAAGCCTTCTTCCTTCCAATTTTGGGAGCCTGGACACTCTCTGCAAACAATCCCTACTTCCTTTTTTTTTCTCTTCTCCCTTTTTTCTTTAAGCTATCTTCAACCCCCTTCCCCCCTCTATATTTAACTTTCTCCCCCATTTTCTTATATTGTAAACTACTTAGATGCTATAACAATAAGTGGTATATCAAGCTATTAATAAACATGAAACTTGAAACAGTGTCTGTGTTACACTGCTCCTATGTCAACCATGTTTCTGCTACCTGACATATCTTCCCATACTGATGTAAAAGCTACCAAGTTATTTGATTTACTATTCAGTTTGTTTCTTTGGGTAACTCTCATGGCTCAAGAATGGCAACGTGGATTTCGTTTTTCAACAGACCAACGGGCTGAATTGTTACAAGCTCCAGTCCTTTCACAGACAGGAAATGATGAAGCCTGTATGGACTGTGACCATGGGATCTGTGTATTGGGGGGGCCTATGTATTGGTCAATCTATGTATTGGCAGGGCCTGCATTTAATCTGGAATTTATGAATTGGAGGAGCCTGCATATACTCTAGAAAAGGGGAGCCCACACTTTCTTGGCTTGCAATGAAAGATTAGGTTTCTTACCTCTGCTAATCTTCCTTCTTGTATATCTCCTCTGGAGCCTGAACTATTGGGGTAGTGCATCCATTCCAGCCTTGGCTGCAGAACTTAAAAATAAAACCAACCCCCCTCTACAAGGTCACCTATGCGGCCATTCCCCTTGAAGTTCAGTAGGTAGAAAAGCCAGGAGTATCTAATACAAACAGGAAACACAAGAAAAAGAGAGGGGGGTGCGGGGACTCCCCGAAACAAATCAATGCTGCTCATGACAACCAAATGCATAATCAACAACCGCCAATAAAAGGCTAAGTTAGGATAATAAGAAATTGAAACATTTCACACCTGCAAAACTGAGGTACAGATCATTAAAGAAGACCCAGCCTAAAGAGCAGAAGGGGCCCTAAAACCCCTTAAGCTTAAATAAAAGGACACTCGGGGAAATGTTAGCGAGGCTGGTCAAAGAGAGAAAGCCAACTTACCAGTTACTGGCAGGCAACCAGCGAATTGGACAAAACAGATGGGCGGGAGTTCAGGCTCCAGAGGAGATATACAAGAAGGAAGATTAGCAGAGGTAAGAAATCTAATCTTTCATTCTTGTACAATCTCTCTGGAGCCTGAACTATCGGGACATATCAAAGCAGTCCCAAATCTCAGGGGGAGCCCAATGAGCCCGCCACCAGAACAAAAGGGCCAAAGGCCGCAACACCTATAGCTGCCACATCAAGCCAGGAAAAGATATAAAGGGAAACCCACGTGGCCACTCAACAAATCTCAGGTGAGACCACATGAGAGTCAGCCCATGAGGAAGCCCTTCCTCCAGGAGAGTGAGCCCTCATGACAAGGGGAGGCTGCTTCCCCGCCGCCACATGGGCCGCGGAAATGCCCGCATGCAACCAACATGAGAAGGTAGCTTCAGAAGCAGGCCGACTCTAGCGTGCGGGGCCCGCCAGGACAAACAGATGGTCCGACAGACAGAAGTTGTTAGTAGCCTCAAGGCATCTCAAAAGGAGACGCTGCACCTCCAGAGACCGCAAAACACGGGTCTTAGACTTGGAACCCAACAGAACAAAAGTGGGTAGCCGAACTACCTGGGTGACGTAGACTGCTGACCCCACGTGCAGAAGGAAAGAAGACACAGTCCTCAAAACAACCACAGACTCTGTAATGCGGAGAAAAGGATTCCTGCATGACATAGCCTGAAGCTCCGACAGACCCTGAGCAGAAGCGACCGTAACAAGGAAATCAGTCTTGACGGCAACAACTCTCAGAGAAATCCCAGCCAGCGGTTCATAGATCAGATGAGCCAGTGAGTGGAGAATCAGACTCAGATCCCTTGGAGAACCTGGCAGTCTCAAGGGAGGCTGCAGCTCCAACCCCCCTCCCCCCCGTAAGAAGCCTACAACATCTTGGGGAGACACTAGAGAACCTCCGAGAGAAGAGGGACCCAAACATGACAGTCCCATAATGGGGACCTGGAAGAAAAACCGCCAGACCTTTCCTGTAGCCAGCCCACAGGAGGCCAGAACAGGCATCATCGATGGGGTCAAAGGATCCATGTGAACTGCTGCACACCAGGCCAAAAAGTACCTCTAGGTCTTCGTGGAGGCTGAACCCATTGAATTCCTGTTGCCATCAAGCCAAGTCAAAGGATAAGGAAACCATCTATGGACTCCCAGACTTCTAACAGCACTTCCGCCAAAACTGCATTGCAGCAAGGAGGCAGACAGCGGAGGCTTAGAACTTCGAACTGTACATTCTGTCGGAACCGCATGGTCTGAAACCAGGTTCTGTGTTCACAGTAGCCCAAAAATAAAGACGGGCAGGCGGCTAGTCTTGAAGGTCTCGGAACCCATTGGTCTGGGACCTGGGTATCACCCAGATCCGCTAAGTAAGCCACCTCTGCTGATTCCGACGAAGAAACAGGCGACAGCAACGGCACAGACACCGAAGCAGAAGCAAGGACAGGGATGAGCCACCTGCTTTCTGGTACCCCAGTAAAGGAACAAATCATCATGCTGGCATCCAAAAGTGGAACAGACTGTTGTACTGGAGTCTGAGTGGGAGAAACAGGCAAAGTCCCTTTTTACTCCTGGGTTGGGTTTGTTTGTTTTTTTTACAGTCAGATACCTCAAAGCCCCATAATCTGGTGAAAAACAGGCACCGGCGGCCGGAACTTCTCTGTGCATCTCAGATCTCACAGGATTAGCAGACTGAGGAGACTTTTTCCCAAAATTGTGCTTGCATTTTGCAAAAACGCCATCCGCACCCAGTTTAGGCGCCCCGGATGCAGGAATCACGACTCCGGTGGAATTAAAGGGCATTAGGGCCTCTCAGGAGGAGGGGAACGTGGGATCTGCTCACGTCTCACCCGTCCTCGTGGCCCGCGGCGCACGGGATAAACGGCCGGGAATCCAGCTGCCATCCGCCGCATCTAAGGCATGAATCCATGCCATCCTATCCTGAGGTGGCCATCTGTGAGCAAAAACGAAACTTCTAAGACCAAAAAATATACTTTTAAAAACGTTTAAGAAAATCCAAGATGGCCACCACGGGTGCCAATTTTGACAGAAAAACGGCCGTTAAAAATGCAGGAAAATGCTAAAAATGGCGATTTTTAGCATTTTACAGGTGGGGGGACCAGGGCATGCAGGGAAACCCCCCCCCAAAAACTCTGATTTGAGGACCCCCCAAAATCGGCAAAGTCTGTGACTCAGACACCACAGATATATGCTGCAATGCATTTCAATGGCAGCCAGCAATACACAGTACAGGCATAGGGAGATAATTACCTCAGGAGCTGATTAAACTGGATATTTCAGATCTTCTGGCCACCTCAACTTCCCTGTCACCTCAGATCACGACCACCAGGACCCCTCAGGGAAATCAGGGAAGACACGCGGTGCGGTTCCGATCCCGATGTACCTTCTCAGAACCGCAGCAGCCTGCGCTCTACCCCTTTGCAGACGAACCAGGGGAGAGATGGCTCCCAAACCTGGAGATCCAATTCAATCTGTAGGCTGTCCAGAGGGCTTACTGCAGCTTCAGGCTTACAGAGCACCCTCCAGAAGCAGACAAACTTTAAAATGTCTGCGATCTCCCGCTGAAGGATCACTCGCACAGAGTTGATCCGCAGCACAAGGGCAAACCTGCAGTACCGAAGAAAATAAAGACTAGGAATTGAGAAATAAAATCACGAGCAGAAGAAAATTAGAAGTTCTCAGCAAGATTGCAGAATCAAACTGAACTTCAAGGGGAGTGGCCGCACAGGTGACCTCACAGAGGGCGTTGGTGTTATTTTTAAGTTCTGCAGCCAAGGCTGGAATGGAAGCATTACCCCGATAGTTCAGGCTCCAGAGGGATTGTAGAAGAAGCTACTTTTAAAATGACCAAGTCAAAATGATTTACTAACAATAAAATTTTAAAAAACACAAAGCACACTGTACACAGAGAAATGTTACTTATCATTTATATTTGGGGATTTTTATCAAAGAGGTCAAGGCAGATGACTTTAAAATATGTAATGTCATCTCAATAACATCTATACAAAAATAAACAAATATATCCCCTTCCATTTTACTAAACCGCGATAGCGGTTTTTAGCACAGGGAGCTGCGCTGAATGCTCTGTGCTGCTCCCGACGCTCATAGGCTCCCTGCACTAAAAACTGCTATCGCGGTTTAGTAAAAGGGGGCCATAGTGCAAAATATAGACAGCAGATATAAACTTGGACACATTTTGATCACTAAATTTAAAATAAAATCATTTTTTCCTACCTTTGCTGTCTGGTGATTTCATGAGTCTCTGGTTGCGCTTCCTTCTTCTGACTGCAAATCCAATATTTCTCTCTTTCTACCTCCTGTATGCTTCCTCTCCTCCAGACCTCATTCCATTCCCCAACTAACATGTCTCTCTGTCCCTCCATGAGTCCAACTTTTTCTTCCTCTCTCTCTGCCCTCTCTCCTTGCCCCTCCCCTTTCTTTCTTTCTCTCTCCCTGACCCCTCCACTTTCTTTCTTTTTTATTTTAACAAGTTTTATTTAATTTTCACAATGGCAAACAGCACAAAACGATATAACCAATACACCAGATAGTCAAATCCCCCATCCCAAAACATAAACAGTTATACTGGTACTCTTCAGTATAAGGCAATACTATCCAACCCCAAATTTCCCCCTCCCTCTCTTTCTCTTTCCCTGCCTCCTCCCCTTTCTTTCTTTCAAGTTTTATTGAATTTTCACAATGGCAAATACAACACAAAACAATACAACCAATACACCAGCTAGCCAAATCCCCACCCCAAAACATAAACAGTCATACTGGTACTCTTCTATATAAGGCAATACTATTCAACCCAAAATTTCCCCCTCCCTCTCTTTCTTTCTTTCTCCCTGCCCCACTTTCTTTATTTTTTTGTCTTTCTTTTGCTCTCCCTGCCCCCTTTCCTTCTGTCTATCTTTCTCTCTCTCAAGCCACCGCCAACAAATTCTCCCTGCTTCCCCGACGCCAGGCCAGGCACGTACAAGCACTGGGCCCACAAGCCTCCCCCTCCCCCCCCAAAGTCAATTCTGATGTCAGAGAGGAAATGGAACTACGCACCTGGCCTGGAGATGGGGAAGCAGGGCGAATAGAATGCAAAGGCTATGCAAGTCTATCGCAGAGCCCGGGATGGTCTCCGTGATCGACTCGCATTGCCTTTGTGATCTACTGGTCAATCGTGATCAACCTTTTGGGCACCCCCTGCTCTAGAATCTATGTATTGGAGGGGTCTGCATGTACTCTGGAATCTATGTCTGGGTAGGGTGGCTGAATGTAAACCGTCTATTGCGGGTGCCTGAATGGACTGTTACTATGGAATCTACAGTATGTATTGGAGGGCCCTGCATGTAGTCTGGAATCTATGTATTGGAGGGGTCTGCATGGACTCTGGAATCTATGTGTAGGGGGGTCCTGAATGACTGTGGAATCTGTATATTGGGGGGGGGGAGCTGAATGTTTATGTTTATTGTTCACTTAATATCCCGCTAGTGCAACAGGTCAGAGTGGCTTACAAAATTAAAATCTCATAGAAAAGAATGCCAATACAAAAAAGCAAAAGTAACACAAACAAAATAAACAATCATACATTTGCAAAAACAATAAAATAATTAAAATAAACATAAAAGTAAATTTACTAGTACCTGCTATTCTGTTCAGTCTACCCCATGGAAACATTAAAAGCTTTCCTGAAAAAATGCATTTTCAAGAGTGATTTAAACTTTAGAAAAGATTGTTCAGCTTGAAAAAAAGGTGGAAGATTATTCCAAAAGAAAAGAGAAATAAAAAAATAGGCTGATGATCATGTGGATTCATAATAAGCCAGTATTGGGGCTGGAGATCAAATCTATTAGAATTGAGGGACCATAATAAATGAGAGGGATTATATGGTACTGTAATAGATGCTAAATAAGGAGGTTGTGAGAAATGAAGAGCTTTAAAGGTTAAGCATAAAATTTTAAATTGACATCTGAACTGAACTTTTTGGAGAGGGTGGTCCAAAATGGCGATGGTAAGGTGACAGCGTCTCCGATCAAGCATAGCGGAGGATTTCAAAGTCTTACCTTCTACTTTGATATGCCTCATTCTAAGCATAAAGGAAGTGTTTGAGCCGATCCTTTTGTGGCTCGAACCTCTTCCTCTGCTCAACGCTCTATTCGGGAGTTCTCCATTGCCTTTGGGTCCCACGTAATTCTCAGAGGAGTGCCTGCTGCTTCCTCGGTGGGAGAAGAATCTGAGAAGCCAGACCTGGAAACATCTATTTCTCTGCTTAGTGCTGTTTCACCACCGTGTTCTGCTCCTAATGTTGCAAAGCTGGGGGAACCCCATGAAGCTGTTCTCGTGGGGAAAACCCCAATCCAAGGGGCAGATGCTATGTGGAGTTTGAAGAAGCAGGGAGAACTGGGAACTGGAGTAAAAGTTTGCTTCTAAATACTTAAACCTCCGATGGTGAAGCTGAAGAGCATATGGGAAGCTCTCCAGAAGCTAAAAACTACAGTCTCCAAATCTTCAGAAGATACTTCTTTACTTGTGAGAACAGTGGATGCATTAGGTATAAAGGAAGACTTTGCTGCTGATTTGAAACAAGTTAAAGACAGTGTGGAAAGCATTCAAGATTTGACATTTGGGATAGTAAAGGATAAGAATTTTCTAAAGAGGAAGCTAGAACAATTAGAAAATTACAATCGTAGATTGAATATGCATCTTTTGAATTTTCCTAAATCTTTGGCAATGACTCTTGGAATTATTCAAGAAATACTTAATTGAAGTGTTAAGATTTTCCTCAGAACATATAATGCCAATAAATAAAATATACTATTTGCCAGTAAAGAAAGAAACAGGAGTTAGTCCAGAGATGGAACAAATAAATACAAGTGAAAAAGAAAATCTTAATGTTATGGATTTGCTTGAAACTAGCTTTATCGGAAACATCTGAAAGAGCTACTTTACTTGTATCATTCATATTTGAGCAAGATGTGAATGCTATATTTTAGATTGTATTTTCATAATTCACAAATATTATTTTATGGTAAAAGAGTTTGGATGTTTCCAGATGTGACTCGACAAATACAGGAATGAAGGAAGTTATTTTTAGCAATGAGAACTGAAGCAATGACTTTAGGTGCCTCATTTCTTTTGGCTTATCCATGCAAATGTTTGATTTCATATCAAGGAGTGAAGTGTTTTCTACTCACCAGAGTATTTGAGAGCTTTTCTAAATTTGAAGAAATTGGTGACTTGAATTGATTAGATAATTTTTTGAACAGTTGTTGAGGTTGTGGGCCAACCATTAGGCCTACTCTACTATTTTTTCAATTTAAATAGAGGTTCTCTTCCCTTTTCTAAGGCCTCCCTCCTACTATTGTGGTCTAAGAAAGATAGTATGTTTCTTATATTTAAAAATTAGTATTTTCTTTTTTTAGATTTTTCTTTCTGTATTTCTTAAGCAAGAGTATTCTTGTGAATTATGATAAACAGCAATAAAATATAAATTAAAAATAAATAAATTGACATCTGAACTGAACCGGAAGCCAGCGCAGGTGTATCAATAATGGAGTGACCCATTGTAAAATTGTTTTCCCTATTTCATGACGAGTGCGTTTTATAGAAAGATTAGGTTCTTATCTCGTTAATTTTCTTTCATATAAACCCACACTCTATATTCCTGAACCATCGGGTAGTCAATCCCTTCTCACGAGATCTCTTTTAGGAGGCTTCATTTGCATACTTTTGCTCCTCCTCTCTTCCCTCTGTGCTGCCCTCCAGTTGCTCAGTGTATAACAAAGCAGACAGTCATTCCTGGAGAGGACACAAAAGAGAGAAGAGTACGGGAATACTCCATGAGAAATTTGTCTAATCTGCTCATAATATTAAACATTGCAACAAATAATGAAACATTTGGAAAATAGAATGAACAATCGAACAATTGAAACTCAGCCTTCATTAACGGTGTAAGAACATGGCTGCAAATAGACCCCCTAAAATTAATAACCCAGTATTCATGGATCGTATTCTTGCTAAGGCTGAACAAAGAAACAAAAAGTCCAACTTACTGGTACTTACTGAGGGATACAGCAGGCAGGGATCAGCATCTCTCAGGGAGGGCTTCAGGAATAGTGTGTGTTTAGAAGCAAGAAGATTCATGAGGTAAGAACCTAATATTTCCTTCTTGTACCAACCCCACTCTATTCCTGAACTCAAAGTTAGGGTAGGTCCGATGAGCATCCTACCAGAATCGAAGATCCAAATGCGGAATTCCTATTGGTCGCCATGTCTGTTCTGTAAAATTATGTGAATGTATGCAGAGAAGACCAAGTGATGGCTCGACAAATCTCTTCTGGGGAAACCGCCGAAAATTCCGCCCATGAGGAATCAATACCTCAGGTGGAGTTGGTCATCACTGAGATAGGAGGCTGTTTCCCAGTTCCAATATAGGCAGAAGAAATGGCCATAAGGATCCATCTGGAAATTGCCAGGACAAACAGATGATCTGAAAATCGAAATTTGTTTCTGACTTCCAAATACCTCAGCAAAAGCCTGCGCACATCCAGAGATTTCAACGTCCTGTTTTGTTTATTGGAATCCAAGGGTGTGTAATCTGGCAAGTGTACACTTCCCCCTCAATATTCATGGGGGTTGGGGCAGAGCCGGCCCGCGAATATCGAAAAACGCGAATAACTTTTAGGGCTGGCTCTGACCCACCCCTACCTCCTGGACCTCTCCCCCGCCTCCCTCCTGCCTCCTGGACTCTATAAATCTTACTTGATGGTCTAGCAGGTGAAGCAGGGCAGCAGCGCTCTCCCTACACTTCTGCCCTGTGTGAGGAGGTGAAAAGACAGCAGACTTCTCCTTCCCTCACAAGGATGATACCTATTGGCTGGCTCAGCAGTAGGTTGGCATGACAGCGGCGGAGACTCTCCTCGCCTTTGGCTGTGCCCACCTAGTGCCACAGAGCAGCTGAGACCAAGGCAACCACTGATTGGCTGGGGCGCTGGCGCTCAGAAGCCCAGCTGGGAGCACGAGACTGACAGGTGGGCGGGTGTTGTGGCTGTCTGGGGGGCTTTGTGGGAAGTGAGGCGTAAGGCCATTAGAGTGACGAAGGCCTGGGGGCACCATGGCTGGATGTTGTGATGGTCCTGGGAGAGTTGAGGCCATTAGAGCGGGGCTTCGTGGTCATGCACATTTTATGAGGCATTCGGGAGGCAGGGGTTTAGAAACTCATGAATAACTGAATTTGCAAGTCCTAAACCCACGAATCAGGAGGGAGAAGTGTACTTCTTGATTAATGTGTAAGCTAGAAACTAGTTTTGGCAAGAAAGAGGGGACTATGCATCTCTAAACATCTTAATTCACTCTAGTCATATCAAAAATTGACTACTGTAACGCTTTGTATAAGGGAATAACTCTAAAAGAAATACGCAGACTACAAATCCTACAAAACAAGGCAATGGGTAAATGGACAATACTCGGACTGGAAGAGCGTCACTAGTGGGATGCCGCAGGGCTCGGTGCTTGGATCCATGCTCTACAACATCTTTTAAACGATCTGGACATTGGTATGACGAGTGAGGTGATTAAATTTGCGGACGATACGAAGTTATTCAGAGTGGTGAAGACGCAGGGGGATTGCGAAGATCTACAACGTGACATAATCAGGCTTGAGGAATGGGCATCGACATGGCAGATGAGGTTCAACGTGGATAAGTGTAAAGTGATGCATGTAGGTAACAAAAATCTCGTGCACGAATACAGGATGTCTGCGGGTAATTGGAGAGACCTCACAAGAAAGAGACTTGGGAGTTCTGATCGACAAGTCGATGAAGCCGTCCTCGCAATGTGCGGTGGTGGTGAAAAGGGTGAACAGAATGCTAGGAATGATAAAGAAGGGAATCATGAGCAGATCGGAGAGGGTTATCATGCCGCTGTACTGGGCCATGGTGCGCCCTCACCTGGAGTACTGTATCCAGCACTGGTCGCCGTACATGAAGAAGGATACGGTACTACATGAAAGGGTCCAGAGAAGAGCAACTAAGATGGTTAAGGGGCTGGAGGAGTTGCCGTTCAGCGAATTATTAGAGAAACTAGGCCTCTTCTCCCTCGAACAGAGGAGATTGAGAGGGGACAGCCATGTATGCTAATGCCCGAAGCTTGGGCAACAAAATTCTGGAACTGGAAACAGAAATGAGAAACGCCAACCTTGATGTGGTGGCGATATCAGAAACATGATTCTCGGAGTCCCACGGATGGGATATGGTCATACCAGGATATAACTTACTCCGTCACGACAGAGAAGGTAAATCAGGAGGTGGAGTAGCTCTATACATTAGAGAGGACATCAAAGTTACTAAAATCACAGACATCAAGTATACGGGAGAATCTCTCTGGGTGAACCTTGCTAGGGACAATAACAAAAGCCTGTATCTTAGCATTGTGTACAAACCACCAAGACAAAAGGACGATGCAGACAAAGAACTAATTGAAGACATTGAGACCATCACACTGCGAGGAGACACAGTGCTATTGGGTGACTTAAATATGCCTGATGTGGACTGGAACCGCTATAACCAGTGGCAGCAAGAGGCTACTAACCTCCATACGAGGAGAACGCCTCAAACAGATGGTATTAGAACCCACCAGGGATCAGGCGATCCTGGACCTGCTACTCACCAACTAGGACAGTGTCACAGAGGTATCAGTGGGAGAAGCTTTGGCCTCCAGTCACCACAACACGGTTTGATTCCACCTGAAGAAAGGAATCACTAGGTCAAATACATCAACTAAGGTCCTAAACTTTAAAGGAGCTAACTTTCAGTGCATGGGAGACTATGTCTACAAAGAGCTGCAAAACCAAAGAGCGATGGACAGTGTGGAGCACAGTTCTTCAACCGCCGGTCCGCGGACCGGTATCGGTCCGCAGGAAATTTTTGCCGGTCCGCGCAGGACCGGCAAGATTGACTCATTTGAACTTCCTGCCGGTCCGCGCAGGACCGGCAAGATCAGCATCGGAAGCGTGCGCTGGGCCGGAGAGATCTTGGGGAGCCTCCGACAGTGGCTTTCTCCCCTCTCTGCAGCTCTCCTTTACTTCCCAGCGCAGCGATTCACGAAGGCAGCCTCGGGGCTTTTGCTGAGTCGCGGCTGCCTCTGATGATGCAACTTCCTCTTTCCTCAGAGGCGGCGCGACACAACAAAGGACCCGAGGCTGCCTTCGTGAATCGCTGCGCTGGGAAGTAAGAAGAGCTGCTGGGAGGGGAGAAAACCACTATCAGTCTGGGAAGCTGCTGGGCAGGGGAAAAAAGGGACAGCTGCTACTGGAAAGGGAGAAGGAGAGATGCTTCTGGGAGGGGAGGAGGGAAAGGAATCTGGGAAGCTGTTGGGCCAGGAAAAAAAAGGGACAGCTGCTACTGGAGAGGGAGAAGGAGAGATGCATCTGGGAGGGGAGGAGGGAAAGGAATCTGGGAAGCTGCTGGGTCAGGAAAAAAAAGGACAGCTGCTACTGGAGAGGGAGAAGAAGGAGAGATGCTTCTGGGAGGGGAGGAGGGAAAGGAATCTGGGAAGCTGCTGGGCAAGGAAAAAAAGGGACAGCTGCTACTGGATAGGGAGAAGAAGGAGAGATGCTTCTGGGAGGGGAGGAGGGAAAGGAATCTGGGAAGCTGCTGGGCTAGGAAAAAAAGGGACAGCTGCTACTGGAGAGGGAGAAGAAGGAGAGATGCTTCTGGGAGGGGAGGAGGGAAAGGAATCTGGGAAGCTGCTGGGCAAGGAAAAAAGGTACAGCTGCTACTGGAGAGGGAGAAGGAGAGATGCTTCTGGGAGGGGAGGAGGGAAAGGAATCTGGGAAGCTGCTGGGCAAGGAAAAAAAAGGGACAGCTGCTACTGGAGAGGGAGACGGAGAGATGCTGCTGGGAGGGGAGGAAGGGAAGAGAGTTACTGCTGGACAGGAGGAGGAGGGAAGGGAGAATGAAAAAAGGAAGGAAACAGCTGGCAGAGAGATTAGAGGAGGGGAAGGGGAGACACAGGCATGAGAAAGTAGAGAGATAGATGATAGGAAGGGGTCAGCAGAAAAATAAGCAGAGGGACAACGATGATAGATCTGGTGTAGGAGAGATAAAAATGAAGAGAGCAGTGAAGCTGGAATGAATCATGTAAATAGGAGAGAGGGGCACAAGCTGGATGGAAAGGGGAGAGGGACATAGAAAGAAGACAGATACCATATGGAAGGGGGAGAGGACAGATAGTGGATGGAAGGGGCAGATGCTGGATTGAAGAGACAGAGAGGGCATACGCTGGAAGGAAGAGAGTGAAAAAAAGATTGAAAGCAGAAACCAGAGACGACAAAAGGTAGAAAAAAATAATTTTATTTCTATTTTGTGATTAGAATATATCAGATTTGAAATATATATCCTGCTAGAGCTGGTGTTAGACATAACTGGGGACTGCAAAACCCAGGCAGTGCTTCTTTAGCTTTCAGCTGGCTTAGGGCGCTCTCTGACCAGGGGGCAGTTGCCCTAGTTGCACTCCCCTAAAACTATTCCTGTCATGTGTTACTTCAGTATTCTGTTAGCATGATATTTCTGTGTAGCATTCTGTAATAATTTGGCTTGTTCAGTTTTCTTGATAGTAGAGGGGATATATGTGAAGGGGAGGAGAGACAGGGGTTTTGATGATCCTTGCTCTGAATTATTTGTATTTATAAAATGACAATTCTACAGAATATTGTTTCTTTTTATACTTTAATAAAATACATTCAATATAAAATCATAACTGAGGCTTGTGTGGATGGGATCAGATGATTTGTGGGGACCGAGCTCGCGGAGATGGGGCGGAAACGGGATTTTTAAATTTTAGTCCTAGTAGTTTGCCGGTCCACAAAATAATTATTTTTTTTCTGCCGGTCCACGGGTGTAAAAAGGTTGAAGAACACTGGTGTGGAGGCACTATGGTCGGCTCTGAAATCAACCCTGCAAAAAGCAACTAACATATACATAAAAACCGTGAGCAAACGGTGCAGAAAAAATAGACCACAGTGGTTCTCTGTGGAGATCTCAGAACTAGTAAAGCAAAAGAAAAAAGCATTAGTAACATACAAACAATCATAATGACCGGAAGCTAAAGAAAACTATCTGACGAAATCTAAAAATGTTAAAACGTAAGTCAGGGAGACCAAACTTCGGATGGAAGAAAGTATAGCAAGACTGGTTAAAAAAGGGGATAAATCCTTTTTTAAGTACGTTAGCGACAAGAAAAAAAACTGCAAATGGTATTGTCCGCCTAAAGAAACCTGACGGTAACTTTGTAGACTCGGACGCAGACAAAGCAGAACTACTCAATAACTACTTCTGCTCGGTTTTCACCTGCGAAGCGCCAGGATCTGGACCTCAGCTACAGACAAAGGGGTGCTCAGAGGACCCATTCCGGGACCTTGAATTTACCGCAAGCAATGTCTACCACGAGCTATCAAAGCTAAAAGTAAACAAGGCTATGGGCCCGGATAATCTACACCCCAGAGTACTTCGGGAATTGAGAGACGTCCTGGAAGAACTGTTAGCCGAGCTTTTCAATCTTTCACTACGCAAGGGAAAAGTCCCCTTGGACTGGAAAACTGCCAACGTTATTCCGCTCCACAAAAAGGGATGCAGGGCAGAGGCTGAAAATTACAGACCGGTGAGTCTCACATCAATAGTGTGTAAACTCATGAAAACATTGATAAAAAACAGATTGGACGCGATTCTGGATGACGAAAGATTAAGGGATCCACATCAGCATGGCTTTACGAAGGGAAGGTCTTGTCAATCCAATCTGATAAGCTTCTTTGACTGGGTAACAAAAAAACTGGATGGGGAAGAGTCCCTGAACATCGTGTATTTGAACTTCAGTAAGACTAACACCGTAGGTTATTGAACAAGATGAATGCAATGGGCCTAGGAGAAACACTGACTGCATGGGTAGAAGACTGGCTTAGCGGCAGACTTCAAAGGGTGATGGTAAACGGTATTCCCTCAAAAACATCGGAGGTGACCAGTGGAGTACCGCAGGGCTTGGTCTTGGGTCCGATACTATTTAATAACTTTGTAAGGGATCTGCCTCAGGGACTTCGTGGCAGAATTACATTATTTGCCGATGACGCTAAACTAAGCAACGTTGTGGGCAGCGCAGCAGAACCTGATAGCGCAACTATGCCCGGCACTATGAAACAGGACCTGCTTTTACTGGAACAATGGTCCAGAACTTGGCAACTGAATTTTAATGCCAAAAAATGTAAGATGATGCACCTTGGTGGTGGAAATCCATGCAGAACATACACCCTGAATGGTGAAAACCTAACAAGAACTGTAGCAGAATGGGACTTGGGAGTAATCATCCGGGAAGACATGAAATCTGCCAATCAGGTGGAGAAAGCTTCAGCAAAGGCTAGACAAATGTTGGGTTGCATCAGAAGGAGCTTTATCAGCCGAAAGCCTGAAGTTATACTATCGTTATACAGATCCATGGTGAGACCTCACCTGGAATACTGTGTTCAGTTTTGTAGGCCACATTATCTAAAGGACGTGAAGAGAATGGAGTTGATTCAGCGAATGGTCTCAGGACTTAAAGATCTCCCATATGAAGAACGTCTGAGCAGGCTGCGCTTATATTCTCTCAAAGAGAGCAGAGAAAGGGGGGACATGATAGAAACATTCAAATACATCACGGGCCACATTGAGGTGGAGGAAGAAATCTTTTTTCTTACCGGTCCCACGGTGACAAGAGGGCTTCCGCTAAAGCTCAGACGAGGAAGATTTCATGGGGACACCAGGAAATACTTCTTCACCGAAAGGGTAATTGATCGATGGAATGGTCTTCCACGTCAGGTAGTCGAGGCCAGCAACACGCTCGACTTCAAGGGGCGATGGGACAGTCAGGTGGGGTCGCTCCAGAGGAATGCTTAATAGATGGATTATCGAGGGAGGGAGGGTTCTTGGGTGGGCAGACTTGTTGGGCCATTGGCCCTTTTCTGCCGTCATACTCTATGTTTCTGTGTTTCTATGATCGAAACATTCAAGGTACTGAAGGGAATAGACTTAGTAGATAAGGGCAGGTTGTTCACCCTCTCCAAGGTAGGGAGAACGAGAAGGCACCCTCTAAAATTGAAAAGGGATAGATTCCATATGAACATAAGGAAGTTCTTCTTCACCCAGAGAGTGGTAGAAAACTGGAACGCTCTACCGGAGTCTGTCATAGGGGAAAACACCCTCCAGGGATTCAAGACAAAGTTAGACAAATTCCTGCTGAACCAGAACATACGCCTTATGGCACCTGCATTGATGTTGTTTGTGCTTGTTCCAGTTTTCATCCGTTTTTGACCTTTTCCATTCCTTAAACAAAGCTTTCTTGTCTCTGATCACTTCCTTCACCTCTACAGTGAACCACGCCGGTTCTTTGTTCTTTTTCCTCTTTGATCCCTTGTTAATGCGCAGTATATAGAGATTTTGCGCCTCGGTGACTGTGTCCTTAAAAAGGGACCAAGCTTGCTCTAGCGTTTTTACAGTGCTTATCCTCTTCTTAATCTTCTTCCCTACCATGAGTCTCATCCCTTCATAATTCCCTTTCCGGAAGTTCAGTGCCATTGCTGTCGTTTTGGACCGATGTTTCTCCCCTGCGTCCAGATCAAAGCGGATCATATTGTGATCGCTGTTTCCCAGCGTCCCTTCTACTTCTACATCTTGTGCCGGTCCTCGCAGGCCATTTAGAATTAAGTCCAGAATTGCATTTCCTCTAGTATTTTCCTTGACAAGTTGTTCCAGGAAGCAATCGCCTACAGTATCCAAGAACTTGGTCTCTCTAACGCAGCCAGAGATGCCTAGGTTCCAGTCTATTCCCGGATAGTTGAAGTCACCCATGATAACTGTGTTGCCTCCCTTGTAGTTGCGTTTAATCTTGTCTGTCATTTCTCTGTCAATTTCTTCGGACTGCCCTGGGGGTCGATAGTAGATGCCGATCTTCGTTTCCAGGCCATTTGTTCCCAGAATTTTGACACATAGAGATTCTAACTTATCTGTCAGTTGTGGAGTGTTCTCTCCAAAGCATTTTGGATCCTGCAGGGCTAATGGACCCTGCGTGAGGAGTCGGGGATGACAGGAAAGCTTGAGATCCTGACCCAGCTGTAGCTGTATCAGGTTTGCATACCATGGGTGTCTTGGCCAATCTGGTGCTACTAGAATCACCCATTCACGGTGTGCCATGATTCTGTGTAGCAGACAGCCTATTATGGGCCACGGAGGGAAGGCATAGAGAAGACCTGCTTTTGGACATGGCTGAACCATGGCATCCAGACCATCGCTTCCTGGCTTGAGGCTTCAGCTGAAGAACCGAACTGCCTTTTGTTGGAAGACGACATCATCAGGTCAAATGTTGGACACACCATCTCTTCACTATACAAGGGAAGGCCTTTTGGGACCATTCCTTGGGATCCAGGATCTGTCAACTGAGGAAGTCTGCTTGTACATTGTCCTCTCCTGCTACATGCACTGCCAAGAGTGCCAGGAGATGAGTTTCCGCCCATTGGACGAACCTTTGGGCTTCCAAGCGTAAGGGTACACTCTTTGTGTCCCCTTAGCAATTGACATAGGCTACCACTGTTTTATTGTCCTAGAAAACTTGAACCACTTTGTTTTGCAGGATACTTTTGAATTGATCAACCACTTCCTTTGGGAAGGGGACCAACATCCCTGGACGCCCTCGCAATGTGCTCCCCAGCCAAAAAAGTTGGCGTCTGTCATCAAGATAACCCATGTTGAGATACGGAGTGGAATTCCTCTGGAAAGAGAGAGAGGATTCAATGACCAGGCTAGACTGTGAGATCCTCCACTGTCCAAGGGAGCCGCTGATGCAATGGATCCCTCTGCGGACACAAAGAGGAATACCTCTTGGAGTGGGTATAAGTGGGCTCTTGCCCAGGGTACGATGTCCATGGTTGCAACTATCGACCAAAGTACTTGTAATTATTGCCAGGCTGTTGGAGCGGGCATGCTCTGAAAGTCTTGGAACTGTTGAAGCTTCTCCTTGCGTGCCTCCAGAAGGAATACTTTGTTTGCTCCTGTGCTGAAACGGACACCCAAATATTTCAACTCTTGAGCCAGAACTAGATAACTCTTCCGAACGTTGATCACCTAGCCAAGAGGCTTTCTTTTTAAGGATGCATTTGATAATTAGAAAGCTTGACTAGAAATTTCATTCCAATTCCATAATCTCTCTGAGGTTCATTGATCTCTCCCTTCCTATTGTTTCTTACCATAATTGTCTTTTCTCCTATCAACAATTGTATTTCTTTTCCCATCCTTTCCTCTTGTTTTAATATGTTTGTAAAGTTAGTCTCCAATATGTTTCGTAAGGTTTAGTTCTTTGTCTGTTTTGTTGCCCCTCAAACTTTGTAATTTTACTAATATGTTCATCGCTTAGAATTCTGAATAAGCGATCAATCAAATTTATAATAAACTTGAAACTTGCCGGAGCCTGAGTCTGGCTCTGGAATAGGCTCTATGTCTTCTATATCCAGCAATCTCTAGATTGTTGTTCTAACCTTTGCTGCCTTTTCTGGCTTCCTGGCTATAGAGTCCAGAAAAAGATCTGAAAGGGGACTATAGAACTTAAATTTATACCCCTCCTGCAGATTTCCAGCATTCAAAAATCTGTGGTGAGCTCCAGCCATTCCTCTAAAAATGTCAAAAGTCTTCCTCTAATGCGTGGAGGCTCGGCCGCCAGAATGGCATCATAACTACTTCTTTGGGGCCAAGGTAGAGCGGGCTCTCGATGACTGTGGGTGCCTAGCCCCTCCAAATCTTTGTCTGGTGTTCTAAAATGGTCTCTGGCCTGAGGAACCTCAAGATTATTGGTGATATCACTTGAAGGCATGAAAAGTACTACACCTTGATCCTTAGAGCAGTGGTATTCAACCTAGTCCTCAGGGACCACCTAGTCAGTCGGGTTTTCAGGATATCCACAATGAATATGGATGACCTTGAAAACCTGACTGCCCAGGTGATCCCTGAGGACTGGGTTGAATACCACTGCCTTAGAGAATCGAAGCATGCTGTCCAGTAAGGATTTTGGTTTATGGTCTTGCACACTGGCCATAAGGTCATCCAGGCCTTTACCAAAAAGTAACTGCCCCTTAAATGGCTGCTTACTTAGGGTTGCCTTGGAGGAAGAATCATCTGACCACTGTTGAATCCACAGCATCTTGCGGGTGGAGATAGAGAAAGTCAACAGTTTGCCCACAACCCTGAAAAGATCATACAGGGCATCAGCCACATAATCCACTCCAATAATCAAAAATGGAAGATCCTTGTTTACAATACTGTCTGGATCATGATGCAACTTAGAATGAAAGGCTCAGGAAACAAAAGGTGCTGCCATGACCGCTTTCAAACCAGAGGCCGTGGAGTCAGTCTTTTGAGCACAAAATCTATTCTGCAGTCTTGGGCATCCTTCAACAGCATGCTACCTTCACTGGGCAGAGAAGTGCATTTGGTAATCTGTGCTACCAGAGAATTCAGCCTTGGGGGAACAATGAGCTGGATAAATGCACCATCCATCAGATAGAGCTTAGTCATGGCCTTAGCCACCCACAGTGGCCCTTCCAGCACTTTCCAGTGATCCATAGCATCTTTATGATGTCTGGATGCTCTGGAAACAGGAAGACTGTAGTTTAGTGCTACTCATAAGTGAGTACTGCGTTGTCAATGCCTGAGGAGTTTCTAGCTTTAAATCCTAGAGGGATTCTGAAATTATCCTTATCAGCACTGATGGTTATTTTAAACAGTCTGCGTACAGTGGGGTATTCACCAAGATCTGGGTCTTGCAGTCCTGTGGCTGCAGTATCATCACCAACTGTAGAAGTTCCTGTCAGGGAAAGCAAGGGCATTAAAAATAGAATCCTGATCATCCAAGTGGTCCACAGGCAGACTGTCCCCTGACTGCGCATGGTACTTCTGCTGGGGATTTGTGCTCTTGGTGAGGGGGGAAGGGAACCCCAATGCTAGCAGGGCCACAATACCAGATGGATTGATGGGACCCTTGTTAATCAGATAGGCCTGAAACATCATATTAATAAATGCAAGGGGGGAATCCATGCCCCTGAGGTGCAGAGTATTCCTGTAGTCCATGTTTTGAACGTTTGTGGGTTTTTGCCATTGACTCACAGCTGCGCTTCACTGGGGATGCACTCATGCTACCCCCCTCCCCTCCAGCTCAAATTTTGACTTTTGAGACTTTCCTCAGGTGGACTGGATCCCAGAAACCCTTGAGGGTACAGGAGAGGGGGGGAGGGCTAAAAAAGCAACTCCCACCACCTCATGTTCTGCACAGCACATGGAACACGGATGCTCAGATTGCCATCCACCACAAATAGGGCATGGATCTGAAGTATCCTGACCTGAAGAGTCCATCCCACCTGTTTTAAAGCAAAAACGAGTTTTTTTGAGGCACATAGAAGCTTTTAATTTCAAATCAGGAAATCCAAGATGGCTGGTGTGGGAGCGATTTCAGTGCCAAAAATAGTCTGGGGAAGTCACATGGAAAAATAAAAAACAGCGATTTTAGGACTTGGGAGGGCGGGACTTAGGACTAACCCCCCCCCAATCATTGTGCCATGCTGTGTGCTGGCAGCTGCAAATGGAAGCTGTAAGGGCTTACAGGGAGATCTTCTGCCTCAACAAGCCTAGAACCTGGACTGACTGTTTCTTATCACTGCCTCTCGGGCCCAACGTCCCAGTTCGAAACTCTGAACATACATGCAAAACAGGGGTGGGGGGGGAACTCAGTGGGCCCCAATCCTGGAGAAACCAAAATGAAGCCACGCAGTCTACACTAAAACCCACTAGTGAATGAACCTGGGGTGAGCTGTGCTCCCAAGGGGAATGTTCCCTGAGCTCTCAAACTATGAATGCAGGCTGTACAAGTGGGTGCACTACAAAGCATTCTATCTCTTGGAGGCACACTCTGCCACAGAGTCTGTGATCTCCCACAGCCAGAGCTATCCCCCAAGGGGATCCTCTGCAGCATGAAAAATAAGCCTCGCAAAATAGCAGAAAAAAAACTGAATTTAAAGAAAAATAAGCACGAGCACAAAAGACAAAATCTGGGGGAGAGTGTGGTGCAGGTTGTGGGTTCAAACCCACACTGCTCCTTATGACCCTGGGCAAGTCACTTAACACCCCCATTGCCCCAGGTACATTAGATAGATTGTGAGCCCGTAGGGACAGACAGGAGAAAATGCTTGAGTACCTGAATAAATGCATGTAAAGTATAGTTACTTACCGTAACAGTTGTTATCCAGGGACAGCAGGCAGATATTCTCAACATGTGGGTGACATCATCCATGGAGCACTGATGCGGACAGTCTCGCGAGTAGACTTGCTTGAAGATTTTCCAGTTTGCAAGTGCTGCACTGCGCATGCGCGTGTGCCTTCCTGCACAAGTCAGGGCGCGCGTCTCCTCAGTTCAGATAGCTAGCTAAGAAGCCAACCAGGGGAGTTGGGTGGGTTGTGAGAATATCTGCCTGCTGCCCCTGAATAACAACTGTTACGGTAAGTAACTGTACTTTATCCCAGGACAAGCAGAAAGCATATTATCAACATGTGGGTGACTTCCAAGCTAACCAGAAAGGGATGGTGGGAGTGTTGGCGATTTAGGAGAAATGTTGTAAAACTGCCTGGCCAAAATGGCCATCCCGTCTGGAGTATCCAGCTGATAATGAGAGGTGAAGGTATGAACCGAGGACCAAGTGGCAGCCTTGCAGATTTCCTCAATAGGAGTTGATCTGAGGAAAGCTATAGACGCCGCCATTGCTCTAACTTTATGACCCAAGACTCAACCCTACAGAGAGAGACCAGCCTGAGCATTACAGAAGTTGAGATGCCGTACTGTGAAGTTGAGTGCGATGCAAGTAGAAAGATAAAGCACGTTTGCAATCCAGAGTATGAAGCGCAACTTCTCCAGGGTGAGAATGAGGCTTATGAAAAAAAACA
Organism: Geotrypetes seraphini; assembly: GCF_902459505.1. Classification (NCBI taxonomy): domain Eukaryota; kingdom Metazoa; phylum Chordata; class Amphibia; order Gymnophiona; family Dermophiidae; genus Geotrypetes; species Geotrypetes seraphini. The sequence goes on along the minus strand of NC_047089.1, from coordinate 140,859,410 downwards.
CTGGAAGAAATTTAGGATGAGTACGGAGAACCACTTTGTCATGATGAAAAAAAGTGAAAGGTGGATCAGCAACCAAAGCTTGTAACTCACTGACTCTTCGAGCAGATGTGAGGGCAATAAGAAACACCACTTTCCAAGTGAGATATTTGAGATGAGCCGCATCTATTGGTTCAAAAGGAGGCTTCATTAATTGAGCTAGGACTACATTAAGATCCCAAACCACGGGAGGCGGTTTGAGTGCTGGTTTGATATTGAAAAGTCCTTTCATAAATCTGGAAATCACAGGATGGGCAGAAAGGGATTTCTCTTCAATAGGCTGATGGAAAGCAGCAATAGGACTTAGGTGGACTCTAATGGATAAGGATTTGAGGCCAGAATGAGATAAATGCAGTAGGTAATCCAGTACTGAGGACAAGGAGGTAGATTGGGGCTCCTTGCGATGAGTAGCACACCAAGTAGAAAATCTAGTCCATTTTTGGGTGTAACACTGTCTAGTAAACAGTTTTCTAGAAGTGTCTAGAATGTCCTGTACAGATTGGGAGAACTGGAGAGAGGCAATTAGGTTATGAGGAACCAAGCTGTTAAGTGTAGAGACTGTAGGTTGGAATGAAGCAGAGATCCTTGATTCTATGTAAGCAGAGAGGGAAAAACTGATAGAAATAGAGGCTCCATGGTGCTGAGTTGAAGTAGAAGGAATATCACGGTTGTCTGTGCCACCAAGGAGCTATCAGAATCATGGTGGCGTGATCTTCCTTGAGTTTGACAAGAGTCTTGAGAATCAGAGGGAATGGAGGAAACGCATAGAGAAACCGATTCGTCCAATTCAGAAGGAAAGCATTTGCCTCAAGGCAGTGAGGAGAGTATATCCTGGAGCAAAACTGAGACAGCTTGTTGATGTGGGGAGATGCAAAGAGATCTATCTGCGGAGTCCCCCATTGAGCAAACACCTGATGGAGAGGGAAGGAATTGAGTGTCCATTCGTACGGTTGTAGAAGACAATTCAATTTGTCCGCCAGTAACTGTGTTGCCCTTGAATGTAGACAGCTCTGAGGAAGATGTTGTGAAGAACTGCCCAGTTCCAAAGCTTGAGAGTTTCCTGGCAAAGGGAGAGGGATCCGGTACATCCCTATTTATTGACATAATATGTTCAAATCTTTTTTATTAAGCAACAGTAAATGCAACAGCAATAACAACCATGGGATACATTTTCATCAAACACCCGCGGAGGACTGGACTCTTATGTCCTCCCCGGACCCACCATACCCTTACCCCCCGACAAAGAAGCCCCTACCCCCCACCCACCCCTCCCCATCCCCCCACAGTTACAGAAAAACTCGTAAGCAGGGAACAGCATAGACACCGAGTAGCACTGTTTCAGAGATGGAGTCTATTCAAGACCCGACTACGACTCTCAGGAGTCAAAATGTTCAAATATGGAGTCCAAGTGTGAACAAAGTCTCTGCTCCGGCGTCGAGAAGGACGAGCCAAACGGGCCTCCCAACCCATAAGTTCATGAAGGCGATTCCTCCAGTACCAGAATGAAGGTGGTTCAGAAGACAGCCAGCAACACAAGATACATTTCTTCCCCAAAATAAAACATTTACTAAGAAATAATTTTTCATAAGAATTGTACATATATAAGAATGAAAAATGGGCAAACAGCATAGACTGCACAGATACCGGCACAGGGGTCCGTAACAAGCCCTGTAAAAAGGAGGCCATTTCCGTCCAGAAGGTCTGAATCCCCTCACAACTCCAAATACCATGAAAATAAGAATTTATCTCCACCGTGCAGCGGAGGCATAACTGAGTATCAATGCAACCCATATGGTAAGCCTGACTCTGGGAAGCATAGGCCCGCAGGACAGTTCGAAAGTGACATTCACGTAACTCAGCACTATGTACCAAACCCGCAGTTCGGTTCAGGGATTTTAACAAGAAATTGTCCCCCAATTCCCTACCCAAGTCCCGCTACCATGCCTCCAAAATACCAGGGAAAACCCTAGGCGGGCAAAGGGCCAGAATCCGGCCATGCAAAGCAGCTATAGAGACCCTAGTATCAGGATCTGCAGCCAGAAAAGTACAGAGCTGGGTCCCAAAATCCCCCTGCAAGGAAGTCCCCTGAAGGGAAGCCACATAGTGATTAAGTTGACAATAGGCAAATGGAAGGCCTATCTCAGGGACCCCCCTCCCCGCCAACTCAGCATAAGGTAAGAGAGACCCATCATCCCGCAGAACATGCCGCAACTGTTCCACCCCCCGCGCCCTCCAACGACCGAACACGGAGGGTCCAACCCCCGGAGGGAAAGCTAAATTCCCCACCAACGGGAGGAGCACACTAGTATGAGAGTCCTGGTTCCACAACCGAAGGATTTGATGCCACATTGTCCACAAGGACCGAAACAAAATACTACGCTTACAGGGTCGCGGTAGTTTAGACAACGGGGCATGGAGGAGATACAAGAGATGAAGAGGATAGAAATGATCCCGCTCCAGAGAGAGATCCGTATAAAAAGATGTACCTAACACCCAATCACTAAGATGACGAAGCAAACAAGCCTGGTTATAAACCCTGATGTCAGGCACCCCCAAACCACCCCCGCGGGCAGGCCCCACTAACAGAGACCATTTCAGTTTAGGTCTACGTCCACCCCAACAAAACCGGATCAATAGGGAGGTAAGGGAACGAATATCCCTCTGCAACAAAGAAAGGGGAAGAGTCTGAAGAACGTAAAGCCACCTCGGGAAAACAATCATACGAAATAAATGAATTCTCCCCAACAGAGACAGCGGCATCGCCTGCCATTTGGCTAGCAACAGTTTAGTATCCGCCAAGAGTTTATCTATGTTAAGACGATACAGTTGGGCCACATCCATAGTCAGCCTAATCCCCAGATATCTAAAAAAGGTGTCAGCCCAGCGCAACGGGAAACTATCCCCCCACAACCGCTGAAGATGAACCGAGGAAGCCAGCGCCTCAGATTTCGCAAAATTCAAGGCGAAGCCAGAGAAATCTCCGTATTCCCGAAGACTTTCCAACAATACGGGCAAGGAACGCTGCGGGTCCGTTAAAAAGACCAAGAGATCATCCGCAAACGCCGCCAATTTAAAATGGGAATCCCCCAGGACCAATCCCCGAATATCCGCATTTGCCTGAAGCTCCCGAAGTAGAGGATCTAAAGAAAGTACAAAGAGGAGCGGCGACAAGGGACAGCCCTGGCGAGTCCCTCGGCAAATAGGAAAAAACCCAGAACAAGTCCCATTAACCGATATCCTCGCCTCTGGATCACTATACAGTGCCTGGATTGCCCCAAAAAAGAAGGGGCCCAAACTGTACGTCCTCAGCACCGCAAAAAGGTAACTCCACCACACCTTATCAAACGCCTTCTCTGCATCAAAACTGATGAGCATGGCGGGGCTACCCTCCTGTCCCACCCGTTCTAATGCCAACAAGATGCGCCTGATGTTCTTAGCCACCGGCCTATCCCGCACAAACCCCACCTGCGAGTCTGAGATCACCGATGGCAAAACACGCGCCAGACGGTTAGCCAAAAGTTTAGCCAAAAGCTTCGCCTCATAGTTCAACAATGAGATAGGACGATACGATTCAGGCAAAAGAGGGTCCTTACCAGGCTTCGGGAGAACTATAATAGACGCTAGATTTCCGTAGCGAGGAAGAAAGCCCTTGGCAACACTCAAATTATAAACCTTAGCCAGCACTGGCGCTACGTCCGTCACCAACAACTTATAGAACTCACTCCGAAACCCACTGGGCCCGGCGCCTTTCCCAATGGACTGACTCCAATCGCCCCCTCTACCTCCTCTGCGGTAAAGGGAAGATCCAAAGCGGCAGCATCCCGCTGAGATAAACAAGGCAAATCGAGGCTGTCAAGATAAAGTTGCCCATCCAAAAGCTCGGGGCCAGGATCGGTATACACCTCAGCAAAAAACTCCTGCAATAATTCACATATCTCCCCCGGCCGATGATGCAGCACCCCTGAGGAGCCCCGAAGAGCCGTTATGCTCTCAGGTCCACCCCTCGGATGCGCCAGGCGGGCCAACAATCGACTACTCTTATTCGCAAACCGAAATAATTGAAACTTAAAATACTCCCTCATCCGCAAAGCCCGAAGATGCAGCAATTCATTTAGTTCCTGCTGGACCTCTAAAAGCTGTGCCCGAAGCAGGAAGGAGGGCGCCCTCCCATACTGGCGTCTCAACACAGTCGCCTTCCGTTCCAAAGCCAGAATCTGCCTATGCTTCCGCCTCGACTCCCCGGCCACATAAGAAATGACATCCCCCCGTAAGACAGCCTTAGCCGTCTCCCAGTAGAGAATGGGATCATCCCGATGCAGCTGATTGTTAACTTGAAAATCACGCCAGCGCTGTATCAAAAACTCGTGAAAACGGGTATCCCTATACAGGTAACAGGGAAATCGCCAGGACCCTCTATGGGTCCGCGAATCACCCCAGGACCACCGAAGTCCCACCCAAGCGTGGTCAGATATTTCAATGGGGCCCATATCAACCCCTACTACCCGGGGAAGCAGCTCGCGAGAGATGAGAACAAAATCAATTCGGGAGAGCGTCCCGTGCGCCCTGGATAAATGGGAGTAATCCCTCTCCAATGGGTGTAACACCCGCCACACATCCAGCAACCCCAAGGTGGATTCCAAAAGCTGCCCACCCGTGTAAAGTTTAGAGGTCTCTCTTCCCATAGAGGCAGAGCGATCCAATTTTGGATCCGGCACCTCGTTAAAATCCCCGCCCACCAGCATCGGAACCTCTCCGAACTGCAGGAGATGATTGCGAAGCCCCCTAAAAAACCTGGCCGAAGGATTATTAGGAGCGTAGACATTACAGAGCAAAAGAGGCCGATTATCAAGTAACACTAAGGCAACGATGTAACGCCCACTAGGGTTGCGGAGCACCTTCTGGGTCTGTAGGCGAAGGCCCTTACGGATCAAAATAATAACACCTCCCTTTCCCCCCACAGCGGGCGCCTCCAAATAGGAACCCACCCACCAGGTACAGAGCTTGGCATGTTCCACTGAGGATAAACGGGTCTCCTGTAAAAAGGCAATTGAGGTTTTAGAACGATTCAAACGCTGCAATATTTTGGAGCGCTTAATGGGGGAATGAATCCCCCCAACATTCCAAGAAGTTAAAGTGTATTCCAGAGCAAACCATGCAATAGCCTAAGCACACAAGAAAAAAGAACCTGTACTGTACCAGAGAAGCGTCCCAGCCACCGCTCCCCCGGCTTCTCGCCTCCTCGTACCCCAAGAATCAAACCATACCCCTGCCACCAAGTCAAACTCCTAGCACAGAACCCCCTAACCCCCCCCCAAGAGACCCCAAAAATCCCCACCCCCGAAACCCGGAAACCCTGCGGACCCCCCCCCAGCCACCCCCCTCCCCACCCCACGATCCCCCTCCCCCAACCAACCCTCACCCATTCCACACCCAAGACACCCCAATAAGGGCATCACTTCCAGGAAACCAGTTACACCACCCACGGGAATAATGACCAGTAACCCCCAACCCGCAAACCCCACAACTCCGATAATAGTAAAAGCAACCTCCAGCAGCCAAACCCCCCCATACACTCAACTCACCCCTCCCCTCCACGAACACCACAGTCACACCACCTACCCGCAAACACACTCACCAAGCCAAATCCCCAACGCTCAGAAACCCAAATAGGTCAGGAACAGACCCCATCTAACAAAGAACCAACAGGTCAACCCCCCTCCTGCCTCCCACCCACCAGCCAGGCAGAACTACAAGAAAACCCAGAGCCCCAACTCGAAGGAAGAGAAGAAAGACCCCCAGTCCAAACTCGAACCACAGATCCGGCCCCAACAGGGATCTCCTTAGTCCACAGCTGCTCCCTGTGGTGGTTCCTCAGGCAACATCTCCATCACAAAACGCTGCGCGGCCTCCAAGGTGTCGAAATGATGAGCTCTACCCAGATGAGTCAACCTCAGGCGAGCCGGGTATTGCAGAGAAAAAGCAATGTGACGCTGGATGAGACGGGTGCACAAAGGTGAAAACTTGCGTCGTGCCTGAGAAACCTCCGCTGAGTAGTCCTGAAAGCAGAGTATGGGCTTGTTGTCATACAAGAGCTTCTTGCCCTGCCGCAATACACGTAGGACCTCCATCTTATGATGATAGTTCAGGATACGGCAAATGACCACCCGAGGTCTGTCAGCATTTTCTCTCCGCTGCCCTAAGCGATGCGCCCTCTCCACCCGCAATGGGCCCGAAGAAGATGAGAAAGATAAAGACTCAGGCAACCAGCGTTCCAACATCGCCCCCAGCTCCACGTCCCGCACCGATTCAGGCAGGCCAACAAACCGAAGATTATTACGGCGGGATCTGTTCTCCAGGTCATCCACCTTGGCACGCAACGCCGCCAACGCTGTAGTGTGTGCGGATTGCTCCCGGGCAAGCTGCTGAACATGATCCTCGGCAGCACTCACCCGCTGCTGAGTCTCCTTGACCTCCGACATGAGGGAGGCAAATCGCTGGTCCAGCATGTCCAGTTTATCAAGTATGCGCTGCAGCTTGTCCCCCAGAGAGCCCTCGAGGGCAGCCTGAACCTCCGCCGTGACTGCGGAAACCCAGGATGAGTGAGGAGCCTCCGGCGATGGAGGCGCCACGGGATCCGCCATCTTGGCCTCTGGCAGTTTACTCCTCTCCCGATCCTTCCGGACCGCCTTAGTCGCCATGGCGAGCCTACCCCAGGCTCCCAGATCTAATCGCGCCACCAGGAAGCTCCCCAGCACAGGAAGAAGACCAAACCCGGGATCTGGCCTGCAGAGGAAGAGCCACGCCGCGTGCCTGGATATCAGGGGTGCAACCACATGTCTTCTGCTGCTCCACGTGGCCACCGGGAACCCCGAGACCGAAACCACCGGGCTGCTAGGAGGATGAGGTCAGAGACGCACCGTGCCTCCAGTAAGCTTTCCAGTTCAGGGAAAAGAGCAAATCCAGAATCAAACCTGCTGGGGGAGAGCCACTCCACACTCCGGGATCAGAGTCACAGACATCCGCCCTCACCAGCACCACTAGGCCCTGGGAGACCCGAAATCGCAACTGCAGGGCCGCCAGGAGGACAGGTGCAGAGTCGTGCCGCGCCCCCAGCAACCTCCACTGCACGAGGAGAAGCTGCACACAGATATAGAACGGCAGGGGAGCAGCCCAGCAGACCCGACTCGCGGCCGCACGCCACCCGCGGCGCCACGTGGCCCCCGGCCGTCCCGACACGGCAAAGCCGAGCCGCGAAGAGAAGTTCTTACAAGGTGCTCCGCTCCTTCAGCAACCTCCCCCGAGCCACTGTTGACCCGAACCAGGGGGCAGTAATGCCGGTTAGTTGCCGCGCCGTGGGTAGGTGTAGCGGAGCCGTAGCAACACGCTGTCTACGACTCCATGTTTCCGCCGGAAGTCCTTATTGACATAATATATGGCCACTTGGTTGTCCGTCCGAACAAGGCCCACGTGGTCGGGTAGCAGATGTTGAAAGGCTTTGAGAGCATTGAAAATTGTTCTGAGTTCCAACAAATTGATGTGACAAAGACGATCCGTGCTGGACCAATGGCCTTGAGTACGGAGACCGCCGAGATGAGCCCCCCAAGCGTAGGTCAAAGAATCTGTTGTGAGGACCTTCTGATGCAGAGGCGAGTAGAATAGCAAACCTCTGGAAAGTTTGGAAGAGAGCATCCACCAGAGAAGAGACTGTCTCAAAGAAGGAGTTACTGTAATATGCTGAGAGATTGGATCGCAATCCTATCGCCACAGAGATGCCAGGGTCCACTGAGGAACTCGAAGGTGAAGTCTGGCAAAAGGAGTCACGTGAACTGTAGAGGCCATGTGACCGAGCAGGACCATCATTTGTCTCGCTGAGATTGTCGATAGACAAGACCCTTGTTGGCAAAGGTGAATGAGAGCATCTTGACGTGGTTGAGGTAGGAATGCTCTGAGCTGAAGCGTGTCCAGTATGGCTCCGATAAACTGTAGAGTTTGTGAGGGAAGCAACTGGGACTTGGGAAAGTTGACTTCGAATCCTAGGCTTTGGAGGAACGTAATAGTCCGTTGGGTCACTACAGTAACCTCCTGTTGAGATGACGCTCTGACCAGTTGTCTAGGTATGGAAACACCTGAAGGCCTTGCATCTGCAGGGCTGCAGCTACCACTACGAGGCACTTCGTGAAGACCCTGGGGGATGAGGCGAGTCCGAAAGGAAGAACTCGGTATTGAAGATGGAGATTTCCTACCCGAAATCTCAGGAATCTGCGAGAGGCTGGATGAATTGGTATATGAGTGTAAGCCTCCTTGAGATCTAGAGAGCATAACCAATCCCCTTGATCCATCAGGGGGTACAGTGTTGGAAGAGATAGCATCCAAAACTTCTCTCTGACCAGAAATTTGTTGAGGGCTCTGAGGTCCAGAATAGGTTGCAAATCTCCCGTCTTCTTTGGGACTAGAAAATAACGGGAATAAAAGCCCGTGTCCTGCTGGTTGAGGGGAACTTCCTCAACAGTTCGAAGGCGAAGAAGAGCTTGAGCTTCCTGAAGAAGAAGGGGAAGTTGCGACACGCTGGTAGGAAACTCTCTTGGAGGGAGAACTGGTGGCACTTGGATGAATTGAAGTGAATAACCCTCCCGAATGATGGTGAGAACCCAGAGGTCTGATGTAATCTGCTCCCATTGTTGGTAAAAATGATGGAGTCGACCTCCTATGGGCAGAAGAGAAGTCTGATGGATGCAGGTGGACATTATGCTCAGACAGATTGTCAAAAAGACTGCGTTGGCTTAGCTGCAGCAGGAGTCTGAGGTTTTTGTTGACGTTGTTGTTGCTGCTGCTGTCTTCTAGGAGGAGGCCTGGAAAAAGCCGGAGTAGACTTTTGAGGGTAATGCGTGGAGGTGGTTTATAAGGTTTAGCAGATGGAGCCTTAGGCTTAGGCTGCACCAGAGAGGCAACAGATCGCTCATGCTCAGAAAGATGCTTGGTAGCTGCCTCGATGGTATCGTCAAAAAGCTCATTACCTTGACAAGGTAGATTAGCTAGACAGTCTTGCAAGTTGGGATCCATATCCACAATGCGTAGCCAGGCCAAGTGTTGCATTGCTATCGCAAAGGCAGTCACCCTAGATGATAACTCAAAGGCATCATGTGGCCTGGAGCATGAAAAGGCGAATTTGAGAAAAAGTCTCTTGCAGTTACTTAAATGCAGGCAGGCGATGGACAGCCAAGTCAGGAAAGAAATAAGGCATGGTTTTAATGTAGTACTTAAAGTAGGATGTGAAGATGAAATTATAATTGAGGACTCTATTAGCCATCATGGAATTTTGGTAAAGACGACGGCCAAACTTATCCATGGTACGTCCTTCCCTGCCCGGAGGAACAGCAGCATAGACCTTGGAGGAATTAGCTTTCTTTAAAGAGGATTCCACAACCAAGGATTGATGAGATAATTGAGCTTTCTCAAATCCCTTGCAAGGAACTGTACGATATCAAGAAATAAAATAAAGGAAAGCAGCGGTGCGAGAAAGGCACTTAGAAATACAGCAGAGCTAAGAAACAGGGCTTCTCTGCTCAGCGGAAAACTAAGAACTGAGGAGACGCTGGAGACATGTGCCCTGACTCGGGCAGGAAGGCAAATGTGCGGAGCAGCACTCGCTTGCGAGGATGTCCGCTGCAGGGCTCTGTGGATGACATCACCCACATGTTGACAATATGCTGCCTGCTTGTCCTGGGATAAAAACCCGTTCTGAGCTCCCCTGGGAGAACGGTATAGAAAATTGAATAAATAAAAAAATACTGACAACTGAGGAATTTGAGGTAAGAGAGGAGGAGCAAAAGTATGCAAATTAAGCTTCCTACCAGAGGTGAAAGTTCAGGAATCCCATGGGTTTGTACAAGAACTTACAGATAAAATATACAAACCTTGTAGGGCCTACAGTATGGTCAGGGCTGGCAACCCTTGATGTCAGAACTCTGGATTATGATCTCATGTTCAGGTATTACAAGGTCACGACTTTTGTTTGTGCTTTTCTACATAAAATAGGAATCATTATAACTGCAAGTATTTGTAAGGCGTGCAAGAGGTAAATCTCTATACAGTGGATGCGGTCAGGTATTATTTATTTAACATTTCCACAGCATAAACAGCAGTCGCAACGTCTCTGTTGTTAGGCACGCCGCCATCTCCTAGCAACACGTTCCTTAACGCAACAATGTGAGCTTGAGCTGGAGTCCGTACTGGCCGCTTCTTTATAATAGCGATGTCTGCGAACTCAGACTAGAAGCGCGGGTTCTGATTTGCTGGAGCGCTTTCTCTGCCGGTACCAGCTGCAGTTGGCTGTTAATTGTCTGGTGCCGGCTGGGGGTGGAGGGAAGTTGAGTTTTGTTAACTGTGGCCGGGAGGAGGAGCAGCAGCGCCCAGGAAGCCCGTTCCTACGGTACAGCCAGTGACGTGTAACCAGTAAGTGCCCAGTGCGTTTCTGCTTTCTTACTCCCACATAGCAACAAGCTGCAGACCACAAAGGCACTTGTTTTTATGTATTTACCCAGGATACAACAAGCAGCTCCACTAGTTTCCTCCATGTCTCACGTATTAGCTCCTATCACATTACTTTGTTGGAGGTATTGCATAGTCGTTTATTATTGTGGAGTGGGGCGTCAGTTATCTCTACAGATCAACACCAGTTTTAAGTATGACCAGAGAGCCCCTCTAAATTTCAGCCAAGTTAATTCTCACTACAAATAACCCTGAAACCACAAATCCGTGACACGTGATGATAGGGGGAGGGTATGTTTCTTCACGTTAGGTGACGTCATCACGTCAAACAAAAATGATCTTATCAGGTCTTTAATCATAATTGTTAGATTGCAATCTAGGATTAATGTGTTATTTATTTTGTTGCCTTGCTTCCTCTTCTGAGTTAAATGATCTCTAGTCAGCATGAGTAGAAATGGGAGTAAGATCCACTACATTTGCAAAAGTTACAGCGTTTCAATTCATATGTTAAAATGTCAGAATGCAGGAAATGTCTCAATTTCCAGACCTGTGGTCTCCGTGCTTTTTCCAATGTAGCGCTTTCTTGCACTTTAGATTTTTTTTGTTTGTTTGTTTGTGAGAATGGAATTGATACTTCCAGTTTAGTTGGTAGAACAAGATTATGGGGAATGGGAGGAGAACAATAGATTAGAATCCTTAGGGAGGGAGGGAGGTGAGATAAGGCTTATGTATTGATAACTTGGGTTTCTGCCAATTGATATTCTGGTGCCTCTAAGGAAGGAGGGAAAACAAGGAAAAAGGGCGGGCAATCCGGGGTAGAGAGAAAGGGAGATTGTATGATTACTGCAGGAGTTGTGGATCAGCTGTAGGATGTCATGGCTTCAAAAAACAGTAATGAGAAGAGGCGAATGGCAGTTAAGGTACACAGTAAAGCAGGAATGAATGACACTGGTGTAATATCTATATGTAGTATACGCTTAGACTGTATGAATGATTTCAGAATTGTGTTAGTAAAGTATGAGCCGTCTAATTTAAATCGGGCTACTGTATATTCAGGTTTACCATATGGCTCAAGAAAAAGGACCGAGATCCGGATTTTACTTCCATTGACCTTATTTGATATATGTTTGGAACGAAGACGAGAAACTAAACTTTGGCTTTTTAGGCACCCATACATCAGCTGGGGGGGGGGGGGGGGGATTCTTTATTTCAGATCTTAAAACTCCGCCTCCAAGCCATAGTAAAAGTTACTTAAAATTAGCCAGCAAGCAGCATGTTCATCTGTAAATCAGAGGTTGGCATGGTGATAGTTTCTTCAGTGTCAAACGGAAAACATTCTTTGCAAAGCAAAAATAGGATCATTTTGCATTTGCTGCTTCAACCTGCAGTGATGGTACATATATAAGTTAAGAAGCAGGATACGCTCACTCAAAATGTTACTTTTAGCCTTCCTGAAGATGATATTTGTGGTGGTGTTTTTTGTTTTTTTTTAAATATAAAGTAGCCGTGTGACAATTGTAAACAATATACACAATTATATATTGAAAAGGGTTCGTTTGTTACTTACTTAGATATGGTTATGGAGCTTCTGTCGGACAGCGATTTTTCTAGATTTAAAAAGGCTCCACTACTCTAATAAAAAAAAAAAAGCCTCAAAAAAGCAATACACCATTATATTGTTGTAGAAAGGGGTATATAATTTGAACAAATTGTATTGAAGATGTTCAGGAAGATATATTTTTAAAAAAATTGATTGGCTTCGGTTTAATGTGGTCTGCTTATAGTCAGCTGTTTATGTCATCTAATTACGGCGAGATTGAGTGTACCTCGGTATAGGGGAGAGGTTCATTCCTGTCATGATAGGCACAAAATTAACCAATTCGTAAATATTAGCTCAGGAATGAAACAATTCTGTCCTTTGTTTTATGAAATCTAATTTGAAATTGTATCTTTTTTTGTAATAGAAATATGATCACCTTGGAACAAAACCTAGTTTTATCAATAAACAATAAGAAAATGTTTTGACTTGTGATTATCTTCTGTGCTAAGGATACTAATGAACTTTATGGATGTGTGTTTTTTCTTGTTTTCAGCAGTAGTCATATACTATTTTTCCTCAACATCCCTTATTAAATATTTATATAGCACTGCAAGGATCATGTTTATTTTCATTTAATATACCACTTTTTTTTTTAATCAAAGGACAGGGGGCGGGATGCATAAAACTTTCTGACCTAACGATCGACGGACCTAATTTGCCGACCTGAAGTACAAAATGGCCCACTGTGTGCTTTTCTGTGTGTTCGTTCATTCTCCGACTCTACCATGAAAATGATCTCATTAGTATTAAAATGAAGTCATTAATATTAAAACAAGCCCTCTCGTCGATGCCCTAACGTAGCTAGGGCATCTAGCAATGGATGCTAAGGTCCTCAAATTACCAAGTCCTACAGTTTTTTTACAGTCTGCATGCATTTTAACAACTTTGAACAGTTTAGTGTCATCTGCAAATTTAATTACCTTGCTCGTAGTTCCAATTTCTAGATAATTTATAAATAAGTTAAATAGAACCGGTCCCAGCACAGATCCCTACGGCACACCACTATTTACCCCCCCCCCCCCACTGAGAAAAATGGCCATACAACCCTATCCTCTGTTTTCTGTCCGATAACCATAAACATTGCCACCTATCCAATGACTCTTTCATTTTCTCAGGAGCCTTTCATGAGGAACTTTATCAAAAGCCTTCTGGAAATCTAGATACACTACATCAACTGGCTCGCCTTTATCCACACATTCAAAGAAGTCAAGCAAATTGGTGAAGCAAGACCTCCCTCAGCTGAACTAGTGCTGCCTCTGTCTCATTAAATCATGTTTGTCTATATGTTCCACAATTTTATTTTTATTTTTTATAATTGTTTCCAATATTTTGCCCAGCACCAAACTCAGTCTGTAAGTTCCCAAATCTCCCCTGAAACCCTTTTAAAAAATTGGTGTAACATTAGCCACACTCCAATCTTGAGGTACTACAGACGATTTTAATGACAGGTTACAGATCACTAACAGCAGATCAGCAATTTCATGTTTGAGTTCTTTCAGTACCCTGGGAAGTATACCATTCGGCCAGGTGATTTATCTCTCTTTAACTTGTCAATTTGACTTAGTACATCCTCCTAGTGCATCCCAGGAGGTCTGCCATTTTGTAGAGGCGGGGCCTACCAGTGGGAGTGTTTGGCATACCTCCTGCCAGATTTCAATGCCAACATGCATACAACAAGATACGAGGGAGTTGGGGGATGTCCTTGAGCAGTGTGTGTGGGGGGGCATGGGTGTCTGACCTGACCCCACCAGCCTACCAAGGCCTTCCTTTGGGGACTTTGGTGGAGTGATGGGAGGGTCAGAAGGGGGGGTGTCAGGGGGAGGTGGAGGCACTAAAATGTACCAAGGCAGGAGGGAGTAGGCATCCAGGCCCCCCAACACCCCCTGCACATTGTGTGCCTCCTGGCGTGAAGATCCTTGGAAGGAGGGATGCCCACTCTCTCCTGCCTCAGCACATTTTAGTGCATCCAGGCCCCCCCAACTCTTCCCACACCCCAAAGGTCACAAGCCCCCCTTCCAACCCATCAATTCACCAAATTCCCTAAAGGAAGGCCCTGGTGGGTGCACAGATGCACTAAAGTGTGCCGAGGCAGGAGGGAGTGGGCCTCACTCCTGCCTAGAATCCTTGCCGGGGGGGAGTGAGGGGCGGTAGTGTAGGGGGTCCAGGGGAGGAGCCAGCATGTTTTTATTTTAATGGGGCACAACATCTATGTCATTAAAGAAATAAAGCCTCCAACAGCTGAGTGGCAGGAGGCTACTTTGGGACTCCCACTGCCACTCAGCTGTTTGGGCTCCCCTATCAGCTCTGCGCACGAGTGAAAGTCGCTTTCAAAACAAGTGATCGGATGGGATTACAGCAGACCTCCACAAAATTCATTTGCATGGGAAGCCATTTGAACATTGATCGCTGTTTTGAAATTGGCCAAAAAAATCAGCCCACAGCACCCTGCACGGTCGTAATTACCGTGTGGGGTGCTTCCAGCCCAAGGTGTACAATTTAACAATGGAATTAAGTTTCTAGTTTTTCTTTCAAACAGGAGAGCACAAGCACAAAAGGCTGAGAAAAATGAAAAGGCGTTTCTAGTACCACAGGCACTCTATTACTCTTGGCAGAATTCTGCACAAAAAGTTTGCAAATTCTGCGCAAAATGTTTGCAAATTCTAAGCACAATATTTCAAAATTCAGCAGTTTATTTGTATATTTTACGTAGAATTCTCCTATTCTGAGGCCTGAAATTCCTTACTGCTTCTTCCTCTCAGGTTCCAACCTCTTCAGTTCCCTCCAACTGCAGTTGTGTTTCCCTCTAAATCCCACCCCTCTCTCACTTACACCCTAAATACTCTCCTTGGCCCCCATAGTCTGGCATTTATCTCTCCCTCTCTCCATTGGCTAAGAATTTCTTCCTCCCTTCCCATATTCTTTCTGGACTTAGTCATCACCCCCACTTGTAAGTATAGCATCCATGTCCCCTCACTTCACCTACCACCTCTCACTTGCACCCTGAATTCCTTCCATACTCCCCATGGTCTGTCATCTCTGCTTCTCTCTATGGTTAAGCATTTTTTCTTTTCACCGCCCCCCCCCCCCCCCTTTCTGGTCTGGGTTTTCTTCTCATCCCCTTTCCCCTCTACTTACGGGTCAAGCATCCATGTCCCCTTCCCTCTCCTCCCCCACCACAGGTGTTGCATCTGTGTCCCCTCCCCTTCTTCCTCTGCAGGTGTAGCATCCATATCCCCTCTTCTTCACCCCTCTACTTATAGTGGAGCATTCATGTCCTCTCCCATCCTCCCTTTGCAGGTCTAGAATCAACGTCCCCTCACCTCCACTCTCCTCGCTTGCTGTCCAGGATCCATGTCTCCTCCTGTCCCCCCCCACTCGCAGCCCCGCATCCATGTCTCCTCCCCCTCCCCCCTACTTGTAGTCCAGCATCAATGTCTCCTCCTCTCTCCCCCCTACTTGTAGTCCAGCATCCATGTCTCCTCCTCTCTCCCCCCTACTTGTAGTCCAGCATCCATGTCTCCTCCTCTCTCCTCCCTACTTGTAGTCCAGCATCCATGTCTCCTCCTCTCTCCCCCCTACTTGTAGTCCAGCATCCATGTCTCCTCCTCTCTCCCCCCTTCTTGTAGTCCAGCATCCATGCCTCCTCCTCTCTCCCCCCCTACTTGTAGTCCAGCATCCATGTCTCCTCCTCTCTGTCCTCCCCTACTTGTAGTCCAGCATCCATGTCTCCTCTCTGTCCTCCCCTACTTGTAGTCCAGCATCCATGTCTCCTCCTCTCTCCCCCCTACTTGTAGTCCAGCATCCATGTCTCCTCCTCTCTCCTCCCTACTTGTAGTCCAGCATCCATGTCTCCTCCTCTCTCCCCCCTACTTGTAGTCCAGCATCCATGTCTCCTCCTCTCTCCTCCCTACTTGTAGTCCAGCATCCATGTCTCCTCCTCTCTCCCCCCCTACTTGTAGTCCAGCATCCATGTCTCCTCCTCTCTCCCCCCCTACTTGTAGTCCAGCATCCATGTCTCCTCCTCTCTGTCCTCCCCTACTTGTAGTCCAGCATCCATGTCTCCTCTCTGTCCTCCCCTACTTGTAGTCCAGCATCCATGTCTCCTCCTCTCTGTCCCCCCCTACTTGTAGTCCAGCATCCATGTCTCCTCCTCTCTGTCCCCCCCTACTTGTAGTCCAGCATCCATGTCTCCTCCTCTCTGTCCCCCCCTACTTGTAGTCCAGGATCCATGTCTCCTCCTCTCTGCTCCCCTACTTGTAGTCCAGCATCCATGTCTCCTCCTCTCTGTCCCCCCTATTTGTAGTCCAGCATCCATGCCTCCTCCTCTCCCTCCCTACTTGCAGTCCAGCGTCCATGCCTCCTCCTCTTCCCCCCTCCTCTTTGCAGAGGATGCAAAGTTCAGGTGCTTCTTTAGACCCAGAACAGAGCGTAGAGGCTTAGGGCTGGATGCTTAGCCCTGGATGGCTTGCAAGCTCCTTTTGTGTTCCCTTTGTAGTCTCTGGGTGATCGGGTCATCTGCAGGATGGTGACACATCCCAACCTTGTGATTCTAGTGTACTCCAGACTAGCCTTATCATCCATGGTATGTGGATCTTGTTGGTCTTCAGCGAGATAGGAGGCTCCAACTCCCTCTTTGTCGCTACCTTCTCAGTTTTGGGCCAGTGCCCATGGAGCATCTACAGCACTTTGGTCTTACGGCATGGTTCTAGAGCTCTCAGCCTTGATATAATATAGTTCTTCAGATATAGCGATAGTTCTTCAGATATAGCGATTAAAAATGCCCTCTACTATAACATCTTATGCCACAGCCTGGAAGGCCTTTTACAGTGGTGTGCTAAGGACCAAGTAGAACATGAAAGGGCTCTCATTTCGATGGTCCTGGCTTTTCTTCTGGCAGGCCTGAGAAGGTTTTCGCAGTGGCCTGCCTTGAAGTTCAGGGTACAGGTTTTTTTTATGCTTCCGAGCACGTAGACTCTAGTTCGCTTACTGCTCATCTAGATGTGACCAGATTTATGAGAGGGGTGCTTCATTTGTGGCATCCCTTACATCATCCTTTCCCTTTGTGGAATCTTAACATCGTTCATGGCTTTGGGGAAGCCCCTTTCGAGCCACTGATGGCAGCTACTCTTCTGGATCTGATGATCAAGACTGTCCTTCTGGTCACTATTGTCTCACCAGCGTATTTAAGTGCTTCAGGCTCTTTCACGCAGGAAACCCTTTCTCTGTATTCTGGACGCAGGAGTTGTTCTTTGTACTGTACCTTCCTTTCTACTGAAGTTGGTTTTCACCTTCTGTGTCAACCAGGAAGTTTGTTTGCTTGCGTTTCCTTCCTCAGATTTGGAGTGACAGGATCAGATCTTGCACATCTTGGATGTCAGGAGTCATGCTCCACTATTTGGAGAATACTAATGATATCTGGCTGTCTGATCACTTCTATGTCCACACTGCTGTGCCTTGCTGTGGTCGACTGGCATTCAAGTCCTCGATTGCTCAGTGGGTTTGACTAGCCATTTTCCGCATCTTACATCACCCGCGGCAAGCAGCTGCTGGTTTCTCTTAAGGCCAATTTTATTTGAAGTGTTGCTGTGTTGTGGGAGGAGTCTCACACGATTCATCCAGATGAATTTGCAGGGTGGCTACTTGGTTCTTTTTTCATAACTTTCCCAGTTTTACCGAGTGGCTGTGGCGGCTCGCTCAGATGCCATTTTTGAGACCTCGGTGTTAAGGGCAGGCTCTTCTGTCCTTCCCTAGCTGCTGCCATTGCTTTGGTACATCACCTAGCATATGGATTCCAGAAGGGTCATAACAGAATGGAAGATTAGGTTTTTACTTTTGATAATCTTCTTTCTGTTAGGCCCTGTAGGATTACATGTGACTCGCCCTCTCTGTGTACACTCAGCTGTTTGAAATAGCCTGCTTCTTTCTGCCTTAATTATTCACCTTGCAGGCTTGAAGAGTTTACAGCCAATTGATGAATCCTGTGGGGAGTTTTTCACTTCTGTGAGTATGCTTAACTAAAGGCTGTCTCATGTGGGTGTTCGTTACACACAGCAGGTTAGTTCTACATTGTTCCTCAATGTTTTTCTGGGTTGCCTTAGTGCCTGTTTATTACTTGTTTCCTGTTTTGCAGCACAGACCAGTTCAGAAATTCTTTATGTTGCTGGGGATCTTCCCCTGTACCCCCCCTTGTCATGGATTTGTTCAGGTATGTTGCTTGGCTTTGAGACTCAACTGGATATGGCTCTAGCTCTCGGTCTAAGGGGGAAGAGCATATACTCAGAAAAGTGTTGGATTTCTGCAACTCCTAGATTGCAGGTTGGGAGTGAACATCTAGCATATGGAATCCTACAGGGACTAATAGAAAGAAGATTATTGAAGGTAAAAACCTAATCTTCCATGCTACTCACTGAAGCCTTTCTATTTAGTAGTCTTGAGATTGGTGGGCAGGGAGAGGGCATATTTAAAAAACTAACAAACTAAGAATCAATTGGTCGATATTAAAATGATGTAACCAGCCAGAAACAGACGCAGACCTGTTAAATTGCTTGTGTAGAGCTATCCTCTAGTTTTCAGCAGCACTTAACTGGTTATGGCCACTGAAAATTAGAGGTTAGTGCCTAAGTGAAAATTGGCTATTTTGGGACATTCTTGGGGTGGAGTTGGCATTTCACTGGTTAAATGCTGATATTCAGTACTTAACCGGTTAGGGTAACTACATAAATGGGACTGTTATGTCTTTATGTGGCAACCCATGGCATTTTAGTTCTGAATATCGACGTAACCAGTTATCCCAGGACAAGCAGGCAACATATTCTCAACATATGAGTGATGTCATCCACAGAGCCCTAGTGCGAACAGCTTCACAAGCAGACTTGCTTGAAGAACTTTTAGAAAGTTCGCAACTGCCATACTGCGCATGCACGAGTGCTTTCTCGCCCGAGATAGGGCGCGCGTCTCCTCAGCGTCTTCTCAGTTCTAAGTTTTCTGCAGAGCCGAGAAGCCCTCGTTTCAAGGCTCTGCGCGAGAGTTAGTTCTAAACTCGTGCCTTCTCTCACCGCGGTTTGTGTATTTTCTTTACAGGGTCGCTGTGTTATTTGCGTGTTTGATTTTTTTTTAAAAAAGCTTTGTTTTTTTTAATTGTGTCATGGCAGGGCCTACTCTGCGGCCTCAGCCTGCGGGCTTCGATTTCGCCGTGGCCGTGTTTCATTCCATGTCCCGGCTGATCACAGGGTTCAAGAACTGTAGGCGGTGTCAAAGCGTGATCTCCATCACTGACCCACACAAGTGGTGTATATAGTATTTAGAGACCTGATCATCGTCCAGAGTCGTGTGACCACTGTTCTACACTTCAAAATCGAGCCCTTAAATGTCGTCGAGTCCAGATTTAAAAAATATTCAGGGGAATGGATCGGCCTTTACTTAAGGCCTTGGCTCCAATTCCAGCCCCAACCTCGACTCCAACAAAGTCTTCTACGGGGCAAAAACCTTGAACCTCGACCTCGCTCAAACCTTCCTTGATGGGGAAGTCTTCGTCTTCAGGGAAATCAGTTAACTGAGGTGACGTTATCATCACTGTCTCCCTCAGGTAAGATAGCTAAGCCAACCCCTCCGGACATGCCACCCTTCGAACCGATGGGTCCGAGGCTATCCATGAAACGTGTCTTAAAATCGAGGCAACACTCTTCCTCGAGGTCGTCTTCCTTGGAGTCCATAGCCACACCAATTGTACCAGATCCAGTGGTCTCGGTGCCGGCTTTGCAGAATATATTGGAAACTATTCTGCATCAGGAGTTTGGTAACATGCTTGCCAAATTAATTTCTGCCTCAACTCTGCTTCCTGCAGTCCAGCCTGAGCACTCAGTAGTATAACAAGGAGTAAAGTCATTGAGAGTGCCTCAAGATACCTTTACACAAGGAGCTGAGTCCTTATCAGTGTCTTGCCGTCGTTCTCCGACTTCCAGTCCAACCTCTTCACATAAGGCGTTGCCCTTTTTGAGGCACAGAACGAGTACTCCTCGACATTCATCTTCGAGGCTGAATCTGACTCAATCACGGGACCGTGATTCGAGGCATAGTTTTCCACATCATTTGTCGAGGTATTCATCGAGGCCCAGGTCTTCTTCGCGAGACAGGTCTCGTTTATCGAGGCATTGAGACTCTTCGAGACCACCAACTCTTTTGTCGAGGAGATCTGTTATAGAGCCTCATCATTCTCGTCAGTTGAGTTCTTCTCCTGCAAGGTTTTCTTCACATTCCAGAAGTGGGTCATCTTTGCCTATGGACTCAGATCTCAGGTATCAATACTCCAGAGAGGCTTCACCTTTGTTCTCTGCTGTGAGAGGTACTTCGAGGGGTTCCCATTCACCTTCTCCTCAACGAAGTCATACCTCTTCAGATCCGGTGTCCTTTACCAAGTTTCTATGCCAAATGAGTAAAGATCTTAACATCACTTTGGAATCTGACTCAAAATACTCTAAGGAGTATTTGGAAGAACTGGGTATGTCTCATCCTTCTAGGGAGTCTCTCAAATTACCCATGAATGGCATTCTTTCTCAAACTTTCAAAAGAAATCTTGATATACCATATTCCGTTCCTGCTGTGCCAGCAAAGTTGGAATCTTGATATAAGATTGTCCATTGTAAGGGATATGAGAAGTCTCAATTATCCCATCAGTCTCTTCTTGTGGAGTCTTCTTTAAAAAGAACCAACCTTGCCAAAGTTTATGCCACTGTCCCTCCTGGCCGAGAGGGCAGGACCATGGACAAGTTTGGTTGTTGGCTGTATCAAAATTCAATGATGACAAACCGAATTTTGAACTATAACTTTGTCTTCATATCTTACCTGAAGCATTTGGTCAACGCCATGCCTGATTTTTTTCAAGTATCTTCCTCAACATTGATTTCCAGGGTTTCAACACATGCATCACACTCTGGGTCAACTTTGCATACATATGGTTCAAGCTGCATATGATGCGTTTGAAATGTCCTCTAGGGTCTTTTGTTCTCGGTGGCGATGCACCGGCTAGCCTGGCTCCGCACCATAGATATGGACCCAAATCTACAAGGTCGACTGGCTAACATCCCAAGCCAAGGCAATGAGTTATTTGATGACTCTGTTGAGGCAGCTACAAATTGCTTATCTGAACATGAGAAGTCGTTTGCTTCCATAATCAGGCCAAATCCAAAACCTTCCACCACTAAGGATTATAGACCTACTCCATCTTACCAGAGGTGTTTTCCTTAAAAGTCAGCACCCTATTCAAGGCCGCCTCCTAAGAAACAACAGCAACTGCAGCAAAAATAGAATCCTGCTGCACCCAAGGCCTCTCAGTCTTTTTGACCATCTAACACAGAGCATAACCTCAATCGTTCTGCCTCTATCCTTTCCTCTCCCCATTGGGGGTTGTCTCCATCATTTTTACCATTGATGGGAACTCATTACATCTGACCTCTGGGTCCTCACTATCATCAGGGAAGGTTACTCTCTTCACTTCATCCAGGTTCCACCAGATCTTCCCCCAAGAGAGTATCCTTCCAATCCATCGCAGACCACCCTTCTTCTTCTGGAAGCTCAAGCTCTGCTTCGCCTCCGTGCCATCTAGGAAGTTTCCCTGGAACAGCAGAGCTGGGGGTTTTACTCCCGTAACTTCCTTGTCCTGAAGAAGACGGGAGATCTATGACCTATTTTGGATCTCAGAGCTCTCAACAAATTTCTTGTTGGAGAAAAAGTTTGGATGCTGTCTCTAGCATCCTTGTATCCCCTTCTAGATCACAACGATTGGTTATGCTCTCTGGATCTCAAAGAGGCTTACACTCACATTCCCATTCATCCAGCCTCTCGCCAGTTTCTCAGATTTCAGGTGGAAAATCATCATTTTCAATACAGAGTGCTACCCTTTGGCCTGGCATCATCTCCAAGTGTGTAGTAGTAGTAGCAGCAGCTCTGCGCAACCATGGTCTTCAGGTTTACCCATACCTGGACTATTGGCTCTTCAAAGATTCCACATTTCATTGTAGCAACCCAACGGACTATTTGGTTCTTCCAAAGTTTGGGGTTTGAAATAAACTTTCCAAAATCCCAACTACAGCCCTCTCAGACTCTACAGTTCATTGGAGCTGTACTGGACACTGTGCAACTCAGAGCATTCCTTCCTCAACAACGTCAGGATGCTCTCATTCAACTTTGTCAAAAAGTTTCATCCCTCACTTCATTCTCAGCGAGACACATGATGGTTCTGCTAGGTCACATTACCTCTACAGTTCTCGTGACTCTTTTTGCCAGACTTCATCTCAGAATTCAGTGGACCCTGGCATCTCAGTGGGCGCAAGCTTTCGACCCACTCTCTCAGCACATTACAGTGACTCCTTCATTGAGACAGTCTCTCCACTGGTGGATGCTCTCTTCCAGTCTCTCCAGAGGTCTACTGTTCTCAAATGCCCCCTCATCAGAAGGTCATCACGACAGATTCCTCAACCTACGCTTGGGGGGCTCACCTCGATGGTCTCCATACTCGAGGGCATTGATACAGCACAGATCGTTATCACATAAATCTGTTGGAACTCAGAGTGATCTTCAGTGCTCTCAAAGCTTTTCAGCATCTTCTTCATGATCAAGTAGTCCTCATTCATACAGACAATCAAGTAACCATGTACTACGTCAACAAGCAGGGAGAAACATGATCTCTTCCTCTTTGCCAGGAAGCTCAGAAGGTTTGGAATTGGGCAATTCTTCACAACAAGCGGTCTAAATTCAAGGAGAGAATGTATGGCAGACAAATTGAGTCATCTTCTGCAATCTCACAAATGGACACTCAATTTGTCATCTCTCCATCATATTCTTTCTCGGTGGGGAATTCCTCAAGTAGATCTCTTTGCGTCTCCCCACAACAACAAACTGCCTGAGTTCTGCTTCAGGATAATCTCTCCTCACCATGTGGAGGCAGATGCTTTTCTTCTGGAATGGACGAATCAGTTTCTGTATGGATTTCCTCCATTTCCTCTCATTCTCAAGACTGTCTTGTCAAACTCAAACATGAACATGCCACCATGATTCTGATAGCTCCTCGGTGGCCCAGACAACCGTGGTTCGCCCTTCTACTTCAACTCAGCAGCAGGAAGCCATTTCTTCTACCAGTTTTTCTGTCTCTGCTTACACAGAGTCAGGGATCTCTGCTTCATCCCAACCTGCAGTCTCTACACCTGACAGCTTGGTACCTTTCAATGTAACAGCCAATTTCCAGTTCTCTCAATCTGTCAAGGACATTTTAGAGGCTTCTAGGAAGCCCACCACTAGGCAATGTTACAACCAGAAATGGTCTAGATTTTCTGCTTGGTGCACCATTCATCACAAAAAGCCTCAATCTACCTCCTTGTCTTCAGTTCTGGATTACCTGTTGCATTTATCTCAATCAGGCCTCAAAATCACATCTATTCGAGTTAATCTCAGTGCAATTGCTGCTTTCCATCAGCCTATAGAAGGGAAATCCCTCTCTGCTCATCCTGTTGTTTCCAGATTTATGAAAGTACTTTTCATTGTCGAGCCAGTTCTCAAACCGCCTCCAGTTGTTTGGGATCTCAATGTTGTTCTTGCTCAGTTGATGAAGCCTCCATTTGAACCAATGTCTTCGGCTCATCTGAAATATCTTACTTGGAAAGTGATTTTTCTCATTGCTCTCATGTGTGCTCGCAGTCAGTGAGCTACAAGCTTTAATAGTGGGCCCACCTTTCACAGTATTTCATCCTAAAGTGGTTTCAGAATTTCATCTAAATCTATCCATTATTCTTCCAGTGTTTTTTCCAAAGCCTCATTCTCATCCTGGTGAAACAGCTCTTCATACTTTGGACTGTGGCTTTCTACTTGCAAAGGACTAAGCCACAGAGATCTCCTCAACTTTTTGTCTCCTTTGATCCAAACAAATTGGGACATCCAGTTTCCAAGCGAACCATCTCCAATTGGTTGGCTGCTTGCATCTCTTTATGCTATGCTCAGGCTGGACTGCATCTAGAGGGTCGAATCGCAGCCATAAAGTTAGAGCCATGGCGGCATCTGTAGCTTTTCTTAGATCTACTCCTATTGAGGAAATCTGCATAGCTGGCACTTGGTCCTCGGTTCATACATTCACCTCTCGTTATTGTCTGGATTTGTTTTCCAGACGGGATGGCCACTTTGGCCAGGCAGTATTACAGAATTTATTTTCCTGAATTGCCAACACTCCCACCATCCCATTCTGGTTAGCTTGGAGATCATATGTTGAGAATGTCCTAGGATAAAACACAGTTACTTACTGTAACAGGTGTTATCCAGGGACAGCAGGCAGATATTCTCACTACCCATCCACCTCCCCTTGTTTGCTTCTTAGTTAGCTATCTGAACTGAGGAGACGCGCGCCCTACCTCGGGTGGGAAGGCACTTGCGCATGAGTAGTGCAGCAGTTGCCAATTTTCTAAAAGTTCTTCAAGCAAGTCTGCTTGTGAAGCTGTCTGCATCGGGGCTCCGTGGATGTCACCCATATGTTGAGAATATCTGCCCGCTGTCCCTGGATAACACCTGCTACGGTAAGTAACTGCTTTATGTATTGGCTAGTGCCGCATAAACTGGATATTCAGTGCCAAAGTCTGCACGTGGCCCGGCATTGAATATATTGGAATAATGCTGGTGGCGGTAAGCAAAACATTTACCACTTCTGGCTAAATATTTACCCCTAAGAATCTATGCAGTAGATCACCTGCCTGATAATGCATTAAGTCTGTTCCACTTCTCGGAGCACTCTGCTGCCTACCACAGATTCTCTTCTAAATCTAAAAGTTTGTAGATTCTATTTGGTACTTTTTCTGTCATCAAAAATGTTTGGGCATAAATGTTCAGCTACAACTTGAAAAAAAAAATTAAAAAATTTATAATTTTATACTATAGAATCTGAAAACCACTCCGTGCAGTGTTCAGAACAATCTGGATTTAGCTTGTCTTTTTCAGTTTTAGCTCAAGCCATTTTACTTTCAGGTATGATAGGTATGACCCCGCCTTGAGCCTCACTTATACCCCTCTCGTGGTCCGTTTCTCTTTCTTTCTCCAACCCTTCTTTCACATAGTTTGTTCTTTCTTTCTTGCTGTTTCTCCAGCCCCATCACCCCCTCTGATGCTTCTTCCCCTCCTGACCTCTCTAGCTCCTGACTCCCCCACCTATCTCCTCCCTGGGCCCGGCTGCTATAATTTAATCTTCAGGCAGCTGACAGCAGCAACGAGGTGAGCTTGCTGCTGCTGGCCTGCCCCAGAAGCCGCTTCTCTACAGTGACTTCCAGTTCCCGTGTAGGCAGGACCTGCAGAGAGGTGGCTTCCAGGGCAAGCTGGCATCAGCTGGGCCACCTCACTGCTGCCGGCTGGACAAAGATTAAATTACAGTGGCCGGATTTGGGGAGGAGGTAGGTGGGGGCGTCTGGCTAAACCCGGACAGATGCCACCATTTAAAAAAAACCAAAACATCTGGGCTGTCAGCCACACAATGTGTACAAGCACCTGTTACCCAGATGCTGAATGAAAAAAACATCTGGGCATCTGACAGTCCTCTAAAAAGAGGACATGTCCAGTTTTTCCCAAAGGTATGGTTATCCTCCCTGGAAGGCTTGCAGAAGTTTGTACCTGAGGCAATGGCATGGTTAAATGATTTGCCTAGTGGCGTATCTGGCTTAGTTGCCACCCATGGCGGAGCACACTCTCTTTCAGGCACACCACATCCCTCCTCCAGATTGGGGGGGGGGGTGTTCGTGGAGCAGTTACATGGCTGCAGTCTGCTGATCCCCTGCCCAAAACAGGAAATTGATGTCAGATTAAGGTAGAGGCTGATGGAGCCAAAGCCTCTATGCATGTGGACTTCAGCCCTGTGGCAACTCCGTGCACCCTCTTGCTGTCTGCACCCAGGGTGGACCTGCTCCGCTGCCCCACCCCACCTTTGGTATGCCGCTGGATTTGCCCAAGATCACAAGGAATCACAGTGGGATTTCATTTGGGATTCCCTGGTTCTCAGTCTTCTCCACTATGACAGATTTTCAAGGGGCCACTGAAAAGTTCTCAGCCCAACCAACAATATGCTCCATCGAAAGCTATAAACATAGTCCAGAAATTTTCCACTTTTTTTGTTCTGTATTTTTCTGACAGAATGAAAAGAGTGGAAAATCACTGGATTAAGTGTATAGCAGTCAACGGAGACTGCCCCAACTTTGTTGGTTGGGCTGAGAACTTTAAAGTGGCCCCTCATATACAATATAAACTTCAGATAACCTCAGAAACTAGACTCCCAAAAATCACAGCCCCTCTTCAACCTATCCCTGAACTACCTCCCAAAAAGTGTGAGAAAATAGAAGTGTTAACCCTTTTCTTAAATTCCTGCAAATCATCTTTCTACAAAGCTTACTAGGGAAGACATTCTAAAGCTGCAGCACTCTCACTGAAAAGGCCCTCTCCATTGTCTTACCAGTTTCAATTACTTCAGCCCTGAAATAGCAAACAGTTGTGAGTGCAAGTTCAGGCTTGATGTGTACTGTATTTCTTAATCTTCATATGAAGAAAATGTGAAAAACATGTAAGAGAAGTATGACTGAGCTTCAGTTAGTCTAAATCAGGGGTGCCCACACTTTTTGGGCTTGCGAGCTACTTTTAAAATGACCAAGTCAAAATGATCTACCAACAATAAAATTTTAAAAAAACACAACGCACACTGTACGCATAGAAAATGTTAATTATCATTCCTATTCCAGGGTTTTTCAAAGAGGTCAAAGCAGATGACTCTATGCACTATCACCTCAATAACAACCATACAAAAATAGACAAATATACCCCCCTCCCTTTTTACTAAACCACGATAGCAGTTTTTAGAGCGCAGGGAGCTGCGCTGAATGCCCAGCGCTGCTCTCGACGCTCATAGGCTCCCTGCGCTAAAAAACTCTATTGTGGTTTAGTAAAAGGGGACCTTAGTGTAAAATATAGACAGCAGATATAAATTCAGACACATTTTGATCACTAAATTTAAAATAAAATCATTTTTCCTACCTTGTCTGGTGATTTCAAGAGTCTCTGGTTGCACTTTCTTCTTCTGACTGTGCATCCAATCTTTCTTCCCTTCTTTTAGCCTGTATGCTTCCTCTCCTCCAGACCTCGTTCCCTCCCCCAACTTTTCCTTCCTCTCTCCCTGCCCTTTCTTTCTCTCTGCCTCCCTTTCTTTTTTTTCTGTTTCTCTTCTTTCCTTCTGTCTCCCTGCCTGCCCTTTTTCTTTCTTTCTCCCTGCCCTCCCCCAAGCCACTGCCATCGGGGACCAGGACCCAAACCGCCACCAATAACAGGCCCGAAAGCCGCCGCCGCCCCAAGCTCTCACTGCTTCGGCCGACCAGCATTCCTCTCCCCGACGTCAATTCTGCCGTCGGGGAGAGGAAGACTGATTGGCCCAAGATCGCGATCGACCTATTGGGGGAAATGCTGCCGGGTCCTGCCTTCGTGGAAACAGAAAGTAGGCAGGACCCGGCAGCAAGAAGAGCAAATGCTTCACTAACCTGTCTCCCGCCTTAGCCCATAGCGAACGCTTGATTCAGGGCTCTCAACATGTGCGTGCCGGCTTCCCTTCTCCCCCCCCCGGACATAACTTCCGGTTTCGGAGGGAAGAGAAGGGAAGCCGGCACGCACACGTTAGAGCCACGGAGCATAAGTTCGCTACGGGCTGAAATCTCCAAGCCGGTTTTTTTTTAATGTTCAGCAGCGGCGGCAGCAGCAGATGACAGCTGGGCAGACCGCCCAGCTAAAAGGCCCTAGAGAGAACACTGGAGAGGAAGGCTGATCGGCCCGGTAGATCAGGAAGGCAACATGAGTCTATCACGCGATCGACTCGCGTTGCCTTCCTGAGCTACTGGTCGATCGTGATCGACGTGTTGGGCACCCCTGGTCTAAATTATCATATTCGATGAAAGATTCCTCTATGGATGTAACTACACTATCCTACTCTCTAAATACTGAGGCATATAATTCATTTAAGCATACTTGGAATGAAGCAACCTGAGAGGGTTGAAAGTATGCAAGCACAGGTCCAAAAGAGTAATGTCTACATGTTTTTATTGGAATATTAAAACCAATAGGAGGAAATATTTTTTCACTCAGAGAATAGTTAAGCTCTGGTATTACCAGAGGATGTGGTGAGAGTGGTTAATGTAGCTGGTTTTAAAAAAGGTTTGGACAAGTTCCTGGAGGAAAAGTCTATAGTCTGTTGTTGAGACAGACATGGGGGAAGCTACTGTTCGGCATGGAATTCTGCTATTTGAGGTTTTGCCAGATACTTGTGACTTGAATTGGCCTCTGTGAAGATGGGATACTGGGCTAGATGGACCATTGGTCTGACCCAGTAAGGTTGTTTTTATGTCTATATGAAGAAATTCACCCAAGGCTGTGCATATGAATGATGAAAGAGAGAACTGATTGTTCCTATTTGATTATGATTGCAAATATTGGAAGACTGGCATTGAAGCTATGCTTTGGAACTGTATGAAGAGGTACAGTATATTATAAAAAAGGTGCAAAATGGAACAGGGGAAACAAAACCACAAACTCAAAAGCACAGAACCAGAGTGGAATTGTCCCAATCAGAATGGTGTACACCAAAAAAAAAAAAAGTCCTTCAACTCATCTGATAAATGCAAATGCTTTAATTCATCCAAAGTCTCATAAATTCATCCAATGACTCAATGACCCGACATGCACATGTTTCAGCCTAACCGGCCTGCCTCAGGAGTCTTGTGAGCCTCCGATGGGTATATTAGAAAATCATATGAAGCATAAAGATACACGCACCCTCTAAACGTGGCCTTTGGAAGTTGTAAAGCAAGTGATTTTTAGTGCTTTACGACTTCCAAAGGCCACGTTTAGAGGGTGCGTGTATCTTTATGCTTCATATGATTTTCTAATATACCCATCGGAGGCTCACAAGACTCCTGAGGCAGGCCGGTTAGGCCAAAACATGTGCATGTCGAGTCATTGGATGAATTTATGAGACTTTGGATGAATTAAAGCATTTGCATTTATCAGTTGAGTTGAAGGTTTGTTTGTTTTTGGTGTACACCATTCTGATTGGGACAATTCCACTCTGGTTCTGTACAGTATATTATAAACCATGGATTAAGATTAGAGGAATAGTTGAACAAAATCTGAACATGTTTCCTTAATTGAGATATGATATTTAACACAATTATTTGTTTCATTCATATTTATGGGATATGGCGCAGCTAGGGAATTATATAGATTTATAGGATTAGCCTGATAAAATCTGATACTGTCTTTTCTGATATGATCATCCATTTCTTTTTGTGTTTCCTTTATTAGATCGAAGAACTTCAGCAGAAAAACCATGACTTAGAGTATCGTGTCTTGCAGCTGCAAGACAGTAAGGTGGCTGTAAGTAATCAGTTGGAAGTTTTATCTCGCAAGAATGAGCAGCTGTGCAAAGAATTGACTGAAATTGATAGATTAGCAGAGCAGCTAGAAGAAGACAAAGAGCTGGTGTGTGATACTGCTGAACAGGAAATCGGAGAAGCACAGGTAATATAATTTACTTTTTTTAATGTTTAAAAGAATGCTAATACAAAAACTACGGGAATCACATTTTCCATGTTATATAAAATTGTCTATTAGAAAAATGGAAGCTTGGAGCCAACCTGTGGTGCACTAATACTATTCACAAGACATTGAGCCCAGGAGTTTCAAATATCCGTGTTAAAAAGCGATGGTCTGCTAACGCAGCCGTTTAGATACCGAATTAAAACACTTGGAAACAGTTGTTTCTCAGCAAGTGTTATATCCTCGGGAATTAAAAAAACCTGAGATATTCTTTAAAAATTGCACATGTAAATGAGGTCGGTGGACAGCAACGAAGATTTCCTAATTTGCATATGCCCATCACTGATGAGCACATGCGCAGAAAAAATGCTGCTGTCAACGCCGCCGTCAAAACCCCCAAAGAGCAACAGCAGGAGAGATGCCCACACTCTCCCGCTGCCCCTGTGTTGTGATGCAATGTGAGAGATCTCTGCTGCATCACAACACCCCTTCCCTGCAGCAGCGGTGGAAAACACAAATGATAGTGACATCCCCCCTGCAGCAGGAGAGATACCCACACTCTCCTGCTGCACAAATCCCTGCCACGACCTGACCCGTTCCCCTCTGCAGCGGGGGAGATGGCCACTCTCCCCCAATGGCAAGTAAACCAACTCCCGCCGCCGCCCACACCTCCCCGCTGGCAAGTAAACCACCCGCCGCCATCTTCCATCCCCCCCCACAGTGTGAGATATGCCCACTCTTCCCCACTCCCCCTCCCCCTTACCTCAAAATCGAAGAGCTGGAGGGACGTGGATCCACTCCTCCCAGCTGCCTGCATCAACTAAATGGGATTTCTCCTCCCTGGTGCATCTTGGGAAGCACCAGGGAGGGGCCTGAGGCTCTGACTGGCCCCATGGAGGGGCCTTATACAACCTGGGTCAGTCAGAGCTTCAGGCCCCTCCCTGGTGCTTCCCAAGATGCACCGGGGAGGGGAGTTCCCAGTTAGTTGACGCAGGCAGCTGGGAGGAGTGGATCCGCATCCCTCTGGCTCTTCGATTTTGAGGTAAGTGGGAGGGGGTGGTGGTTTACTTGCCAGTGGGGAAGAGTGGGCATCTTTACCACTGCGGGGGGGTAGTGGAAGACGGCGGCGTGGGGTGGTTTACTTGCCAGTGGGGGAGAGTGGGCATCTCCCTGCTGCAGGGGGGGGGTGTCAGGTCACAGCAGGGATTTGTGCAGCGTGAGGGGGGGTGTTGCTGCAGTTCATGTTTGCCGCCGCTGCTGCTGCAGGGAAGAGGTGTTGTGATGCAGTGGAGCGATGGGCATCTCTCCTGCTGCATCACAACACAGGGGTTTAGTTTCTAACAGTCTGTGACACTGACCGGCATCCCTTGTCCAGTCAATTTTTTTTAGTTGCTAAAAACTGATGCCACTTTCTAAAAATGGCTCTGCATTTTTTAAGAATCCACCGGATGGCTCATTTCAGTGTTGAAGAGCCCATTTACATGTTAGTGTCGGAGACTGCTAGAATCCTCGCTAAAGAGGGAGATAATCCATTTTGATAATCCGTCGCTAAACTGCGTACTGGCTAAACTGCCAGAAAACAGTTTAGTGACGGTTAAAGTTTTGAGAATCTAGCTCTGAGAAATAGGGTAGGAGTCATCACTCAACAGTGACACACAATGATTGGATTAAGGACCAGCAGTAGAGCAGAATCTTGCAGTGGAGGTTTGGAAATAGCACAAAAAACGAAAAGAAGACTCACAGTGAAAGCAATCCAAACGATGAGAACAAAAAACTGTGGATGTGGATGTGGATGTTCTGAAAGATAATTTATTATTCACTGTTCACAATAAAACCATATAAGTACAAATATGAATCCAAGTTATAGTCCAAGTAATTGTCCTACCGGACCCTACACGGTCCGTGTTTCGGCGCACCACTTTGTATTACAGCCAAATTGGTTATCTGCTCAAAGACACTGTTTTTAGTCTACATTTTTATCTGTGATACTCGTATCAACCGGATCCCTGAGGAAGGCGTGTTCACCAAAACACGGACCGTGTAGGGTCCGGTAGGACAATTACATGTGGACTATAACTTGGATTCATATTTGGACTTATATGGTTTTATTGTGAAGAGTAAATAATAAATCATCTTTCAGAACATCCACATTCACAGTTCTCGAGGTATGGGAGGGAACCACGTTTTCTTCAGAGAATGAGTTTGAAGGGAAGGAGATTATGATTTAAAATTAGGAAAAATCCCAGGCAACCATGAAAAATAACCTTTGGTACTGTAAACTAAATTTAAACATCCTTCCATCATAAATATACAATGCCATTTTAGATAGGCTGTGGCAATATTAATGCTTTAAGGAAAACATACAGAGCGTGTGACATATTTCACAATACCAAGTCTATACTGTGTATGCTAAAATCAATGTATCTCCACTCCCTGCCAAAGATGTTTTAAAATTGTAAAAAAAATATAAAATATAGGAAATAATTTTTGTAATACTACTATGTAATTATATAAATTATATGTGAATGAAGTGTTCAGAACCCAAATCTCCTGCACTTGAGCCACAAAAGAATCAAATGGGGGCCATCACCACACTTCTAAGCTCTTCTATTTAGTCCTGTTTACATCGATTGTATATTGATAAAATAGATAATTAGAGTTGTTATACAATTCCTCTGGAGTCTGCAAGGTAGGGTTGTCAATCCCTTCTAGCCCTGATCTGTAGGGATCTCAAAACCAAAGTCTGACCCCCTCCTTCTGTGATCATCTCCTGTGACACTCCCCTAGACTATCAGTTTTCTTTCCTACAGCCCTTGCTGTAGGGGCTCATCTTTTCTGCTCGTGTTTTATTTGCCTAAATTCTAGTATCTTAATTATATATTTGGCACGGGTTTTGCCCTAATGCTGTGGATTCACTCTGCGGGGACATCCTTCGGTGGGAGATTGCAGACTTTTCTATATAAATTGCCTGCATCCGGGGGGGTTCCCTGCCACTGCAGTAATTCCCCTGGACAGCCTGCAGGTCAGAATCAGGAGCTAACTCACCCCGGGTTCGTCCGCTAAAGGTAGAGTGCAGGCTGAGCGGTTCCGTGGAGGCGCGCCTGGGATCGGAACCGGACTGCGTACCTTCCCTGATTGTTCCGGAGGTCCGGATAGTCACTGACCTGGGGTGACCGGGCAGGTGAGGTAGTCAGAAGAAGTGAAAATCCAGTTTTTCCAGCTTCCTGAGGTAATAGATCTCCATGCTTGCTGTTTCAGCTTGCCTGCCATTCTTTTCATTGCAGTACAGACAGGGTGAGTTGCTGTTTGCATGCCTGCTTTGGTGATTTTGGGGGGTCTTAAAAAAGGGTTTTTTTGGGTGGTTTCCCTGCATGCCCTTACCCCTACCTCAAAAAAACATAAAATCAACATTTTCTTGGGTTCCCTGTGTTTTTCCCGGGCTGTTTTAGGGCCAAATTGGCACCCGTGGCAGTCTCCTGTGGAGATTTGTAGGACGGCCACTTGGGCTTCTCTACATACTGTCACAAAGTTCTACAGGCTTGACGTGGTGGCCAAGTAATATGCAGCTTTTGGGTCTTCATTCCTGGCGGCCTCATCGGGCCCCCCTGATGATCTGGGACTGTTCTGATATGTCCCTACCATGCAGGCTCCAGAGGAATTGTACAAGAACGAAAGATTAGGTTTCTTACCTCTGCTAATCTTCTTTTTTGTAAAAATCCTCTGGAGTCTATACACCCTACCAGATTTGTCTGTCCAATTCGCAGGGGGCCTGACCAGTAACTGGGAAGCTGGATTTCTGTCTTTGGCCAGCCTCACTAAGAATTCCATTCTTGTTCCCTTATGTAATGTTTCAGGGGTTCCCGGGTGGTTGCTCCCTTCTGAACCCTCAGGCTGTGTCTACTTTATCCAAATTTGTACTGTTCCAAATTGTTTCATGTTAAAGTTTATTGTTTGTGCTATGTTTCGCCTCTTGGCTATATATTAAGTTTGGTGTTGTTTATCATGAGCAGAACTGATTATGCAGCGGTGGGAGGGTCAGTGGGTTTCGGATGGGAGGGAGAGATAGAAAGATGGGAGGGTCATCAGGGGTTCGGCTGTGCGGCGGGGGGATAGAAAGATGCTGCTCAAGGGTTCTACTGCATGGGGAGATGGGAGGAATAGGAAGATGCTGTGCAAGGGTTCTGCTTCACGGAGGGAAGGAGGGATAGAAAGATGCTGCTCAAGGGTTCTGCTTCATAGGGGGATGGGAGGGAGGGATAGAAAGATGCTGCAGAAGGAAGGCACAAGGGGATGGGTGAGAGGGGAGGAAAGATGCTGCACATGTGGGGGAGAGAAAGGAAAGAGGAAGAATTTGGGTGGAGGAGAGGAAGGGAAAGATGATCATTGTACATAAAAAAATAAGACATCCCCTGAAAATAAGCCCTAGTGCGTATTTTGGACCCAAAATTAATATAAGACATGGTCTTATTTTCAGGGAAACGTTTTATTATCTTGCAAGCGGTGCTCAGCCTATAGCTTCCCCTCTGACGCAGCTTCCTGTTTCTGCTTTGGTGGCTCGCATCAAAGGGGAAGTTTTGGGCCGAGCACCACTTCAAGATAATATTTGCTGTCAATGCCGAGGCCCGTTTGACAAAGAAAACTTCAGAAAGGTGACCCCCGAAGGTGAGGGGGAGGGAGATTGGCCAACTAGGGGGAGAGGTTAAGTAGGCAGATGATGGAAGTGGGGAGAAGGGATAGAGAAAGAGAAAAGAGGGCAGATGATGGAAGTGGGGAGATGGAAGAGAGAAAAGGGCAGAGGGCAGACGTTGGATGTCAGCTGAGAGGGGAGAGCAGATGCTGAATGGAAGTGGAGAAAGAGAACACATACTGGATGGAAGGAGGGGGATAAAGAAAAAGAGCATATGCTGGATGGGGAAAAAGAGAGTTAGTTAGATAGTGGAGGGGTGAAGGAAAGGGGTAGCAATCTGTGGGTAGTCACAGTGAAAAGAGAGAAACTGAGGGCTGAATAGTAAGAGAGAATTTAATTTGGACAGAAACAGAAAATGGAGAAGGGAGAGATACCAGAGCATGGGCGGAAGCTAGAAGGAGACAGAAATATCAGATCTGAGTGGAGGAAATGAGAAGAGAGAGGGGGAGGGAAGGAGAGATAGAAGGAGAGAGATGCCAGACCATGTGGAGAAGAGAGGGAAGAAGATGGATGCCAGACCAAGGGGGCAGGGGAGGGCAGGAGGAGAAATGGAAAGATAGAAGGGGGTTGGCAGACAGTTTCTGGAAGGGGCAGACAGTGGATGGAAAGAAGAAAATGACAAGATTAGGAAAGCAGAAACCAAGCTACAAAGGTTGTTAGGTGCCATCAACTTGTGCTCGAGTCCTAGTCCAATGTTAGATGAATATTGAAGAGCAAAGAGTACCAAAAACCCCTATACCTTTGCTTCATCGACTACAGCAAAGCTTTTGATTGTGTGGATTACAATAAACTATGGAGAACTCTAGTGCAAATGGGAATACCCAAACACATAATTCAGCTGATAGAGAGCCGTTATGAAAATCAAGATGACAAAGGTAGAAAAAAAATTCTAGTTTTTAATTTTTTTGCTTTAGGAGAAGGTAGTATTGTAGCTATGTTGATAAATTGTAGTATTATAAGTATAAGTAGTATTGTAGCTGTGTTTATAAATAGAAAATTGAAATACGGTAATTGTTTTATTGGACTAATTTTAATACATTTTTGACTAACTTTCAGAGACCAAATTCTCCTTCCTTAGGTCAGGACAGGATACTGTAACAGCAGTATACTTTACTGACCTAAGGAAAGAGAGTTTGACCTCTGAAAGCTAATTAGAAAATGTATCTATAATAATGTAGAAAATGTATCT
This sequence comes from Geotrypetes seraphini, assembly GCF_902459505.1. Classification (NCBI taxonomy): domain Eukaryota; kingdom Metazoa; phylum Chordata; class Amphibia; order Gymnophiona; family Dermophiidae; genus Geotrypetes; species Geotrypetes seraphini. Next base: position 140,823,824 of record NC_047089.1, on the reverse strand, counting down.
ATAATAATAAAATGCTAAGCGCTCCCATGCGCACTCTTAACGCGTGCTTCCCTGATCCCTGATCTGTTGGGCTGTGGCAAGTAAGAGTGTGCATGCGCGCTTACCACACATCTTACACTTCACGGACTCCCATAGACGACTTTGAACTTCTCGGCCAGCTCTCGCTGCTGACTTCTCAGGCTGCCCTTGCATCGCTCCAGCTCCACTTCCATGTCCCGCACGAAGAGCAGCTGAATCACAGGAGCCTCCTCGCCCGGGAACTCCGCTTGCCAGTGCTGGGCCAACTCCTCAGAGTCCCACATGCTGCTCCGCGCCGGGCAACGGCAGATGGGGATCTCTCCGCCTGCACCGGCTGCTCCGATACTCGTCAAAAACTTCTCTCTCTCTTAGCTGTTCGATGCTGGCGCTTCCGCTTTCGAGCACGCTGTCGGTGCCTGCAGGCCGCGGCGGCTTGAGGCGGATGTCGGTGGAGGGCAGACAAAAAAGAACGGAGGTAAGGGTTGCTGCTGGACAGGGGAAGAGGTGCTGATGGACAGGGGGGGCAGAAAAAGGAAGGGAGGCCTACTGCTGGACAGGGGGAGCAGGAAAGAGGTGCTGCTGGCCAGGGGGGAGGTAAAGCCAAGGGAGAAGGGCTGCTGCTGGATAAGGGGAGCAGTGAAGGGGTAGTGGTGGACACAGGGGAGATAAAAGGAAGGGAGAATGGACAGGGGGAGCAGGCAAGGGGTGGTGGTGGACAGCTGAGGAAAAAGAAAGACAGAAAGAAATAAAGAAAGAAAGACAGGCTAAGGAAAGAGAGAGAAAGAAATAAAGACAGACACACACACATATTCTAGCACCCGTTAATGTAACGGGCTATAAGACTAGTTAATCAAATAAAATGGTATTATCTTATTTTTCATTTTATTTTTATTTGTTAATTTGTAAAGTGATTTGTTATTTCTCTTTTTTTCAAATTTATATTCGCTATCTTAATATTTAGTTCAGTATTGGGGGTATATGCACCACTGTTTCTATGGTGTTGCATTGTATGCAGAGCCTGGCTTCTTTATGGTTCAGTTTTTGTATATATGTTTACAAAAGAGCAGAAGAAGCATAGAAACATGATGATAGATAAAGGCCAAATGGTCTATCCAGTCTGCCCATTCGCAGTAGCCATTATCTCTTTCTCTCTCTAAACGATCCCAAGTCTTTATCCCATGCTTTCTTGAATTCAGACGGTCTCTTGCCTCCACCATCTCCTCCAGGAGACAGTGCCACGCATCCACCACCCTTTCTGTAAAAATGTATTTCCTTAGATTACTCCTGAGCCTATCACCTCTTAACTTCATTGCTTCTTTTCAAATGAAAGAGACTCGACTCATGCACATTTACACCACGTAGGTATTTAAACGTTTCTATCATATTTCCCCTTTCCTGCCTTTTCTCCAAGTACACATATTTAGATCTTTGAGTCTGTCCCCATACACCTTATGATGAAAACCAAGCACCATTTTAATAGCCTTCCTCTGGACCGACTCCATCCTTTTTGAAGGTGCAGACTCCAGAATTGCACACAATATATCTAAATGAGGTCTCACCAGAATCTTATACAGGAGCATCAATATTTCCTTTTTCCTACTGGCCATACCTCGCCCTATGCACCCTAGTATCCTTCTAGCTTTCGCCGCCACCTTTTCAACCTGTTGGGCCACTTTAAGATCATCACATACAATCACACCAAAGCCCCGCTCTTCTGTTGTGCACATAAGTTCTTCACCCCATAAATGTACTGTTCCTTCAGTTTGTAGCACAAGTCAGCATGCTGAATTCTCTGCACTGCTCCGATAGAATTCTTATGATCATCAGAACAGCGCAGAACATTCAGCCTGCCAGCCAGCACTAAAAACCTCTTCCGTGCTTTTGTTAAAAAAAAAAAAAAAAGGGGGGGGGGTTAGTTTGTGATTACTTATTCCATACTGGGTGAGGGTGGTTCTGTGTCCTGTGTGTATGAAAGACTTGGTTTTCTGTTAGCATTGACCAGCCTTGTTTGCTGAAATGCATGGTTCCTGGGAGCACCTTGAATAAACCTGATTTGAATCTCCTTATTGTCTGCTGATCTTTTGTTCCACGTTGGATTCTTTGGTGGATTTCTTGCCTTGTTGTTTTGTTTCAGATTAAAATACATGGAGTGGAACGTAACAGAGGAGTTACAGATTTGGTTGTTTATACATATGGGTTAAATTGGATGACATAGAGTGAGGCAGTTGAGAGGAGTTGCAAATTTAGTTATTAATATAGACTTATGTTTAGGATAGTATTACTGCTTTACAATGCATTTGAACATGTTTATATATGTATGGAAAGGGTTCAGAGTTAAAGTCCTGGGCAAGTAGATGGGAAGGGAAGGAAAGGGGGATTTGTTCAGAGATGTTTGGGGCTTGCATAGAACTAAAACTGTACACTGGCACTGGTATGGTAATCTTTGTTGTTTGTTTTGAATTTTATAATAAAAGAAAAAAAGGAATACAAGTGGAAATAAAGAAGTAAATAAGAAAACAGGTAAATAAATGGGGGCGGGGCAGGGCATGGGCAGGGCTAATGGGCCCAGTGTACTTGTGTGCCTAGGGGCCCTCGAAGAATTAATCCTGCCCTGGTTATATCCCTATGATACTCAGTGCAACCCCCTAATCCTTCCAGCTCCAATCCTTGATGCAACAAGGCCCCACTTCCCCACTTCCAGAGGCCTAAAGCTTATATACCTGGTGGTTCAGTGATAGAAGCAATACCCTTTGTTCCATATCTTCAGGGCAATCAATTTCTAGTAAAAGAAAATTGGTCCTTGCTGTAATCTTGCAAACTCATAACAAAATCAATAAACATTTGCTGGTGTGGTTTATTTTGATAGCTTGTAAGGCACAGAACTTTAATTGATAAGTTAGTAGTGATTGTGAGTAGAGCATTTTTTTGTCTTTGCAGGCATATTAAAACTTTTTCTAAATCAAAATGAAGAGAAATAGAAGAAGTCAGCCATTTTAGTCTTTGCTGCTATTGTTTGAAATATTGATCATACTTTTTATCCTTACTGTGAAATTTTTTTTGTCAGTTTTGTCTCTTGCCACCATAGATATCTCTGGCAAACTAAAATAATAAACTATTATACTTTTTTTTAGACGAAAATCAGACTCCAGCAAAGGACTATTGAAAAGCTCAAGAATGCAATCAAAAACTTGACATCTGTAAGTTACAGAAAGTGTTTTATAGATGGAAATAAATTTGAGAAAGAAATGCAGAAATCAAAACTACTCTGACAGAAAAATTGCATTATACTATATAACTAGCCAAAGGTGAATTCTCATTCTTCTCCTTCAAAAGTATAAAAATCAGTGGAATTTGGAATGTTAGGTGCCGTAGTATGGGTACCAAACCTTTCATTCTATATAGTGCCAAAAGTTAGGAGTCAATTTGGTGCATAACATCTGCACTATAATGGCAGTTTGATAAAAAAAATTGTGGTTAACAGGTTATACATGTGTGCACTTAGGTGCTATTCTATAGCTTGGAACTTAAGTGCAGTGTTCTTCAACCGCTGGTCCGTGGACCTGTGCCAGTCCGCAGGGTCGGCACGTCCATCAGGCCCAAGACAGTGCTTTTCAGCTGCCGGTCCATGGTGCGATCAACGTGGCATCTTTGGGCCGGCTCCCTGAGTGCTGCAGTGTACAAAGCCATGAGAAAAGGCTCTTAACGCGCGTCCTGCACCTGAACCAGAAGCCTTCTCTCTGATGTTGCAACGTCAGAGGGAAGGTTTTCAGATGAGGCGCGGGACGTGCGCTGCCCACAGCTTTGTGCACTGCAGCACTCAGGGAGCCGGCCCGAAGATGCCGCGTTGATTGCACCGTGGACCGTCCCGAAGATAACACCAGGGGGCAGGCCAGAGCGCAAGGCACAACAACAGTAGGGGGAATGCTTTTATTTTTTTGTTTAGTAATTGATTTACATCTGCTGTCTGTTCTGAAAGAAATGCATTTGTTTCTTTTCCTCTGGGGTTATACTGCTTGCAGAGTCTTGCATCTTAGGGTTTGTTTGTAAATATTAGTACTTTTAGTTTTTGGTCCTGCATTTGCATGGCGTTATCTGTTTTCTGGTAGGAATGAATGTTGAAAAGCATACAGTGTGCTTTGTGTATTTTAATTTTGTGGTTAACCTTTATGTGTTGTTAATACGATTATATTGTGTGTGTGTGTGTGTGTGTGTGTGTATATGAAAAATGAATGGAAAAAGTGGTGTTACAATTAGTACTATTATGGGGGCGGGGTCTGGGGCGGAGATGGGCACAACTTAGCCCAGTGTTCTTCAACTTCCAGTCCACGGACCGGTGCCGGTCCACAAAATAATTATTTTATTTCCGCCGGTCCATAGGTGTCAAAAGGTTGAAGAACACTGCTCTAGTGCATAATTGCAAGAGGAGTACCTGGCATTCTGATTTTTTTTTTTTAATTTTAGCTCTTAGTCTTTGGAATAATCTTCCCCCCTTTTATTTGTGGATAATTGTCTTTTAAAAGATTTAAAACAGCTCTTAAAATGTATTTTTTGAAACAATGTTTGAAAGTTTGTTGTCCAGCTCCCATGGATGAACACAGGGGCGAACCAAGGAGAGGTGGGAAGCCAGTCCACCCTGAGTGTAAGCACTAAGAGGGTGCGCAACTGGCACACAGGCACTTCCTGCTTTTCTCTGCCAGTGCTGCTTTTCCAAGCCAGCAACAGTGACAGTAAACTTAAACACAGCCATCGTGGGACCTTTGGGCATTTCCCTGCAGCTGCCATTCCAGTCCATCTGACGTCACTTCCTTGTTTCAGAGCAGAGTCAGCAGCCGCAGGAAGGTGCATGAAAGTCCCACGATGGCTGCATTTAAGTTTATTGCTACTGGTTCGGGAAAGCAGCAGCAGTGGTGGGGAGGTGAGGGGGCAGGATTATTTATGAAATTGGGGTGGAGAAAGAGAAGGGGTAGATGCTGATAGAAATGGGGTGGAGGGAAAGAGAGAGGGCAGATGCTGATGGAAGTGAGGTGGAGAGAGAGAGAAGGGAGCAAGATACTGGATGAAATTAAGGTGGAGGGAGAAAGAGAGGGGCAGATACTGATGGAAGTGGGGTGAATGGAGAGAGAGAAGGGAGCAGATATTTGATATTAGTGGGAAGGGGAGAGAGAAGGAACAAATGTTGGATAGAAGTGGGGAAGATAGAGAGAAAGGGAGAGCATATACTGGATATATGTGGGGAGGAGAGAGAGAGGGGAGCAGAAGCTGAATGGAAATAGAGAGAGGGGGAGATGCTGGATGGAAGGGGGCAGAGAAAGAGGGCACATACTGGATGGAAGGAAGGGATAAATTAAAAAGGGTACATGCTGGATGGGGAAGAAAAGGATAGAGTTAGTGAGATACTAAAGGAGGTGAGGGAAAGAGGTGGCAAGCTGTAGGTAGACACAGTGAAGAGAGGAAAATTGAGGACTGGATAGTAAGGAAGAAATTAATCTAGACAGAGGCAGAAAATAAATGAGAAGGAAGACAGAAAGAGCAGACAGTTTCTGGAAGGGGCATAGAAAGAGGGCAGATGTCACATGGAAGGGACAGAGAGAGAGCAGACAGTGGGGAGTGCCAAGAAAATGAGAAAAGGAAAAACCAGAGATAACAAAGGTATAAAAGAATGTTCTATTTCTTCTATTTATTTATTTGCTTTAGAATAAATTAGTATTGTAACTGTGTTGATAAATGTTTATAAATAGAAAACAAATAAGGTGATCCTCCAATTCCTCAGTTGTCTCTACAAGCAAGATAGTAGGAGCATGTCTTTTATGCTTGTGTTTCTTTTTATTTAAATTTGGTCTTTTTTTGCTGTTTGTCAGGCTTTTTGGTACTTTAGAAGATCCCTCTTTTGAGACTGCTCTAGATGCGGGAGAGTGCAAACTCTGAGGTTGAGGGTCTGCTTCCAAGGGGCAGATTTCTTTGCAGCCTACACTAACAGTTTGGGGGCTCAGGGACTGTTCCCCCTGGTTTATCCACATTGGGCTTGAGCTTAGGCTGGGTGGCTCCGTGGTGTTTTTCCAGGATCAGGGCAGACTGCTTTCCTTCCCCCATTTGCGTGTGTGTGATCCGGTGGGGGTTGAGGTCTCCAGCTGGTTCATTGGGCCCGAGAAGCAGTCAGAAGACACAAAGGGGAAGATTTCTGTACAGGACGCTGGACTCAGCAGCTGCCTACTGTGGTATTCAGCCTATGCCTGCTAAGTCTGTCCCCAGAGCAGTGCGCAACTCAAGAGCAGACACTCTACAAACAGCTCAATTTAAACCTCAAACTGAACATTTTGATGACTTTCCTTCTTTGGCCCCTAGAGGGAGCGAGAGAGCAGATTTGCAGGTTTCTCAACCACCACACAGCTCTAGGTTAGTTCCCAGCAGTCACTTGCAGGCTGGAAGCAGAAACAGCAGGAAAACCTTTTCACCTGAGGGTTTGGGGCATGGCTGCAGGCTATTACACTAGAGAGCTGAACAGTTAGAGAGGAAGAAAAGAAAGGAGCAGCTTCAGGAAAGGCAGAGAGACTCAGGGTTGAGAGCTCTTAATGGCAAAGAACAGCTGGAAAGTATGGAGCTGACTGAGGCTGGTTTGGAGTCACCCAACTTCATGCCTCAAGATTTCCAGGACATGGAACTGGAGCCATATGCTGAGCCACGGAATGGAGTCCTACCAATGGAGGTTTGCTGGACTGAAGGCAAGTAGTTTAAACTGCCTAAATGTTTAACTTGGATACTGCTTAACTAAGCTGACTGAATGTTTTTTTGTGGTAACCCTGAAGAAGGTGTGGTGCTTGGAGGCACCTCTAAGAAATGTAAAAGACTTGTTTGAGATTTAATGGGGGGTTTTCTCTTCCCTCTGGTTGGGGGAAGGTCTGTTACCAGTCCCAGGCAGTGGGGAATGCTCCGCATTTTCTGTGGTGGGATTGAGGGCCTATGATTGGTGAATTGCGACCATTCAGAGCACACTCCCTGGCCAGCATGTCAGCTGCTGGGGCCTAGTGCCGTAGCACTAGCACAGGCTGAGGATATTGGCCCAAAAGGCTGTTTTGGGGGGTTTTTTTTGATGCTTTGGAAGTTTGGATTATTAATCGGCTGGAGAGCTGCTAGCAGCAGCTTTGGGAAAGCTTGAATTATATATTTTTGAACTTTATTGACTGACATTAACCCAGAGACTGTTTAGCAGTGCATTTTGTTTGGTTTGGGACTATATTTGATATCTGAAACATCCTGGCAAAATTGTTTTCTTTTTAATTTGAAACTGATTGAACTTGAAACAAGCAAGCTGGGTTTGAATGTTTTGTTTTGAAGAATAAACCCAGTAATTGTTTAATACAATACCTACCTGGTGTGGCGGTGTTCACTTCTATTAACCTTTTTTTTTTTTTTTTCCTTCCTTGTGCTGCCCGCAGCGGCTCACAAGAGTTTTTTCTCTTGCCACTGGTGCTCTAGGACCCATTGCCCTGAGGCTGCTGGTGACACTACGAAGCGGCTAAGAATTGCACACCAGCATCCTATACAGAATCATATCTGCCCTAATGGACAGATGCCTAACCCCGCCTAACCACCCTGATTCTCTAACCGGCACCCATGTCACAGGCGCCAGTTATTGAATCGCGCCTGCCTGATTGAGGGATCCCTTGCCATCAGCTGATTGTGGCAGGGGACCTCCCTTAAGTCCTGCTGAAATAGGTAAGAAGGATGACCACTCCCTACTGCCCCTGAACCCCCCCAAAGCAGTTTTAGGTATCTGGCCAATCGGAGTCCCAGTGCATTCCAGGATGCACTGGGAAGGAGGCCTAAGACTCCGATTGGCCCAGGTGCTTAAGGTCCTCAAATGTGAGGGGCCTTAGACATTTGAGCCAATCAGGACCTTAGGCCCCTCCCCAGTGTATCCCAAAATGCATCAGAAAGAGGAAGGCCCACCATTTGTAATGGTGGTCCTGCCGGCCGGAGGGTGTAAGCATCCCTTCGGCCAAGCTTTCTCCTACAAGGTATGAGGTTAGAGGAGTTGGGGGGGTAGACCTAGGAGTGCAGGGTGAGGGCCTGCAGCCTTTGGGGGGTGTCATGAGGGTTAGGTTTGTGGGGTATCGGGGATTCTGGAGTTTAGAGGAGGTGGCGGCAGGAGGGAGTGAGAATCATTCCTGCCAGTCTTCAATGGAGGGGGGCAGGAGGGAATGAGTATCTGCTACTATTTTACTCCATCGTCTTTTTGATTCCAAAGCCTGGAAGTTTAGGAGTGACTATAGAGGAGGACTCTGGAGGCACGAGCCAGAATGAATTGGTAGCTCCTTCTACTGTCTCTTTTCCATAGGCATGCCACTGAGGATTGCTTCCTGGGTTGTTGTGATGTCCTGGGTCGTTGTGATGTCAACCTTCGAGGCAAGGGAGCCCATTGAAATCATTGTCCCATTCAGGGGTCTTGGACCCCTTCTCAGAAAAAATGGTCGATCAGTCAGTTGGAGCTGAGGGCCATTCATTTGGCTCTAATGCAATTGCAGAAGACTCTGGAGGGCCAAGCGGTCAGGATCTTCTCCAACAATGCGACAGTAGTGGCCTATGTCAATCACCAAGGAGATACAAAGTGTGCATCTCTGGCTCTGAAAGCCCGCCTGCTCTTTCATTTGGCGGAGTGTCACCTCCAGGTGCTCTCGGCATCGCATGTGGCAGGAATCGACAATGTTAAAGCAGACTCTCTCAGCAGACAGACTCTGGATCCGGGTGAATGGGTGTTTTCCTCAGCAGCGTTCCAAGCAATTATATGGTGATGGGGGTCAACCTCAGTTTTTGCTCATGGCCACGGCACAAAGCAGGAAGGCAGATCGCTTCTTCAGTTGAGCTGAGCCAGGAAGTGAGGGTCTCGATGCTCTAATCCAGGTGTAGGAATAGGGAGTTCTTCTGTATGGTTTTTCCTCCCTGGCCCCATTATCGGCCAAGTCATTAGGCCTGATCATTTTGGTAGCTCCAGATTGGCCTCACAGACTGTGGTACGCAGATCTTATGCGTCTGCATCAGGGTCACGGCCTGCGATTCCATGCACATCCAGACAGTCTTACCCAGGGTCTGGTCAGCATGGAGGATCCAAATTGCTTTGCTCTTAATACCGTATCTACTGTACCTACCCACCTCACAAACGTCATCCTTAAAATAAAAGCTTGAAATTAGGACTCATCAATGCAAGATCCATTAAAAGCAACCATCACCTTTTAAAAGACACCATCCTCCATCAGGGTTTATACATCCTCTTTATCACTGAAACTTGGCTTACTAAAGGTGAAGAAGCATACTTCTCCTACTGTTGTCCTCCTAACTACGACTACATCTCGAATCACCGCCATAATCGTAAAGGTGGCGGCCTAGCCGTCATATTTCAAAATTACCTCATTAATCTAAGCGACCACTCCATCGGAAATGTCCCCATTGAATATCTCCACCTTAAGCTCAATTCAAGTTTCAACCTTAATTTTTTATTACTTTATGTCCCTCCACCAGTAGGACAAAACAAAATAGCTTTGCTCCAAGATCTTTTATTTGATTTCTGTTCCTCTACCCCACTCCCTCTGATCTTAGGTGACTTTAATGTTCATTTTGACGATCTTTTTAATTCCAATACCTCGGACATATTAGACATCTTAAATCCCCTTAACCTACAAACAATTATTGTAGGCCCAACCCACCTGGCCAACCACACTCTAGACATGATCTTTTCCCCCAAATTCCAATTCTTCTCGCACTCTGCTCCAGTAATTTCACCAGTACCTTGGTCCGATCATTACTTCATATCTTTCAATCTTCATTTCCTCAATCCAATTACATTTCAAATTCCCTCAGAAGCTAAGCTTACTTCATATAGAGATTTTACCAAATTAGACACTATAGACATTTTGCCCTTCTTCGACCCATCAACCGCAACTGCCACATTTAATTCAATAGATGATCAACTATCAACATGGAACTCTTCCCTTACAATCTCTTTTGGACAGTAAAGCTCCATTAATCTCTAAAATTCTATCGCCATGTAAACTAACTAATCCCTGGTTAGTTAGCTCCACTTTATGAAGAAACAGCTTCGCGCTTTAGAAAGAAAATGGCGCCATACAAAATCCCATAGAAACCTCCAAAATTATAGAGAAAAGGCATCCTTTTATAAAACCAAAATTAACCTGGCAAAAAATAAGTATTACTCAGATAAAATTAAAAAAGCAAAAAACCCATCTACCCTATATAACATCCTAAAATCCATTACCCCAAAGAGTACTGGAAGTAATACACTCCAGAAATCCACCTTAAACGCACAGGATTTAGCCGATGCATTCAACCAGAAAATCAAAACTATTCGAAGTACATTTTATAATAACTCAGCTAGCAGCCCAGCGAGTAATTACCAAACCAAATTTATCCCGACAGCAAAATGCTCTAATTTCAAAATTCCCTCCCTAAAAGACACTGAAGCTCTCTTTCAACAAATTAACCTAAAAAATTCTCGATCGGAGATCATCCCACCATTTTACCTAAAAAAATTCTTCTGTTGCTTTGGGCCCTTTATTCATTCTATCATCTCAAAAAGCTTACTCACTGCATCAGTTCCTTCCCTCTGGAAAACCGCTATCATCACTCCGATAACTTAAAGACTACAAAACTAACACAGATGACCCTACAAACTACCGCCCAGTTGCCAATATATCCTTTTTGGCCAAACTAACAGAAAAACTGATATTTAATCAGGTTTCTGATTTCATCGAATCAACCAATACTTTGCATCCCAACCAAACAGGTTTTCGTAAATTTCATAACACCGAATATTCACTGACAGGTTTAATAACCAAGATTCATTATTTTTTAGATCACCATAAATCTGTTGCTTTGTTTTCATTGGACATATCCGCAGCATTCGACATAATAGACCACGATTTACTCATTAATCGGCTAGAATCGATAGGTATTAGAGATCAAGTGCTTAACTGGTTTACCTCATATCTCTCTAACCGCACTTCCCTAGTTAAGTTTAATAACGAATATTCCAATGCTTATTCGTCATCTTTTGGGATTCTCCAAGGATCTATTCTGTCACCCCTTCTGTTTAATATTTTTCTTTCTCCATTACTAAGCCTCTGCCAGTCAATTGGTTTCACTTCTTTCTCCTATGCGGATGACATTCAACTTATTCACCCTCTCGATCCAGTAAATAACAATGATATTCAGTCTATAAATAAAAAACTCGAAATAATGCAAAACTGGCTTAACTCAAGTTTCAAGTTTCAAGTTTCAAGTTTACCTTTATTTGATGAATCGCTTATCAAGATATCTAAGCGATGTACAGTTAAAAAACCATCAGAGTGTGGTAATACAATTTAGGTTACAAGGTCACTTAAAAGACAGACATACATTTAATTTACTAAATTCATTTTTAGGACAAACGAAGATTGACAAACAAGAAAGGGTGGGAAGGGAGGGGAGAAATTACAATCTTATTATTTGTTAGAGTTTGACATCAAAGGATAAAAACAAATTAGGTAATAATGGGTTAAGAGAAAAAAGAAAGAAGAATACAGAAATCTAGAAGGGCAGTGTTTTATAGGTCAAAAGCGTCCTGGAATAAATATGTTTTCAAGTTTTTCTTAAATACTACAAGGTCGGTTTCATTTTTAATAAAATTTGGGAGGGCATTCCATAGTGTGGGAGCTTTTACTGAAAAAATGTCATTGCGTCTAGTACCTATGATTCTTAGCGATGGGACTGAAAGCAAATTAGATGAAGAAGATCTTAGCGAACGAGCAGAATTATGTGGGACAATCATTTTTGAGATAAATTGAGGTTCATTGGTGCTTAATGTTTTATAGACTAAAAATAATATTTTAAAGGTAATTCGATGGGTTATGGGCAGCCAGTGTAATTTAATTAGTAAAGGTGAAACGTGGTCAAATTTCTTTGCATTAAATATTAATTTAACTGCTGTATTTTGGATAATTTGGAGACGTCTATTTTCTTTTTGGGTTATGTTAATAAGAAGCGCGTTACAATAGTCCAGTTTAGAAATGATGAGAGAGTGAATTAAGATATTAAGAGATTTAGTTTCCAAGAAAGTAGAGATCGAGCGTAGAAGCCGTAATCTGTAAAAACAGGTTTTAACTATTGCGCTGATATGGTCATGAAAGGATAAATCAACATCGATTATTACACCGAGGATTTTCAATTTGGATACTGATTCTAATGGAATATTGTCAAGTTTGAATGGTATTTTTTGGAGTATGTCTCCCTTCCAAGTAAAAAGCATGGTTTTTGTTTTTTGAGTGTTTAAAGCTAATTTGTTATTGTTTAACCATGTTTTCATTTTTTCTAATTTGTTAGTAATCGTATTTATTTCTTCAATGTTTTCTGGGTTAAGAGGATGCAGTAGTTGAATATCGTCTGCATATGAAAAGGTTGTAAATCCTAATGACTGAGACATGGTGATAAATGGGGATAAGAAGATATTAAATAGCAGAGGGGATAATATAGATCCTTGTGGAACACCAGAAGATAAGGAAAAATTATCGGAGTAGGACTCATTAAATTTAACTCTCATGGTTCGGTTTGAAAGGAAGGATGTTAGCCATTGTAAGATTTGGCCGTCAATCCCTAATGATTGCAGACGGTAGAGAAGAATTTCGTGGTCTATGGTGTCGAATGCTGCAGATAAGTCCAAGGAAAAGAGTGCTACGGATTTGTGATGGTCCAGAAAGTAGTGAATATTTGTAACAAGGCCAATCATGGAATATTCGGTGTTATGATATTTTCGAAAACCTGTTTGGTTGGGGTGTAATGCGTTAGTGGATTCGATGAATTCTGAAAGCTGTTCGAAAACTAGTTTTTCCGTCAATTTCATTAGAAATGGTAGATTTGATATGGGACGGTAGTTCGATGGGTCATCTAGACTAGATTTAAAGTCCTTAACAATTGGTGAAACAGTAGAGGATTTAAGTACTGGGTACAGTTGCAGTAGAAAAACTTTTTAGTATAAGTGATAGGATAAATGGACCAAAATTAGAAAAAAATTTTTTTAAGTAAAATGGAGGGATTAATTCCATAGGAGAACCTTTTAGGTTAATTGACTTAAGATGTCTTTCTATATCGTTTATGGTTGGAGTTCTGAAATTTAAGCATTTGGATGTTGGAATGAGATTTTCTGTAGATAAGTTTTCACAATTAGCAAAGGATGATATGTTAGTCGAGAATGTTTGTCTTATTTTCAATATCTTTTGGCAGAAATGGTCTGCAAGTTCTTGTGATGTTAGTATTGATTTTTGCATTGATGTTTTTTTATTTCTTTGTTCCGGATTAACAGATTTTAGAATGTTAAAGAGGACAGAAGAATTTTTGGCCTTTTGAATTTTATTATTATAGTAAGACTTTTTTTCTTGATTGATTTCGCTTTTATAATACAGAGAGGTGTCCCTAAATTTTTGAAGATTGAAAGAAGTTTTGGCAGAACGCCATTTCCTTTCTGCAGCCCGAAGTTGTTTTTTTATTAAAGATAGCTTTTTAGAGTACCATGGATTTTTTATTTTTCTATTGACTATTGTTTTCGTTATTATTGGTGTTTTGATATTTAATATAGATTCTAGCTTAGAGTTCCAATAATGGAGTTGATCTTCAATAGTTTCAAATGATGGAATAGTGATAGAGGGACTGAATATAGAAGATATGTCAGAGCTTTCTAAATGGGAAAAATCCCTATATGAGGCTATTTTAGTTTGAAAAGAGTGGTTTAATGATTTTTGATTGGGGAAATAAAGATTTAAAGAGATTAAGTAATGATCAGACCAAGGGATGGCAAGAATATTCGGAATCGAGTGGGATAAGGATTGAGAAGCAGGGATAAGGATCATATCTAATGTGTGTTTGGCTTGATGAGTGGGTTCATGTATCAGTATTTGCAAGTCAAGGTCTTTGAACAAATTGATGGTTTCCACGGTTTGAGGGTTATTATAATTGTCAAAATGGATATTAAAGTCGCCCAGAATGGTTGGACAGTTAGCTGTTGAACAAAAATCAAAGAGTAGATTATGAAGTAGAGATAGTTTTGCATAGTCAATTGGAGGGGGGATATATAGTAAAAGAAAGTCAGTGTTGTTTATAGAGTTTGCTTTGAAGTGAAGATATTCAATAGTGGAATTGATAACTGATTGGTCCTGAAGTTTAATTAGGTTTTTAAGAAAGATTATGGCTAGCCCCCCGCCTTTGCGTTTATGGCGATGGTTCCAAACAAAATCGTAATTGGGGGGACAGCAGAAGGAAAGATATGCTTCTTCCCCTTCAGATAACCATGTTTCAGTTATGCAAAGAATGTGAAAGTTTTGTTGAAGAATAATATCTTTAATGAGGTGATGTTTCGTTTTAAGTGATCTTGTATTGATTAAACCTAATTTTAATTTTAGAGAGTTGATATGGATGAATGGTTGAACTAATGGAATAGATTGTGGTGTTATGTCAGTTGAGTGAGGTAAGTGGGTGGGAATGGATAGGAGAGAACAAGGGATTGATCTGAAGGGTTTATGAAAGACAGGTCTATGATTTAGTTGCGTTTGAATTTTTTGAAGATCCATATTTATACCTGTGTTTGTGTGACTGGGAAACTTTAGAATGTATGAAGAGAGGAGATAACAGAAGAAAAAAATCGAAGCTGTGTAAGTGATACGAGTGAAAGTAGTAAGTAGCCTTCTTGAAGAAAAGCTCAGGAGATAGTTATCGGCGGCGTCCTCAGGCGGCGGCCGAAGGAGCGAACAAAGGAGCAGGTCCTGCTCCTTTAGTGCGCTCCTTCGGCGCGCGCCTTTGGCGCGCGCCTTTGCGGCGTGCGCCGCAAAGGGTCCTGTAAAATAGCACATGCGCTGACCTGATTGGGGGAGGAGTCCGGCGAGCCGCCGCTTCGCGGCGGCAGAGGTGACCAGAGAGCACAAACTACAAAGAACAAATTAAAACAATGAATAAAAGGCTTTAAAACAATAAAACAGGTAAAACAGCTAGTCTTTAGTGCAGCCAAGGGGTGAAGTGGTTAGCAGTGAGCAAACAAATTAGCATTAAACATAAAAAAAACAAAATCCATGATCTTCACTTGGAAAAAAGACATAGGCTTGAAGACCCCATTTGTCCTTAATAACATCCCACTTGAGTCTGTTTCTACCTTAAAAATTCTTGGGGTCACAATTGATGACAAACTACTGTTTCACGAACACATCAATTATATTGTCAAAACCTGTTTCTATAAACTACGTTTAATCTGGTCAATCACCAAATTTCTTGAGCCCAAATCAATCAACATTTTGGTTCACTCGCTGATTTTATCGAAAATGGACTACTGTAACTCACTACTTCTTAACATCTCTCAAAAAGAAAAAAGAAGACTTCAAATCATCCAAAATACAGCTCTTAAATTAATCCACAATGACAAGAAATATGACCATGTCACACCACTCTTGATCAATTCCCACTGGCTTCCTATCAGTCACTGCATCTTCTTTAAAGTCATGCTGTTAATATATAAAACCCTAACCTATAACGAACCACAATTTATAGCCAGAATGTTAATACCACATAATACCACTTGACCACTCAGATCATCCTCCCAAAATCTTTTATCAATACCTTCCTTGAAAATAATAGGCACGAGAAGATCCGACATGTTCTCCGTGATGGGTCCGTGAATGGTGGAACTCAATACCACAATATATTAAAAATGAAAAAGATCTTACTTCCTTTAAAAAATCTTTAAAAACTAATCTTTTTAAAGATGCCTTTAACACTTAAATTTTAGACTCGCTTAATAATAACAGATTTTTAACTCTCCCGTCCCCCTTTGTTCTTTTCCTTTTTTTGTTCTCTCTTCTAAATGAAAAAGTTGTAACTTTCCCCCTCTCTCCTCCCAATTCAAGTTTGTCTTGTCATCAAATATCTGTCATTTGGTTTGTCTTTTTGTAACTCTACTCTCTTTTTATAATTATGTACATCACTTAGCAAACGATTAAGCGATACATCAAATGTCAATAAACTTGAACTTGAACTCTTACGGCACGGCTATTGAGTGTGCAAAGGTTATTTTAAAGCAGTCATTGCTACTCTGCTCAAGTCTATGAAGGTGACTGCTGTGTCTGCCTACGCTAAGGCTTGGAAGACTTTCCAACATTGGTGTGACCAGGAGAAGGTAGAACCTTATACTGTTCTGATTTTGGTGGTTCTTGCCTTCCTCCAAGTGGGTCTGGATAAAGGCCTTATCATGGCATCCCTTCAGGTTCAAGTGGCTGGGATCTCTTGTATCAGAGCCCGGGATCATTCTTCCTCGCTTTGCTCTCATCCTGACGTCACCAGATTTCTGAAGAGTACTCTTCATATTAGACTTCCTATTAAGCCACCCTTCTTGGGACCTGAACTTGGTTCTGTCTGGCCTCACCAAGGCTCCTTTTGAGCCTCTGAGAGATACTTCCCTCTTGGACTTGATGCTCAAGACTGTGTTTCTGATTCCCATTACTTCCGCGAGACATGTCTCGGAACTCCAGGCTCTTTCTTGTTGAGAGCCTTTCTTGAGGATACTGGGATTTCCTTGCGTACGATTCCCTCTTTTATTTTTGCCGCAGGTAGTTTCAGCTTTCCATGTTAATCAGGAGGTGTGTTTACCTGTTTTTCAGCCTTCTGGCTCAAAGTTGCAGGATCACATCTTGAACATTGGACGTGTGCAGGGTTCTTCTGCATTATCTGGAGGTTGCTAACAAGTTTCGTCTCTCTGACCATCTCTTTGTGCTGACTCATTCTTCTAAGACCACTATTTCCAGATTAATCCGATCAAAGACGCAAGATCACATTTTGAACATTGGATGCGCGCAGGGTTCTGTGTTATCTGGAGGTTGCTAACGAGTTTTGTCTCTCTGACCATCTCTTTGTGCTGACTCATTCTTCTAAGACCACTATTTCCAGATGGATCCAAAAGGCCATTTCATCAGCCTATCTTCTTTCTGGGAAAGTCTCCCATTTCTGTTAATGTGCATTCTACCAGAAGTGTGGCTTCTTCGTGGGCCGAAGCTACAGTAGTTTTTCTGGAGGAGATTGCAGGGCAGAGATGTGGTCCACTTTGCACATGTTTGCTAAATTTTACAGAGTGGATGTGGTGGCAAGACAAGACTCTGCCTTTGGGTCCTCGGTCTTGAGGGCCAGCGCAGTCAGTTTGCCCTAGCTCGGTCTAGAGGGCCAGTGCAGTCAGTCCGCCCTAGCTCTTTGGGACTGCTTTTGTATGTCCCACTTGTATAGAATGTTTCACCTATTGCACTGGAAAAAGAGATTATGTTCTTTCCTTGATAATATTTTTCCAGTAGATAGGTGAGACATTCTAGACTCACTCTCTGTCCTTCCTGCATCTGCCTACTGTCTTATTTTTTAATACTTTTCCAAGTTGTTTCTGGATGCCAGTCAGCCCTTTGGGGTTTCGAAGAATTGTATATATATCTTCATGTGCATTTGGGGGTCTTTCTTGAGCTCCTTTGATGCTTTTACTGCCTGTTTCAATGTGAGTTTACCTGTTGAGCTAAACAGTTGTTTTGGGGAATTTTCCCTTTACTGTCTCTACTTCATGTTTCCTGTGGGAGCTCTCAGTGCTTGGGCACTAACTGTAGGTGATGCTATAGCTCCCAATGAAGTACAGGAGAGTCACAGCAAAAATCTGGAGTGGATTCCTTCTGCACGTAGCACGCAGCCATTGGGATATAACCCACTTGTCTAGGATGTCTCACCTATCCACTGGAAAAGATATTATCAAGGTAAGAACATAATCTTTTTATAAGGTTCTGTATAAATGCAAATATAATATTTATAAAATATTGTTTTGTATTGTAAATATCTTTATGTACTATATGTTTTATTTTATATAGGATACTGAAACTTCCAAGCGGTACCTAACAAAAGCAGAGACAGAGTTAGAAGAAACAAAAGAAGAAAATCAGACTCTGAACATCTTATTAGATCAGCTCCAGGAAGACAAAAGCAGACTTAGTGCACAGGTTTTAAAGCTTGAAAGAGCAGGTATTCAAAATTTCTGTGTCAGATATGTACAATTTGGAGGCAGGCAATTACAAACTCATTAGTTCAACTTCAGTAGTAGTCAACACTATGAAATCAATGTGAAAGTGAAAGATTTTGTAGCACCTTGAATCAAGTAGATACCAAATACCAGGAAACATGATTCATAAAAGAAAGATCTTGCCAGACCAACTTGATTGAGCCCTTTAATGAAGTGACAAAGGTAATGAATCAGGGAGGTATAGTATATCTTTCAGACCTGGGTGTAAGTCTTTTGATACTTTTCCATACAGATAACTAGTACATAAATTGCATGGTATTGAAGAAGGGCTGAAAGTTATAAATTGGCTGAGGAATACTTAAGCAACAAAAAACTCTGAAAGAAATTATAAATTGAATCTATACTGTAGAGCAGGGGTGTCAAAGTCCCTCCTCGAGGGCCACAATCCTGTTGGATTCCCCAATGAATATGCATGAGATCTATTTGCATGCACTGCTTTCATTTTATGCTAATAGATCTCATGCATATTCATTGGGGAAATCCTGGAAACCCAACTGGATTGTGGCCCTCGAGGCCCGACTTTGACATCTGTGCTGTAGAGTGTAAAGTGACTAGTAGAGTAGAGCAGAGCTCACTGCTTTGACCAGTTCTTCTCACTATCTTTCTTAGTGACACTGCAGAAGGAATTGAAGAAAAATATACAGTATGGGGCTCATAATCGAAACAGAAATATGTCTAAGAACCGGCCAAAATCGGCACTTGGACGATCAGTAACATAAGTCGTCCAAGTATCGATAATCGAACCGAATTTTAGACGTATTTAAAAACGACTTAAGACTTCACAGTGCTGGTGAATGACCAGAGCTTTTCAGGAGTAGTGTCAACGGCGGGATTTGGGCGGGACGTGAGCCATCCTAGACTTAGTCGTACTGCATGTATAACCAAAAGTTTTACAACACTGCCTAGATGGAACTTGGATGTTGTGACTTAGGCCATCTAAAACCAGGCCTAAGTCCACAGAAGGTATCCAAAGTGACCAGATAAACACTGCAGACACAAAGTACAGACCCCCACACACTCCCCCACCACAACCCTCATAAAAATCGTAATAACAACTTTACATATCTTCTTCCAGAACATCAGCACCTGGCATAGGAAAGCCTAGTAGAGCTGCACAGAGTGGCTTAAGTAGTCTTAGGCGTGGGTTAATGAACCATGGAGAGGAGGACCCAGGCCCCTAAGCCACTCTAATCACTGCGTTCATGATGAAAAATGTGCACCCCTCAAAAAAAAAACCCAAATCTTGCAGCCATAAGGGCTATTGGGGTGGTAGATAGGTGGGTCAAGTAGGTTCGGGGGGGGGGGGCTCACCATGGTCTATAAGGGAGCTGTAGTGAAATGTTTATGTGGCATCCTTTTTGTGAAGTTCACAGCAGTGCCCTTTAAGGTACCCCACTACTCTGGTGCCATATCTGGGTGTCCAGCCCATCACTTTTCTGGCCCCTCCCAAGCCCGAAAGGTCTTTTTCTAGGCATTTGTGACTTGGACAAATTTTTGGATGAAAATGGGGTATAAAGATGGACGACTTAGTGGTCTGGATGATCAAATGGCAGGACGTAGAGTTGAACGATTTTCGGAAAAAAATGGACCTTTTCCCGTGTCCAACTTTGGGCAACTTAGGCCCAAAATGGACTTAGAGACGTTTCTTTTGATTATGCCCCTCCATGTGTTTGCAGATTATACAAATATCTGTAACACAGCAGGTACTCGGAAAGAGTGAAAAAAGAGAGCATTTTTCCCATGCAATAGTGATTATATGCTGAACCATAGGGTTATCCATCTATGCTTGTGAGCATACTGCAAAGATGTCAATCATAGCTTTTCAACTCCTACTCCTTTTCCTTGGTCTCTGCTGCCCCCATCAGTTCTTCTGCAGGCAAGCATAAAGGTGTTTCTCTGATCTGCTAATTATTGTTTTGCGGTGTTTTTGTCACTTTTTTCAGCTTGTTTGCAGATTTTTTGTGCAACTTTATGGGACTGCTTTGGAGAGGAGCAGATGTTTAACCCCCCACCCCCACCCCTTTTACGAAACCATATCGCAGTTTTTAGTGCCAGCCGTAGGGCTAAAAGCTCTGATGCTCATAGGAATTCTATGAACGTCGGAGCTGTTACAGCTACAGCCGGTGCTAAAATCGTGTTACGTTTTTGTAAAAGGTGGGGTAAGTCTGCAGCTGACAGGTGTATCCTTCAGGGACCTATATAGCCAGCCTACTGAGGATTTGTGGAGCTCAGAGTTCCGAGGCCTCAGCAATTGCTTCCTTGACTTGATCAGGAACTGGAGTTCAGGCCTGCCCCCATTTTTTTCTGCATTGGTCACAGTTTTTTTTTGGGGGGAAGGATCAATCTAACTAAGGTCTGACTGGCAGCTTCAAGATCTCAGCATGGCAACTGACCAGCAGCTTGAGGTAGAGAACCCCTGCAGATCCATCTACATTTTAAAGGAGCTGATGCAAGCTACAGCACCTTTTTCCCCAGCACATGGTCTGTGAGTACAGGCTGTGACAGCCTATGGAGAAAATCGAGGGGTGGGGGGGGGGGGGGTTTAACTGTTTCTGCAGTTAGGTTTTTGGTCCTACTCCTCTAAAATCCTATTTTTTTATTTTTGTGATCAGTGTATTGAAGCAGTTTTTTTTTGTGCCAATTTTATTTGAAGTTCTCCAACTTCTTCAAAACACCTTGTTTGCCTCAAAACTGATAGTGATGGAGTCCTCAGACCCTAATACCCTATATCATGCCTTATTTGCACTGGATGGGCAGCTGAAGAGCGCCCTTGCACCATGTCACATGGAATGGAGAGGCAGGAACTTCAGACATAGCCCATCCACAGTCCCCTAGAACTAGAGAAAGGCAAATGGTCCCATCATGGGGAATGAAACATCTTCTGGAGCCCTGGGACAGTGTCCCTGTGCACCATATGGACATAAAAGCTTTGCAACCCAAGAAAAGGCATTTGCTCCACCCTAAGGAGCATGGAGAGTTACCCACTCAGGCCCTTACCCCAGAGGTAATTAATCTCCTATGGCAGTCTTATGCAAAAGGCAGAACTCTACCTGTTAGGCCACCTGGTGAGCGGACCAGTGCCAGGCCCCTCTGGATACTCAAAGTGCTTCTTTTCTGAGAACGTAAGCTATTCTGGACTCAGATGATCCCTCAGATAGGGACTTGGAGGATGAAGGATCAGATTTAATCCCTTTATTGTCCCAAAGTGAGGCTTCCCTGGTGGGAGAGGCAGCCTCTCATATGGAAGACCAGGAGGCAATATTGGACATAGACCAGGGAAAGGATTGATCCATTTGCCGACTCTTTAAGTCTTCTCCATTGCTCGAGATCATTACAGAGTCCTTTCGAAAACTGTAGACCCTCCGCAAACCCTGTCCGCTCAGTATTCTCTCCTGCTCAGTGTTCTCTCCTGAGCAGGGTCTGGGCTCAGCCCACTTCCTTTCCATTGGGTCCGTCCTGTTATCACCTCCATATCTCTGAGCACTTCTAATTCACTATCAGTTGTATAATTTTGTTCAATTTGAACTTTATCTTATAGAGTGTTCTTGTTTGACGTTCAACACTGCTTTTTGATCACTCTACTCTCACCATTTTGAGAGATTTTTTGCCCTATTTGTTCACTTCCTTTCCATGGCACCTGGAAATGAGGATCTAGTCAGGGAGCCCTAGGAGACCCCTGAAGGTGCCTTTGCTATGCCTAAGGTGGATTCCCTGGTAGCCTAAGTGACCAAACACTTCCCTTCCAAGTGAATATGGTCCTTAGGTGGCAGTTTGGCTGCATCATGGCCTCCTTCTTGGCATGCACTTGTCATTCCAGTCTATGAAATCAGGGCCTGGTGGAGACTGAGCCCCTGCCACAGCTTATGCTAGCTGGAGTAGACTACATAGTGTATGCACTCTATGATATAATTAGTCAAGTTTCAAGTTTATTAGGTTTTGATAGACCTCCTATCTAAAAAACAAAAAAAATCTAGGCGGTGTACAGTAAAATGTTTAAAACAGTACAAGTGAACATATTAAATACATAGAAAGACTTTTTACAGAAGCAATAAGGAAAGAGGGGGAGAAATACACAGGAACAAAAAGGGAAGGGGGAAAAATACAATCTATGGAAATGAAAGCTGGGGAGAAGACAAGAACAAGAATACTGCAAATCAAAGTCCTGCTGAGTCCTAACAACCATAAACATCTTTATTTTAATTTTTTTAATAAACAAAATTTTTATTATAAAAGTACAAAGAAAATTCACAATCAAATACCGCTATAGTTGCGCGGGGACAGAAATCCTGCCCGTCCACACCCATTCCTGTGAGGAGTCTCCTCCGTCCCCGCCCAACCCCGCGAGGAATCTTTTCTGTCTCTGCCTGTCCCCCCACAAAAGTTACCTGTCCCCATAAAAAGCAGCAATTATTTCTGACAGTTTTTTTTAACCAACAATAAAATACAATATAAACAAATAACAGTGAACATAAGAATTTCCGCTGCTGGGTCAGACCAGTGGTCCATCGTGCCAAGCAGTCTGCTCACGTGGCGGCCCCTAGGTCAAAGACCAGTACTCTAAAGGAGTTCAGCTTCACCTGCGTATGTTCCGGTTCAGCAGGAACTTGTCTAATTTTGTCTTGAATCACTGGAGAGTGTTTTCCCATACAACAGACTCCGGAAGAGCATTCCAGTTTTTCACTACTCTCTGGGTGAAGAAGAACTTCCTTACATTTGTATGGAATCTATCCCCTTTTAATTTTATAGAGTGCCCTCTCGTTCTCCTTACCTTGGAGAGGGTGAACAACGTCTTTATCTACTAAGTCTATTCCCTTCAGTATCTTGAATGTTTCGATCATGTCCCTTCTCAGTCTCCTCTTTCAAAGGGAGAAGAGGCCCAGCTTCTCTAATCTCTCACTGTACGGCAACTCCTCTAGCCCCGTAGCCATTTTAGTCGCCCTTCTCTGGACCATTTCGAGTAGTACCGTGTTCTTCATGTACAGCGACCAATGCTGGACTTTAGCAAAGCATTCGATAGCGTACCACACCGCAGGTTGCTGAGCAAGATGAGTTCTATGGGATTAGGAGACACATTGACGAAATGGGTTGGGAACTGGCTTGGAGGTAGGCTTCAAAGGGTAGTGGTGAACGGCACCCCTCCGAAATGACGGAGGTGATCAGTGGAGTGCCACAGGGCTCGGTCTTGGGCCCGATCTTATTCAACATCTTTATAAGGGACTTGGCAGAAGGGCTTCGAGGGAAAATAACTTTATTCGCCGATGACGCCAAACTAAGTAATGTAGTGGGCAAATGCACAACGGACGAAGATTCAACGCCCGACAACATGATACACGACCTACTCCTACTGGAGCGCTGGTCTAGGACCTGGCAACTCAGCTTCAATGCCAAAAAATGCAAAGTTATGCACCTGGGCAGCCAAAATCCATGCAAGATCTATACCCTTAATGGCGTGATCCTAGCAAGAACGGTAGCAGAACGAGACTTAGGGGTGATCGTCGGTGAGGACATGAAGGCTGCCAATCAAGTGGAGCAAGCTTCATCCAAGGCAAGACAAATCATAGGTTGCATACGCAGGGGTTTCGTCAGCCGTAAGACGAAAGTCATTATGCCATTGTATAGATCCATGGTGAGACCCCACTTGGAATACTGTGTACAATTCTGGAGGCTGCATTATTGCAAGGATGTGCTGAGACTGGAGTTGGTTTAGAGAATGGCCATCCAGATGGTCTCGGGACTCAAGGATCTCCCGTACGAGGAACGGCTAGACAAATTGCGGCTGTACTCGCTCGAGGAGCGCAGAGAGAGGGGGGACATGATCGAGACGTTCAAGTATCTCATGGGCCGCATCGAGGCTGAGGAAGATATCTTCTTTTTCAGGGGTCCCATGACAACAAGAGGGCATCCATGGAAAATCAGAGGCGGGAAACTACGAGGTGACACCAGGAAATTCTTTTTCACTGAAAGGGTGGTTGATCGCTGGAATAGTCTTCCACTGCAGGTGATTGAGGCCAGTAGCGTGCCTGATTTTAAGGCCAAATGGGATCGACACATGGGATCTATTCGCAGGGCAAAGGTAGGGGAGGGACAGTAGGGTGGTCAGACTTGATGGGCCGTGGCCCTTATCTGCCGTCTATTTCTATGTTTCTATGTTTACTCCAGGTGAGGGTGTACCATGGCCTGGTACAGCAGTACCAGTACCTTCTCTGATCTGTTTGTGATCCCCTTCTTAATCATTCCTAGCATTCTGTTTGCACAGCGGATGGCTTCATTGACTTGTCAACCAGTACTCTCAAGTCTCTTTTCTGGGGGGGGGTCTCTCCGAGAACTGCACCAGACATCCTGAGTGGAAAGAGAAAAAGAAGTAGAAGCAGTTGTGCAGATGTTGCAGAGTGGAATGGATTGTGAGTCTTCGAAAGAGACACCTTGTTCCGACACAGTTCCTGGAATATCTGGGGGTCTTATTCAACATGGCAGAAGGCTGAGTCTTTCTTCCAAAAGCATGCAAACAGAAGCTATGTGGTCAGATTACAGATCTGTTGTTCAAGCCAGATCCTACTACATGGCATTACCTTCAAATCCTTGGGTCAATGATGGCCATGATAGAGGTGGTGCTCTGGGTGAAGGTGCATTGTCTTACTTGGTTGCCTCAGAGAGACTCCCCTGGAAAGTGCCAGCAAGAAGCAGCACAAGCTGGTGGCTCCACCCACAGTCTCTGGTGAAGGGAATCCTGTTCTGGATCAATTCCTGGATCATCTTATCAATGAATGCCAGCTTGTTTGGCTAGGGTGGCTCATTGCAATGGTTACCTAATACACGGACAATGGACTCCATCTCAGTGGAAGTTGTCTATCAACAGGATGGAACTGCGAGCCATTCTTCTGGCACTGCACTTACTGACAATGACACTACAGTAGCCTATGTCAACAGGCAGGAGGCACCAAGAGCATTGGACTCTGGCAGGAGGCAAAAGCATTGTTCTTTTGGGAAGAAACACATCTGCGGGCGATCTTTGCAGCGCCCATGGCTGGGGTAGACAATATTCAAGTGGATTATCTCAGCAGACAGACATTAGACTCAGGAAAGTGGTGTTTGTCCCTTAGAGCATTTCAGGCAATTGTGAGACGATGGGGTCATCCAAAGTTCGACCTCACGGTGACTGCATAGAACAAAAAAGTGACTCAGTTCTTCAGCTGCAGATGCAAACCCGAACATGCAGGGCTAGATGCCCTGGTTCAACCTGGCTACTGTTCTTGTTCCCCCCTCTGGCCCATGATAGGCTAGGTGATCCACCAAATAGCAAATCACTAGGGATAGTAGTTTTTGTAGCACCAGATTGACCCAGGTGCTCGTGGTACTCAGATCTCATACGAATACAAGGTCTCAGACTCCAAGTTTATCCAGACTTGCTCTCACAAGGGCCGATTGCCAAAAGGGTACTCGGAAGTAGTTATTGCTACTCTTATTAGAGCCTTAAAGCCAAATAGGGCACTGGACTTTGACCTAAGGGCCACCACGTGAGCGGACTGCTGGGCACGATGAACCACTTGTCTGACCCAGCAGTGGTAAATCTTATGTTCTTATGGTGCAGCAGAGAAAATTTAGAGCTCGGTCAGTGCTTCCAAAGGTACTAGCATTCCTTCAAAAGGGCCTTGACAAGGGATTGACAGTGGCGTCTCTTAAAATTCAAGTAGCGGGGCTCGCATACTTCTGGGACCAAATGAAGAAAGATTTGCTAGTGGCCCTTCTGGACATAGTCAGGTTCTTGAAGGGAGCACTGAGACTATGGCTGTTTATTCAAAACCTGTTTCCATCCTAGAATCTTTCTCAGAAGGACTCAATAGGGCTCCGTATGAGCCCTTACAGGAAGCCTCCCTCATGGATCTCTTGGTCAAAGTAGTCTTCCTAGTGACAATTATATCTGCTAGGGGAGTCTCAGAATTGCAGGCACTGTCATGTAGAAAGCCATTCCTGAGGATCACAGAAGAGTGAGTGACCTTGCATATGGTTCCCTCCTTCTTACCGAAAGTCGTTTCAGTGTTTCATGTCAACCATGCCAGCATTTCACCCCACAGGGTCTAAGAAGAAAGACAATGCCTTAGGTTTTGGATGTCAGGAGAGGTCTATTGCATTACCTGGAGCTGACTAATGAGTTTTGTCTTTCAGATCTTCTTTTCATGTTAACCAATCAGGTGAGATAAGGCAGACCCCCTTTCAAGGCCACCATCTGTAGATGGATTCGGGGCATAGTAAGCACTGCAGCCATTGGGCCATTTTGGACTCTGGATCATCCATGGTATTCCTGGACATTGACTCCTTAGTTACCAGGCCTTTCCAGGCTCTCCACTGTCCTTGTTGCAGACTTGGACATCTGATCTCCAGGCATCCCTGCCAGTACCATTGTGGCTCCTGCTGAGCCCATTTATTCTTTATTCCACAGTCCATAGTAGTCCTTGGGCTACTGGCTGTCACTTCCTGAATTCCCTCCACCATTGGAGAGTCTTGGATGAACACCTCCTTTGGCATCAGGCACGCTTGACCTTAGAACACTTAACCACCTGGGTCTATATACTGGGATTTTGGGTTAAAGCAATGGTTGATTACATCAGAGTCCTTTCCCCAACTAGTTTTAGTTTTCTCTTGGTTCTTTTATGCAGAGGTTGAGGGTTTCACTTTTCTCAGAGGGCATCTCCTGCCCCTCTTATTAGTTTTTGGTCTTTGAGGCTACAGTAACTATTGTACTAGGTGATTTACATCTTCTGCAGTATGCCTGCAAGCATAGATGGAGCAGTAGATAGAGATGGTGTGGTTCATACCATCCCTATCTACTGGAAAATATATTCTCAAGGTAAGAATCTAATCTCTTTTTGTGAAATGTTGCCTATGTGCGAAGACCACATAAGCACCTCTATGTCTTTGTAAAATACCAGCTCAAATCCTGCAGAAATACTGGCTAGGTTGAAGCAATTGACATTTATTTGTGCTGGGAGAAGATGTAAATGTTAGCATGTAAAGTACACAGGTATTTGATAAAATACAGCATGCAAATTGTAACCTTGCCCTCACCAAACTCAAACTTCTCCTCTGAATATGCCTACTTTAAAGTTGCATGCAAGTATGCGCTTAATTGCATATCATCAGATTGTAAGCTTTCTAGAGAGAGAGAAATACCTTCTATAACTGAATGTGACTTATCATAATGACGAGTCATGAGCTAAATCCAAAATTTAGCCTGTGGTAGACAGGTACCACACAGGTTAATAAATCCCTCGAAGCAAAAAAGAAGAAAAATGCAGCATTGATGCTCTTGATGCAATGATTTATTGTAGTCAATGAGTGTATAACACTAAGTGAAGCTTATGATGTACAATAACACCCAAATGGAGGAAAGAAGACCTCAAAGAACCCCAGGCGTCCAGTCATTGGAAATATACCAATTAGGGGTTTAAGGGTACTATCGCTGGTCAAAAACCGTTTGAATTAATCAATTTTTTTTAATTATTTTTTAATATTTATATTAAATATTGTGTTTTTTATATTTTAAATTCAAACTCATTAATCAATATCAATTTTCTCCCATACTCAAGTATTGAACAGAGAGCAAGCAACCAGATTTATGATCGATCCATTTGCAACGCTGTATACGGCATACTAAACTTGGTGTAAATCAAGCACTTATCTTCCAGTCCCAAAGGAGGCCAAATCCGTTTCACGCTAACTGGCTTCTTCAGGGAAGTGCTAGAATATAATGGTTGCTGATACCAGCTAATGGATTGCTACTCGATCCTATGTTACACGGTCGCCTCTTACTTTCTCTCCTGTGTCGGGTCTGTATTTTTCAAAGTTAATGGGGATACTGTTTATTGCATAAACACCTGCAAATTTCTGTGCTACAATAAATCATTGCATCAAGAACATCAATTCCACGGTTTTTCTTCTGTTTTGCTTCTTGTTGCACCAATCTACTGCAGAACAGTGGGCTTTTTCTTTTGTTTGTTAATAAATCCCTCAGAAATGTGTAGTAGTTTTTCCTGTGCTAAATGTGCAATTTTTTACTCGCTTTAGTAAATAGGTCTCGTAGACTTTAAGCTCTCTTGGAAAGGCAAATACATCTTGTATCTGCATATAACTCACCTTAAGCTTGGATTTGAAAAGAAGAGCAAATCTAAATCCAAACCCAAATGCGTATAGACTCTGTCTTGCACTAAGAACACAGAAGCAGGATGGTCTATTATATAGCTTACACATGTGCATTTATTTAGTCCTTTCATTCACTTACAACTTGTTGCCATACATAGCACTAAACACTGCAGATTCCCTGGGCAACTTTAGAGAAATAAGCTGTGGCGGGTGTGCCAAGAGAGGAATGGAGGTCTATACAAGACAGGAGGAGGGAGCATATTCAGACAGACAGTGAAGTGTGGCCTGGGGATTGACTGGAGACATTTGGAAGGTAATTAAAAAAACACCTGTAATGATTTTTCATATAGGTTATTCCTACTTTATATAGGGAACTTATATCCCTTCATAAAATTACCCTTTAATAAGCACTCACACAAAGTTTTACCTGCTGTGAGGCACATACAACTTTCCCATACTTACATACTTATGCACATAGTTTATGAAATATGTATCCTTAGCAGTATACGAGGTCTGTTCAAAATGTTTCAGGACATTTTGAATTGCACGTCAATGGAAAATTCTTTTGAGACGTGATGGGTGGTGTTGAGTATCTTGAAACCTCCTTTTTTCCATTTATTGATATCTGTTTTCGCCTCCGAGCGACAGCAGTTTTTGTGAAAGTGTGTTTTCGTGATTGGCTATTTTTCATCATGTGCGACCTCAATGATCAGTGCTACAGCGTTTTAAATTGGGTAAGACTACTACAGAAACTTATGAAATGTTTAAAGTGGTTTATGGGGGGAGCGTGTCATGAGGTGTGGAAGATGTTTTAAATGGTTATTCATGCTTCAAAAGTGTTCATGAATCAGTGGAAGACGATTCGTGAGGTGGAGGACCATCAATGTAAACTGATGATGATCATGTTGATCAAGCGAGAGTTCTTGCACACACTAATCAGCGATTAACTGTTAGATTAACTGCAACATCTCCATTGGTTCATGCCACAACATTCTAACAGAGAAGTTTGGGATGTCTCACATTGCGACCGATGACAGATCACCAGAAGAACAACCACAAAAAATGCGATGACAGTTCTTCCCCAGCCACATTACGCTCCTGACTTGGCTCCTGCTGACTTCTTCTTGTTTCCTAAACTTAAATCCATGCTGAAAGGAAAGCAATTCAACACCATTGAAGACATAAAGCAAAATTTGACACAGCAACTTTTGGCAATTCCTGAAGATTCGTTTAAGGACTGTTTCCAGAAGTGGAAATGACATTGGGAAAAGTGTATACATAGGGAAGGGGAGTACAATCCCTCATACTGAGTCAACTCGATTATTGTAATATCACCTACTTGGCACTCTCCTAGAAGAACATGCGGCAATTGCAACTAGTACAAAATGCAGCGGTTAGGTTACTTTGTGGCTGAAGAAGTTTGATCACGTGACACCTTCCTACCGACTTCTGCACTGGCTGCCGATGGAGGCATGTGTGAAATTCAAGTTTGGTTGTTTTTGCTTCAAGATACTTTACGGCTTTTCTCCTTCACAAACAGCAGATTCAGGAGAACCTCACATCTGAACTTTGTTTTTCCACTGGTTAGAGGTTGTAAATTTAAAAGTCATCACCATCTTATCTCGCATCAAGCAGCATTATAGGGTAAAGACCTGGAACAACTGCTCGTGCCTACTACTTATAGGGAATTCAGGAAACGCCTAAAAACACATCTGTTCCTGAAGTACTTAAGTAACTGATCTATACAATCTTAGTCCTCAACAAATGATCTTTAGAACTGTTATTCACTAACTCTGAACTTTGTTTATTCCACTCGATCTGTAATACCTTATAATCATTGTAAACCGCATAGAACTTCACAGTCCTGCGGTATATAAACTGTTATTATTATTATTGTTGTTGTTGTTATTATTATTACTTGGAAGGGGATGCAATGGAATAAGTTGTAAGATTGTTTAATACATTTTTATAAAATCTGTCGTGGAACTTTCTGAACAGACCTCATAGTCTAAAATGAAATAATGGGACAGAATGGATGGACAAATTGGTCTTTGCTCTGAGGTAAGAGCAAAGGCATTTCCAGGGGTATATTTTGGGTAGAGCAGGAGCAAAGTTGCAATGTATGCTTGTGTTGTTTTTTAAAAAAATATCAGTATATGGTTAAGTACAGGCACACATTTACATTTCCCTTGGAATCGGTGTAAATGAATGTATCAGCTTTTGCACACTACTGTGGGAGCTTATTTAATGGAGTAACTTAGATGTCTCTTTATCAAAAGAGAAAAACATTTCAGAAGTGGCACAATGTGCCAGATAGACCTTTTTTCATGGGAAAACGTCCATGTTGTAATTTTTGAAACCCAGATTTGAGACAGTAATCTCCGCTGGACCCAGAATTTGGACATTTTCTTGGATAATGGACAAAAAGATCTAGTGTAAAAATTGAGACTTTTTATATGGATCTGTTTGAATCGTGACTGATTCACAAAAAGATGCCCTAACTGACTAGCCGACTACTGGAAGGATTTAAGGCTGTGTCGCAAACTTTTTCAAGCCTTGGTAAACTAAACTTGGGCCAGGTCTGCAGGGACTTTGAGCATACGCAGATGTCAGTGCAACGAGATGCATAGGTGTGATGTCGTCCTGTTGATGTCTTTGCATGCACGGAGCCCTCCAGATGGGACCTTTAGCTTGTTAACTCTGAAATTACTACACCAGTAGGGGGTGGGGAGAGCGAGGAGGAGGAGAGGTGCCGGCACTGGCTGACTGCCTACAGGACGTGCCTCTCGGGGCACACCTTGAATCTCACTGCCGCACACTAGTGTGCCATGGCACACAGTTTGTGATACACTGGATTATCCCAGGACAAGCAGGCAGGTATTCTCACATATGGGTGACGTCATCGACGGAGCCCGGATGCAGACACCTCACAAGCAGACTTGCTTGAAGAAACTCGAAGTTTCTAGTCGCCCACACCGTGCATGCGCGAGTGCCTTCCCGCCCAGCACAGGGCGCGTCTCCTCATCAATCCGTTCATTTTCCGGAACAGGCCTCTCGGCAGGTGGTACGGTTTCAGACGCGGATCCATCCTTGCCGGCTTTTTTCCAGACCATGTTAGAGAAGCAGTTTATTCAGTTCCTTACTAACATGGGACCTAAACTGCTTCCTCTTATCCAGCCTGGGCATTCAGCAGACTCCCGTGAGGTCGAGCCGCTTCCTTTGCCCCAGTCTGAACTTACACATTCTTTGCAGGGAGCAGAGTCTCAGCGAGTGTCTGGTCTGCCATCCAAGCACGAAAAGCAAGGAGCAGATTCTTTGCGAGTGCCTCGACGAGAATCCTCACATTCTAAACAAAGAGCAGAGTCTTTAAGAGTGCATCGAGGTTCCCCCACCAAGCCTCTGGAGCTTCGATCTACAGCCTCTAGTCTTATTCATACATCGGCATCGGCAGCCTATGTCTCCGAGGCGAAATCTCCTCGATCCTCGAGATCTGATTCCAGACACAGTTCTCACTGACATTCGAGGCCTTCATTGAGGCATCCTTCCAGGAATCGTTCCTCAAAGCCTCGATCTACTCCAACCTCGACCAAACCACCGACTCCTCGTTTGAGGTCTCCGATGCCGGACCTCGAGGATGTTCCTATCTCGATCGTCCAAGTCACCAGGTTCCTTTGATGCCTTTTTTCTTGCCGAAGCTTCTTCTTCGACACAGGCTGCCTCGATGTCCTCGAGTCCTTTTCGAAGCAAAGCATTGGCAGATCAGCTATCTTTCTCGTCTTTCCTGCGACAGATAGCTGTAGACTTGGATAATCAATTGGATACTGGCTCCAAGAATTCTAAGGAGTATCTAGAAGTCATGCATCTTCCTCAACCTCCGGCAGAGTGTCTTAAACTTCCACTTCATAAGCTTTTGAATCAGACTTTTGGTCGATGCATGGAAACACCTTTTTCCATACCAGCTGTTCCAGGAAAATTGGACTCTAGGTATAAAACTGTGCATCGCAAAGGGGTTTGACAACTCGCAGTTATCTCCTCCAATCATCTTATGATGCCTTCGAGTTGTCTACCCGAGTGGCTGCTTGCTCTGTAGCTATGCGTTGTCTTGCCTGGCTTCGTACCATTGACATTTTATTTATTCATTTATTCATTCAATTTTCTATACCGTTCTCCCAGGGGAGCTCAGAACGGTTTACATGCATTTATTCAGGTACTCAAGCAGTTTTCCCTCTCTGTCCAGGCAGGCTCACAATCTATCTAGCATACCTGGGGCAACGGGGGGATTAAGTAACTTGCCCAGAGTCACAAGGAGCAGCGTGGGTTTGAACCCACAACCCCAGGGTGCGGAGGCTGTTGCTTTAACCACTGCGCCACACTCTCCCTCTAATCTTCAAGACCGCTTAGCTAACATTCCTTGTGAGGGCAACAATCTCTTTGATGAATCCATCTAGGCAGCCACCAAGAAATTATCTGACCATGAAAAATCTTTTGTTTCTATAGTCAGACCTAAATCAAAGCCAGCTCCTGCCAAGCCTGCATGCCCTGCTCTTATCTATCAAAGGCGTTTTTCTCTAAAGCCAGCTCCTTATACTCGCCCTCCTCTGAAAAAACAACAACTTCAGAAGCAACAGAAACCCCAACCTACTGCTACACCTAAGGCTTCTCAGCCTTTTTGACTGTTTACAACAGAACATAAACTCCACCGTTCTGTCTTTGTCTCCTTTTCCCCCTATAGGAGGCCGTCTCCTTCATTTTTACAACCGATGGACAATAATTACATCCGACCTCTGGGTGCTTACCATCATCAGGGAAGGATACTCTCTTCATTTCACTCAGGTTCCACCAGAGCTTCCTCCAAGAGAGTATCCTTCCAATCCATCCCTTCTTCTTTAGGAAGCTCAAGCTCTGCTTTGTCTCCATGCCATCGAACCAGTTCCCTTGGAACAGCAGAACAGGGGTTTTACTCCCGTTACTTCCTTGTTCCAAAGAAGACGGGTGATCTATGACCCATTCTGGATCTCAGGGCTCTCAACAAATTCCTAGTCAAAGAAAAGTTTTGAATGTTGTCCCTGGAATCCCTTTATCCCCTTCTCGAGCATAACGACTGGTTATGCTCTCTGGATCTCAAGGAGGCCTACACTCATATCCCCATTCATCCGGCCTCTGGTCAATACCTCAGATTTCGGGTGGGGAATCTGCACTATCAATACAGAGTACTACCCTTCGGCCTAGCCTTGTCTCCCAGAGTGTTCACCAAGTGCCTGGTAGTGGTAACAATAGCTCTAAGGAATCATGGTCTTCAGGTATTTCCCTACCTCGACGACTGGCTCATCAAAGATTTCACATCTCAAGGGGTTACTGTAGCGACCCAACGGACTATCTGGTTCCTACAAAGTTTGGGATTCGAAATCAACTTTCCCAAATCTCAACTTCAGCCCTCACAGAATCTACAAATCATTGGAGCTGTTCTGGACACTGTCCAACTCAGAGCATTCCTTCCAAACAACGTCTGGAAGCTCTTCTTCAACTCTGTCATACAATGTCTTCCTGCTATTCCATCTCAGCGAGACACATGATGGTACTTCTGGGTCACATGGCCTCCATAGTACACATGACTCCTTTTGCCAGACTTCACCTCAGAATTCCTCAGTGGACCCTGGCATCTCAATGGACGCAAGTTTGCGACCCTCCTTCTCGACACATTTCAGTCACTCCTTCCTTGAAGAAGTCTCTCCGTTGGTGGATGCTCTCTTCCAGTCTTTCCAGAGGCTTGCTTTTTGAAACACCCCCTCATCAGAAGGTCCTCACGACAGACTCTTCGACCTACGCATGGTGCGGTCATCTCGATGGTGTCCGTACTCAAGGCCTCTGGACCAGTGTGGATCGTCGGTGTCATATCAATCAGTTGGAACTCAGAGCGATCCTCAAAGCTCTCCATGCTTTTCAACATCTGCTTCACGACACAGTAGTCCTCGTTCAGACGGACAACCAAGTCGCCATTTATTATGTCAACAAACAAGGAGAGACAGGGTCTGCCTCCCTTTGTCAAGAAGCTCTGGAGATTTGGGACTGGGCAATCTGCCACAACACCTTCCTCAAAGCTATCTACATTCAAGGGGCAAAGAATTGCTTGGCAGACAACTTGAGTCGTCTACTGCAACCTCACGAATGAACTCTCCATTTCTCGCCTCTTCGCCACATTTTTTCACAGTGGGGAATGCCTCATCCGGGCTCCGTCGGTGACGTCACCCAAATATGAGAATAGCTGCCTGCTGTCCCTAGATAACACCTATTATGGTAAGTAACTGTGCTTTATGGCATTACCCTCCCTAAATCATCCAGTGGTCATTAACTCCCATCCCACCTCCCAAAGATGTGACTGATTGATATTTTGGCCATTCCTATTAGAGCAGCAAACTGGTCCCAAAATAAGCTAGTAAGTGCAGTGCTCTAAAGGGAATCCTGGTCCATATCCTACTCTAACTAGGACACTTGTGGTGGAAATTTTGAGCCTTTCAAAACCAACAAAATACCAACTATACCTATAGATAGGAAATACCTGAGAGCTTTTGTACAGCAAAGGTACAGTTAGGTACAGTAGGTTTTTAGGCATTCCTTGAGGGCTTACAATAAAAAGTAATGTTAAGATGGGATTTATACCTGAGTCTCTTTCTGTGAAATTCACTGCACTGAACACAGAGCTGCCCCTCTGTTCTGCTGGGATGTCTGATTATCCAGTTTACTAGGAATGGTGCTATACAGCAATCCCTATGTCTTGTTTTTATATGGTTTTCTCTATGATTTTTTTTAAATGGTGCCTAAAGAAATACATATTGAGCACAAAGTATGTCTAGGAATAGCAATTCTTGAAACAAAAAAAATAGTTTTATAGTTTGAAAATTGCTATGTTAAAGATGAGAATTTTAGATGTTTTCAACAAAACACCTACAAGTGGACTTTGATGTCCATACTGAAAATTCCCCTCCATGTTCCTTTATAAAATATACAATGATATCTATACACTTCAAAGCAATCAAAGTTCACCAATTATATATCAGCATAATACATCATCATTTCTCTGAGCACAAGCAGATCTATTCTCACAGCTGCAATCGTGAAAAAATTAGGACACTCCATGAAATATTCAGTTCTTTCTTAAGAAATGTTTACATATTGATGTCAAATCTTTTTTTAAATTTATCTTTGGAAAAAAAAGTGATATAATTGCATCTTTTGCTGGCCGTCCGCTGCTGCTCCTGCTTTAGTGGGTGAGGGGGGGATCAGTCGGGAAGTGCTGCATAGATGCCAGTGCTGGGTACCCTCAACTCTATGGATTTAGGGGGGCCCCCAGCTGGCATGTTTCCCCCTTCTCTCTTGCGTCATCCGGCTTTCCCCCTGGCCTCCCGGTCTCACATTCAAAACTAATTACAGCTTCAGAAAGAGTTTGACCTCCCTCCTACTCATGGATTTGTTTACATACAGATTCGTCACTACATTACTTCCTTAGTGAGGACAGATTTGGACTCAACCCACCATGAACTTCTATCTACAGCTTATACTTTTGGCTCCCAGGTGAAGATGCCCCTCAAATTTCACCATAGATATTTGAAGGTTGAAACACCTTTGCTTGACCACCACAGGCTACAGGTTTCTTGGTCTCGTGACCTTCAGTTTGTTTTACATGCCTTAAAAAGGTTATCCTCTCTAAGAACTTACATGATGTATTGGGAATTGCATTAAAAATTGTTGTCTCATTTTCATTTTTCTCCTAAGAGGGCATATTTGGCAAAGATTCACCTGCCCACGGACTGTCCTAGATGTTGTGGCCCCGATGTGAGGTTGGGCCCTCATGTTTCTGCATTTTGGGACCAAGTCTTTACCTTTGCTGAGACCATTTGGAAGATCACCATTTGTCACTCCCCAACTACGATATTCAACTTACTTCCCCCTCATCACCCTTGATAAAAAGGCACCAGCGCCTTTCTGAAATGGTTAACTTTAGGAGCCTTGCGTTGTATTCTTCTGTGTTGGCTGGATACTGAGGTCTCAGATGATACATCTTCTAGCCTGGGAGCGCTGTGCAGTCAGACATTTCTTCAGTACGTGGCGCCTATTTCCAAGCCACATGGGAATCTTTTTGGGACACTTTGATGCCAATAGCTCATAGCAGATTTACCAATGGTTTAGTTCTTGTCTTACAGATTCGACCTATTCTGTTTTTCATTCTAATATTCTTTCCAGTTCTCATCCACTTTTATCTGGTGTTCCACAGGGTTCTGTTCTTGGGCCTATTCTCTTTAATATCTTTCTCGTACCCCTATCACTTTCGTTACAGGCTCTCAGCTTCACCTTTTTCATTTACGCTGATGATATACAGTTATTGCATCCTCTTGATTCTAATAATCCCAATGACTATTCTCTGATATCTACAAAACTGGCTGAACTACTATGGACTTATAAAGAAGCTTGTATACTCATTAAAGTTTGATATAATTTTATTGAGAATATGATTTACTATGACTTATACAAGCACACTAAATTAGTATTTTGTTTTTCTAGGAAACTTCTTACCCTGACACAGAGTACAGCTGTAAACGAGATCATGTTGATGATTTCTGTGTTTCCTAGTGTGAAAGCTAAGTCATGCTTTCTATTCACATTTTTTAATACATTTTAAATGTATTGAAAAGCTGTATGTGTGTGTCTATATATATATATATATATATATATATATATATATATATATACCGGTACATATATATATATATAGACACACACATATATATACATGATACACACAAACATATACATATAAACTAATGGACCTATGATTACAATTGTTTGACACAAATAGAAACATAACAATGGTCCTTATATAGTTAAAGAACATATATGATATATTTTTTCAATATATTATTGGTGAACCTTGATTGCTTTAGAATGTACAGATTTCTTTATATGTACAGAATATGAACTGCAATTCCTTAGGGATTCAGTTGATCCTTTATAAAATAGGCTTAAAATAGTTGCCTTTTCAGACTTCTCACATAAGCATCAACTTATAAAATCAGGCCCTATATGCTATCATCTACTCTTACTATTTTATAATTTTTCAACTCTAATTTACCCATTGATACCATTGTATCAGTTATCATTTTGCATATTAAAATGGAGATGAGTCCTCTTTTTGTTTAGATAATTCATCAACATTACTGGGAAAATAACTTTATTTTTATATTAATATTCAGGTAAAACACATATTTTAAAAGCTGAAAAAGGGCATGGGATGTGTCGTCCTAAATTAGATTCTTTTGTTAAGACTTTGGAAGAAGAAAGGGATCACTACAAAAGAGAAACTGAGAATCTGATTAAAATGTTTCGAAGCAGAGGATCCAGTCCAAGGCGAAGTCCCACTCGAAGTCGCACACGCCTCTGTTCTCCAACTGTCCAGGTCAGTCTATTGTGTTCAACTGAAAGGAGGCAAGGCCACTAGAGAATTGCAGAAAAAAATTGAAAATAAAATTCTGTGCTAATTTCTATTTTAGTTCAATAGGAACGTCAGTCTTGAACCAGGGGGCTTGTGTACCTTCACCTGCAGGGTGTATTTAGAGAGCCACATTTGCATTTTTCCACTCAGTCACCTTTCTCCCTGGGTTATTCTCTCTGCACGTGAGGTGGTAGAAGCTTGCCTGCTCTGCTTATGTTTATTTCTTTCTGTTTTCAGGTTTTTATCCTATCAAGAGGCTTTTTGGTGCTACAGAGGCTCCCAGTCTCGGGACATTTCTGGCTGTGGGAGAAAACAGACTTTTAGGTCAGAAGTTTGTAGCCAAGGGACGGACTGTTTTACAGTGCATCTGCTTGGGCAGTCTGCACTAGTGGTTCTGGAGCTCGGGGGACCGATCCCCGTGGGAGCAAGGCTTTTGCCACAGGTTCTGTTTGCAGTGAGCTTGAACACAGGTTGAACAGCTCTGTGGCAGTTCTTAGGTTTGGAACTGGCTGCATTTCCTCCCCCCCTTCTCCCCCAGCATGTGTGTGGGTTTCGATGAAGGATTGAGGTCTTGGTCCCACTGCAGGGACTGAGAGGCAATCTGAAGAAGCAAGCAGTCCAGTTTCCAGGCTTGCCTAAGGCAGAGGTTCTCCCCTTCAGTTGTTTGAAGTGTCAGCCTATACAGCTCCCAGCACAAAGCATGGCACAAGGACCATCTGTGTTACATGTGCAGCGCTGCACGTGAAGAGGGGCGGGAGCCATGAGCTTACCCTCCCCTAGTCCCCCTGGTGGTTTAGGATCATGATCACATATGGTCCAAGTTCTACATCAGAAATCCTGGTCAGAGATGGTAAACACTGACAGTATGGCCCCAGCAAAGAGCAGCCGTGCTTTTACTCGGAAACCCCAGGAAGAGATACAAGAGCAATTGCAGGGCCCCTCAGTACACAGCGTACTTGAATTACAGTGGCCGCGTTAACCTCTCAGGGTTCTTGGCAGCTGTAGCACTAGGGCTTTCCACCCGCATAGAGTGCCTGTGCCCCACATCAAAGCCATGCTTCTGTGCCAGGGGTCCACTGTGATAAAGAATGGGAAGGAGAGAATTTGGTTTCTGTGCTACTACTCTCCCAGTCAGGGTCCTCATTAGCAGGCAATATGCTCTCAAGTTTGGAAATACCGGAGGCTGACCAGATAGCAGCCTTGGATCTGGGAGAGGACCCAACAGTGCACAGGTTTTTTAATTCCTCAGTACTATTAGAGGTAATCACTGAGTCTCCCTCAAAATTGAAGATAGAGCAGCCACAGTCTGCCATAGCTCAGTGCTCACTGATGAGCAGCACAAAAGCTCAGACTAGGTGCTTTCCCTTGCACCCGGATATCATCAGGATGCTAATGGACCCCAGGATGTAAAAGGTCCCCTCCAGGTAGCAAAGGCCATGACAAAACTTTATCTCATGGATGCTGAATCTCAACAGCTTTTTTTTCCATGAAAATTTATTGAGTTTTCAAAAGTTACATAAGAACAAAGAACAATAACAGAATGTCAATGAGCTTCACAGTACATCAGTACAGATATCAATTTAAAGCGTTATCTTGCCTAAGGTGGATTCTCTGGTTACCAAGTGTTCTTCCCTTCCCAGTGAAGGGGGAGTCAAGTTAAAGGATACACATGATCGTAGGCTACATTTTGTCCATAGGAAATAATTTGAAGCTGCGGCGTTGAGATTTAAAGGCAGCAGCAGTGGCTTCCTTCGTCATGTGGGTGTGCCACTAGAAGTTAGGTCTGACCCTGGCAGGGGAAACCAATGCAGACACTCATTTCCTGATGGAGGAAGTGAATTATGTGGCAGACATACTATGGTTTGTTCAGAGTACTCGGCATGGTCTCTATATATGCTGTTTCTGCCCGTAGAATGCTGTTGATTAGTCAGTGGGCAGGAGATTCTGCCTCTAAAACTACTCTGAGCAAACTGCCTTTCAAGGGCCAATTGCTTTTTGGTAGAGGGTTGGACGATCTGATGGCTACTGTGCAGGATCGCAGACCCAAGTCTCTACCAGATAGCAGACCTAAGACCCCTAACGGATCTCCTGGAGATATTTTTTTTTGACCTAGATGCTTTTGTTAGTACTCAGCGGGATCTTCAACAGAGATTCTTCCAGAGCCTGAGCAGGAATTTGGGTGAGCTAAATATCCCCAGTCTGCCAGAGTCCATATCACAGGGGCCCTCAAAAAGCAATTTTGATGCCAATATGGCAGCCGTAACCCCCAAGATAGGTGGGAGTTACACAGCTTATTGGGAGGAATGGGCAAATGTCACCACCACAGACTGCAGGATGCTGGACATTACTTAGGAGGGGTACATGCTTCAGTTCTTCTGTCCCCTTCCTTTGCTGTTTGTAGACCACCTCCAATCTATCCAGAGGTCTGCTTTTCCACTTACCTCCTCATCACCAGGTACTCAAGACTGATGCTTCCCCATACTCCTGGAGGGCGCACATGAATGGCCTTCAAACGCAGGGCCATTGGACTGCTACAGAGCGCAAATTTCACATCAAGTTGCTTGAACTCTGAGCTTTCCAACATCTTCTGAGCAACCAAGTCCTCCTTCTTCGCATGGACAATCAAATAGCAATGTACTACATAAACAAGCAAGGAGGCACAGGCTCTCTTCCACTTTGTCAAGAGGCTCAAAAGATCTGGCTTTGGGTGACGGCCCTCAACCTTTTCCTAAGGATAGTCTATATCCAAGGTGAACAGAATTCCTTAGCAGATAGCCTCAGAAGAATTCTTCAGCCTCACGAATGGCCACTCAGCTCGACAGCTCTCCAGTGCATCTTTGCACAATGGGGTACTCCTCAAGTGGACTTGTTTGCAGCTCCCCACAATCACAAGTTGCCCCAGTTCTGCTTCAGACTTTACTCACCTCACCGTCTGGAAGCAGATGTGTTTCTACTGGTTTGGACGCAAATGTTTCTGTATGCATTTCCTCCCACTCCTCTCATCTTGAAAACTCTTTTCAAACTCAGGCAAGAGTCAGCCACCATGATACTCATAACACTTTGGTGGCCCAGACAACATTGGTTCTTCTTTCTACTTCAACTCAGCACTAGGGAGCCCATACCTCTTCCAATTTTTCCTTCTCTGCTTACACAGAATCAAGGAGCTCTTCTTCATCCCAACCTGCAATCATTACACCTGACAGCTTGGCATCTTTCTCAGCCTGTCCGCATTATTATCGACGCCTCCAGGAAACCAGCCACTCAACAGTGTTATCAACATAAGTGGACTTGGTTTTCTTTCTGGTGTCTTCTGCATCATCACGAGCCTGCTTCCTTGTCAGTTGATCTTGTCTTGGATTATTTGCTTCACCTTTCGGACTCTGGACTCAAATCAATGTCTTATTAGAGTCCATCTAAGTGCTATTACTGCTTTCCATCTTCCAGTCGAGGGTAAACCTCTCGTGGCTGATCCTGTGGTCTTCAAATTCATGAATGGACTTTTCAATGTAAAACCACTTCTCAAACCTCCTCCAATAGTCTGGGACCTTAATGTGGTTCTTTCCAGGTTAATGAAGCCACCTTTTGAACCAATGACTACAGTTCATCTCAAGTTTCTTACCTGGAAAGTTGTTTTTCTTATTGCTCTCACTTCAGCTCGGAGAGTCAGTGTGTTACAAGCATTGGTGGCAGATCCTCCTTTCACAGTTTTCCACCATGACAAAGTGGTTCTGCGCACCCAGCCAAAGTTTCTACTGAAAGTTGTTACTGATTTTCATCTCAATCAATCGATTGTACTTCCAGTTTTCTTTCCTAAGCCCCATTCTCGTGCAAGAGAAACGGCGCTTCACATTCTGGACTGTAAACGTGCTTTGGCCTACTATATCGACAGGACAAAACCACATAAAACACTTCCCCAACTATTCATCTCTTTTGATCCTAACAAATTGGGGCATCCTGTTTCCAAGAGAACGATTTCCAACTGGTTGGCGGCCTGTATCTTGTTCTACAACTGGAGAGTCATGTCACAGCTCACAAGGTTCGAGCTATGGCTGCTTCTGTAACTTTCCTTAGATCTACTCCTATTGAGAAAATCTGCAAAGCTGCTACCTGGTCCTCGGTTCATACATTCACCTCTCATTACTGCCTGGAAACTTTTTCCAGATGGGATGGACATTTCGGCCAGTCAGTAATGCAACATTTATTTTCTTAAAGGCCAACTCTCCCACCATCCTATTCTAGTTAGCTTGGAGGTCACCCATGTGTGAGAATATGCTGCCTGCTTATCCTGGGATAAAGCACAGTTACAAGTTCTCATAACCCACCCACCTCCCCTGGTTGGCTTCTTAGCTGGTTTATCTGAACTGAGGGACCATGCGCCTACGTCAGGTGGGAAGGCATTTGCGCATGCACAGTACGGGCTATTGCAAAATTTCTAAAGACTTAAATGGCAATACAGTTTTAAAGTTTTCGTACCGGGGCTCCATCAGTGACATATCTGCCTGCTGTTATGGTAAGTAACTGTGCTTTATCTGCCATCATCTACTATGTTACAATGTTATGTTACTATGAGATGCTGAGGGTAGAAGAGGGAGATTTCCCTTTTCCCACTACTGAACAAACATCAGCCTTCATGCAATTGAAAGCAGCCTAATCTAATCTAATATAAACCTTAAGTTTATATACCGCATCATCTCCATGAGTATGGAGCTCGACAAGGTTTACAAGAACTTAAAATAGTAGGTAGAGAAGAAGAAAAAGGATTACACAAACTTATGTGAAGAAGGGGGGAGAAAAAAAGGGGGGGAAGGATAGAGTTACAATTTGTTGAAAAGCCAGGTTTTCAGTTATTTGCGGAATAACTGACGGGAGCTTAGGTTCCGCAACGGGGAGGTGAGGTCGTTCCAAAGAACTGTGATTTTGAAGAGAAGGGATTTTCCCAGTTTGCCTGCAAAGTGGATGCCGCGTAGGGAGGGGAAGGCTAGTTTATACCTTTGGGCAGTTCTGGAGGAGTCGGGACTGGAGGAGTTGAAAGACAGTGGGATAAGAGGAGGGAGGATGCCATGAATGATCTTAAAAGCCAGGCAGGAACATTTGAAATGGATTCTGGAGATTATTGGGAGCCAATGAAGTTTGACAAGGAGTGGGGAGGCATAGTCAGATTTGCGTTTTGAGAAGATCAGTTTGGCTGCAGTATTCTGGATTAGATGGAGTCTTAGAAGACTTTTTTTGATAGATTTAAGTAGATGGCGTTGCAGTAATCTAGTTTGGAGAGGATGATGGATTGGACAAGGATGGCAAAGTGTTGTTGGCTGAAGTAGGATCTAGCTTTCCTCAGCATGTGGAGGCTGAAAAAGCATGATTTTGCCAAGGAGTTGAGGTGGTCAATGAGGGAGAGAGAGGAATCGATAATGATACCAAGGACCTTGCATGAGAATTCGAGCTGGAGTGTATCGCCTGTGGGTAGTGCGAAAAGGGTGGGCAGGTGTTCGAATTTTGGGCCGAGCCAGAGTAGTTTTGTTTTTGATTCGTTTAGTTTCATCTGTACCGAGAGGGACCAGGCACGGAGTCTCATTATGCAAGCTGTAATGTTTTTGTGGAGGTTGGTGAGGTTCTAGTCAGTCTCAAGGAGGACAAGGATGTCATCTGCGTAAGTGTAGATTGTTTCCAGGGGGATAGTTGAAAGAGTTTCAGGGAGGACATGTAGATGTTAAAGAGAATAGGGGAAAGGGGTGATCCTTGAGGGACACCGCAAGATGGAGTCCAAGGAGTGGACATGGTGCCATTTGTGTTGACGGTGTAGGAGCAGGAGCGTAAGAAGTTTGAGAACCACATTAGGACGGTGGAGTCGA
This sequence comes from Geotrypetes seraphini, assembly GCF_902459505.1. NCBI lineage: Eukaryota > Metazoa > Chordata > Amphibia > Gymnophiona > Dermophiidae > Geotrypetes > Geotrypetes seraphini. The sequence continues at coordinate 140,780,215 of NC_047089.1, read as the reverse complement.
TTCCAATCTCGGAAAGTTGGTAAAGTAGTATGTCATGGTGGACGACATCAAAAGCAGCAGAAAGATCGAATTGTAATAGGACAGCGAATTTGTTACGTGAGTGTAGTTGTACTTTTGAAATTAGGGAAACTAGGAGGGATTCAGTGCTAAAGCTGGGTCTGAAGCCATGTTGGTAGGGGTGAAGAATGGAGAATCTCTCGAGATAGGAAGAGAGCTGGGTAGCAACTATGGTTTCTAGAAGTTTGGTAAGTAGAGGGATATTTGCTATGGGACGGTAGTTTGATGGTAAGGAGGGGTCGAGATCGGCTTTTTTCAGAACAGGTGACAAGGCAATGTGGCCCATTTTTGTGGAGAACAAGCCTGATAGTAGAGCAGAGTTAATAAGTCTCATAAGGGAGGAGATGGCCTGTGCAGGAATGTTTTCATAAAGGTGGGATGGGAAGGGATCTAAGATGCATTTGCAGGATTTCAGTCTGAGACAGAGTTTAGAGATCTGGGGTTCAGATATGGGTTCAAATGTCGTCCAGGATCTATCCGCTGGGATAGGGTTTGAGTCATTGGGAGGAAGAGAATCGTAAGAGACTGCTGAGGGGAAAGAGCTCCTTATGGTGGAATTCATCGAAAAATTTGGCTAAGTCGTTTGCGGATGGAGGGGAGAGGTGGAGTCGTTTTTTGAGGTTAAGTTTCACCAGATGTAGAACAGAGTACTATTTTGATTTTTTGATCTGGTGATTTTATCTCCATAGAAATTCTTTCTTGCTTTTTTTAGTATTGTGTTATAGTACTTGATGTTGTCTCGCCAGAATTGTTTGTCTGAGGGGGATTTCGATTTTTTTCCATTTCCGTTCCAGGGCTCGACATTTCTGTTTTAGTTCCCTGTGGTATGGAAGGTACCAGTGGGCTTTTTGGGAGTGGGATATAGATTTTGTAGATAAAGGGGCCAGAGCGAGGTAGGTAGTCCCGGAAAGGGTAACCCAATTATGCCAGTTGGACTCTGGGTCTGCGTGTTTAGGAGAAGGGGGGAAGTTGGTTAAGAAATTGGGTCCGGAACAATTCGCTCGTGATTTTTTTGCGGTAGGTGATAGATTTTGTGGGCCGGGATGGAGTACCTAGATGAGACATGAAGATGGGAAGGCAGAAAGAGCCTAGAAGGTGGTCCGACCATGGGACAAGGTCCCAGCGGGCCTCTTCGGCAGAAGTTTTGTGCTCAGTCAGGTCGAGGAAGCTGATGATGTCTAGTGTATGTCCTTTATCATGGGTAGGTGTGGGTGGAGGAGTGGTGAAGCCTAGGGAGGTAAGGAAGTCTTTGAATTCAGTTGTGTCCTTGCTGGTGTTATCGTCAAGGTGGAGGTTAATATCTCCTATGATCAGTAGTCTCTGGAATTTTAGGAAGGCTCTTGTTATAGTCTCTAGGACAAGTTCTGAGGATTTATTCCAGGGGATAGGAGGGCGGTAAAGAAGCAAGATGCCTAGTGGGTGGGGGTGGAGTTCGTCGCTAACTGAAGCTAGTAAGAATTCTAGAGAGGTATGGCTGCCCTTTTCAAGGAGCTGAACATTGAAGAATGATTTGTAAAGCAGAGCCAGGCCTCCTCCTTTCCAGTTGATTCTGGGTGAGAAGAGGCCATGGTAGCCAGGGGGGCAGAGTTCGTTTTGTGTGAAAAATCATCTTTTCCGATCCATGATTCTGTGATGCACACGAAACCCGGATTGGAGTCACCGAGTAGGTCTTTTATTATTTGGGTCTTGTTGCGGACTGATCTGGCATTACAGTAGAGTGTGGGGACAGGGATGAGAGAGACAGAGGTGAGGTTGGATAGGTTGGCTGGAGGGACAGGCTTTAAGGAGGAGTGGTTTCTTCCTCTGTGTTTTTTGTAGTGATGAGTTCTGGTGTGTGCTAGTGTGGGGATTCTGAGGCCTGGGCAGGTGTTGTTTGAGATTGTGGAGTCGGGGAGGTTGGGGGGGAGGGATTTTTGGCAGTGGGAAGTATTAGTGAAAGAGCAGAGAAGCAGAAGGAGGAGCCAGGAGGGTGGCTTCATGGTGGGAGCGAGGAGAGATAGAGAGAGAGGGTTTGGGCAGAGCTTGTCAGGCAGGAGGTGGGAGAGATTAGTGCTGCTAGTAAGATGCTGAGGAGGGGCTAGGCTGTATAAGAGGTAGTAGTGATGGGCAGAGCAGGCTAAGAAAGTGGTGGTAGAACTAGGCATGCGATGACATGCGATAACAGTAGAGGAGTAGCACAGGCTATATATGCAGTGTCAGGTTAAAATATGCAGTAGCTGGTTTTACATGCGGTTATACTTATAACAAGTGGTGACAGGTTGTGGTAATAAGTAACATGCGGTGGTAGGTTAAAAATAAGTAGTAGCAGGTAGTAAAATGCAGCTATACAGGTAACATGTAGTAGCAGGTTGTACATGCGGTGGATGGCATAGAAGCAATCCGTGTTTGTTTTAGCAGGCAATAGGTGCAGAAATATATCAGGTGCAGATTGTAACAGAAAAAAAGGTCTGTTCAGGAATTTTGAAAAAAAAAGCTCCATGGCAGAGCCGGATGTCAGGACTCTGAGCACTGCCGAACTGCAGTCTCACCCGGAGGAGTCCTTCTCTTGAAACAGTCTTGGAGGGGGGGGGGGGGGTTTCGGTGGGGCTCCGTGGAGGAGCTGGCCTCGAAATTGAAGATAAACGCTGTCTCAGGATCATAGTGGTGTAACCAAGTTTCATCAATAGTAACTAGTCATTCCAAAAGGTTGGCACCAGCTTGCTGAAAATACTGCAAAATCATCTTGAGCGTGTCCTCTTCACATTGTTTCTCATCAGCATGCAAACATTTGGACATCCACTTGGCTGACAACTTCTGCATACCCAGCTGCTCGTGGATTAGTGTCTCATCAATTGTTTTAGTTGATCTCTGCCAAAATCAAGTCATGGACATGGGCTCAGATTCACTAAACCTTCCGATCCTGTACTGACAATCGCAAAACCAGTTCTACTGGTTTTGCAATCATTCCCTGACCTGATTCACTAAACTGCTTCCTGATCAATCTCCTTTCCGATCCGATGCACCCATGCAAATGAGGGGAAATGGCGTGCAAAAATAGGAAGCGATCGATTCATTAAGTAGTAGAGGAAACACTGATTGGGTTTGCCAATCTGAAAAGTGACTGTCGGTTGTTTAATAGGTCTGCCTGTCTTTTTTTATTTATTTATTTTTTCCATAGCACAGACCTGTCAAAAAACTGCCATCCCCCCCACTCCCTCCTGCCACCTGATGCTCCCACCACCACTCTGCTTAAAAATATGGCAGAAAGGATGCCCACACCCTCCTGCCATCGGGACCCCCCCTCCACCGCCATCGGTACCACCATTTGCCCGGCCCACCCCCCACACCTGTAAGTTGGGAGCAGGAGGGGTGCTCAGTCCCTCCTACTCCGTAGGCCTCCAGCGATCTTCGGGAGCAGGAGGAAGCGCAAAGTCCTCCTGCTGCTTCGTGCAAATCATTTGCATGCAAAAAAGATAGTGAATCAATCGCTGTTTCAAAATCGGCCAGGAATCGACCAACAGCGATTGGTGAATCACTATCTTTAGTGAATCTGGCCCATAGTCAACAATTTAAGGAGTTGACACCTTTTGAGGCCTCCCAGACCTTGCTGTAACTTCGGTCTCGAAATCTCCAAGTAGAAAGTTTGCACACCACTTCACTATGGAGTATGATGGGTATTTATCACTCAATGCTTGCATCATACATTTAAGGATTTCGTTTAGAGTTTTCCTTTGCAGAAATGGGAGGTTCATGACGGCTCGGAGTTCCACACTTGAAAATTCCACACTTTTTGTTTACATGGTTCAATCAATGATCTGAAACTATGTCAAAACATAGCTTTACAGTTCTGCAAATTGATACTTTGCAAAATAAAGTTATACCCTTTTTTTTTGCTACAGGGGCAAAATAACACTCAGAATTTAGAAAGTTGTTTTGGCTGAGAACATTTCAGCACTCCCTCTTAAAGTGTTAATCATTGTTAATGTTATTGTTCTTTGTTGTGTTAAGAGCAGCATAGACTTATTTTTCGGGAGACTCCCACCTACCTAGGGTTACCAGACGTCCGGATTTCCCAAGATATGTCCTCGGTCCAAACGGCTTTTCAAAATCCAGCACTTTGTCCAGATTTTGGAAAGCTTCCATCTAGCAGTGACGTCGGGACAGCATCTGTGCTTGTGTGGATGCAACGCAGTGATGTCACGTGCATGTGTGTGACATCATTGCATCACACCAGCATGTGCAGATGCCCTCCCAACAAGTGAACATGTTGAGGGAGGTGGGGTTGGAGGCAGAACTGGGTAGGACTGTGCAGAACTGGATGGAGCCATGGATCGAGATTTTAGTTCCGGAAAATCTGGTAAGCCTACCCCTACCCTTACTTTTTCTGTTTATTCTCCAGGGCTGAGCACTTGCTTTGATATGAACTTAGGAGTACAAGACAGCTCAGAGAAGAAGGGATGTAGGGCAGAAAAATGCAAATGAGACTCTCTACACACACCCGCTGGTTCAAGACTGACTTTCCTTTCTCCTAGAAAGAAGATTAACAAGGTAGGTACGTAATCTTCCCATCTTTCTCATGCTTTCATGAGTTTTATACTTTATTCCAGGACAAGAAGGCAGGTATTCTCACATATGGTTGACGTCATCGACGGAGCCCGGATGTGGACGCCTCACAAGCAGACTTGCTTGAAGAAACTCGAAGTTTCGAGTCGCCCGCACCGCGCATGCGCGAGTGTCTTCCTGCCCAGCGCAGGGCGCGTCTCCTCAGTTCTCAGTTTTCCACGGAGCCAAAAAGTCCGTCTTTGACTCTCTGTGTTTAACTTCATTCCTTTGTGCCTTCTCTCAACCGCGGTTTGTGTTTTTTTCCTCATGAATCGCTGTTTTTAGTTTATTTCTTTTATTTTAGTTTAAAAAAAAAATTTTTTCTTCCGTTCGTTTTCCAGGACAGGCCGCTCGGCCATAGCCCAAGGGCTTCGATTTTGCGGCGGCTATTTTTCCTTCTACGTCCTGACCTGTCACGGGCTTCAAGAGGTGTAGCAAGTGTTAGTGTGCAATCTCTCTTTCGGACCCTCACGGATGCTGCCTCAAGTGCCTTGGGCCGAAACATCATCCTAGGTCATGCCTGCCTTGCCAAACACTTCAGCCTCGTGCTTTTAAGCGTTGTTGCATTTTGGTGGACAAGCTCTTCGAGATGGAGTCTTCTACGGATCCCTCGACTTCGAAGGTGTCTTCAGCCTCGATTCCCACCGAGGCTCCTTCTGCGCCTACTGCTTCCACCTCGAGCCTCATCAAACCTTCGTCATTTGCAGCGGCTCATGCTTTGACATCATCTGCTCTATCTTCCCCTGTTTCCTCAGGTCAGATAGCTCAGCAATCGGTTCCGCCGGTGGTGATTAAAGTGTCTTAAGACTTCCAGGTCGAAGCATGCTCACACTACCTCGAAGGAACCTCCAGCCAAAGCAGGTGGTCCAGTTTCAGACGCGGATCCATCCTTGCCGGCTTCTTTCCAGACCATGTTAGAAAAGCAGTTTATTCAGTTCCTTACTAACATGGGACCCAAATTGCTTCCTCTTATCCAGCCTGGGCATTCAGCAGATTCCCGCGAGGTCGAGCCTCTTCCTTTGCCCCAGTCTGAACTTACACACTCTTTGCAGGGAGCAGAATCTTTGCGAGTGTCTGGTCTGGCATCCAAGCACATAAAGCAAGAAGCAGATTCTTTGCGAGTGCCTCGACGAGAAACCTCACACGCTATACAAGGAACAGAGTCTTTCAGAGTGCATCGAGGTTCCTCCACCAAGCCTCTGGAGCTTCGATCTACAGCCTCTAGTCCTATTCATACATCGGCATCGGCTGCCCATGTCTCCGAGGCGAAGTCTCCTCGATCCTTGAGATCTGGTTCCAGACACAGTTCTCACCGACATTCGAGGCCTTCATCGAGGCATCCTTCCAGGCATAGTTCTTCGTCTCACGACAGACCATCTTCCTTGAAGCCTCGATCTACTCCAACCTCGACCAGACCACCGACTCCTCATTCGAGGTCTCCGATGCCAGACCTCGAGGATGTCCCGGTCTCGATTGCCTCGTCCAAGTCACCAGGTTCATTTGATGCTTTTTTCCCTGCTGAAGTTTCATCTTCGACACAGGCTGCCTCGATGTCCTCGAGTCCTTCTTGAGGCAAAGCATTGGCAGATCAGCTATCTTTCTTGTCTTTCCTCCGACAGATGGCTGTAGACTTGGATATTCAATTAGATACTCGCTCCAAATTTTCTAAGGAGTTTCTCGAAGTCATGCATCTTCCTCAGCCTCCGGCAGAGTTTCTTAAGTTCCACTTCATAAGCTTTTGAATCAGACTTTTGGTCGTTGCATGGAAACACCTTTTTCCATACCGGCTGTTCCAGGAAAATTGGACTCTAGGTATAAGACTGTGCATCGCAAAGGGTTTGACAACTCTCAGTTATCTCATCAATCCCTGCTCGTCGAGTCCTCCTTGAAAAGGTCCCATCCTTCCAAAGTTTACGCCACCGTTTCTCCTGGAAGGGAAGGGAAAACTATGGACAAATTCGGACGTCGCATCTACCAGAATACTATTATGTCCTGTAAAGTCCTCAATTATAATTTTCAATTCATCACTTATTTTGTATTCCTTATTTCTCTTCTACCAAAGTTTTTGAATTATTTGGATACCCAAATGTATTTTGAGTTTCAGGAAGTCATTGCTTCTTTATCTCAATTACATCTGCATCTCCTCCAATCATCTTATGATGCCTTTGAGTTATCTGCCCGAGCGGCTGCTTGCTCTGTAGCTATGCATCGTCTTGCCTGGCTTCGTACCATTGACATGGATTCTAACCTTCAAGACTGCTTGGCTAACATTCCTTGTGAGGGCAACGACCTCTTTGATGAATCCATCGAAGCAGCCACCAAGAAATTATCTGACCATGAAAAATCATTTGCTTTTATAGTCAGACCTAAGCCAAAGCCAGCTCCTGCTAAGCCTGCATGCCCTGCTCTTATCTATCAAAGGCGTTTTGCTCCAAAGCTGGCTCCTCTGAAAAAACAGCAACCTCATAAGCAACAGAAACCCCAACCTTCTGCTGCACCTAAGGCTTCTCAGCCTTTTTCACTGTTTACAAAAAAGCATAACCTCCACCGTTCTGTCTCTGTCTCCTTTTCCCCCTATAGGAGGTCATCTCCATCATTTTTACAACCGATGGACGATAATTACATCCGACCTCTGGGTGCTTACCATCATAAGGGAAGGATACTCTCTTCATTTCACTCAGGTTCCACCAGAGCTTCCTCCAAGAGAGTATCCTTCCAATCCATCCCAGACCGCCCTTCTTCTTCAGGAAGCTCAAGCTCTGCTTTCTCTCCATGCCATTGAACCAGTTCCCTTGGAACAGCAGAACAGGGGTTTTACTCCCGTTACTTCCTTGTTCCGAAGAAGACGAGCAATCTGCGACCCATTCTGGATCTCAGGGCTCTCAACAAATTCCTAGTCAAAGAAAAGTTTTGAATGTTGTCCCTGGCATCTCTTTATCCCCTTCTCGAGCAGAATGACTGGTTATGCTCTCTGGATCTCAAGGATGCCTACACTTATATCCCCATTCATACGGCCTCCCGTCAATACCTCAGATTTCGGGTGGGGAATCTGCATTATCAATACAGAGTACTACCCTTTGGCCTGGCTTCGCCTCCCAGAGTTTTCACCAAGTGCCTGGTAGTGGTAGCAGCAGCTCTCCGAAACTATGGTCTTCAGGTATTTCCCTACCTCGACAACTGGCTCATCAAAGATTTCACATCTCAAGAGGTTAGTGTAGCGACCCAACGGACTACCTGGTTCCTACAAAGTTTGGGATTCGAAATCAACTTTCCCAAATCTCAACTCCAGCCCTCACAGAATCTACAATTAATTGGAGCTGTTCTGGACACTGTCCAACTCAGAGCATTCCTTCCACAATAACGTCTGGAAGCTCTTCTTCAACTCTGTCATACAGTGTCTTCCTACTCTTGCATCTCAGCGAGACACATGATGGTACTTCTGGGTCACATGGCCTCCACAGTACACGTGACTCCTTTTGCCAGACTTCACCTCAGAATTCCTCAGTGGACCCTGGCATCTCAATGGATGCAAGTTTGCAACCCCCCCCCCTCCTTGACACATTTTAGTCACTCCTTTCTTGAAGAAGTCTCTCCGTTGGTGGATGCTCTCTTCCAATCTTTCCAGAGGCTTGCTTTTTCAAATGCCCCCTCATCAGAAAGTCCTCATGAGAGACTCTTCAACCTATGCTAGGGGCGCTCATCTCGATGGTGTCTGTACTCAAGGCCACTGGACCAGTACGGATCGTCAATAAATCTGTTGGAACTCAGAGCGATTTTCAAGGTTCTCGACGCTTTTCAACATCTTTTTCGCGACCAGGTAGTCCTCATCCGGACGGACAACCAAGTCGCCATATATTATGTCAACAAACACGGAGGGACGGGATCTGCCTCCCTTTGTCAAGAAGCTCTGAAGATTTGGGACTGGGCAATCCGCCACAACACCTTCCTCAAAGCTTTCTACATTCAAGGGGCGAAGAATTGCTTGGCGGACAACTTGAGTCGTCTTCTGCAACCTCACGAATGGACTCTCCATTCCTCTCCTCTTCATCACATTTTTTCACAGTGGGCAACCCCTCAGATAGACCTTTTTGCAGCTCCCCACAACTTCAAACTGCCTCAGTTCTGCTCCAGGATATACTCTCCTCACCTCCTCAAGGCAGATGCTTTTCTTCTGGAATGGACGAATCTCTTCCTCTATGCATTTCCTTCATTTCCTCTCATTCTCAAGACTCTGGTCAAGTTGAAGAACGATCATGCCACCATGATTCTAATCGCTCCTTGGTGGCCAAGACAACCTTGGTACTCCCTTCTACTTCAACTCAGCACCAGGGAGCCATACCTTCTACCAGTTTTTCCTTCTCTGCTTACACAGAGTCAAGGATCTCTGCTTCATCCCAACCTGCAGTCTCTACACCTGACAGCTTGGTACCTTTCAACGTAACTCCTCTTCACTTTTCTCAATCTGTAAGAGATGTTTTAGAAGCTTCTAGGAAGCCTACCACTAGACAATGCTATCACCAAAAGTGGACTAGGTTTTCTACGTGGTGTTTTTTTCATCATAAGGAGCCTCAGCATTCCTCTTTATCTTCTGTTTTGGACTACCTTTTGCACTTATCCAATTCTGGCCTCAAGTCTACATCTATCCGAGTCCATCTCAGTGCAATTGCAGCTTTCCATCAGCCTATTGAAGGGAAACCCCTCTCTGCTCATCCGGTGGTTTCCAAATTCATGAAAGGACTTTTCAATGTTAAACCTCCTCTCAAACCGCCTCCTGTGGTTTGGGACCTCAATGTTGTCCTTACTCAACTCATGAAGCCTCCATTTGAACCAATTGATAAGGCTCATCTGAAGTATCTCACTTGGAAAGTGGTGTTTCTCATAGCTCTCACTTCTGCTCGAAGAGTCAGTGAACTGCAAGCTTTAGTTACTGACCCACCATTCACCGTGTTCCATCATGACAAAGTTGTTCTTCGTACTCATCCTAAATTCCTACCTAAAGTGGTCTCGGAATTTCATCTCAACCAATCCATCATACTTCCAGTGTTTTTTCGAAAGCCTCATTCTCATCCTGGAGAATCGGCTCTTCATACTCTGGACTGTAAACGTGCTTTGGCTTTCTACTTGGAACGCATCAAACCACATAGAACTGCTCCTCAACTTTTTGTTTCCTTTGATCCAAATAAGTTGGGCCATCCTATTTCTAAGCATACAATCTCCTACTAGATGGCGGCTTGTATCTTTTTCTGATATGCCCAGGCTGGATTAACCCTTCACAGTAAAATCACAGCCCATAAGGTCAGAGCTATGGCAGTTTTCCTCAGATCTACACCTATTGAGGAAATTTGTAGAGCTGCTACTTGGTCCTCGGTTCATACCTTCACTTCTCACTATTGTCTGGATACTTTCTCCAGACAGGATGGACAGTTTGGCCAAACAGTATTACAAAATTTATTCTCCTAAATTGCCAACACTCCCACCATCCCATTCTGGTTAGCTTGAAGATCACCCATATGTGAGAATACCTGCCTGCTTATGCTGGGATAAAGCATAGTTACTTACCCTAAAAGGTGTTATCCAGGCACAGCAGGCAGCTATTCTCACAACCTACCCACCTCCCCTGGTTGGCTTCACTGCTAGCTTTCTGAACTGAGGAGACGCGCCCTGCGCTGGGCGGGAAGGCACTTGCGCATGCGCGGTGCGGGCGACTCGAAGCTTCGAGTTTCTTCAAGCAAGTCTGCTTATGAGGCGTCTGCATCCTGGCTCCGTCGATGATGTCACCCACATGTGAGAATAGATGCCTGCTGTCCCTGGATAACACCTGTTACGGTAAGTAACTGTGCTTTTTCTGAGACCAAGCAGGATATGTAGTTCTCACACATGGGGCAATATCACCAGTGGTGTCTGGAATGGATACAAATATATAATGAAGCTCTCAAAGCTTACAGCTTTCCAGATCAATGAACCATGCACGTGCAGTGTTTCCCACATCTGTGTCATCACATGGGACTACTTTCCTCTGGAGTCCAAAGAATATTTTCTATTGTGTTTCATGTGAGGTGAATTACTTTTTCTTTTCATTGTGTTTTGTATGATTTCTGTTCTCTCTTTTCCTTTCAGTTTTCAAATTTTGTGTTTCTTGAGGTAGTTGCAATTTATACGATCATCAACGCATTGAGCAGCATCAGTTGATTCTTTTTAACATCAAGTCATTTGATTTTGCTTTGGCTATATGTCACCTGCTATCTGAGAAGCAGAAAAATCCCAGAGACTTTCAAACAGCAGCAAGATGATAGTTCTGTGACAGACACCTGCTTTTTGTGCTATTTTTATTAGCTGAGTTTTAGGTATTTTTTGTTTTGTTTTAGACCAGGGGTGCCCACACTTTTTTGACTCGCGAGCTACTATTAAAATGACTAAGTCAAAATGATCTACCAACAATAAAATTTAAAAAAAACACACTGTACGCATTCCTATTCCGGGGTTTTTTCAAAGAGGTCAAAGCAGATGACTCTATGCACTGTCATCTCAGTAATAACCATACAAAAATAGACAAATACCACCCCCCTCCCTTTTTACTAAACCACAATAGCAGTTTTTAGCGCAGGGAGCTGCGCTGAATGCCCAGCGCTGCTCTCGACGCTCATAGGCTCCCTGCGCTAAAAACCACTATTGCAGTTTAGTAAAAGGGGACCATATTGTAAAATATAGACAGCAGATATAAATTCAGACACATTTTGATCACTAAATTTAAAATAAAATCATTTTTCCTACCTTGTCTGGTGATTTCATGAGTCTCTGGTTGCACTTTCTTCTCTGACTGTGCATCCAATCTTTCTTTCAGCCTGTATGCTTCCTCTCCTCCACATCTCATTCCCTCCCCCAACTTTTTCTTCCTCTCTTCCTGACCTTTCTTTCTTTCTCTATTCATGTCCCCTTTCTTTTTTTCTGTTTCTCTTCTTTCCTTCTGTCTCCCTGCCTTCCCCCTTTTTTTCTTTCTCCCTGCCCTTCCCCAAGCCACTGCCGCTGCCATCAGGGAACAGGAGCCAAAACGCCACCAATGGATAATAGGCCCCAAAGCCGCTGCCGCCCCATGCTCTTCCTGCTTCAGGCCAACCAGCATTCCTCTCCCCGATGTCAATTCTGCCGTTGGAGAGGAAGTTCCGCCCAGCCAGGCAGCGTTTAGCTTGCTCGAACTTCCTCTTCGACGGCAGAATTGACGTCGGGGAGAGGAAGACTGATTGGCCCGATAGATCGCCAAGGCAAAGTGAGTCCTGGGTGATCGACTCACTTTGCTTTGGCGAGCTACCGATCAATCACGATCGACCTATTGGGCACCCCTGTTTTAGACAGTGCATTGGATCTTTGGAATGATTGATTCATATATTTTTAGAGCTATTACCCGCGGATTTTTTTTAACTGTGAATCTGGTTATTTTGACTACTCTCCATGGGTAGGTGTGTTCTCTGATTTCAGTATGTGTTCTAGATAATCCCTTTTTTTTAAATTTAATCATAATTTCAACAATATAAACTCATTGAACAAAACAAAAGTTTTCCCAATTTACAATTATAAAGAAAGAAAAATACCTCGTTTACAAATTTAATAATAATAATAATAACTTTATTTTTGTATATCGCAATACCACAAACAGTTCAGAGCGGTTTACAATGCAAGAGACTGTACATATACAGCGAAGATACAATGCAAGAGAATGTACAGCGAAGATACAATGCAAGAGAATGTACAATGCAGTTGTGGGCAGTTTACAATGTAAGAGACTGTACGTATACAGCGAAGATACAATGCATGAGAAAGTACAGTGCAGTTGAGAGCAGTTTACAATGCAAGAGACTGTACATGTACAGCGAGGATACAATGTAAGAGAATATACAATGCATTTGAGAGCAGACACTAAAGAAATTTATCAAAGAGGTAAGATTTGAGAGATTTTCTGAAGGATGAGTAGGATGGAGCAGATGAGATGAGGGTAGTCAGGCAGTCAGTTCATCTGCCAGCTTGGAATGAGAGATTTTTGTTAAGGAATCTTTTGTAGGTGCATCCCTTTGGGGATGGGTAGGTAAACAGATAGGCATTGCGTGTGCGATTGGTACCAGGGAACGCAAAGTGGTGTGACAGGTATATTGGGGATGAGCTGGTTAAGGTTTTGAAGCAGAGACAGGCGAATTTGAAGATGACTCTCGCTTCTATTGGTAACCAGTGAAGTTTTCTGTAGTAAGGGCTAATATGATCTGACTTTTTGAGGTTTTCTTATAGGAGCCCAAATATATGATGTTGCAGTAATCTAGGGTGTTTAAGATTAGGGATTGGACCAGCAGTCTGAAGGAGGGGAAGGCGAAGTAATGTTTGATGGTACAGAGTTTCCAGAGGGTGTAAAAACATTTTTTGACCTGGGCATTGGTGTGGTCTTCGAAGGTCAGGTAGCGGTCCAGGATGACTCCAAGAATTTTGATGATGGAATTGATAGGGTAAATTAGACCGTTAAGTTGTAGGGTGGTGGTCGTTAATTTGTGGTTGGGGCTTGCAAGGAAGAATTTGGTTTTTTCTGGATTTAGTTTTAGTTTGAACCGAGTGGTCCAGTGTTCAACCATGGTTAGTACTGATGAGATGTGTTGTTCTGTTTCTTGTGACAATGAGGAGACAGGGATGATGATTGTAATGTCATCTGCTTAAATATAGGATTTCAGCTTTCGGTCTGATAACATGTGTCCTAGCGATGCCATGTAGATATTGAATAGGGAGGGGGATAGGGGGGAGCCTTGAGGAACTCCACAGGGGTTGCACCAAATATGGGAGAAGGTTTCCTCATTGTGGACTTGGTAGGTGCAGTTTTTTAGGAAGCCTGTGAGCCAAGTTAGTACCTGTCCCGAAATGCCTATAGAGTCTAGGCAACTAAGCAGGATTTCATGGTCTACAAGGTCGAAGGCACTGCTGAGGTCAAACTGGAGTAGCAGTGCGCTGTTTCCCTGGGAGAATAGTTGGAGGAGGTAGTCAGTGATGCTAGGACGGTTTCCGTGCTGTAGTTTGTGCAGAATCCAGACTGGGAGTCATGAAGAATGTTAAAGTTCTCAAGGTATGACACGAGGTCATGGTTGACTAGGCCTTCCATAATTTTGAGGAAGAAGGGTATGTTGGCAATGGGTCTGTAGTTGGCGGCTGTAGAGAGTGGTTCTTTGGGGTTTTTGATAATTGGAGATAGGATGTGGCCGAGTTCCAGCAGGAAGTAGCCGGTGGACAGGCAGAGAGTGACCCAGTTGAAGAGCTTGGCTTTGAAGAGGTGGGAGCTATTTTCATGATGGAGGGTGGGCAGTTGTCTAGTAGGCAGTTGGATTTGGAATATTTAAAGTATAGCTCGAGAAATAGGTTCCCTCATTAGGGGAAGAAACAATTCACATACCATTGGGAATGGAAAATCAAAGAATTGAAAAATATCAGAAATCAAATTAGTAGCTCTTCTACTTTCTTTAATTCAGACCAGTAAATTGGGATCAGTTGGGACTTTGCATTGCCAGTCCCTTCCCTTCCAAAAAAAAAAAACTGCAATTGGGAAGGTTCATAAAAAACATAAGTATTCTGATCCAAGTAAACTACACATTTACAAGGATAACGCAATTGGAATTTCGCCCCTAACAACTTAACATTATCTTTCAGTTCTAGGAATCTTTTCCTTCTTGTTTGTGTCATTTTAGAGACATCTGAAAATATAGATATCTTTCCATCCATAAAGGAGACTTCTATAAGCCTAAAAAATAGGTGAAGAAGCGCTTCCTTGTCTTGTAGAAATACAAATGTCACTGTAAGCGTTGTACGAACTACCACTTCATCTTCTGAGGTCTCCAATATTCTAGATATATCTATAGGACTTGACAAATCTGCATTAGGTTGTTCAATGTCTGAAGAAGAGGTTTTTGTTTTTTTACACAATAGGTATAAAGTATATTTTATGTAGAGGTGGAAGTCCATCATCGGGGTACTTAAAGACTTCTTTAAAAAATTTATAGAACAAATCTTTTGGGGACATTGTTAGTGTTTTTGGGAAATTCAAAATTCTTAAGTTCAACTGTTTAGTATAATTCTCCATATTTTCCATTTTTCTCAAAAGCTCCAATTTGTTCTGAGTATTTGATGTAGAAGAAGACATGAACTCCTTGCATTGATTGTTCTAAAGTTTTAATTTTCTCCCCTTGAACTTTCAAAATCCTCTTCAAACTTCTGCATTTTCACAGATTGGTTTTGTACAAGTGGTAGGATTCCCAGACATACCTTGTGGAGGGAGTCCATGCTGTCCAAATAGATTCCAAGGTAATTTCAGCAGGTCTCTAGAGGGGTTGAAGAGATGGCAATTCCCATCGCACTGCTGAAATTCCTGTAGCCTCCTTCAGTATAGTAGGTCCGGCCGTGGAGTCCTGGGGAGCCAGCAAGCCTGATAGCTCCGCAGCAAGCGTAACTTCCGCTGTTTGCATTGCAGCCAGCATTCCCCTTTCACCCAGCTGCGATAGAGGCACTGGTCCTGCGGGGCTGAGCAAGATTTCGCTCCCTAGGTCTGATGCTTCTCTCGCATCGGACAAAGCAGGAACGCCCCGAGGCGAACATGAGAAGAAGCCAGTAATCGCTCCCTGTTGCATCAAGGTAGGCTCTGGCGGTCGGGCTACTGCCGCTTTACCTCTTCTTTTAGGCAATCCCTGCTTCTGACTACCAAGACGCCATCTTGTTTCTCCCCACCTAGATAATCCCATTTCAGAGGTATAAGTTTCCAAGTTTTATTAAAATTTGATGAAATGCCTATCATGAATTCTAAGCGTTTTACAATGTTAAAAACAAGGGGGAGACTTACAAGAACATATCGACAAGACAAATTAAGGATTTAAAGTAAAAACAATAGGTAAGTTTGGTGAAATACAATATTTACAGGAAAAGCGGACATAAAAAGGGAAGAAACATGAGGGGGGGAGGGAGAAGGTCCTCTTTGATAAAGAGAAGGTCCTCTTTGAAAAAAGAGGCTGGAAGTGGAGCGAGTGTAGAAAAAGGAAGAGGTTATTACTCAAAGGTATATGTTATACTAGCTGATGCCCCGGCGTTGCACGGGTATTTAATTATAGCAATAACACTGTAAATGGATTCAAATAAAGATACTTTATAGTGGTGAATGAAATTATTGTTTTACAGCTTAATAAAAAGTACAATATTCAAATTATAATGTGAAATATTTGACAAAATGAATACAATACAACTAACGCAAAACGTGATTATAAACAACATTTTTAGTTTCACCTCCAGGAGCAAGAACATATAAATTGTTGGGTGAACCCACCCTTGAGCAAGCAACATAGAGTTGTGGAGCCGAGAGACCCCCAGAACATATCAGCCCAGGTAGTGAGGGACCTGCATACAAAGTTTCGTTCAAATCGGTCAAGCCGTTTTTGAATTACAGTGAGAATGGCAGCTTTTTACATTTTTTCCATTGACATGAATGGGTGAAATCTGATTTTCTGTTTGTAGCTCCGCCACGTGTGCAGGTGGGCCGCGAGACCCCAGAACATATCACCCCAGGTAGTGAGGGATCTGCATACCAAGTTTAGTTAAAATCGGTCATGCCGGTTTTGAATTACTGTGAGAATGGCAGCTTTTTACATTTTTTCCATTGACATGAATGGGTGAAATCTGATTTTCTGTTTGTAGCTCCGCCCACGTGTGCAGGTGGGCCGCGAGACCCCGAGAACATATCACCCCAGGTAGTGAGGGATCTGCATACCTAGTTTCGTTCAAATCGGTCAAGCCGTTTTTGAATTACTGTGAGAATGGCAGCTTTTTACATTTTTTCCATTGACATGAATGGGTGAAATCTGATATTATGTTTGTAGCTCCGCCCACGTGTGCAGGTGGGCCGCGAGACCCCCAGAGCATATCATCCCAGGTAGTGAGGGATCTGCATACCAAGTTTCGTTCAAATCGGTCAAGCCGTTTTTGCGTGATCGCGGCACATACACACACACACATACATACACATATACATACCTCCGATTTTATATATATAGATATGTGAACTTTTATGATTTATTTATAGAACCTGGTTTTGTGATCATAATTTCACAGATAATTCTAGAACCCTTTTTAAAAGCCAGCATAACTTATGAATTAAATTATATATTTGTTTGCTTGTAGCACATCAAGTTTCAAGTTTAATGGAGATTTGATTAATCGCTTAATAGTAATTCTAAGCGATATACATAATAATAAACTACAAAATGTGGGGAACAATACAATAAATAACAAAAAATCAGGTCTGACAAGACTATTGACAAACGTAACAAAACTAAGAACATAAGGGAAGAGAGGGGTAAGAACTACAAATTATTTAAAAGTTAAAGAGACATATAAGGGAGATACAGAAGGAAAAGGAAATTAAAAATTACTTCAATAAAATTAGAGAGAAAAAGTAAAATTGGTTGGAAGACTAAATGGCTAATTTTCAAAGGCGTCTTTAAAAAGAAAGCTCTTTAGTTTACTTCTGAATTTTTCTAAGTTGTGTTCTTCCTTCAAGTGAATAGGAAGTGAGTTCCAAGTTTGGGGGCTGTAACAGAAAAATCAATTGCCGTCTAATATTAATAATTCTAAGAGAGGGAATCGTCAGCAAGTGCTGTTCAGTAGATCTTAACGTTCTATTGGAAGTATATGGAATTAATAACTTATAAATGAAAACTGGAGTTTTATAAAGAAGGGATTTGAATGTGAGCAAACATGGTTTATATGTTGTCCGGTGAGCAACTGGAAGCCAGTGCGCTTTATTAAGAAGGGGTGTTACGTGATCAAACTTCTTGGCTTTGAATATGAGTTTGATAGAAGCATTCTGAATAATTTGTAGACGCTTGATTTCATTTTGAGCTATTCCCTTGAATAGGGCATTGCAAGTAATCGATTTTGGAAATCACGAGAGAGTGGATAAGAATATTGAGGATTTAGTGCAGAGAAATTGTGAAACTGAGCAAATTGGCGAAGCCTAAAGAAAGTTGATTTGATAATGCTACTAATGTGATCATGAAAGGATAGTTTGTAATCAAAAATAATCCCTAGAATCTTAATATTACTTACTGGTTGTAAGGGAGAGCCCTTAATAGAGATTGGAAAATTCAGTTTTAAATTATCTCTCCATGGAACGAGCATCACATTTGATTTATTAACGTTGAGTGCTAGTCTATTAGTATTCAGCCATTGGTGTATTTTTTTCAAGTTTCATATTAATTGTTATTGTATCCAGAGGATTATTAGTATCTAACGGATGTAGGAGCTGAATGTCATCAGTGTAGGCAAATACATTAAAAACAATGGATTGGCACAGAGTCATCAATGGGGCAAGAAAAATGTTAACAAAAGTGGGGACAGAATAGACCCTTGGGGAACACCGTATGTAGTAGAGAAACTATCAGAAGTTGCGTTATTAAAAAATACAGATGAAGTACGATCAGTAAAATACGATACAAACCAAGAAAAAAACCTGGTCTGTAATGCCAATAGATTGGAGTCTGTTTAACAAAAGCTCATGGTCGATCGTATCGAAAGCAGCTGAGATATCAATTGAGATTAGAAGAACTGATTGATGGTGATCCAAGAAATATTAGATGGATGTAGTCATGCCTATCAATGAGTATTCTGTAGAATGATGCTGTCTGAAACCTGTCTGGTTTGGGTGCAAGATGTTAGTTTTTTCAATAAATTCTGATATTTGATTAATACCACCTTCTCGGTTAGTTTTGCTAAAAACAGAATGTTAGCTATTGGTCTATAATTTGATTTGTCCTCAACACTAACTTTATGATCTTTAATAATTGGACGGATGATTGATTCCTTCCAGGTTTTTGGCATGATACTTTGTTTTCAGACTCTCACCAACTAGGGTGAGGATAAATGTACCAAAAATCTTGAGTAACATTTAAGGAAAAAAGATGGTATTGAATCTACTTGAGAACCCTTCATATTAATAGATTTCACAAGAGTTTCAATCTCTATAAGGTTTGGTATCCTAAAATGAGAACATTTTGAAGATAGTGTCCCGGGCTCGATTTGTTCTTGATCTAGTATTGCGTATTGATTTGTGGTGAAAGTTGACCTAATCCTATTACTTTATCATGAAGTAGGTTGAAAGTTCCTGAGCAGTAAGAAAGATGTCCCCCGCCTTGATTTTGTCATTTACTAGAAGATGTAATTGATTTTATATAGCATAAAGAGCTGAGGAATTTTTAGCCTTCAGAATTTGACCTGAATAAAATTGCAGTTTTGCTTGATTTATTTTTGATTTATACAGTTTTGAGTGCTCTTTGAATAACTCAGCGTTGAATTATATACAGTACAACTATATAAATTAGTAATTTCACCTTTACATATAGTTTTATTTATCTAGAATTTTTTACTCCTAATGCGCTCCTAGATGGAACAAAACATGACTGTGTCAGGTTATTAATGTATTTATTTGTAACATAGCAGTTGATGGCAGATAAAGACTTGCATAGTCCATCCAGTCTGCCCAGCAAGGTGGAATAAAATACACATAGGAATGTATTCTATATGTGTTGTAGTCATATTATAAAGCATTGAATATTATTTGGACATTTGATCTACTGTTTTATTTGATACCTTATGCTAATACATCCTATGCCTCAGGAGCTATCTACCACCACTGAAGTCTTCACAATCTTCTGTGCCACCTTGGTCTTCAGAGGCCAACCCATTCTTATCTGCAACAGGACTGCAGCCATTCATAACATAACACTAGGACCTCATGCCGCTGGACGGGCCACATCTGGTCCAGACCAAGTTCTGCCTATTCTACAAAGATGGACTTCACCTTAACCGGGGTGGAACCAGCTGCTGGCATCAACATTTAAAAGGAGATAGAGCAACTTTTAAACTAGAAACTGGGAGAAGGATGACAGTCACTCAAAAGACAAGGTATCTTTAAAAGATACCATCATAAAAAGAATGACAGAGTATCCTGATAGTGAGATTGCAATATAGGCCACAATGGACCAAGTTTTCTTAAATACAGAGCAGGCTGATTTTAAAGATTGCAAATTATCCATGCCAACTACTGAGCAAATTGTAAATAGATATGATAAACATTGTATGATAAACATTGCTCCTGGAAGGAGCAGAGACGGAAGAGACAGCAGTGATAGTCCACGTCGGGACGAACGATGTCACCAGGAGAGACTACAGCAAGAATGCACTGACTGAACAGTTCAAGATCTTAGGAAGGAAACTGAAGATGAGGACCCAGAGGAATAGTCTTCTCAGAGATCCTGCCAGTACCGAGGGCAGAAACGAAGAGGCAGACGGAGCTACAATCATTAATGCATGGATGAGAAGATGGTGTGAGGAAGAGGGTTTTCTCTTCGTGAGGAACTGGACAACGTTCTGGGAAAAGAACAAGCTTTTCAAGAAGGATGGTCTACACCCTGAGCAAGGTGGGAACTAGACAACTAGCAAATAACATCAGAAGAGCGATAGAGCAAGCTTTAAACTAAGTAGAAGGGGAAAGCCGACAGTCCGACCTGGTATCGACGGTTTCGGGAAACAGTATCCAGTGAGGGTACTGAGGGGGAAGATTGCGGGGAAGACACAAGTGGCAAGCAACAGACAATGAACAAACAAGGGAGTCAGATGAAGTGAGAGGGGGACAGGATGAACATACTACAAGGGGAAGTCAAAATGGGAACTGGATGATGAGAAGGAGCAAGAGGAGGACAATAGGAACACGCCACAAGGGAAGGCAATAGGAATCTACCACAAAGAGAAGACAAAAGAGACAATACTCAGGAGTTGGCAGGTCAGGAAGGGGACAGAATGAAGAATGGAATGCAAGGGAAAAATAGCGAGGAAAGGGAAAATGCCCAGGACTTGAACTGCATGTATACTAATGCAAGGAGCCTAAAGAACAAAATGGGGGAACTAGAAGTCATGGCTAATAATGAGAGACTAGACATCATAGGGATCACGGAAACATGGTGGAACGAGGAAAACAAATGGGACATAGTACTGCCAGGATACAAACTCTACCGAAAAGACAGGACTTACCAGAAAGGAGGAGGAATAGCACTATACATAAGGGACACCATTCACTCAACCACTGTGGACACAGCAGCGATAAATGCCCAACTGGAGTCATTGTGGGTCAAAGTATCAGGAAGCAACGGATCCGAGATAAAGATGGGACTGTTCTACCGTCCACCTGGGCAAACTGAAGCTGAGGATACAGAAATGGTAGCTGAGCTAGAGAAGGTAATGCAAGAACCCAAACACCATAGTTATGGGAGATTTCAAACTATCCTGGGATAGGACTGGTGTCTTGGAAATTCAAAATGTGCAAGGGAAACGGAGTTCCTGGAAGCTGTTCAGGACTGCTTCATGGAACAACTTGTCGAGCACCAACGAGAGGATCAGCAATTCTGGATCTGATCCTCAATGGGCTGAAAGGACCCGCAAAGGGTGTGGAGGTCGTGGGACCACTAGGAACCAGTGACCACAACATGATTCAGTTTCAAAGTGCAAGTAGGATTACCTAAGGGAAAGAGAACCAAGGCAACAACGTTTAACTTCAAGAAAGGGAACTATGATGCCATGAGACAAAATGGTGAGAAGAAGCTCAGAAACAGCTCCAAGGAAACTCGGACTGTGGAGCAAGCCTGGTCCCTATTCAAGGACACAGTAAACAAGGCGGTTAAAACCTATATATACCAAGATTTAGGAAAGGATCCAAAAGAATCAGACGAAGGACCCTGCATGGATAACCAGTGAAGTAAAGAAAGTGATAGGAGACAAGAAAAAATCATTTCGGAAGTGGAAAAAAGACAAAACCGAAGGAAATTGGAGAGAGCACAGGAAGCATCAAAAAGAATGTCACCGAGTAGTCAGGAAAGCCAAGAAAGAGTATGAGGAGAGACTGGCCAAGGAAGCAAGAAATTTCAAACCATTTTTCCAATATGTGAAAGGGAAACAGCCAGCGAGGGAGGAGGTGGGACCCCTGGATGAGGGTGACCGGAAGGGAGTGGTGAAAGAGGAAAAAGAGGTGGCTGGTAGGCTAAACAGTTCTTCTCGTCGGTCTTTACAATAGAAGACACATCCAGTGTGCCAGAACCGGAAAAAAATCTTCAGGGGAGATCAAGAGGGGAAATTATCATGCATGGAGGTAAGCCTCGAAGATGTTCTCAGGCAAATAGATAGATTAAAAACTGACAAAGCTCCGGGCCCAGATGGGATCCACCCGAGAATACTGAAAGAGCTCAGAGATGAAACAGCAGAGTTACTGCGGCATATTTGCAACCTGTCCTTGAGAACAGGGATAATCCCGGAGGACTGGAAGATAGCGAATGTTACACCGATCTTCAAAAAAGGATCGAGAGGCGACCCGGGAAACTACAGACCGGTGAACTTAACCTCTGTTCCGGGGAATATGGCCGTATCACTAATCAGGGAAGGTATCAATGAGCATATAGAAAAAAATAATCTGATGAGATCAAGCCAGCATGGTTTCTGTAAAGGCCAATCATGCCAGACGAATCTACTGCATTTCTTTGAGGGGATAAGTAAACAATTAGACCAAAGTGACCCCGTAGACATCGTATGTCTAGATTTCCAAAAAGCCTTCAACAAGGTGCCCCATGAACGCCTACTGAAGAAACTGTGGAGTCACGGGGTGGAAGGGGACGTGCACAGGTGGATTAAAAATTGACTGGCGGACAGGAAGCAGAGGGTAGGAGTAAAGGGGCACTACTCTGACTGGATAGGGGTCACAAGTGGTGTTCCGCAAGGGTCAGTGCTGGGACCACTGCTGTTCAATATATTTATTAATGATCTAGAAACGGGGACGAAATGCGAAGTTATCAAGTTCGCGGATGACACAAAACTCTCCAGCAGGGTCAGAACTGTTGAAGAATGCAAAGAACTGCAGAGCGATCTGAACAAACTGAGTGAGTGGGCAAAAAAATGGCAGATGAGCTTCGATGTGGATAAATGTAAGGTCTTGCACATAGGGAAGGGGAACTCCATGTACAGCTATACGATGGGAGGGAGGGTACTCGAGGAAGGCAGCCAAGAAAAAGATCTGGGGATATTGGTGGATAACACAATGAAGCCGGCGGCGCAATGTGCAGTGGCCTCAAAAAAAGCGAGCAGAATGTTGGGCATTATCAAAAAAGGTATCACTACCAGAACGAAGGAAGTTATCCTGCCACTGTATCAAGCAATGGTGCGCCCACATCTGGAATACTGCGTCCAATACTGGTCGCCATACCTCAAGAAGGACATGGCAATACTCGAGAGGGTCCAGAGGAGAGCAACGAGGATGATAAAGGGTATGGAGAACCTTTCATATGCCGAACGGTTAGACAGGCTGGGGCTCTTTACCCTGGAAAAGCGGAGACTGAGAGGGGACATGATACAGACTTATAAAATCATGAAGGGTATAGAGAAGGTGGAGAGGGACAGATTCTTTAGACTAGCAGGGACAACTAAAACAAGAGGTCATTCAGAAAAACTGAGAGGAGACAGATTCATAACGAATGCAAGGAAGTTCTTCTTCACTCAACGGGTGGTAGACACCTGAACGCGCTTCCCGAGAGGTGATAAGACAAAGTACAATTCTGGGGTTCAAAAAGGGACTGGATGACTTCCTGGAAGCGAAGGGGATAACAGGGTACAGATAGAGGTTTACCTTACAGGACATTGAGCGAATAGGGTATGGACATTTTAGGTTATGTAAGGAACACTTTCAGGTCATGGACCTGGAGGGCCGCCGCGGGAGCGGACTGCCAGGCACGATGGACCCTGGTCTGACCCGGCAGAGGCAATGCTTATATTCTTATGTTCTTATTGTTTGAAATGTTTGTATACAAATGGCCAGAAACCTAAGAAACAACATGGGACAGTTAGAATATATTGCACTAAATTTATTTAATTAAAAATGTATATACCATATAAAGCCTTTATAGTTTACATAAAAAATATACATAAGATTGGCATTACATACATCTACTATAATAAAACGCTAAGCGCGCATGCACACTCCTACCTGCGAGATCTGTAGGTCCGTAGCTGGCAGGAGTGCACATGCGTGCTTACAACGGCCCCACACTCGCAGACACCAAGGTGATGTGCAGTCTTACAATGGCCCCACACTCGCGGACCCCAAGGTGATATGCGGTCTGGCCAGCTCACTTACACTCCATGCCCAAAGTTTATTTTTAAGTTCAAAGCCGCCACCGCGGCTCCTCTCACAAGCAGCACCTGCGTCGGAGAAGGCTTCCGATGAAGATGGGGATCGTGAGAGGAGCCGCAGCGGCAATTTTAAACTTAAAAATAACTCCAGTAAGGGAGCCATTGTACCTGTATTTTGTTCTTAAAGTGCACCAAGTAAAGCACCAGCAAGTTTCGTGGAACATCTCCCGTCGGGATAATAGCATGCGCGTTCGGTCAGCATAACAATTTGGCGCTTGCGCACGTTCGGAGCATGCACATTCGCTTTCAAACGAATGTTGAGTGGCAGTTTACTTTAAACAAGTCACTCTGTGCCGATTTACTACTTTATAAGATGTATTACTCTGTGCCAGTTTACTTCATATGACTTACTATGTGCCAGTTGCGTAATTATTTATTTTTTTTTTAAAAAGGTAGGTGAGAGAAGGGGCATATTCCCCTAACGCACAGAAAAAAAATCCAGACACACATACAGCAGCCAATGAGACAGATACCAAAACAAAGACATGCAGCGGCCAAGGAGAGAGACTGAAATAAAGAAATACAGACAGCGTAAAAGGAGATAGACAGAAGGTGGCAGTCAAAGACACAGAAAGAAGGACAGGGGGCTAGAAAGACAGATTGAAAGAAAAACAAACAAACCAAAAAACACTGGACAAGGAGAGAGACACACACAGAAAAAAAAACCCCAGACACACATACAGCAGCCATGGAGAAAGACCGAAATACAGATTGCGGACAAGGAGATAGACAGAAGGTGGCATGAAAGACACACAAAGAAGGACAGATTGGAAACAAAAAACAATGGACAAGGAGAGAGACACACAGAAAAACAAAACCAGACACATATACAGAAGCCAAGGAGACAGACAGACATACAACAGCCAAGGAGAGAGACTGAAATTAAGAAATATAGACAGCAGCCAAGGAGACAGATGGAAAAAAAAAAAAAGACCAACAGACAGACAGTGGCCAAGGAGATAGACAGTAAAAAAACAAAGACAGACATATAGCGGCCTAAAAGACATACAGTAAAAAAAAGACAGACAGAAGCCAAGGAGACAAACACCAAAAAATGACAGACACAGACAGCGGCCAAGGAGACAGACAGACAGCGGCCAAGGAGAGACACAGCAAAAAAAACAAACAAAAAAAACCCAGGCAGACATACACAAAGAAAGGAGGCAGGGAGAGAGAAAAATAACCAGACCTACACAAAGAAATTTATAAATTATAGAAATGTCTAAATCTACACATCTATTCCAGCACCTGCCACTATTTGTGTGTGGCTGTTTCCTCCAGCTCACTAAGGAGCCTGCGGCAGTGTGCGTGTGGCGCTTTCCCTATTGCTACAAGGAGCCTGCGTTGGACCCTGCCAGAGCTACTCCAGAAAACGGGACACTTCTCAGATAAGCCAAAACCTGTGTGCTTGGGGCAGGGAGCAATTTTGTTTTGGTTTGGGGAAAGCAGGTGTACTGGGGGGAGCAGTGACTAATATTTCATTGCTTTGGGTGAAGAGGGTGTGCTGGGAAGGGGGCCAGGAAGTGATCTTGCTTTGCTTTTGGGGGGAGGGGTATGCTTGCTAGGGTGCAAGAAACAATCTTGCTTTGCTTTTGGAGGAGGGGTGTGCTTGGTAAGGGAAAAGGAACAATCTTGCATTGCTTTGTGGGGAAAGGTGTGCTGGGGAGGGGGTCAGGGAGTGATTTTGCATTGGTTTGGTTGAAGGTGGTGTGCTTGGTTGGGATCAGATAGTGATCTTGCTTTGCTTTGAGGGGAGAGGTGTGCTTGGAAGGGGGCGTAAAAAAACTAGACACAACATTCAGTGAGCCTATTCAACCATTGCCAACACTCAGCGTACCAAAAACAACCAATTCCATCAGTCAGTGAGCCTATACAACCATTGCCAACACTCAGCGTACCAAAAACAACCAATTCCATCAGTCAGTGAGCCTATACAACCATTGCCAACACTCAGCGTACCAAAAACAACCAATTCCATCAGTCAGTGTGCCAAAAACAACCAGGGCCAGCAGCCAGTGAGCCTATAAAACCATTGCCAGCACTCACTGTGTCAAAAAAAACCCCCTGTGCCAGCAATCAGTGTAGCTAAAAAAACAGTGTCAGCACTCCAAAGTGGACCAAAAAAACCAGTGCCAGCAGTCACTCTGCCTAAAAAAACCTGTACCACCAGTCAGCTACTCCAACCATCAGATTAAACAAACACAATTAAAATAACATTTACAAAAATTAAACAACACAATGCTTACAAAAAGTCGTCTACAAGGAAGAACAGTCACATCAACAGGTAGAGTTGAAGAGGAGAAAGGCAGAAAGAGAAAAACAAAGACGAACAAATAAACTGTTGAACAACAGGAATATCAACTTTAAAAAATGCAGAACGAAAAAAAAAATCAAGAGCAACTCTAACTCAAAAGAAAAAACAATCACTGCGTCAGAAACTTGACTACAAAGCAAAGACGAACACGTATATCTATTGAAGAAAAAGAAAAAATCAACGTAAAAAAAAACCACAGAACAAAAAAGACTAACTAAATAGCCAGTCTGACTCCGGACGAACAGCAATCACTGTGTGTGAATATGCCAAAAGAGAAAAAACAAAAATGAGCAAGCTTATCTATAGAAGAAAAAAAAAAACCACAACGTCAAAAAGACACAGAAAGAAAAAGAACTAAAATAGCAACTTTAAATCTCAAAGAACAGAAATCACTGCGTCTGAAACATGTCAAAAGAAAAACAAAAACGAGCAAGCATATCTATAGAAGAAAAAAAAAACACAACTAAAAAATCCAGAACGACAAATATCTACAATAGCAACACTGATTTCAGAAGAACAATCATCACAAAGTCAGCAACACACCAACCTATACAGACCCATTATAAACACATCTGTCACAGAGAAAAAAACCCCAATTCCAACAGTCAAAGACCGGAATACAACCAATTGCATTTCTAAACTGACATGCAAAATATTAATGAGGACAACATTCAAACACACACGTGGATATTAGAGCACATCTGCAACTTTTGTAATGCTAAACATTTTGAAGTAGAAAGACCTTCAGATTGTAAATTTTCACAGTGTTGCTCAAAAGGAAAGTACATCTTCCCCCAATTACTACACATCCTTTCATCCAGCAACTCATGACCAGTCACATTATTATAGCAAAAATTTCTATAATAAACGATCCATAAATAATGCCCTAGCATTTGCCTCCATGGGATCTCTACGAGGGTCAAGATAAGGGAATTGGGTCATTAGGGCATAGACAGGGGGTGGGTAAGCAGAGTGGGCAGACTTGATGGGCTGTAGCCCTTTTCTGCCATCATCTTCTATGTTTCACCTCCTGGCCATGGCCGCATACTGGTTTCCGCATCCATGGTTCCATTTGTCACAGAGTAGGCACATTGCACCCACAACAGGGACAAAACAGACAGTATGCACGATTTTATATATTTTAAATCCCTCAGAAGCTGCAGAACAGAGTTTGCACATTTCACCTAACTTAGGAATAAATCCAGAACTTATGCAAGCACTAAGCACACTTATGGCCTCTTTGTTTGGCAGCCTCTTGGAAAGTGGGGTAGATAATTCCATTTACAGTTTCTTAGATGTTCAAAGGGATTTTGCACCAGAAACATTGAGCAATAATAGGCGCAAAGAGTAGCATTCTGGATCAGATAGTAAGTTCACAGAATACATGTTTCCAATAACTTTTTCAGCATCCCGTTGACGTAATTTCCAAGTACAATGGTCAGAGTCAAAGACATAGTGTAAAGGAATGTCCTGGGTATAATATACTCTTTGATTCTTCATGGTTTTGATTTAGTTTGAACCAAACTATCAAATGAGTAATTGCGTGTGAAGCTATCTGTGCTGCTGTAGAAATGTTATTTAGATTGAAAAATATAGTTTGTTCATCTGGCAGATGTACTGCTAATCTGGTATGGTATGTGATTGATAATGCATTTCAAATCCATTCAAACAGCCATGCTGTTTCTGGAGCACTCACATATCTTGAATTCATAAAGTTTTAATTTCATCATGATTTAAACTACACTGTTCTTGAACAACAACATTTGCACAATCATGGACCTCTGTATACATATTTAAAAAGGTATTTGACATCTTTCACAGAAGCACAGACTTCAACATTAATGTGGCAATTGTACTTTAGGGCTAGATAATGGATTATATGGAAGATGCAGTGCAATACAATATTCTGGCCGACTTACACAACAATATATCGTAGATGCATATGTCAAAACTGAAACCAACAGACTAAATTACGCCATGCCAAAATCAACCAAAATTAAGTGTAGAAAAATATTCAGGATTAATGAACTATTTAATTAATGAAGCCAATGATGCAGGCCTAATTCATGGAAAATCTTATATTTTGCCTTCCTCATTTATAGGTAGCCCCAAAACATACTACAAAATTATCAAGATGCAATGGCAATTGTCAGAAAATAAGGCAAACCTGATCTTTTCATTACAATGACATGCAACCCCAAATTGGAAGAAATTGTTAATAACCTACAACATGGTCAAACTGCTGATGCACGTCCAGATTTAGTTGCAAGAGTATTTCACATAAAACTAAAAGCTCTGATCAATGATATTTGTAAAAAAACATATTTTTGGACTAACAAAAGCCATTGTATGCGTGATTGAATTTCAAAAGAGGGGTTTACCACATGCTCACATACTACTTATTCTTAAAGATGATAGTAAATCAAAAACAGAAGAACTGATAGACAAAATTGTATCTGCAGAAATTCCAAATATTAACCACCATTCCTCGATTATATGCAATTGTAACAAAACATATGATTCATGGACCATGTGGAGTACAAAATCTTAATTCTTCTTAGTATGACAAATGGCAAATGCACTAAGGATTACCCAAAGCAATTTCAACAACAAACTATTGCAAATATTAATGGATATCCCAAATTCAGAAGACGAAACACAGGCCAAATTTCAAATGTTAACGGCAAGACAATTGATAATACTTGGGTTGTACCATATAATCCATATCTAGCCCTCAAGCGTCAAATACCGTTTTAAATATGTATACAAAGGTCATGATTGTGCAAATGTTGTTGTTCAAGAACAGTGTAGTTTAAATCATGATGAAATTAAAACTTTTATGAATTCCAAGATAGTGTGAGTGCCCAGAAGCAGCATGGCGTTTGAATGGATTTGAAATGCATTATCAATCTCATACCATACACAGATTAGCAGTACATCTGCCAGATGAACAAACTATATTTTTTCAACCCAAATAACATTTCTACAGCAGCACAGATAGCTTCACAATGCATACTCATTTGATAGTTTGGTTCAAACTAAATCAAAACCACGAAGAATCAAGCAGTATATTATACCCAGATATTCCTTTACACCAGGGGTGCCCAATACGTCGATCGCGATTGACAGGTCGCTCGCTCAGGCGACCCCCAGTCGATCGCAGAGCGGGTTCCCTTCTTCCCTCTCTTTTTTCCCCTCCTGACTGGCCCGCCTCTTGAAGAACGCCAGCCAATCAGAATGCTGGCAGGGCGGGGTGAAGGTCGGTGGCGTACCAAGGGGGGGGGGGCGGTCCGCCCCAGGTGCACAGCCAGCCAGGTCCGGGTCCTCCTGCCCTTCCTTTCCCCCAGTCCGCGCTCGGGGCTCGCGCCTGCCTGGTCCTGTGCCACCGCCCAAATTGGTTCTCGCGAGACTCGCGGGAGTTAACTGCACCATTCTAGTGGTGGTGCGGACCAGGCAGACGTGCTCGGGGCTCGCGTCTGGATTTTCACTTCCCGGCGCAGATGGGGGAGCCTGCCGAGGCTGACACCATTCGGGTGGCAACGAGACTAGGCAGGCGCGCTCGGGGCTCACACCTGCCTATTACTGCCGGGCGGCAGATGGGGACTTGGGCGGCTGTCCAGCAGGGAAGGCCTGCCGAGTGCAGCACTGGACCGCCAGGATTGCATCAGGGTACCGGGGGGGGTGATGTGGTGATGGGATGTTTTAAAATACCAGGTTAGCCGTCTAGGGAGGGAAGGAGGGATTTTAAAAAGTACAGGGGGTATGATTAAAAAAGGTATCTGGGGGTACATAGTGGGGATGATTTAAGGGTACTGGGGGGATGGGGCCTGCCTGTCACTAGGCCTGCCTGCCTGCCCGTGCCCTGTCCCTGCCTAGCGGCAGTGGTTTGGGGGGAGGGTCAGGGAGACAGAAGGAAAGAAGGGAAACAGGAAAAAAAAGAAAGGGGGGCAGTGAAGAGAGAAAAAAAAGAAAAGGGAGGTAGGGAGAAAGAAAGGGAAGGGAGAGAGGAAGAACAAGTTGAGGGAGGGAATCGGGTCTGGAGGAGAGGAAGCATACAGGCTGAAAGAAGGGAAGAAAGATTGGATGCACAGTCAGAAGAAGAAAGTGCAACCAGAGACTCATGAAATCACCAGACAAAAAGGTAGGAAAAATTATTTTATATTAAATTTAGTGATCAAAATGTGTCTGAATTTATATCTGCTGTCTATATTTTGCACTATGGCCCCCTTTTACTAAACCGCAATAGCGGTTTTTAGCGCAGGGAGCCTATGAGCGTCGAGAGCAGAGCTGGGCATTCAGTGCAGCTCCCTGCACTAAAAACTGCTATTGTGGTTTAGTAAAAAAAGGGGGGGGGTATATTTGTCTATTTTTGTATAGTTGTTACTGAGGTGACAGTGCATGGAGTCATCTGCCTTGACCTCTTTGAAAAAACCCTGGAATAGGAATGATAATTAACATTTTCTCAGCGTACAGTGTGCTTTGTGGGGTTTTTTAAAAAAATTTTATAGTTGGTAGATCATTTTGACTTGGTCATTTTAAAAGTAGCTCACAAGCCCAAAAAGTGTGGGCACCCCTGCTTTACACTATGTCTTTGACTTTGACCATTGTACTTGGAAATTACGTCAACGGGGTGCTGAAAAAGTTATTGGACGTATGTATTCTGTGAACTTACTATCTGATCCAGAATGCTACTCTTTGCGCCTATTATTGCTCAATATTTCTGGTACACAATCCTTTGAACATCTAAGAACTGTAAATGGAATTATCTATCCCACTTTCCAAGAGGCTGCCAAACAAAGAGGCCTCATTAATGATGATAAAGTATGGGACAGCACTCTGGAAGATGCAGTGCAATACAGAATGCCTAAACAACTAAAGGAATTATTTGCATACATCTGAATATTTGCTTCCCTACAAAATATGAATGACCTTTTCCTAAAATACGAACAATATCTTATTGAAGATTTAGTTCACACACATAGCACTCAAAGACATATCCAACATTTTACTACTCCATGGGAAAAAGTGTAAAGATTTTGGATTACCATACACACTACCAAATACTAACATACTAACAAATACCTACGGGGGAGATCACGTGATGCACTGAGCCAAGGCAGAAGCAGGCTACCTGAGCTCCCGGGCCCCGAGTCCTGAAGCGCCCTGTTACTAGCCTTTGGAGGTGAGCCGGGAGACGGCGCTTGCTGTGCACAATATATGGACAGATTTCTGTCCTCTCTTGCGTCGCCGATGTCCACCCGCACTCAAAAAAAGGATCGGGACCGCCCGCAGCACAGCGCTGACAAAATGGCGCCAGTCACCTCCACAGCCGCGATTCATCAAATAGCGCCGGAGGCGCTGATGGCCCTTACTCAAGCAGTAAGAGTAGCAATGCAGCCCAGCATAGAAAAACTTTCTGAACAGCTCCAAAAGCTTGAAAATCTACTTATGGAGACTACTAGCCGCACCACAGCGCTGGAGACTTGGATTTCCAGCGTCGAGGATACACAGCAGGCACATGACACCACGTTACAGGAACTGCAGTCTCTGACTCAAAAACAAGCAGAAAGACTGGATGATCTTGAAAATAGATCCAGAAGATCTAACTTACATTTTTTGGGGATTCCGGAAACAGTACCCGGTCCTAAGCTCCTGCAGGTGCTGGAGGCCTGGCTGACCAGTTCCTTTCCCTTGAAGGAGGGCCTGGGGCCTATTCAACTGGAGAGAGCACACCGGCTAGGCCAAGAACAAGCAAGAGAGGCGAGGCCTCGCATGGTAATAGCCAAACTTTTAAACTATAACCATAAAGTGGAAATCTTGCGCAAATATAAACAACTTCGGGAGACTTTAGCATTTGAGGAGTCTGAGGTGCGCATTTTCCAGGACTACTCTGTGGCCCTAACGGAGCGCAGGAAGCAATTCTAACCACTTTGCTCCTCTTTGGCTGAAAAAAAATACGCTTTCTCTTTTTATATCCAGCCACTTGAAAATTTACCATCAGGGACGCTGGCAGGTATTTGAGGCCGTGGCTGAGGCGGCCCTTTATGTGAACACTCAGGTGTTGCCCCAGTCAGACCTAACATGAAAGAGCACATGGTGTGCTTCCTTGTTTGTCACATGCTCCTGTGTGCCTGTGGCATTGTGGATGCACCGGGATCTCCTGGTTTGGGGGAAGCCTGGATCTCAGATAATATGGCTGTTATTTGCTATTCTGGTTTAAGTTTATTTACAATTTTGTGTTTTTTCCTGTTCTAGTTCAGAAATTGATATACTGTATATTTGAGCTCATCCTAACGTTCATTTGCTCTGCAGACTGCTCTTATGACTATTGTATTTACTGTATGGGAACTCGGGGCCCGGAGTGGCATTGTTATGTGATCTTTCATACCTTTGGGACCGCCTAGGGCGAACCTGAGGCTGTGACTACAACCATGCAATTGGGGAGAAGGTTGGGAAGGGAGGGGGGGGTTGGGGTTCCAGGGGGGGGAGTCCTTGGCCTACGTGGTTGCTGCTGGTATTCTTTCGATTATTGGGAAGGGTGGGATCAGACCCTGCTGCGAGACTCTTGCACCTGACATTTACCATGGTACTGGTGCTGCTCGGACAGGTCCTGAGCGTCATGTGGCTGCCCAGGGTATGGCTGGGAACCCGGGGTGGATTTTTTCCACACTTAGCATTTTATATGTTTGTACTAGCCCCTTTGGTACCTGCTGGCTAACACTTTGAGAATAGTATCCTGGAATGTTTCGGGCATTACCTCTCCCATAAAATGAACAAAAATTTTAACACAGCTCAAATGACATAAGGTTGACATAGCCTGTCTGCAAGAAACCCGACTTACAGACTTGGAACATCAGAAATTGAGGAGGTCCTGGGTAGCCGCAGTGCATGCAGCATCTTCAACTCATAAGCGGGCAGGGGTGGCGATATTGATTAGTAAGACATTGCCTTACACTGCGAAAGTAGTAGCCTCGGACCCACAGGGCCGCTACCTCTTGCTGCAGTTGTCAGTAGGCACATATTCCTTTTACTTGATGAATATACATGCACCTAATACCTATGACCATTCCTTCTTTGAGGGTCTCACTGCCATGCTTCTTGGGCGGGTTACTGTTCCGGTATACATTGCAGGGGATTTCAATCAGGTGTTTGACCCGACTTGTGATCGTTCTCAGCCGGGACCTGGTGCGAGTATATCTCATACCAGAGGCCTGCCCTATCTTTGCGCCATTTTAGATCTGGTGGACCCGTGGAGAATTCTCCATACCACTGAACGGGATTACACACACCGCTCCAGAGCACATAACACACAATCTAAGATAGATTACATCCTTACCACGCGCAGAGCATTTCTAAATGTGGATGCAGCGGTAATAGGCCCGGCGGTGATTTCAGATCACGCGATGATCTGGCTAGATGTGAATGTGGGCTTCGGTTTATGCGGACCTGTATGTTGGCGCTTCCCTAGTTATCTATTTTCTGATGACCATTTCAAAACATACCTAACAACTAAATGGGGTGAATTCCTAGACTTTAATGGTCAGCATAGCAATGATCCGACACTGTTTTGGAGCACGGCTAAGGTGGTGCTCAGAGGAGATTGTATAGCTTATGTAATAGCGCTTAATCGCCGTTTGTCCCGGGAATACTGCGGTTGGAAAAAGAACTACCAAGCGCTAAGCGTCAGTATACCCTGTTCCCGACCCGCCACGCTAGGGAACACTTAGCTTCCTTGGAAACGACCCTCAACTCCTATATACAGGAGCGCACGGTGAAAATGCTCTTGTATCAAAAATTTCGCTACCATCGCTATGGAAATCGGGTAGGGAAGTTATTAGCCCGCTTGACTTCCCAGGTGCGGGGTCATCGTTATGTTCTGGGATTGAAGGATAGTACGGGCCAATTTCATCACACTACTGAACACATTGCACAACTTTTTCAGTCCCACTTCGGGAAGATATATGGGCGCCGGGACTCGGGAGCTGAACCCCTTATTAAGGACTATTTCACGGATTCCGGTTTACAGTCGCTCTCTGACTCGGATGTTAGGTTTCTTAATGCACCCATCACCCCTAAAGAACTATATAAAGCTATCCACAATCAACGAAATTTTTCGGCTCCAGGGCCGGATGGCTTTACGGCAGAATTTTATAAACTGCTCTCAGGGCAGCTTAGTCCTTTTTTGAGGGACTATTACTCCCAGGTAATCCAGGATGAACATTTCCCTGGAGAAGCGAATGAGGCTTTAATCACGTTGATATTGAAGCCTGGCAAAGACAGTTCTGCTCCTGAGTCCTATCGCCCAATTTCTTTGCTGAATGTAGACATCAAAATTCTGTCCAAAATCTTAGCTGATAGATTAACGATCCTTCTCCCCGATGTGATTGCATCCACACAAGTCGGCTTTGTACAGGGTAGACAAGCAGTACATAACGTACATAAAGCATTGATAGCCTTAGCGCACACGCAATTCCATCACACTCCTATGCTTCTACTCAGTTTGGATGCGGCACAGGCATTCGACCAGGTCAATTGGACATACCTCTTTGAAGTGTTAAATTGTATGGGGATATCTGGCTGGTTTGCCTCGGCATTACGCACTTTATATTCCACTCCAACAGCAAGACTACTTATCAAAGACATTATTACTGACCCAATACCTATTAAGAGGGGAACTCCACAGGGCTGTCCCCTGTCACCCCTCTTATTTCTATTGTACCTCGAACCCTTTCTTCGCACAGTGTCTCAGGACCCCGACATAGTGGGTGTGGACTTCGGGATTCATTCACTCAAAGTGTTGGCCTTTGCAGATGACCTATTATTTTTGCTAACTGACCCCGCTCACTCTGTTCGATATTTATTGCAAGCGCTTGACGAATTCAAATTTTATTCAGGATTTACGTTGAACTACCAGAAATCTATGGCCCTAGCTAGCCCCATGACACTACAACAGACATGGAGCGGTCACTTCCCATTTACGTGGGCTCAGACTTCAATTCGCTATTTGGGGGTACAGATCCCCTGAGACCTTACGACCCTGTATACCAGCAATATCACCCCATTGCTTCAAGACACCTCACAACATCTACAGAATTGGTCCACTTTTCCCTTATCGGTGGCGGGCCGGGTAGCCCTTTTTAATATGATGCTCTTTCCCAAATGGTTATATCGCTTTCAGGTTTTACCTCTGCTGCTGTCCCATGCCCATAACATTCGTTTAACGAAAGAGCTACAGCGTTTTCCATTGGATGGTAAGCGACCACGTATGCCCTTGCTACGAATGTGTCTGCCCAGGGATAGGGGGGGCTATGGTTTATTAAATGTACGTTGGTATGCTATGGCTTGTCAGATGAGACATATTAATGATTGGTTTAGAGGAACATCTGATTTTTCTGCTACACCACTGGAGTTATCTTTGCTGGCTCCGTCCCATGTGAGCTATTTTCTGCATGTGGCGGATCCGAGGATGTGTCCTTTGGTGTCTCACTACCCCATTTTTACGCCGGCCAGAAGGACATGGAGATGGGTCTGTAAAACAGCCAAATTGTCTTCTAGGGTGTCTTTATATTTGCCTATACAGGGCAATGGAGCTTTCCAGCCGGGCATGCAAAATGCCACCTTTCTTAGGTGGCAAGCACAAGGTCTACAATATCTTTTTCACCTGTTTTCGGAGGAGGGGAGCCTGGTCACATTTGCCGAGCTGCAACGGACTTTTGACCTACAGGCTAATGATCTCTTCGCCTATTACCAGATCAGTCACTATGTTCAGTCCCTCCCAGTGGCCGCCCTTACTGAAGTCTGCAGGGAGGCGCTTTTGGAACTCTTCAGTCTTTCAGCCCAACAGAGGATTCCTCTACGATTTCATATTGTGGGGATCCGGGATTGCCAACCAAGTACGAATCTGGATATATTAGCGACAGCGTGGGCTGAGGACTTGCATTGCCAGTTGACTGCTCAACAGTTACAACGGGTCCTGAAGAACATTCAGAAGGTGTCACCGGAACGTGCAGCCTGGATGGGGATTACTGCGTCACATTCTTGCCCGAAATGCAATTAGGCTCACACATCTTTGAGTCACATGTTTTGGGCCTGCCCCGCAATCCAACAGTTTTGGAGACATCTTGGCCTATATACCACATCGCTTTGGGGACGGCGATGGCTTCCCCAACCGAGAGCGTTATTTGGATTTTATAATATAGCCTCGCCCAAACCCAGGGGAATGTCAGCATTTATCTCCAGAGCCCTTTTGATGGGGAAAAAAGCCATCCTCACCAACTGGCTCTCCCGTGATCCCCCATCATATGCACAGTGGAGATCCCTAATGATAGTGCACGCAACACTGGAGAGACGCATGGTGGGAGACTTGACTCTTGGCCCGGGTCGCAAATTTTGTCAGGTGTGGGAGCACTTCTGGCAGGACCTCATACTGCGTGCAGTAGACTTTTGAATCTTTAAGATTTTATTCCCACTCTCAGCTGTTGGACTGGCCATTGATTCTTGGGGAGGGGGGGATGGGAGGGGAACTGATTATATTGTTGAAAATGTTATTTCCTGAATGGTACTACTGTTTGTATTTGCTTCTTACTGCTGGAATAATAAAAATAATTTAAACATAACAAATACCTACGACCAAAACTTTGACAAACAAACAGCTGAACAAATGATGACAACCTTAAATGTAGATCAAAAAACAGCTTTACAAGAAATATTGTCAGCAAGCCTAAATAACAACCTCTCCCACCGTTGTTTCTTCTTGGATGACCCAGGAGTTAGTGGTAAAACCTACCTTTACACAACACTTCTGTACACATTTCATGCACAAAGTAACATTGCACTCCCTGTAGCCTCCACAGGTATAGCAGCAAATATTCTTAAGGGTGAGAGAACATATCACTCCCAATTCAAATTACCTGTGCCTATACATGAGAATTCAATATCAAATATGCGTATAAAGTCAACTGATGCTGACAATTTACGATCCGATAAACTAATCATTTGGGACGAATGTACTATGGCCCCCTCTATAGCTCTTATAGTGGTTGACAAACTACTACAAGAAATAATGTATAACAACAAACCCTTTGGAGGAAAATTTCTTTTACTTGGTGGAGATTTCCGTCAAACATTTCCCGTGGTGCCTCATGCTGACCAAACAAAAATTGTAGAGGCATGTAT
The DNA here is from genome assembly GCF_902459505.1 of Geotrypetes seraphini. Lineage (NCBI taxonomy): Eukaryota > Metazoa > Chordata > Amphibia > Gymnophiona > Dermophiidae > Geotrypetes > Geotrypetes seraphini. Next base: position 140,742,804 of record NC_047089.1, on the reverse strand, counting down.
AAAGAATAACAACCTCTGGCCCAAATTCAAAGTCCTAAACCTTAAAAATATTCGATCAATAGACATTGATTTCAGCATTTGGCTCATCAAAGTTGGTAATGGTGATACACCACACATTGACAGCTTGCCTGATGACATTATTGAAATTCCTTCCCAAATTGTAACCACGGAAAATATCATCAAAGACTTTTTTTGAGAAAAAATTGCTATTACAGATATTCCAAAATTAACAAAAAAATATATACTTTGCCCAAAAAACTGATATAAACTCCATAAATGAAGAGGTACTAAACATTTTGGAAGGACAGACTGTAACATATCTCAGCTCCACCTCAATTGATGACTCCACTCAGGAAGACACACAAAACTATCCCATAGAGTTCCTCAATGAACTAACTCCAACAGGTATGCCAAAACATAAACTCAACCTTAAAAAAGGAGCAATCATTATGCTGCTTAGAAATCTAAGGATTGTGCTAGGCACCTTGGCCAATCAGGCCTTAGGATTAGTGGGGATGGGCGGACCCGCTATGCCTAAGGCCTGATTGGCCCAGGCTTCTACAGCCTGGGCCAATCAGGCCTTAGATTTAGTGGGGATGGGCCGGGAAGGGGCGTGCCGTCTCATTTCCACGAGGCAGACCCGTCGGCTGGACGGCAGCAAGACCCGTCCAGCTGACCAACATTGAAAGGTTAGTTGGGGGAGGGAGATTAGTTGGGGCGGGGGGTCGTTGGGCTTTCCGGCAGGAGGAGTTGGGCATCCTCCTGTCGGCGATTACGAGTTTGGGAGGGAGGGGGTTCCGGGGTTCCGACAGGAGGAGTTGGGCATCCTCCTGTCGGCGATTACGAGATTGGGGGGGAGGGGGTTCCGGAGTTCTGACAGGAGGAGTTGGGCATCCTCCTGTCGGCGATTACGAGTTTGGGGGGGGGGGGGGGTTCCGGGGTTCCGACAGGAGGAGTTGGGCATCCTCCTGTCGGCGATTACGAGTTTGGGGGGGGGGGGGGGTTCGGGGTTCCGACAGGAGGAGTTAGGCATCCTGTCGGTGATGGGACAGGCGGCCGCGGCCGCTATACTTTATTGCAGCAGGGAGATCCCTTGCCGCGATCAGTATAGCGGCCGCGTCTACTTACAATGTAGACCAGCATTTTGCTGGCCTACATTTTAAGCGTCTCTTCCTCTACTAGGGAGACGCGTAGGGCCGCCTAAGTTCGCCTAAGGCCTTTAGGCGAGCTTAGGCATCTTGCGGGTCTCCCTAGGCTCCCGGAGGCGCCTTCAGGCCTGCCTGGGGAGCATTTTTTTTTAAAAAAACGTGCATCCCGATTGGCTGATTAGACAGCTGTAGGACATCTACAACTGCCTAAAATCGGGACGCACTTTTGGAGAATCAGGGCCTTTGGGTTTTTAAATTGCACCTATATGCCCCAGTGGCACACAGATCTGCAGAAAAAATGAGAAAGCAAATAATTTCTTAAGCCCACAACATGCAACAACAAATAGGAAAACTAGAAAAACTTAAAATAAATCAACTATACAATGGATATTAAAGCTCTCACAGTAAGTTTTCAGTAAATTTTTTTAACTGTTAGGTCTGCACAGCTATTCTAGCACCCGTTAATCTAACGGGCTTAAACACTAGTGGTAAAGGCCAGGCATTCTAGTGTGGAGAGGGTGATGGAGTCTATTAGTTTTGGAGAGACACTTGTTTTGATAATTGCTGCTATGCTGCCTCCCTTTTTTATAGTATGGGAGCAGGCTAAGGCTTGGTAGCCAGGGGGGCAAATGTCACCAAGTGCAACCCCGTCGTTATGCTGGAGCCAGATCTCTGTAATCATGAGGGCATCCCATCTATTGTTGTTGAGGAGATTGTGAAGGATGATAGATTTGTTGTTAACTGATCATGCATTGTTGAAGGCTATTTTTTTTTTTTTTTTTAATTCTTTATTCATTTTTAATCTTACATCAAGTGTACAAGGCTATTGAAAGAGGGTTGTTGTTGCTTTTGAGACCCCTTTAGTGAGCATGGAGATGGTTAGTTATGCAATTGGGGGGAAACCCAGAAGTGACAGATCAGATCCCATTAAGGGGCCACATATTTCAGCCTTGGAATGACAATACAGCTTTTAAACACTGGGAGGATATATGGAGATTGGAACAACTATTAAATGAGAATGGGACATTTCAAGATTTTGAAGATATCCAGATGAGTGAGAGATTTGCATATTGCCAACTTAAACATTTTTGGACAACAATTGGGTAAACACATGAACTCTGAGGACTTTCTTAAGAGATCAGATTCCACAGGTGGCCATTGAGGAGAGGAATGCTGGCCTAGTGCCTAACCCTTAGTAAACCTGGTTCTAAGAAGGAGGTTGTAGATATATCACCTAAACATCAACTACTCCAAACACTATTTCCAATTCTTTTTTTCCTTATATGTCCCCTCTGAAAATTCTTAACAAATTGTATTCTGTAATTCGCTACTTTTTTCTAAAAGGGCCCCTCTGAAATTCTAAACAAACTGTATATTATAATTCGCTGCATTTTTAAGATTCTGCATACTGTAATTTCACTGACTATCTGCATATTGTAACTCGCTGATAGCCCAGCTCTCTTCGATGTGAACCGCCTAGAAAATTCTTAACAAATTGTATTCTGTAATTCGCTGCATTTTTAAGATTCTGCATACTGTAACTCGCTGCAGATTGTAACTCTCTGTTTGTCCAGCTCTCTTCGATGTGAACCGCCTAGAAGTCGCACGATTGTGGCGTATAGAAGAATAAAGTTATTATTATTAAAGATAATTTTCACAGCAACCTTCTAAAGACAGTTTAGATCTTGAAAAAAACAAACCTTTAATAAAATCCTAAGGCTCTCTATACTAGTCTATTATATCCCTAGTAGCTTAATAAGGTAATTAATTAGCTCAATAACAAAATGCAGACAGTAGTCCAGCAGCAAGAGGGTTGCTATCCAGTGTTTTGCATTGAGTGTCACATGTATGACTTTATCCTGGTTGGCGAGAAGTTCTGCTCGCTGCAAAGTTATGCTCGCTGCAAAGAGCTCCTAGCTCTCAGAGAACGAGTACATTCCCTTGAGGCTAGAGGAGCTGAAGGAGACAGAGAAGTACATAGAGGAAACCTACAGGAATGTAGAGAAATCCCACCTCCAGTCTGGTAGCCCCTGTGCTGCCTTGGAAGAGAGAGGTCTCCTAGAAGGAGAGCATCATCCTGGTGAAGTAGAAAATAATCCTGTAGCTAGGACACGCCCACCAGGGGATGCAATATCCTCTCGCACCAAGGATGTGTCTCTAGGGGCTTCTGCCCAGGAGGGAAAAATTAGGACAGAGGTTGTAGTTAGTGATTCGATTATTAGGCATGTAGATAGCTGGGTGGCTGGTGGGCATGAGGATCGCCAGTCTGGTGTGAAGGTGGCAGACCTCATGCATCACATAGATAGTATTTTAGGTAGTGCTGGGGAGGAGCCAGCTGTCCTGATACATGTAAGTACCAATGACATAGGAAAATGTGGAAGGGAGGTACTGGAAGCCAAATTTAGGCTCTTAGGTAGAAAGCTGAAATCCAGATCCTCCAGGGTTGTATTTTAAGAAATGCGTAGGACCCAAGAGGCAGGTAGAGCTCCAAAGTCTTAATGTGTGGTTAAGATGATGGTGCAGGGATGAGGGATTTAGATTTCTTAGGAACTGGGCAACCTTCTGGAAAAGGAGGAGCTTGTTCCAAAAGGACAGACTCCACCTTAACTGGGATGAAATCAGGTTGCTTGCACTAGCATTTAAAAAAGGAGATAAAGCAGCTTTTAAACTAAGATGTGGGGGAAAGCCAACAGTTGCCCAGGAGCAGATGGTTAGGTGTGAGGTATCCTTGGAGGATTCTATTGAAACAGGATATTTAGGGAGTCCCGGTGCAGAGTTCCAATAATGGTGAAATAAAGCCAAGAGAGTTTAAGAGGAAGACAGAGTAAAAGACTCAAATTTTCCCTGTCTTCTCAGCAGCCTCTAGCTGCAAAGAAAAAACACAATTTGAAGTGTTTGTATACAAATGCTAGAAACCTAAAAAATAAAATAGGAGAGTTAGAGTATATAGCCCTGAATGATGAGATAGATATAATAGGCATCTCGGAGACTTGGTGGAAGGAGGACAATCAATGGGATACTGTGTTACCGGGGTGCAAATTATATCACAAGGATAGAGTAGATCAAATTGGAGGGGGGGGGGGGTTGCGCTATATGTTAGAGAAAATTGAATCAAATAAAATAAACATTCTGCATGACATATACTCAATATATGGTAATCGTACTTTCTCTCCTTCTAATTTAGTAGTGATTTCAATTACCCCAACATTGACTGGTTAAATGTTACATTGGGGAGTGCTAGGGAGGTAAAATTCCTAGATGTCATAAATGACTGCTTCTTGGACAACTGGTCTGGGAACAGACAAGAAGGGGTGCTATTTTAGATATGGTCCTTAGTGGAATTACATACATTACATTACATTAGGGATTTCTATTCGCCTTACCTTTGCGGTTCAAGGCGGATTACAAAAGGTTAATTTAAAAAAAACAGAGTTACAATGATTAGCAAGAGAGGTAAGTTGTAGATCTTATAAACATTTAGCGGGTTGTTGAGGGTGAGGTGGTTTGTGAAAGAGTAATAGGTGGTCATAGTGGAAGTTCTTTTGTTATTATTCGTGCAGTAATGGGTAGGTCAAATGTCAGTTTTAGAGTTATTAAACGGTCGTGATGTTATTGCTGCTTCAGGAATTTCTTGAAAATGTGGTTTTTAATTCTTTTCTGAACGTCTTATAGTCTGGGGTGGTCATCAAGAGGTTGGAGATCTTGTTGTCCAGCCTTGCGGCTTGGGTGGCTAGGAGGGCCCGTCGTGTAGTTTTGTTCTTTTACTTCCTTGATTGGGGGTGGGGTATGAATGGGGAGTGCGTTTTTCTGTGTCTTGTAGTGGGTGCTTGGATGAGGCGATTGTTCAAGTATGATGGGCTGTCTCCGTGTAGGGTTTTAAATAGTAATGCAGTAGAATTGAATTGGATTCTTTCTTGGATGGAAGCCAGTGTGAGTTGATGAAGGCTTCAGTGATGTGGTCATGTTTTTTCAATGAGTAGATGAGTCTCAATGCTGTATTTTGGATGTTTGGAGTTGTTTGATCGTAGTTGCAGGGCAAGGAAGGAAGAGGATGTTGCAGTAGTCCAATATACCTAGTATTAGGGATTGTACTATAAGTTGGAATTGTGTTCTTTCAAAGAATTTTCGGACTTGTCTCAGATTTCTCATGACTGCGAATGATTTCTGAATTGTTTTATTTATTTGCGGTTGCATAGTGCAGCATCTGTCTATGGTCATGCCGAGTAGTTTTATGGTGGTTTGGATGGGGTATTTGATTGCGTTTATGTCTAAGTTGGTTGTGGTTTGGGATCTTGTCATTTTCGAGAAGGATGAATTTTGTTTTGTCTTGGTTGAGTTTAAGTTTGTGATTTTTCATCCAGGTTGTGACTGTTTCAAGTGTTTGGTGAAGTTTGTCTGTCATGGTAGGTTTAGAATGATCGTATGGGATGAGGATGGTGATGTCATCAGCATAACTATAAGTGGTTATGCCCAGATTGTCCAGATGCGTTCCTAGAGAAGCAGTGTAGAGATTGAAGAGGGTGGGGGATAGTGGGAGATCCTTGTGGTACGCCGCAGGGTTTGACCAGGGATTCTGACTTTTCTTTGTTGATTTTACACTGTAGGTTCTGAGTTTTAGGAATCCTTCAAACCAAGAGTATACTTTATCTGAGATGCCTATTGCGTCTAAGATCTGTAGAAGGATGTTGTGATCCACTAAGTCGAATGCCGCAGTTAGGTCCAGTTGTATGAGAAGCATTTTTTTCCCTGTACTAAGGTGTTGTCTGACGGTATCCATAAGGGAGCCTAGTAGTGTCTCTGTACTGAAATTTGTTCTGAAGCCTGATTGCATGGGGTGGAGTAGGTTGTGGTCATCTATGTAGTTGTTGAGGAGTTTGGCTACTAGGCCTTCTATAATTTTGCAGGACATAGTACAGGCAGTGGCGTACCAAGGGGGGGGGGGGGGGGGCGGGAGGGGCGGTCCGCCCCGGGTGCCAGCCCTGAAGGGGTGCTCCCGGCCATGCCGTTCAGTCCCCCCACACCCCCGAAGGACCGCTCGCCCCACTGACCTTCCTGCACCACCTGTGAAGCAGCAAGCAGCAGGATCGCGAGGTCAGCTATCCCTGAGCTGCTTGGGCGCTGCTTCCTGCGCCACGGTCCCGCCCCTCCTCTGACGTCAGGCAGGCAGGCATTCAAGGGGGAGGGGGGTGAAAGGCAGGCAGGCCTTCAAGGGGGGGGGACAGGCCTTCGGGGGGGTGTGCAGACCTTCAAGGGGGAGGGACAGGCCTTCAAGGGGGGGGCAGGCAGGCCTTCAAGGGGGGGACAGGTCTACAAAGGGGGACAGGTCTACAAGGGGGTGGGCAGGCCTACAAGGGGTGGGACAGGCCTTCAGGGGGGGTGCAGGCCTTCAGGGGGGGTGCAGGCCTTCAGGGGGGGTGCAGGACTTCAGGGGGGGTGCAGACCTTCAAGGGGGGGACAGGCCTTCAAGGGGGGGACAGGCCTTCAAGGGGGGGACAGGCCTTCAGGGGGGTGCAGGCCTTCAAGGGGGGGACAGGCCTTCAAGGGGGGGACAGGCAGGCAGGTCTTCAAGGTGGGGGGACAGGCCTACAAGGGGGAGGGACAGGCCTACAAGGGGGAGGGACAGGCCTTCAAGGGGGACAGGCAGACCTTTAAGGGGGGACAGGCCTTTGGGGGGGACCCTGGTTTAGAAGTACACGGAGGGAAGGGGGGTGTTCAAAGAGACGTGCATATGCCAAACTTTGGGGGGGGGGGATGAAGAAATAATGGGTCTGAAAATAGAGGAGAGGGAGAGAAATGATGGACCATGAGATTTAGGGAGGGAAGGAACTGAAAGGGAGAGAAATTGGACACAAGGGATGGTGTGGAGGAGGGATAGAGATACTGGATAGGAGAGTAATTGGGAAAAGAAAGGGAGAGATGGTGGACTCTGGGGTGGTGGGGGAAGGAGGGAGAGATGCCGGATGAAAGGGTAGTTAAGAAAAGGTGGATCTGTGGAGGGAGATGAAAAAAAGGAAAGATACCAGACTTCCTGGGCAGGGAAGGGAAATGGAAAGGGAGGACAGAGTTGGCAGATGGATGGTTAGCACGCAGAAAGAAGAAAGAAGGAGACCCTGGCAAGCAAGTTATCAGAAGAAAACCAGAGCCTTGGACCAACAAGATTTGAAATATAACCAGACAACAAATGGTAGAAAAATTAATTTTATTTTCTGTTTTGTGATTATAATATGTCAGATTTGAAATGTGTATCCTGACAGAGCTGGTGTTGGACTGCAAACGTGAGCTAGGATTTAACAGAGAGAGGAAAAGTCCTTTTTGTTTCTTTATTTTATTTACACCACAGCGCCAGTGTGGTTAGGAGAAGCCAAAGGGGGTGAAAAAGCTATAAAACCCACCAGGAGTTTTGAAAAAAATCACCCAACTGGGCAGGAAAATCGAATTGAAAAACCAATTCAATAGGCTGAATCGAATCGAAATTTTTTTTCCTGAATCTGGCAGCATTAGTTTTGCGCTACTGTCTTAGACTTTAGGACCTGGGATTGGGGAGAGGATGGCATCCTCAGTACTTTATAATGCAAGTGAAACGAGGATTTGGTCAGACTTTTGAAGGGTCTGCAGAAAAAAAATATTGTATAGGCCGGGGACATGAAACAGCAGGAAATGGGAACTTTTCTTCCTTCTATTTTTGTGAATGGAAAGGCTGAGGATGTCAGAGAGTTCAGTTAAAATATGTGCTTTATAAGAAAATATAATAATGTGTTTTATAAAGTTTATAGCATAGCTGGCCTACCCAGTGAGGTGTTTCTAGTGGTGGTGGTGGCAGCGTGTCAATGTGTTGAGAGGAAGAGGTGGTCTGGGAAATTCTGCTGAGCAAACTCCGGGCCCATTTCCACCCCCCAGTTAGTCCACTCCACTCAATTGGTTCACACACTGAGTGGGTCTTTGGGTGTTGTGTTGGGATCTCTTCCAGTGGTTTATCAGTATCTCCTTCTGGTCCAAGGAAGGAAACTTTGTTATCCTTAGCATTGACCTACAGAATATGTTTGTAACAGCGCTGCTTGTGTGGCATTAGGCTATGTAGTGATCGAAAGAAAAAAAACAGACCTTTGCACATTTTTGCACTATATGGTGGGTGCATGAGGAGATTCACATTTCCTGCACAGCTAAGTCCATGTGAAGTTACCTTGTGCTGTATTTGACATCTAGCAAGATCTCTGTTTGAAAGGAAAGATCTAAACTTAAAAATGAAGTGGCCAGAAGTTATGGTAAAAGCAGATAGTGTAGCTGGTTTTAAGAAAGATTTGGACAAATTCCTGGAGGAAAAGTCCATAATCTGTTATTAAGACATGGGGGAAGTGTCTGCTTGCCCTGGATCGGTAGCATGGAATGTTGCTACTCTTTGGGTTTTGACCAGGTATTAGTATCCTGGATTGGCTACCATGAGAATGGGCTACTGGGCATGATGGACCATTGGTCTGACCCAGTTAGGCTATTCTTATGTTATGTTCTCATCTGTAGGGGCCTTTGTTTTCACTTCTTATTTTAATGTATTTTTTTTCTGGGAACTTATCAGTGTTTTTTATAATGGGAACATAAATGGAAGAGAATTAATGTGTGTGGGATGAGGGGGTAACTAATTTCTTCAGCTAAATAATTCAATCCACTTCAAACAGACATAGGATAACTCACGCACCATTCACACACCCTCCAACCAAAAACGTCAAAAGAAAAAAACTGTTCGACAACCTCCTAGCCATTCGAGCTGCAACACTCGACCCCCAACCCTACAACCAATTGACATCGACCACATACTGCAAAACCTTCAAAAAGAAATAAAAACCCTTCTATTCAGGGAGGCTGAGGAGAGGTGAGCCGGGGACGCTGAAGGGAGGAGGACTAAGGAGGCAGGCAAATCGGGGTCGCGGCGAGAATTAGCTCCGCCCACCCCCGCGCGTCACAGGTCGCATCGGCCCGGGCTCCCCTTTAAGAGGAAGGGAGCCGGGACACAAGGAGAACTGCAGCGGCGCTTCTTTTAGCTGTTTGTTTATTTTTTTTTCTTCTTTTAGTTCCAGGCGGGGAGGCTGAGGAGAGGTGAGCCGGGGACGCTGAAGGGAGGAGGACTAAGGAGGCAGGCAAATTGGGGTCGCGGCAAGAGTTAGCTCCGCCCACCCCCACGCGTCACAGGTCGCATTGGCCCGGGCTCCCCTTTAAGAGGAAGGGAGCTGGGACACGAGGCGAACTGCAGCGGTGCTTCTTTTAGCTGTTTGTTTATTTTTTTTTTTCTTCTTTTAGTTCCAGGCAGGGAGGCTGAGGAGAGGTGAACCGGGGACGCTGAAGGGAGGAGGACTAAGGAGGTAGGCAAATCGGGGTCGCGGCGAGAGTTAGCTCCGCCCACCCCCGCGCGTAACAGGTCGCATTGGCCCGGGCTCCCCTTTAAGAGGAAGGGAGCCGGGACACGAGGCGAACTGCAGCGGCGCTTCTTTTAGCTGTTTGTTTATTTTTTTTTTCTTCTTTTAGTTCCAGGCGGGGAGGCTGAGAAGAGGTGAGCCGGGGACGCTGAAGGGAGGAGGACTAAGGAGGCAGGCAAATCGGGGTCGCGGCGAGAGTTAGCTCCGCCCACCCCCGCGCGTCACAGGTCGCATCGGCCCGGGCTCCCCTTTAAGAGGAAGGGAGCCAACGGCGCCCAGCCATTCGGCGCACGGCGAAGGCGAGCGGCAAAGGCGCTCGCCTTAGTGAGAGCGCCTTTGCGAAGGAGTCTTGAGAAGGAGCCCAGGCAGCCCAGCAGCAAACCTAACTTTAACCTAAAAAAAAACAAACAAACAAACCTTTTTCTTCTCTCCACATTCTTCTTTCTCTACCCTTTCAGCTTCTCATTCTTCTCTCTCTCTCTCTACCCTTTCAGCTTCTCATTCTTCTCTCTCTCTCTCTCTCTACTCTTCAGCTAGCTGCACTCCGGAAACCACTCTCAACCACCGAGGGACCATATGAGCAAGGAGAAAGAAATGGAGGCTGCAGGAACCCAGCAGAGCTACCCAGTTTACTGCGTCGAGTGTCATATGTATGACTACCTCCCCTCCGGGAGGCGGGCATACATATGCAGTCGGTGTCAGGAACTGGAAAGCCTGAGGATGGAGGTCGGCAGATTGAGGGTCAAGGTCCAGGAACTGGAGGGACTGCGCAACGCAGAGGAGACGAGCTGGTCAACCAAGGACACAGACGGAGCAGGCCTCATTGTGGACCAGGTGAGGGACCTCGAGAGATTCATCGAGGAGGCCTATAGGAAGGTGGAGGGACAGGACCAGCAGCTGCACAGACGGATGTCGGCAGACGAGACCCAGGATCCACAAGGCGACACCGGGGAAGGACCTAGCGGAGGAACCACACAAGAGGAGGAGACCGTGACTCACCGAGACCCCGAGGGAGAGACACCGCACTACACCGAGGACACGGACCTGAGACAGAGGAGGTTGCTGAGGAAAGGGAAGTCTGCTATTGTGGTGGGAGACTCGATCTTGAGAGAGGTAGATAGTCACGTAGCTGGAGGAAGGGAGGACCGGCTAGTGACTTGTCTCCCAGGGGCCAAGACACGAGAGAGGAGGTAGGGCCGTTGGACGATGGGGATAGGAAGGGAGTGATTAAGGAGGATAGAGAGGTAGCTGAGAGGTTGAACACGTGCTCATCGGTCGTCACGAGAGAAGACACATCTAATATACCGGACTCAGAGGAGCTCATGAGTGGGGAACAGGCTGAAAAATTGGAGCACATAGAGGTAAGTAAGGAGGATGTCCTCAAACAGATAGACAGGTTAAAATGCGGTAAATCACCGGGTCCGGACGGGATCCACCCAAGGGTTCTGAAGGAAACTAAGACAAGAAATAGGCGGCACAATCCAGCATGTTTGCAACTATCCTTGAAAACTGGAGATGGTACCAGAGGACTGAAATTGGCGAATGTCACACCTATCTTCAAGAAGGGATCGATGGGTGACCCGGGAACTACAGGCCGGTGAGTCTGACTTCAATTATAGGGAAGATGGTGGAAGCTATGATCAAGGACGGCATATGCGAGCACATTGAGAGAAATGGCCTACTGAGAACAAGCCAGCACGGATTCTGTAAGGGAAGGTCGTGCTTAACGAACCTTCATGTACTTCTTTGAGGGAATAAGCAGTCGGGGTGGACAATGGGGAACCATCGACATCATTTACCTCGATTTTCCAAAAGGCTTTCGACAAGGTGCAACATGAAAGGCTGCTTAGGAAGCTGTGGAACCACGGGGTGGGAAGGGATGTGCACAGATGGATCGAGCACTGGTTGTCGGGTAGACTGCAGAGGGTCGGAGTGAAGGGCCAATATTCTGACTGGCGGGGAGTCATGAGCGGTGTGCCACAGGGATCGGTGCTGGGGCCGTTGCTCTTCAACATATTTATCAATGACCTGGAAAAGGAGGCAAAGTGCGAGGTTATAAAATTTGCAGACGATACCAAACTGTGCAGCAGAGTTAGGTCCAGGGAGGAGTGTGAGGACCTGCAAACGGACCTGGACAAGCTGGAAGACTGGGCAAACAAATGGCAAATGCGCTTTAACGTGGAAAAATGCAAGGTCATGTATATAGGTAAAAATAACCCGTTGTTCAACTACAAATTGGGGGGGGGGGCATTGTTGGGAGACAGCAGACTTGAGAGAGACTTGGGTGTGCTGGTGGATGCATCACTGAAGCCATCGGCGCAGTGCGCAGCAGCCTCGAAAAAAAGCCAACAGGATGCTGGGCATCATAAAGAGGGGCATAACAACCAGGACGCGGGAAGTCATCATGCCATTGTATCGAGCGATGGTGCGTCCACATCTGGAATACTGCGTTCAGTATTGGTCGCCGCACCTCAAGAAGGACATGGCGGTACTTGAGAGAGTCCAAAGGAGAGCAACGAAACTGGTAAAAGGGCTGGAACACTGCCCATACGCCGAGAGGTTGGATAGGCTGGGGCTCTTCTCTCTGGAAAAAAGGAGGCTCAGGGGAGATATGATAGAGACCTTCAAGATCATGAGGGGCATAGAGAGGGTGGATAGGGACAGATTCTTCAGACTGAAGGGGACAACAAGTACGAGGGGGCATTCGGAGAAACTGAAGGGAGATAGTTTCAAAACAAATGCAAGGAAGTTTATTTTCACCCAAAGGGTCGTGGACACTTGGAATGCGCTACCGGAGGAAGTGATCAGGCAGAGTACGGTACAGGGATTCAAACAGGGATTGGACGGATTCCTGAGGGATAAAGGGATCGTGGGATACTGAGGGAGGAGCTGGGATGTAACACAAATATAGAAAGCTAACCAGGTAATAAGTATAGAAACCCAACCAGGTCGTGCATGTGCAAGACCGGAGGGTTAGGACTTCGATTGGAAGATAGGACTTCAATGAGAAACCAAGGTGGCAAGGGAGCCCCTTCTGGTGATTCAGACAGGTCGTGACCTGTTTGGGGCCGCCGCGGGAGCGGACTGCCGGGCAGGATGGACCTGCTTATATTCTTATGTTCTTAAATTTGAGCTGTAATCGGGAGTAACATTGCAAAAGAAATCTACTGTAGGGGCGTTTAATTTTCGAAAGAGCAACTATGATAAAATGAGGAAAATGGTTAAAAAGAAGCTAAAAGGATCAGTTGGAAAGGTTAGGACTGTAAACCCGGCATGGATGTTATTTAAAAATACCATCGTGGAAGCCCAGACCAGATGTATTTCGCTTATCAGCAAAGGTGGAAAGAAGAGGAAATGAGAGCCGGCGTGGTTAAAAGATGAAGTGAAAGAGGCTATCGAAGCCAAGAAAACATCCTTTAAAATGGAAAAAGTATCTGAATGAAGAAAATAAGAAGAAACACAAGCACTGGCAAGTTAGATGCAAAGCATTGATAAAGACAGCTAAGAGAGAATATGAAGAGAAACTTGCAAAAGAGGCCAAAACTCATAGCAATTTTTTTAGATACATCAGAAACAAAAAACCTGTGAGGGAATCTGTGGGACCATTGGATGAGTGCTTCTCTGCAGGAATGCTACTATAGAGTGTTGTATCAGGCTTATCTTTCACAAAAGCAAGCACTGTAGTACTTTTACTGTGGAGGGTTGCCTGCTGGGCAGTGTGTGAAATGTGGTCAAGCAAACAGGACGCTGGGACTTATGTTCTGGTGGTGTGACCAAATTCAAGGTTTTTGGAAAGATATTGTATGTTTTAAGTGCTGGGTGGTTCGGTCTTCCCTTCAGGAAACAGTGGAATAATGTGCTTTTTTTAAAAAAATTATTTATTTATTCAATTTTAATTGAACTTACAGCATATACATGCATTAAGAAACAGAAATCAAATAGCTATACTAGCAAAATGGTACATCAAAATAATTATTCCTTACATAGATTAACATCAGGTAAATTTCCTTAGCTGATTTCTCTATAAGTCCTCAACTTAATAGGAGGGAGAGCATGAAGAAAAAAAGGCACAAATTAAAACAGGTATCTGGCACAAATTAAAACTGGTATCAGGTACCCAATACAAAATAAGTGATGTCTCATTATCTATACATTTTTCTTTTCCTATAGACTACTTTTCAGTTTCTTCCCTTGGACCCGGAATCTGAACCTGTATTTTACGCTTATTTCCAAGAAAAGCCTTTAATTGTTTGGAATCAAAGAAAAGATACCTATTTGATTCAAATTGAATCAGACATTTAAAGGAAAACGTAAAAAGAAATGTGCTCCCAGGGATAACACCGGGGGATGTAACATCAGGAATTGCTTCCTTTTTTCCTGTATATCTACACAGACATCAGGAAATACCCATACTTTTCCTCCCCAAAACAATTTATCAGAATTACAAAAAAAACAATCTCATCACCCAGTCCTTATCAGACTTAAATACAAATGTAACTAGGAGAGTAGTTCTTACACACTTCTCTTCTAACGACGTATCTAACATTTGTGTAATATTGTCCATAGTAAGATCTTCCTGGACATGCATCTATTTTTTTTTCCCCTGGCAAAAATAGACTCGCGAAAACGGAACGGAACCCCCAGAATTTCCATCGGATATTTCCTAAGCAGTTCAATGGGAGCTATATTCTTGGATTGAGGAAAGTTGACAAAACGCAGATTCAACCTTCGGGTATAATTCTCAATTTTTTCTACTTTACTTCTCAATCTAGCATACCCTTTAGTATAAGATTTTATCTCTCTAAGATCTCGTTGAGCTTCCTCCAGACCCTTCTCAATCTCAAAATTCTTTGCCTCCTGGATGACAATACGTGTTTTACAGTCTTGCAAAGAATTGTTCCATATGAAAATCTTCTCCAAGCATGCTACAGCATCCCAGATAGAGTCTAATGTAACATGGGAGGGTTTGGCCATAGATGTAAAGAGCTGTTTACCAATATCCTGCTGATGATCCAAAGTCTCAGTCCTGGAGCTCTCTCGGGGTTGTTCTACTCCTCCCACAGCACCTTCAAGCTCCAAGGGAAGCACAGAATCTGCTCCCATATTGTTTCCTAGCTCACTGACCACTCCTGCCGCACTCAGATTATCCCGTTCTGATGGTGAAAAGACTGCAGAGTAATTCAATCCCCGCAGGCTCATCAGTTGCTCTGGGCATGATCCCATGCCTGGGTCAGAGGGCGGGAGTTTCTCCTCCAGGCTCAGAGTGATGTGAGCTCGGGTAGGGCCGCCTCTGCGCCTGCACCCGCTCCGGTGAGTCGCGCTGTGTGGACTACAAACTTGTCAATGGTGGAAAGGGAAAGTGGAGAGGACTCAGAAGGGTAAGTTCTAACTTTCCCCTTTCTCTTACCCATCTCTGACAATGTTTTAGAGCACTCTAGCTCGAGGAAAAAGTTTTTCAAAACGGAGCCCCTCACAGCGCTACCACTAATGAGATGCCATCTTGAATTGACTCCCAGTTA
Organism: Geotrypetes seraphini; assembly: GCF_902459505.1. Classification (NCBI taxonomy): domain Eukaryota; kingdom Metazoa; phylum Chordata; class Amphibia; order Gymnophiona; family Dermophiidae; genus Geotrypetes; species Geotrypetes seraphini. The sequence goes on along the minus strand of NC_047089.1, from coordinate 140,727,732 downwards.
ACAAGCCGATGTACTTTTGATACCCATATTAAAGAATCTAGATTACTATGACATAAAATGTGTTTAGTGACCAGAAATATATTTTGCAGCATTGGACTACATCGGACCCCCCTAACTTTTGACATTGGCAGGCATCCCTCCACACCTTGGTGCGTTGAGAAGCCAAAGAAGCCAAGGGTTCTCGAAAGAAGAACTGCATCTTTATGAAAGTGTGGGAACCATACTTAAGTATCTTATCTCCAAAAGGTTGAAGTTTATTGTGTAATGAGTTGTGAAGGGAGAGGATTGGGTTTAGGGGGTTTGGAGGTATTTACCCAGGGGGGTTATTTTGCAATTGGTTTGGAAGGGGGAGGGGAACAGTTTGGGGTAGATGGGTACACAAATATGAAAATGGATGACCAGAGATGCAACATTGTATTTTCTTTATTGTTGTTTTGTTATGAAGTCATCAATAAAAATCGTTTAACCCAGGGGTGTCCAACCTTTTGGTTTCCTTGGGCCGCATTGGATGATGAAAATTTTGGGGGGGAGCTGCACAAACACTAACACTAACTGATGAGCAAAAAAAAAGGCTGACCAGGTCCCAAATTTGCAATCACTAATAGAGAAGATGTACGTATCTAATAATAAACCTTCATTAAAGGGACACTGTGGAGAGGAACCCAAAAAAGTAGTAGTACCCTGACTGAGAGAGCCTCCATGTGCACTGCTGACAGTGGGAGCAGCCACAGGCTTCCGCATCCCCACTCTGATGAGCAGGGATGTGCGCTCCTGGTTTTCCCATTCACTTTATTACAGCTACGGTGAGCCTTATCTGAGCGGGGATGCTGAATCAGCTGTTAGCGGCGCATGTGGAGGATCATTCAGTCAGGGTAAATATTACTGCTTTTTTTGGGCCTTCCACTTTGAGCTTAGGCTGTAACTAGTAGGGATCCCCAAGCCTCACCAACTGACGGCCACCTCCTCCCCTCCAACTTCCCAAGTTCTGCAGCTGCTGCAGAGCTGCTGCCTTCCCTCCTCCCTGCCCCCCTCCCCCCCACCTTGGCTTTCATGCATGTATGAAAGCAGTGGCAGCTTGAGGATATAGCCATTGGCTGCAAAGCTTGGTGATTTTGGGTTGCCAGACTGGAGGAAGATGTCTTCAGGTGGCAGGGCTTGGGAATCCCCAATAGCTCAAGAATTTGCACTCAGGCAGGAAGAAACTTTGGTGCTCATCCACTAATTTTGGGCTCCAGTCCCTCCCCCAAATCAGCTGTATATGACTATGCCACTGAATACAAAAATAATTGTGATGCACATATCCCAAAGCTAACATATTCCAGTTAATAAATTCAAAATAAAACAATTTTTTCTACCTTGTCTGGATATTTTGTTTTTCCATCATCTTGGTCCCAGTTTCTCTTTCTGCTTTTTGTCTATCTTCTACCAATTCCTTTTCCAGTGTCTGCTGTCCAGTTTTTCTCCTCTTCTCAATACTGTTCCATTACTTCCTTATGCCTGTCTCCTTTTCCCTTTCAGTTTTCTTATCTTTTTATTTTCTTTTTTGCCTCTGTCTACTCAAATCTTGCCTTCTTTTTCACTCTTCTTCTTTTTAAATGTTCAGCTACCTCTCAATTCTCCATCTTCTCTCAGACCCTAGCTCTCCCATTTCCCTGCTTTCCCAGCCTCCTATTTCTTTCTATTTACTCCAGAACCAGAATGTACTCAGGTAAGGCTAGTCTCAGTTAGGGCACTGGTCTTTGACCTAAGGGCCGCCGCTTGAGGGGACTGCTGGGTACGATGGACCACTGGTCTGACCCAGCAGCGGCAATTCTTATGTTCTTCCCATTACCACATTTCTACCACTGTACTCACTGCTCTCACTCATCTTGTCATATCCCTTATGAACTCATCCACATGGCTCACCACTTTCAGAATCCCCCTCCCTCTCTCCACTGGTCAGGCTCTAACTCTTATGTCCCTTTCTTTACATCCCCTTTCTTATCCCAGATCTCATCCTTCCTGCCCTCCCATGGGTCCATCTCTCCTCCTCTATCCCCATGGTCCAACATTTTGCTCCCTCTCTTTTCTGTTTTTCTTCATCCCTCCCCCCTTGATGCTGAACAATGAAATGGAGGAAAAAAAGAGAGATGCTGCATCTCTCTGCCTTCCATCCACAGGCTTAAAATATATCCAGATCCAACTTCTCTCCCTTTCTCTTCCCAACTGCCCCCCACCCCATCTCTCCCCGTGCCTGCCTGCCTCCCTCCCTCCCCCAGTCCACCATTTCTCCCTCTCTCTTCCCAAAAGTTCTCCCTTCAAGTGTCTCTCTCTTCCTCCACACCACCCCAGGTCCAACTTCTCTCCCTTCATACCATTGCCCATCATCTCTCTCTCTGTCTTCTGTTTTTGGCCCCATAAGCTCTCCCCCCATGCCTAATCTGCCACTTCTTTTAATACCCTCCCCCTCTGTACTTTAAAATAAAAAAAAACCAACAACCTAGGAGGCTTCCTTGGCCCAGCATGTTCTCTATCTCTACTTCACTCCTCTCCCACCACCATGTCCAATAATTTGCGCTTTCTCCCTCCCTTCTCTCTCTGCCCAAAAGTTCTCCTCTTTCTTCATCTCTCCATGTGCACCACCTCTTTCCCTTTCTCAGACACCCAATTCTCCCTTACTGTTCCCTCCCTCCATTCTTCAATCCTATGGCTCATGTGCCCTTCCTCCATCATTTGTCCAAAGTTTGTGCTCCCTCCCTCTTCAGTCCCAACATGACCTTTTCCCTCCCTCCCTCCCTCCCTTCTGTGCCTCCCTCTGGCAGGTATTTACCTTCTGTCTGGCTCCCATGCTGCAATCGTTTTTCTGGTGAAAGCTGTGGGCGATAGTGGCTGGCTCCTGACGCAATTCATGGCTGTGCGGGAAGCATTTATTTTATAGCTGTCGGCGATCCGCGCCTATGCTGGAAGCGTTCCCTTCCTTCTGTGCCTCCTGGCAAGTGTTTATTTTCTGGCCAGCTCCCTTTCTGCAGTCATCCGTGGGCGACATCAACTCCTCGCGCAATTCATGGCTGATTCAGAAGCCTTCTCTCTGACGTCGTGACGTCAGAGGGGACACTTCTGACACAGCCATAGATCGAGCACGAGGAGCCGAGGATGCCCGCAGACAGCTGCAGCAAGGGAGCAGGCCAGAAAACTACCCGCCGGAGGAAGGCACAGAAGGGAGGGAAGGAGAAGCTGGGCTGCACAAAACTCCTTGTTGGGCCACATGCGGCCCATGGGACGCAGGTTGGACACCCCTGGTTTTTAACCATAAAAGGTGTATGTGAGTGGGGGGTGTTTGAGAGACCAGGGGGATTAAAATTGCTGACTGGGGAAGGGAAGAGAAGCTGGACTGCGGGAGAGTCATTGGATGGGGACACATTAGGGGCAGTGACATCACTTCTGGAGCCACCAGACATGCTGGAATGGCATTCCACCTCATTTCAGCATAAATTAAATACTGTGCCTTCTCCATGGTAATTTGCTTATTCTGATATTAGGGCTGCTCACCTGCCATCTCACTGGGGAAAGAGGCTGGGGACTCAGCTTGGGAAACAGACTTAATCTTTTCTGTTGTCTCCCTGCTAATGTCACTTGCAGTACAGGATGGATTTCTATCTTTATATCGGCACTTTTACTAGAATATAATTGAACAGGTGTTTGTGCAATGATACAGCCTGCCGATCATCATTAGCTTCCCTCTAATAAAAAGCTCCTGAAAATACATGCATTCTGTTTTACACTGATGCTCAATCAAATTATAATGCCTCTATATCTTTGTTATTTTTTTAATGGAATTTCTTTTCTGCTTTACTAGAGGCTATGGCTGAATGTGCACCATAAGATGAAAAATGGAAGGCATCCTTCAGGACCTTAACTAGCTATGTGCAGCTGGTGTGGCCACACAGAGTGCAAAGAAAGCTGGGGTGCTAAACTTACACACTTACTAGTGGCTTCTCTTACTAGTGTGATACAAGTGGGTGGGGTAGGAGGATTTGGGGAGCATCTTTGATATTCTCCAACCTCCTCTACTTGTAGGATGCTCTTTAACTTGCTGACAGATATGGAACTTTTTGCTCGGGCTTTCTTTTTAATCCTTGACAACTATGGTTCTTTGGATTATATTTGCAGTTGATGATAGAAAGTAACAGGTTGGAGAAAAGGGGGAAACAATTTGGAAAATCACCCCCTCCTCCCCCCCCCCCCCCTCCAATACACACCAACCAATCTTTTTTTCTAAACTCATTTTTTGTTTCTTTACTTAATCCTGGGGTGTTTTTTTTTTCTTTTTTTGCTCTGCAATTCCTGCTCTTTAATCATTCTCTGTTCATCATAGTCCTTAGAATGATTGTGAACATTTGTTACAGTTATACTTTAGTGCAAAATTGGTTCATTTTGTCTGTTGAAATATCTCAGTATCTTCGATGAGAAAAGAATTATTGCAAAACTGTACCAATTTTACATTGGAAGAAAACCTTAGATAAATATCCCTGTTGTTTCAAGAGTAATATAGTATAACCTTTAGAGAGTCTTGTGTATTTTTTCTTGGTGACACTCAACTAACTGATTTTTCATCGATACTCAGCAATAACTGGAGCATTGCCAGGGAGAGAATAAGATCTTTCTTGACATGGGCAAAGCTGCAAATTTTATTTTAAAAATCACTTTAGATGAATAACACCCTCCTTTACTAACGCGGATTTTAGCACCGGCAGCGGTGGTAACTGCTCCGTCGCTCATAGAATTCTTATGAGCATCTGAGCAGTTACCACCGCTGCCAGTGCTAAAACCCATGCTATGCGTTAGTAAAGGAGGGAGGGGGTAAGTTACTTAGTCTTCCCGACACACAGCACTATAGACCTCTTTTATTAAGCTATATTAGAGGTTTCTGCCATGGCCCAGGGTGCTAAATGCTCTGATGCTGTTCTGATGCTCATAGGAATTCTAAGAGCGTCAGAGCATTTAGTGCTCTGGGCTGCAGTAGAAACCTGTACCACAGCTTAGTAAAAGTGTGTATGTGTGTGTTTATATTTTATGAGTTCAATTTTCTTTATTCAGATTTAATATAAACCAGCAACCATAACCAAACATCATGACACCATTCAATCAACAAAAATTACATTCTCGAAATATAATTATCCAATGGTTCCCACTTACATTTACCCTTATTTTAGTGCTCTCTTATCTGCCTCCTCATATCTACAAAACAGACAAACTGAATTCCACCATCGAGCTCTAGTGAGAAAGGATGTGTCTTTCCAGTTGCTAATCATTTTAAGTACTTGTAATGTGTAAACTGCATTGATTGTAACCACAGAAAAGCATTATATCAAATCCCATCCCCCTTCCCTTAAGTGCTACAACTAATAGAAAAAGCTGAGTACCCCTTTTGGGTAATGATTCTTCCAGAGCCACAGACTTCCAGATTGAAATCTTATAGGTTAAGTTCTCTGAGAGGGGCAATAGTTATTTAACTCTATCCCAGACTTCAGCCCAAAATCTGTAAATTTAGGCAAGTATGTAGCATATGTTAAAATGTTCCAATTGTTGATTTACACATCCAGCATCTATTATCAGCCACATCCTTGAGTTTAGAATGCTTATATGGTGTCAAATAGGCTCTATGCAACAATAAATATCTGGTTAGCCTAATGGATGCTGAAAGAGACATAGTAAGTGTAGCTAGCTATATCTTCCTCTATTTTTTTTTTTTTTTTTTTGCAATATCCAGTTCCATATTGGATTCCTGTTCCCAACAGCTGTCTAGACTCCACGTCCTAGTAGACATCTGTGTTTGAAGCACATTATACAATTTCAAGCCTGCATACAGATCTGAGCCCAGATTTCCAAGTGTCTTAGAGATCAATCCTTCTCTAAATCCAACAGTGCCGGAAAGCATGCTTCAATTAAAGCCAGGAGAAGTATTTTGTGACAGGTAGCTGAAATTCTCTCTGTAAATCCTGAAAAGATTTAAAGGTTGTAGGACCAAATACCTGATCAGTGGTTCAGATATTCAACTACTGCCAGATCTTCCAAGAAATAGATTTCTTGTCAATCCTTATGTGCTCCACAAGGGAGCGTGTAAAGACCAGCGATTTTCAGGATCCAAGCACTGTTGAAAAGACAAAAAGGCTTATAAGGTAGCAGTAAAAGGTGTACAATCCTTCAGGTGTAGTATAACCTTTATGCCTACTGACAGTGCAGTGGCACAGGGTGAAATAACATTTGCTCCAAAAACCCCATCTGTTAAGTGGCAAGTCCACCAACTACTGTGGCACAGTTGTAAAAGAAATGTAGTTCTGGAGGTCTGAAAAGCCCATGCCACCTGCAAATCTCTGGAGTTTCAGCTTTTGGAGTTCTATCCTAGAGGGCTTGCTCTTCCATAGGAAGGCCCTGAACAGCTGATCCAATTTCTTGTAAAATGAGGGGCAAAGAGAATCAGGATAATTTGAAACACAAGGATGACTTTGGGACAAGAACCATCTTTAGTAATCTTCAGGCAACCCTACCAGATCAAATGCAGGGAAGACCAACCCAAGATGGTAGCAATTATCTGCAGATAATCGTCATTCCTACTTATAGTATTCTCTAGAGTAGAAGCTATCTTAATACCTTAGTGAGAGAAGAAAATTGTATGCCATGATTTTATCTTCTACCCCCTGGAACCTTATTCCTAACAGAGCTGCACTACTCATAACAGCCAGAAGTAAAGGATTCAGAGCAATATCAAATAAAAGAGGGGATAATGAACAGCTTTTTTGAGTGCATCTTTGCAAGGAGATTACCTCGGACAATATACAATGACTTTAATATGGATCATGGGCCTAGTATACAATATTCAGACCTCTAGTGCAGCTTTGTAAAAGCCAGAGTATGTTTGCTGATCACTAGTTGATTCCACTTGAATCCTCTAGCTTACAATGTGAACTCACTTTCCAAGGACTCATCTGGATTTGAAAATTTACAATAATAAAATAAAACCAAATAGGAAATGTCTTACTAAAGACATGAGAGAACTTATTTTATATTTGTTATATTTCTTACAGGCCTCAAATTATGATTTTGAAGTAATGAAAACCCTCAAAGAACGGGAGGATCTGCAGTCCATGTTGGAAAAGTATGAGCGTCACATGTCAGAAATTCAGGCTAACATCAAAGTCCTTACAGCAGAGCGGGACAAGACAAATCATCTTTATGATCAGGTAGCTTTATTATGAAAGTTTGGAACTGTGAGTTTTAATTAATTTGAGGAATTTAAGTCAATGGTTCCATTCATTCACTGTAAGTTAGGGGCTCACAACCCAGTTCTCGGACACACCCAGCCAGTCAGGTTTTCAAGATATCCACAATGAATATGCAAGAGATAAATTTACACACACTACCTCCATTGTACACAAATCTATCTCATGCATATTCATTGTGGGTATCCTGAAACCTGTACTGACTCATTCTGTCCTGGGGGTTCTAGATGAGACTTTGGATAATTGACTACTAGTCCAAGTAGCTCTAGGAGATTAATGGCTGAGTTGCTTGCAATCTAGCTGGGCCATTTAAAAAAGATAAAGATAGATGTCTTGCGGGTTCGAAAATGGAAATTTTCTCAACTTGATTTTTGGACGTTTTTCTCAAAATGTCCAAAGTCAGACTAGACATCCTATTGAAAATGCCCCTCCATGAAACTAGATGGGAATATTTGAAAAACAAATAGGAGGAAATATTTAAGCTTTGGAAAAAAAATAGTTAAGCTTTGGAATTCATTGCCAAAGGAGGTGGTTACAGCAGTTAGCATAGCTAGGTTTAAGTAGATTTGGACAAGTTCCTGGAGAAAAAGTCCATAGTTTGCTATTGAGACAGACATGGGGGAAGCCACTGCTGGCCCTGGATCAGTAGCATAGAATGTTGCAACTATTTAGGCTTTCTGTCAGGTACTATGACCTAGATTGGCCACTGTTGGAAACAGGAGACTGGGCTAGATGGACCATTCGTCTTACCCTGTATGGCTGTTCTTATGATCGTAGAGTTCATAGGAGCCCAGTTGGACACGGTACAAGGCCATGCATTCCTCCCACAACAGAGCAGTCGATCTGATCAACCTTTCTCACAAGGTATATCATCTGACCACTATTTCTGCATGGCAGATGCTCCACCTCCTGAGTCAGATGGCTTCAACAGTCCATGTAACCCTATGTGCGTGTCCGCATCTCAGAATCCCTCATTGGACTCTGTTTTCCTAGTGGTCTCAAGCCACAGGTTCCCTCTCTGCTTGCATTTATATGGCATCTAATTTATGTCACTCCCTTCAATGGTGGATGAACCTGCTCAACCTCTCCTGGGGTCTTCCATTCCGGCTCCCGCTGCATCAGAAAGTTTTGACCACAGATGTCTCTGTGATCAGATGGGGAGCTCACCCAGACAGTCTTCATGCACAAGAAGTCTGGACAGCATCAGAAATCAACCTCCATATCAACCTTCTGGAGTTGCGTGCCATAGGGAACACTCTGAAAACATGCATCACCAGGTAGTCCTCATTCAAACTTCCTATTAAACCACCACCAGTGGCTTGGAATTTGAACATTGAACTAATTGTCTTTATGAAAACTCCTTTTGGACCACTTCTTAACTGTTCTCTGAAGCTTCTCACTTGCAAGGTTGTATTTCCATAGCACACACAATCAGCTAGGTGAGTCAGTGAGATTCAAGTACTTGTTTTGGACCACCCTACAACCAGATTTCTACCATGACAGGATTGTCCATCGCACACATCCAAAATTCCTTCCAAAAATAGTCTTGGGATTCCAACCATCAATCAGTCTGTAGTGTTACCTGCCTTTTTTCCAAAGCTACATACCATCCTGGAGAAACAACCCCTCCACACTTTGGATTGCAAGCAAGCTTTGAACTATTATTTAGATCGTTATTGAGTGACATAGGAAATCCTCCCAGCTGTCTGACTCATGTGATCCCAACAGACTAGGTACCCCCGGTAATCAAATGTATCAGCTTTGATAGTAGATTGTATCTTCTTCACATATGCTCAGGCTGGGTGATGCTTCAAGGGCACGTGACTGCACCATTATTGTGTACCCCATGGCATGCTTCAGTAGCTCATTTTCGCTCTGCTTCTGTTGAAGACATTTGCAAATCTGTGACATGGTCCTTTATACACACCTTTGCTACTCATTATTGTTTGGAAAAGAATCCAAGACAAGACAATTGATTCAGGCATGCAGAATCTACAAAATTTATTCAATGCTTGACCACCAACTTCCCACTGGCCCTTTTTTTCTTTACGCCAGACTCATGTTCATATTAGAATGACTATACAGGAGACATGATTCGGCAGCTAGAGGGCCCATATTTGTGAGAATATTATGCCTGCTTGTCCTTGTGAGAAAAATTGAAGATACTTTTATGTTGCAGGTGTTTTCTGTAAGACAGCAGGCATATATTCTCACAAGCCACCCACCTCTCCTAACTGGCTCCTTAGCCTTTTATTGTTTCTGTGCACTGACACTGCAGGAAGGCACTTGCCTCAAAGATTTAAAGAAACAGTGCACTTGGCAATGTCTGCACCAGGCTCCCATTGGATGATGTCCACCCATTTGTGAGAATATTATGCTTGCTCTCTTTGGAGAACACCTGCTTAAAAGTAAGTTAATTTGTTTTATCTCTTATTTATCTTAAATATGCCAGTAAGGGCCAGATTCTATAAACGGCACCTATTATTGGTGGCCACCTAAAAAGCGGCCACCAATCATGTGTCAATCACATCGACAGCACCGGTTACAGAATCGCACCAAAATTCAGTCAAGATAGGCTAAATGTAGGCCTAGAAAATCCTGGTCTACATTTCATCCACCTAGTTATGCTGCTGAGGGGATCCTAAAGTCAGGCCGCAGCAGCCATGAACTGATCACGTTTAGAGGAAGTTATTCCCTATCAGCTGAGCCGGCAGCTCCTGGGGAGTCCTGCTGGATCAGCTGTTTGGGGGAAAATACCCCCTGCCGCGATCAGCTGAGCAGCTGCATCAGAGGACTTTCCCCCCCCCCCCCCTAACCGGCAGGAGGGATACCCCACTCTCTCCTGCCAATAACCCCGAAACCCCCCCTTTGAAGTCCCACAGCAGGAGGGAAGCCCACTCCCTCCTGCTGGGATTGCCCACTCCCTCCTGTGTGCAGGCCCCCCTGAACCCATGACCCGTTCCAACCACAATACCCCTAAATCCCCACTTCAAGCCCTGACCCCCTGTACCTTTGGATGTAAGCCCAGCTGGAGGGATGCCCTACACCCATAGGAGGAGTCTTAGGTGCCTGAGTCAACTGGAGTCTTAGGCCTCCTTCCCAGTGTATTATAAACCGCTAAGATCCTTTTTGGCTATTACGCGCTATATAAAGTTTATGCATCAGGGGACTTCCCCCCTCACCCCCAACCAGCAGGAGGGATACCCACTCTCTCCTGCCGAAACCCCCCTTCGAAGTCCCAAAGCAGGAGGGATGCCCACTCCCTCCTGCTGGAACTCCCAAAGCATCCCGCCAACTGCAATAAGCTGGAGGGATTGCCCACTCCCCTCCTGTGTGCAGGCCCCCCTGAACCCATGACCCGCTCCAACGCCAATACCCATAAATCCCCACCCCAAGCCCTGACCCCCTGTACCCTTTGGATGTAAGGCCGGCTGGAGGAATGCCTTAGGTGCCTGGGTCATCTGGAGTCTTAGGCCTCCTTCCCAGTGCAATTGTAAACCGCTAAGATCCTTTTTGGCTATTATGCACTATATTAAAGTTTTGATAAACATAAAACATTTTTTCAATTAACCTCAGTCATATCTCTCTTTAGCTATCTAGTATTTTTTTCAAGTAGAAAAACCCTAACATCTTTAAAATCCTTCTATCTCTTTCCAGTTCCACTATATCTTTTTTTGAGAGCAGTTATCACAGTTGCACATGATAGTCATAGTGCAGTCTTACTATGGACTTCTAATTTCTGTGTCTAGATGTAGTTTTTATATTCAGCAATATAAGATTTTAAAGAATGCATTGTTTTCCCAATATAATAAAGGTGACATGGACAAATAATTACCATTGGTCAATCCATTGGTTTCACAAGTACTCAAAAACCTTCTTGAATAGAAAAATATTCTCCAGGATAAGCAGGCCAAGTGAATCTCACAAGTGGATGACATATCCCCGGAGCCTTGGATTGTAGCCGCTGAAAAAGTGTATGTATGCCTTTTACATTCAAAGGCAGCATCCCACTGGCCTCATGAGCACAGGACCAGCAGTCTTTTCTTATCTATTGTGAGAGGCAGACGTATTATTTGTGACTTCTCTCAGCCTTGTTTTGGTCTTCAATGGTTTTTGTCGTGTGGTGCCTTTCCCTGAAGGAAAATTTTTTTCTTGTATTTGCTCTTTCAAGACAGTTTTTCTTCCCTTTCCTTTCAGTGTTAGTGTTATTTTACCCACTTTTGTAAGTTTTCTTCTTCTTTTTTTTGATGGCTCACAAGCCTTCTTAGGCTTAAGTATTGGTCAGGAACTTCCCTTTCTTTTTTAAATTGGCAAGTTTCCCTTTTTTCATCATTGAGTCATTTTGATTTAGCCCATAGCAGTTTTTCTCGTCCATGTCATTGAGGATACCCAGTGGCTTTAACCATTGTGCCCGATGCCATTGATCCCTTTCTGCTTCTGACACCCATTCCTGGTGTATTCAGCAACTGGGGCCAGAAACATACAGTAATTATCTAAACTAGAGAAATGCAAGGTCATGCATATAGGAAAGAAGAAACCCAATGTTCAGCTACAAAATGGGGGGATCAGTGCTAGGGGGAAAGCAACCTTGAAAAAGACTTGGGTGTGCTGGTGGATACAACAATGAAATCAACGGCACAATGTGCAGCAGCCTCAAAGAAAGCAAACCGAATGTTGGGTATTATTAGAAGGATATTACAACATAGGACGTCATCATACGCTGTATCGCGCGATAGGGCCCACATCTGGAGTACTGTGTCCAATATTGGTCACCGTACTTCAAGTAAGGACATGGTGATGACTTGAGAGGGTCAGAGAAGAGTGGACAAAATGATAAAAGGTATGGAGAACCTTTCATACGCAGACAGGTTAGAAAGGCTAGGGCTCTTCTCCCTGGAAAAGCGGTGAGACTCAGAGGAGCACATGATAGAGACTTTCAAGATCATGAAAGGCATAGAGAAGGTAGAAAGGGACAGATTTCTTCAGCCTATTGGGAACCAATAGAACAAGGGGCCACTCAGAGAAATTGAAAGGGGACAGGTTTAGAACCAATGCTAGGAAATTCTTTTTATCTAAACTATTGTCTATTTGCGTGTGCAGAAAAGGATGCAGAAATCCAGAGAAGCTCAGAAACAAAATGTTTGGAACCAGGTCTGAACTGTTGATATCTCTATCAGTATTGATGTCTGATTTTACATTGACATTGACCCTGCACTGGCATCAGGATGCATGGAGCAGAGGCCTGTATAACCAGCAGTGGGAGTCACCGTCCATCTGCCTCAATGCTAGATATTGAGCAGGGCCATCGGAACTGATCAGCATTGGAACCCAACACCGAGGAAACGTGGGAAGTCGATATTGTCCTCATTGAAACAGAAAGACATTGATGCTGTCATTGGGCAAGGTCAAGATGAACAATCCTTGGTCTCCCCTAATGCATGGTGCTGGGAGCTCTGGGAGACTGAGAGGTGGTACCTGAGAAACATTGGCACCAGTAAGGGACTGCTCCTCTTCCATTTAAGAGGTGCCTTCACACAGGTCTCCTGCAGCAGAGATCCAGTGTGACGTTGACAACTGATAACTGTAAGCTGTTTCCATCCTGGCACCCAGCCTTACCAATGGTTTGACCTCAATGAGCAGATACGGGCCATGCTTCATGAGCACTTGGCAGGGCTGTTGGTCATACAGACTACATGGGCATTAAGGGTTGCTTGCACCAGCCATAGCGTCTACTCAGCCTATCCACAGGCTTTGGCATTGGCACTTGCTGTGATGTCAGTGTTGTCACCATCTCATGTAGGTACTCTCTCACATCGGTGGAAGAATCTTTGCCAGAGTCAAGAAAGGAACCTTCTTGGCACTGTTCTGGCACAGGGACAGTTCCTTACAACCGAGACAGGCCAGGTATCAGCCTTCTCATGAAGATGTTTTGGCTGAAACCGGTTCGAACCGTTTGTGGGAGTCTGAAGATCCACATTACTTCTTGGAGGAAGTCATATGGAATTCCATGAAAACCCGTTTTTTATCTAAGAAAAGATGGAATCTCCACTTAAGAGTCTTTTCCTTTCCACAATTTGTCAGTGAGATGGTGGTTGCCATCTCAGTCTCATTTGGAAATGGGTCTGAGATGTTTGAGGTCCTGGCCTATGATTCTCCTCCTAGAGAGGCTGTGGCTGTCGCTCTTCACAGGATCATCAGACTGTCAGCCTAGCATTGCTAGCAGTCAGCATTTTTGTTGGCCTAACCAATGTCAGCAGAAGCCTATAGGACATTATATCAATCTGACTCTGGAATATTGATGCAGATAGATCCTAAATACTCCTGCACAGAATTCACATACATTAAGCATCCAGCCAGACTGGATTGTTTATCAAGAAGATAAGCTACTTAAATGGGACAAAGAAGCCAGAGGCTAATCCCATCTACCATTCCTGTAAATGTTACACCTTCCTTATCAATTAAACTAACCATTGTTTCAAACAGTTTATAAGTTATAAACAGAAAGATACTGGGAAATACATTAGTTTCTACCTATAAAAGCCTCCTCTCTGCAACACCCCGCTGTCTCTCTTTGAAGACTGGACTATCACCCCCTCCCTTCTCTCTCTCTTTCTTTCCTCTGGACTCTGTAATGCAGGCAAACTGTCTTTTCTCTCTCATTCACAAGAGCACAGAAGCAGTCTCTGTGTTTGTAAAGCTTATTTCTATTTCTTTCTGTACATTTGTAACCCAGAATATTCTTGATGTATCTTTTTGAAGCCTATTTCTGCACAATATATATATTCTTTATGCAATCACTTCTGGCTGTGACTTGTCATTTGATTTTACTTCCTAATGAGAATCTTCTACGAGGGTATTAAATCCGGGGCCCTGGCTGATTATAAGGCCACCACAGTATATTATTGGGGCTTATTGCTTCAACATTACTCCTCCCAAAACCTTACATTTTGGGGGCTAATCCTTACACAGACATTCAGGTAAAGAATTGGGAATCCTTTCTGTCTGTCCTGGTATTCTCCAAAAAACTGACACCATGTACCGATGATCCAGAGCACACCAGGATGTGATAAGCCCAACTGCTTCATCATTTTTTGATAGAAACATGATGGCAGATAAAGGCTAATTGGCCATTCTAGTCTGCCATCCTCTGTAACCATTATCTCTTTCTCTCTCCAAGAGATCCCACGTGCCTATCCCAGGCACTTTTGAATTCCGACACAGTATCTGTCTCTCCACTCACCTCTTTTGGGAGACTGTTCATACATCTACCACCCTTTCTATAAAAAAAAGTATTTTCTTTAGATTACTCCGGAGCCTATCACCTCTTAACTTCATCCTATGCCCCTCTCATTGCAGTTTCCTTTCAAATGAAAGAGACTTGATTCATGCACATTTTACTTAATCGCTAGGTATTTAAATGTCTCTATCTTATCTCCCCTCTCCCACCTTTCCTCCAAAGTATACAGATTGAGATCTTTAAGTCTGTCCCCCCATATGCCTTATGATGAAGACTAGATACCATTTTAGTAGCCTTCCTCTGGACCAACTCCATACTTGTTATATCTTTTTGAGATGTGGCCTCCAGAATTGTACACAATATTTTAAACGAGATCTCACCAAGTCCTTATATAGGGGGCATCAATTACCTCCTTTTTCCTACTGGCCATATCTCTCCCTATGCAACCTAGCATCCTAGCTTTTGCCGTCACCTTTTCAACCTGTATGGCCACCTTAAGATCATCACATGCAATCACACCCAAGTCCCGCTCTTCTGTCATGCATCAGAAGTTCTTCACCCCCTAAACTGTACCGTTCCCTCAGGTTTTTGCAGCCCCAAATGCATGACCTTGCATTTCTTAGCATTAAATTTTAGCTTCCAAATTTCAGACCATTCTTCAAGCTTCGCTAGGTCTTTCTTTCATGTTATTTATACCATCTGGTGTGTCTACTGTATTTCAGATTTTGGTATCATCTTACCCAACAACCCTTCAGCAATATCATTTATAAAAATGTTAAAAAAAACAGTTACCAGAACAAAAACCTTGAAGCACACCACCTGGTAATATCCCTTTCCCTTAGAGCTATCTCCATTGATCAACTACCCTCTGTTGCCCTTCCCTCAACCAGTATCTTGACACCAGCCGTCACTTTGGGACCCATCCCAAGGGCACTCAGTTTATTTATTAGACATCTTTGTGGAACAGAGTGTCAAAGGCTTTGCTAAAATCTAAATACATCACATCTATCGCACATCCTCTATCCAATTTCTGGTTACTCAGTCAAAGAAATTGATCGATTTGTCTAACAAGACCTATCTCTGGTGGAATCCATGCTCTAACATACGAAATGTTCTAGAGACTATGGTTCAGTGCTCAGGCAATGAATCTAGAACTCTGGATTTATTTGAGCAAGAGATTATATCAGGCCTTTATGCTCATCTCCTGAATTCAATCATACAAGCTGTACACAAGCATACTGTATACTTTCAGTCCTTAGTGGACAGTATGCTAGATTTGGCAGGTGCATACTCCCCATTGAAGCAGGCAGAATCCTTTGCTGGTTGACCAGGAAGCAGAAGGCTTGTAGAAAGTTTCTAGCTAATGGGGTTTGAATATGATACTTTTGATGTGACATCCAGGATCTCAGTCAGAGTATAGCGTGGTTGCAGATTCTCATGGCAGAGATTGGTGGATGCCACATACTGTTAAAATTAACCTTTTTGGAGAGAAGTTGATGGAGTTTTCAGATCTTATCAGAAACATACTGATACCATCAACACTTTCCCAGTGAGCACCTTTTTATACCCTCTTCATCTAGGAGGTTTTTGGGCAAGTTACTTACTAGTCTCATAGGCATAGGTATACTCCTTCCTACCCCTCACATCAGTTTCAGCTCAGCATGCTCTTTCATTTGTCAACAGTGTGTGCAGAAAACCAGCTGGCTCCCCACTCAAAACAGGGAATGAATTCTGGCTGGCTCCAGCAGAGCATAGCTGCCGTCGAAATAACCATTCTGGACAGTCTACTGGTAGGGAACGGGCTGAGTTTTTTTCAATGAAACTTGGCTTGTAACTTTTGACCAGAGAGTTCTACAAATAGTCCACAAAGGTTACGTTCTCAATTGGCACGAAAAACCTCCAAATTGCCCTTCATGATCCATTTCATACAGCTCTCGCAACAAGGAAGTACTTTTAGCAGGAATTCTCCACGCTTCTAAAGACCAACACAGTTGAGCCTGTTCCACCAGGGGTAAAAAGACTGGGATTCTATTCCAAGAACTTCCTTATTCCAAAAAAGACAGAGGGAATGCATCCCACCTTATATTTAAGGTCCTTGAATAAATATCTGGTCAAAGAAAAGTTCAGGATAATTTTCTTGGGCTCCCTTCTCACAGTGATTCAGGAACAAGATTGCCTATGCTCTGTGGACTTAAATCAGTGGTCTCAAACTCAAACCCTTTGCAGGGCCACATTTTGGATTTGTAGATACTTGGAGGGCCGCAGAAAAAAAGATGTTATAGTTATAGTGCTATAAATCTTTTCCTTTTGGCTAAGTCTTAATAATAATATTATAATTTATTAGCTAAAGAAACATTATGATCAAGAAACTGTTTTATTTTACTTTTGTGATTGTGATAAACATACCGAGGGACTCAAAATAGTACCCGGCGGGCCACATGTGGCCCCTGGGCCGCAGGTTTGAGACCACTGACTTAAATGATGCTTACTACACATATCCCGATGCTTCCAAGCCACATGAAATATCTCAAATATGGGGGTGGGAACACATCAATTCTAGTACCACATGTTGCCCTTTGACCTTGCCTCAGCTCCCATGTCTAATGGAAGCTAACACTGTGCTCCGGGTACTTGGTCAAAAGCTGCTTGCACCGTTTCAGGTGTGTTTTTTTTGCTGTGTAAAGTTAACTCTTGGGCACAACGCTTTTTATAGACATTAATTTCAGATCATCATGAATTATCCTAACTACAGTTGTCTAGCTTATTCCTGCTTCTCTTGTTATTTGGTGAGTTGTTGGTGTGTTTTGCGATGCATCCTCTGGCTCAGTACAATACAATACAACGTCAATGTGTTCTTGTAGTGCGAATTGAGCCACAGTCATCCGCTGCCTAGCTTATGATCCACAGTGTCCATTGCTCAGATCTTGTATAGCAACACATCAAGGCTGTTTTTGTTACAACCTTTCTGTGGGAAACTTTTTCAACAATCGTCGACTGCTGTATATCTTTTAGCAGTACCAAGTATCAGACTTTGGTCTTCTACAGTGAAAACCATTTTGATACAGAGACTATTTATAAACCATCATCTGATTCTGCACATATCCCATAGCAACAATTCATTTTTACAAGGAAGTGTTGTGGTACAGTGGTAAATATTTACATTTTACATCAACTTCATTGAGGGACACAATGCACTGAATTTCATAAGAATCGGCCGAGTTCTATGGAAGATACAACAAAAAACATTTTGTTGGTGGCTTTTTTCGCTTCACAGTTTAGTGTGTGTGTGTGTTTTGTGAATAAATTTATATATAATATATATATAACTAATAACTAATTTTAATTGATTTTTATTTTATTGTCTTGATGTGGTTCTAAACAATGGTCTTTTCAAAATGGCTTATGACGGGTTTTTCTAAGAAAAGTTTATTGTAACATTTACGCTGGGTTTTACTAAACAGTGCTAGAGGTTTTTAGCATGGGCCAGCAATGGAAATACTCTGACTGCTCATAGGAATTTTATGAAGCTTCGGAGAATTTACCTTACTGGCCCAAGCTAAAAACCTCTAGCACCTTTAATAACAGGAGCCCTTATATATTGGTTAATGGGTTTTTTTTAATTGTTTTTACTTTCACATATATGATATTGTGTTTAATGTTGCAAAACAATCAATTCTGTGTATTATGTATTTTTTTTCTACTACTACTACTATTAGACATACATATTCCCATTTCAGGTCAAGCAAATGTACATCCATAAAGTGTTTTTGGAAGCATCTTTTGACACTGAGCCTTGATTTTACTAATATATCCACGGTTGTTGTGTACAGTTCCATCCCCACTCTTTAGATTTCACTACTAATGAGATGCAAGCCTAAGGGAAGAAAAGCTAACTGGCCAATCAGTAAGAAAATACCTGTGCATACCTTTTTGTATGCTGCTGCTCCTGCCCCAATCCATTCTTTCCTGTACTTACAAGTGCATGTGCTCTGAAATGTACTGCATAATGTCTAGCCACTGAGTGAAGGTCAATTTCCACTTTGGAGAATCTACCCAAATTAACCTCCACTGTATTTTTCAAAGGGTCCAAAGGAAAGCAAACACTTTTTCAAACAATACATAACATAAATCCTTCTAGGTATTGAGGGATCTTCAAAACCTATCTGCACTTTTATTTTTTTTTACACTATTTATTAAGGGGTCCTTTTATTAAGGTACGCTAACCAATTAAGCACACACTAAAGATTAGCACACCCTAAATGCTAAGATGCCCATAGGATATAATGGATGCCTTAACATTTTAACACATTGCTAAATCGGTTAGTGCACCTTATTAAAAGGTCCCCCTAAATATCTCAAAAGCAAATTTACATCACTATCTGCAAGGTGAGCCAGCTTTCCTGACTATTCAAATGAAATTCTATGACACGCCCTCTTACCACTTCTTCCACCCCAACCATTTCCCATGAAAATATGAAAGTACAGAAAAGTTTTTGAAGAACCCTCCGTATATTCCTTGGATGCACAGTCTGAAAAAATCTGTCTTTGTGGGATGGTTCCACCTTGCCAATCTCTGATAAAAAAAAAGAAGCATTAAAACAATTATGAATTTTCTTCTTTTTACTAATGTTAATACAATCTTGCTATATTTAATAATCACAGGCCCAA
Organism: Geotrypetes seraphini; assembly: GCF_902459505.1. Taxonomy (NCBI): domain Eukaryota; kingdom Metazoa; phylum Chordata; class Amphibia; order Gymnophiona; family Dermophiidae; genus Geotrypetes; species Geotrypetes seraphini. The sequence goes on along the minus strand of NC_047089.1, from coordinate 140,708,568 downwards.
GAAGAAATTGCTTGTCTTCGACGTGAGCTTATGAAATGTTTCCAGTATCTCCTAAAGCTGGTATGACAGCACACTAGCTGTTCCCAGTACGTGTGGAATTAGAAAAGGATGGAGCTATTTCAGACTTAAGGAGGATGACCACAGAAGAGATAGCCTGAGAGAAAGGTTAAAGGTCATAATCTCTATATTTTCAATTAAAAGTCAAAGATCTGTGTCAGTAAAATTGAATAGTTGATGTATTTTTTGTTCACTTTTAATCAAAACAGATTTCCAGGAGACAGCCATTAATGAGAGAGCTCACCTTGAACAGACAATAGAGGAACTACAGTTGTCCGTTCAAAATGTAAGGGAAACTGTATGTTAAAAATATGTTAAACTCTTATAGAAAAACAATTTAAAAAACTTGTTTTGAGTACTAAAATGCCTTCTAGGACAGTAGCAAAATAATGTTTTGTAGTTTCTATGAAAAAATAATATAAGGGTATGCTTTCCTTTGATTTAAATGATTATCAGATTGTGACAAAATGAGGATTACTATCTCAGATAATATTAGTGTCCAGATTCCACACTGTAAGAAAGAGACATAATGATAAATTTTCAGATTTGGATGGTTGGGGAGGTGGTGGATATTAGTGCTGCCTGATTCACTTCGGTGAATCGATTTGTTGTCTGAGAAAATTGGACTCACGATTACAGCAACCAACACCCCCCCCACCCCCCACCCCGTGAGACCTGACATACTTCTGTTTGGTTGAAATAACCATCTACTCAGGCTATCTACCTGCCTTCTAATACTTCCATATGTTCCTCGATTCTTAATTCTATTTCTGGGGAGTTCAGGAAAGAAATCTCTCACACAAGTGTAGCCAGATAGTCAAAGCTTTGAGAAGCGTTTCTGCATTCACCAAAATAGTGGGACGTCAGAAAGGCTTCCCCATTACAGGTGACTGGCCATTTTATTGACATCATTAAATTAATTCATTATTAAACATACATGGTACATCTTCCAATCACAATCCATTTACAGATTGAAGTCACATGGTTTCTTAATTCTACTTTGCTATAATTTCCTTAGCAACAGTGACTTAACTCATCACATGCTAACTCATCAATATTTGCCCTAACTATTTAAGTGGAAGAAAACTATGTTCTTATAAACAGATGTGGTTTTCTCTCTTAAAACCGTCTAAAACAACTCCTGGAAGAAAGAAAATATGTTTACCAGGAAATCCATTTGCTAAACAATATATTTCCTGCAACCACATGGTTATAGTCATATGATTTCCCCTAACTCATCAAGTGAACAAATATGTCAGTGTGACTTTTAGCTTATTTCCAGGGCCTGTTATGTTTATGGCTCCATCTGGTTCCTTACAAAATCAAAAAAGCCAAAACCTCCCACTGAAAAATCATAAAATGATAAACAGCAAAAATGTGGGGTAAAATAATTATTGCCAAAGATCATAAATAATTCATTAATCAATACTGAAAGAATGGTAGAGGCTGAGCTTTCATTCAAAATATAAAACTCATTTTGTGGTGAGATCTCAGAAATTAATTCCCCAAACTCACTATAGGGCAGCCTCAACTGTTATCTATTCGGGGGATTAATTTATCAATCACTGGTCAATCACCACTCACCAACTTAATGCAAAATCTTATTGTGTTTAAACAATAAATATTATAAATATCATAAATATTCTTTTGAACATTATAAGTGTGGAACTTAGCTTCAAACAGCATGATTGTGAAGTTTCATTGCTGTTTGAAGCTAAGTTCCCTAACTAAAAGTGTATCTAATATATATTAGTTATGCCCCCCTCCTTATATTCTGCATTAATACAATTATTACCATCACCTCTGAGGCTCCTAAAACAGCAGTAAGTGGATGGTCAGCAGAAGTATCATTCTGAATGGGCTGCTCGCAGCTGCCCTCTGCCGTGTCTCTGATGACATCAATGATGATGTGGCAGAGGGAAGCTTTAGCGGGACAGGCCATGAGTAGCCTGTTCAGAGCAATGCCTGCGCCTGCTGCTAAGACCTCAGAGGTATGTCAGGTCTCATAGTGGGAGTTGATGGAGTGCTGCTGCACTGGGGGATAGGAGAGAGGGATGGAAAACTACCGCACAGGAAGATGGGAGGGTAGGAGGGATGGAAAGCTGCTACACAGGGGAATGGGTGGGAGGGAAGGAAAACTGCTTCTCAGGGGGATGGAAGGAGAAGAAATATGCTGTATATGAGAGAGAGGAGAGAGGAAGAATTGTTGGGGTAGAATAGAGCAAGGGAGAGAAGAGGTAGAAAGGGGTGAGAAGGAGAAATCCTACATATGGTGGAGAGGAAGTAGACATGCATGGAAAAGAGAAAGGGAGAAATGTTGGACATAGGGTAGAGGGCAGGGAGAGATGGTGCATGGGGAAAGAGAAAGAAATGTTGCACATCATAATGGAGGGGAGGGAGGAAAATAGAGAGGTTTGACCCAGGGCACAAGACAGGGAGAAATAGAGAGAAAGATGGTAGACAGTGGGAAAGAAACAAATGTTGGATATGGCAGTGGAAGGTAGAAAAATTAATTTTATTTTCTATATTGTGATTACAATATGTCAGATTTGAAATGTGTATCCCTCCAGAGCTGGTGTTAGACAGCAAGCTAGAGCTAGGACCTAACTAAGAAAGGAAAAGTCTTTTTTGTTTATACCATAGTGCTGGCGTTGGGGTTTGAGAGGAAAGAAATAAAGGGAGGTGGAGTGGGTGGAAAGGCTACAAAATAACCCACCAGGACATTTAGAACCCCCCAAAAAATGCTCGATTGGGCAGGAAAAGCAAATCAAAACCGAAAAATCGATTCAATAGGCCCAAATCGAACTGAAAACTTTTTCCCTGAATTGGTCAGCACTAGAGGATATATCAGTTTATAGATCTCAGTGGTCATATGTAGTACCTTGAGACTACTGCTTGGGGGTCACTGACACCATTTTGAACCAGCGCCGGTGAGAGTAGGTGCAACAGGGGTTTGTTCTTGCCCAGGTTCTCCACAGAGATGGGGGGGGGGGAGCTTTTTGAAGAAGGAGGAAGATTCTTGATAGAGGAAGGATCCTCCAGCTAGGGGTCTAGACTAGGATGAGCCCCTTCAGAAAATGGGTGTGAGATTGAGGGTGGGTGCCTCAGGAAGTTGTTAATATGAAATTGGCAGCCCCTTTCAGATGTGGCCTATTGCATTATTCAACATGGGAGTCAAGAATAAGTTAAAACCTGATTCTGTACCATGCCTTGATAATTCCTCCCACCCACCCCCACCTCCCACACATCCTCCACACACATACCCCACTTAATGTTGAGGTAAAGTGTTGGAACAGCACATGCCACTTACTTAGCTTTGCAGATGTAGATGATAGATTATCCACCATCCAAGTAGACTGGTTGTGAGGTAAATCAGAACAGAGTTGAAATGTCCTGTTCTGATATCTTAGTTAATTGATTTCCCTAGGTTGATCTTGACCGTGCAGAACTCAAATCCAAGCTGACTGCAATGAAGGAGACCATTGCAACCTTGGAAAATGAACTGAAGCTATTGTCCAGGAGGTCGTTGACACAGAAAATGAACTTGAACTGCAAAAGTCTGAATAGTAGTTCATTCAGGTAAAAGACATTTTTTTAAAATCACAAATTCCTGTTGTGTGAAAAAAACTAATTGAACAATTAGCTATGTTGTTCATATACATACTCTGGAAGAATATATTAATGCCAGTGATAAAATATAGGTAGTGACAGCACTGATTTCCTAATCCCTTAATGCTGATTTTTCTTAGGTTTCAAAGGGATTGAGCCAGCTAATATAGGAGCTAGTTATCTATATGACAAAGATTTTCTGAAACAGAATGGATAAAGTTAATTACCTAGCTTTACAAAAGGCAGCTAGATTTAGCCACTAATGCCCAGATTCACTAAAGATAGCAACTCAATCACTATTGGCCGATTTTTAAAACAGCGATTGATTCACTAGCTTTTTTGCATGCAATGGTCAATCAGGGACTTCTTTAGACTACTCCCTAAGGAAGTCCCTGATTGGCTCAGGTGCCTCAGGCCCCTCAGCCAATCTGGGCCTTAGGCTCCTCCCCGTGCATCACATGATGCACCGGGGCGGGGCTTAAGGCCCAGTTGCGTCGCTGGAGGCCTTTTGAGCAGGGGGGGACTGAGCACCCCTCCTGCTCTCAACTTTTAAAGGGAGGGGAGGGGGCATCTGCGTCCGGTGGCAGGAGGGAGACGGCATCCCTCCTGCCATATTTTTGATCATGGTGGGGGAAGCGCCGATGGCAGGAGAGAGTGGGCATCCCTCCTGCCATTTTTTGGGGTTTGGGAAGGGGGAAAGGAGGGAGCGTTTGGCAGGGGGGGAGACTATTTTTTTTCTTATTTTTTTAATTGGCCAGATATTTTGCATGTGTAATACACATAAAATATCTGGCCCATGAAAAAAAAAAAAGAAAAACAGTTATCCCAGGACAAGCAGGCAGCATATTCTCACATGTGGGTGACGTCATCCATGGAGTCCTGATGCGGACAGCCTGGCAAGCAGACTTTTAGAAAGTTTGTGCCTGATGCACCGCGCATGCGCGAGTGCCTTCCCGCCCGATGTAGGGTGTGTGTCTCCTCAACGTCTCCTCAGTTCTCAGTTTCCCACGGAGCCGAGAAGTCCTCGTTTCGACGCTCTGTGCTAGACTAAGTTCTACTTGTGCCTTCTCTCACCACGGCTCATGTTTTTTTAACCTTACAGGGTAATTGTGTTTATTGCGCGTTTCATTTTTCTTTAAAAAAAATTTTAAAAAAAGTTTGTTTTGCTTTTTTCTTCTTGTCATGGCGGGGCCTAACCCGTGACCTCGGACGCGGCCTCAGACATGGCTGTCTTTCATTTTATGTCCCGGCTAGTCACAAGCTTCAAGAAGTGTAGCCGCTGCCAGCGTGCGATCTCCCTCACTGACCCACGCAACTGGTGTGTACAGTGTTTTAGGACCTGACCATCGTCCGGAGTCGTGCGCCTGCTGTGCTACACTTCAAACTCGAGCCCTTAAACGTCATCGGGTTCAGGTAGAAAAAATATTTGGTGGCATGGATAGGCCTTTATCTAAGGCCCTGACTCCGATTCCAACCCCGACCTCAAATCCAGTCAAGTCTTCTTCGGGGCTACCACCTTTCACCTTGACCTTAATCAAACCTTCCTCGTTTGGGAAATCCTCGTTTTTGGGGAAATCAGCTAAATCTTCTGAGGAGCCGTTAGCCTCACTGTCTCCCTCAGGTAAGATAGCTAAGCCAACTCCTACTGACATGCCACCCTTAGAACTGGTGGTTTTAAAGCTTCCCAAGAAATATATCTCAAAATCGAGACATCTTTCTTCTTCGAGGTCGTCTTCCCTCGGAGACTATAGCCACATCACAAATGTACCAGATTCAATGGTTTTCGGTGTTGATTTTACAGAATATTTTGGCAACTATTCTGCATCAGGAGTTTGGTATACATGCCTTGCCCAATTCACTCCTGCCCTCGGCTCTGCTTTCCTGCAGTCCAGCCCTGAGCACTCAGCAGTATTACAAGGAGTCGAGTCCTTGGCAGTGCCTCGAGCTCAGTCCTACACACTCTGTACAAGGAGTCGTAGTCCTTAAGAGTGCCTTGAGATACCTTGTTACAAGGAGCTGAGTCCTTTTTGGTATCTTAACCCTCATTTTCCGACTTCAGCCCTACCCTACTTCACATAAGGGCGTTGCACCTTTCCTTTTCGAGGCACAAGAGCGAGGACGCCTCAACATTCATCTCTATACTAGATCTGACTCAATCACGAGGCCATGATTCGAGACATACTTCTCCATCGAGGCCCAGGTCTTCTTCTCGAGACAGGTCTCATTTCTCCAGACATTGAGGTGCTTTTCAAGACCACAAACTCCTTCGTCGAGGAGATCTGTTGTGGAACCTTACCACTCTCATCAGTCGAGTTATTCTCCTGTGAGGTTCTCTTCACATTCCAGAAGTGGGTCATCTTTGCCTATGGATTCAGATATCAGGTATCAATACTCCAGAGAGGCTTCACCTTCTCCTCAACGAGGTCATACCTCTTCAGACCCGGTATCCTTTACCAAGTTTCTATTTAAAATGAGTAGGATCTTAACATATCTTTAGAATCTGACTCAGTATACTCTAAGGAGTATCTGTAAAAACTGAGAATGCCTTCATCCTCCTAGGGAGTCTCTCAAATTATCCATTGAATGGCATTCTTTCTCAAACTTTTAAAAGAAATCATGAGACACCATTATTCTGTTCCTGCTGTGCCAGCAAGTTGGAATCTCATAAAGGATGGTCCACTGTAAGGGATTTGACAAGTCTTAATTATTCCCATCAGTCCTCTTCTTGTGGAATCTTCTTTAAAAAGAACTAATCCTGCCAAGGTTTATGCCACTGTCCCGCCTGGAAGAGAGGGCATGGACTATGGACAAGTTTGGGTCGTTGGCTGTATCAAATTCAATTATGACTACCCGAGTTTTGAACTACAAACTTTGGTTTTCACATCTTAAACTCAAGTATTTGGTCAACACCATGCCTAATTTTTAAAATATCTTCCCCAACATCGACTTCCAGACTTTCAACAACTACACAACATTCTAGGTCAACTTCGCATGCATCTCGTTCACTTCTGCATATGATGCATTTAAACTGTCCTCTAGGGTCACTACCTTTTCGGTGGCCATGAGTCACCTTGCCTGGCTTCGTACCGTGGACATGAACCTGAATCTGCAAGATCGATTGGCTAACATCCCATGCAAGGGCAATGAGTTGTTTGATGACTCTATTGAGGCAGCTACCAAGCGCTTATCTGAGCATGAGAAGTCCCTTTGCTTCCATCATTAGACCAAAGCCAAAGCCTTCCACTGCCAAAGGTTATAGACCTGTCCCATCCTACCAGAGGCATTTTCCTCAGAAGGCAGCTCCTTATTCAAGACCGCCTACTAAGAAACAACAGCAGCAACAACGGCAACAAATACCTCAGACTCCTGCTCCACCCAAAGCCTCTCAGTCTTTTTGACCATCTCACAAAGAGCATAACCTCAATTTGTTCTGCCTCTGTTTTCTCCTGTTCCCATAGGAGCCGTCTCCATCTTTATTACCATTGATGGGAGCTCATTACATCAGGGAAGGATACTCTCTTCATTTCATCCAGATTCCTCCAGATCTTCCCCAAGAGAGTATCCTTCCAATCTATCCCAGACCACCCTTCTTCTTCAGGAAGCTCAAGCTCTGCTTCGCCTCCATGCCATTGAGGAAGTTCCCCTGGAACAGCAGAGCAGGGAGTTTTACTCCCATTACTTCCTAGCTCCGAAGAAGACAGGTGATCTGCGACCTATTTTGATCTCAGAGCACTCAACAAATTTCTTGTCAAAGAAAAATTTTGGATGCTGTAATGTTGTCTCTGGCACCTTGTATCCCCTTCTAGATCAGAACGATTGGTTATGCTCTCTGGATTTCAAAGAGTCTTATACATCACATTCCCATTCATCCAGCCTCTCGCAAGATCCTCAGATTTCGGGTGGCAAATCATCATTTTCAGTACAGAGTGCTACCCTTCATCCTGGCATCATCTCCCAGAGTCATTCACCAAGTGCCTAGTAGTGGTAGCAGCAGCCTATGCACAACCATGGTCTTCAGGTTTTGCCGTATCTGGGCAATTGGCTCATCAAAGATTTAACATTTCAAGGGGTTATTGTAGCAATCCAACGGACTACTTGGTTCCTCCAAAGCTTGGGGTTCGAAATCAACTTCCCAAAATCCCAACTACAGCCCTCTCAGACTCTACAGTTCATCAGAGCTGTACTGGTTACTGTGCAACATGAGGGCATTCCTTCCTCAACAACGTCAGGATGCTCTCATTCAACTTTGTCAGAAAGATGTCATCTCTCACTTCACTTTCAGCGAGACACATGATGGTTCTTCTAGGTCACATGGCCTCTATAGTTTCACGTGACTCCTTTTGCCAGACTTCACCTACGAATTCCTCAGTAGACCCTGGTATCTCAGTGGGTGCAGGCTTTAGACCCACTCTCTCAGCACATTACAGTGACTCCTTCATTAAGACAGTCTCTCCACTGGTGGATGCTCTCTTACCAATCTCTCCAGAGGTTTACTGTTTCAAACACCCCCCTCATCAGAAGGTCCTCACAACAGATTCCTTGACCTACGCTTGGGGGGGCTCATCTCGATGGTCTCCGTTACTCAAGGCAATTGGTCCAGCACAGATCATCGGTGTCACATAAATCTGTTGGAACTCAGAGCGATCTTCAATGCTCTCTCTCAAAGCTTTACAGCATCTTCTCCAAGATCAAGTAGTCCTCATTCGGACATAAAATCAAGTCACCATGTACTATGTGAACAAGTAGGGAGGCACAGGATCTCTCCCTCTCTGCCAGGAAGCTCAAAAGGTGTGGAATTGAGCAATCCTTCACAACACCTTTCTAAAAGCGATTTATATTCAAGGAGAGAAAAACTGTCTAGCAGTCAAATTAAGTCGTCTTATGCAACCTCACAAATGGACACTCAATTCCTCACCTCTACATCACATTTTTTCTTAGTGGGAGACCCCCTCAGATAGATCTCTTTGCTTCTCCCCAGAACAACAAACTGCCTCAGTTCTGCTCCAGGATATACTCCCCCATCACTTCAAGGCAGATGCTTTTCTTCTGGAATGGATCAATCAGTTTCTCTATGTGTTGCTTCCATTCCCTCTGATTCTCAAGACTCTTGTCAAATTCAAGAAGGAGCATGCCACCATGATTCTGATACCTCCTCAGTGGCCCAGACAACCGTGGTACTCACTTCTACTTCAATTCAGCACCAGGGAGCCTCTACTTCTACCAGTATTTCCCTCTCTGCTTACACAGAGTCAAGGGTCTCTGCTTCATCCCAACCTGCAGTCTTTACACCTAACAGCTTGGTACCCTCTCAACCTAACTGCCACTATACAGGACATTCTAGAGGCTTCCAGGAAGCCGTCCACTAGGCAGTGATACATCCAGAAATGGACTAGATTCTCTGCTTGGTGTACTATTCATTGACAAGGAGCCGCAATCTACGAATCATTTTGGACTCTGCTGGCGAGCAGAATCCTTACTTACAGTTTTTACATATCTTTGTATTTCAAACAACTAGTGGCCAATTTGCCAGACTTGAGCAATATATTCTGTCTCAGCATCTTCCAGATTATCAACAAACAATTCAAGCTGTTGTACAGACCAGAGAGTATGTAGCAAGGGCAGACTAGGATGCTTTTCAGTTGTCATCTAGAGAAGTGGTTCCCAACCCTGTCCTGGGGGACCCACAGCCAGTCGTGTTTTCAAGATATCTCATGAAAGGTAAAGAAATGGTTCCAAGAATTCCTAACAAACAGATCCTACCGAGTAGCCAGCAATGGAAATCACTCCAACCCATGGAATAACCCGTCAGGAGTACCCCAAGGCTCCCCTCTATCGCCTACATTATTCAACATTTACATAGCATCCTTAGGCCATCGACTACAAAAACTAAACTTAAAACACTATATATATGCAGACAACATATCCATCCTAATCCCCTTAAATGACATCTCAACTGAAATTATAGACATCCTTTCAACGCAATGAGAGAAATCTAAAATTGGACCACCAACTTCACACTGAAACTAAATACAGAGAAAACAAAAGTCTTCTTAGAAGCCCCAATGAGAACATCATTAAAAATAAACAAGCCATGAATATCCGATTTCCAAAACCATAAAAATTCTGGGTGTCACACTCGACACACACTTGACCATGGCTGACCACACAAACTTAACAGTGAAGAAATGCTTTTATACTCTATGGAAGCTAAGGACTATTAAAAAATACTTTGACACTACATCCTTCAGGTTATTGGTGCAATCGCTGATTCTATCCACCCTGGACTACTGCAACATCGTCTACCTGGGTATCCCACAAAAAACAATAAAAAAACTGAGATTAGTACAAAACACTGCAGTTCGCTTAATCATCAGACTGCGAAAACAAGACCACATTAGCCCTTATTACAAAAAACTGCACTGGCTACCAATGGAAGCGCAAATACAGTTCAAATTTGCATGCATCTGCTTCAAGCAAATCTGGGGCCTAGCACCTTCCTACCTGCAAGCACACTTTGCTCTACACAACCCCACATGAACAACCAGAAGCAAAAACATCTTCGCCTATCCTAAAATTACTGGCTGCAAATACAAATCCTACCTTGACAGAACCTTCATGTTCCAAGCTAACCAATAGCAATCCTGGCTGGGAAACTGCATAAATAAAACCAGACAGACCTACAATGCATTCCGAAAATCTATCAAAACCACTCTGACAAATTCATCACCTAAACAGACCAATCCACGCTCACTACGCTTTTTCCCCCCTACAAAACCGAAGCAATCTTCAGGCAATTCCTACCCCTCTCACTTTCCCTCCCCCTTTCAATCCCTCTTACATTTCCCTCCCCTACAACCCTTTTCTTCTGTAACATTCCCCTCATGCATTTGTAATTCGCTGAATGTCCAGCCTTCTTTCAATGTGAATCGCCTAGAAGTCGACTGACTATGGCGGTATAGAAAAATAAAGTTGTTATTATTATTATTAATGAGTATGCATGAGAGAGATTTGCATACCTGTCACTTCCATTATATCATGCAGTTGATTTCCTGGTAGACGGTGTGTTTCCTGCTTGTCAGCTGATCCTGGCTTGTGCCAAACCCTGTGTCCCTGCTCGAGTCATGCTTAGTTTACTGGTGAAGTTGTGATGTTGGTGAGCCTTGCAAACACAGCTCCTGAAGACACTAGGTGGCAAAACACAGTCTTGTGTTGAGCTGAATGCTTTATGAATTGAAGAACAGGACCATCCTGAGGACAGAGAGGCCAGCCAATTGTGTTTAAGAAACTGTGATTTTCATGTGCTAGACTGTTGTGCAACTCTCAGTTTGAAGCCTCTCTGACTAGATGATCATGGACTAATGAACTCATGAACTAACCAAGATCCAGTTTTGGATAAAAGTAATCACAATGACTGTAGTATGTGTGTGAAAGTTGGGAAGGGAGTGTGAGTGATGTGGATTAGGTTCACTGACTAAATTATTCTGATATTTATTAATAAATTAAGTATTGGTAAGTTGTAAAAGTATAATAATGAAATGAACTGTGGGAGATAAGATTAAAATTGAATTGATTCAGATAATACTTGTTTCTATTAAATATTTAATAGCTGGTTTTAAGAATTTGAGTTATGCATATTCATTAGGGATATCTTGAAAACCCGAATGGCTAGGAGTCCCCCAGGATAGGGTTGGGAACCACTAATCTAGAGCATCTCCTATGTCAGGAGCTTTGAGAAGGAGTCTCTGATATAGACATCAATCTCCAAAATTCATTAGCCAAAATCCCATGTTTAAGGGAAGAGTTAGTGATTCTATGGAGACTTCCCCTAAAAGATGGACAATGACCCTTAAACAGGCCAGGATCTACACCTCATACTTTGAAATATTCTGCTAACCATTTTTATTCATATCAGAACCAATATGCTTCTGCTTCTGGACTGCCACCGCACAAGAAGCAAAAATAACACTCAAAAAGCTCAGATTTCAATTCTTATCCCAGGACAAGCAGGCAGCATATTCTTGACTGATGGGTGACGGCACCGACGGAGCCCCGGTACGGACAATTTTAGAGTGATTGCACTCTAAGAACTTGGAAAGTTCTGGCATGCCGCACCGCGCACGCGCGAGTGCCTTCCCGCCCGACAGAGGCGCGCGGTCCCCAGTTTCTTAGTTTCCGCGGAGCTAAGAAGACGCGTTTTTTCAACGGCTTTTGAAAATTTTTTGACTTGCCTTCCCGCTCGCGTAAACCTTTTTGGCTTTTTGCCTGTTTCTTTTTTCTTTTATTTTTGTAAAAAAAAAAAAAAAAATCTTCTTTTTTTATTCAAATTTGGCTTTTCCCCTGCGGGGCCTTCTCCCACCATCGAGGCCTCGGCCTTCGATTTGGCTGAAGCCGTCTTCACTTTCATGCCCCCTCAGCCAGGTTTTAAAAAGTGCCAGCGGTGTGCTCGGCCCATATCTCTCACGGACCCACACAACTGGTGTTTACAGTGTTTGGCGCAGTGTGTGGCGCAGTGGTTGAAGCTACAGCCTCAGCACCCTGGGGTTGTGGGTTCAAACCCCGCGCTGCTCCTTGTGACCCTGGGCAAGTCACTTAATCCTCCATAGCCCCAGGTACATTAGATAGATTGTGAGCCCACCGGGACAGAGAGGGAAAAATGCTTGAGTACCTGATTGTAAAAACCGCTTAGATAACCTTGATAGGCGGTATATAAAATCCTAATAAACTTGATTTGGGTCCTGAGCATCAGGCCTCCACCTGCACCCGCTGTGCCACACTTAAAAAATGAACATTAAAAAATTGCCAAATACAACAGCGATTACTGTTCGGTGCCGAGATGTCCGATCCCGTTCCATCGACTCCGACTTCGGCACCAGTTCAGTCGGCACCCTCTTCTTCGTCGCCGCACGACACCGCACCGGCGTCCCAGCATGCAGGTAAGCCGGCTAAGAAGCCTTCCCCGCTGGAGCGTCCTCCGGTCTCAAGTGCAGTGAGTCCAATCCTGCCGACTGTGAGGCGCCAGCGGAAGCGCTCCGCCCCTTTCGAGGTGAGTCCCTCGACATCGGGCTCCTCATCTCCGGGGCGTCGAGCGGCACCGCAGGTACCGCAGAAGAAAAAAGCGGGTACCGGTGCCATCCCTTGATGACCGTATTACGGCCATTCTCCAAGCACAGCTAAAGGAGCAATTACAAAAGCTCCTTCCAGCTATCCTGGCACTGAACCTTCCGGTGCCGGTCCGTACTGAGCCGGTACCGATAGTGGAACAACCTGTGCTGTCGGTATCCACTCCCTCGGTACCGATTCACTCCACCTCATCGGTATCGATGCCGGTACTTGCACCGGAGCCGAGAGCTCAACATCAGTCGGTACAGACTTCGGCACCGGTGCCACCGATTACATCGCCTGGTTCGGTATCGATGAGATTGGGTAAATCGGTGCGCAAAACCCGACATGTAGAACCATCTACCCCAGAGGTCTCGGGACCGTTCTCCCCATGTCAGGGATCCTGATCTGTGGGGAGATTCAGAGGAACCCTTTCTCTCTGAAGGAGAATGTTCCTCAGATGAAGAGGAGTCTGCTGTACATGATCCGTCCTCTAAGCATGACATTTCATCTTTCTCCAGTTTCCTGAAAGATATGTGTGATTCTTTGTCCATTCCTTTGGAGGCTGAGTCCAAAAAGTCTAAAGCTTTTTTGGATGCCCTTGACTTTGACCAGCCTCCAAAGGAATTTTTGAAGCTCCCCCTTCATGACATCTTGAGGGAGACTTTTTACAAGAATTTGGAGACTCCCTTAACGGTTCCAGGGGCCCCACGGAAATTAGACTCTTTATACAAAGTAATTCCCATTCCTGGGTTCGACAAACCTCAACTTCCACACGAATCTTTACTTGTCGAATCCACCCTTAAAAAATCTTCAGGAGCCAGTGTATATGCTTCTGTACCTCCTGGCAGAGAGGGCAAAGCCATGGACAAATTTGGTAAGAGGCTCTACCAAAATGCTATGTTGGCAAATAGAGCTGGTAATTACGCTTTTCATTTTTCTTTCTACCTTAAACATCTCCTTACCACCATGGCTTCTTTTGAGAAGTACCTTCCTCAACGGAAACAACAATCTTTTCACCATTGCTTGTCATCCCTTTTTCAGCTGCGTAAGTTCATGGTTAGGTCCATTTACGACACCTTCGAACTTACATCCAGAGCGACAGCAATGTCTGTGGCAATGCGTCGCCTGGCCTGGCTTCGGGTATCTGAACTTGATGTTAATCATCAAGATCGGTTAGCCAACGCCCCGTGCCTAGGGGATGAGCTTTTTGGGGAATCCATGGACACGACTACTCAAAAGCTTTCGGCTCATGAGACACGTTGGGATACCCTTCTTAAAAATAAGAAAAAGCCTCCCCCAACAAGGCCTTTTAGACAACAGTCAGCCTATCAACGCCGCTTCAGAGCTCGACCATTGCCAACAACAGCTCAGCAACCCAGGCGTCAGAGGCAGCAACAACGTCAGCCTCCCAGACAACAGCAGCAACAGCAGCCCTGTGAAGCCACCTCCACAGCAGAAGACACAGCCCTTTTGACTTACTTCTCCAAAGTATAGCCAGTACTCCTATATCCCGTTTAAGAGATCAATCTACCTGCTTTAAATATCAGCAGCAGTAGAAAAACAACTGCTTTTACATACAAGCAGCAGCGAGACCTACCGCAACCACCAAGAGCCCACAGACCCGATCCTGCCAGGAGTGTGAACTCCTCCCCCTGCAGTCCATTGAAGAGATCAATCTGCCTGCTTTTAAATATCAGCAGCAGTGGAGATCAACTGCTTTTACACCTAAGCAGCAACGAGACCAGCCACAACCACCGAGAGCACACAGACCCGATAGTACCAAGAGTGTGAACTCTCCCCCCCCTGCAATCCGCTAAGAAGATCGACTGTCGGCTCCGGGCGGCTTTCCCGCAGAGGAGAGAATCCTGCATTCACCGTGGGCCTCATCTGGGGCAGCATCCTTGGAGCGGCTGGGGCACAGGCAGTGTGTCTGGGAGGGAATGCATGGATGGGAGAACATCTCAGGGGAGGAGACATAGGCATCCTGGGACTGTCGGCCAAGTCTCTTCCCTGAAGAAGCCCTTTCTGGAAACTTACTTGCTTCACTTCATCACTTCATCATGCTTCTATTCCTTTCTCTCCTCTCTTCTACCTTCCAAAGTATTTAGATCAATGCTGTCTTGTTAAAATGTTTATTTTATTTTTATTTTTCCTCTAACTCTACTTTTCACTTCTCTATTACCCTCCAGGTACTTTAGTTAGATTGTGAGCCTTCGGGACAGTAAGGGAATTTTTCAAGTACCTTTCTTATTTCTAATCTTAATGTATATTTTCTGTAAACCGCTTAGAACCTAACGGATGTAGCGGTATATAAGAAATAAATTACATTACATTATATCTGCTCTCCTGCCTCAACCTATAGGAGGTCGTCTTTCTCTGTTCCTCAGCTGGTGGGAAGTTATCACTTCGGACCAATGGGTCCTCAACATCATCCGCCACGGCTACTCTCTCAACTTTCAGACTCTTCCGCCCCAAAACCTGCCAAAAGAGTCTGCTTTGAACAGTCCTCAATCTGCCCTCCTTATTCAGGAAGTTCAATCCCTCCTCCTTCTAAACGCTATCGAAGAAGTTCCTTTAGATCAAAAGGGGCAGGGATTCTACTCCCGTTATTTTCTAGTTCCCAAAAAAACAGGAGATCTCAGACCAATTCTGGATCTTCGCAATCTCAACAAACATCTGGTAAAGGAAAAATTCAAGATGCTTTCCCTAGCCATTCTTTATCCCCTTCTCAATCAAGACGACTGGCTATGCTCCCTCGATCTCAAAGAGGCATACACTCACATACCGATCAATATAACCTCCAGACGGTATCTCCGATTCATGATCAATCATTGTCATTACCAATACAAGGTGTTGCCCTTCGGTCTTGCCTCCTCTCCAAGGGTGTTCACCAAGTGTCTTATTGTAGTAGCTGCCTTTCTACGCTCTCACCACCTTCAGGTATTTCCTTACCTGGACGACTGGTTAATCAAGGCCACATCCGCTCAAGCAGTTCTCCTGGCCACCAACCAAACCATCCTGTTTCTACGAATACTGGGATTCGAGATCAATCTACCCAAATCTCATCTCATCCCCACTCAGAGGCTTCAATTCATTGGAGCGATGCTGGACACACTCCTCATGAGAGCATTCCTACCATCCAATCGTCTTCAGACCCTTCAGTCTCTATGTCAGCAGGTGCTTCCACAACATTCCATCTCAGCCAGACAAATGATGGTACTCTTGGGTCACATGGCATCCACAGTTCATGTCACACCCCTCGCACGTCTTCACCTGCGCACTCCTCAATGGACCCTTGCTACTCAGTGGTCCCAAGCGATGGATCCTTGCTCACGACTCATATCTGTGACATCATCTCTTCGTCAGTCTCTACAATGGTGGTTGGTATCCTCAAATCTATCCAGAGGTCTTATGTTCCATCAACCTCCTCATCAACTAGTCATCACCACCGACGCCTCTCCTTATGCATGGGGAGCTCATTTGAACGAGTTCCAAACTCAAGGTCTTTGGACAGCCCAGGAAAAGAAGCATCACATCAATTTCCTGGAACTCAGAGCGATGTTTTATGCCCTCAAGGCCTTTCAACATCTTCTCTTTCCTCAGGTCCTTCTGCTGTGCACAGACAATCAAGTTGCGATGTACTACATCAACAAACAAGGTGGGACAGGCTCTCGCCTCTTATGCCAAGAAGCCCAGAAGATCTGGACTTGGGCCATAGATCACCATCTCTTCCTGAAAGCTGTCTACATTCAGGGAGAACAAAATTCCTTAGCAGACAAACTCAGCAGAATTCTCCAGCCTCACGAGTGGACACTCGATCTGATAACTCTACAGTCTATCTTCACTCAATGGGGCACTCCTCAGATAGACCTCTTTGCAGCTCCTCACAATCACCAGCTGCCCCTATTCTGCTCCAGACTCTACTCTCCTCACTGTCTGGCAGCGGATGCATTTCTCCTCGACTGGTCCAATCTGTTCCTGTACGCTTTCCCTCCTCTGCCTCTCATGTTGAGAACCTTGTTCAAGCTCAAGAGGGAACAAGCCACCATGATTCTGATTGCTCCGAGGTGGCCCAGGCAACATTGGTTCTCCCTTCTACTTCAACTCAGTTCCAGGGAACCTTTTCTTCTTCCTCTGTTTCCTTCTCTGCTTACACGGCATCAGAAAACCCTTCTACATCCCAACCTACAGTCTCTGCACCTGACAGCTTGGTATCTCTCGGGCTGACATCTCATGATACTCTTTTGTCTCAGCCTGTTCGTTCCATTCTAGATGCCTCCAGGAAACCAGCCACTCTGCAATGTTACCATCAGAAGTGGACGAGATTTTCTTCCTGGTGTCTTCTTCATCATCTTGATCCCACTTCCCACTTGTTGGATTATTTGCTTTCCTTGTCTGACTCTGGCCTTAAGTCTTCTTCCATCAGAGTCCACCTCAGTGCCATTGCTGCTTTTTCATGAGCCGGTCCATGGAAAACTTCTCTCAGCTCATCCCCTGGTGTCCAGGTTCATGCGAGGTCTTTTCAATGTGAAACCACCTCTTAAAGCCCCTCCTGTTATCTGGGATCTCAATGTGGTTCTTTCCGCCTTAATGAAGCCTCCATTTGAACCTTTGGCTACCTCTCCTTTCAAGTTTCTTACTTGGAAGGTACTTTTCCTTATTGCTCTTACCTCTGCCAGGAGGATCAGTGAGGCTTCATGCACTGGTTGCAGATCCACCTTTTACGGTCTTTCACATGACAAGGTGGTTCTGCGTACACATCCAAAGTTTCTCCCTAAGGTTGTCTCTGAATTCCATCTCAACCAATCCATTGTTCTGCCGGTTTTCTTTCCAAAACCTCATTCTCATTCTGGGGAACAGGCTCTGCATACTTTGGATTGTAAAAGGGCTCTAGCTTACTATCTAGAGCGTACGAAACCCCACAGATCAGTTCCCCAACTCTTTCTGTCCTTTGATCCGAATAAATTGGGACGTCCTGTTTCTAAACGTACGTTGTCTAATTGGCTGGCATCGTGCATTTCATTCTGTTATGCTCAGACCGGACTGACACTGGAAGGTTCTGTCACGGCCCATAGAGTCCGAGCAATGGCAGCATCTGTAGCTTTCCTCAGATCAACTCCTATTGAGGAAATCTGCAAGGCTGCTACTTGGTCCTCAGTTCATACTTTTACATCTCATTATTGTCCTGGATGCATTCTCCAGACGGGATGGACACTTCGGCCAATCTGTTTTGCAAAATTTATTTTCCTAATGGCCAACCTTCCTCCATCCCTCTTTTTGTTAGCTTGGAGGTCACCCATCAGTCAAGAATATGTTGCCTGCTTGTCCTGGGATAAAGCACAGTTACTTACCGTAACAGGTGTTATCCAGGGACAGCAGGCAGATATTCTTGCGTCCCACCCACCTCCCCGGGTTGGCTTCTTAGCTGGCTTATCATAACTGGGGACCGCGCGCCTCTGTCGGGCGGGAAGGCACTCGCGCGTGCGCGGTGCGGCATGCCAGAACTTTCCAAGTTCTTAGAGTGCAATCACTCTAAAATTGTCCGTACCGGGGCTCCGTCGGTGCCGTCACCCATCAGTCAAGAATATCTGCCTGCTGTCCCTGGATAACACCTGTTACGGTAAGTAACTGTGCTTTCTATGTATTAGGTCACGCATAGCTGCTGTTTTCTCCTTCTTAGCCACTTCCTTATCAATCGGAAGTCATCTTCATTTTTACCTTGATAAGACCCTACCTGTGAGTTCTCTCAGTCATAAAGGATGGTTACTGTTTTTCATGTTGTCGTCATACCTTCAAACTATCCAGGGGAGTCCATTTTTAGCTTTCAGGATATCCCTTCTTCTTTGGGACATAGAGGCTCTGCTTCAACTATATGTTCAGAAGGTTCTACCCCCATTTCAGAAAATTTAGGGGTTCTACTTCAGGTATTTCTCCTTCCAAAGTTGACGGAATCTACACAACCTTTCTAGTACAAGAAACATTCAACTTTTATCTCTGGGATCTTGCAGCTATTCTTAGATCAAAATGCTATGCTCTCTGGATATCACAAAGTGTTATACCCACATATCACTTTTGTTTGCACCAGGACTGATTCTGTATAGTCCTTCAACATTTTTACTACAAAATTCTGCCTTTTGGCCTGGCATTTTCTTTTACACTGTTCACCAAGTACCTGATATTTTTAGGACCAACTTTATGAATCCAAGGGTTCTACAGACAAAATATTCAGTACTGAGAGGGTTCTACAGTGCAATGATATTTGGCTCTAACAGGGCTTGTAGTCTGCCTCCATCAAGGCTTGTTGGTCATGATTTTTGATGCCTAGACTACGAGCATTTGTGGTCTTTGCTTTCCAGAGTTCTAAGTCAGTTTTTTCAAAATACTAACTTCAACCCTCTCTAGCTTTAAACTTCATAGGGGCCCTGCTTGACTTGATTCACTTCAGGGCAATCCTAACTCAGCAATGACAAGATGATCAGGTGTGCAGAGTCGATCGGGTCCCTAGCTAGGAGCTGTATATCGCATTGTGCCCTCATGGCGAGCAAAAAAACTTGCATGGACCTTAAATCTTTTGCCTATCAGCTGGGGGACGTCTCTGAGGCCCATGGTAGCGTGGATGGGCGTGCTCGAGTTGGCAGGTCTGGATTGGGACAGCGGCCTGCCTCGCCGGAGATGGATTCTTGCCCAGCTACGGGAGCGGAATTGCGATCCTGGATGGAGGATCTTAAAGGCACGATGTTGACTATCCAAACAGCTTTACAGACTGATGTGGCTAAAATCCAGTTGCATGATTTTGAGGAGCGGGTTATTGACACGATGCTGAATTAGATGCACTCCAGGCAAAGTGCCAGCGCCTGGAAAAAGGTCAGGAAGATCTGCTTCTCCGATTGGAGGATGGAGAGAACCATAGCAGGTGCAATAATATTCGCGCCTGTGGAGTCACGGAAACTGCGCAGGCTCAATAATTATTCACGCCTGTGGAGTCATGGAAACTGCGCAGGCTCAGGATATCCAGCAATTGTTGGTGGATATTTGCTCCAAATTTTGGCAAGCAGCGTACCCTGACACAGAGGTCCCTTCCCTGGACTTTGAAAGGGTTCATCTGGCTTCGAAGCCCCGAGTGTGAGATCAACCCCATGATATTGTGGCCTGCTTTTTGCGCTTTCCTGTAAAGTTCCAGGTGCTATAGGCTGCCAGGCAAGTGGGGCACATTATGTGGGACAATTCAAAGGTGGAATTATTTGCTGATTTATCGGCCCTTACGCTGAGAAAACGGCGTGATTTCCATGAGGTCACGAAATGCCTACAATCTCACCATATCTGCTATTGTTGGCTTTACCCCTTTGGCGCTCCTTCCAAGTGGCTAATCAACAGCATTCTGTGGTCAAGGTGGAGGAGGCCACTCAAGTGCTTCGTGTAGCTAGCTTGATGGATGAGCCTGCGATGTCAGAGGTGGTTTCTGTGGCGTCTTTTCAGCGCTGGCGCCGGATACCTCGCAATGGCAGGCGTTTGCAGTGGCATTCGGGGTCTGACCCTGGGCCCTCTGGCTGATTCTTATGTGAACCTTGGACCTTGGTCCTGAGTGGCAGTAGGACATTGCTCCTATGTACTATATGTTGGATTACATTGTGTGGGACTTCTCTGCACTTTTGGGGGGGGGGGGTTTGTGTGTGTTTTTTCTCTTTCTTTGCACAGCATGAGGTAGGGAAGTGGTGTTGGCTGCCTATGGGTGACATGCTTCCTCTGTTTGCCCTATGGTTGGTGGGCCTTTTACTTGGGGATGGGTGGTTGGGTGGGGGGGATGGGGGACTGGAGGTTTTGGGGAAGGTGTGTAGTATTTTTTGCTGTTTTTGTGCTGGTGTGATAGTGGGTTTGAGTTTTGATGCTGGGTGATGACTGCTAGGGGGCTTACTTTTTTCTCTTTAAATGTCCTTGGTCTCAATATGCCACGAAAAAGACAGCTATTGTTTCGGGAGGCTGAACGACTTCAGGCTGGGGTGAGGTTCTTTCATGAATCCCACTTCCAAACCACAAGCTGAATCTCTGCTGCAACATCCGAAGTATTCACATGTTTATTTTGCTTCCGATAACTCAGGTGCTAAGAAACACGGGGTGGGTATTATGCTTGCTGACATCCTGAATCCCCTGGTTAAACATGTGGTTTGTGATGCTCATGGCTGCTATCTTTTGGTAAAGATTGAAATTGCAAATGTTCTCTATACGCTGTGTACTGTTTATGCTCCTAATGTGGAGCAAGCAAGTTTTTTTGATGCTTTGGATCTTGTCCTTCGAGAGGAAGTCGAGGGGCATTTGATCTTGGGGGGTGATTTTAATGTGACCATGGAGCCCTCTCTAGATAATTCGACCACCAGAGTCCAGTATGGTAAGGCAGATCGCAAGAGGTTGTCAGCTTTGTGGGAGGCTTGGGATTTGGTAGACCCTTGGAGACATCTTAATCCTTTCACTAGAGATTATTCTTATTTTTCTGGGGTGCATAATTCCTATTCCCGCATTGATTTTTGGGGGGTAAAAGCAGTGTTTGCTTTCTCAAATTTCTCAGACCACCATCGAGCCGCGAGTCTGGTCAGATCATTCCCCTGTCTGTTTTGATTTGCTTCCCACTTCATCTCCCTTTGATCAAAGATATTGGCGTTTTTGGGATGGTTGTTGACCGATCCTGTCACAGCGCTTAGAGTTGAGACAGAGTTACGAAATTATATCCGACTCAATGGGACTGGAGAGGTTTCCCCGATTACCTTTTGGGAGGCCTTAAAGGCAGTGTTGAGGGGACAGGTTATTTCCATTGGATCTTTTCATAGGAAAGAAAAGGGTCGGAAATTGGAAGCTTTGCGGAAACTCTTTCTGGAGCGTGCCATAAACAGGCCTCTGCTGACTCGCTTGGAACAGATGAGACAGGATTTGCAACAGTTTGCAATTGGAGAGATTTCTACCCAGCTGCAATGTTTGCAGCAAAAAACATTTTGAACATGGTAATCGGGCAAGCCGGTTGTTGGCTTTTAAGTTAAAAAAGAAGCGGCTGGCGGAACTTTATTCCTGGGGTTTGCTCTGGGATGGTGCTTTTTGTCACTCTTCAGAGGCTATTGCACGGACCTTTTTGGCTTTTTATAGGGCTTTGTATATACCCCGGAGTATTGTGCCACCCAGGGTTCTATAGATGACTATTTAGAGCGGGCCCAAGTGCAAAGCTTGACGGCGGAAGAGGCCGAGGAGCATTCGGCTCCGATAACAGAGGAAGAGACCCTTTGGGCAATCTCGACTTTGGATAATGGTAAGGTTCCCGGATTGGATGGGTTTTCTAATCGCTTTTATAAGCAGTTTAAGCATATTTTGGTGGGCCCTCTAACTGCAATGTTCAATGGCCTTTGGGAGGCTGGTGAGCTGCCGCACTCGTGGCATTTGGCTGGGGTAACTTTAATATTGAAGCCTGGTAAGGATCCGGCTAGCTGTGGCTCGTATAGACTTATTTCGTTGTTGGGCACGGACTATAAGCTTTTTACTAAGATCTTAGCTCACAGGTTGCAACATCATATGCTGCACCTGGTTCGTGATGACCAAGCTGGATTTATTGCTGGGCGACAGTCTTTTGATAATATTTGCCGTTTGTTGCACTTAATTTGGAGGGCGCAGCAGGGTGGCCCTTCAGCCTTGTTGTTGGGAATTGATGCAGAGAAGGACTTCAATAGAGTGTATTGGCCCTACTATGGGTATAGGGGTCAATTTTTCTCGTGGGTGCAATTGTTATATACTAAGCCGCTGGCTTCTTTGTTGATTAACGGTGGCTATACGGAGTTTTTTGAATTGGGACGAGGGACTAGACAGGGCTGTGCCTTGTCGCCTCTTCTTTTGCTTTGGCAATGGAGCCTTTCGCCAATCATATTCATCTCCGTCAGGACATCAGAGGTTTTACTCACAGTGCGGTCTCTACTAATGTTGTTGCTTTTTTGCAGATGATATTATGCTTACTGTCACACGCCCAGCGAGTTCTCTCCCGGGGAGCTTGACTGCTTTGGCCAGGTCTCTGGTTTTAAGGCGAATATGGATAAGTCTGAGATTCTTAATCTGTCGTTGCCTCTTGGTGATAGGACTCAGTTGAAACGCAGGTTTCCTTTTAAATGGGCAGCTAAAAGTATCAGCTCTTCATACTTTATTCTGTAAACGAGCCATGGCTTTTCTCTTTCAATGGGCTAAGCCACATTCAACATCTCAATGGTTCCTCTTCTTTGATATCTACATTTTTGGTTGGTCTGTAACCAAGATAATTTGTTTCATATGATGGGCAACCTGTATTGCCTTCTGTTCTCAAGCTGGGCTGCAGCTTGGGGGTCATATAACGGCACTAAGTCCCAGCTGTGGCAGCTTTAGTTGTTTCTTGCATTCCACTCCCATCAATGAAACCTGTAAAACAGCTACTTGGTCTTCAGTTCACACATTAACATCTTACTACTGTTTGTAATCTACTTCGGCCAAGCAGCATTCCAATTTTATTCTCTTAATGGCCAACATACCCTCCATTCCATTGTTGTAAGCTAGGGAGTCCCACAAGTGAGAATATGCTGCCTGTTTGTCCTGGGATAAAGCACAGTTACTTACAGTAACGGGTGTTATCCAGGGACAGCAGGCAGATATTCTCACAACCCACCCACCTCACCTCCCCTGGTTGGCTTCTTAGCTTGCTTATAGAACTGAGGTACTGCCAGCCTATGTCGGATGGGAAGGCACTCGGGCATGTGCAATGCGGGTAGTCGCAAAGTTTATTGAAACTTAAAGTGACAGTATACATTTAATACAGTCCGTACTGGGGCTCCATGGATGACATCACCCCACATGTGAGAATATCTGCCTGTTGTTCCTGGATAACACCCATTATTCTAAGTAACTGTGCTGTACCCACTTGAACACCACAACAATAGCCCTTATGCCTGCAGATGCAGGTACAATAAGTTTAGGAGGGCTCACTATAAAATAGAAGCAAGTTAAAGTGACATCTGTACCTGGAAAGTTTAATGTGAAATTCACTGCAGGAACTCTTAGAATTCCTCTCTGCAAATAACAACATTTGCAAAATACTTCTTAGCAAGGCAACAGGAAGTGAAACAAAAAATAAAATTGCCACTGAAAAGTAGGTTGAAAGCAATGTCCACAAATGCTCGTAGTCTAGGCATCAAAAATCATGACCAATAAGCCCTGATGGAGGCAGACTACAAGCCCTGTTAGAGGCAGACTTGTATATTGAAGCAATCATAGAGACATGGTTCAATGATTCCCATAGATGGGACATAACCATCAGGCTATAATCTTTTTAGGAAGGACAGAGATGGTCAAAAAGGTGGAGGAGTAAAGACCAATATTCAAGCGACTGAAATGCAGGAGGCCTGGGGAAAGGAAGAAGCGCTATGGATAGTTTTGAAAAGAGAAGATGGAACTTCTATCTACGTGGGTGTTGGCTACAGATCTCCGACTCATATCACAACAATTTGATAAAGATCTTGTTATAGATATCCAAAAGCTGGGGAAGATAGGAGAGGTGCTATTGCTCAGTGATTTCAACCTGTCTAAAGAATCTATCCTTGTCTACCTTCTCTATGCCTTTTATGATCTTGAAAGTTTCTATCATGTCTCCTCTAAGTCTCCGCTTCTCCAGGGAAAAGAGCCCCAGCTTGTCCAGCCTGTCAGCGTATGAGCAGTCTTCCATGCCCTTTATCATCTTCGTCGCTCTTCTCTGGACCCTCTGAAGTATCGCCACATCCTTCTTGAAATGCGGCAACCAATACTGGACACAGTACTCCAGATGCGGACGCACCATTGCACGATACAGCAGCATGATGACTTCTTTCGATCTGTTTGTGATACCCTTCTTAATGATGCCCAGCATTCTGTTTGCTTTCTTTGAAGCTGCTGCACATTCTGCCGATGATTTCATTGTTGTATCCACCAACACACCCAAGTCTTTTTCAAGATTACTTTCCCCTAGCAACGCTCCCCCCATTTTGTAGCTGAACATCGGGTTCCTATTCCATATATGCATGACCTTGCATTTCTCTATGTTAAAGGGCATTTGCCATTTATTTGCCCACTCTTCCAGTTTACTTAGGTCTCTTTGCAGGTCTTCGCACTCCTCTGTGGTTCCAACCCTGCTGCAGAGTTTTGTGTTATCCGCGAATTTTATAACTTCACAATTCGTCCCCGTTTCCAGGTCGTTTATGAATATATTGAACAGCAGCGGTCTCAGCACCGACCCCTGGGGAACACCGCTCGTGACCCTCTGCCAGTCTGAGTAATGGCCCTTCACTCCAACCCTTTGCTTTCTGTCTTCCAACCAGTGTCTGATCCATCTGTGTATATCCCCTCCCACCCTGTGGTTCTGCAGCTTCCTAAATAGCCGCTCGTGGGGTACCTTGTCAAAGGCTTTTTGGAAGTCGAGGTAAATGATGTCTATGAGTTCCCCTTTGTCCATCCGGCTGTTTATCCCTTCAAAGAAGTGCAGTAAGTTTGTTTGGCACGATCTTCCCTTACAAAAGCCATGTTGGCTCGATTTCAGTTGTCCATTTATTTCTATGTGTTCACAGATGCTGTCCTTTATCAGTGCTTCCATCATCTTACCCGGAACCGAAGTCAAGCTCACTGGCCTGTAGTTCCCTGGGGTCACCCCTCGATCCCTTTTTAAAGATAGATGTGACATTCGCCAGTTTCCAGTCCTCCGGTATCTCCCCAGTTTTCAAGGATAGGTTACAAATTTGTCGGAGTGTTTCCGCTATTTCGTTCCTCAATTCTTTTAGTACCCTTGGGTGGATTCCGTCTGGGCCGGGTGGATTTGTCGCTTTTTCAATCTATCTATCTGTTGGAGGACATCCTCACGGCTTACCTCTCTGTGCTCCAGGTTTTCATCTTGATCCCCACTTATGATCTCCTCGGGTTTTGGTACATTGGATGGCTCTTCGCTCGTGAAGATCGACGAGAAGAACCTATTTAACTTATCAGCTACCTCTTTTTCCTCCTTTACCACTCCCTTTCTGTCCACATCATCCAACGGTCCCACCTCCTCCCTTGCTGGTTGCTTCCCTATTCACGTATCTGAAGAACGCTTTATAGTTTCTTGCTTCCCCAGCCAGCCTCTCTTCGTATTCTCGTTTTACTTTCTAACCACCCGGTGACATTCCTTTTGGTGTTCCTTGTGTTCCATCTGGTTTTCCTAAGTTTGGTCCTTTTTCCATTTTCGGAACGACATTTCTTGTCACCTATCGCCTTCTTCACTTCATTTGTTATCCACACTGGGTCCTTTGTTTGATTTTTGTTGCACCCCTTCCTAAACCTGGGAATGTACATGTTTTGCGCTTCTTGCACCGTGCCCCTGAGCAGGGACCAGGCTTTCTCTACGGTCTCTGGCTTTCTTGCGCTGTTTTTGAGTTCTTTCTCACCATTTTTCTCATAGCATCGTAGTTCCCTTTCCTGAAAATGAGCGCCGTTGTTGTGGTTCTCTTCACCTTTGGTGCCCTACTTCTAGTTTGTACCTGATCATGTTCTGATCGCTGTTTGCCTAGTGGCCCCACTACTTCCACTTCCCTTGCAGGTCCCCCTAGTCCGTTGAGGATTAGGTTGAGGGTGACCTCCCCTCGCGTGGGTTCCTTGACTAGCTGTTCCATGAAGCAGTCCCTCACAGCCTCTAGGAATTCTGCCTCCCTAGCGTTGTTGGAATGTCCAATACTCCAGTCTATCCCAGGGTAGTTAAAGTCCCCCATCACCATCACACTTCCGCTTTCGCGTCTCAATTCTGCTTCAGGTCATAGTCGTATGCATCGGGTTTTCCAGGTGGGCGATAGTACAGTCCCAATTTTATGTCAGCTCCATTTCTTCCTGGTAATTTGACCCATAGTGATTCCAATCCTTCTGCCTCTGCTGCTGTATCCATCCTTGCCGAGTGGATGGAGTCCTTTACATATAGTGCTATTCCTCCCCCCTTCTTATAGATCCTGTCTCTTCTATAGAGTTTGTACCCTGGCAGTACCAAGTCCCATTTGTTGTCCTCTGTCCACCATGTTTCTGTGATTCCAATTACGTCTAGGTCCTCTCTTTTGGCCATGACTTCCAGTTCTCCCATTTTGGTCCTTAGACTCCTTGCATTTGCGTATAAGCAATTTAAGTCCCGGTTTTTTTCTGTCCTTGCTGTTTTTCGTTGTGATTTGTTACTCTTGCCATTCCCCTTGCGGGCTGCCAGCCCCTAAGTTCCGATTTGTTCTTCCATTCCCTGTGGTGCGTCCTCTTTGTCCTCAGCCTGTACCCCCGTATCCACCTCAGCCTGTACCCTCTTATCTACCTGTGTCCCTAGCTCCCGCCGTTTCCTTTTCTTTTTGGTCTCCAGTTTCACTGAATCCCCGGACCCCTGTAGCTCGCCTTTTGATTGTTCCCAGCATTTTTCCTGCTCAGTATCTTCATTGGATACTCTTGTCTGAAGCGTCGAAGTCAGGTCAGTTGTCGGCTTCCCCTTCTCTTCAGTTTAAAAGCCTTCTCTATTTCTCTCTCGACGTTATTTGCCAGCAGTCTCGTTCTTGCCGTGCTCAGGTGTAGTCCGTCCCTCTTGTAGAGCTTGCTCTTTCCCCAAAAGGTTGTCCAGTTCCTCACGAAGTGGAAACCTTCCTCATCGCACCATCTCCTCAGCCATGCGTTTATTGCTTGCAGCTCGGCCTGCCTCCTCGCATCTGCCCTCGGTATTGGCAGGAACTCTGAGAATGCTATCCTCTGTGTCCTCAGCTTCAGTTTCCTTCCCAGGATCCGGAACTGGTCAGTTAATGTAGTCCTGCTGTAGCTTCTTCTGTTGACATCATTGATTCCAACGTGGATTATCACTTCTGTCTCTTCCGTCCAGGATCCTCTCGATTCTGTCGCTGATGTCCTTCGTTCATGCCCCTGGGAGACACGTCACCAGCCGGTCCTCTCTTCCTGCTGCTACGTGACTGTCCACTTCCCTCAGGATTGAGTCTCCCACTACGATCACAGATTTCCCCTTCTTCAGCTTCCTCTTTGGTCTCAAGTCTGTGTTCTTAGCGTGGTGCGACACTTCTCCCTCAGGGTTCTGGTGAGTCTTTGCTTCTTCTGATTGCTCGGTTCCTTCACAAGGTCCTTTTCCCCTGGTGTCCTCCTCTGATTGCTCGATTCCTCCACAAGGTCCTTCTCTCCTGGTGTCAGGTGATTTCTGTCTCTCATCTGGGAGTTCCTGCTTGTGCTGCTGATGTCCTGTTCCTTCGCACTCCTGTAGGCCTCCTCGATGAATCTCTCAAGCTCCCTCACCTGCTCCTTGATGTGGCTCTCTCTTGTGGGGTCCTCAGCTGCCCACCACGGTATTTCTGAGATGTGGAGTCCCTCCAGCTCTTGGACCCTGTCCTGTAGTCTTCCGACCTCTTTCTTCAGGCTCTCCAGTTCCTGACACCGACCGCATATGTACGCCCGCCTACCCGCGGGGAGGTAGTCGTACATATGACACTCCGTGCAGTATACTGGGAAGCTCCTCTGGGTTCCTGCCGCCTCCATTTCTCTTCCTCCCTCTTAGTTTCCTGGTGTGTGGTGTGCAAAAGAGGCGCCTGCTGTGCTGAAGGAGTAGAGAAGAAAAGAAAGAATGAATGGGAGAAAAGAAGTACCTTGGTTGACGATTTAAGTTTAGCTGCTGGGCGGCCTGGGCTCCCTCTCAAGGCTCCTTCGCAAAGGCGCTCTCGCTAAGGCGAGCGCCTTTGCCGCTCGTCTTCGCCGCACGCCATTGGCTTGCCCCCTTTTAAGGGGGAGCCCGGGTGCTGAGCTGACCTCTGACGCGGTGGGGGTGGGCGGAGCTTCCTCTTGCCGCCATCCCGATCAGGCTTCTGCCCCTCCTCGCTGGCTTCCGCCCCTCTGCCCCTCTGTCCTCCTCGCAGACCCGGCTTCCTCCCTTCTGCCTCCTGGTCTGGCTTGCTCTCCTGTGAGTAAAAAAAAAAGAAATAGAAAGAACGCCGCCGAGATCTGCCTCGTGCTCCGGCTTCCTTCCTTTTAAGGGGGAGCCCGGGCGCCAAGGTGACCTCTGACGCGGTGGGGGTGGGTGAAGCTTCCTTTCGCTGCTATCCCGATCAGGCTTCTGCCCCTCCTCACTGGCTTCCACCCCTCTGCCCCTCTGTCTCTCCTCGCAGACCTGGCTTCCTCCCCTCTGCCTCCCAGTCCGGCTTGCTCTCCTGTGAGTAAAAAAAAAAAAAGAAAGAAAGAAAGAAACGCCGCCGAGATCTGCCTCGTGCTCCGGCTTTCTTCCTTTTAAGGGAGAGCCCGGGCGCCAAGGTGACCTCTGACGCGGTGGGGGGTGGGTGAAGCTTCCTTTCGCTGCTATCCCCGATCAGGCTTCTGCCCCTCCTCACTGGCTTCCACCCCTCTGCCCCTCTGTCTCTCCTCGCAGACCTGGCTTCCTCCCCTCTGCCTCCCAGTCCGGCTTGCTCTCCTGTGAGTAAAAAAAAAAAAAGAAAGAATGCCACTGAGATCTGCCTCGTGCTCCGGCTCCCTTCCTTTTAAGGGGGAGCCCAGGCGCCGAGGCGACCTCTGACGCGGTGGGGGTGGGTGGAGCTTCCTCTTGCCGCTAACACGATCAGGCTTCCGCCCCTCCTCGCTGGCTTCCGCCCCTCTGCCCCTCTGTCTCTCCTCGCAGACCCAGCTTCCTCCCCTCTGCCTCCCGGTCTGACTTGCTCTCCTGTGAGTAAAAAAAGAAAGAAAGAACGCTGCCGAGATCTGAAAGAACTCCGCCGAGATCTTGAATGGACAAATCTTTTCCTGTATGCGTTCCCTCCATTCCCTCTCATTCTCAAGACTCTTGTCAAGCTCAAGAATGTTCATGCCACCTTGATTCTAATAGCTCCTCGGTGGCCCAGGCAACCCTGGTTTTCCCTTCTACTTCAGCTCAGCAGCAGGGAGCCATACCTTCTACCAGTTTTTCCATCTCTGCTTACACAGAGTCACAGATCTCTTCTTCATCCAATCTGCAGTCTCTACACCTGACAGCTTGGTACCTCTCAACGTAACTCCTCTTCAGTTTTCTCAACCTGTTCGGGACATTTTAGAGGCTTCCAGGAAGCCTGCCACTAGACAATTCTACCACCAAAAATGGACTAGATTTTCTATGTGGTGGATCTCTCATCACAAGGAGCCTCGAGATACCTCCTTGTCTTCCATCTTGGATTATCTTCTGCACTTATCTACCTCTGGTCTCAAGTCTATATCCATTCGAGTCCATCTTAGTGCAATTGCTGCTTTCCATCAGCCTATCGAAGGGAAACCCATTCTGCTCATCCTGTGGTTTCCAGATTCATGAAAGGACTTTTCCATGTCAAACTTCCTCTCAAACAGCCTCTAGTGATTTGGGATCTCAATGTTGTTCTTGCTCAATTGATGAAGCCTCCTTTTGAACCAATGCGTATGGCTCATCTGAAATATCTCACTTGGAAAGTGGTGTTTCTCATTGCCCTCACATCTGCTTGAAACTTTAGTTGCTAATCCACCTTTCACAGTTTTCCATCATGACAATGTGGTCCTTCATACTTATCCTAAATTCTTACCTAAAGTGGTTTCAGAATTTCATCTCAATCGATCTATTGTACTTCCAGTGTTTTTTCCAAGACCTCATTCTCATCCTGGAGAATCAGCTCTTCAAACCCTGGACTGTAAACGTGCTTTGGCCTTCTAATTGGAACGCACCAAAGCACATAGATCTGCTCCTCAACTTTTTGTCTCATTCAATCCAAACAAGTTGGGACATCTGATTTCTAAGCGAACCATCTCCAATTAATGGCTGCTTGTATCTCTTTCTGCTAAGCTCAGACTGAACTGCATCTACAGGGTCGAGCCATGGTGGCTTCAGTAGCTTTCCTCAAATCCACTCTTATTGAGGACATTTGCAAAGCTGCCACCTGTTCCTCGGTTCATACTTTCACCTCTCATTATTGTCTGGATTTTTTCTCCCGACGGGATGGCCATTTTGGCCAGAGAGTATTGCAAAATTTATTCTCCTAAGTTGCCAACACTCCCACCATCCCATTCTAGTTAGCTTGGAGGTCGCCCACATGTGAGAATAGGCTGCCTGCTTGTCCTGGGATAAAGTACAGTTACTTATTGTAACAGGTGTTATCCAGAGACAGCAAGCAGCTATTCTCACAACCCACACACCTCCCCTGGTTGGCTTCTCTGCTAGCTATCTGAACTGAGGAGACGCGCCCTGTGCTGGGCAGGAAGGCACTCTCGCATGTGCGGTGCGGCAGACTTGAAACTTCTAAGTTTTCTACAAGCAAGTATGCTTGCAAGGCTGTCCGCATCCGGGCTCCGTGGATGACGTCACCCACATGTGAGAATAGCTGCCTGCTGTCCCTGGATAACACCTGTTACAGTAAGTAAATGTGCTTTCTTATATACCGTAACGACTTCACGGTTCTGTGTGGTTTACAGATCAAGAAGTACTAACAATTTAGTAGATCATAGTGAATTATTATATTATTTACCCAAAAGCAACCACTGGAAGGGCAAAAACAAAACAAAATATCTGCACCCTTAGCTCCTATGGAAAGAACATGGATGCTAAAGCTTAAGCTGTATTTTCCTGCTCAAGAGATCATGAAGCAATGGGCCAGAAATTGCCTGATTATGTCACAAGCAGGGAAGATACAACCTGAATTTCCCTATCCATCTTTCAATGAGCAACATAACATAAACATAACATAACATAGAATCTTATATACCGCAATGACCTTGCGGTTCTGTGCGGTACTCAATCAAGTAGCAATGTACTACATCAACAAACAAGGAGAATGCATATGGAATTGGGCAGTTGCATGAAACATATTTCTCAAAGCTGTCTAAGTACAAAGAAAGATGAATACTCTAACAAACTAAGCAGATTTCTTCAGCCATATGAGTGGACTCTCAACTCCAAAGTCTTACACCACATGTACTTACTATGGGGGACTTCTCAAATAGACCTGTATGTGTCTCCCCACAATCGCAAATTGCCTCAATTCTGCTCACGACAGTACTCTCCTCATCAACTCAAGGCAGATGCTTTTCTTCTGGATTGGACTAACAAATTTCTTTATGCATTTCTACCAATTCCTCTTATTCTCAAGACTTTAGTCAAACTCAAGAACAAATCAGCCACCATGATCCTGGTAACTCCTCAGTGGCCTCAACAGCCTTGGTTCTCGCTTCTACTTCAGCTGAGTGCCAAGGATCCAATTCCTTTACAAACCTTTTCTTCTCTGCCAAGCTCTAAGTTACATTCCAACTTGTAATCTCTGCATCCGACAGTTGGTACCTCAGTCTGACTCCAGCAGATCTCAGACTTTCTGAATCAGTACAAACCATTATAGCTGCTTCAAGAAAACCTTCTATTCAGCAGTTCTATCAACAGAAGTGGAATCGCTTCAATTTTTGGTGTACCCTTCATCATCAAGATGCTTCCTCTTCTTAAACTAAACTAAACTAAACCTTAGGTTTGTATACCGCACCATCTCCATGGTTGTGGAGCTCGGCACGGTTTACAGGAATTGTAATGAGAAAGGAACTACAAGGAAAGGGCTAGATGAAGATCAGAGGAAAGAAGAATGTTAGAGGGCTAGGATGTCAGATGAGTAGGGGGTGTTAGATTCTTGAGAAAAGCCAGGTTTTCAGATGTTTACAGAAGGGTTGGAGAGCACTCAGGTTCCGAAGAGGGGAGGTAAGGTTGTTCCAGAGCTCGGTGAATCTGAAGGGGAGGGAAGTCCCCAGTTTTCCTGGGTGGGAGATGCCTTTTAATGAGGGGAAGGATAATTTCGATTTTTGGGTAGGTCTGGTGGTATTAGGATTCGAGGAGTTCCAAACAAATGGAATTAATGGAAGAAGGATGCTGTGGAGGATCTTGAAAGTTAGGCAGATGCATTTGAAATGGACTCTGGAAATTATCGGAAGCCAGTGAAGCTTGGAAAGGAGCGGTGAGACGTGATCGAATTTACTTTTTGCAAAGATGAGCTTGGCTGCAGCATTTTGAATCCGTTGGAGTCTGTGAAGGTTTTTCTTCGTTAGGCTTATGAAGATAGAATTGCAATAGTCCAGTCTGGAGAGGAAGATGGATTGGACAAGAATGGCAAAATGTTTTTGATGGAAACAGGATCTTACTTTCCTCAGCATGTGTAGGCTGAAATAGCATTTTTTTACCAGGGAGTTGAGGTGGTCATTGAAGGACAATGTAGAATCAATGATGACGCCCAGGACCTTGCTGGAGAATTCGAGCTGCAGAGTGGAGCCAGAGGACAGTGGGATTGAGGTGGGTAGCTGAGCTAATTTTGGGCCAAGCCAAAGTAGTTTTGTCTTGGATTCATTCAATTTCATTTGGATGGTGTGGGCCCAGGATTGGAGGTTCGAGATACAAGAGGATATGTTCTCTGAGAGATTAGTGAGGTTTGGGTCGGTCTCGAGAAGGACAAGGATGTCATCAGCATAGGTGTAAATTGTTTCAAGGGGGGATAGATGGAGGAGTTTTAGAGAGGTCATATAAATGGTGAAAAGGATAGGAGATAGAGGTGAACCTTGCGGGACTCCACAGATTGGTATCCAGGGGGAGGATGAGGTGCCATTCATGTTGACAGTGTAGGATCAGGAACAAAGGAATTTTGAAAACCATTCAAGGACTGTAGAGGTGATGCCAATCTCGGAGAGTTGGTAAATTAGAATATCATGGTGAACAACGTCGAAAGCGGCGGAAAGATCGAATTGCAGGAGGACGGCAAACTTATTGTGGGAGTGAAGTTGTTGAACCTTGGAGATTAGGGAGGTCAATAGGGATTCGGTGCTGAAATTGGGGCGAAAGCCATATTGATAGGGTAGGAGAATGGAGAATTTCTCTAGGTAGGATGAGAGTTGGGTCGATATGATGGACTCGAGCATCTTGGTTAGGAGGGGGATACTTGTTATTGGGCGATAGCTGGAAGGTGTGGAAGGGTCGAGGTCGGATTTTTTCAATAGAGGGGTTAAGGCGATATGGCCCATTTCGAGGGAGAAATGGCCCGAATGTAGGGCGGAGTTTAGGAGTTTGGTAATGGCCTGAGTGGGTATTTCCTCGTAGAGGTAGGAGGGGAAAGGGTCTAAAGAACAGTTGCAAGATTTCATTTTGAGACAGAGTTTGAGGATGAGGGATTCGGATACGTGCTCAAAGGCAGCCCAGAGTCTGACGGCTGGAATAGTGCTAGAGGCCAATAGAGTAGGGTTGGAGTCAGTGGGCACCAGGGAGTTGTAGGAGATTGCAGGTGGGAAGGAGCATTCTTCATTGAAGAATTTTGCTAGAACTTCAGCTGAGGGAGAGGAGGGGAGAGAGGTGGAGTCTTTTTTGGAGGTTAGAGAGCGCCAGATTTTGAAAAGTGTACTACTCTGGTTGTTGGATCTGGAGATTTTCTCGCCGTAGAAGTTCTTCCTTGCTTTTTTTAGTGCTGAATTGTAGAGCTTAATGTTGGCTCTCCAGGACTGTTTATCTATAGGGGAGTTAGATTTTTTCCATTTGCGCTCCAGAGCTCGACATTTCTGCTTTAGTTCTCTGTGATAAGGGAAGTACCAGGGGGCTATGCGAGGGTAGGAGATGGATTTGGTGGAAAGGGGGGCGAGGGAGTGGTAGGTGGACTCGGAGAGAGTGGTCCAGATATGCCAGTTGGATTCAGGGTCTGCAGGCTTAGGAGCAGAGGAGAATTGTTTGAGGAATTTTGTCCAGAACAAGTCGCTTGAAATTTTTTTACGAAAGATGATGGAATTAGAGGAGCGGGGAGGAGCCCCAAGATGCAACATGAAAATGGGGAGGGAGAAGGTCCCAAGGAAGTGGTCAGACCAGGGGACCTGTTCCTAGCGGGTATCACCGGCTGAGGTTTTGTAGGCGGTAAGATCAAGGAAACTAATGAGGTCTAGAGTGTGTCCCTTTTCATGGGTTGGGGATGGCGAAGGGGGGGGAGAAACCAAGAGAGGTAAGGAAGCTCTTCAGTTCGATCGTATCCTTGTTGGAGTTGTCGTCAAGGTGGAAATTGATGTCCCCAATGATCAAGAGTCTTTGAAATTTGAGGAAGGCGTTTGATATGGTTTCGAGAACGAGATCAGAGGATTTGTTCCAAGGGGTAGGTGGGCGGTAAAGAAGTAGGATACCTAGTGGGTGAGGTTGGAGTTTGTCATTGACCGAGGCCAGCATGTATTCTACAGAGGTGTGGCTGCTCTTTTCGATGAGCTGGACATCGAAGAATGATTTGTAGATTAGGGCCAGACCGCCTCCTATTCGGTTAGTTCTGGGAGAGAAGAGGCCTTGGTAGCCGTGGGAGCAGAGTTCATTTTGTGTAAATATGTCATCTTTCGTGATCCAGGATTCCGTGATGCATAGGAATCCTGGGTTGGAGTCTTCGAGTAGGTCTTTCAGGATTTGAATCTTATTGCAAGCGGATCTGGCGTTGCAATAGAGTGTTGGGACTGGGGTGAGCGAGTCAGGGAGCAAGGTTGGGGAGGTTGGTGGAGGGAACAGGCGTGGTTAACTCTTCGTGGGGTTTTTTTGGAGGGATGGTTTCTGGTGCGCAGCAACGTGGGGATTCTGATGCCAGGGCAGAAGTTAAAGTCAATTGAGGGGTCGGGAAGGTTAGGGGAAGGAGGTTTCAAGCAGGGGGTGGTGTAGGGAGAAGAGCAGAGCAGGAGGAGAAGGAGCCATGAAGGTGGCTTCATGATGAGAGTATTTTTTTTTTTTTATTGGGGGAAGAGCTTTATCGGGGGAAGAGCTAGGCAATTTGTGTCAGAAGAGGAAGAAGGTTGGCATGGAGCCCGATCCTTAGTGGAGGGTGAACAGTGATATCTAAACTGGATAAGCGACAGGAAAGTGAACTGGGTAGTCTGCTAGGTTATGAACTGGATGGTCAGTAGTAGGTGGGGTAAGAATCAGAGCAGCTGGAAAATCAAACTTGGTAGCAGGATAATAACATGTAGGAATAATAAGTGGTATTTAAAAACAATAAATGAGGTAAGGATCAGAACAACTGGAGAACAAGCTAAGCTGGATAAGTAGTCAACTGGATGGTATCAGAGCAGCTAGATACTGTCCAGTAAAATGTTTCAGTCGGGTAAGAAAGGGGATTTGGACCAGGCAAGGTCTCTTCTCTCTATCCAGTGTTGGACTACTTTCTTAGTTTATCCAATTCTGGGTTGAAAACCACTTTGGTCAGAGTTCACCTCAGTGCTATTAGTGCTTTTCATGTTTCTGTCAATCATAAATCTCTGGCAATTCATCTGCTTGTTTCCAGGTTTATGAAGGGTCTTTTCAACCCCAAACCTCCGGTCAAACTGCCTCCAGTTGTCTGGGATCTTAATGTAGTTCTCACCAGTTTGATGAAGACACCATTTGAATCTTACTCCTCTTAAATTTCTCACTTGGAAAGTGGTTTTCTTGATCTCAGTCACTTCTGCTCGCCAAGTGAATGAACTACAAGCATTAGTCTCCGATCCATCATATATAGTATTTCATCATGATAAGGTGGTTCTCTTGACCCATCCTAAATTCATCTTAATCAATCCATTGTGCTTCCAGTCTTCTTCCCAAAGCCTCATTCTCATCCTGGAGAAACAGCTCTTCATACACTGGATGTAAGCATGCTTTGGCTTACTACATACCTTGGACTAAGCCACACAAGACTTCACCTCAACTGTTCATCTCTTTTGATCCTAACAGACTGAGCTTGCCTGTAACCAAGAAAACTATTTCCACATGGTTAGTGGCCTGTATTTCTTTCTGCTGTGTTCAGGTTGGGCTGCTGCTCGAGGAACGGGTTACACACAAGGTTCAAGCTTTGGCAGCCTAAGTAGCTTTCTTATATTCCACTCTCATTGATGAAATTTGCAAAGCAGCTACTTGGTCCTCAATTCACAAATTTACATCTCACTACTGGCTGAATTCCTAATCCAGGCGAGATGGTCATTTCGGCCAAGCAGTATTACAGAATTTATTTTCTTTTTAATGGCTAACTCTCCTTCCATCCTATTATATTCAGCTAGGAAGTCCCACATGTGAGAATATGCTGCCTGCTTGTCCTAGGATAAAGCACAGTTACTTACCAAAACAGGTGTTATCCGGGGACAGCAGACAGATTTTCTCATATCCCGCCCACCTACCCTGGTTGGCTTCGTAGCTTGCTTATGGAACTGAGGTACCACGATCTGGCGTTGGGTGAGAAGGCACTTGCGCATGTGCGGTGTGGGCAGTCATGAAGTTTCTAAAAACTTAAAGTGGCAATATACTTTTATCACTTTCTGTACCATCTAGCAGGAGCAATAGTTGCAGGTCATCATCATAGGAGTGGATTTTGATGCTGTATTTATGGTGATATCAATGACTAGTCGGATATATAGATTGAATAGAAGCGGGGACAGTTACATGCATAGGATTGCCAGCTGACCCCAGATTTACTTGATAGAATTATCAGGCCTGTGTTTATTCTGCTGCATAAAGGGATATGTAATTCTGATTTCCTAATTGCATTTTCTAAGAAAAGTAAGATTGTAAGCCCCAAAATTGATCAAACTATGCCAGGCAAATCTAGAGCCAGTTGACGTCCCTATGTCCAAAGAAGCTGTGGGCCCAATATTCAGATGGCCCTGATGAGTGTTATGCTGACTGTTGCTGGCAGAAAACCCAGAAATTCAATACCAGGCTGTGTCTGGGAATTGGCATTTAATTTACAGGTTTGTGGGGCCAGATCAGGGAACTGGAGGATCAGAACAGAATGGGAGAAGGGGGATCATAGAGGAGGTTATTAAATAGGTGACCTGATAGTTATGCGGGTGCCAGCTAATAAGTGCTGGAACTCACATAGCTAAAAGGTGAAAAATAGGACAGTCTTTTGTGCAGTCCAATCAGGTTTTATAGCTATATGGGCGCCAGCACTCATATAACTCCTGGCTCCTTTCCAGTTCCACCCCACCCCTCTCCTCATTTTTGATATGGGCAGTTAGTGCCAAAATTCAGCAGTATGCCTAGTTAAGTGCCAATGAATATTGATGTTGGCCTATTCAGTATAGTTTTTATTATCTTAGTGTTAGTTGGCCCATTTTTCTTTTTCTATGGCTTGTTCAGCATTCTTAAGGCTGAACATCCGGTCAGGTTTCTTTCTTTAAAAAAGAAAAAAAAGAAAAAGAAAGAAAAATAATTGAACCATTTGATTAGGCTTGGACTATTTTTCCTCCAAGTGGCTTAAAGAAGTATTCTAGGTGTAGTAGGGTTATCCCTGTAATTTGATCCTGACAATTGGTGCTTGCCATGCCTTGGACCTGACCACAAGACCGCTAACTGTTTTCTATGATTTATTTTAGTATTTTATGTAAATTTATTTGATTATTAATGTGAGTTTTGTGAACTGCCTAGTACTGTAGATAGTGCTGTATACAAAGTGTATAATAATAAATAAAATGCAAAAGAGAAGATTGAGAAACTTTTTGTTGCCTCTGAGTTTGGTTTTAGCCTGAAACATATAGAAAATGGCTGTTATTTTTATAAAACTTTGCCTTTGTGACCAGGATAGTCAAATTTTGCAATGTACCTATTTAAAACATGAAAATGTTGAATTTTCATATTTTCATTCTTATAAAATCATAAAAAGCAACATATGAAACACAATTCTAGTACAATGTGTCTACTGGTCCTGAACGCTAGGGTTCTGTATCCCAGCTTACAAGTTGCTTGCAGAAAACTGTAATCATGCTTTCTGCTACATCCCTTCTGGATTCCATATGCTAGGTGTTCAAACCCAACACGTAATCTGGGAGTTGCAGAAATGCACAAACTTTCTGAGTACATGCTCCAACCTCTTAGCCTGAGAGCTAGCAAACATATCCAGTTACGATTTCTGCAAGCATTCTGTAAAGAAGTCTTTGTATTTGCTCTGCTTCTTTTTTTTCTTTTTTTCACTTAAAGTTCATTTTCTTTGTGGCTTCAGTGCCTTGAGACTTTTTCCAGGTGGTCCCCTGTCGAAGTATGCAGTCCCGCGGTGCTGGATTGTTTCTTCACAGAGAAACTCTGGTGGATCTCTGGAGCCAGCCTGCTGTGTGTCATTATTTCTAGACTTGGGGTCCCTTCCCCTGGGAATCTGCTTGCCGGTGACCTTGACACGGGTTTCAAGCGCAGGCTGTATGCATTTGGAATGAAACCCACCTGGGTTTCAAAACACAGGCTGCCTTTCCCACCCATGACCGCGTGGACAAGGATCTATGGGGGCAGAGGTCGTAGTTGGTGTCTGGCCGGCTGGCAGTCCAAAGATTTCAAGTCTGGATCCATTTGGAGCTGTTTCTGAGGCAGAAAATCCTTTTCCTCCATTCAAATATTGTTTAAAGCTGCTGACAGTCTGGCACTGTATACTGTGAGTAAACCTCCATTATCTCCTATGGGAACTTCCTGTTCGGGAGCCCTCTCATCTGGATGTGCTAGACCTCGATTTCAGCAGTTGCAATGTAGATATGATTCTTCTGTCTCCTGCTACTGTCTTTATTTTGGATCCGGCTGATGCCTATGCTGAGACTGGTCTCAGCCGCCCTGAGCATCTGGATTTGGATGCTGACCCTTCTTCACAGGCTTCTCTCCCCCTCTTTATGGATGATGTTCTCAAAGAGCTCCATTTGGATTCTCTATCTTTCATTTCTCAGGCTTCCGTCCTGGACCGTTCTCCTGTGCCATTTTTTCCATTCAGTCCACAGCTCCTTGGTCTGGTTTCAGATACCCCAAAAAGCTCTTTCTAACCTTCTAAAGCTATGTCTATGCTTTATCACCTGGATCCTGATTTTTGGCAGGTTTAAAACAGCCTGAGGTAGATTCCATCGTGGTGCAGGTTATCTAATGCGCAGCCCTCCCTAGAGATGGAGGAGTGAGGTTTAAGGACTCTCAGGATCACAGGGTGGATATTATGTTACAAAATATTACTTTCTAGTGGTATCTTCAGATGGCCACTTGCTTTGTGGTGCGTGCCTGTCATTCTGGCCTGAGTAATGCGTCCTCTGTGGAGGTGAATGCCTGACCTCTGCTGGTGATGGTTGGTGTGGATTAGGTGCTGGGCACCCTTTATGATCTCATTCAAGTTCTTAGTACATTCTCTGCTGTTGCAGTGTCTGTGTGCCAGACTCTTTGGATCCGTCTTTGGACTGGGGATGCTACCTCAAGGATCACCTTAAGCCAGTGTCTCTCAAACGTTTTTAGCTTTGGCACACTAAACAGAACAAATGTTTTTCGTGACACATTTTAATTGAAATGATAAATTTGCAAAAATAACTAAAATTAAATTTGAGAGTTTATTTAATGTTCTTTAAGCTATGTGTGGGTACTTGTAACATGGTGAAACTAGATAGAATAGAAATGCTAATTAATGCGATGGATTTGCTTGTTTTTTAGTGCAAATTAACTCAAAATGCGGCTCAATAGTTGACAAGCAAACACATATTTCATCATCCACTATCTGCAATCGTTCTCTTTTTTCAGTTTAATTTCTGTCAGAGCTGAAAATCTAAGTTCGCAAAGATAAGATCCAAATGGTAACAAACCCTTGATTGCTTTGTTGCTCGAGTTAGGATAACTACTGCATAAAAAAATAAGACTGAAATTACTTGCTGTTAGTTTTCAAGGACCTATCACATGAAAGGATGATGCATGTCTGGGCGGTTGTATCCTTATGCAAACAGATGCTCATAACATTGACAAGACTCTTGCGTACACGACCTACATGTCATCTATTCTAGTGTATACTTAAGGGAATTTTTTAAAATAAAATTCTGGAATCTCTTGTGGCATCCCCAGAATCTCTTCGGGGCACACGGTTTGAAAGACACTGCCTTAAGCGGACGTCTTTTCAAGGGAAACTTCTTGAAGTCTACAAAATCCTGAGTGAAGTAGAATGGGTACAAGTGGATCGATTTTTCACGCCATCAA
Source organism: Geotrypetes seraphini (assembly GCF_902459505.1). Classification (NCBI taxonomy): domain Eukaryota; kingdom Metazoa; phylum Chordata; class Amphibia; order Gymnophiona; family Dermophiidae; genus Geotrypetes; species Geotrypetes seraphini. The sequence continues at coordinate 140,667,845 of NC_047089.1, read as the reverse complement.
AAATGACAAAGACAGGGAAATACTTTTAAAACTAATAGGAGGAAATACGTTTTTCACTCAGAATGGTTAACCTCTGGAAAGCATTGTCAGAGGTTGTGGTAAGAGCAGATAGCATAGCTGGTTTTAAGAAAGGTTTGGACAATTTCCTGGAGGAAAAATCCATAGTCTGTTATTGAGACAGACATGGGGAAAGCCACTGCTTACCCTGAATCAGTAACATGAAATGTTGCTACACTTTTTGGGGTTTTGCCAGGTTCTGGTGACCTGGATGAGCTACTGAACTTGATGAACTATTGGTATGACCCAGTAAGGCTATTCTTATGTTCTTATGGTATAGGTCTGGATGACCTCTACATAGGTGTTGCTGAGTGCCGCCTTAAGTTGCTCCCTGTGAACAAGTTTTGCTGGATGTCAGGAGGGGGTCATAGCATTCTTCGTTCCTCCCGCAGGTATTGTCAGAGATGCACAGATTTTTCCTCCCAGAGACATTCCCAGGGCTACGCCCATATTACAATGGTTCCAGTTCCAGGCATCCTCAAGTTCCTGTGCAGTGGCTGCGCCTAAAAAGCTCTGATGATGTCAGGGGTAAGGCGTGGCTTCCTCATCGAAGGCTGATTTCTCAGTTTTGTCAGGAGTGGACTCGACTTCATTGGACACTAGTTTAGTCCTCCTTTGCCTGCCTCTGGCTTGGTTTCTGGACTCTGACAAGTCGACCAGAACAGAGCCCAGAGTCTGCAATACTCTGCATTGCCTCTTAGACATCGGGATGCTGAAATCTGTTCCAGAACACAAATTGGGGCTTAGGCGGATACTCCTTATACTTCATCATACCAGAAAGGCTCGAAGGATTGGAGAGCCATTCTGGATCTAAAGTCGGTCACCCGCTTCTTATGAATTCCTATTTTCCAAATGGCAACGGAGTACATGGTGATAGTTGCTGTCTCTCCACGAGAGTTTCTAGTGTCCTTGGATCTCACAGAGGCTTACCTCCATATTACAATCTACCTGGAGCATCTCAGGTTTCTGCATTTCCATGTTCTGCAATAGCATTTCCAGTTTGCAGTTCTGCCCTTTGGCCTTGCGACGGTACCCACACTTTCGTTAAAGTGCTGGTAGTTGTGGCTCTCTGCCAGCAGAGGGGTCCAAGTCCATCCTTCCTGGGACAGCTGGTTGATCTGGGCTCCATCTTGTTGGCTGTATGAAAGTGCAGTGGAGATGGTAGTGTCTCTGCTGCAGGCACTGGCAAGTTCAGGAAGTGATGTTTGGTGTCCTCCCTGTTCCTGGAGTTTCTGGGGCTTCTCTATGTCACCTGACAGAGCTGTGTATTTGTGCTCAAGGCACATAGACAGAACTTTTGACATCAGATCAGAATTCTTCTGGACTGTCTGACTCACTCGGCCTTGTTTTATCTGCAGGTTCTGGGGTCTTGGGCAGCCTCCTTGGCTCATTCACCCTGTACAGGAGTCCCTCCTATTTCGGTGGTCTTCCCAGAGTTTTCCCCTGGTGCCAACTAGCAGCGACTTGAAATGGCTTTAGGGGCTTTAGGGGAGGCTCTCTTGCCAGGACTGGCTTCTTTGGATTTCCGAGTGGATGACTCTTAGGACGGATGACAGCTTGTTGGGTTGCAGGCTCACTGCGGGTCCCGCTCTATTCAGGTGCAGTGAACTCCTGGTCTGAAACATTGGTTGACCAATTGTCTGGAGCTTCGGGCAATTTGGCTTGCGCTACTCGCTCTCCAGTCCTTCTGAAAGGACCAGCAGTGCAGTTTTCTCCAACAACGCCACAGTAGTGGTGTACATAAATCACAAGGGAGCTCTAGTGCTCTCTCTCTCTCTTGGGCCAGAAAGACTGTCTTTCTCGGCAGCCCATTTGGCCAGAGTCGACAATGTTCAGGCAGACTACCTCAGCCGAAAGTTCCTGGACCCAGAAGCATAGTCACTCTTGCAGGAAGCATTCCATATGATTGTACAGAACTGGGATCAGCCCCAGAGGGACTTGTTGGCTTCGGCAGAGAACTCAAAGGCCGAGCACTTTTTCAGTCAATGAACAGCAAGGAAGCTATGGCTAAATGCCTTGGTTTGGCCCTGGCTGGCTCATGAGCTCCTGTATGATGTTCCTTCTGTGATCTCTGGTCAATCGGGTCCTCTGCCGGATAGCAACGTATCCTGGCTTGGTGATTCTATTAACTTCAGACTGGCTTCGGCGCCTATAGTCTGTGGATCTCGTCTGTCTTCTGTGGGGTGAGGGAGTCTTCCAGCCCCCTCTTCATTGATATCTTCTCAGTCAGGGGCCAGTACCCATGGAGATCCCATGGCTCTTTGGTCTTACGGCATGGTTCTTCAGAGCTCAGCTTGGAGGAAGCGCATTTTTTGGATGTAGTTATCTCGATTTTTTTTTTATTCAGTGACACCCTTTACTATGGTGGCATCTTATGCCAAAGCCTGGAAGGCTTTTCAGCAGTGGTATGCTAAGAATCACATGGAGCCTGAGAGGACTCTCTTTTCGGTGGTCCTGGTTTTTCTTCAGGCAGGTCTAGAAACAGGTTTAGCAGTGGCCTCCCTTACAGTTTAGGTTGCAGTCTTCATTCTTGCTAAGAAATCTGTTTTTGTTGCAGGGGACCTACAGCCGTGGCAGCAATCCTGAAGCACTACCTGCAGTCTCTCTCTATATTTTCCTTCTGCTGTGATCCACCCAGGTGCAAACAGGAATTTGCATCATTGAGGACAGACCGCGACAGAAGGAAAAGCATGGACAGGGACTTTAGGCAGTGCTTCAGAATTGTTGCTGTGGCCAACGGTCCCTTGCAACAAAAGTGAATTTATTAACAAGAACAAAGGTGAAAGCTACATCGGACTGGCACGGTTAGAAGTGGGAGATCATGCCAGGCCAGGAAGCCCCCTGGACCAATTTTTTTTTTTTTTTACATAGACTGAGGAGAGGGTTCAAAGAAGTGCCGAAATGGGTTTGGGGAGAGGTGAAGGGAAAGAGCTTATGGGGCTAGAAACAGAGGAGAGAGAGATGGTGGGTAGTGGTCTGAAGGGAGAAAAATTGGACATGGGAGTGGTGTGGAGGAAAGGGGAAAAAGATACTTGAAGGGGGGACAATTGGGAAGAGAAAGGGAGAAATGGTGGACCTGAGGGTGGTGTAGAGAGAGGGAGAGGTTTACGATGGGAGGATAGGGTAGTTGGAAAGAGAAAGGAAGAGATAGTGGACCTGGGGGGGGAGGGATTGAGGGTAGTTGGGAAGAGAAAGGGATGGAAATTGGACCTGGGGATGTGAGGAGGGTAGGATGGGAGAAAAAAATATTAGGTCTGGGGGTAGAAAGGAGAGAGAGAGATGCAGCATCTTTTTTCCCCTTCCTCCCTCCCTTTGTTCAGCATCAAGGAGGGAGAGAAAACAACAGAAAAGAGAGGGAGAGATGTTGGACCATGAGGAGAGAGGATGAAAAATGGACTCATAGGAGGGAAGAAAGGTGGGATAAGAAGATGCTAGGGGATGGAGAGAAATGGACAGGGAGATATAGCCTGATGAGTTGAGAGAAGGAGAAAGATTCTGGAAGAAGTCAAAAAGGAGATGACAAGAAGATAGAAACATAGAATATGATGGCAGAAGACGGCCGGTGGCCCAACAAGTCTGCCCACTCAAGAACCCTCCCTTCCTGGTGTACCCATCTTTTATGCATAACTCTGTAGCACCCCCACCTGTTTGTCCCATCGACTTTTGAAGTCGAGAATGCTACTAGCCTCGACCACCTGGCGTGGAAGTTTATTCCATCGATCAATCACCCGTTTGGTGAAGAAGTGTTTCCTGGTGTCACCATGAAATCTTCCCCCCTTAAGTTTTAGCGGATGCCCTCTTGTTGCCGTGGGATCCGTAAGAAAAAATAATTCTTCCTCCACTTCAATGCGACCCGTGATGTATTTGAATGTTTCTATCATGTCCCTTCTTTCTCTGCGCTACTCGAGAGAATATAGGCAAAGTCTGGTCAGACATTCTTCATATGTGATATCTTTAAGTCCTGAGATCATCCTAGTGGCCATTCTCTGGATCGACTCCATTCTCTTTACATCTTTTTGATAATGCGGCCTCCAGAACTAGACACAGTACTCCCATGGATCTGTATAACGGTAGTATGACTCAGGCTTTCGACTGATAAAGCTCCTTCTGATGCAACCCAGCATTTGTCTAGCCTTTGCTGAAGCTTTCTCCACCTGATTGGCGGCTTTCATATCTTCTCGAATGAGAACTCCCAAGTCCCTTTCTGCAGTGGATCTCGCTAAGTTTTCACCGTTCAAGGTGTATGTTCTGCATGGGTTTCCGCTCCCAAGGTGCATTACTTTACATTTTTTGGCATTAAAGTTCAGTTGCCAAGTACTGGCCATTGTTTCAACAAAAGCAGGTCCTTCTCCATAGTGCTGGGCCCAGTTGCTCTGCCCACAATGTTGCATAGTTTTGCATCATCAGCAAATAATGTAATTTTGCCTCGAAGTCCCTGAGTTAGGTCCCCAATAAAGATGAGTGAGAGAACAGTGAGTACAGTGATAGAAATGAGGTAATGGGGAGAAGATGGAAGGAAATAGGAGGCTGGGAAGGTGTGAGATGGGAAAAGGGAGAGCTAGGGACTGAGAGGAGATGGAAAATTGATAGGTAGCGGAAAAATTAAAAAGAAGGAGAAGGGTGAGATTTGAGTGGTCAGAGGCAGAAAAGAAAAAAGGGAAGAAAGCTGAAAGAGAAAAATCAATGTGTTGGAGGTAGGCATATTAAGGGAACGGAGCAAAAGAGGAGGAGAAAAAATGGACAGCAGACACTGGAAAGAGAATTAGAATATAGACAAAAAGCAGAAAGAGAAGCGGGGCCTAGATGATAGAAAAATAAAATGTCCAGACAACAAGGTAGAAAAAATGTCCAGACAACAGGGTAGAAAAAAGTGTTTTATTTTGAATTTATTAACCAGAATATGTTAGCTTTGGGATATTTGTGCATCACAAATATATTTGTATTCCATTCAGTGGCATAGCCACACAGCTGATTCGGGGGAGGGGCTGGAGCCCCAAGTAGGTGGATGGGCACCAAATTTTCCCCACTTGATTGCAAAATATAAATACTTCAGCTGGTGGGGATCCCCAAGCTCTGCCAATTGAAGATCTGCTCCTCCTGTCTAGCAACAAGAAATCTCCAAGCTTTGCATCTAGTGGCCGTATTCTCAAGCTGCCACTGCTTTCATGCATGCATGAAAGCTGAGGGGGGGAGGCAGCAGTAGCAGCTCTGAAATACTGTTGCAAGTTGCATAATTTGGAAAGTTCTGGTCGCTGGACCTGAGGATAGGGAGGAGGTGGTCATCAGCTGATGAGGCTTGGAGATCCGCACCAGCTACAGCAAAGGAGATATTTATTTTGAGGGGGCCTAAGCTCAAAGTGAGAGGCCCAACCCCTCTCGTGGTTATGCCACTGATTGTGTATAGTACAAAATGAAATACTTGCTGAGTTTAACCTTTGGGGTTTCTAGTTTAGTTTTGGTAGTCATATTTCTATTTCTAATTTGTGATCCATTCTGTATTGTTGAAGGTCTGTCTGTGTTTTGTGTGTAAAGAAGTCATTTAAAGTTGTTTTATAAATGGTAGTAATGGTGGGTGGGGAAAACTGGGAGAGGGGCAGGTAGAAGAGGGGCCCCCCTCCTTAATTTCTACCCTAAGCCGTAGCATGTCTAAAACTGACCCTGCTGATCACAAAACCAAAGTTTGAGGGGAATGATAGCCATTTTCTAATTGTTGCATAGGCAGTCTATATAATAAAATGCTAAGCGCGCATGCGCACTCTTACCCCGTGCTTCCCTGATCTGTCGGGCTGTGGCAGCAAGAGTGCATATGCGCTACACCAGGACGCCTTCGGTTCCGCGGTGGCAGGGATGGCGGAAACGTTAGAGAGGCGGCAATCGGTTTCTGGCACGCGTGGCAGCTGCCAGGAGGAGAGCTTCACGGAGCGGCGCTGGCAGTGGGTGCTGGGAGGAGGGCTTTCAGGCGAGGCGGCTGTTGGCAGAGGGCAGCCACCAGGCCAGGACGGTCTGCAAATAGACGACTTTGAACTTCTCCTCGACCAGCTCTCGCTGCAGACTCCGCAGGCTGCCCATGCATCACTCCAGCTCCACTTCCATGTCCCGCACGGAGAGCAGCTGCATCGCTGGAGCCTCCTCGCCCGCGAACTCTGCCCGCCAGTGCTGGGTGAACTCCTCCGGGTCCCACATGCTGCTACGCACCGGGCACCGGCAGATGGGAATCCCTCCACCTGCACCGGCTACTCCGACACCCGCCGAAAACTTTTCTCTCTCTCTTTCAGCTATTTGGTGCTGGCACTTCTGCTTTCAAGCCTGCTGTCAGTGCCTGCATGCCGCGGTGGCTTGAGGCGGCTATTGGCGGATGAACGGAGGTAACGGTTGCTGCTGGACAGGGGGGGCAGAAAAAGGAAGGGAGGCCTACTGCTGGACAGGGGGGAGAAGGAAAATGGACATGGGGGGGGAAGAAAAAGGAAGGGAGGCCTACTGCTGGACAGGGGGAGCAGGAAAGAGGTGCTGATGGACATGGGGGGCAGAAAAAGGAAGGGAGGCCTACTGCTGTACAGGGGGAGCAGGAAAGAGGTGCTGATGGACATGGGGAAGAAAAAGGAAGGGAGGCCTACTGCTGGACAGGGGGAGCAGGAAAGAGGTGCTGTTGGACATGGGGGGGAAGAAATAGGAAGGGAGGCCTACTGCTGGACAGGGGGAGCAGGAAAGAGGTGCTGCTGGACAGGGGGGAGGTAAAACAAAGGGAGAAGGGCTGCTGCTGGATAAAGGGAGCAGTGAAGGGGTGGAGGTGGACATAGGGGAGGTAAAAGGATGGGAGAATGGACAGGGCGAGCAGGCAAGGGGTGGTGGTGAACAGCCGAGGAAAAAGAAAGACAGAAATACAGAAACAGGCTAAGGAGAGAGAGAGAAAGAAATAAAGACAGACACATACACATATATTCTAGCACCCGTTAATGTAACGGGCTATAAGACTAGTAAAGAAATAATATTTTTGTCCTCCTGTTGACTTTATAGTCACTCCCACCCACCTCTAGGCTTGAACTCCCTATATAGAAAAACCAAAAGACAATAACTATCTTCAATAAACCCTTTATTGGATAATCCTGTTTATTGATATCACTTAACATAATGCACCTTTTCACATTTGTCAATCATTGACTTTCATTCAATGCAATACTTTTTGAGCCTTAGTCCTAAGACAAAATATTTGGAACCTTAGAGCTTGCTCCATCTGTCTCTCGTTCTTAGCTATGAAAGTTGAAATCAACAAACTCAAAAATTAAAAAAGCATCCAGAAGTACCCAATTCCCAATCAATTTACTACCAGCACTCTCACAAAGAATAAAGCAACAAAAGAATAGATGGATTACTAGGCTTAGGTAAATCATGACCTGTGTCACAGGCATTCACCACCCCCCTACACACACACAACAAATTTGTTTGCTGCATTGGAGCTTTATGATGCTCTGAAAAGCACTACTGAGGTGGAGTCAAGGACAAACATTGTAACTCAGTCTAATGGACATCCCCAAACACTGACAAAGCAGAACATTCTTACTTCTAGAAGACTCCATTATCAGAGGCATTAACTTAGGAACACAGTTCGAGAGTCCCAAGCTAGTAAAATGCTTTCCAGGAACCTCTGCTATCAGATGTACCAACCATATGCTAAATTTGGTCAAAGAAGACAGTACAGATTCAAATATCTATCTGGGGCCAAATGACCTGGCCAACAATAGCAAGTTTGGAGCACAGAGAGCATTCCAGAAGCTTGGAGAGGGACTCAAGTGTTTGGTTCAGACTGTAGCTTTGTCTGAAGTTATTCCTACATGTGGAAAGGGAGAGGAAAGACTATATAAAATAGAAGAGTTCAATAAGTGGTTTGAGCCTGGTGTAAAGAAGGTGGTTTTAGATACAAAGGAAGATGGAGCAGTATGTGAAAAAATAGGCTATAATTTAATGGACTAGTGAGAAATTCAGAGGGAAGGCTAGAGCTGGCATGGGTAGGAGACCCTGCTTGCTCCCAGCAAAGAATCGAAGGATAACAGGTACGGAGGGGGAGGGTGCAGTTAAGGAAGCCCCCCCCCCCCATGGCCAGAGGGGGTAGTACCTTAGCCCCAGATGCCATCCTCCCTCACTACACCACTGAGAAGAAGCAATATGGATCATCCTGGAAATAGAAGAAAGAACCCTTATCTACAAAGGTATTATCTACAGACCTCCAGTACAAATGGAGATGCTGGACTAGGATCTCATCAAAGATATTCATAAACTTAGAATGAAAGGGGAAGTGCTCTTGCTGGAAGATTTCAGATTGCCTGATGTGGATTGGGACATCCCACCAACAGAATTGGAAAGAAGCAGAGAGATCGTGGATGCTTGTCAAAGTGCTTTGCTAAAAAATCTGATGACAGAACTCACAAGGAAAGGATTGATGCTGAATCTTCTGCTCACAAATGGAAGAAGTGTTTCCACTGTTCAGGTGGGGGCCCACCTAGGCAATAGTGATCATCACATGACTGGTTTGATATAAGAGCAAAAACAAAATGCAGATTCACAAAACTTAAAGCATGTCTTTCAGACATGCTGATTTGGGTAAAATGAGGGTGCATCTGACAGCATGGGTAGGCATATGAGAACATAACATCGTACTTATAAACCACATAATCGTAAGTTCAATGCTGTGAACAAAAGATTAAAAATAACATAACCTAAGGATGATTTAAATTAGTTCACTAAATATTTTGAAAAAAGATGAGTTTTCTATTGAGTTCTAAAGTGCTTGTAAGAGCAAGCACTACGCAACAGTGGCCTAAATTCCCTGTCACTGAAAGCAGCCTGAAATGCTAGTGTATGTTCCAAGGATTTCTTGCTCTTACAACCTTGAGCAGATAGAAAATTAAACAATGCATGTGATTCTCTCCTATGTTTATGGAGTGCTATGAGAAATCTATCGGTCATATAGTTTGGAAAGGCAGTGATCTAAGCTGAAAGATAACAGATATTTAAACAATGAAAATAGTTAAAAATTAGAGCAACAGGAAGCCTGATTTGCCAAGATGGCTGCTACTGTCATCTGACTGCTGTGAGGTACGCCGTTGATAGTCAATTTACCTCAAGATTTGGCGGCCAAAATGCCGAAAAGAAGGGGCAGAAGTGTCGGTGGAGCCTCCCGACGTTCGGTAGCCCTGTTGCCTACGGTCAACGACATTTTTCGGCGACTTCTGAGCGAGCAGGAAACGTCGGGGAATCGCCCTGTGAGTGTCCTGGCAGAGAGTAGTGCCGCGGGGTCTCCTCAAGGGCTCGATATCACGCTGAGCCCCGACGTAAGGATGCCTCCACTTCAGCCACAAGCGCTGGGAGCCAGCTCACCGCGAGGAGAGAGCACACCCGAAGAGGAAGTGTTCTGTCCCCGAGAGGCCAGTTTGTTGGAGGGCTCGCTACAGGGAACAACCCAGAGTGATTCTCTCCTCTGGAAGGAACCAGTGACTGGGACAACGTTGGCTGAAGAAACTCAGGACCCCAGAGAGGTAAAACACTCCAATGAACAATATTTAAAGACACAAGTTACCTTTATTCCTCCTGATAAGCCCTCTGAAGTCACTTTAGATTCTTTATGGGACTTAGTATCTAAATTAGGGAATTCTCTTAATCCGCAAATAAAACATTTGGATCAAGAGGTAAAAAACCAGAAAGGAGAAATCAATTTATTAAAGCAAGATATGGTATTGTTGAAGTCCGAAATAAAAGAAGAAAACAAGGAACTTAAAACAATTAAAAGTAATCAAGATCTACTTGTTAATGATAATCTAATTATGAAAACAAAATTGGAAGATCTTGAAAATAAGACTCGGGCTAATAATTTGCGTTTAATTAACTTTCCAAAAATTTCATCAATCTCTCCACGAGAAATGATAAAGCGTTACTTTCTGGAGATATTTTTTTTTTTTTTTTTTTATTTTATATTTATCAAATTTTACATTTTATAAATCAAGTATCCACTTGTACAGAAAGTTGAAGAAAAGCAGAAAAATAATACTCATAGGTAAAATACATAATAATCAACTAAATAAAATAAATGTTTAGCTTAAATTCAGCTCAAGTCCTCAAAATTAGATCCAAGATGGATGAGGCGGACATATTAACAGATGCTGACGAAAATCAAATCAAATATTAGGAAAACAAAGTCCCTTAGCTGAGGAAGGATATCATTTATTCAATTGGACCTCTCTTGATTTCCCTTCATCCAGTCGAGTTCCTGCCAGAAAAGCTGTCAACTGGAATGGCTCAAAGAATACATATTTCTTCATATGGTACTGTATTACACATTTGCAAGGGTGTCGTAGGAAAAAGGTCCCTCCAAGAGATATAACACCTGGCTTCATCAAAAGAAACTCTCGCCTTCTTCTCTGGGTTTCCCGTGCCAAATCTGGGAACATTAATATTTTATGTCCAAGAAATTCTTTCATTTTATTCCTAAAATACATTCTAAGCAACCAGTTTTTATCTGGTGCAAGGGCCACCGTGAGAAGCAATGTTGCCGGAGATGCTAGCTCTCTGTCCGAAAGTTCCAAGATTGCAGAAACATTAAGTGGTTGATTATCCTCCTGTTGTTTAGGTGGTAATTTAGTAGTTTTCATTGGTAAGTAATATACTTGAGTAAGTGGTGGTAATGTATCCTCTGGAATACCCAAAATCTCTACCATATAACGTTTCATCATATCTCTAGGTGTCACAGAGGCTATCTTAGGAAAATTAATCAAACGGAGATTATTATTACGAGAAAAGTTCTCCAAATTTTCCAATTTTCTGCGCAAACTTATGTTATCTTTTACCATTGCTTCATTAAGCTGTTTTGATGCTTTTAACTCCTGTTGTATATTCAGAATTGAGTTCTTGGATTCATCAACCTCAATTTTTATATTTTTTATATCATTTTCTTGAAGAGTAATTTTATTTTCCAGCTGCAAAAGCTGGGGCTTAACAGACTTGGCTAGGTCAGCAACTAAATCCCAGATTGAGTCCAGTGTTACTTCTCTGGGTTTTTCAATAACATATGAAAGATTGGGAATTTGAATAGTCTCACCGGTTATCAGTTGATTCTGGCAATCCTTCTGCTGGGCTGAAATGATCCCTGATGTTTCCAAATCCTCTGTACTTCTTGGACTCACCTGAAAACTCAGGGAGTCCATCTCCACGCTCCCCTCTCTGTTTTTCCTGGCCTCCGAGGGTAGGTGCTTGCTTCCTTCCGGGAGCTCCTCCACTCGTGGGGAGCTGGTAACCTGAGGAGGTGGGGGAGGTGCCCTAGCGTCGGGGCTGAGCGTAGTCTCTAGCCCCAAGGAGATCACCTCGTTTCCGCCTCTCTGAGGCGTCTCCAGCGGGGGGGGTGCCGACGCTGCCGGGATATCCTGCATCCGACGCAGGAGCTCTTCAATATTGCCGAACGAGGGGACCGCCGAACGCCGCGAGGCTCCAGCGGCTCTGCGGCCTCTCCTCTTCGGCATTCTGAGTAAGTAACTCTTTCCTTTCTGAAAAGTTTTCAGAAAATCTCCGGCGTGCTGCTCAGCGTCCGGGACCGTCGGCCATCTTGGATCCACTTTCTGGAGATATTAACAATACCTGAGGATTCTTTACCACCTCTTACAAGAGTATATTACTTGCCTACAAAAAATCGGGATCCTCAAAAGAAAGAAGATGAAGGAACATCGCAGGAAGCACCCTTGGACGTTTCCACTTTATTGGAACAATCAGATAAAGAATTGGCTATTCCAGCCACTCTCTTACTGACTGTAGCTTTGGCTCCAGATAAGGACTGGATACTTAAACTTTTCTTTAAAAATAGGTCTAAGGACTTCCTGGGTCTCCATATTCAAATATTTCCTGATGTCTCTAGGGAGACTCAGAAGAGAAGAAGGGAATTCCTAATGTTGAAGCCAGGTGTGACCCAGATTGGAGCTTTTTTCTTTCTTAGATATCCATGTAAATGTGTCATCAGATATTGTTCTTTTAAATATGTTTTTGTAGAACCAGCTCATTTGATTGCTTTTCTTTCTCTGAAACGTCTTGAGTGTGGAATACCAACCAGTACCTAAGTGATAATTTGCTCTGCATCAGCACAGATTCAGTAATTTTCTTTGTAAAATTATCCTTTAATTTAATTACTCTTTTCATTAATCTTGGATCCAAAATTGAGGACTAGTGTGTGATTAAGATAAGAAATGTTTTCTTTTTCCTTTATACTTTGATCCATTATTAGGATTGGAAGTTAACCTAAATGTTATATTTTCTTGATTATATTTTCTGTACAAGTTATGCTTGATAATAATGTAAAATCTTATAAATAAATAAATAAAAAAAGGAAGCCTGATTTGATTAGATTGTAAGCTCTGTCAATCAGGAACTGTCTCTTATTTGTTTAATGTAATGCATAGATTTAGCAGTGCTATAGAAACAATAAGTAGTAGTAATTCTCCAACTAAGTGGCCAAAAATAAAAGGGCAAAGGAGGTAATGTTAAAAAAATACAGAACACAGAGGATCACAGAAAAGATTACCATATTAAATTAAAAGAACTGAAGAGGGAAATAAGGCTAGCAACAGCAAAGGTGAAAAAAAATATTAAAGATGTAAAGAGAGTTGACAAAACCTTTTTCAGATATAATGGGGAAAGAAGAAAGTCTAGGAATGGAATTGTAATACTGAAAGATGCTGAGAACAGCTATGCGGAGAGTGATGAGGACAAAGCAAAATACTAGAGAAGATCCACAGTCATCTATACTTCAAGTTGGTGTTCAGGGAGGAAAATACTAGAGAAGATCCACAGTCATCTATACTTCAAGTTGGTGTTCAGGGAGGAAAATACTAGAGAAGATCCACAGTCATCTATACTTCAAGTTGGTGTTCAGGGAGGAAAATACTAGAGAAGATCCACAGTCATCTGCCTATGGTATATCTGGTAATGGAGTGGATATTGCACTTTATAAATAACTTAAAAATCTTAAAATGGACAAAGCTATGGGACCGGATGGGATATATCCCAGAATACTAAGGGAACATAAGAATAGCCTTACTGAGTCAGACCAGGTCCATCAAGCCCAGTAGCCCATTCTCACAGTGGCCAATCTTGGTCCCTAGTACCTGGAAAAAACCCAAGGAGTAGCCACATTCCATGCTACCGATCCAGGCAAGCATTGGCTTTTCCCGTGTCTTTCTCAATAACATACTATGGACTTTTCCTCCAGAAAATTGTCCAAACCTTTCTTAAAACCAGCTATGCTATCTTCTCTTACCACATCCTCTGGCAATGCGTTACAGAGCTTAACCATTCTCTGAGTGAAAAACATATTTCCTCCTATTGGTTTTAAAAGTATTTCCCTGTAATTTCATTGAGTGTCCCCTAACCTTTGTAATTTTTGACGGCGTGAAAAATCGATTCATTTGCACCAGTTTTACTCAACTCGGGATTTTGTAGACTTCAATCATATCTTCCATCAGCTGTCTCTTTTACAAGCTGAAGAGCCCTTTTTAGTCTTTCCTTTTTAGTCTTTCTTCATATGAGAGGAGTTCCATCCCATTTATCATCTTGGTCGCTCTTCTTTGAACCTTTTCTAGCGTTGCTATATCTTTCTTGAGACAAGAAGACCAGAATTGAACACAATACTCCAGATAAAGTCACACCATGGAGCGATTCAGGGGCATTATAACATTCTTAGTCTTGTTAACCATCCCTTTATAAATAATTCCTAGCATCATGTTTGCTTTTTTGGCCACCGCCACACATTAGGTAGAAGGTTTCATCGTATTGTCTACGATTACACCCAGATCCTTTTCTTGGGCACTAACCCCCATGGTGGACCCTAGCATCCAGTAACTGTGATTCAGGTTATTCTTCCCAATGTGCATAATTTTGCTTTTCTCCACATTAAATTTCATCTGCCACTTGGACACCCAGTCTACCAATTTCCTAAGGTCTGCCTGCAATTTTTCACAATCTGCATGTGTTTTAACAACTTTGAACAGTTTAGTGTCATCTGCAAATTTAATCACCTCACTCATCGTTCCAATTTCCAGATCATTTATAAATAAGTTAAACGGCACCGGTCCCAGTATAGACCCTTGTGGTACTCCACTATTTACTCTAATCCATTGAGAAAAATGACCATTTAACCCTACCCTTTGTTTTCTATCTGATAACCAATTTCAAATCCACAACTGAACTTTGCTACCTATCCCATGACTCTTTAATTTTCTCAGGAACCTCTTATGAAGAACTTTATCAAAAGCTTTCTGAAAATCTCGAGAAAGTAATGTCACCAACACGGATAGGAGCTTAAGCTGAGAGCTCTGACTTGGCCTTGAGAAATATCCCCAATTTTTAGAGCAACTAAACCTTAAGCTTATATACCGCATCTTCTGTATAAATATAGAGCTTGACATGGTTTACAAAAATTAAAAGGGAAGTACAGTGGGAGTTGGTGGTAGAGGGAAGCAGAAATTTACATTTCAGGTGTCTTTGGAATAGTTGGAAAGAGCCCAGGTTGCACAGCTGGGCAGGGAAATTATTCCAAAGCTCTGTAGTTTTGAAGTGTAGAGATTTCCCTAATTTTCCAATGTAGGTAACGCCTTTTAGTGAGGGTTAAGATAATTTGAGCTTTCGGTTAGATCTGGTGATGTCAGGTCTCGCAGCATTCCAAGATAGAGGAATTAAAGGGGGAAGAATGCCATGCAGGATCTTGAAAGTTAGGCAGGCACATTTAAAGTAGATCCTGGAAATTACTGGGAGCCAGTGGAGTTGTAGCAAGAGCAGCAAAACATGGCCAACTTTGCTCTTTGCAAAGATCAGCCTAGCTGCAGTATTCTGGATCTGCTGAAGTCTTTGAAGACTTTTCTTGGTCAGACTTAAATAGACCGAGTTGTAGTAGTCCAGCCTTGAAGGAATGATTGATTGAACAAGGATAGCAAAATGTTGTTGGTGGAAACAGGATCTTACTTTCCTCAGCATATGGAGGCTAAAAAAGCATTTTATTTTTTTTTTACTAGAGAGTTAAAATGATCAATAAATAAGTGTTGAGTCTATAATGACGCCCAAAACTTTGCTTGAGAATTCAATCTGCAGTGAAGGTCCAGAAGGCAGTGGAATGAACGGAGGTAGCTGATCTAACTTTGGGCCATGCCAAAATAGTTTTGTTTTGGACTCATTTAGCTTCATTTGTACAGTAAGGGCCCAAGATTGAAGTTTTGTTATGCATTCTATAGTATTCTTGGTGAGGTTAGTAAGATTTGAATCTATCTCGAGAAGGACGAAGATGTCATCTGCATATGTATACAGTACAGTGTTTCAAAGGGGGAGAGATGGAAAAGCTTCAAGGTGGACATATAGATATTGAAAAGAATAAGGGACAGAGGTGATCCCTGCGGAACTCTGCATAACGGCTTCCAGGTGATGACCAGGTGCCATTCATATTAACAGTGTATGAATTTTGAGAACCAGTCTAAGATAGTATAATCAATACCTATCTCAGAAAGTTGGTAGATCAGAATGTCATGGTGAACGATGTCAAAGGCTGCAGATAGGTCAAATTGTAATAGAATAGCAAACTTACTACAAAAGTGTAGTTGCTGAACTTTTGAGATTAGTGAGACCAATAGAGATTCGGTACTGAAGTTCGGTCTGAAACCATATTGGCAAGGTAACAGAAAGGAAAATCTCTCTAAATACGATGAAAGTTGAGCAGATATGATAGACTCTAACATTTTGGTCAGGAGGGGAATGTTCGCTATGGGTCGGTAGGTAGACGGTGAGGAAGGGTGTAGGTCAACTTTTTTTAGTAGTGAGTCAGAGTAATGTGGCACATCTCTTCAGAAAATAGACATGACAGGCAGAATTTATAAGTCTGGTGAGCGATGAGATAGCCTGAATGGGAATTTTCTCCTAAAGCTACGAGGGAAATGAATCCAAGACACATTTACAAGATCTTGGACCCATGCTCTTCCACATATTTATAAATGACCTGGAAATTGGTACGATGAGCGAGGTGATTAAATTTGCAGACGATACGAAGTTATTCAAAGTAGTGAATAAACAGGATTGCGAAGACCTGCAACGTGACATAAACATGCTCGAGAAATGGGTTGCGACATGGCAAATGAGGTTTAACATGCATAAGTATAAGGTGATGCATGTCGATAACAAAAATCTTATACACAAATACAGGATGTCCAATGCAGTACTCAGAGAGACCCCCCGGAAAGAGACTTGAGAGTACTGGTCTACAAGTCAATGAAGCCATCCGCGCAATGCATGGCGGCGGCAAAAAGGGCGAACAGAATGCTAGGAATGATTAAAAGGGGATCACAAACAGATTGGAGAAGATTATCATGCCGCTGTACTGGGCCATGGTATGCCCCCCACCTGGAATACTGCGTCCAGCACTGGTACATGAAGAAGGACACAGTATTACTCGAAAGGGTCCAGAGAAGAGCGCCTAAAATGGTTAAGGGGCTGGAGGAGTTGCCGTACAATGAGAGATTAGAGAAACTGGGCCTCTTTTCCCTTGAAAAGAGGAGACTGAGAGGGAACATGATTGAAACATTCAAGATAATGAAGAGAATAGACTTAGTAGATAAAGACAGGTTGTTCACCCTCTCCAAGGTAGAGAGAACAAGAGGGCACTCTCTAAAGTTAAAAGGGGATAGATTCCGTACAAACGTAAGGAAGTTCTTTTTCACCCAGAACATAAGAAACGCCTTCACCGGATCAGACCAAGGTCCATCTAGTCCGGCGATCCGCACACGCGGAGGCCCATTTAGGTGCTCCTTTTTGGAGACCCGGATTTCCCATATCCCCCAATATGATCTGCAAGAAGATGTGCATCCAACTTGCGTTTGAAACCCAGCACAGTATTTTCTGCCACCACCTCCTCCGGGAGAGCATTCCAAGTGCCCACCACTCTTTGTGTGAAACAGAACTTCCTGACATTTGTCCTGAACCTGCTGCCATTCAGTTTTAGGCTATGACCTCTTGTCCGCGTCACATCTGAAAATGTCAGTAATGCTGCTTCCTGGTCAATTTGATCAAATCCCTTTAATATTTTAAAAGTCTCTATCAGATCCCCACGCAGTCTTCTCTTTTCGAGTGTGAACAGTCCCAGTTTTCCGAGGCGTTCCTTGTAGCTTAAATTCTCCATGCCTTTGACTAGTTTTGTGGCTCGCCTCTGCACCCTCTCCAACAGAATTTTATCCTTCTTAAGGTATGGAGACCAGTGTTGGACACAGTATTCTAAGTGTGGTCTGACCATTGTTCTGTAAAGTGGCATTATAACATCTTCCGACCTACTCGTGAGCCCCTTCTTAATCATGCCTAACATCCTATTTGCTTTCTTCGCCGCCACCGAGCATTGAGCCGATGGCTTTAGGATTCTGTCTATCAGCACACCCAAATCCCTTTCTTGTTCGCATTTGGCCAATGTCACCCCCGACATCTTGTATTCATGTTCTTTGTGTTTCTTTCCCAGATGCATCACCTTGCATTTGTCTATGTTAAAATTCATCTGCCACTTTATCGCCCAAGTTTCCAGCTGATTTAGATCTTTCTGAAGTTCCTCACAGTCCCTTTGAGAGCCAACTGCCCGACATAGTTTTGTATCATCTGCAAACTTGATTATATTACAAGAGAGTGGTGGAAAACTGGAATGCTCTTCCAGAGGCTGTTATAGGGGAAAACACCCTCCAGGGATTCAAGACAAAGTTAGACAAATTCCTGCTGAACCAGAACGTATGCAGGTAAGGCTAGACTCAGGAGGGCTCGGGGGGTGGAGCAGTTGAGGCATGTTCTGCAGGATGATGGGTCTCTCCTCTCATGTGCTGAGTTAGTGGGACGGGGGGTTCCCGAGCTTGGTCTCCCCTTTGCCTATTGTCAACTTAGCCATTACGTGGCGTCTCTCCCGGGGAGTTCCTTGCAAGGGGATTTTGGGACCCAGCTTAGTGCTTTTTTGACTGCTGACTCTGATACTAGGGTCTCTATCTCTTTTTTTCACGGTCAGATAATGGCTCTTCGCCCACCGAGGGTTTTTCCTGGTGTTTTGGCTGCCTGGCAGCGGGACCTGGGCAGGGATTTGGGGGACCATTTCTTGTTGAACGTCCTGAAACGTACTTCGGGTTTAATACATAGTGCGGAATTACGAGAATGTCATTATCGCACTGTCTTGCGGGCCTATGCTTCCCAAAGTCAGGCTTATTATATGGGGTGTGTTGGTACTCAATTTTGCACCCGCTGCTCGGGGGAGGTTAACACTTATTTTCATAGTATTTGGAGCTGCGAGGGGACTCAGGCTTTTTGGAAGGCGCTGGCCTCCTTTTTGCAGGGCTTGTTGAAAACACCTGTGCCTGTCTCGGTGAATTCTATGTTGTTTGCCCAATTCTCTTTCCTGTCTATGTATACTTCTTCTGACAAATTGTTTCTCAGTAAATGTTTTATTTTGGGGAAGAAATGTATTTTATGTTGTTGGCTTTCTCTTGAGCCCCCCTCCTTTTGGCACTGGAGGAATCGGCTTCACGAACTTATGGGCTGGGAGGCCCGTTTGGCCTGTTCTTCTCGTCGCCGGAGCAGAGACTTTGTTCAAACTTGGACTCCATATTTGAACATTTTGACCCCTGAAAGTCATAGCCGCGTATTGAATAGGCTTCATTTGTGAGTCCGTTCCTCTCGACACCATTGCTGTACCCTACTTGAGAGTTGTATGTTCATTGGGGGGGTGGGGTGGGATGGGGGGAGCTGGAGGGGGGGTTTCTTCTGTGAGGTGGGGGTGGTGTTCACTCGCGGGGGACATCAGAGTCCAGTCCTCCTCGGCTGTTGTTGGGTGACATTGTATACCATGTTTTACTATTGCAGTTGTGCTTTCTGTTGTTTTGCATAATAAAACAGATTTGAACATAAGGCTAGACTCAGTTAGGGCACTGGTCTTTGACCTAAGAGCCGCCGCATGAGCGGACTACTGGGCACGATGGACCACTGGTCTCACCCAGTAGCGGCAATTCTTATATTCTTATTTGTGACACAGTTTTGAAACCTGAGCCTCAAATACATACTCGAAGATAGTCCAGGATCTGTCTACTGGGGTAGAAGTGGTGTCGCTGGGCACTAGAGAGTCATAAGAAACCAATGATGGAAAAGAGTTTCCTATAATAGCAACTTTGTCATTAAAAAATTTTGCTAGATTATCTGCTACTGGGGTTGACAGGATGTAATGTAATGTAATTTATTTCTTATATACCGCTACATCCGTTAGGTTCTAAGCGGTTTACAGAAAATATACATTAAGATTAGAAATAGGAAAGGTACTTGAAAAATTCCCTTACTGTCCCGAAGGCTCACAATCTAACTAAAGTACCTGGATGGTAATAGAGAAGTGAAAAGTAGAGTTAGAGGAAAAATAAATATAAAATAAACATTTTAACAAGACAGCATTGATCTAAATACTTTGGGAGGTAGAAGAGAGGAGAGAAAGGAATAGAAGCAGAAGGGGGAGACGTTGAACAGTAGAATTCTGTTTCTGGAGAAATTTAAATGATAGAAATAGAACAAAACAAAGACAAAATGCAAAACAATAGATAAGATTAAAGATAAATCATAAGCTGGAAAGAAAAATAAAATAAAACTTTGTCTTCAATCCACGGTTTCAGCGTCAGTGATGAAGTGGAGCAAGTAAGTTTAGGAGGATGTATGGATGAATCATTGTTAGAAGTTAAGGAGCGCCAGATGTTAAATAGAGTAGTACTTTGATTATTGGGAGCAGGAACACTTGCAGTACATTCTCAGTGAAAGCAGATCGGGGTCAAAATCTATGATGATGAAAAAGAAGGGAGAAGCTGAGAAAGCGGTGCTTCATGAAGCTGAGAAACAGTCAAGCTGTGGCGCACGTGGTGTGGGAGTGATGGAGACAGGCGGGCGTCTTGCGGCAAATGCAAAGGAGATGGACATTTTCGAAGCTCACCCACCAGGACTAGAGGGGCAAGAGCCGCGTACAAAAGCAGACATGCGGCAATGGCTCCAAGAGGTCAAAACCCAAATCTCTTCTGTGGCGGTGCAGGTGTGGGAAGCTGTGCAGCAGTTCCGGTCTGACCTGGTCAAGCTTAGTTCTAGAATGGATGTGGTGGAGACCAGAATGGATAGCTGTGAGGAGGGCATGACTGGCTTGCACTGTAAGATGGAAGATATTAACAAGGAATACCAGGTGCTGTTGGACAGATTAGAGGATCTGGAAAACCACACCCGGAGAAACAACATGCAGGTGTGGGGCCTCCCAGCGCTAGGTGTCTACAAGGATGTGAGAGAAACAGTTACTAAATTGCTGAAGTGGCTGCTACAGGATGATTCATTAGATCCTGGTATAGAAAAAGTTCACAGGGCTTTGGGGCCCTGTGTTGATGGCAGACCTAAGGATATTATAATTTGTCTACAGAGCTATGTACTTAAGGAGCCATGCACAGAGACCGAGAGTTGGGCACTGTGACGTGGGAAGGTCACCATCTAGAGTTCTATCAGTATCTGGTGACTAGTACATTGCAAAAGCGTTGCTTTTTCATGGAGGTCACTAAGGCCCTCACTAAAGCCAATGTGAGGTATAAATGGACTTATCCTTTTGGACTACTGGTTACTATAAATGGCATTCATACCAGGGTATCATCATTGCGAGATGCCTGGGCATTGCTACAAAAGGAAGGGATTAAGATCCCGGAAGACTCTGGCCCCATAGGGGGGATTGTACAACATGCCTGGCAGTGGCTTGGGCCTTTCCTGTGGTAATAGATGGAGCGAGGTGCAAAGTGAGCAGCACGGTCGCCTGTAGCAACTTTGTCCAGTGGCCGCCCATGACTATGGAGATCTGTTGAAACTGTGATATTCCTATTTTACATTACATTAGGGATTTCTATTCCGCCATTACCTTGCAGTTCAAGGCGGATTACAAAAGAGTTAAAGAGGGTGTTTTACAAAAAGATTTCAGGTCCTTTGGAGG
The DNA here is from genome assembly GCF_902459505.1 of Geotrypetes seraphini. NCBI lineage: Eukaryota > Metazoa > Chordata > Amphibia > Gymnophiona > Dermophiidae > Geotrypetes > Geotrypetes seraphini. The sequence goes on along the minus strand of NC_047089.1, from coordinate 140,646,775 downwards.
GGAAAAAAGAGTAGAGCAGGTTGATTTGGGGATTCGGGGGGGTTAGAGGGATGAAAGAAGGAAGCTTGAGAGGTTAGGACTTTTTCAGGGATTTTTTGAAACGTAGTCTTTATTTCTTTTCTGAAAGTTTTGTAATCTGGGGTCGTTATCAGAAGGTTGGCGATTTGGTTGTCTATTTTTGCTGCTTGAGTGGCTAGGAGGCCATCATATAGTTTTTTTCCATTTAACTTCTTTGATTGGCGGGTGTGTGAATGGGGTGTGAGTTTTCCTATGTCTGGTTGAGGTCATTTGGATGAGGCGGTTGTTCAAGTAGGTTGGGCTATATCCATTTATAGTAGACAGTAGAATTTAAATAGTATTCTTGATGGAATTGGAAGCCAGTGAGAGTTGAGGTATGCCTCTGTGATGTGGTTGTGTTTCCTCAATGAGTAGATGAGTCTTAGAGCTGTGTTTTGAATTGTTTGTAGTTGTTTTGTTATTGTAGCAGGGCACGGGAGATAGAGGATGTTGCAATAGTCTAGTAGTCCTAGTATTAGTGATTGTACTATGAGCTGAAATTGTGTTTTCTCGAAGAATTTTCTGACTTGTCTTAAGTTTCTCATAACTGTAAATGATTTCTGTATTGTTTTATTGATTTGCAGTTGCATGGTGCAGCATCTGTCTATTATTATTCCTAGTAGTTTTAGGGTGAGTTGTATAGGGTAGTTAATTGCGTTGATTTCTATGTTGGTTATGGTTGGGGTTTTGTTATTTTCGAGGAGGATGAATTTTGTTTTGTCTGGGTTCAGTTTCAGTTTGTGATCTTTCATCCAAGTCACTACTGTTTCAAGTGTTTGGTGTAGTGTGTCTGTCATGGAGGGCTTTGGATGATCAAAAGGTATGAGAATGGTGATGTCATCTGCATAAATGTAGGAAGATAGGCCTAGTTTGTCCAGGTGGGCACTGAGGGGAGGCAGTGTAGAGGTTGAAAAGAGTAGGGGATAGTGGCAATCCTTGGGGTACGCCGCAGGGGTTTGACCAAGTTTCTGATTTTTCTTTATCTGATTTTACTCTGTAGGTTCTGGATTTTAGGAATCCTTCGAACCATGAGTATACTTTATCTGTGATACCTATTGTGTCCAAAATTTGTAGTAGGGTGTTATGGTCCACCAGGTCGAATGCAGCGGTCAGGTCCAGCATCATTTTTTTCCCTATACTGAGGTGTTTTCTAGCAGTGTCCATGAGGGATCATAGTAGCGTCTCTGTGCTGAAGTTGGTTCTGAAACCGGATTGCGTGGGGTGGAGTATGTTGTGGTCTTCTAGATAATTGGAGAGGAGTTTGGCTACTAGCCCTTCTATTATTTTGACATATAGCGGTATGGAGGCAATGGGTCTGTAGTTGGATGGTTGGTCCATTGGTCCTTTAGGGTCTTTTAGGATCGGGGTGATGATGATTTTGCTGAGTTCAGTTGGGAAGATGCCGTTTATGAGCATAGTTTTATATCCAATGTAGGAGAAGAGCTCGGTATTTAGTGCTGGAGGTTTTTAAGAGATATGGAGGACAGTGATTGAGATCACATGAAGCATGGCTGTACTTGGAGTTTGTTGAATTCGGGCTATTGTATGTTGGGGAATTGGGACCATGTTCTGTCTGCTGCAGTTGAGTCTTTATCTGTGGGATGTATTGTGAATTCCATAATGTGGGTTGGGGCGTCATTGAGGGTAGCTCTGGCATTTTTTATTTTGTTCTGGAAGTGTTCTGCTAATAGGATGGCTGAGGGGGGGGGAGGGGGTATTGATTGTGGTTAGGTAGGGTTTGGTGTCTGTTAGGTCTTTTAGTATTTGAAATAGTTTTTTGGTGTCCTGGGTTTCTGTGCCTATCAGGCTGGTGTAGTGTGCTTTTCTCTTGTCCTTTAGTTGAAGTTTGTATTGTTTATTAACTTTTTTCCAGGCTGTTTTCGTATGATCTAGGTTAGTTTTTCTCCATTTTCTTTCTAGTTGTCAACATTGTCTTTTGAGGAGTAGTAGATCGTTGTCAAACCATTTGTCTGATCGTCTGCTGATTCTGGTTTTGGTTTGTACTGGTGCTAGTTCATCAAGGGTGTTGGTGCTCAATTTATCCCATTGTGAAATGAAGTCTAGGGGGTTGCTTTCTTGGATTGTTTCATCTATTTTAGACCAGAATTTGGAGGGTTCAATGTGTTTGCGTGAGGTGTAAGTTATTTTTTTTTATTTTAGTAAGGTTTTATTTTTGGTCCAATTGATGTTGAAGGTGTATGTGTAGTGGTCTGACCAGAGAGATCGTGTCCATGTTCCATTAGATGTATGAATTTCTGTTAGAGAAGGTTGATGGGTCATGAAGGCTATGATATCAAGTTGGTGACCTTTCTCATGAGTGGTTTGTGGATTTAACATTTGGAAGGATAAGGCATTGAGAAATGAGAGAAAGTTATCTACTTGTTTAGATGAATGGTCTTCAAGGTGTAGGTTTAGATTTCCTAGGATAAGTTTGTAGATTGCTGTTAGTGAGTTTTCAAATTCAGGTTTTGCTGTAGTCCAGTTTCCCGGTGTTATGTAATAGAGCATGCAGTTTAGTGTGTCTTTTAGTGTGGTGCCTGAGAGTTGACATGCTAGAAGGTCCATGTATGGGGTGGATGTTTTTTCAATTACATTTAGGGTTAGGGTGTCTTTGATTAGGATTGCTAGTCCTCCTCCTCTTTCTCTCTCTCTCTCTGCAGACCACTGTTATTTTGTATCCCTATGGGCAGGCTTCCATTATTCTGGGATCTGTGTCTGAAGTTAGCCAGGTTTCTGTGAGGAAAAGGCAGTCCAGGTTTTTGTTTCTTATATAGTTTTTAATAAGTTCTGTTTTGGGGCCTAGGGCTCTGATGTTTAGGTAGGCGCATATAAGTATAGTGGTTTCTGAATGATAATTGTGAGTTGTTTTAGGATAGATGAGTGATTTAGAATGAGGTTTGGTCTTCTTCCCCATACTTGAGTAATGGGATGTTGAATGCTGTGTTGTTGGTTTGAGTTTCTGTCTATTGAGATTCTTCTGTTAGGGTGATGGATTTTGTTTGTCGTAGTGAGGGGTGTTGGGAGGATGTTGTTTGCTACTGCTTCCCAGCTGGTTATAAGAAGGAATATCAGTATGGTATTCTGGGCTTGTGATAGTAGCTTCATTATGGTGGTTGGGGGAAGGTACTTGAGGAGGTGACGCTCTCGGTCATGAGGTTGTTTTCCTTACGTTGTATCTGGGTGGTTAGAGGAAGGAGTTTTTATGGTAGTGCTGTGGGAATATTAGTTTGGGAGAAGGGGTTGTGAATTTGAATGGGTTTTGAAGAAATTGAGGGTTTGAATGCATTTTGAAGAGATTGTGGTCTTATTTAGTTGGGATTTGGGTCGCTTCACGACTTAGACGGCGCGTCGAACAGCTGCGCGCTGATAGGTGCTGGGCCTATTATATTTTGATGAAGGACAAGGGATGGTCCCCTCTTAGTTGTCTGCCTATGAATCTTGAGACTCAGTGCTATTGAGTAGGAGCAGTGGAAGACTGGGGGCTTTGCTCCAGTGGGGGGGTGAGAATGGAGGTGAGACATGCATGAATTGGTGGGAGGGGAGTGCGATTTGCTGCTAATGTTGTCTGTGTGAGTGGGGGGGGGGGTTGGAGTGTGTTAGGGTGGGAATGTTCTATCCGGGGTTCTGTTGGGAATGGGGTTTATTTCTATGTCTAGGGCATTGGAGATTGTTTACTTCCTTGATTTCTGGTGGGAGGTCTTGTGGAACCCACTTTGGGGGAGAAGGGTCGACAGGGGGGAGAGGGGGGATAAGGTGGGGGTATGGTGGGGGGTGGGATGGGGTGGGGTGGGGGTAGTGGGAAGGGTAGGGATTATCACTGTATGTGCTTATTCTCTTGGCATCAGAAGACATGGGGGGGGGGGGTTAAATTGGTGTCATATAATATTGGGCTAAACTCTCCACATAAGAGGAAGGCCTTTTTTCGTGAATTGGTCCGACTAAAGGCCTCTATCTATTTTGTGCAGGAAACACACTTATTAAAATCACATGAATGATATGTAAAGGACCCTCGGTTCCCTTTGGCCTTCTGGGCTTCTAGAGTAAGGACTGGAGTCTTTTGTCCCATTCTGGATCTCCATGCTCTCAAAAAATACTTAGTATAGGAGAAGTTTCTTATGGTCTCTCTGGGAACTCTGTTACTCCTCCTGGACAAGAATGACTGGCTCTGCTCTCTAAATCTCAAGGAAGTCTACACACATTCCCATCCTACCAGTTGTAGTGGCTGCAACACTCCACTCTTGAGGCTTTCATGTGTTCGCTTATCTGGACGACTGGTTGATCAAAGCCCCATTACCTCAGACTATTCATTTAGCCATGACTTCAACAGTGTGTCTCTTGGAACTTCTAGGATTTGAAGTCAGTTACCAGAAATCCCATCTCCAACCCTCTGAAACACTAGAGTTCATTGGGGCGTTTCTGGATACAACTTGGACTCAAATATGTACATTACAACTGTGGCTAGACAGCCTCATTCGGATTTGCCAAAAGATCTCCTCTCTTCAAAGCATCATTGCACATCAAATGATGCATCTCCTAGGTCATATGACATCCATAGTACATGTCACTCCAATTGCTTGTCTACATCTCATAAAGCTTCAGTGGACACTCTCATCCCAATGGTCTCAAGCCACTGATCCACTATCTCAGTGACTACAGGTAACTGCAGCACTACATCAATCACTTCTGTAGTAGATGACACCGAGCAATCTATTCAAAGGCCTTCTCTTCCAGGTTCTGCCACATGAAACAGTATTGATGACAGATGCCTCCATGCTCGGATGGGGAGCCTACTTCGATGGCTTCCATACTCAAGGCAGATGGTCTCTTCAAGAGAAATCTCTTCATATCAATCTCTTTGAGCTTCAAGTAATCTACAATGCTCTATGTACATTCCAAGATTGTCTCCTCAATCAGTACTGATTCATACTGACACCAAGTAGCCATGTACTATGTAAACAAGCAAAGATGCATGAGATCTCATTCCCTTTGTCAAGATGCATTACAAATCTGGGCCTGGGCAATTCCTCACAACATATTTCTCAAAGTGATCTATCTTATAGGGAAACAGAATGTCTTAGCAGACTTCTACAATCTCACAAATGGTCACTCAACTCAACAGTTTTACGTCAGACAGTTTTAATCTGGGGGACTACAGACATAGATCTCTTCACTTCCCCTCACAATCCCAACCTACTGCTCCAGAATCTATACTCTCAGTCTCTTGGAATCTGATCCCTTCCTTCTTGATTGAATGGACAAGTTCTTGTATGTTTTCACTCCGACTCTTCTTCTAGGGAAAACTTTATTCAAACTTCATCAAGAACAAGTCACAATGATTTTTTATAGCACCTCAGTGGCCATGACAACCTTGCCTCCCTCTCCTTCTCTAGCTCAGTGTATAGGAGCCCATCACACTTCAGATTTTTCCAACATTACTGACACAAAACGAAGGATTTCTTCTCCATCCCAATTTCTGGTACCTCTTTTCCACTGACTATGTATTTTTTATAGTTTCTGTACCAGTCAGACATAATTGAAGCTTCTAGAAAACCTTCCACACAACATTATCACTTCAAGTGGATTTGTTTTACACTCTGGATTGATTAGCACTCATAACATCGAGACACATGTCCTCTTCCATCAGTCCTGGACTATCTCCTACACCTTTCCAACTCTGGTCTTAAAACTACTTCAGTCAGCGTACATCTTGGTGCAGTAAAGGCTTTTCATATTCCTTTGGATAAACAACCTTTGTCTGTCCATCTTCTTGTTTCTAGATTCATGAAAGGCCTTTTTCATACCAAATCACTAATCAAACATCCTCCAATTGCTTGGGATCTTATACTTTCGACCCTCATTTTTAAAAACCCTTTGAACCACTAGCATCTTTATCTCTTAAATATCTCACTTAGAAAGAGGTATTCCTAATCTGCATCACTTCTGCACTTCATGTCAGTAAACTACAATTGCTAGTATCGGATCTTCCTTATACAACCTTCTGACATGACAGAATAGTTCTCTGAACTCATCCTAAGTTGCTGCTGAAGGCTGCATCAAACTGTCACCTGAATCAGTCCATAGTTCTATATTACATTACATTACATTAGTGACTTTTATTCCACCATTACCTTGCGGTTCAAGGTGGATTACATAAAAAGTTATCTGGACATTTCCAGAAGAGTTACAGAGTTGAACGGGTTACTTCGGGGGATTGAAGTGCTTCCTGCAGTGTTAGTTTGTCTTGATGGATTTCTTGAATTGCAGGGTTTTTATTTCTTTTCTGAAAGTTTTGTAGTCTGGTGTTGTGATAAGTCGCTGCCTTGGATAGTTGGTAGTCTAGTTTCGCTGCCTGCGTGGCCAGTAGGTCATCGTACATTTTTTTGAGTTTGATGCCTCTGATTGGGGGTGTATGAATGGTGTCTGGGTTCTCCTTTGCCTGGTTGTGGTAGTTCGGATAAGGCGGTTGTTCAAGTAAGCTGGGCTTTCTCCATTCATGGCTTTAAATAGTAGACAGTAAAATTTGAATAGTATTCTTGCATGTATTGGGAGCCAGTGTGAGTCAAGGTATGCGGCGATGATATGGTCGTATTTCTTCAGCAAATAGATCAGTCTCAGGGCTGTGTTTTGTACTGTTTGTAGTTGTTTTATCATGAATGCGGGGCAGGGGAGATAGAGGATGTTGCAGTAGTCTAGAAGTCCTAGGACTAGGGATTGGACCATGAGCTGGAATTGTTTTCTGTTGAAGAATTTTTGGATTTGCCTTAAGCATGACTGCAAATGATTTCTGTATCGTTTTGTTGATTTGTGATTGCATGGTACAGCATCTGTCTATCATCACTCCCAGAAGTCTTAGGGTGGGTTGAATAGGGTATGTGATTGAGTTTATTACTTTTTATGGTTGGGGTTTTGTGTTTTTCGAGAAGTATAAATTTTGTTTTGTCTGGGTTCAGTTTTAGTTTGTGTTCTTTCATCCATGTAGCCATTGTTTCTAGTGTTCTATGTGGTGTGTCTGTCATGGAGGGTGTTGGTTGATCAAAAGGAAGGAGGATGGTGATGTTGTCTGCATAGCTATAAGAAGTTAAGCCTAATTTGTCTAGGCAGGTGCCGAGAGATGCAATGTAGAGATTGAAGAGTTTTGGGGATAAAGGCGACCCTTGGGATACGCCACAGGGGTTGGACCATGGTTCTGATTTTTCTTTCTTTGTCTTTACTCTGTAGGTTCTGGATTGTAGGAATCCTTGAAACCATGTGTGCACCTTTCCTATGATTCCTATTGTTTCTAGTATTTGTAGTAGAATGTCATGGTCTACCAGGTCAAATGCTGCTGTGAGATCTAGTTGTATAACCAGCATTTTTTTTCCTGTGCTGAGGTGTTGTCTAGCTGTGTCCAGGAGGGAACCTAGTAGTGTCTCTGCGCTGTAGTTGGTTTTGAAAATAGACTGTGTAGGGTGGAGTAAGTTGTGGTTTTCTAGGTAGTTGGTGAGGTGTTTAGCTAGGAGGCCTTCCATTAGCTTGACATATAATGGTATTGAGGCTATGGGTCTGTAGTTAGATGATAGATCTGTTGCTACTTTGGGGTCTTTTATGATCGGGGTGATGATGATTTCGCTAAGGACTTGTGAGAAAAGGCCATCTGTGAGCAGGGATTGTATCCATTGTATGAGGAGAGTGCAGAATTTTGAGCAGGAGGCTTTTAACAGATATGGAGGACAATGGTTGAGGTCGCAGGCTGTGTAGCTGTATTTTTTGTAGGGTCTGTTTAGGTTGGACAATTGTATTGTGGTGAAGTCGGACTAGATTCTGTCTGCTGCAGATGATTCTTTTTCTGTGGGGGAGCATTATGATCTCATCAAAGTAGATTGGAGTTCCTGCAAAGGTTGTCCTGGCTGCTGTAATTTTGTTTCTCTAAAGTATTCAGCTAGAAGGGTGGCTGAAGGGGGTGGAGTATCATTATTGGTCAGGTAGGGTTTAGTGTCTGTGAGTTCTTTTAGTAATTGGAATAGTTTTTTTGTGTCTTGAACTTCTATGCCAATTTGGTGATAGTGTGTCCTTCTCTTTTAGTTTTTGCTTGTATTGTTGGTTTAGTTTTCTCCATGATGTTTTTGTGTGTTCTTGGTTACTTTTTCTCCATTTTATTTCTAGTCGTCTGCATTGTCTTTTGAGTAGGAGTAGTTCGTTGACGACCCATTTGTCTGATCATCTGCTGATTCTGGTTTTTGTTTGTACTGGGGTTAGCTCGTCTAGGATAGCTGTACTTAGTGTGCACCATTGTGAGATGAAATTTTGGGGGTTACTTTCTTGGATTGTTGCGTCTCTTTTATTCCAAAATATGGAGGGGTCTATGTATTTACATGATTCATAGGTTAAGCTTTGGGATTTTGGTTTGATTTTGCCTTTGGCCCAGTTGATATTGAAGGTGTATGTGTAAAGGTCTGACCAGAGGGATCAGGACCAATTTCCATTTGAGGTAGAATCTCTGGTAGAATGGGCTGTTGGGTCATGAAGGCTGTGATGTCAAGTTGGTGGCCTTTTTCATGTGTGGTTTGTGGGTCTAAGATCTTGTAGGTTAAGGCTGTAAATGTGCTATTACTTATTACTTACATTGGATAAAACCTAGGCAGTTTATAACAAGAATTAGCCTGTGCATTTCCAGGGCGATTACAAGATTAATAGATATAGTATGCGTCAGGATCTGGGGAGGGTCGATCAGGTTTAGTTAGATCATTTGACAAATTTCTTGAATAGAATAGTTTCCTGAATGTTTTGTAGTTGGGCGTCATGGTCAGCAGATCGGAGAGGTAGCAATCTAGTCTCACTGCTCTGGTGGCTAATAGTCTGTCATATATTTTTTTGCTTTGTATGCCTTTGATTGGGGGGTGGGTAAAGTGTGCTTGAGTTATCCTTGGTCTGGATGTTTTTTTCCTGATTAGACGGTTGAGGAACCATTGATACAAGGGTAAATCAAAAAGTAAAGGCAAAATACATTTAATGGTTTTAATAGAAGTAATTGTGAGCAACTGAACATATCACTTTTCCATATAGTTCCCTAGCAAGATGATGCATTTGTTTTATCAATCAACTAGTTTCTGCATTCCTGCAGAGAAGAAATTTTTCTACTGCTCCCAAAGCCAGGTGAGCACCGGTTCCCTTGTATCATCATGCTTTGTCTTTTGTTCTCCGGGTTGCAAATGGTGCACCCATGTCTCATCACCGGTGATAATTCTCTCCAGAATACTTGGATCTTCTTCATACCGTCTCAGGAACTGGGTTGCAACCTCCATACTCTGTTGCTTGTGCAGATAAGTAAGCTGTTTGAAAACCCATTATGCACAGACTTTCCTGTATCCCAAGTCATCCTACTTTATGTCAAATGCAGATCCACATCTGATATCCAAATTTGCAGCCAATTGAGACACCATTATCTGTAAGTCTTCTCTAATTAAGACATCCGCCCTGTCAATGTGCTTTTGTGTGTGTGATGTTGTGTGTGTGTGTTCTTCCTGCTTTAAACCTTTTTACCCACTCATAAATCTTTCATTGATTCATGGTGCTGTGTCTATACTAAATCAATATCCAATGGTGAATTTCCACAGGTTTGACTCCCTTTGCACACAGAAAGTGCACTACTGTATGTTGTTTTTCGATGGTGCAATCTTCCAGTGGAGCATCCATGTTTCTAACCTCATGGCTGCCACATGACATGACTGGGAGGGTTTAGATGGGATGGAATAGGTTTTAATGGAGATTTTGGCAGTAGGAACCCAAGCACAGTACCGGGTAGAGCTTTGGATTCTTGCCCAGAAATAGCTAAGAAGAAAAAATTTAAAAAATTTAAATTGAATCAGATTGGGCAGACTGAATGGACCATTTGGGTCTTTATCTGCCGTCATCTACTATGTTACTATTCAACAGGCAATGTACGAGTACATATGTAATATTTTGCTATCTCTGATCTGGTTATTGTGTAATTTAACAATTGCCTTTAATTTTTGATTTGCCCTCTTATGTCATTGTATGGAAAGACATCATTCCAGTACTGACCTTCGTTGTGTTGTCATTGATAGTTTTGTGAGTGTGTGTGGGGGGGGGTCATTTCAAAGCGTCAAGGTGATTTGAAGACCAAGCTTCACCGGAAGGAACAATGGTGAATATATTTCTTGAATACATTATAGCCAGTGGGCTTGAACTTCAGAATTGACTGGCTCGCCTTTTTTTAGTGTGATGTCGGTTCCAGAAATGCAGAGACAGTGGGTTTCCAGAAGTAACTGAGCCAATGTCCTTATAGTCCAGCCACCATGTTTGAGAAGTTGTGCACTTACTGTATACAGTATACTCAAATATAAGTCGATCTGAATATAAGTCAAGACCCCCCATTTTCCCCCCCAAAAAGGAGGAAAAATGGTTGACTCAAATATAAGACGGAGGCTTAACATTCAAGTGCCATGCCCTGCCATGATTTGCACCCAGTGTCCCCTCCCTCACGCCCTCCCCTGCCAGGCTCTGCACTCAGCCCCCATCCCTGCCAGGTTCTGCACCCAGCTCCCTTCCCTCCCTGCCCTACCAGGCTATACAGCCAGTCCCCCTGCCAGCCAGGCTCTGAACCCAGCCTCCCTCACTACTTGCCAGGCTTTATACCCTGTCCCCGCCCCTCCCTGCCAGGCTCTGCACCATGTCCCACCTTCCTGCCCTGTACCCTCTTCCCCCTCTAGTGGTAGGCCGGGACATGAGAGATCCCTCCCGCCTCCTGTTCCGGCCAATATAATTTTTTTACCCCACTCTCCCTGTGTACCTTTTCTCACATCCCTGGTGGTCCAGCAGTGTATAAGTAGGATCGAACTTTGCACGCTCCTGCCCTGCACTGAGCACCTCCTTCTGATCTCATGGCCAGAGGCGTACCACCCACCCGGCCCTGTACTGCTCGCTGAAGCCATATGGTAACCCTATGTCAGCCAAATTTAGTAAAAATCTTCCTAAATAATGCTTCATGCCCAGGATTCTTTCCAGCTCAGTAACAAATTCTGGTTTGTATTTGTTCATTCCTGTGATTGCTTCGTGTCTGCACATCCAGCATGCTTATTGTGGTTGCATATCATTGTGATTGAACCAGTCTGATGATGATGATGGAAATTCTATAAGACACAATAGAGGTTAGGGGTCTCCTAGAAATGATGGAACTGTAGTAAGAAAGCAACATGTTCTCAGCACACAAGTGAATCCAGTCAAGCCTCTGTGCCTAATTAAATAGCTTTCTGGTAAACTCAAAAAGACAGTTTGCAAAAGGGGAGACAATTCATAAGAGAAAATGAGAGAAGCTCCAGCCAATCAGCAGTATGCTTTTAAGAAGGAACCCTTTAGATAGTAAATGCATAAGACTTAACTCTAGAACAACATTTAAGTTCCTACCTTTTAACAAGTTCTGACAACTGTGTTTGGTTAATGCAGAAACTGCCAATATGTGGCAGCATGGCTAAGCTGGGCCCTTAATAAAACTATAGCCACACAGAGGCTTAAAAGTAAAACAAGACACACACTGATATACAGGGAAGAGGTGGCCTGTCTTTTCACAGGCAAGGAGAAATAAACAGTCTTTGTTCTCAGAAATTCTTTCTGTGTCCTGCTCCTACAGGTCCACAACATGCTAGTCTGTCTCTCAAAACAGACAGCATAAATAGCTGGTCTCTGGCCCAGAATCCCAGAGTTTAAGTTTTGTGCTTCAGTATTAAAACAGTGGGGCCTGACTTAACCCTAAAGTCCAAAGTTACACTTAGCAACAAGATTCCAAGATAAACTTGGCATGCTTTTATATATCTGTGGTGGAAGAATAGGACTGAGGGCCTCACTTCTCTCTTCAGGACCTCTCTGTTCTGACCTGCCGGAGGGCTTTTACTTTCCTACTCTCTCTGAGCCCCACCATCCTGATTAGGCTATTCCCTGCCTTCAGATAGCTCAGTTCCAACCTCAGTGAGGGAGTATCCGTAAGGAAACCCTAACCCTGCCTTGTACCACCCACTCTCTCACACAGAGTGTGAGGCAAAGGAGGAATGTATTGATTTATATGTTCTAGAAAATAAATGTATCCTGGTTTAGCATGTGGCTATAGAGTTATGAAAGGGCTAGACACTGGTTACCAGGGGCCTAGGTGAAATACCCTCCTAAGTAGAATGAATGTTATAATATAGAGCTGTGCATACATTTTAATATTTATAATGTTTAGAGAAACAAAGGGAGAAGCAAGTTGAAAGATCCACTGTCTGTTTGTGAGGATAGCTTGTATAATATGTAGTGGCATGAAGGTCAGGAACTGTAACTGAGCACCCCTGGTTAAGGAAACTCCATAAGGTGTTTGTGAATGCATTTTCCATTAAGCTACACTGGCTTAGAGTTATATATATGAAGGTAGATAATGACCATAAGGCTCGTATACTGTACCCATTTGCCTTCTTTACTGCAGTACCACAAACCATGCTTGATCTCTGTTCCTCACATCTAAGAACCTTCTCTTGATTCTGCTATGCTTTCTTGAACTCACGTAGCAATTTTCCTTCCACTTGGAAACTACTGTATGCATTCACCACTATTTCTTGCTTTGAGACATGACCTTTTGCTCTGACAAATGATTGCCACTTTTTGCATTATTTATTCATTTAAGGTATTTACACATTTTATATTGTGCTCCTTCCGCCGCCTGTTCTGTATGGTATACATATTTGGCCCTTGAGTATTTTCTTAAGGCTACTTGTGCAAAATTCGCACGGTTTTGGTAGCTCTCTTTTGGAATGTGTTTACTTCAATATCCTTACTAAGGTAAGGCCCCCCACCCCCACCCCAAATGGACACACTATGTAGATGAACTTTCACTTAATATTTATAGAGAGGTGTTACCAATTCCTTTCTTTCTGCTAGCTAAACTTCTCCCTGTCTGCTATAGCATTCTTTGCCTATCCCCAGTGTTTTGTTATACTTTTTAACAGTCCTCAGGTCACCTAATATGATCACCCCAGATTGCTTTCCTGGTCACTACTCAACGGTAGTTTTTGGTTTGCTCCTCTTTCTAATCTTGAACCATTATGAAGATATTCAGGTTTTCTCTACATAAAAAATTATATTTAGAAAGAAAAGGATAACATATAAAATATCAAAACTAGGAAAAAAAAACCTACCTGAACTATTTTTGAATTATGTGTAGTATTGTTGACAGTATTATTACTTCAGGTTAATGAATGACAAGACACAACGTGCCCTTGCAGAAACACAACGGCGCCTCTCTCTGAAAAACAATGACTTGCATATGGCTCAAGAGAAAATTGGGTGTTTTGAAGAAAAACTTGGTGAGTCATAAAAATATTAAAAATTCCCAGTAGAAAAAGTTATTTAAAACTTAACATTTAAATGCTTCTAATAGTTATACAGAATGCAGGTAATTTTATAACAGGGTGCATAGACTGTCAGGTCCTACAGGCACATGTGGTTACACCTATTTTGTATATACTGTATGTGTGTATATTCTTTTATAAAATAACCCCAGGGAAGCAGCACAAACATTTATACCTGCTTTGAGGCAGCTGTAATTGTGTGCATGTATGTGCCAGTAGCAGTCGGTCCAATGAGCATATTGTATAACATATGTACAATTAGCAGTGGCTGTTATTTCTGTGCACCTACTTTTACACACATTACCTTAGGCCAGTGGTTCTCAAACCTGGATCTGGAGGCACTCTAGCCATACAGGTTTTCATAATATCTACAATGAGTTATCATAAGGCACATTTATTTGTAGCAATGGAAGTAGTGTATGCAAATCTCAGATGGATATTCATGTGGGATTGGAGAAAAACAGATATGGTCTCTCTTCACAAAAGTGGTCACAGAGATGAAGTATGAAACTACAGGCTGGTAAGCCTCACTTCAGTTATTAGAAAAATAATGGAAGTATTGCTGATGGAAAGGACAGAACATTTCCTAGATTCTAATGGGTTACAAGATCCGAGGCAACATGGTTTTGCTAAAAGTAAATTGTGCCAACCGAATCTGATTGAGTTTTTTTGACTGGGCAACCAGAGAATTGGATCGAGTACATGTGCTAGTTGTAATAAACTTAGATTTCAGCAAAGCCTTTGACTCAGTTCCTTATAGGAGGCTCTTGAACAAACTTGATAGGCTGAAGTTAGGACCTAAAGTGGTGAACTGGATTAGAAACTGTTTGACAGAGGGTAGTGGTTAATGTAATTTACTTGTAGGAAGGAAAGGTAAGTGGAGTGCTTCAATGATTGGTGCTGGGGCCGATTCTGTTCAATATGTTTCTGAGCAACATTACCAAAGAGTTAGAAGGTAAGATTTTCCTTTTTGCGGATGAAACCAAGATTTGTAACAGAGTGGACACCTGGGAGGGAGTAGAAAACATGAAAAAGGATCTGCAAAAGTTAGAAGAATGATGTAATGTTTGGCAATTAAAATTCAGTGCAAAGAAGTGCAGTGTGATGTACTTGGGGGAGTAGAAATATGAAGAGCCATGTGTGTTGGGAGGTGAGAGGCTGATATGCACAAATGGGGAGAGGACCTTGGGGCGATAGTGTTGGAGGATTTGAAAGTGATGAAACAGTGTGACAAGGGTGGTGGCTGTAGCCAGAAGGATGGTAAGCTGTATAGAGAGAGGCGTAACCAGAAGAAGAAGAAAGGAGGTGTTGATGCCCCTGTACAAGGCATTGGTGACTTGGAGTGTTCAGTTTTGGATGCCATATCTGGCTAAGGATGTAAAAAGATTTGAAGTGGTCAAGAGGAAGGTGGCAAAAATGGTTTAGGGTTTGCACAAAAAGATGTTCGAGAAGAGACTGGAAGACCTGTATATGTATTCTCTGGAGGAAAGGAGAGACGGGGCAGATATGATGCAGAGTTTTAAATACTTGAAACACATTAATATAGAAACAAATATTTTCCAGAGAAAGGAAAGTGGTAAAACAAGAGTGCATAAATTGATTTTGTAGGGTGGTGGTAGGCTTAGGAGTAGTGTTAGGAAATTCTTTTTCAGGTACATAGACTAAACCGCACGAGACAATTGCATGCGCACAATGCTGGGCAGACAATCGTGCGCAGGATGTCAGCTCGCTGGATTGAAACACTATTTTAAAGCGCTCCAAGGGTGTGTGGGGGGGGGAACCAGCCCACTTTACTTAGAACTATTGGCGCTCCCGTTGTTGGGGGTGTTGGGGGGGAATCCCCATTATAGAGGAAACATTCTTTTTCCTTCTTTTTAGGGAAAAATTACAGTTTCCTCTGTAATGGCGTGGTTCCCCACCCACCCCTAACGGGAGTTCCAATAATTCTAAGTAAATCCCCTCGGAGCACTTTAAAATAGTGTTTTAATCCAGTGCATTGTGATTGTCTGCCTGGCATTGTCCATGCACGATTGTCTCGCGCGGTTTTGACTCGTCACCCTTTTTCATGGAGAGGGTTGTTGATGTCTGAAATGCCCTCCTGAGGGAAGTGGTGGAAATGAAAATGGTAACAGAATTTAAAAAAGCATGGGATAAACACAGAGGATCTCTAATTAGAAAATTAGTGGTATAAGTTGAAGAACTAAAGCCAGTACTGGGCTGACTTGCACGGTCTCTGTCCCATATATGGCAATTTGGTTTAGGATGGGCTAGGCAGGGCTTTGACAAGAACTCCAGTAATTCAGAACATGAGGACAGTGCTAGGCAGACTTTTATGGTCTGTATCCTGCAATGACAAGATAGTTTGGATAGGCTGGCGTGAGCTTCAATGGCAACTCCAGTAATTGGAATCTAAGGACAGAATCGGATGGACTTCTACGGTCAATGGCTCAGAAATATCAAAGAAAAAAGACAATTTAATCATGTATTTATATTGCATGTAACTATTGAGCAGACTGGATAGACCATTCAGATCTTAATCTGCTGTCATTTATTATGTTTGGGAACTACTGCCTTAGGCAATTTTATAACAGCATAAGTGAGTGCATAAAATAATGTTCTACATACTCAAGTCATTTCTAAAATTACCCCTACACTTTTTCCCCTTCTTTTTATAAAAAAATTCTTTATTCATTTTAAAACTTTTAATAAGTGCAATACAAGATGAAAACATTTTACAGTTTAAGATCACTTAATATTCTATCAGAAACTAATTCAAATCAAATATCCCATCCCCCGAAACCCCAACAATTATCTTCAGTTTTAAGAAAACAAAAATTATCCCCCCCACCCACCGCAATCTTGGATGTGTATGTTCAAAGGGAAAAAGTAATATTCATTCTTTACAGTATTTTGTTAATGGGTCCCAAACATCTCTAAATTTCTTAAAATGCCCCTGTTGAATAGCTATAGCATAAAGAGTTCCACCAAAAATTATAACATAGCCGATCCCAATTTTTCAAATTATTTGTAATATGCTGTATGGCAATCCCTGTCATAATAAGTAGTAATTTATTATTATTATTAGACAAAATTTGGCTCCTCGCTCTTATTGATGTATCGAATAGCATAGTATCATACGATAAAGCCACCGGATTTTCCAGTAAATTATTTACTTGACTACATATGGATTCCCAAAAAATATGTATCAATGGACAATAGAATAATAAATGATCTAATGTTCCAGCTTCAAGATGGCAATGCCAGCATCTATTAGACTTACTTCTACTGTATCTCATACACATTCAGACAGGTAAAATAAATCAGACCTGATTCTACATTTAAGAAAGAGCTACACATTCCTTGCGCATATAAATGACTACTACCACTACTACTATTTATTTCAATCTGACTTAATTGCCAGATATGTACCAAAATGCACTATGTGTTATTCTATAAAGTAGTGCTTGTTATGACATATAACTGCAAGGGGGAGTGTATATATGGGTAGACAAGGAATGATGGGTATAGAACCAAGCATGCAACTTATAGAATACTATTACCGTATATACTTTTGTAGCCAAAAAAATGGCCCAGAAATGGGGATCTCAGTTTATATTCGGGTCCACCTTAAATCCTGGTGGTCCTGTGGTGTGATAAGCCAAGCCGGGACAGGAGCAATCCCTCCCTCTCCCAAAGTGAGGAGTCGAGTCCTGCCCTGGCTGTCAGCCTGCTGTAGAATCACAGTGCATCCCTTCCTTCCTTCCATCATTCCCTGCTGTAGAATCAACATGCGTTCCCTATCTCCCTGCAGTAGAATCAATGCGTGCCCCCTTCCTCCCTCCCTCCCTGCTGTAGAATCGCCATGGGCTTCCTCCCTCCATCCCATGTAAAAGCAGTATAGGACTCCCTCAGGCCTACATTTATCACTAGTGGCCCAGCAGGGGTGAATCGGGGCAGGAGTGATTCTCTTACACTCCTGCCCATGCAGTCTAGCTGAATAAATATGGCTGCTGCAAGTTTCCATGGCAATTCATGAGACTGCTTCAAGTGTTGTGAATTGCCATAGAAACTTGTGGCAGCCATTTGTTCAGTGAGACTGCGCAGGCAGGAGCATAAGAGGACTGCTCCTACCTGGACCACCAGTGATTAAGGTAGGTCCAGGGGGGAGGCTTATGCTACTTTTCTGAGGGAGGGAAGGAGGGAGGGAGGGGTGCATGATGATTCTACAGCAGGAAGGGAGGGAGGGGACACTTGCTGATTCTACAGCAGCGAGGAAGGGGGCATGTGTTGATTCTACAGCAAGGAGGAAGGGGGCATGCATTGATTCTACAGGGGGGGAGGGCATGTGCATTTATTCTACAGGAGGGAGTTGGGAGGGGGCGCACATTTATTCTACAGCAGGAAGGGAGGGAAGGAAGGGGTGCACAGTGATTCTACAGCCAGCTGATAGCCGGAATAGGACTCCACAGCTCACCTTGGAGGAGGGATCGCTCCCATCCCAGTTTGGCTCACCACACCACTGGACCACCAGAATTTAAGGTGGATTCAGGGAGAGACCAGTACAAGGTTGAGGTGGGCAGGTGGGTGTGCAGCTGGGTGGCTCTTGAATATAAACCCTCAGTTTATATTCGAGTTACCATCTCCCTCTTTGTAGGGGAAAAATGTTATCTCATTTTATATTTGGATCAATTTATATTGAAGTATATACAGTAGTTGCATGCATTACATGGCACACTAAGTGTGCCTACTTACATCAGCCATTGACCTGGTGTAAGAGATTGTGCAGGTTTACACAAGTATTCTTTAACTTATTAGGCAAGCCCAAGTGCCTTTATGCAATTGGTGTTCATTGCACCCCATTGTGGTACCTAATTTGGGGCGCTAAGTTATAGAATTATCTCCTTATTCTGTACTTATATAGTTAATGCTGGGTATATTAAGTTTGTGGACCACTAGGTCAGACACAAGTAGTTCTGGGTAATTTTCAAAACCATCCTGATGGGTAAAAAGTGTGCATCTCATCTAATATAATAAAATGGTAGGCCGTGCATGCGCACTAAAAAAAACGTGTTCCCTGAGCTGTCCCGAAAATACGAGTGCGCATGCGCGCCTACAACGTCACCACAGCCTGCTCTCCGTCTCCACCTCGCGCCGCTGCAGGCCCCACACTCGCAACTCACACATCCGCTGCAGCCTAGCAACTCGGACCTCAACCTTCCACCCTCAACCGCCTATGCCGGCTCAGGCTGGCGCGTTGAGGAGTCGGAATGCAGACCCGGAAGAGCGAAGGAAGCCTCACACTGAGCAACTATATTTACACTGTGCAACGAGCCTCTGCCACGGTCCCGGGTTCCTCTCAGCCTACCCTTCTCGCGGTCTGGCCGGCTACCTTAGTCCTTTGCCGCCGCCGCCACCACCCCTTCCCTTCCCTACCCGCGGTCGACAAAACTCTTGCCTCCAGCAGCCGCCGCAGCACTGTAAACACGCTGCTTCGCGGCCTCTACTGCCTTCATTTGCTCTTCCGTTTCTCTGATGACGTCATCAGGGACATGGAAGAGCAAATCGGGGCAGTAGAGGCCGCGAAGCAACGTGTTTACAGTGCTGCAGCGGCTGCTGGAGGCAAGAGGTTTGTCGACCGCGGGAAAGGAAGGGGGGTGGCGGCGGTGGCAAGGGACTAGGGGAGCTGGCCAGACCGCGAGAAGAGAAAATCGCGTGGGCCACAAAGAGACAGGGAGGAACTGGGAAGAAGGAAGAGGGAAAGGGGCCTGCTTTGGGGTAAGGGTGTGCTTGGAGGCACACAGCTTTGCTTGGGGGGGGAGACAGAAGGGGGGCCACGGAGAGACAGGGAGGAACTGGAGCTGGAGAGGGAAAGGGGCCTGCTTTGGGGAAGGGCTGTGCTTGGAGGCAGACAGCTTTGCTTGGGGGGGAGACAGAAGGGGGGGCCACGGAGACACAGTCAGGGAGGAACTGGAGGGCCAGAGGGAAAGGGGTCTGCTTTGGGGGAGGGGTGTGCTGGGAGGTAGATAGCTTTGCTTGGGGGGGAGAAAAAATGGGGGGCCACGGAGAGACAGTCAGGGAGGAATTGGAGGGGTAGAGGGAAAGGGGTCTGCTTTGGGGGGGAGGGATGTGCTGGGAGGCAGACAGCTTTGCTTGGGAGGGGAGACAGAAGGGGGACCACGGAGACACTGTCAGGGAGGAATTGGCAGGGTAGAGGGAAAGGGAGCTGCTTCGGGGGGGAGGGGTGTGCTGGGAGGCAGATCATTTTGCTTAGGGGGGGAAGACAGAAGGGGGGCTACGGAGAGACAGGGAGGAACTGGAGGGGGAGAGGGAAAGGGGGCTGCTTTCTAGCACCCGTTAATGTAACGGGCTTAAAGACTAGTCTTAAATAATAAAATGCTAGCCCCGCATGCGCACTTGCCTCGCGTGTTCCCTGATCCCTTTTCTGTCGGGATGTGGCAAGACAAGTGCGCATGCGCGCTTATTACGTCACTGATGGAGAGCAGCGAATGCAGGAAGCGGAGTGGCCAGGTAAACAAAAAAAAAACAACCGAGCGAGCCGGGCCGCTGAGAAAGCGCGGGAGACCTGGCCCGGGCTGCGAATGGGTAAGGAGCTGGGGCAGTGAGCCTTCCCTGCGGCTGAAATGGAGCCTGGCCACCCTCTGCAACAGACCACGGGAGTCCGAGTCCTTTTCCGCTCACCCCCCTTCCCGCAGACCCGACTACCTTGGCGATTCAAGCAGCGTGTGCACCAGTCTTCACATGCTGCTTCGGGCCCTTCTACTTCCCTGATTTGCTCTGCCACGTCTCTGATAATGTCATCAGGGACGTGCCAGAGTAAATAAGGGCAGTAGAAGGACCCGAAGCAGCGTGTGAAGACTGCTGCTTGAATCGCCGGGTAGGTAGTCGGGTCCGTGGGAAGGGAAGGGGGGGGCGCAAGGACTCTGGGGAGAATGGCAGACACCGGCCCTGTACTAACTCCAGTGGACAGGGGGAGCAGGAAGGGGTGCTGATGGACAGGGGGTGAAATGAAGGGAGGCCTATTGCTGGACAGAGGGAGCAAGAAGAGGTGATGATGGACAGGGGGGGGGAAGGAAGGGAGGCTTATTGCTTGACAGGGGGAACAGGAAGAGGTGCTGATGGACAGGGGGGGGATGAAAGGAGGCCTACTGCTGGACAGAGGGAGCAGGAAGAGGTGATGATGGACGGGGGGAAAGGAATGGAGGCCTATTGTTGGACAGGGGGAGCAGGAAGAGGTGCTGATGGACATGGGGGGGGGGGAAATGAAGGGAGGCCTACTGCTGGACAGAGGGAGCAGGAAGAGGTGATGATGGACACGGGGGAAAAATGAAGGGAGGCTTACTGCTGGACAGGGGGAGCAGGAAGAGGTGCTGATGGACAGGGGGGAGGTAAAACAAAGGGAGAAGGGCTGCTGCTAGATAAGGGGAGCAGTGAAGGGGTGGTGGTGGACACAGGGGAGGTAAAAATAAGAGAAAATGGACAGGAAAAAGCGGATAAGGAGACAGAGAGAGAAAGAAATAAAGACAGACACATATATTCTAGCACCCGTTAATGTAACGGGCTATAAAGCTAGTATAGATATATTTATTGAAATACTTCTAATCTGCTTATCATTCCTTGTGATCTTGGGCAAGTCACTTAACCCTCCATTGTCTAGGTCCAAAATTAGATTGTGAGCCCTTTGGGGATAGGAAAATACCTACAATATCTGAATGTAAAAAGCATCTTGAATCCAAAATTTAAATAAATAAAGAAGTAAATATCAAAGTTTCAAAATCTAAAATGCATCAGAAGAACGGAGAGAGTCAGGACTGGAGAGGAAGAATCACTCCGCCCCTGATGCTGATGTCACTCACGCCTTCAACAACCATCCTCCAGGACACTGGAAAGCAAGGGGGATGTCGGGGCAGCCCTCATCCACCAGGAGCTGCCCATTGAAGCCTCTAAACAGCTGCAGTGGCCCAAACAACAATGGAAGAATGGAGTAAGGGCTGGCGTGGGAAACGCATCCCCGATGCTGACGTGGCGCCACGGCAATCATCTTCCAGGGCACCAGGAAGCAAGCAGGACATTGGAGCACCCCTTCACCTACCAGGAGCTGACTATTGAAGCCCCCAAACGACTGTAGTGGCCCAAAAAGCATCAGAAGGGTGGAGAGAGTCTGGATTGGTATGGGAGAATCATTTGAATACCCCCTTCCCTTTCCCTCCGCAAAACTGACATCACTTCCAGAACCTGCAACCCTCTTCCGGAAACAGACAGAATGATGGGATAACCCCTCATCCACTCCAAATGATTGCAGCAGCCTAAAAAGCATAAGAAGAGCAGAAAGAGTCGGGGCCAATGTGGGAAAATCACTTTGCCCCCCTGTCACTGATGTCACTTGCAATCAATCAACTTCCAGAGCACCAAGAATCAGACAGGATGTTGGAGCAGCCCCTCACCCACCAAGAGCTGTCCGTTGAAACCCCCAAATTACTGCAGTGGCCCAAAAAGCATCGGAGGAGTGGAGAGAGTCAGGGCTGGCGTAGGAGAATTGCTCCACCCCATGAACACTGATGACAGTTGTGGCACCTGCTCAGACACAATTATAGCACTTAATCACTCCTAAACTGTCTAATGCAACTCCTGGAACATAACAATAAGCTAATGATGACCTAATTGATATTGTAACTATGTATTTGTAACTACTATTTCACCTAACTGTATTAATAACTGTACTGATCTACATGTAATAGCAACTCTATTGAATGTTCATGTCAAACTTTTCATTGTAACTTCCTGGGTAACTAACCCAACCCAACCTCTTGTAATATAATTCGACCTTGAACTGAATAGGTAAAGGCAGAATATAAAACCTGATTAACATTACATAAATAACCCATATGAACGTTCTATTTGAAAATTTCCTAAGCTGAGGTTATTTTTTAAAAAGACACTTGGTTTTATTAAAGCCAACTTAGGTGCCTATGTACCTTCATAAAATAGGCACCCAGGACCAGCTTCAGTAGTGTGCAAATCCTCGCACAAAGTTACATCTACGTATAATCATTGAGAATAATTTTATAATAGGTTACCTAGGTTGCAAGTTCAAATTAGTTGCCTATTCTGAAGCAATTTTATGAAGACACATATGTGTGTTTATATGTCTTTATAAAACAGCCTCACAAAGACTGCAACAATCACCCATGTACATATATATACCTCTTCTCTGCACATATTTTATAAAATAAGAACATAAGAATAGCCTTACTGGGTAAGACCAATGGTCCATCAAGCCCAGTAGCCATTCCTCAAGGGGGGAATGCCTGAAGAAAGTGCCTATCAAGATGCTAGACAAACTGCCCTGGACATTTGCACGAACATCCTCACTAGCACTTTGGCAGAAGAGGGTCGAGTGCCAGAAATTGATAATGAAAGGGCGCACAGGGCGCTGGGGCAACCCAAAGTTAATCTACCCTGCAACATCATCTTGTGCTTGGGAAGCTTCTGGGTGAAAGAGGAGATCTTTTATGCGGCAAGGAAGTTGCGGGATTATAAATGGAATGCTCTCACGGTAGAAATTTTTCAGGATGTCGCGGCAGTCACTTTGAGGAAGCGCAAAGATATGCAACCAGTGACGACCTATCTCCGGAGGGAGGGTCTTCGCTATTGTTGGCTCTATCCCTTTGCCTTGGCCCTGACGGTGGGGCGCACAACTAAGCGAGTCTGAACAGTGGCTGAGGCATGGTCTGTTTTGAGAGATCTGGGAGCCCCTAACCTAACGGAGGGGGGCTCATTGGCAGAGCGAGCAGGAGGCCGATAAGGTCCATCTGGAAGGCAGCACCAGATCCAAGGGGCGGTTGCCCGGAATGCAGCGTGCGGTGTGCTTGCAGAACCGCCTACATGAGTGGAGCCTGGACTGCTGTTGGACTTAATTTCTGATTTGGATGCCCCCTAGGGGGCGGACTTGGAGTTAGTGGTGGAAAGTTGGTAGTGGACGAGTGGATGATGGGGTTCAGGGTAGGGGTGGTGAATGTGCATGGTGAGTGCGAGTTGGATGGGGGTTGGACGGGACTGTAGAGTCTTCTGTTTATTACTATGGGGCTGATTGTATAATTCAGGGGCGGTCGGGGGGGGGGTAATGTTGCTTCTTCTTTCAGGGAACCTCGAGACCAAGTAGAATGGTCTCAAGATTTAGCAGTGGGTTTGGGTCTGGGAGGAGGGGGGATTTTGCATGTTGGGTGGAGAGTTGGGGGAAGGGAAGGGGGATTGGGGTGGGGGTTGTCTGGGGGATGGTGCTCTCTGCCCTACTTTGGATTTGGGTAGTCAACTGGTGCTCTGGGGGGCCCTGGTCAGGAGCTGGGATGGCCGGGTTGCCTTTGTGTCTATAAAGGTGTCTATAGAGTGGTTGAAATTTTTAGACCCTGGTTAATTTGGTAACCTGGAATGTGGGGAGGGATTAATTCACCCGTTAAGCACTCCAACATTTTACGGCAGTTGCAGCAACACAAAGTGGATGTGGCGTTCCTTCAGGAGACTCATTTGAATGATATTGAGCATGCCAAGCTGAAACAGTGGTGGGTGGGGGATTGTGTGGCAGCCTCTGCACAGGTGAAACGCAGGGGGGTGGCGATATTGTTTCGCAAGGGTCTTGTTGATAATCTGAAAATTTTGGCCAGGGATGGGGAAGGCCGCTATGTGCTCTGTCAGGGGTTACTAGTGCAGCGTAACATGGTGTTTTGCTGTGTCTATGCCCCAAATGACTGTGATCCAGCCTTTTATGCCAAGCTGACACGCTTGCTGTTGCCTTTCTCTCAGAGTTCTCTCATTGTTGGAGGAAATTTTAATGCAATTAAGAGATCCCTGCCTGGATTGTACTGGGCCAGTGGGAACCACACGTCAAGCCGGGGAGAAGGAATTACAAAAATTTAGTGACAACCTAGAATTAAGTGATGCCCTGGAGGGTGTTACATGAGAATGAAAAGGATTTTACGCATTTATCTAGGGCGCATGGTACCCAATTGCGCAATGATTATATTTGGGTGATGGAGTCTGTGTTTCGGGGCATTGAGCAGGCAGACATTGGATCTTATACAGTTTCGGACCATGCATGGGTCAGTGTGCGGTGGCAGGGGGGTGGGGGGACTCGGAGGGCTTGGCGCTGGGTTTTCCCACTGGCCCTGTATAAGGATCAGAGTTATTAGGAGAGGTTGTTGGCTTCTTGGAAAGATTATAAGCATAATAATGCACATGCGGAGGAGGATCCCATTCTCTTTTGGGAAGCAGCGAAGGCGGTGCTGAGGGGGGAGACCTTAAGTTATAGTAGTCATGTTAAGAAGGTCAGGGACAGGGAGAGGCACGGTATGGCCGCACGGGTAGCCCCACGCACAGACAGGAGCTGATGGAATATCAAGTCACCCTTAATTCCCCATTACATCAGCAGGCAAGTAAATCCCTCGCTTACTATAAGTATCAACTCTATAGATATGGGAATAAGGGGGGGGGAACTATTGGCCCGACTGGTATCTACCAGGACGGGTCCTCGTAGGGTTCAGACCCTGTGGAATGAGCGGGGGGGAGAGGGGGAAAGAGTTCTAACCAATCCGGAGATAGCAATATTTTTTCACTATTTTAAGAACCTCTATGCCCCCCCGGCTGAAGAGGGATTATCGGCCTCCCCCTATCTGGATGGGATAACACTGCCCCATATCACTGCAAAAGCTAAGGAGCACTTGAATGCGCCTATCTCCCCGGAAGTGTATTGGGCAATTGGGAATAGTCCCTTGATGAAAGCACCAGGTGAAAATGGCATGCGCATTGAGTTTTATAAAATCCTAGGGGAGGAGATCATACAGCCGCTCACATGGATGTTTAATATCATGGTGGGTGCAGAGGCCATGCCGGAGGCTTGTATTTTGGTGTTCCCTAAACCGCATAAAGACCCGGAACAAGCGGCCTCGTATTGTCCTATCTCTCTTTTGAACATGGAGGTTAAACTGTTAGCGAAAATTCTGGCAAATAGGATGGCGCCGGTGCTGCCATCTCTTATTCATGAAGCCCAGGTGGGCTTTGTGAAGGGCAGAACAACAGCCGAAAATGTGAGACAATTGCTTCTGTCTTTGGAACAGTGGGTGGCTCACAGTCTCCCCTCGGTGTTAGTGAGCTTTGATGCTGAGAAAGGGTGAGGTGGGATTTTCTCTATGATACTTTGACAGCTTACAGTTTTGATGGTTTTTTTGTATTGGTGGTGCGGGCATTGTATGCCCTACCGCAAGCTAAATTAGTAATGAAAGATTTTGAAACGGACCGGTTCTCAATTTCCAGGGGGACGAGACAGGGTTGCCCCTTGTTATCATTATTGTTTGTGCTTACCCTACACCCCAGTATTCGAGACATATATGCAATGCCATCTATTCGGGGGATTGATTTCGGAGCCACTACCTTTAAGCTATTGCCTTTGCAGATGATATCTTAGTACATCTCACGGATCCTCTGTCATCCTTGGCTTTATTGGACTTGATTACAGAATATGGAGACTATGCGGGTTTTCGCTTAAATTTGGAGAAATCCGAGGCATTGGCATCCTCGGTGGCAGTTCAGGCCCAATAGGGGACTCGGTTTCCGTTGACTAGGGCACAGGGGCAGTTTCTGTACCTGGGGACTCTGATGACTATTGTGACAAACCCAGCACCAGCACTAGTTCGGTCCCTAATAGGATCGGGTGCAGAAGAGCTGATTAGATTGATTCTGGCGCTCAACTTGAGGCTGACCTCCCTTGCCCCTATGATCAGAGCAGTAGTGATCTGGAGCAGAGGCAGGCAGACTGGCAACAGCAGCCTCCGGGCTTTAGGGCAGTTAGAGAAGCCACAAGGAATATAGCTGCATTAGATAAACCCAGGCAGAGAAAAGCTGCTTTAGAGCCAAAGCCCATCCCCCGCTACAGGCTGAAGGGGATTGGCTCTGAGCTGTTTAAAAGCAGGCTGAGACAAGCAGGAGGAGGAGGAGCGAGTGACCAGGGTGAGTCACTCCCACAGCCTAAGGCAGGTGAGGAGCTGTGGAGCAGAGCAGGAGAGACAACCGTGCCAGATTGGCCCATGCAGGATTTGGAAGAAATCCTTCCCACTTCAAACTTCCAGATTCCAGACCGTGTGGAAAGCATGGAGGTACAAGTAGCTGGCCCTATGCTAGAGAGCCAGACAGAATGTATGGAAACTGAATGAAGAAAGTGAGTAACTGGGAAACCATTAGTGGTTTGTGGTTTTTTTTTCCCTTTTGCCTATGTTTTTCTGCTGTGCAAACAAGCCTGAAGAATGTGAGATAGGTTTGGACTTTATGAGTATTTTTGGGTTAAGAATAACACTTACCTGAATCCTAAACTATGGAAGTGATTTAAAGTCAACTTTGGAAACAAGAAGCTCAAGATAGAACATTTTAAGTTTGTGTTTTGAACTTTAGAAATCCTGCTGTGGCTCCCGTTCCTGAAGAGCTAATTAGCTTATCTCCCTCAGCTGTTTGTTTTGCCTGCACTGGGAGCTGAGGGAAAAGCTGATCCGTTTGCAAGAGCTATATTGCCTAAAGAGTTTTGGTTTAATTTGGATTTACAGCAAAGGTTTATTTCAAACTTTATTTGGCTGCTGAAATCTGCTGTTACATGCCTTTGATATTAATGCTGAGAGAAAGTTTGAATTATGAGTGAACACCAGTGTAAAGCAATCCTGAGTCAGAGCACATGACCTCAGGAATAATCAACTACAGGAGATTGCTGTTTTGTGATATCTTTATTTTACAATTGACTTTATTTTTGAATGAAATGCAAAAGTGATTTTTGTTTTATGCTGCATCTTTTTGACCTCTGGGTCAGAATAAACATCATATTCCTATTTGAAGAACTTGGTTTCACTGGTGATATTTGGAAACTCTTTGCTTGCCTTGTCTCTCATAGGCCTAGGCGGTCGCCTAGAGCCACCTGAAAAGTCCTGAAGGTACCCCTGGTTAGAGGGGACACGCCAGAATCCTTGTGTTTGTCACACGACAGCCCGCCGCTGCAGAGGGTTTGTGACACTATGCAGGTTCCTCTCCTATATCGACTTAATGTGGGCAGGCCTCAGCAGCAGACGGAGCACATGCTGGATACTTGGCAGGCCTTACCCCTTTCTCTGATGGGGCGCATCTGTTTGGTTAAGATGTTTATTTTTCCCAAATGGTTGTATGTGCAGATGCCGCCGTTGTGTTTGACGAAGAAAGATTTGCACATCCTCTACAAGAGGATTACTCGTTTCTGTTGGGCGGCCAAAAACCCAAAATTACAGATGTCTCAATTATTGGGGAATTGGCGTGGGGGGGGGGGTTTACTGGATGTTCAGGTTTACAATTATGCATGTTTACTTCGCCATTTAGGGGATTGAGTGAATTTGTTTAACAGTTACACCCCGCTACAGATGGAACGTGAATATTTTGCTCCATTCGATGTGTCCGCTTTACTTCATAGTCCCCTGAAGGACCTGCCCCCAGTATTAGAACCAGTGTGATATTTTGCACACTGCAAGTGGCATGGCATTGGTTTGTACAGGCCCTGGGAGGAGGATCCGACAGTCACAGATCTCCTGCATCTGAGGGGTAATCCAGCCTTTCCCCTGGGAAGGGAGTCCCGGGAGTATTTGATTTGGGCAGAGAGAGGAGTTATCCGGCTGGAGCACCTCTTGTGGGCCGATGGGGAGCTGTTGGTCCGTGCAGATTTGCAGGCAAATGTGGGAGATACCTAGGGAGCACAGTTTGCGTGTCATCAAGTGAAGCATTATGTGAGATCCCTCGACAGAGCACAGTTGAATAAGCATATGGGAGCCAGGCTGCGGGAGGAGGGGATGTCCCTTTCTGTGTCCAGCATCCATGCAAAACTGCAAGATTTACAACCAGCTAAAGATCATTTGGTTAGGAGTAAATAGGAGTTGGAATTGCAGATTAATTTGAGACAATGGGATGTTGTCCGTACTTTGAGGGCGACGCCTGGGGTGACCCCCTGTGCATGGTTGCGGGAAACGTATTACAGGATGATCTTACGCGCTTTTTACACTCGTACACAGTTGTATTATAGTGGAAGTCTGTCAACACCACTATGCAATAAATGTGGGACAGGGACACACTTTGGGGCATATCTTTTGGTTTTGCCCCATCATCCAGCACTTCTGGAGACATATCATCTCTTATATTATGACGGAAATTGAACAATGGACCACAAACTTTAAATTGAAACTAAACTCAGAAAAAAAAAAAAATTTTCCTGGCTAGCCCAAAGGAAAAAATCACCACAACAGCAATACAAATAAACGGCCACGACCACCCAATATTAAAAACTATAAGAATATTAGGAGTCACTCTAGATACCAAATTAACTATGACCGATCACATAAACTCGGTGACAAAAAAATGCTTCTCCACTCTTTGGAAACTGAAAACCATAAAAAAATATTTTGACCCTCTATCCTTCAGATTACTGGTACAGTCGCTGATTCTATCCACCCTGGACTATTGTAACATCATCTACTTGGGGATACCTAAAAAAAACGTAAGAAAACTGCGAATAATTCAAAACACGGCTGTCCGCTTAATATTCGGACTAAAGAAAAGTGATCACGTTAGTCCCTTCTACAAATGGCTGCACTGGTTACCAATCGAAGAAAGAATTCTATTCAAGTTCTCCTGCTTTTGCTATAAATTAATTTGGGGAATGGCCCCCAATTACCTTCTACCTCACTTTGAATTCTATTCCCCCATTAGATCTACCAGAAACCACAACCTGTTTGCATACCCGAAAATCGCTGGCTGCAGATATCGAACCTTCCTGGACAGAACTTTCAAGTTTCAAGCTGGTAGACAACAATCATGGCTAGGCTATCTCATCGATACCGCTAGGTTGACCTACAGCATCTTCCGGAAAGAACTAAAGACCACTTTGTTTAAGAAATTCTTGTCCTAGCCAGACACTCTCCCGCGAACATAACTTCCACACCTTATCCTGAATTTCTTCATCACACTAGGTATCCACCATTCCTTGTCTGCTAAAATTCCCTCTTCATAATTGTATCCTGATATTCACTGGTGTCCGACTATTTTCAATTGTAAGATGTAAAATAATTAATTTCTTATAATTCAACCTATGTATAATTTTCCTTTCAACCACCTTGTATTCATCTACTGTAATTCGATGATTGTACAGCTCTTCTTCTTTGTGAACCGCTTAGAAGTCGCAAGATTGTGGCGGTATAGAAAAATAAAGTTATTATTATTATTATATGTCGGGGTTGCTTGGTAGAGCTTTATGCTGCACCCCGGCCCACTTTGTATTGGATTTACCAGAGGCTTATGGCCATTTGCATAGGGGAAACAGGGCTCGCTGTAGAAAGATGAGCTTGCTGGCCCGGAAATGTATTCTACAATACTTGGCGGCACAGGACCCTCCGGTGTTTTGGCATTGGAGAAACCAGTTGCACCAGTTGGCTACTTGGGAGGTGAGGGAGGTAGGAGGGTCTAGGAAGCGGAAGACGGTGTTCTTGAATGTATAGGAGCCATATTTGCAATCTTTACATCCCAAGGGACGTAGTGAGATTTTACGATGGGTGTCCTGACTTGGGCGCTCAGTTTGTTGGAATGAGAGAGCAATAGAGAGCAATGGTGGGGTGGGGCAGAGAGTACCGTTGAGGGGAGAGGTTGGGGGGATTGGGACGGGGGAGGGGGGTTTCCTCAGATTCTTGCACTTGTCTCCGGTTCTGTATTGGGGATGAGTGGGAGGAGGGAGGTGGAGTGCAACTTCGGGACTCATAAGAGTCCAGGGTCCCGGAGGGCCATTCTTCCGACTCTGGCCTTGTTGGCCATGAGTCGTTTTGAGAGGGGGTTTGTTCCTGTACTTATCTCTAATGTTTCCTTGCTTTGTGTTGTATATGACATATCACTGTTTGTATTCTGAACCTTTTGTGTTACGTTGTCTGTTTGCATTCTTAATTGATCCGAAGATTACACCGCTGTGACCGGTTTTCCAAATCCTCCAGCTTGTCCCACAGTGCCAGTTCTTCCGTCCACACACCCTCTACTGCCTGCTTCACCTCAATTACGTCCTCAGTCATTGTGTTCACGTGGGCCTCCACTTCATCTTGGCGTTTAATTAAGTCCACCAATTCCTTTTTAAGGTTCGTGACCACTTTGGTCACATCATGCCGCAAAGTCTGCATTTCAGCCCGAATGTCTAGTAGAAGCTCGTGGAGTGAGTCTGGAGCCTCGCAGGGGACCTCCGGAGAATGTGACCCGCTCTGGGAGCTGTGCTCCACACTACTCCCTGAGGCGTCAGCTACCTTTGCCATCTTGGCCGCCGGCGGCAAACTTGCACCCGCCATCTTCTGCCCTCCCGGCTTCTTCCTGGCGAAGCCATAGCTGTCTAACTTTCGGCGGGTGGCCTTCCTGCCTGTCATGCACCTGTCGCGCTTGTTTGGGGGCAGCGGGAGAGCGATTTCAGGGTGTTAAATGCTCTTTTTCAGCACGGCTCCACGGAGCTGAATTCAGAACCGTCCATTCATGACGGTGACGTCACTTCCTCAACCATCCCTTTTTTAATAACTCCAAGCATCCTGTTTGCTTTTTTGGCTGCTGCCGCACATTGGATGAAAGGTTTCATTGTATTGTATACGATGACACCCAGATCCTTTTCTTGGGTGCTAACTCCCAAGGCTAGCATCCAGTAACTGTGATTCAGGTTATTCTTCCCAATGTGTATCACTTTGCATTTGTCCACATTAAATTTAATCTGCCACTTGGATGCCCAGTCTTCCAATTTCCTAAGGTCTGCCTGCAATTTTTTCACAATCTGCATGTGTTTTAACAACTGTGAACAGTTTAGTGTCATCTGCAGATTTAATCATCTCACTCATTGTTCCAATTTCCAGATCATTTATAAATAAGTTAAATAGCACTGGTCCTAGTACAGTCCCTGCGGGACTCTACTGTTTACTCCCCTCCATTGAGAAAAATGACCTTTTAACCCTACCCTCTGTTTTCTATCCGATAACCAATTCCTAAACCATAACTGAACTTTGCCACTATCCCATAACTCTTTAATTTTCTCAGGAGCCTCTCATGAGGAACTTTATCAAAAGCTTTATGAAAATCTAAATACATTACATCAACAGGCTCACCTTTATCCACAAATTAATTAACACATTCAAAGGAGTCAAGAAAATTGGTGAGGCTTTATGGGCTAAGGATCAGAATTATGTATTTACATCTTCTAACTCCTACCAACAGTTTCAATGTGTTTTAAAAACGCATCTTTTTATAGAATGTTTTGGAAATTAGATCTTTGTTGCAGTATTCACCTGTATTTTTTATCTTTTGTGAACCGCATAGAACTTAGCGGTATTTGCGGTATATAAGTGAGTTTTATGTTATGTTATCTCCCTCGGCTGAACCCATGCTGACTCCGTCTCATTAAAATCATGTTTGTCTATGTGTTCCATAATTTTATTTTTTATAATTGTTTCCACCATTTTGCCCAGCACTGAACTGAGGCTTACCAGACTATAATTTTCCATTGTAACATTGGCCACCATCCAATCTTCAGGTACTACAGACAATTTTAGCAACAGGTTACAGATCACTAACAGCAGGTCAGCAATTTCATGTTTGATTTCTTTTAATACCCTGGGGTGTATACCATTCATTCCAGGCGATTTATCCCCTCCAGGGATTCAAGACAAAGTTAGACAAGTTCCTGCTAAACCAGAACGTACGCAGGTGAGGCTAGACTCAGGGCACTGGTCTTTGACCTAAGGGCCGCCATGGGAGCATGATGGACCAGTGGTCTGACCCAGCAACGGCAATTCTTATGTTCTTATGTACATCTTCCAGATTCACCGAGATTTTTTTTAGTTCTTCCGCATCATCACCCTTGAAAACCATTTCCAGTTCAGGTACTCTTACATCTTCTTCCGTAAAGACCAAAGCAAAGAATTAATTAATTCTCTCCGCTATGGCCTTATCCTCCCTGAGCACCCCTTTTTGCTCCTTGATCATTCAACGGTCCCACAGATTCCCTCACTGGGTTTCTGCTTCTGATATACCTAAAAAATTGTTATGAGTTTTTGCCTCTTTTGCCAGTTTCTCTTCATGTTCTTTTTTAGCTAAAAAAGTTTATCAATGTTTTACATCTAACTTGCCAGTGCTTGTGTTTCTTCTTATTTTTTTCCATTCTGTAAAGGATGGTTTTTTTTTTTGTTCTAATAGCCTCTTTCACTTCATCTTTTACCACGCCAGCTCTCATTTCCTCTTCTTTCCACCTTTGCTGATACGTGGGCTTCCACAGTGGTATTTTTAAATAACATCCATGCCTGGTTTACAGTCCTAACTTTTGCAACTGATCCTTTTAGCTTCTTTTTAATCGTTTTCCTCATTTTATCGTAGTCGCCCTTTTGAAAATTAAACGCTTCTACAGTAGATTTCTTTTGCGACGTCATTCCTGGTATCAGCTCAAATTTGATCACATTATGATCACTGTTTCCCAGCAGACTCAACACAGTTAACTCCTATACTATGCCTTGCATTCCACTAAGGACCAAATCTAAAACAGCTCCTCCTCTTGTCGGTACCTGGACCAGTTGCTCCAAGAAGCAGTCATTTATGACATCTTAGAATTAGTACTCCCCGATGTAACATTTAACCAGTCAGTGTTGGGGTAATTGAAATCATATATGTAGAAAAAATTGTATGCTAGACACACTCTCTTGTCAATCTGGTTACCAAAAACCCTAAGAAGTATAGAATTTAAAGAAGGGAGCACATGCACTAAGATATCCGAGGAGCACCCAAAAAATACTTTGTAAAAAAAAAAAAAAGACCTAAGTTAAGGGGCTTCATGGGTCTTGAAAAAACTCCAAACAAGGTACTAAAACTCGGCAATTCAGACTACAACTGCAGATGCTTCCAGTTTGCAATTACTATATCCATAGGGTTAGGTCACAGAAGACTATATCCATTCAAGATTATGCTATTAGTCACAAAAGGACAACGTAACATCAGCACTGCATTCAAAAACGGAAAAGGGTTCTTAGCTTCTTGCCCGGACTTCAACGGTGTCAGTATCTCTGCCGATTACTTCCTGTTCCAAGACTCAAGCTCCCATTCCAAATTACCCAACAGGGAATCCCCGTTTCACTGGTTAAAGCTGTGCCAGGTGTTTTGTAAAATATGAACAGCGCTGCTGCGAATACACCTACTTGCATAAACTATCCAAGTTTCAAAATGGCGCTTCAAAGCTTGGAAAGTTTGTGCGAGTAGGTGTATTTGCAGCAGTGCTGTTCGTATGTTGCAAAACCCCTGACCTCCAATTTGATCTGTTCTATCCTTGTGATATAATTTGTACCCATGTAACAGTGTCCCATTGATTGTCCTCCTTCCACCAGGTCTCCGAGATGCCTATTATATCTATCTCATCATTCAGTGCTATATACTCTAATTCTCCTATTTTATTTTTTAGGCTTCTAGCATTTGTATACTTGTTAATTCTATCCATGCTCTGCCTGAACTCCTCTCCCCAAATACATCAAACTACATATTGTAATACCTTACCAGTCCTTTTTGCTTATTTTTCTTCATTATTTTCATTTTATTGTTGTTTTTTTCATTTTGATAAATTTTTTAAATTTTTACCAATTTTCATTTTTGGGCCTTCCTCCTTAGGTGTGAATAGTTTCTCTGCCCTAATTTATAGGTATGTAACCACTGGAATAGTTTTATAAAATCTCTTTTCCATATGTAAAACAGGGTTTACCTGTAGAAAATTGTTCTCCATGTGCATAGATATATATTTTTATAAAATATGCTTATACACTGCATCACTACTTCACTCCCCTAGGAACACCTATATGCATAAATACATGTAGTCTTGTCTGAACACATTGTCTGCACACATTTTCTGTTAAGCAATTTTATAAGAGCTATTATACAAATTTCAAACATGCTTTACATAAGGAAAATGGTTTATACAAGCAGTCAGCATAGTCTCACATGTGGGTGATGTCATCCACGGACACTGGAATGGACCGTGCAAAAGTGTACTGTCATTTAAAAAAACTGAAAAGCCTTGAGATTGTCCGAACTCACATGGGCCGATGCCTTCCCACCCGACGGCTCACGGGACCATTAGTTCAGTTTTCTGTGGAGCTGAGAAACCGTGTCTTTTGATTCAGTGCATCAAACTACATTTTGTAATACCTTACCAGTCCTTTTTGCTTATTTTTCTTCATTATTATCATTTTATTGTTGTTTTTTGCATTTCGATAAATTTTTACCAATTTTCATTTTTGGGCCTTTGGGCTTACTTTAGCCTGTTCCCAGGCTGGGAGCATCGATCATTTTTCGGATTAACTTTTACTTGACATCCCAGGATAATTGAGTCCTTTGATTTTGCATCGGCTATTTTTTCCTCGATGTCCAAACCTTCTAGTAGCTTTAAGCGGTGCACTTGGTTAAACAGGAACATCTTGGTAACCAACACATACAACTGATGTGTCCAGTTCCTTGGTCCTAAATACTGACCAGATTCCTACCTGTGCTACTATAAGCTTCAAAACAGGTCACTTAAGACTCGTCAGCTCTTCGGGGAGTCTTCAAGCACATCGAGGATGTCAGCAACTTCTGACGCCAATCTCATTCATCCAACTTCAACATTGGTAACAGTACATTCATTGACACCACATGCCACATTGGTGTTGTCAATGCCATCTCCATCAGGGGAGTCAGCTTTAAAAGCTAAAAAGCATAAGCATTCTTCCCCATCCAAGCATTCTTTGACCTTTCCTCAAGTGTCTACTCCAGAGGTGCCCACACTTTTTTGGCTTGCGAGCTACTTTTAAAATGACCAAATCAAAATGATCTACCAACAATAAAATTTTAAAAAACACAAAGCACACTGTACGCAGAGAAAATGTTAATTATCATTTGTATTCAGGGTTTATTTTTTCAGAGGTCAAGGCAGATGACTTTAAAATATGCAATGTCACCTCAGTAACAACTATACAAAAATAGACAAATATACCCCCTCCCCTTTTACTAAACTGCAATAGCAGATTTTAGCGCAGGGAGCTGTGCTGAATGCCCGTCACAGCTCCCGACGCTCGTGGAGGGGCATAATCGAAAGAAACATCTAAGTCCGTTTTTGTCTAAGTCGCAAGTCGTTCAAAGTAAAAAAACAGCCTAGGACACATTTTTGAAAAATACATCCAAAATTTTTTGTGTTTCGAAAATCGTCTAACTATACGTCCTGCTGATCTGATCGTCCAAGTCACTAAATTGTCCATCTTTATACCACATTTTCGTCCAACTTTTCATCCAAGTCAAAAATGCCTAGAACAAGCCCTGTTGGACGTGGGAGGGGTCTGCAAAGTGATGGACTGAACTACCCAGACATGGCACCTAAATAGTGGGGTACCTTCCAGGGCACTGCTGTGAACTTCACAAAAAGGGTGCCTTATCTTCTCCTCACTACAGCTCCCTTATAGATAATGGTGAGCCCCCCAAACCACCTCCAGAATCCCCTAGACCCACTTATCTACCACCCCAATAGCCCTTATGGCTGCAGGAGCCACTTATATGCCATTACAAAAGGGTTTTGGGGGTGTATAGGGGAGTGCACATGTTTAAGTTTCAATGCAGTGATTACAGGGGCTTATGGGCATGGGTCCTCCTCTCCATGAGTCCCTAACCCACCCCCATGACGGCTTGAGCCACCTCTGTGCTGGACGACTAGGCTTTCCTATGCCAGGCTTCCAGATGATGATGGTCTGGAGGCTGAATTTTAAAGATGTGATTACAATTTTTATGGGGTTGGGGGGGTTGATGATCACTGGGGTAGTGTGTGGTGGGTCTGTTTTATGTGTTTGCAGTGCTTATCTGTTGACTTTAGGTAGGTTTTTGTGACTTAGGCCATGTTTTACATGGTCTTAAGAAGTCACAACGTCCAAGTTCCGTCGATCCTGGGCTGTATAACTTTCGGTTATACATGTTGTACGACTAAGTCGGTCCACTTCTCGCCCAACTCCCGCCCTCGACACTCCTCCTGAAATGCCCCATTTAGCTTTGGCTGTTCAGTGGCACTATGAAGGCCTAGGTCGTTTAGAAATACGTCCAAAACTCGTTTTTATTATCGGCACTTGGACGTATTTTGACAATGTTCGTCCAAGTGCTGACTTAAGCCAGTTTTTGGATGTTTTCTCTTTCGATTATGAGCCCCATAGGCTCCCTGCGCTAAAAACCACTATCGCGGTTTAATAAAAGGGGGCCATAGTGTAAAATATAGACAGCAGATATAAATTCTCAAAACGGACATATTTTGATCACTAAATGGAAAATAAAATCATTTTTCCTACCTTTTTGTCTAGTGATTTCATGAGACTTTAGTTGCACTTCCTTCTTCTGTAAATCCAATATTTATTTATTTCTGCCCCTCCCCTCCCCTTTTCTTTCTTTCTCTCTCTTCCTGCTCCCCCCTCTTTATTTCTGTCTTTCTTTCTCTCTCCCTGCCTGCCTGTCTTTCTCTCTTCCCCCTAAGCCAACGCGCTGATTTCTCCACTTCCCCGTTTCTTTCTCTCTCCCTGCCCCCCTACAAGCTACCATGCCGATTTCTCCCTGCTTCCCTGAGCCAAGCCTGGCGTGTACAAGTGCCTGGCCCATAAGCCCCCCCCCCCCCCCCGATGTCAATTTTGACATCGGAGAGGAAGTTCCAGGCCAGCCTGTGATTGGCTGGCCCATAACTTCCTCTCTGGTGTCAGAATTGACGTCAGAGGGAAGGCTTGTGGATCCGGCGCTTGTACGCGCCTGGCCTGGCTCAGGGAGGCAGGAAGAACAAGATTGCAAAGGCAACACGATTGACTTGCGTTGCCTTTGTGATCTACTGATCGATCGGAATCGACCATTTGGGCACCCCTGGTCTACTCCATCTCAAGTATCGAAGCACTGAGACAGTCGCCTTCTCTTCAAGTTGTGTCATCTTTGGGGAGTGCCTCGTCATCGAGGTATCCAATGCCTTGACACTTCACAATCCCTGCACTATCAGTGCCAATCTCTGTGGTACCAGTGCCGTATATACGAGACCAAATATGGGAGATAGTTCAGAGGGAACTGGCTGGTATCCTACAAGCCCAAGCACCACAAGTGCCTGCTTCAAAGCATCTGGTACCAGCCCAGTCTGAGCAGTGTTCTGTTTTACCATCTCAGTCTCCACAGCATTGACAATCAAGGTCTAAGAGAGCTGAAGCAGAACTCTTTATCCCAATCGAGGCACTCAGCGAACCGACACTGCAGAGTGTCTTGTAGTGTCTCTCAATCTTGACACCATACTCAACATTCTTAATAGCGCTCTCCTCAATGTCAGACTCAGTGCTTTCATGACCATTCTTCTTGATGTCAAGCTCGACACTCTCCTTGACGTCATTCTCGATGCTCTCACAATTACTCTCCTCAATCTCAATGTTCTTCTCAACATTCTTCCTCACCGAGACAGGACATTGAGGATTATGACTTGGACTTATCGCCTTATTCTACCTCTGCCTATCCAGATCTTTGTGCTGAGGAATCATATGGAATTCCATTAGATCCCTCTCCACCTCAACCACACAGAAGGTCACCACCCGAGAGTCTATCATTCACAAAATTCATCTGGCAGCTGGGGCAAGCTTTACTGATAAAAGTGGAGTTAGAATCTGAGCCTAGGGCAGAACTCTTTGATGCACTAGATTATAAAGAGTGCCCAAAAGATTGTCTTAAGCATCCTTTTCACCATCTAATGAAGGATGCTATGCTTAAAAATTGGGAAACACCCTTTCTAATACCTGTGGCTCCACGTAAGTTGAGTTTGCTATATAGGGTGCAATCTTGCCCATGGTTTGATAATCTCATAGAAACATAGAAACATAGAAATAGACGGCAGATAAGGGCCCACGGCCCATCTAGTCTGCCCACCTTAATGTCCCTCCCCTACCTTTGCCCTGTGAATAGATCCCATGTGCCGATCCCATTTGGCCTTAAAATCAGGCACGCTGCTGGCCTCAATCACCTGTAGTGGAAGACTATTCCAGCGATCAACCACTCTTTCAGTGAAAAAGAATTTCCTGGTGTCACCTCGTAGTTTCCCGCCCCTGATTTTCAACGGATGCCCTCTTGTTGTCGTGGGACCCTTGAAAAAGAAGATATCTTCCTCCGCCTCGATGCGGCCCGTAAGATACTTGAACGTCTCGATCATGTCCCCCCTCTCTCTGCGCTCCTCAAGCGAGTATAGCTGTAATTTGTCAAGCCGTTTTTCGTATGGTAGATCCTTGAGTCCCGAGACCATCCGGGTGGCCATTCTTTGCACCGACTCCAGTCTCAGCACATCCTTGCGATAATGCGGTCTCCAGAATTGCACACAGTATTCCAGGTGGGGCCTCACCATGGATCTATACAATGGCATAATGACTTCCGCCTTACGACTGACGAAACCCCTTCGTATGCAGCCCATGATTTGTCTTGCCTTGGACGAAGCCTGCTCCACTTGATTGGCAGACTTCATGTCCTCACTGACGATTACCCCCAAGTCTCGTTCTGCTACCGTTTTTGCTAGGATCTCGCCATTAAGGGTATAAGACTTGCATGGATTCTGGCTGCCCAGGTGCATAACTTTGCATTTTTTGGCATTGAAGTTGAGTTGCCATGTCCTAGACCATCGCTCCAGTAGGAGTAGGTCGTGCATCATGTTGTCGGGCACTGAATCTTCGTCTGTTGTGCATTTGCCCACTACATTACTCAGTTTGGCGTCATCGGCGAATAATGTTATTTTACCTCGAAGCCCTTCTGCCAAGTCTCTTATAAAGATGTTGAATAGGATTGGGCCCAAGACTGAGCCCTGTGGTACTCCACTAATCACCTCCGTCATTTCGGAGGGGGTGCCGTTCACCACCACCCTTTGGAGCCTACCTCCAAGCCAGCTCCCAACCCATTTCGTCAATGTGTTACCTAATCCTATAGAACTCATCTTGCTCAGTAACCTGCGGTGTGGTACGCTATCGAATGCTTTGCTAAAGTCCAGGTACACGATGTCCAGGGACTCTCCAATATCCAGCTTCCCCGTTACCCAGTCAAAGAAGCTGATCAGGTTGGATTGGCAGGATCTCCCCTTAGTAAATCCATGTTGTCGGGGATCCCGTAGATTCTCCTCATCCAGGATCTTATCTAATTGGTGTTTGATTAGAGTTTCCATTAGTTTGCTCACTATCGATGTTAGACTCACTGGTCTGTAGTTTGCTGTCTCCATCTTTGAGCCTTTCTTGTGGAGTGGAATGACGTTAGCCGTCCTCCAGTCCAACGGGACGCTGCCTGCACTAAGGGAGAGGTTGAAGAGCGTGGACAGTGGCTCCGCCAAGACATCACTCAGCTCCCTAAGCACCCTGGGGTGCAGGTTGTCCGGCCCCATTGCTTTGTTAATCTTGAGCTTTGACAGCTCACCGTAGGCACTGCTGGGCGTAAACTCAAAGTTACTAAACGGGTCAACTGAGCCAACCCTTGTCTGTAGCTGAGGGCCGAGCCCTGGCGCTTCTCGGGTGAAGACTGAGCAGAAGTATTCATTTAATAGTTGGGCTTTTTCCGAATCCTTTTCCACATAGTCTCCGTCTGGTTTCCTAAGACGTACAATCCCGCCTGAGTTTTTTCTTCTATCACTGATATACCTGAAGAAGGATTTATCTCCCTTCTGGATGTTCTTTGCTAGAGACTCCTCCATGAGGAATTTAGCCTCCCTGACTGCTGTTTTGACGGCTTTTGATTTGGCCAGGTAGTCTGCTCTAGAGTCCTGCTTCCCTGATTGTTTGTAAGAGATGAATGCTTTTTTCTTCTCCTTGATCAGGTCTGAGATCTCCGCAGTAAACCACTGTGGCTTATTGTTCCTTCGCCGTTTACTTACTGATTTTACATAGCGGTTTGTTGCTTCTTGTATGGTTGCTTTCAAAGTCGACCACATGTCTTCCACGTTATCGGTTTCTTCTTGGCTTTGTAGCGCCTGGTGAACGAAGTCTCCCATTTCTTTGAAATTTGTGTCCTTGAATTTGAGGACTTTGGTTAGTGTAGTAGATTTAGTGAAACCTTTCCTGATATTGAACCATACCATGTTGTGGTCACTGGAGGCCAATGTGTCGCCCACCGAGACCTCTGTGACACTTTCTCCATTGGTAAGTATCAGGTCCAGTATTGCCTGATCCCTTGTCGGTTCCAACACCAGTTGCCTGAGGCTTGCTCCTTTCATAGAGTTTAATAGCCTCCTGCTGCTGCCGGAAGCAGAGGTAAGTGTAACCCAATCCACATCAGGCATGTTGAAGTCACCTAGCAATACTGTGTCCCCACGCAAGGTGATATTTTCTATATCTTCGATTATTTCCATATCCAGGTCATCCTGTTGTCTTGGGGGTCTGTAAATTACGCCAAGATACAAGCATTTGTCCTTTCCTCTGGCCAAATTAACCCAAAGGGATTCCCCAGTATACTGGACATCTGAGATTCTCGTGACCTTAATGTCATCTTTAGTATATAATGCTACACCCCCTCCCTTCCTACCCTCTCTGTCCCGGCGAAGCAAGTTGTAACCCGGTATGACCATGTCCCACCCGTGGGAGTCTGTGAGCCAGGTTTCGGATATCGCCACCACATCCAGGTTGGCATTCCTTATTTCTGTTTCCAATTCCAGGATCTTGTTTCCTAAACTGTGTGCG
Source organism: Geotrypetes seraphini (assembly GCF_902459505.1). NCBI lineage: Eukaryota > Metazoa > Chordata > Amphibia > Gymnophiona > Dermophiidae > Geotrypetes > Geotrypetes seraphini. The sequence continues at coordinate 140,605,575 of NC_047089.1, read as the reverse complement.
TTGACGTACATAGCCCTCCATGTTATATCTTTGTTATGTCTCAGTGGGGATATTCCTGTTTGAGCTATTTGAACACCTTTAGCATTGTTTGTGTTATTTGTGCTTTCCTGAGGCTCAGAACCACAATGTGTACTCCCCATATACCCAGAACTACAGTGTGTACTCCCCCTAGACTCGGAATTACAATGTGATCCATAAATATGATGTGACTCTACTCCCGACTCAAAAGTGTGTGCACTCACCCCTGACCCAGAATTTCGGTGTCTACTTTCCTCAGCCTCATAAATGTATTGGCATTTTAGTTCGCCTGGTATGTTGTTTGTGCCTGTACCCTCCCCCGACTTACCTAGTTTAAAGCCCTGTGGAGTAGGCGGGCTAGGCGGTGTCCAAGGACATTCTTCCCTCTTCTGGTTAGGTGTAGCCCGTCGTGTCCCTGTAGTCCTTGCAATGCTTCTCCATGGTGCAGAAACCCGAAGTTCATCTCCTTGCACCATCCTCGCAGCCAGTCGTTCGCCCTTTGTATTCGATCCTCTCTGGCTCTGCCCTTGCCCCTCACTGGGAGAATCGAGGAGAAGACTACCTGCGCATCCATCCTCCTCAGCTTCTCCCCCAGGGCCCTGAAGTCTTCAGGTATGCTCTCCGGGCTGCTCCTTGCGGTGTCGTTGGTTCCGACGTGGATTAGAACCATGGGGAAGTGGTCTCGGGGCTTGATGAGTCTGTCAATGCAAGCAGTGACATCCCGGATCCTGGCCCCTGGCAAACAGCAGACCTCTCTTGATTGTAGGTCTGGTCTGCAGATTGGTCCCTCGGTGCCCCTCAGCAGCGAATCTCCGATGACCACCACTCTGCGCTTCTTAGGGGTGGGCTGTACAGTTGATTCCGGAGTTGGAACCGTCTGCTGAACAACTACTTGTAGCTCTTTCTCCGGACCTTCCTGTAGCAGCTGATATCTGTTCCTCAGGGCGATATGAGGTGTCGATGTTGAGCTGTCCTGTATGGGGGAAAAAGAGACAGAGTTAGGTCCTCTGCATTTTCTTGTGGAGGAAGTCACCAACTGCCAGGAGTCAGCGTCTCCAACCACTTCCTGCATTCCGGTAGTTTGTCTCAAGGTGGCCGTTTTGGATGCTATGGGTGTTCCCAGGGTGGTCTTGTCAGGTTCCTGTTCAGCGATCTGAGACAGCTCCTGGATCTCCAACTGCAACATCAGTCTCTTCTTGTAGAGTCAGTATTGAAGAAGGCCAGCACTCTTGACAGAGACGGACGAACCCTAGATAAATTTGGGTGAAGACTCTTCTAGAACACTATGCTAACCAGCAGAATACTCAGTTACAACTTCTATATGACTTTCTATATAAAGTCTCCGATTCAAAAGCTTGTACATTATGAACAATATATTCCTGATAATCATTAATGCTTTTCAACACATTTCTAATGATCTTTTGGAAACTAGAAAATACATGGCTCGCTCTGCTTTTGATGCCTTTGACGTAACCTCATGAGTATTAGCAATTTCTATTGCAATGAGAAGGCAGATGTGGTTATGAGTATCGGATCTGGTTGCTAATGTCCAAGAAAGCCTGGCCAATATACCATGCCTAGGAGAGGAACTTTTGGGGTACAAGATTGAAGAGGCCATGCAAAAAAATAAAGAAGCATGAAGATTCAATGACAACATTATCATCTGCAAAGTCATCTAAGCCTCAAACTATTAAGAGGTTTTTTAATCCAAAATGCTCCTCTTATTATCCTAAACAAAGGTATATATCTTCATCAGCATCTTTCAGAGTTCCACCACATAGGCAGTAGAGACAGCAAAGAACTCAGAAATCTCAATCTCAAACACAGCATAAGTCTCAATAATCTTTTTGAGTTCATTCATTTTGGTGTGTCACTATCATACTAACCCATAGATACGAACACTTGGAGACTTCTAATTTGTCTACCAGATCCATAATTGAAAAGATCTAGCTACCTTTAACATAGTAACATAGTAGATGATGGCAGATAAAGACCCAAATGGTCCATCCAGTCTGCCCAACCTGATTCAATTTAAATTTTTTTTATTTTTTCTTCTACTTCTGGGCAAGAATCCAAAGCTCTACCCGGTACTGTGCTTGGGTTCCAACTGCCGAAATCTCCGTTAAAACCTACTCCAGCCCATTTACACCCTTCCAGCCATTGAAGCCCTCCCCAGCTCATCTGGCCTTAGTTCAATTTTTAATATTATTTTATGATTCTAGATCCTCTGTGTTCATCCCACGCTTCTTTGAACTCGGTCACAGTTTTACTCTCCATCACCTCTCTCGGGAGTGCATTCCAGGCATCCACCACCCTCTCCTTAAAGTAGAATTTCCTAACATTGCCTTTGAATCTACTACACCCAACCTCAAATTATGTCCTCTGGTTTTACCATTTTCCTTTCTCTGGAAAATATTCTGTTCTACATTAATACCCTTCAAGTATTTGAACGTCTGAATCATATCTCCTCTGTCTCTCCTTTCCTCTAGGGTATATATATTCAGGGCTTCCAGTCTCTCCTCATACGTCTTCTGGCACAAGCCTCCTATCATTTTCGTCACCCTCCTCTGGACCGCTTCAAGTCTTCTTACGTCCTTCGCCAGTTACGGTCTCCAAAACTGAACACAATACTCCAAGTGGGGCCTTACCAATGACCTGTACAGGGGCATCAACACCTTCTTCCTTCTACTGGCTAAGCCTCTCTTTATACAGCCCAGCATCCTTCTGGCATCAGCTACTGCCTTGTCACACTGTTTTTTCGCCTTTAGATCTTCGGACACTATCACCCCAAGGTCCCTTTCCCCGTCTGTGCATATCAGCTTCTCTCCTCCCAGCATATACGGTTCCTTCCAATTATTAATCCCCAAATGCATTACTCTGCATTTTTTTGCATTGAATTTAGTTGCCAGGCATTAGACCATTCCTCTAACTTTTGCAGAACCTTTTTCATATTTTCCACTCCCTCTTCGGTGTCTACTCTGTTACAAATCTTGGTATCATCTGCAAAAAGGCACACTTTTCCTTCTAACCCTTCAGCAATGTCACTCACAAACATATTGAACAGGATCAGCCCCAGCACCGAACCCTGAGGGACTCCACTACTTGCCTTTCCTTCATCCGAGCGACTTCCATTAACTACCACCCTCTGGCGTCTGTCCGACAGCCAGTTTCTAAACCAGTTCACCACTTTGGGTCCTAACTTCAGCCCTTCAAATTTGTTCAACAGCCTTCTATGAGGAACTGTATCAAAGGCTTTGCTGAAATCTAAGTACATAAGCATATAAGCATTGCCTCTGCCGAGTCAGACCATAGACTCATGCATCTGCATGCCAGTTCTTCTTTGGTCACAACTACCATGTATCTCCAAATATGTATATGTTTCATGGCCCGTTAATTCTTTTCCTGTTTGTATGGTTTTATGAAAAACTCAATAAAAAAGTTTTTTAAATGAAAATGAGTTCATTCAAGAGAACTTAGCCAGGGTAATACAGCCAATTCATCAATATCTTCCTATAGGAGGTCATCTCACTCACTTTTACCATTGTTGGACTCATAACATCAGATTGCTGGGTTTTACAAATAGTAAGACAGGGTTCCACCCTTCATCTATACACCAGAGCTCCCAACCACTCTCCAAGAAAGTCGTCTTTCATCTCCCATCAAACCGCCCTCAGCTCAATGCCATCGAACATATAACTCTGTAGGAGAGAGACTGTGGGTTCTACTCCAAGTATTTCCTCATACTGAAAAAGACCGCAGGTCTCCATCCAATTCGGGACCTTCGCACTCTCAACAAATACTTAGTGAAGGAAAAGTTTTGAATGGTCTCTATTGGAGCCCTGTTACCGCTTGTACAGAAAAACAATTGGCTATGCTCTCTAGATCTCAAAGAAGCCTGTACTCACATACCAATCCTTCCAGTTCACAGGAAATATTTTCACTTTTGAGGGAAAACATGTCATTTCCTGTACAAAGTGCTCACATTTAGACTAGCATCAGCACCCAGAGTGTTCACAAAATGCTTAGTGGTAGTGGCTACAGTTCTCCGCTCATGTGGATTTCATGTGTTCTCCTACCTGGATGACTGGTTGATCAAGACGCCAACATTTCACCAAGCTATTAGAACTTCTCAGATTTGCAGACAATTACAACAAATCTCATTTACAACCCACTCAAATTCTAAAATTCATTGGGGAACTTCTGGACACAACTAAAGCTCATGCTTTTCTACCACAACAGAGGCTCAACATACTGATTCACATCTGCCTGAAGATCTCCTCCCCAAAGTATCATTGCATATCAAATTATGTGTCTTCTAGATTATATGGCATCTAAAGTTCATGCAACTCCATTTGCCCATCTGCATCTCAGGGAACCTCAGTGAGCACTCTCTACATAATGGTCTAAAGCCACAGATATACTATCCCAAAGATTGCAAGTGACCCCAATACTTTGTCAATTCCTTCAGTGCTGGTTAGCACCAATAAATTTGTCCATAAGAATATAAGCAGTGCCTCTGATGGGTCAGACCAGAGGTCCATCACGCCCAGCAGTCCACTCACAGGTCCAGGACCATCAGGTCCAGGACCTGTATAGTAATCCTTTATCTATCCCCTTCTATCCCCTTTTCCTTCAGGAAATTATCTAATCCCTTCTTGAACCCCAAAACCGTACTCTGTCCTATCACACCCTCTGGAAGCACATTCTAGGTGTCCACCACCCTTTGGGTGAAGAAGAACTTCCTAGCATTGGTTCTGAATCTGTCCCCTCTTAATTTTTCCGAATGCCCTCTCATTCTTGTAGTTTTCAAACGTTTGAAGAATCTGTCCCGCTCCACTTTCTCCATGCCTTTCATGATCTTGTAAGTCTCTATCATGTCCCCCCTAAGTCTGCGCATCTCCAGGGAAAAGAGCCCTAGTTTCCCTAATCTTTCAGCATATGAAAAGTTTTCAATACCTTTTATCAATCGTGTCGCTCTTTTCTGAGCCCTCTCGAGTATCGCCATATCCTTCTTAAGGTATGTTGACCAATATTGGACGCAGTACTCCAGATGCAGATGCACCATTGCCCGATACAACGGCAGGATAACTTCTTTTGTTCTGGTTGTAATACCTTTCTTGATAGCACCCAGCATTCTATTCGCCTTCTTAGAGGCCGCTGCGCACTGTGCCGACGGCTTCATTGTGTTGTCCACTATTACCCCCAAGTCCTTTTCTTGGGTACTTTCACTCATTACGAGCCTTCCCATCGTATAGCTGTACTTCGGGTTTCTGTTTTCTACATGCAAGACTTTACATTTCGCTACATTAAACTTCATCTGCCATCTCATCACTCACTCTTTTAGTTTGTTCAGGTCCCTTTGTAAATCTTCACAGTCCTCTTTAGTCCCAACTCCACTAAATAGTTTTATTACTTCGCACTTCGTCCCTATTTCTAGATCATTTATAAATACATTGAATAGCAGCGGTCCGAGTACCGACCCCTGCGGAACACCACTCATGACCCTCCTCCAGTCCGAGTAGTGGCCCTTCACTCCCACCTTTGCTTTCTACCCGCCAACCAATTTTTGATCCATCTGTGTATGTCTCCTTCCACCCCATGGTTCTTCAGTTTCCGTAGTAGGTGTTCATGGGGTATCTTGTCAAAGGCTTTTTGGAAATCTAAGTATATGATGTCTATGGGGTCCCTATGTCCATCTGTTTGTTAATTCCTTCGAAGAAGTGCAATAAGTTCGTTAGGCACGATCTTCCCTTGCAAAAACCATGTTAGCTTGTTTTCATCAGTTTATTCCTTTCTAGATGTTCGTCGATGCTGTCTTTTATCAGCGCTTCCACCATCTTCCTCAGAACCGAAGTCAAACTTACCAGTCTGTAGTTCCCTGGGTCATCTCTCGATCCTTTTTTTAAAGATGGGCGTAACATTAGCTATTTTCCAATCCTTCGGGATCACACCTGTTTTCAGGGATAGATTACAAACCTGCTGTAGTAGTTCTGCTATTTCCTCCTTTAGTTCTTTCAATACCCTAGGGTGGATTCCGTCCGGGCCCGGAGATTTGTCAGTTTTTAATCTATCTGTGTACGTCTTCAAGGCTTACCTCCATGGATGTTAATTTTTCTGCTTGATCTCCTTTGAAATTTTTTCAGGTTCCGGCATGTTGGATGTGCCCTCTTTTGTAAATACTGACAAAAAGAACATGTTTAGTCTATCCGCCACTTCTTTTTCCTCCTTCACCACTCCTTTCCTGTCTCCGTCATCCAGCGGTCCCACCTCCTCCCTAGCCGGCTGCTTCCCTTTAACATATCTGAAGAATGGTTTGAAATTTTGTGCTTCCCTGACTAGCCTCTCTTCATATTCTCTTTTTGCTCTTCTAACCACGAGGTGACATTCTTTTTGATGCTTCCTGTGCTCTTTCCAGTTTTCCTCGGTTTTGTCCTTTTTCCATTTCCGGAATGAATTCTTATCTCCTATCGCTTTCTTTACTTCTTTAGTTATCCACGCCGGGTCTTTTGTTCGGCTCTTTTTGCATCCTTTTCTAAATCTGGGGATATACAGATTTTGCGCCTCGCTCACTGTGTCCTTGAATAAAGACCAGGCTTGGTCTACAGTCTGCAATTTCTTTGAGCTGTTCCTAAGTTTCTTCCTTACCATTACTCTCATCGCTTTGTAGTTTCCTTTCTTGAAGTTAAAAGTTGTCGCTGTGATTCTCTTCCCCTTTGATATTCCTACTTCAACTTTGAACTTGATCATATTGTGATCGCTGTTTCCCAACGGCCCCACTACTTCCACTTCCTTTGCAGGTCCTCTTAGCCCATTGAGGATTAGATCCAAAGTGGCATTCCCTCTCGTCGGTTCTCTGACAAGCTGCTTCATGAAGCAGTCCTGTATAGCCTCTAGAAATCCGGTCTCCCTAGTGCATTTTTAGTTTCCAAGATTTCAGTCTATCCCGGGATAGTTGAAGTCTCCCATAACAATCATATTACCGCTTTTGCATTCTCGCTTCATCTCGGCTTTCATTTCTTCATCATTTGCTTCGGTTTACCCAGGTGGATGATAGTACAGGCCCATCTTTATCTCGGGCCTATTCCTTCTCGGTATTTTAACCCATAGTGATTCCAGTTTGTTGGTCGTCGCTGCTGTGTCCACTCTGGTCGAGTGTATGCTATCCTTTATGTATAGGGCTATTCTTCCTCCTTTCTGACCTGACCTGTCTTTGTGATAGAGTTTGTACCCCGGCAGTACTACGTCCCATTTGTTTTCTTCATTCCACCATGTTTCAGAGACCCCAATGATATCTAGGTTCTCTTTTTTGGCCTTGACTTCTAGTTCTCCCATTTTGTTCCTTAGGCTCCTTGCATTAGTATACATGCAATTTAAGTCCTGGTATTTTTTGCCTTCATTTTCTTTTCCTATGCTACGATCTTCCTATCATCCTCTTCTTGATCTGTCAACTCATGTTTTTTGCCCGTTGTGTCTTCCCAGCATTTTTCCCACTCAGTATCCTCTCGGAATACCTTCTTCCGAATCATCGACACTTGGTCGACTGTCAGCTTTCCCCTTCTTCTTAGTTTAAAGCCTGCTCTATTCCTCTCCTGACGTTGTTTGCTAGAAGTCTAGTTCCCGCTGTGCTCAGGTGCAGTCCATCTCTCCTGAAGAGCTTGCTGTTGCCCCAAAATGTTGTCTAGTTCCTCACGAAGTGGAACCCCTCTTCCTCACACCATCTCCTCATCCATGCATTTATTGACTGTAGTTCTGTCTGCCTCTTCACATCTACCCTCGGTACTGGTAGGATCTCTGAAAACGCTATCTTCTAAGTCCTCATCTTCAACTTCCTTCCCAGAATCATGAACTGTTCGATCAGTGCATTTCTACTGTAGTCTCTCCTGCTGACATCATTTGTCCCGATGTGGATCATCACTGTAGTCTCTTCCGTCTCTGCTCCTTTTAGGATCTTTTCAATTTTGTCGACGATGTCTTTTGCTCTTGCTCCTGGGAGACAGGTCACTAGTCAATCCTCTCTCCCTCCTGCTATGTGGTTATCTACTTGCCTTAGGATTGAGTCTCCCACTAGGATCGCAGACTTTCCCTTCTTCAGTTTTCGCTCCGGTTGCAGGTCTATGTCCTCGGTGTGCCTTGCTTCTTCTTGCCTCCCCTTCCTGCGGGATTCCTCTGTGGGTTTCTTCTTCCTTGGAGTCAGCTTCCTCTTGTTCTCCATTCCATGTGGGTGTATCTTCGTCTTTCCTCTGATGATCGTGTTCTTCCCTGACTTGTTCATCAATGTGTGTTTCTCTCATAAAGTCTTCAGCTGATTGGGTCTTCTGCGATGTGAAGTCCTTCCAGTTCCTGTCTCCTGTCCTTCAGTTGCCTAACTTCCTTCTTCAAGCTTTTCAGCTCCTGACACCGACCGCATACATATGACTGCCTCCCCTTCCATATTCTGCCGCATCAAAAGTTATTTATAATGGATGCTTCCAAGCTCGGTTGGGGAGCCCATCTTGATGGCCCCCACATTCGAGGCAACTGGAATCCTCAGGAGAAATCCCTCCATATCAGTCTCCTCAAGCTTTGAGAAAACTGCAATGCTGTATGCATGTTCCAAAACTGTCTCCTCAATGAAGTAATACTCATTAAGACAGACAACCAGATAGCCATGTACTATGTGACCAAACAGGGAGGCAAAGGATCTCGCCCACTTTGCCAAGAAGCGATCAGAATTTTGTCATAACATTTCTGAAAGCAGTTGTATCTCGTAGGAAAACAGAATGTCTTGGCAGACAAGTTGAGAAGACTCCTACAACCTCATGAGTGGTCACTCAGTTTAACTGTGTTACACCATATATTCAAAACTTGGGGGAATCCAGAAGTAGGTCTCTGTGCATCCCCTCACAAACACAAACTTCCAGTCTTTTGTTTCAGAATCTACACTCCCAGTTGTCTAGATTCCAATGTCTTTCTTCTGGACTGGAGAGACAAATTTCTGTATGCTTTCCCTTTAATATCTCTAATCAGGAAGTCCTTATTCAAACCTTGCCAAAAACAGGCAACTATGATTATAATAGCACCTTGATGGCCTTGTCAACCATGGTTTTTACTTCTCCAATTCAGTGTAATAGACCCTGTTACACTTTAGATCTTTCTAACACTACTAATACAGAATGAGGGCCGCAGAGAGAGGGGAGACATGATAGAGACGTTCAAATATATTACTGGCCGTATGGAGATGGAAGAAGACATCTTTTTCCTTACAGGACCTACGGCGACAAGAGGGCATCCGCTAAAAATCAGGGGCGGGAGATTTCATGGGGACATTAGGAAGGGTGGTTGATCATTGGAATAATCTTCCACTTCAAGAGGTAGAGGCCAGCAACGTGCTCGATTTTAAGAATAAATGGGATAAACATGTGGGTTCACTTCGAGGAAGTTCTTAGGGGGGTGGGTCATTCGAGTGGGCAGACTTGTTGGGCCGTCCGCCCTTTTCTGCCGTCATACTCTGTTTCTGTGTTTCTCTTCAGTTGAGTCTATGTTCACTAACACTCACAGAGTGGTATCTCTCTCTCAACAACTAGATGCTTTATCACTTTCTGCATCAGCATCAGCATCAGCCATTGTTGAAGCTTCTGGAAAACCTTCCACACAATGCTGTTATCACTATAAGTGGACTTGTTTCACAATCTGATGTAATCTCTACTCACTGGACAAGATAACTTGTCCTCTCCCATTGGTACTAGACTATCTTCTACATCTCTCCAACTCTGGTATCAAGACTACGTCAGTTAGAGTACACTTCAATGCTATTACAGCTTTTCACACACTTCTGGATAAAAAGTAGTTATTAGTGCATCCTCCAGGAAAAATAAGAAAGCTCAAACCAGAAAATTATTGCTGTTAGGGGGATTTCATTATCAGAGGCAACTTTGGAATACAAGTCAAGGAGCCTAAAATGTCTCCCAGGATTCTCAACTACTTTATTAATTAGAGAAGAAACTAAGAATTCTAAAACTGATGTTATTATCTACTTGAGAACAAATGATCTAGCCACCAATACACCACATATGAAGAGGGGGACAAGTTACAATCAATGTAACAAGAGTGAAAAGGTGCATGTATTGAAAAGAAAAAATCACTCTATGGACCTGTTCAAAGAGTAAAGTTGATGATATAACTCAGTTCACAAAAACTTGCTCAGAATCAAGGAGGGGAAAACTGGGGCAAGCCCCAGAAAAACCACCTCACAGCCCAATCATCGCATGGAGAGTAAACAGAAACGTTATATCATTCCATATATGCTTTTTGTGTTATGAAAAAATGTTAACGTTCAGCACTATGTTAACTAAGTTTTTTAGTCAAAGAACTGAGCAAACTTAACTTGCAGCTTGCGGGTTCCGACGTGCACGTTTCAATCCTGCCTCAGGGAACACACAGGAATAGATGAAAAAACTCATGCGATAGGTACAGAGATTCTGAAAAAACAAAATTAAATGAATCAATGCTTTATTCAAAAATAAGTTAAAAAAGTTTAGCACATGAAAATTAAAGCAATTTAAACTTAGCTTTCGGCTAAACAGAAAAAGGACTCACCAGAACGGACTGTTGTCTCACATATAGAAGCGCAAGTAGCGCGGTTTAGCTGCTTTGAGAGGTAACCAGAGCGGAAAAACCGCCATGATTTTAAAGGGCTCTGAAGGACGTGATCACACGCGAAAACACGTGATGACGTCATAGCACATACGGAAAAACAAAGGTGCCAAAAGACTGAAGAGACACTGTCAATCAAAATATACTGAAGAAATAAAAATAAAAATGAAAGAATGAAAAAATGAAACAGAATTGATAACATAAATCCTAAATTACAAAAAAATGCTGAATTACAGAAAAACGCGCCACTCGATCTCACTGTTAAGACCTAGTGGGTGCAAGGTGTTTAATTTGAAAATCCAATATTGCTCCCTCACATGTAATTTGGCTTTTAGGTTGCCACCACGAGGTAGCACAGGGACTTCCAAGATAGAAAATTTCATTGAAGTAAGGAGATGGTTTTCAGTCACCCAATGTTGGGTGAGGGGAGCTTCCATTACTCGAGTGGAAATCCTGCTGAGGTGTTCTCCAATACGCACTTTAATACTTCTGATGGTGTGTCCCACGTATAATTTATCGCAGGGACATTGGATGACATACACAACTCCACTGGTAGAGCAGTTAGTAGAAGGTATATTAGTACGTTTCTGCATCCACAAGGGTAAATTGATGCTAGTAAGAGGCACACTGTACGGGCAAACTTTACAGGATAAGCAAGGGGAATGACAGCTCCCAGGTGAACTCAATGCAGGACCCTCTGATAAAAATTGGGACCTTGTCAGACATTGTTTGAGGTTACGACTACGAAAGTAGGCGAAACGAGGGGAATCATGAAAAACAGCGTGATGTTGTAAAATACTCCAATGTGATTTTATGATGCGTTTGATCTTGAAAGCTTGCTGAGAATAGGGAATAACACACACTGGAGAAGACTCAGACTCCTTATTACGAGGGGAAAAAAGAACATCTCTTTGGACAAATAAAGCTCTTTTAAAGGCCCTCTTAACAACAGAGTGAGGGTACCCCCGTTCACTGAAACGGTGTTTCATATCTTCAGCTTTGTGCAGAAAATCACTCTGGGTAGAACATATGCGGCGGAGTCTTAAAAACTGCCCCGTAGGGATGTTGTCACGCAGATGTTTCGGATGATGACTATCATACCTGAGTAGGGTATTTCTGTCTGTAGGTTTCCTAAAGATTGTAGTAGAAAACTTGCCGTCCTGTAAGGAGATGTTAATGTCTAAAAACGGTAGAGTATGCATATTAGAGTTGATAGAAAACTGAAGATTTGGATCACCTTGGTTAAGCCACAAAATAAATGATGTTAAATCTTCATGAGTACCCAACCAGACGGCGAATACATCATCGATGTATCGCTTCCACATCAATAAATTTGGATAATGTTCAGAAGGATATATGTACCTTTGTTCGAAAGCTGACACATATAGGCATGCAATAGTGGGGGCCATTTTGGCACCCATGGCAGTACCTTTAATTTGAAAGAAAAATGACTGGTCGAATTGGAAATAGTTCATGCCAAGTGCCACCTTGGCTATACTGACTAAAAATTGTACCCGTTGAGTGGATAAACACTTCTGTTGTAGATGGTGTGTGATAATGTGAATGGCTGCATCTTGAGGGATGTTAGTAGACAGTGAGGCGATGTCTAAAGATACTAGGATAGCATGCGTGGCTACATCTTGGAAGGTTTCCAAAAATTTGATCATGGCTCCCGTATCTTTGATGTATGAAGGTGATACAGGAACTTGGTCTTTAAGCTGGAGATCTAAGAATTCCGACAATGGTTCCGAAATAGATCCTATACCTGCCACGATAGGGCGAGCAGGCGGATTCACCATTGATTTATGGATTTTGGGGACAAAGTATATAACTGGGATGACAGGATGTAAACAGCGCAAAAACTTATATTCCCCTTCAGTGAAACGTGCAGTGAAACGTGCACGTCAGAACCCGCAAGCTGCAAGTTAAGTTTGCTCAGTTCTTTGACTAAAAAACCTAGTTAACATAGTGCTGAACGTTAACATTTTTTCATAACACAAAAAGCATATATGGAATGATATAACGTTTCTGTTTACTCTCCATGCGATGATTGGGCTGTGAGGTGGTTTTTCTGGGGCTTGCCCCAGTTTTCCCCTCCTTGATTCTGAGCAAGTTTTTGTGAACTGAGTTATATCATCAACTTTACTCTTTGAACAGGTCCATAGAGTGATTTTTTCTTTTCAAACCAATACACCACAAGCAGTGTAGAAAGCTTTTTGGGAGCTGGGGAAGGGATTAAAACTTTTTGTAAAGACTGTAGCTTACCCAAAAGTACTGCCTACATATGAAAAAGGAGAGGAAAGAGTACTAAATACTGAGATCTTCAATAGGTGGCTCAGAGCCTGGTGTCATCACGAAGATTTTAGGTACATAGGAGGATGGGGAAAAACATGCAAAAACAAGACTATATTGTAATGATGGGCTGCATCTTACTATGGTAGGTAAATGAATTCTTGCTGAGAAATTCAGGTAATATGTTTCTAGGCATTGAAACTAGAAGGTAGGGGTGGCATATGTATGCAGGACACTTACAGAGGCCATTCCCAGCAAAAGACAGGAGGTGATAGTAATAAAGATAGCAATACAAATAACAATATTAGAAATACACTTCTTAGCAAGGCAACAAGAAGTGAGACTAAACAGAAAACTAGACAAAAAATAAAATTGCCAATGAAAAGTAGCTGGAAAGCAATGACCACAAACATTCGTAGTCTATGCATCAAAAATCATGATACAAGCCCTGATAGAGGCAGACTTGAATATTGTAGTAATCACAGAGACATGGTTCAGTGATTCCCAGGCTATAATCTTTTTTGGAAAGACAGAGATCATCAAAAAGATGTAGGAGTAGCTCTCTATCTAAAGACCAATATCCAATCAATTGAAATGCAGGGGGTCTGGAGAAAGGTAGAAGTGCTATGATAGCTTTGAAAAGAAAAGATGGAACTTCTATCTACGTGGGTATTGTCTACAGACCTCCAACTCAATCGCAGCAATTTGATAAAGAACTTGTTATAGATATTCAAAAACTGGGGAAGAAAGGGGAGGTGCTGTTGCTGTGCAATTTTAAACTGCCGGATGTGGATTGGAAAGAAGTAGGGAGAATAGTGGATGTCCTTCAAGAGGCTCTGCTCAGACAAATGGTGATGGAAATGATGCGAGAAAAAGTGATACTGAATCCGATGCTCACAAATGGGACAGTCTCTCTAATGTCTGAGTGGGTTCCCACAGGTGGTAGTGATCATTTAACGTTTTGGTTTGTATAACAGCTAAAGTGGAAGGCAGCCACACAAAACTCAAAGTCCTGGATTTCAAATGTGTGGACTTTAGTAGCATGGGGGAGTATCTGAAGAAAGAGCTAATAGGATGGGAGGACATAAGGGAAGTGGTCCAAACTGAAAGGAGCAATTAAAATGGCTACACACCTCTATTAGAGGAAAATAAACAAAAACAAGAGAAAAAGGAAACCAATTTGGTTCTCCAAACTAGTGGTGGAGAAAATAAAGGCAAAAGAGTTGGCGTTTGTGAAATATAAAAATACTCAAGAGGAGGAGCATAGAAAGGAATACTGGATGAAAATGAAAGAAGCCAAAAGAGAGAAATGTCTGGCGAAAATGGAAGAGCAAGAAATATGAAAAAGGGAGACAACTTTTTTTTTCCAGGTATATTTCTGTGTTCATGGAAGAAAATCCTGGATAAGGACCGCGATTGGCTGGCAAAGTTACACATGAGAATGGAGTGGATACCAAAATGTTCATGGAAGAAAGTGTTTATGAACAACTTGAAAAATTGAATGTAGACAAAGCCATGGGATCAGACGGGATCCATCCCAGGATATTGAGGGAGCTCAGAGAGGTTCTGGCAGGTCCTCTTAAATATTTGTTCAATAAATCCCTGGAGATGGAAGAGGTTCCATGGGATTGAAGAAGAACGGTTATCCCAGGACAAGCAGGCAGCATATTCTCACATGTGGGTGACGTCATCCATGGAGCCACGGTATAGACATTTTAAAAGTGCATTGCCATTTTAAGATTTCAGAAAGTTCATGATAGCCTGCACCGTGCATGCGCGAGTGCCTTCCCGCCCGACATAGACTCCTCAGTTCCATTTTTTCCACAGAGCACTGAAGTCGTGTTCTTCAATGATCTTCATTAAAAAATCGCTTGCCTTCCTGCTCTCGCACTTTTTCATCTTTTTTTATATATTTCTTTTCTTTCTTGTGTAAAAGTAAAAAAATTAAAAAATAATTTATATATATATATTATTTTTTTTTTTGACATCCGCAGGTTTTCTTCCCATTCACACCTCGGCCATCGAGTTTAATTTGGCTGAGGCGGTGTTTCCATCGATGTCATGTCCATTGATGGGTTTTTAAAAGTGCGGTAAGTGTTCTTGCACTATTTCTTTGACGGACCCCCAATAGCTGGTACCTGCAGTGTTTGGGTCCTGAACACCGTGTATAATCTTATAAACGCTGCTCTTTGCGACAGAAGCATACCATAAAAAATTGTATTCTCCAACAAGAGAAACTCTTCGGTGTCAGCATGGAGGAAGATGCGCCGACGACACCATCTTCGTCGAAGTCCAACATTGGTGTCACAGCACATCACGCCCTTGGATAAGCCGGCTAAGAAGCCACCACCTTCCCATTCAGGGATGCAGGTCACAAAGGCATCGAGCCAATTCATGCCGACCAAGCGTAAATCCCTGCAGCGACTGGTTCCATTGTCGAGGGGTGCTTGGTTATCGGAGTCAAAATCTCCAGAACGTGTCACAGCCCCTGTGATACTGGCGGCAAAGCTTTACTTCGAGAAGAGCTCGGGAACCAATTTCAATTGCTTCTCCTGACACTGACTCCTCCAGTTCTGGTCCAGCCTGAGTCTACATTGCCAGGACCTCTGGTGCCGTCGATGCTCCATCTGTGCGTTCCAAGGACTCACGATGTTGATCCAGTCCTGCCACTCCGGCATCAAAGCATCGCTCTTCTAAGTACCTGTCCCCGTGTACTCAACATCATTCGTCATCTTCCATACACTCTGACAGGAGCTCCATGAAGTCCAGGAACGTGTCCCAAAAACGAAAACACTCAGAGACTCTGACACTGGATCGGCACCAGTCAAAACACCATTCTCCTTCTCTTCTGGGGGACTCTAATCTGCAGGATGACTCCAAACCCAATCCGTCACCTTCCACTACTGATGCTGATGATTCTCCTGCATCAAAATCTCTAAGACATTCTCTAGTTAGAGCTTCTTCTCCCTCTGAAAAGCTTGCTTTTACTCAATTTATTTGACAAATGGGAAAGGATCTTTCTGTGAAATTGGAGGTTGATTTCAGATACAGTGAGGAGTTTCTAGAAACTTTGGATTATGATCAGCCACCTAGGGACATGCTCAAGCTTCCTGTGCATGGGATTCTGAGAGAGACTCTTTACAAAAATTGGGAATCGCCTCTCTCGGTACTGGTGGCACACCAAAAGTTGGATTCTCTGTATAAGATAATTTCTCTCCCGCATGCGGATTGTAAAAAATTGCAGGCAGACCTTAGGAAATTGGAAGACTGGGTGTCCAAGTGGCAGATGAAATTTAATGTGGACAAATGCAAAGTGATGCACATTGGGAAGAATAACCTGAATCACAGTTACCAGATGCTAGGGTCCATCTTGGGGGTTAGCGCCCAAGAAAAGGATCTGGGTATCATTGTAGACAATACGATGAAACCTTCCGCCCAATGTGTGGCGGCAGCAACCAAAAATGCAAGCAGGATGCTGGGAATGATTAAAAATGGGATGGTTAACAAGACTAAGAATGTTATAATGCCCCTGTATCACTCCATGGTGCGACCTCATTTGGAGTGTTGCATTCAATTCTGGTTTCCTTATCTCAAGAAAGATACAGTGGCACTAGAAAAGGTTCAAAGAAGAGTGACCAAGATAGTAAAGGGGATGGAACTCCTCTCGTATGAGGAAAATCTAAACTGGTTAGGGCTCTTCAGATTGGAAAAGAGACAGCTAAGGGGAGATATGATTGAAGTTTACAAAATCCTTAGTGGAGTAGAGCAAATACAAGTGGATCAATTTTTCACTCCGTCAAAAATTATAAAGACTAGGGGGACACTCGATTAAGTTACAGGGAAGTGCTCTTAAAACCAATAGGAGGAATTTTTTTTTCACTCAGAGAATAGTTAAGCTCTGAAACACATTGCCAGAGGATATGGTAAGAGCGGATAGCATAGCTGGTTTTAAGAAAGGTTTGGACAAGTTCCTGGAGGAATAGTCTATAGTCTGTTATTGAGAAAGACATGGGGGAAGCCATTGCTTGCCCTGTATTGGTAGCATGGAATATTGCTACACCTTGGGTTTTGGCCAGGTACTAGTGACCTGGTTTGGCCACCATGAGAACGGGCTACTGGCCTTGATGGACCATTGCTCTGACCAAGTAAGGCTATTCTTACGTTCTTAACCTCAATTCCTTCATCAATCCCTTGTAGTGGAGTCTACTTTGAAAAAATCTGCTCCATCAAAAGTGTATGCATCGGTTCCTCCTGGTAGGGAGGGCCGCACTATGGACAGATTTGGTCAACGGCTCTACAAGAATTCCATGTTGGCTAATAGAGCTGTCAACTATAATTTCTATTTCCTGCATATCAAAAACATATTCCTTCTCGTAAGTTGAAAGGTTTCCAACATCTTGTGAGCACTGTCCTTCAGTTAAGGAAGTATCTGGTTTGTTCAGCTTATAACATCTTCGAACTCACATCCAGGGCTTCTTCTATGTCTGTGGCCATGAGGAGGCTGGCATGGCTTAGTGTTTTGGACATGGACGTTAACCTGCAAGGCAGACTGGCCAACGTCCCTTGCTTAGGGGATGATCTTTTTGGAGATTCTACAGATTCTGCGACCCAAAAACTCACGGCTCATGAGACTTGATGGGACATCTTAGTTAAACCTAAGTCCAAACCCTCATCATCAAGACCTTTTAGGCCTGCTTCTTCATATCAGAGGTGTTTTATCAGCCAAAGCCTCTGCTCCAGTAAGACCTCAGCAGAAAAATCAAATGCAGCAGCATCCTCCCAAGGCCTAACCTGATGCTCCTGCCAAGTCAACTCAGTCTTTTTGACCTGTTCATCAAGAGCATAGTTACAATCCCTCTGCTTGAGTCTCTCCCTCAGCAAATTGGAGGTCGCCTTCAACTCTATTTCCATTGTTGGGAGCTCATCACCTCTGATCTCTGGGTTCTACAAATCATCTGGGAGGGTTATTCTCTACATTTCATTACCATCCCTCCAGATCATCATCCAAGTGAGTCTGCTTCCAACCCTCACCAGTCCTCTCTTCTTCTTCAAGAGGTTCATTCCCCCCTTCTTCTCAATGCCATCAAAGAAGTTCCTGTAGATCAAAAAAACCAAGGGTTTTTACTCCTGCTATTTTCTAGTAGCAAAGAAGACTGGAGGTCTCCGACCGATTGTAGATCTCGGAGCCCTCAACAAGTTTTTGACAAAAGAGAAATTTTGCATGCTATCTCTGTCTACTCTATATCCTCTCTTGGCTCACAACGATTGGCTATGCTCTCTGGATCCCAAGGAAGACTACACTCATATCCCAATTCACCCAGCTTACAGAAAATTTCTCAGATTTCAAGTGGCACATCACCACTACCAATACAAGACCTTACCATTCGGCCTTGCATCTTCTTCAAGAGTCTTCACCAAGTGCCTGGTCAGGTGGCTGTGGCCTTGAGGTCTCACAGTCTTCAAGTCTTCCCCTATCTGGACGGCTGTCTCATAAAAGACCCTTCATGTCAAGATGTTGTACTTGTGATGAATCGCACCATCTTGTTTCTTCAGAACTTGGGTTTCGAGATCAACTTTCCCAAATCACAGCTTCGTCCAACTCAAAGGCTTCAGTTCATTGGGGCTATTCTCGACACCACTCAGATGAGTGTTACTTCTGCAGGATCGTCAGAACACGTTACTTCAACTCTGTCATCAAGTGGACCAGCTCTAGTCCATTTCAGCCAGACGAATGATGGTTCTTCTGGGCCATATGGCTTCCACGGTCTATGTGACTCCTCTGGCAAGGCTCCATCTCAGAATGCCTCAATGGACTCCAGCCTCGCAGTGGTCTCAGGTGACTGATCTTCTCTCACAACACATTTCTGTAACCTCTTCTCTTCGATGGTCGCTTCAGTAGGAGATTTGCACCAAAAGAAGTACGAGAAGAGACTGGAAGATCTCAACATGTACAGTATACTCTGGAGGAGAGGAGGGACAGGGGTGATATGATACAGACATTTAAAAATTTGAAAGGTATTTAAACAGAACCAAATTTTTTCCAGAGAAGGGAAATTTGTAAAACTAGAGGACATAAATTGAAGTTGAGGGGTGGTAGAGTAATGTTAGGAAATTCTTTTTCATGGAATGCCCTCCTGAGGAAGGTGGTTGAGAGGAAACTGTGAAGAAATTTAAAAAAGCATGGGATAAACATAGGATCTCTAATTAGAATATGATTAGGCAGACTTTCACAGTCTGAATCCTGCAAATTAGATGTCTTGGATAGGCTGAAGTGAGCTTCAACAGCAAATCCAGTACTTGGAACCTAATGACAATACTAGGTGGACCTCTAAGGTCTATAGCCCAGAAATAAAGAAAAAAGACTTTATAATTTAATCAGGAAATTGTAAAGTATGTAATTATAGGGCAGACTGGATGGATTTTTGCGAGCCATGGGATTGAGGGTGAAATACACATGTGGATCAAAAACTGGTTGGCAGATAGAAAGCAAAGAGTGGGGGTAAATGGAAAATACTTGGACTGGACAAGCATCACCAGTGGAGTGCCGCAGGGCTCAGTGCTTGGGCCTCTGCTCTTCAACATATTTATGAATGACCTGAAAATTGGAACGATGAGTAAGGTGATTAAATTGGCAGATGATACGAAGTTATTCAGAGTAGTAAAGACGCAAGAGGATTGCGAAGATCTGCAACAGGACATAAACACGCTCGAGAAATGGGCTGTGACATGGCAAATGAAGTCTAACGTGGACGAGTGTAAGGTGATGCATGTTGGTAACAAAAATGTACACGAATACAGGATGTCCAATGTAGTACTCAGAGAGACACCCCAGGAAAAAGACTTGGGAGTACCGGTCAACAAGTCGATGAAGCCATCCGCGCAATGTGCGGCAGCGGTGAAAAGGGCAAACAGAATGCTTGGAATGATTAAGAAGGGGATCACGAACAGATCGGAGAAGGTTATCATGCCGCTTTACCGGGCCATGGTAAGCCCTCACCTAGAATATTGCATCCAGCACTGGTCGCCGTACATGAAGAAGGAGACAGTACTGCTCGAAAGGGTCCAGAGAAGAGCAACTAAAATGGTTAAAGGGCTGGAGTTGTCATACAGTGAGAGATTAGTGAAACTGGGCCTCTTCTCCCTTGAAAAGAGCAGACTGAGAGGGGACATGATTGAAACCTTCAAGATAATGAAGGGAATAGACTTAGTAGATAAAGATAGGTTGTTCACCCTCTCCAAGGTAGGGAGAATGAGAGGGCATTCTCTAAAGTTAAAAGGGGATAGATTCCGTACAAATGTAAGAAAGTTCTTTTTTACCCAGAGAGTGGTGGAAAACTGGAATGCTCTTTCGGAGGCTGTTGTAGGGGAAAACACCCTCCAGGGATTCAAGACAAGGTTAGACAAGTTCCTGCAGAACTAGAACATACGCAGGTAGGGCTGGTCTTGGTTAGGACACTGGTCTTTGACCTAGGGGCCACCGTGGGAGTGGACTGCTGGGCATGATGGACCACTGATCTGACCCAGCAGCGGCAATTCTTATGTTCTTATGACTGTTCAGGTCTTTACCAGCTGTCATTTACTATGGGGTCCTTTTATTATCCCAGGACAAGCAGGCAGCATATTCTCACGAATGGGTGATGTCACCAACGGAGCCCCGGTACGGGCCACTTAGCCCGCACCATGCATGCACGAGTGCCTTCCCACCCGATGTAGGCATATGGTCCTTTCAGCATACAACTCAGACTCCTGCGTTCACGAAAAGATCCACTTTCTCCAAATTTCTTAGGCAGATGGCTGAAGATCTTGCCATTCCTTTATAATTAGATTCCAAATTTAGTAAACAATTCTTGGACACCTTGGATTATGAGCATCCCCCAAATAGATGCTGCATCTCCTTATTCACAACATTTTACGTGAGACCTTTTATAAAAACCTGGAGTCCCCGTTTTCCATCCCTGTGGCTCCTAGAAAGCTGGACTCATTATCTAAAATGGTACCCATTCCTGGTTTTGACAAACCACAACTTTCTCATGAGTCCCTTGTAATTGAGTCAACATTAAAGAAGTCGGCAGGGACCAGTGTTTATGATTCTGTCCCTCCTATCAAACAAGGTAAGACCATGGATAAATTTGGGAAGCGCGTCTTCCAAAATGCCATGCTTGCCAATTGTAGTCAGATATGAGAATTAGGGGGACAAGTTACACACAATGTAACAAGAGTGAAAAGGTGCATGTATCAGGAAAGGAAAAAATCACTCTATAGACCTGTTCAAAGAGTAAAGTTGATTGAATGATGTAACTCAGTTCACCAAAACTTGCTCAGAATCAAGGAGGGGAAAACTGGGGCGAGCCCCAGAAAAACCACCTCACAGCCCAATCATCGCATGAAGGGTAAACAGTAACATTATATCATTCCATGTATGCTTTGTATTTAGTAAAAAATGTTGACGTTTGAGCACTATAATGACTAGGTTGTTTTTTAGTCAAAGAACTAAGCAAACTTAACTTGTAGCTTGCGGGTTCCGACGTGCACGTTTCAATCCTGCCTCAGGGAACACACAGAAATAGGTGGAAAAACATGCGATAGGTGCAGAGATTCTGAAAAAACAAAATTAAAGGAATCAATGCTTTATTCAAAAATGGATAAAAAATTTTTTGCACATAAAAGTTGAAACAATCTAAACTTAGCTTACGGCTAAACAGAAAAAGGACTCACCAAGATGGACTAATGTCTCCCATATAGATGCTTGCCAATTGAGCAGGAAATTATACATTCTATTTTTCTTGCTACTTGAAACATCTGGTAAAGCAATTTTCATCATTTCAAAAATATATACCATCACAAAAAACTCCAGCTTTTCAGGATCTGATGTCTTCCATTTTACAACTCAGAAAATATATAGTTCGATCAGTCTATGATACCTTCGAACTAAACTCTCGAGCAGCAGCCATGTCCGTGGCTATGCATCGTCTTGCTTGGCTCAGGGTCTCGGAGCTTGATGTTAACCATCAGGACTGTTTAGCAAATGTTCTATGCTTGGGGGATGAACTGTTTGGACTGTATGGATACTGCTACCAAAAAATTATCCACCCATGAAACCAGGTGGGATATTTTAGTCAAACCTAAGGAAAAACCTCAACCACCTCGTAGTTTCAAGCCCGGTTCTTCCTATCAGCACCGATTTTCTGCCAAGCCTGCTCCACCTGCTCCTCAACCTAGGAGGCAAAAAAAACAACGTCAGCAACAATCTAAACAACAGACTGCTCACAGAAACCCTCGCAGCCTTTTTGACATGCTCCTCAAGAGCATAGCCATGGTTCCCATTCTTCAGCAGTTGCCTCAGCCCATTGGAGAACGACTCCAACATTTCATCACTCGTTGGGAACTTATTACGACTGATCTCTGGGTATTATCCATCATTCGTCAGGGTTAAACTCTCCATTTCCACCATCTGCCTCCAAACCATCCTCCAGGAGAGTCTGTTTCAAACCCTGCTCAGTCCTCCCTTCTACTTCAGGAGGTTCAATCCCTTCTGCTGAATGCCATCGAGGAAGTTCCCCTCCCTCAGCAGGGGCAGGGATTCTAATCCCGCTACTTCTTGATTCCCAAGAAGACGGGAGGACTGTGTCCCATTTTGGATCTCAGAGCTCTCAACAAATTTCTAGTCAAAGAAAAATTTCATATGCTCTCCCTGGCTCTTCTTTATCCTCTGCTGGACCGCAACGACTGGCTATGCTCTCTGGATCTCAAGGAAGCCTACACCCATATCCCAATTCATCAGGCTTCCAGACGATATCTCCACTTCCAAATCAGTGACATTATCAGTACAAAGTCCTTCCTTTCGGCCTAGCTCCGTCCCCCAGAGTCTTCACCAAGTGTCCCATTGTGGTAGCTGTGTCTCTTCAAGTCTGCAAGTCTTCCCTTACTTGGACGATTGGCTGATCAAAGCTCCGTCATCCCAGCTGGTGTCTCTGCACACAACTTGGACTATATCCTTCCTTCAACTCTAGGATTTGAAGTCAATTTTCCAAAATCCCAGTTGCTCCTGACTCAACGTCTACAATTCATTGGAGCGATCCTGGACACAACGCTGATGAGAGCTTTTCTCCCTCCAGATCGCATGTACTCTATTCTTCGCCTTTGTCAACAGATGTTTCAAATCCAAACTCTCTCGACAAGAAACATGATGATTCTTCTGGGTCACATGGCTTCCACAGTCCATGTGATGACCTTGGCACAACTGCATATGCGCATTCCTCAGTGGACCCTGGCTTCCCAGTGGACTCAAGCGACAGATCGACTATCTCAACATATCTCTGTAACATCATCTCTTCTGCAGTTGCTTCAGTGATGGATAAACTCTTCCAATCTCTCCAGAGGTCTCCTCTTCCATTTGCCTCATCATCATCAAGTACTAATAATGACAGTTGCCTCTCCATATGCATGGAGAGCTCGCATGGGAAGTCTACAAACACAGGGTCTCTGATCTCACAAGGAATGAAAATTTCACATCAGTCCACTAGAATTGCGAGCAATCTATTATGCTCTCAAAGTTTTCCAGAATCGTCTATGCCCCCAAGTCCTCCTCCTTTGCATAGACAATCAAGTAGCAATGTACTACATCAACAAGCAAGGAGGCACGGGCTCTCTCCTGTTATGTCAGCAGGCCCAAAAGATCTGGACTTGGGCGACTGCTCACAACCTCTTCTTGAAGGCTGTCTACATTCAAAGGGAGAAGAATTCCCTGGCAGACAACCTCCAGCAGAATTCTTCAACCTCACGAATGGACTCTTAACTCTGCTTTTCTTCATCCAATCTTTGCTGCTCCCCACAATCACAAGTAGCCCCAGTTTTGCTCTAGACTTTACTCTCCTCACCGTCTGAAAGCCGATGCATTTCTCCTGATCTGATCTCTCCTGTATGCATTTCCTCCAACTCCTCTCATGTTGAGAACTCTATTCAGACTCAAACTGGAAGTAGCCACCATGATACTTTTAGCTCCTTGGTGGCCAAGGCAACATTGATTCTCCCTTCTACTTCAACTTAGCATCAGGGAACCAATTCCTTTTCCCATATTTCCTACTCTGCTTACTCAGAATCAAGGCTCACTTCTTCATCCCAACCTGCAATCATTACACCTGACAGCTTGGTTTCTCTTGGGCTGAATTCATCTACATTACATCTTTCTCAGCCTGTCCGCACAATCATTGATGCATCTAGGAAACCAGCCACTCAGCAGTGTTATTACCAAAAGTGGACTTGGTTCTCTTCCTGGTGTCTCTTGCATCATCATGACCCCCACTTCATTGTCAGTGGACTTGGTATTAGATTATTTATTTCATGTCTCTAACTCTGGTCTGAAATCTACATCCATTCTCAGCGCTCTTCCAGCATTTCATGTTCCAGTCGAGGGGAAACTATTTCAGCTTATCCTTTGGTTTCCAGGTTCATGAAGGGTCTTTTCAATGTGAAACCACCTCTCAAACCTCCTCCTGTCATCTGGGACCTTAATGTGGTATTTGCAGGTGGATGAAACCACCATTTGAACCATTGGCTACAGTTCACCTCAAATTTCTCATCTGGAAAGTTGCCTTCCTCATCACACTCACTTCTGCCAGAAGAGTCAGTGAATTACAAGCTTTGGTGGCAGATCCACCCTTTACAATTTTTCATCATGACAAGGTGGTTCTGTGTACTCATCCAAAGTTTCTTCCCAAGGTTGTCACTGAATAACATCTCAATCAGTTGATTGTTCTACCAGTGTTTTTTCCTAAACCTCACTGTCACCTGGGAGAAGCGGCGTTACACACTTTGGACTGTAAACTTGCTTTGGCATACTATACTGACTGCACAAAACCACATCAAACATCACCTCAATTGTTCATCTCCTTTGACCCAAACAGGCTGGGATCTCCTATTTCCAACAGAACGATTTTTAACTGGTTAGCAGCATGTATCTTGTTCTGCTTTGCTCAGCCTGGACTGTCATTGGAAATCAGTGACAGTTCATAAAGTCCGAGCTATGGCAGCTTCTGTTGCTTTTCTCAGATCTACTCCTATTGAGGAAATCTGTAAAGCTGCCACCTGGTCCTCAGTTCATACATTCACTTCTCATTATTGTCTAGAAACTTTTTCAAGATGAAATGGGCACTTTGGCCAATCTGTATTATAGCATTTATTTTCTTAAGGCCAACTTCCCACCTTCCCAGTATTGTCAGCTTTCAGGTCACCCATTCATGAGAATATGCTGCCTACTTGTCTTGGGGTAAAGCATAGTTACGTACCGTAACAGGTGTTATCCAGGGAAAGCAGGCAGATATTCTCACAACCCACACACCACCTCGGGTTGGCTTCTTAGCTGGCTTATCCTAACTGAAGGGACCGCACGCCTACGTCGGGCGGGAAGGCACTCGCACATGCGTGGTGCTGGCTATTGCAAACTTTCTAAAGTTTTAAAGTGGCGATGGACTTTTGAAGTGGTCCTTACCAGGGCTCCGTCGGTGATGTCACCCATTCGTGAGAATATCTATCTACTGTCCCTGGATAACACCTAGCGCTAATCGATTTAGTGTGCGCTAAATGCTACGACATCCATTATATTCCTATGGGCATCTTAGCATTTAGCGCACATTAATCTTTAGCGTACGCTAAATCGGTTAGCGCACCTTAATAAAAGAATCCCTATGTTACTATTTATAGAGAATGACATGGGAACAAATTTGTTCCTGTCCCCATGGGATCTAGCTCCATCCCTGTCCCAATCTGCACAAGCCACGAATACTTAAGATTTTAAAGTGTTTTGAGGCTTGCACAGATGAGGACGGGGCTTGCAGGGATGGTGCAGGAACAGGGACAGAACCTGTGGGGATGGGACAGGTATGGAGATAGATTCTGCAGGGATGGGGACAAATTTGTTCCCGTGTCATTCTCTAATTTACCCTCCTACCTCCCCTAGTTGGCTTTTTAGCTTTTTTACTGGACTGATGGTCCAGTGAGCCGACGTTGGGGAGAAAGGCACCGGCATCATGGTAGGAGCAGTCTCGAGGCTCTTCAGTTTTTTAAAGTGACAGTACATTTTTGCACTGTCCGTACCGGGCTCCGTGAATGATGTCACCCACATGGGAGAATATCTGCATGCTGTCCTCAGATAACACCCATTACAGGTAAATAACTGCTCTTTATCTTCCTTCCTCTCCCCCCTCCCCCCAGTGTGTAGGTAAATGATATTTGTTAATTTGAACAGACCACTTGGAATAAACATATTTGATAAACAATGCACATATTTTGTGACTGACTGCCTGCTCTCTATATAAAAACTATGCTACCTACATATGAATCGTGTAAAATGCATGCCTTCTTGGCATTGCACATACTTTATTTGCATAACCTGTGGGGTAATTGTATGCTATTTAAGGAAGAAAAAGCCTTTATAAAATTTCCCCTTTAAAGAAACTACCCAGGCTAACGTTCCTGTTCTGTTCAGATGAAGCAGAAAATGTATTTTTACTGCTCTTCATGCAAATAACAACATCTTTCTTATTGTCATGTGTAGCTGAGTTAACAAGCCTAAGCATTGCTCATAGAGAAGAAATAAGCCTCCTGAAGTCATCTGTGTCAGACCTGGATAAGGAAAAGGACTCCTTACTAGACAACATGGATGAGAAGACGGAGAAATTAATCTCTCTTGATGAAAACCTTAAAACAAAAGTATGCTCTGTATGTTAAAGCAATGTTTTGTTCTTGATTGCTAATCAGTTTACTGTTACTGGGCCTGAATGAAATATTGACTAATTTACCAGGTACTTGTTCCATAATCTTGGAGAAAACAAGAGCCAGAATGCCTTGAACATGCGCAGATGCTCAAGGCCCAGTCCGGCAAGAGGCAAGATCTTTGGGCACTGGCACCTGCTTTGGGTTGGTGCTGCATGCCAGTGCCAGATGGGGGGTAAAGCTTCAGTTTGGGCGGGGGATGCCAGTTCATTGGGGGGGGCATTCGTGAGGGGGGAGGTGATGCCGGTTCGCGGGGGGAGGGGATGTGGAAGCACACCAGTGGCCTCGGGGGGTGAGGTGGAGCAGCGCCAGTGGCCAGAGGGGGAGGGGGGAGGGTGGAACCAATCAAGCACATTTCCCTTACTTCCTATGGGGAAATTCGCTTTGATATACGAATAATTTGGTTTACGATCATGCTTCTGGAATGAATTATGCTTGTAAACCAAGGTTCCACTGTGTGTGTGTTTATATATATATATATATATATATATATATATATATATATATATATATATATATATATATATATACACACACACTAGTCTTGAAGCCCGTTAAATTAACGGGTGCTAGAATAGATGTCTGTCTTTCTTTCTGTCTGTCTCTCTGGCCCCGTCTGTCATTGTTTCTCTCTGCCTCAGCACTGTGAGGTTCTAGAGAATGACACGGTGACAGAATCCGTCACTGCCACCGTCCCCACACATAACCGTGGGAAACCATCCCATGCCATTCTTTAGTGTTTATCTCAACTTCAGTCCTTTTACACCAGCATTCTTCAATGCAAGGCTCGAGGGCCAGTGGTTGTGTCTATTCATACTCTTGATTCTTCCCTCTCTCCTGAAAGAATGCAGATGGTTTATTGCGGTTATCCGCAGGGATGGGGACAAATTCTGTCACCGTGTCATTCTCTAGAACCTCACAGTGCTGAGGCAGCAGCTTTAACCACATCAAATTTGGTACCTTTCCATTACATTTTCAGAGAATAGTTTTGCACCCAGTTATCCAGCCACTGGTCTGTTTTTCTTCCCCCAACCTAACTAAAGCAAATTAGCTCTGATACTCCTGCATCTGAGGCATACGACTCCTGCCATTGAAAGGCTATGTTTCAAGAAACAGATTGATCAGACAAAAGTTAACACCAGCCTTTTTGTGAGGGGGGAGGTGATCACTTGGGTAACCAAGTCTACTTCTACCTTTGTAGTTACCCTGGAAGACTGTTTATAAGCATCTTAAATAAACTAAAACCCATAGGCAAAGCCAGCATCTCTCTCTGTTAACAGGCCACTTCGGTGTGTTTGTAGAGCGCTAGGAAGCCTCTGTAGCCCTTCAAAATACCGCTGTCAATAATTTGAAGGTGGGCTGTCCAGGACCTCCATAGGGCTCCCTCACCGCAGGGGAAGTGCCTCCGGGTGGGGTATTTGGTCTAACGCGCCTTACCGTCACTCCGTACTTGAGCGCAATGCCCTGCAGCGTATCGCCGTCGCCCACCCGGAGCTCCACGTAGCTCTCCACCAGAGGCGCTGTCACGCTAGCCGTACTGCTGTAGGAGCGCGTCTTGGTGCGGGCCAGGCTCTGGGAGAGTTCGCGCAGACCTCCATCAAGGAAAAACAGCACTACCGGCCAAAGTTTATTTTAAAGTTTAAAGCCGCTGCGGCGGCTCCTCGCACTATCGCTGCCTGCGTCGGAAGCCTTCTCCGACGCAGGTGTGGCTGATGAGAGGAGCCGCTGCAGCGGCTTTAAACTTTAAAATAAACTTCGGCCAGTAGTGCTGTTTTTCCTTGATGGAGGTCTACGTGAGCAGGGAGGCGGTGTGGGGCCATTTATTTTTAATTTTGAAGACGGCGCGAGCTGGAGCAAGTCGTCTATCTGCAGACCATCCTGGCCCGGCGTCTGCTGTCCACCGACAGCCGCCTTGCCTCAAAGCCCTCCTCCTGGCAGCCAACGCTCTGCGAGTGCTGGTGTAGCACATGTGCACTCGTGCCGCCACATCCCCGATAGATCAGGGAACACGCGGCGCGAGTGCGCATGCGCTTACAATTTTATTATATAGATATACAGTATATCTTTATGAATATGGGATAACAGGAGAATAGTAAGTTAGCTGCTAACTTTAAGATGGATGACAGGGAAAGGTGGCTGACAGGCCTATTCACCTTTGATTGCTATTTAGTTATTTTTCCAAATCATACTATTTGACTTGGAACCTCAATCAGTACATATTCAAGAACCAAGACTAGCCAACGTGGGACACATGTTTCAGAATGGCATGACATTGTCCCCCTGTATACGACCTGGTATCTAAAGGTTATAAGCTCATGATGACCCAGTTCAACTAATAATTTCTGGGGAAAGGGCTGATGGGCCTGTCTGATCTGGACCAATAAGGTACTCGAGGAACAGGGGGGTTGCAGAGGTAGAGCCAGCCTAGGCCAATGAGAAAGGGCTAGGAGTGAAGGTTCTCTTCCCCCCCCCCTCCCCCACAGGAAGACTGTATCATCAGCTGGCCTTAGGACACATGAACACGAGATTTGGTGGACTCTCCATTCAAATAGCTTCCCTTCTTTTATAAGGCTTCCATGAAGCTTAGGTGCCAATCTGAGAGAGATACTTGGGTAATATATTTTCTTTTTCCTTGATTAACTTTGCGTTTAAAGTTTACAGTTAACAAAATTGTAACTAAGGAGCCAGTGTTATTGCTAAAATACATGACAATATGGAATATAGACATTTAGGGTTAGCTAGGAGCAATCAGCATTAATTTTTGTGTTTGCCAATACTATTCACAGTTTGTAATCCAGATATACTGTACAGCAGGGGTGTCCAACCTGTGGCCTGAGGGCCGCATGCGGCACCGTAAAGTATTTTGTGCGACCCGGTTGAGGTTGATGCAGTGTTTTCTTCTGCTGCCCCTGGGTGTTTACCATCTTGCCGGCTCCATCCTCTGTCTTGCTGCAGCATTTGCGTGTTTGTGCGGCCCCAGTAAAATATTTTTGGCCAATGCAGTCCAGGGAAGCCAAAAGGTTGGACACCCCTGCTGTACAGCAACTGGTAACTTGAACAAATTATACTGTGAATCTATTAATGAATTCTTAATTAGTACTTCCAAATAAACCATTTACAAATTTCCAGCTAGTGCTTCTGTTTGTTGTCATTTTCAGACCTCTGGGTAAAGCATAGCTTAGGGTTGAAAGTTCACTTATGGCTTAATAGCCCATACATTCCTTGTAACAGTTTCATTCTGCATGATACCTTCTTTTATGCTGAAAACAGCCTTTCTCTTAAATCAGGAAGTCCAGCTACCGACTTTTCATTCCACAGATTTGAAGAAAAAGGACAAAGTTTTGGCATTGCTGGATGTCATGAGAGTTCTTCTCCATTATCTTGAGTTGATGAATGATTTTTGTCTCTCAGATCATCTCTTTGTTTTAATGAGTCCTAGCCATCTGGGGAGACTGGCTTCTAAGGCTTCAATTTCAAGATGGATTTGTGTGGCTATTTCTTCAGCATATATTGGATATGGTAAACGACTACCAATTTCTTTGAGAGCAACTTTACGAGGAGTGTGGCTTCCTCATGGGCAGAGTCCAGGATAGTTCCGCCCAATGAGATTTGTAGCTATGTGGTCCACTCTTCTTACTTTCTTGAAGTTTTACAGGGTAGATGTGGTAGCATGAATGGAGACTGCTTTTGGATCCTTGGTGCTGGCAACAGGCACATCTGTCGCCAATTTTCAGCATCGAGTCTCTCGATGCATGCCTTTCATCGATGCTATCATTTGTCAGTGCAGGCTGTCAATTCTAAAGTGTGCTGCCCCTTCAGGTATCAACACTTCGACACCCTGCTACACCGCTTGAAGGCATATGGTACCAGTGCATCTATTCATTTTGTTCAACATCTGAGGACTATGTAATGCATTGAATTACCCTCAATGGCATCAACGGTACCAGCGGATGAACCATCAGTACCGGTATACTCCTTCTGTGATCAACTGAAGGAGTTTTTTAGGAAGGATATCTGTGACATTTTCAAGTTGCATGCACCATTGATACTAACATCGAATCCCTCAGTAATGGCCCAAGCTGAACATAGCACATAAAGGCCCGC
Source organism: Geotrypetes seraphini (assembly GCF_902459505.1). Taxonomy (NCBI): domain Eukaryota; kingdom Metazoa; phylum Chordata; class Amphibia; order Gymnophiona; family Dermophiidae; genus Geotrypetes; species Geotrypetes seraphini. The sequence continues at coordinate 140,574,759 of NC_047089.1, read as the reverse complement.
AGGTGCCGACTACAGTTTTTTCTTTGCATTGATGAACATCGAGATCTCATGACATCATCACGGTACCAATTCTCCTTCCCTTTGACATTCCCTTTGACATCATCAGTTTGGTGCTCCCAAGAACCTACGGCCTGGCTGCCCTGAGTAGGCCTGTTCTTACCATCAGAACAGCATTGACACAGAGAAGCCACACACTGCACGG